>NW_027362761.1:186247193-187447193 GCF_046119375.1 Phyllobates terribilis
CCCCAGACGGGGGGGGGGGGGGGGGAGAGACAGCCCCAGACGGGGGGGGGGGGGGGGGGAGGGGGAGGCAGCCCCAGACGGGGGGGGGGGGGGGGAGACAGCCCCAGACGGGGGGGGGGGGGGGGAGAGACAGCCCCAGACGGGGGGGGGGGGGAGAGACAGCCCCAGACGGGGGGGGGGGGGGGGGAGGGGGAGCAGCCCCAGACGGGGGGGGGGGGGGGAGACAGCCCCAGACGGGGGGGGGAAGACAGCCCCAGACGGGGGGGGGGGGGGGAAGACAGCCCCAGACGGGGGGGGGGAGACAGCCCCAGACGGGGGGGGAGACAGCCCCAGACAGGGGGGGGGGGGGGGGAGACAGCCCCAGACAGGGGGGGGGGGGAAGACAGCCCCAGACAGGGGGGGGAGGGGGAAGACAGCCCCAGACAGGGGGGGGGGGAAAGACAGCCCCAGACAGGGGGGGGGGGGGGGAGACAGCCCCAGACAGGGGGGGGGGGGGCGAGACAGCCCCAGGCGGGGGAGGGGGGACAGCCCCAGGACCCGTCAAGAGAGCCGGGGAGGAGGAAGCAGTCCCTCCTGCATGCGATGTTATTGGAGTCACACAGCAGCACTCACTAGCGGGGTCCGCACTTACCTGGCACTGGAAGTCAGCGGCGGCTGTGGTGCCTTGGCTCTCCGCAGGCCTCAGCTTCTTGCTGGAGGGATGTGAGGGCGGCCTCTCACACTCCGGGTAGGGAATGGCCTCCGGCTCCTGCCTGCTCTTCCGCTTAGCAGACACCTGCATGGTGCAGTGCCGGGAGTACACGGGCAGCTCGCTCAGCGGCCTCTTACACGGGGGAAGCAGCGCGACCAGCGGCTGCTCACATTTCCTCTTTGCCATGACCGGCTCTCCCACCCGTGAGTGCACCCTGGCCACTCACGTGGATCTCATGGATTGTTTACCGTCCTGGAACGTTCCCCCTTGTATGATAGAGGTTGCTCCTGAGCTGTGTGGCCATGTTCTCGTCACAGCGCTCTCTAGCGGCTCCTCCTCGCCTTACACGTGCCTTACTGCTGGCCTTATACCTGCTGCAGCTCCTAATCCGTTGCCACAGTTACAGGACAGTGCTAGGCTTCTACAGATGCAGCACAAAGCTCTATAGCAGCCCGCTGCCTCTTGTATCAGCACGTCCCATTCCATTGACCCTGACACTGATCTGTGGCCATTGCCTGGTATCTGGCGGTGTCAGCACCGCTTCCTTTTGATTAGCTGGCTTGATGCAACATCATAGTTGTAGTGTGATGCAGATGTGACATCGCACCAGGGCGGCTAATCAAAAAAGAGCCATGGATGCTGCCAGGTAAGAGGCGGTGCTCCCTTTCCCCTTTCCTTGCGGTGCGCCCTTTTCTAGCGCCGCTCCCTTTCCCCTTTCCTAGCAGTGTTCTCTTTCCTTGCAGTGCAACCTTTCCTTGCGGAGCTCCCTCTCCTTGGCAGTGCTCCCTTTCCCCCTTACCTTGCGGTGCTCCATTTCCCCCATTCCTTGCGGAGCTCCCTCTCCTTGGCGGTGCTCCCTTTCCCCCATTCCTTGCGGAGCTCCCTCTCCTTTGCGGTGCTCCCTTTCCCCCATACCTAGCGGTGTTCCCTTTCCCCCTTACCTTGCGGGGCTCCCTTTCCCCCTTTCCTTGCGGGGCTCCCTCTCCTTGGCGGTGCTCCCTTTCCCCCATACCTAGCGGTGCTCCCTTTCCCCCATTCCTTGCGGAGCTCCCTCTCCTTGGCGGTGCTCCCTTTCCCCCATACCTAGCGGTGTTCCCTTTCCCCCTTTCCTTGCGGGGCTCCCTCTCCTTGCCATGGCCATTGGAATGGGCCATACAAATCGATCCGCTGCTCAAGAGTAATGTGTGCACTGGGCAGGAGCGAAGCAGGCGGCCACACACCACACCGGCTCACATACAATAGCACCCAATATTGTAGAAAACTAGCCATATGAAATGCAAGCAAATTAGTGCTTCTTTGGTCACATTCCGCTAACCACTACGTTAGAGGGGCTGTCTGGTGAAGAGAAGTCCTCACCCCCCCACAGGATAGAGGATAACTTATTTATTGTCAGGAGTCCGACCACTAGGACACACCGATCGGCAGAATGTGGCACTTTTATCCCTCCATACAAAATGGAGCAGCAGGTCAGACACCGGACTGTCTCTCCATTCATTCTCCATGGGGCTGCTGTGAAAAAGCAGACTACCGCAGCCGTCCACACTACAAGGAGTGACGGGAGCAGTGGTAGAGTGCGCTGCAACTCCATTCTAACTAGGAAAAAGACGCCCTGATCTGCCGATCAATGCAGGTCTCAACGGTTGGACCCCACCGATCAACAAGTTATCACCTATCCTGTGGGTAGATTTGTGTTGCCATCTCCTGTGACCAGTACGGTTTTTATTTATATAGATTGATGGAGATGTGTGAGGGCTGGTACTTTGCATGCCATTGTCTGATCACTTATACTACATACTGCAATATCACAGTAGTGAAGTATATAGTGATGTTGGAAATTGCGTTCTCCTGCCTGTGGCTTAGCTTTACAGAAATACTATGATGGAAGTGACTAGGGTTGGTGTAACCCCTTAATGCCCTGCAATCTGGTTGTGAGGTGGTGCTCAAGCAATGACATGTCCCATCACATATATCAAGCTGCAACCTTTTCTAGGCATGCATGAGGAAGGGCTGCCTAAAGAAAAACTGTGAGGCAAATGTCTCTGAGCAGTGAAAGAGCAAGTTCCTATCAGGCTGAGGAGCGACATCTTGAACAAGCTGATCTGCCTGACAGGTTTACAACTGGACAAGAAGCTGGAGAAAAATAAGTCTTCTCAGCTGATGCCTTGAAAAAATGTGACTGTAGCAATTTTGGCAATCCTTTAAAGGGGTTGTCCACTTTTACTACAACCCCTTCTTGATCAAAATGTTTGGCCCCCATAAAAAAAAATAAAGCCTATACTCTCCTCCCGTGCTGGCGCAGATCCCACGGTGTCAGCACTCACTGTCTCCGGGGATCCCATGCTGTTGTTGTGACACCAGATGCCAGCACCCAATCAGCACTGGCATCCCTGTCCCCGAAGAGGAAGTCTGGGCTGCAACTGATCTCGGATTTCCTCTTCATGCTCAATTCGACAGGAGGCGGGGACAGTGACACCAGTGCTGATTGGGCGCCAGCGTCATATAGCAACAGCACGGGAGTCCCGGGACCACGAATGCCGACACCGCAGGAACGGTTCCAGCACAGGAGGAGAGTATAGGTTTTATTATTTTATGGGGGCCAAGGGAAGGGTATGAACAGGGGGTTGTCCAAGTAGGGGACAACTTCTTTAAATATGTAAACCACCTTATTTCCATAGGCACATTGCAGGTAATTATCACGTGACAGAGTGATAGTGAATACAGTACTGCTCCACCAGGAACTCTGACTGGACTCATTCTTTTTGTTCTCTTTCTGGGCCTGACCGCCATGATGACTTTTTCCAGCCATGACAAGTATACAGCACAAATATCCTTGGTCCTTTGCTTTTAATTCACATCCCACCCCTATAAAAACAAATATTCCCCTTCCTGTTGCTGCCCCTCATTCTGCAGTGAGGTCGTAACTCAGCAGTCAGATAGATGATGTAATACACAGGACTGTGGAAAAGTAGAAGACCGGTGTGGAGAAAATGCTGCAGAGTAAGAATGCTTTCAAAATAGAAGTATTAATAGTTTATTTTTTTTTATCAATTAACAAAATGCAAAGTGAACGAACAAAAGAAAAATCTAAATCATAACAATGTCCACACTTTACCTTCAAAACAGCATCAATTCTTCTAGGTACACTTGCACACTATTTATGAAGGAACTTGGCAGGGAGGTGTTCCAAACATTTTGGGGAACTAATCACAGAAGTATGCTTGCCCAAATTCTGCAGTCTCATCACGTAATCCCAGACAGACTGGATGATGCTGAGAACAGGGCTCTGTGGGGCCATATAATCCCTTTGTTCTCCTTTATGCTGGAGATAGTTCTTAAAGACACTGACTATGTTTGGGCTCATTGTCCTGATGCAGGATAAATATGGCGCCAATCAGACAACTCCTTAATGGTACTGCATAATGGCTAAGTATCTGCAGTTCTCTCTCAGCATAACTATGTTACAGGCGCAATTCCTGTCATAACCACATGGGAGCTTCTTGATGCAACCTAAGTGTCATATATTCCTATGGGGTGTTTAGTTTAAGTCAGCACATGAATTACAGCTGTAACATGGGCTGTAAAATACGCCTGCTAGCTGGAAAGTAGCATGGAGCTGGCCATTTGACTCCCCCATACACAAAAACCTAAACGGCTGATCTCAGAGTTACCCATATATTACATATATAGTTTGCTACAATATAGCTATTAATCTGGAGTCCAGGCATTGCTTACTCTGCCCAGCTCAGTGATAGAGAAAGTGACCCTGGAGCCATCAATCAATATAAAAGGAGGAGGTGCAAGGCAGGGTTTACTGAAGAGTAAGCTGTGATTGGCACAGTCCACCAAGCTCTTACAGCCTCATTTGCAGGTTTGATAAAAACTTTACAGTAGTGTGATAAAGTGTTTGCCCCCTTCCTGATTTCTTATTCTTTTGCATGTTTGTCACAGTTAAAAAGTTTCAGATCACAAAACAAATGTAAATATTAGACAAAGATAACACAAGTAACCACAAAATGCAGTTTTTAAATGAAGGTCTTTATTAAGGGAAAAAGAAATCCAAACCTACAGGACCCTGTGTGAAAAAGTGATTGCCCCCTAAACCTAATAACTGGTTGGGCCAACAACTGCAATCAAGCATTTGCGATAACTGGCAATGAGTCTTTTATAATGCTCTTGAGGAATTTTGGCCCACTCATCCTTGCAAAATTGTTGTAATTTAGCCACATTGGAGGGTATCCTAGCATGAACCGCCTTTTTAAAGGTCATGCCACAGCATCTCAATTGGATTAAAGTCAGGACTTTGACTAGGCCACTCCAAAGTCTTAATTTTGTTTTTCTTAAGCAATTCAGGGGTGGACTTGCTGGTGTGTTTTGGATCATTGTCCTTCTGCATAACCCAATTGCGCCTCAGCTTGAGGTCACAAATAGTGTTGAGCGAGCACACTCAGGTGCTCGCCGAGTATTTTGGCGTGCTCGACCTTTCCTTTACTGTCGCCACAGCTGCAGGTGTCACAGCTGTTTGCCTGTTCGACAGGCAATCTCTGCATGTGTCACAGTTGTCTAACAGCCGTGACACATGCAGCTGCGGCGACAGCACAAGAAATGTAGAGTAGGCCAAAATACTCGGCGAGCACACGATTGTGTTTGCCAGAAATGGTTATTGAAACATACTTGCTCAACACTAGTCACGAACAGATGGCCGCACATTCTCCTTCAGGATTTTTTGGTGAACAGTAGAATTCAGGTTCCATTTACCACAGCAAGTCTTCCAGGTCCTGAAGCTGTAAAACAGCCCTAGACCATCAACCACCACCATATTTTACTGTTGGCATGATGTACCTTTTCGGAAATGCTGTGTTACTTCTACGCAAGATGTATGTCCCATTAAAAGACAACAGTTGAACTTTTTGGAAGGTGCAGGTCCACTGAGTATGCTCCCAAAAGTCTTTGTGATCATCAAGATGTTTTCTGGCAAAACCAAGACGAGCCTTTATGCTATTTTTGCTCAGCAGTGGTTTTCGTCTTGGAACTCTGCCATGCATGCCATTTTTGCCCAGTCTCTTTCTTATGGTGGAGTCATGAACACCGACTTTAACTGAGGCAAGTGAGGCCTGCAGTTCTTTGGGTGATGTTGGGGGTCTTTTGTGAACTCTTTGATGAGACGTGACCGCGCTCTTGGGGTAATTTTGGTCGGTGGGCCACTCCTAGGAAGGTTCACCACTGTTCCATGTTTTCCCCATTCGTGGATAATGGCTCTCACTGTGGTTCGCTGGGGTCCCAAAGCTTTATAAACGGCTTTATAACCTTTTCCAGACTGATAGATCTCCATTATTTTGTTTCTCATTTGTTCCTATATTTCTTTGGATCATAGCATGATGTCTAGCTTTTGAGGATCTTTTGGTCTACTTCACTTTGTCAGGCAGGTCCTATTTAAGTGATTTCTTGAGCGAGAACAGGCGTGGCAGTAATCAGGCCTCTGTGTGGCTAGGGAAGTTGATTTATGTTTTAAGGTGGGGGGGGGGAATCACTTTTTCACAGAGGGCCCTGTAGGGTTAGATTGCTTTTTTCCTTAATAAAGACCTTAATTTAAAAAAAACTGCATTTTGTGTTATCTTTGTCTTACATTTAAATTTGTTTTTGTGATCTGAAACATTTACGTGTGACAAACATGCAGAAGAATAAGAAATCAGGAAGGGGGCAAAAACTTTTTCACACCACTGTATACATAATGAATAAAAGGTATGTTAGCCAAAGTGTTTCACACCCCTACCAGGCGCTGTTATTAATTTACTGGTGAGAAAGGCAATAACAGCCTCCCTTTAATAATATGCAAGAATTTAAAAAAAAATAGAAGCAAATTTTGCCATTTAATTAGGAATAAATGCAAAGTATTAAATATAAAACAGGTTTTTATTATTACAATGTAATGGCTAGATGCTACAGGCCCTGTCACCTTTCCACAACAGATATATATCAATAACAGATGGAAACCTTACCGATAGCACTGCAAATATACCAAAGTAGTATTAGGCTGGGTGTCTGACCGTTGTATAGAAAACCGGGCCCCTTGGGTGAGCAAACTGCAGAGGTGACTGGCTGTGCATGCAGCTCCCTGTGCTCCTCAGCATCATGGATGGGTGACAAAGCTACCCTTATATTGGGTGCGTTCTGCACTGTAGAATGGACCCAAGTACTGCATGATGGGATTTGTTTTCTATGCGGATCATCAGTTCACATGGAATATCAGCCATGTGCACTGGCTAGAATTGGTCTGTGTGCTGTCCCTGTAGTGCATATGGCCCAGTTGTTCACTAGTCTGAACAAGCCCTTATTGCCAGAAAAGTGAAGATGTACTAAATATGACATTAAAAGCCAATATTTCACATTCATACAGCTTGTCTATTAAGCAGCAGATAATCGATACCATAATATGTCTGCTCCTCTAACTGTGCAAACCCCCACCAAGGCTAGGCTCACCCGAGCGCTAGGAATTCCAGCATTCTGTTCTTTTATAGGAAGAGAAAACAAGTAGGAGACAGATCTGTCACATAATGGACACAAATTATTGAGTCTTGGGTTTCCCTCATAGTGTTCAGTCTCATAATGGAATAAAAATAAAAAGAATCGTACTGCACTTTTTCTTGGAAATGATGGGGCCGGCGACAACCTCTTAATGAAGGCTCAAACTTCAGTGTGTACAAAGCCTAAAGGCATCTAGGATCTTAAAAATCATGGCATGCCATAGTGAGAAGGTTTCATCTGTGGAGGTCCAGCTACTCCGTCTATGGACTTTTTTCTTATAAAAACGTACATTATACTGTCTTTGAGAAGAGACTATGAGAAGGGAAAGGGTACAGCTCTGAGCTTCTGCCCTGTCATCCCAGATCCCCATTGATCAAAAATTTTTTTTTTTTTTTGTAACAGGCACACTAAGTTATAGGACAGCCATGGAAATGGGAGCACTAAATTCCTGTTAGGCAGAAAATTAAAAATAATAAAATATATTGCATCTCGTATGATTTTCCTTTATCTAAATGACGGCTAAACACAAATAAAAATAAATTAATCATGACAGGCACTGACATATTCCATTAGCCTTCTCATGGGTAAGCAAATCACTAGAAGTCATCAGGTTATGTAGAAGATGTAGGTTAGATGAAGAAAATGCATATACACAGTTTTATAACATTCTGGAGATGTGATCACATAACGGCATAGAATATTAACAAATGTATAGAAAAAAACAAAAATACCTTCATCTGTTATATACAAGAGGAAATGTATTTCCTTAAGGCCGGGGGGCTACTTGCCGACTTTGACAGCATCAGCATAACTTATGTGACATGACAAGCAAATCGCAAAACATCAGATTGGGCTGGACTTTTTGCGACCAGCTTCTCGCAATACCCTAGGGGTCACAATGCGATGCCATTCACCTATATTACACTGCAAGGTAGCAGCACTTAGCAATCGTTGGCTGTGCAACTATGTCATGGCCAAAATCGTTGTGTAGCCCCTGCCTAATAGTGTTAGCGTCACGGGGTCACTGAAAAAAATAATAGGATCAGTTCATCTTAGCATCAACTCCTGTTGGAAGAAGGCACCTTTGTGTCAATAAATTAATGAGCAAAGCCCATTTCAAGTCATCTGAACCTGTAGGCCAAAAACTTTGAAGGTTGAGGTATTATTCTGGTTTGCGAGCCACAAAAAATATGCAGTCATAGAAGTACTTCATCATTGATAAATGATTAACCGTATATGTTGTCCTTATAGATTCTCTCTCCACCTGTAAATACAAAAGAAGAGGGGTTCATTCATTAGTTAAATTGTAACTGCATTGATTTAAATGATAAATGACAAAGTGAAGATAAGACACTTTGTAATATATGTTGTTAGAGATATATCTCTTTCCTTATCGGTTACTCCTCTCCTACACTGATCATTCATGCTCAAAAACGGTCTACAGATCTGTATTCAGTAAAGTATCAAATTACACCTACTGCCTGTATGGAGACTGGAAGGGTAGACAGGAGCAGAGGGACACAAACAGAAACTGCTGAAGCTTCTAGTGACTAAATCATAGTTATTTATTTTCTTTTCACAAAGATTGAATTAAAAAACCCATTAGAGGGCTAAAAAATATCTAAGAGAACCACTTTAACATATCAACCTGTCCAAAATACATCAACCAATACAAATGCTGGTTGTTATATTTAAAGGGTTCTTCCCAAGGTAAAAACTCATTTCCTATCCATTCATTACAATTGGGACTGCCAGCTGTGCTAGACTTTCTCTGCCAGTTTTATAGATGTCCGCTCCATTCAAGGAGAGATTTTGCAGCATCACTGTGGATCCCAGGGGCTGGACCCCTAGAAATCACTAAGAAATCTCATATTCTATGGTTAGGGGATAACTTAATGTCTTCATTAAAAAATAAAACACTGATATTATGGCCTAACAGGCAACTGAGAAATCAATATAACTGTGGCAATACATAAGAAATGTTGGAAATATCTTTCAAAATACCTCAAAACGAAATCCGAGCTGTATGATAACTTTTTTGAGATCTTCATAGCTCACTTCTATAGAAAGTTCATTTGCCAAGTTTTCAAAATGATATAAAAGTGGTCCTAAAAAAAAATATAATTAGTATTCACACTGTGCCACAATTGGACATGGAACAATATGTATTCTGCCATTCTGTTTAAAGTCTATACATATCCTAGAGGCAGGAAGCCAAGACTAACGACTGAGGACCCTGATGGGAAAAATCCTTCATTCATGGGGATAATTTATCCTTATTGTTGATTGCCTGCTGGCTTCAGATTTTCTTGCTTATTTTCATAAAGATTTGAGAATTTAAAGGGAACCGGTCACATCCTAGCTACTATCTACACTGCCCCCATAGCGTTGTTAGTGATGCAATGTGCATCACTAACAAGCTGTTTTCATGAAAATCGGGGGTAGTATAATGAGGTTATAACGTTTTATATACTTTGTCTTACCTGCACGTGTTCAGTCATAGGGAGTGATCCTCAGATTCAGTCATGGGCGGGGGGGCAGTATTCACTCACTGCTGACGTCACCCATGTATTTGAATACTGCTCGCGGCAAGCGCTGATATTGTGGGGCGCAGGCGCATTTGTACATGTCCGGCTGCTGGCCCCATGTCTGCGCAGTAAGGCTGTGTGATTACCAGCTTCACTGCGCACGCGCTCTATTCCCAGTGTAGATAGTAGATAGGATGTGACAGGTTCCCTTTAATGCTGTCCATATCCCTGAAAGCCAATGTGTCAGGCACATTATGAAGGTTCTGGAACGGTTCTTGTTACAACATAGACAGATTCCTGGCGGGCACAGTTATAATGGAGAGGATCAGCGTTCAGCCTTCCTGGCTCTATACTATTAAACAGAAGAGATAGCACTAACCCCACCTGCTAATGGACCACCACCAAGTATCATAACTCCTACCTCAATAATATCACCAGAGGGGCTTTCCTCTATTGTAAAACCCCTGTCCCGCAGCCTCAGTTTGTTTTACAGGCTTTACTCCCCCACCCCGCGTCTGGCGCCGATCCTCTACCGTGGATCACGATGCCTGTCATTGTCTGCAGCGCTGATGTCACGTTGGCAGCACTGCAGCCAATAACGGAGCTCAGCATCTCTGCATGAGTAGACGACATGAGCCGCTCAGAGCTATTACACTCAGATACTGGCTGCAGCGCTGTTGACATGAGGCCAATGCTGCAGGAAATAACGGGCTACCGAGAGCAATGGCAGATACACTGGACCAGGGGAAAATAGTGGGGTTTTCTGAAATTGAAAAACCTCTTTAACCCCTTTACAACCCAAGGTGGTTTGCACGTTAATGACCAGGCCAATTTTTACAATTCTGACCACTGTCACTTTGTGAAGTAATTACTCTGGAACGCTTAAAAAGGATCCCACTGATTCGGAGATTGTTTTTTCGTGACATATTGTACTTCATGATAGTGGTAAAATTTCTTCGATATCACTTGCGTTTATTTGTGAAAAAAAAAAACGGAAATTTGGCGAAAATGTAGAAAATTTAGCAATTTTCAAGATTTGAATTTTTATGCCCTTAAATCAGAGAGATATGTCACACAAAAGAGTTAATAAATAACATTTCCCACATGTCTACTTTACATCAGCACAATTTTGGAACCAAAATTTTTTTTTTGTTATGGAGCTATAAGGGTTAAAAGTTGACCAGCGATTTCTTATTTTTCCAACAAAATTTACAAAACCATTTTTCTAGGGAACACATCACATTTGAAGTCACTTTGAGGGGTCTTTATGACAGAAAATACCCAAAAGTGACACCATTCTAAAAACTGCACCCCTCAAGGTGCTCAAAACCACATTCAAGAACTTTATTAACCCTTCAGGTGCTTCACAGGAATTTTTGGAATGTGGAAGAAAAAAAATGAACATTTAACTTTTTTCACAAAAATGTTACTTTAGACCCAATTTTTTTTATTTTCGCAGGGGTAACAGGAAAAAATGGACCCCAAAATTTGTTGTGCAATTTCCCCTGGGCACGCAGATACCCCATATGTGGGGAAAAACCACTGTTTGGGCGCACGGCAGGGCTCGGAAGGGAAGGAGCGCCATTTGAATTTTCGATTGTAAAATTTGCTTGAATAATTAGCGGACGCCATGTTGCGTTTGGGGAGCCCCTGTGTGCCTAAACATTGGAGCTCCCCCACAAGTGACCCCATTTTGGAAACTAGACCCCCCCAAGGCACCTATCTAGAAGCATAGTGAGCACTTGGAACCCCTAGGTGCTTCACAAATTGATTCGTAAAAATGAAAAATATTTTTTTTTTCCACTTTTTCATTTTTACGAATCAATTTATGAAGCACCTGGGGGGGTTCCAAGTGCTCACTATGCATCTAGATAGTTGCCTTGGGGGGTCTAGTTTCCAAAATGGGGTCACTTGTGGGGGAGCTCCAATGTTTAGGCACACAGGGGCTCTCCAAACGCAACATGGTGTCCGCTAACAATTTGAGCAGATTTTCCATTCAATTTGTTAGCGGACACCATGTCGCGTTTGGAGAGCCCCTGTGTGCCTAAACAGTGGAAACCCCCCACAAGTGACCCCATTTTGGAAACTAGACCCCTCAAGGATTTTATCAAGGGGTATAGTGAACATCTTGAACCCAGAGGTACGACACAGAATTTGATAACATTAGGTCATCATATTGAATAAGTTGTCATTAGTCTTGAGCGCAAGTGCTCGCTACTTGAGTTTGCATCGGGTACTCAGGTATGCACCATGTACGGTGTGTGCTCGAGTGACATGCTTGAGTCCCTGCCCCGCATGTTTCACGGTTATTAGACACCCCAAAAAAAAACATGTGGGGATCGCTCGTGCATGGCAGGCAATCCCCGCAAAGTTTTTTTGGCCGCGAAGCATATGGGGCGGAGACTCGAGCATGTCACTCAAATACCCACGATACTCAATGCATACCAGAGCACCCGATGCAAACTCAAGTAGCGAGCACTTGCGCTCAACACTAGTCGCCATATCGTCATCTTTTTTTCTTGCTTTTGAAAAAAATCCCAACCCCATCACAACCCCAACCCTAGCCCAACCCTAACCCGAGAGTATTTTTTACGCCGTTCCTCGTTTGGTATAAGTGATTAGACGACTTTATTCTTTGGGTTGGTGCGACTACAGAGATACCAGAATCATATGGGGTTTTTATGATTGACAGCTGTCACACACTAAAAGACGCATTTTTTGTAAAATCTAGTTTTTGCATCGCCATATTTTGAGAGCTATAATTTTTCCATATTTTGGCAGACAGTCATGTGAGGGCTTGTTTTTTGCGGGATGAGTTGACGTTTTTATTGGTGCCATTTTCAGGCACGTGACATTTTTTGATCGCTTTCTATTCCGATTTTTGGGAGGCAGAATAAACAAAAACCAACAATTCAGGAATTGTTTTTTTTTTATTCTGTTCCGCGTGTGGTAAAATTGATAAGGCAGCTTTATTGTTCGGGTCAGTACGTTTACAACGGTACCACATTTATATTGTTTTTCTATGTTTTGGTGCTTTTACACAATAAAAGCTATTTTATAGAAAAAAGCCTTAGTTACTTACTGGTAACGGGATTTTTCGGAGCCCATGACAGCACCACGTGAGAGAGAGGATCCGCCCATCAAAGACAGGAAACCTACAGGTTAAAAAGGGCGGCCCTCTCTTCCCGCCTCAGTTTAGTTAACAGAGCATGAGAGTACCGCCAAGGTTAGTTATAACAAAACATAATCACATTAAGTACATTACTTTTCATCAATTTCCCGCAAGGGTGCACAAAAACAAAACAACTCTACGTGAGTGCACAACACCAGTGAAGGGAGGGAATATACGGGTGGTGTCATGGGCTCCGAAAAATCCCGTTACCGGTAAGTAACTAAGGCTTTATTCGGTCTCCCATGACTGCACCACGTGAGAGAATTACAGAGACGAAGGAAATTAGGGAGGGACCACAGCTTGAAGCACCCTTCTCCCGAAAGTGAGATCTGCAGAGCCACCCAGATCCAATCTATAGTGCCTATAGAAAGTAGAGGGAGAAGACCAAGTGGCAGCCTTACAAATTTCCTCAATGGAAAGCCCTGTCTTCTCCGCCCAGGAAGTTGATACCGCTCTGGTAGAATGCGCCCTCAATCCCTCCGGTATCTCTTTATCCCCTGAGGAGTATGTAAGGGAAATGGCCTCCTTGATCCATCTAGCGATTGTAGCCTTTGAGGCCTTACAACCCTTTCTAGCCCCCTGATAGCAAATCAATAGGGACTTATCCTTTCTAAATCCACGTGATACTTCTAAGTACTTTAGTACGCACCTCCTAACGTCTAAAGCAGTGGTCCCCAACCTTTTTTGCACCAGGGACCGGCTTGAAGCAAGATCATTTTTCCATGGCCCAGCAAGGAGGGGGTGGGGTGGGCGGGGCGGGGTAATGGAGGGATTTGGAGTTTAGTGCATACTTATCATATAGTGTAGACCAGGTCCCCGCCAGGAGCTATGCCAGGAGCCCCACATAATGTGCTGTGCCAGGAGCCGCATCACTGAGGCCCCATCACGCCCTGCAGCAGGACAGGGCAGCTGTCCTGACAGCTGCTGTTCAGCTGCATTTACTTTATCCCAGGGGCAGACACAGACTGTAGTGGGCCCATGTGCAAGAAATTTTTGGGGGCCCCCCCCGCCCTTCATAAGGCAACAAAGTTATGTAAACATAACCCCCCCATGTGCATCTCTCACCCCCCCATGTGCAGCTCACCCCCGTGCATCTCTCATCCCCTCCGTGCATCTCTCATCCACCCCCCGTGCATCTCTCATCCACCCCCCGTGCATCTCTCATCCACCCCCCGTGCATCTCTCATCCACCCCCCGTGCATCTCTCATCCACCCCCCGTGCATCTCTCATCCACCCCCCGTGCATCTCTCATCCACCCCCCGTGCATCTCTCATCCACCCCCCGTGCATCTCTCATCCACCCCCCGTGCATCTCTCATCCCCCCCGTGCATCTCTCATCCCCCCCGTGCATCTCTCATCCCCCCGTGCATCTCTCACCCCCCCGTGCATCTCTCACCCCCCCGTGCATCTCTCATCTCTCCCCTCCCTCCCATGTGCATCTCTCATCTCTCCCCTCCCTCCCATGTGCATCTCATCTCTCCCCTCCCCCATGTGCATCTCTCATCTCTCCCCTCCCCCCCATGTGCATCTCTCATCTCTCCCCTCCCCCCCATGTGGATCTCTCATCTCTCCCCTCCCCCATGTGCATCTCTCATTTCTCCCCTCCCCCATGTGCATCTCTCATCTCTCCCCTCCCCCCATGTGCATCTCCCATTCCCCCCACTCCTAGTTAATTGTATTTAAAAAAAAATAAAACTTGTTATACTTACCCCCATGCGATCCCTGCAGAATCCTGGCGCTCGTCCAAATCGCTGATACCAGGTTCTCCTGACTTCCGGCCATGTGACGGCGCCGTCACATGACTGGAAGTCAGGGGAATCATGAAGGTGCTGCCGCAGCAGCGCAGCGCTAAGATGTCCCGGACCCGGCGCTTAGCATGCGGCCGGGGGCCCCATGAGGAGAGAGATGCACAAGAGGGGGGCTCCGAGGGAGCTCCTACCGGCCGGGCCCCATACTGGAGTCAGGGCAGTCATGCCCTGATGGCGGCCCTGCTGGAGGCTGGAGGGGCCCCCTCTCCCCGCGGACCGGCTGAAAAACCCCAACGGCCCGGTCCTGGTCCGCGGACCGGCGGTTGGGGACCTCTGGTCTAAAGTGTGAAGCCTCTCCTCTTTTTGATTTTTGGGCGGGAAGCAAAAAAAGTCAGGAGAACTATCTCCTGGGTTCTATGGAATCGAGTGGCCAATTTAGGAAGAAAGGCCGGATCAGGTTTTAATATAATCCTATCATCCAGAATTTGCGTAAATGGAGGGCATATTGAAAGGGCCTGTAGGTCACTGACTCTCCTGGCTGAAGTTAGGGCTACTAACAGGACCGTCTTTAGGAAAATAATTTTGGGGGAGACTAAATCTAGTGGCTCAAAAGGAGGACTGGTCAAGGCATCTAATACAAAATTCAAATCCCAGGGAGACATCTTTACTTTGGTAATGGGTCTACACCTAAAGGAAGCTTTTATAAAACGGGCTATCCAATAGTTATCTGCAATATTGGAAGAAAATAAAGCCCCCAACGCCGACACCTGTACTTTCAAGGTACTGGTAGAGAGACACAATTCTAAGCCCCGCTGCAGAAATTCCAGAATTTTCCCAATAGGGGGCCCCTCCTCCACCTTAACTTCTGCAAAGGACAGAAACTTCCTCCAGGTCCTGGCATAAATACGGGTGGTAACAGGTTTTCTGCTAGCCAGGAGAGTATTCACTACATTTGCGGGGAATCCTTTGTTGGTCAATAACACCCTCTCACATTCCACGCCGTCAAATGTAGACTCGGGGTTGGAGGATGGGAAAGTGGCCCCTGAGTGAGGAGGTCCGGAATCTCCGGAAGAACCCAGGGATCTGATATGGACATCTTCCAGAGACAAGGGAACCACGGTCTTTTGGGCCAAAAGGGGCATATGAGTATCACTCTGGCCCGGTCTGCCCTGATCTTTCTCATCACCGCTGGGAGCAGGATCATGGGAGGGAAGGCATATGCCAGAGGAAGTCTCCAGGGAACCATGAAGGCGTCCACTGCCAGGGGTTCTTCTCTGGGGTCTAAGGAACAAAAATTTTCCACTTTCCAATTGGCTCTTGTTGCGAATAAGTCCACAGTCGGAAGGCCCCACATTTCTACGATTCTGGAGAATATTCGCGTATTTAGGGACCACTCTCCCTCTTTTACGGAAGTACGGCTGAGGAAATGAGCTGTGATGTTTTCCTTCCCTTTTAGATGAGTAGCCGAAAGAGAGGGACAATGATCTTCGGCTTTCAGCAGAAGTGCGTTCGCTACCCTCATCAAGTTTCTTGAGCGGGTTCCCCCTTGGTGGTTTATGTAAGCTACCGTGACTTGATTGTCCGAGAGTATACGGACATGCTGGCCCTGTAAATATATAAGGAACTCGTTGAACGCATGCTGCACCGCCAGAAGCTCCTTAACATTTGATGACAACTGTCACTCACTGCTTGACCAGGTTCCCTGCACTAATCTCCCTTCAAAGTGAGCTCCCCAACCTGTAGCACTTGCATCAGTGGACAAGACTGCAGTTGGACTACATTCCCAGGGAACCCCTTTAGCAAGATTGTCTTGTCGCAACCACCAACGAAGGGACCTTATGGCACGAGGACCTAGCGTAAACTCACGGTCTAGATGCCCCTCTAAAGCTGCGTTATTGTACAACACATCCCACTGAAAAGCTCTTGAATGTAATTGTGACCAACGAACCGCAGGAAAAGTGGAGGTGAAGGCTCCCAATACTGACATGGCCTTACGGAGTGACATAGAAGGTTTACGTATACATTGTGCTACCAACCCCTGGATTCTATCAATTTTTTCTTCTGGAAGACAACATAGCTGTTTCCTGGAATCTAATATGACCCCCAGATATTGTTGTATCTTGAGTGGAGATAGTCTAGACTTTTCTAAATTTAGAAACCACCCGAAGCTCTTTAAGACCGACATGGTCTCCCGCAGGTGGGTCTCGCACTGAACCAACGAGTTCCCCACTATCAGGAGATCATCCAGGTAAGGGATAATTAGAATGTCCCTTTCTCTTACATGTGCCATAACTTCCGCC
This sequence comes from Phyllobates terribilis, assembly GCF_046119375.1. Lineage (NCBI taxonomy): Eukaryota > Metazoa > Chordata > Amphibia > Anura > Dendrobatidae > Phyllobates > Phyllobates terribilis. The sequence continues at coordinate 186,264,156 of NW_027362761.1, forward strand.
ATTACTTTAGTAAAAACTCGCTGGGCTATAGCTAAACCGAAGGGGAGTGCAGTGTATTGAAAGTGTTTAACCACCCCGTCAATTTCAATGGCCAGCCTCAAGTATTTCTGATAGTGACTATGAATTGGGATATGGTAATATGCATCTTTGAGATCAAGCACTACCATATAGCAGTGGGGAAAAAGTAACTTTATTACGGATTTTAAAGACTCCATTTTAAAGGTGTGTATTTTAAGGAAATTATTCAGGGATTTCAGATTTATGATTGTCCTGAAACTTCCGGTTTCGGAACAAAGAAGAGCGAGGAGTAGAAACCAAGACCCTTTTCAGCCTCCGGAACCTCAATCAGGACGTGCTTTCTTAATAGGGTTTGTACTTCCGAAACGAGGGCAGCCTGGCGTTCTGGGGAAGAACTGGAGGGAACAACCATGAATCTTTTGTGAGGCAATGCTTTAAATTGAAATTTAAGACCATACTTAATCAGGCTTAAAATCCAATTACTATGAGAAATCTGTTCCCAAGCTGGGACAAAAAATGACAATCTCCCTCCCACCTGGGCTGATTGTGTATCCCCTGGCTTCTGCTCAATTTTTGGAGACGGACCAAAGAGTAGACCTCTACCTTTTCGACCCCTTTCGTCAGACTTGTCTTGCTCCCTGAAATATCTCTTCCGGAAAAATTTCCTCTTCCGGAACGATCTCTTAAAGGAGGGTAGAGGTACTGATGGAAACCCCCTCTTAGGGTCCCCAGCTTTCTCCAATAAGTCATCCATGGTCTGACCAAAGAGGTATTCTCCTTCGCACGGGATTGTGCACAGTCTGGATTTAGTCTGTAAATCCCCTGGCCAGCATTTAATCCACAAGACTCGCCGAGCCGCATTTGACAGTGCTGCTGATTTTGCTGCCAACCTTACTGAGTCCACAGATGCATCCGCAAGAAAAGCTGCCGCCCCCTGAACCAGTGGAAGGGAAGAAATAATGTCTTTCCTAGAAGTCCCATCCTTCAACTGACTGTCTAGCTGTTCAAGCCACACCATCAGGGCTCTGGGCGTGCAGGTAGCTGCTACTGTTGGTCTCAGTGCTCCCGCAGCTGTCTCCCATGCCCCTTTCAAGAAAGTATCAGCCCGTCTGTCTAAGGGGGTCTCTCAATGCACCCATATCATCGAACGGGAGGGAAGTTCTTTTCGCTGCTTTGGTAACAGCAACATCCAGCTTGGGTGCTTTTAACCAGGAGGAACACATAGCATCCTCAAATGGATATTTCCTTTTAAAGGATGGAGGAACACTACCCTTCTTGTCAGGTTTCCTCCACTCCTTATCAATGGGGTCTTTCACCTTTGAATTTACCGGAAAGACCCTTCTTTTCTTTAGCCCCAGACCACCAAACATAACATCCTCAGCTGATCTCTCCGCCCTCGTGTCCACTATCCCCATTGTAGATCGGACAGCTTTTACTAGGGCATCGACCTCCTTCAGGGGGAAGCACTGTCTATCTGGCTCACTGTCAGAGGAAGAGAAGGCGGAGGAGGAGGCGACCGACAGTTCAGAGTCTGAACCCGGCTGGGTTTCTTGAGGAATATGCCCAGACTCTGAACCCTGCAAGGCTTTGCCTATTTCTTCCCTTATTCAAGTTCTTAGGCCTAGGGAAAAATCTCGTGTTTCCTCTGACATCATTTTGCTAATACAAAGCTGGCATAACCTCTTGCTATATGAATCAGGGAGTGGACAGCTGCATAAGGCACATTCTCTGTGCTTGGATTTCGAGGAACATTTCTTGCTCTAAAAGAAAGTTATAGATAGAAAGAAGGAGGAAATATTAGTAGAACTTTCACGAAGATTCCACTCACCCCACAGAACCTTCGGTACTGTAGAAGCAGAAGAATCCAGCATGCATGGCGAGGAATCACGCCGCACCGGACCGTCCTTCCTGCTCTTAGTGGTAGCTCTTCTAGTTGTACGACCAGACCCTAGCTGGGAATGACGCTGCGCCACTAGTTGTGAGGGCTCCCCAGAGGGCTGCTCCTGCAGCAGATGTTGTTGCCTAGGTGACAGCTCCTGTGAATCTTCCATAGCTTACAGTGTAAGAATGGGCTGGGAAGCACCTCTGTATGTTACCAGAACCTTTATATACTGGCCATACCGGTACCATGTGTGGGTGTGTGCTCTTTTTTTTTTTTCCCCAGGAGGGCGTTACCTGCTCCTTGGTATTCCTCCCCAGGTGGCCAGGTGGGTTCCAGGTGAGCTCCTCGCCGCCAGGACCTTAATCCCCCGGCGTTCAGCTGCTTGCGCGCAAAATTCAAACGAGCTCCGCCCCTTCCGGTGACGTCACAGGGACTTCCTGCCCGGCGCACCAGAAGTCACGTCAGTAGGTCACGCCTGTCACTTGCCCCGCCGGCGCGACCTGGATCTCCTGCAAATTGTAGCGGGGGGAGGAAGCCCGCTAGCGGCCCCACACCTGGCGGACATCTACCTCCCCGTGAGGCGATGTCGCGCCCGCCGCAACGCTCACGGAGGCGCCCCACTGAGCCCTACCGTGGCGTCTCCAGAGGACCGGGACGGACCGGCTCCGACCACCTGCTGTGGCCCTCTCTGGGACAGGAGTCCATCTTCTGCAGGTAAGCCTGCGAGGTCTCCCATCATGGACAGGAAACCTAAACTGAGGCGGGAAGAGAGGGCCGCCCTTTTTAACCTGTAGGTTTCCTGTCCTTGATGGGCGGATCCTCTCTCTCACGTGGTGCTGTCATGGGAGACCGAATAAAATATTTTTTTGCATCGCTATATTCTGAAAGCTATAACTTTTTGATTTTTCGGATGATGGAGCTGTATGGCGGCTTGTTTTTTGCGGGACAAGATGACGTTTTCAGCGGTACCATTTTTATTTATATTCGTCTTTTTGATCGCGTGTTATTCCATTTTTTGTTTGGCAGTATGCTTTATCATCATTGTTTTTTGCTTTGTTTTCTATTTTTACCGTGTTCACTGAAGGGGTTAACTAGTGGGACAGTTTTATAGGTCAGGTCGTTCCGGACGCGGCGATACCAAATATGTGTACTTTTATTGTTTGTTTGCTTTTTTTTCATAATAATATTTATTGATGGGTACATTATATTTTTATTTTTGGTGGATTATTATTATTTTTTTTTAAATATTTTTACAAATTTTTTTTTTTTTCACTTTCTGAGAGTTTTTACACTCTTTTACTTTGTCCCACTATGGGACTTTAACTTTTTTTTATTCTGATCGCCTGCATAGCATAGGGATGGAGCACCATCCCTGTGCCATGCAGGCAGTCAGAGCTGCACAGTGAGAACATTGTTTGGTCGTGCACTGCGCATGACCAAACAATGTTCCTGCTGCCTGGTGACCCGGATGTTGTCATGACGACATCGGGTCGTCATGGCAACACCCGGGAAGCCGCGGCAGACAGCGCTGGAAGCCGGAAGAGGAGGTGAGTATACCGATCACCTCCCCTTAGCCACCGCAATGCTGCGATCGACTGTGTCAGCTGTGACAATCAGCTGACACCCGGCGACGATCGCGCCCGCACAGCCTGTGTGCGCGCGCAATCGCCATGACGTACTAATACGGGTCAGGCTCTTAAAGCCCAGGGCACAGACGCGTATTAGTACGTCATGGGCTTTAAAGGGGTTAAACAACCAAAACTGTAAACAGTGAATGCAATACATCATAAAAGCATGCAATTCCATTTATTAGTGAAATGGGAAATCTCTTACCTAAATTAATCCAAATGCCCCCTGGTTTGAGAATTCTCCAGATGGTCTCAACATAGTCAAGAATATTATGTGCGGTGTCTATAAAAAAGCATGTGGCTACGCAGTCCCAAGAGTCTGTTAAAGTGGAGAAGGAAAACATAGAAACTTTAATATTAGAGAGCTGCCATGCTATTTGCAACAATTATTAGAAGGGCTCGTCTCCCCTCCCTGTCCATAGGAAGTGGCTGCCCACTGGAGATACTCCTGTAAGTGGCTGAGCTAAGAGATGCGAGTTAACGGACATGTCTGTGCATTACATGAAAGCATGTTATTGACCGGCATGTAATGCTAATATGGCCCACTATGGCCTCCTCACAGCTATATCGCGAAAAGGAGCCCCCTTTATAGGCTTGTAACTCACAATTCACATAGATCATACCCGCATTTCCATTTATTAATGTGTGACCGGATCAGGCATAGTGTGAACTAGCTCTACATTCTGACTTATTGAAGGCAGTCCTGAGTAAAGGACCACAACCTTGACATCCATGATGAAGTATACTGCTCCTCTGCAACAACTTAGAGCTGCGTACACACTGCATCTGTGCACTTAACCTACAGTATATGTCTGGAGCTTTTCCCGATATATACTGTAACGTCGCGTCGCCGTAGATGACTAGTCACAGAAGCCGAAATGGTCATTGCTACAGGACATGTGACTTGTGTGGACAATCACTGGGCAAATTAGTGATGGCAAATTAGCTGGTAAGAGGCATTAAGCCCAGTGATTGACTGCAGGGGTAACATGCACTGTAGTTGTAACATTAGAGTTTCCTGGTTTGATTGATTGCAGTTATTTATTTCAAAGGGTGTGCAACAAAATATTAAGTTGAGGGTGCCAACAATTTTGTCAGGCCCATTTTTAGGGTTTTGTGTGAAATTATGACCAATTTGCCTGATTTTTTTTGTGTTGTTCCAATACACACAAAAGAAGTAAACATGTATGACAAAACATGTAGAATTGCATTAATTTTCTGGGAGAAATACTTCATTTTATGGAACAATTTCAAGGGTGCCAACAATTTTGGCCATGACTGTATGCCAACTTGATACATATGCCTCCACATTATAATTATAATTCACATAGCAGGAAAACCAGATATAACATTATATCTTAATACACCCCTAGGACAATGTCAATATAGGGTCCCTTGTTGAGGCTTTCTGCTGTTTTGGCACCTGAACGGCTCTGCAAATGCGACATGGCGCCTGCAAACAATTCCATCAAAGTCTGTGATCCAAAATGGTGCGCCTTCTTTTCCGAGCCTTGCCATGCAACCAAACAGTAGTTTTCCACCACACATGGGGAATCGGCGTACTCAGGAGAAATTACACAACACATTTTGGAGTCATATTCTCCTGTTACCCTTGTGAAAATAAAAAAAATTTGGGCTAAATCAATATTTTTGTGAGAAAGATGTGATTTTTTATTTTCACAGCTCAATGTTGTAAAATTCTGTGAAGCACCTGGGGGTGCAAGGTGTACACCACTCATCTAGATAAATTCCTTGAGGGGTCTAGTTTCCAAAATGGAGTCACTTGTGGGGTGTTTCCACTGTTTAGGCACATCAGGGGCTCTGCAACCGCAACATGGCATCCTCTATCTATTCCAGACAATTTTGCGTTCAAAAAGTCCTTCCCTTCCGATGCGCTCTAAGGCTATGTGCCCACGATGCAGAAATGAAGCAGAAAATTTCTGCATCTCCCTGGCAGAAAAAACGCATGCAGATTGTGCATGCGTTTTTCCTGCAGAATACATGCGGATTCACATGCGTACCCACATGCATTAACGCATGTGTTTCCGCATGCGGACTGACCAGCACTTTCCAGGCGATAGCATCACTTGGAAAGTGCTTGACAACTAGGTCACACTATATAAATCCATGCAAAAGGCATGGATTTATATAGTGTGACCGTAAAAATATAAAAATAAAGCTATACTTACCCCCGATCCCCCGCCGCGTGTGCTGTTGCGCTCGTCCTGGCTTCTTCCGGGTTGCCGGCACATCGCGAGACAGCCTGCGGTCACCGCGACGTCATCTCAGGTCCTGGAAGATAAGCGCTGCAGGGGCCGCCGGACAGGTGAATATAAACTTTTTTATTATTTTATTATTTTTTTCACAGGTACAATGGTACCCAGGTCTGGATGAGAGTCTCCTCTCCTCCAGAACTGGGTACCATCCGCACATAGAGACGCATATAATCCGCTTGTACAAATGTACAGACACGGATTATGTGCGTCTCAATGCAAGTCAATGGCGGCCATTCCGCTGTGCTTCCGCAAAATTAATGAACATGCTGCGGATTTATTTGCGCTGCAGAAACGCTGCGGTAAAATCCGCAGCATGTGCACTGACATTGCGGAATGCCACTGGGGACCATGGGGGGCGGATTACCATGAGTTTTTGATGCGTTTCCGCTGCGGAAATTCCGCAGCATAAACATATGAAAAACGCATCATGGGCACACAGCCTTTCAGTGGTTTTCCCCCACATATGGGGTATCAGTGTGTTCAGGAGAAATTGCATAACAAATTTTGGGGACCTGTTATCCTGTTATCCTTTTCAAAATGAAAAATTTGGGGCTAAAGCAATTTTTTTGTGGGAAAAAGTAAAATGTTCATTTTTTCCTTCCACATTGCTTTAATCCCTGTGAAGCACCTGAAGGGTTAATAAACTTCTTTTGGGCATTTCATGTCATAAAGGCCCTCAAAGTCACTTCAAATGTGATGTGGTCCCTAAAAAAATTGGTTTTGTAAATTTTGTTGGAAAAATTAGAATTAGCTGATAAACTTTTAACCCTTATAGCTTCCTAACAAACAAAAAAATATGTTTCAAAAATGATGCTGATGTAAAGTAGACATGTGGTCAATGTTATTAACTATTTGGTGTAAGAACTATCTGGGTTAAGGGCATAAAATTTAAAAGTTTGATAATTACAACATTTTTGCCAAAATTAAGATATTTTCACAAATAAAGGCAAAAATATCGGCCTAAATTAAAACTAACAAAGTACAATGTGTCACGAAGAAACAATCTTAGAATTAGCAGGATCCGTTGAAGTGTTTCAGAGTTATTACCACATAAAGGGACACTTGTCAGGAAGGTGAAGACAATCTCAGGGTGAAGAGGTTAAGCTATGCAGTTTAGAAGTTGGTGACATTTTGGGAACCAAATAGTTTACCGGAAAACTTGTATACTCACTGTCATCTGAATAAATTTCCTGGAAGTCTCCTGCAGTCATGGAAAAATTTGGATTGCTTGGAAGTTCATGAGGATTGACATCGGGAAAGTACACGGGCCTTACTTGATCTACTGATTTCACGTTGTTGCTAAACTGATGGATCCAAGGATAAAGTTTAAAAGCATTAATCTGGGAACATCTGTAACATATCAAAAGGAAAACAATTCATAGAAAACCATTTACAAAAGTAAATCTAGGATAAAAACGATCATGGGACTTTTCACTGAAGTCACAACTACAATTGTGGAGTAGGGCTGGGATGTTAAAGGGGCTGTCCACTACTTAGACAACCACTTCTTAAATACCTGCGTAAAGTAATAAAAACCTACATTCACCACCCACATCTGCAATGTCGGTGATGGGACCAACGTTCGCATGACAAGGTCATGTGAGCACTGCAGCCAGTCAGTGGCCGCTGACTGGCTGCAGCCTTTACTATTCCATCAGCGCGGACAAACAGGGTATGGATGAGCAACAATCGGTCACGAATAGGCAATAAGCCAGACACAGTGCACTATATAAGCCCTATCCATCTGCATTTACAATACTTGGCAACCATCCCCTCCATGAATGGTAGGTTGTGAGTGGTTGTTTCATCAGTACTTTACATCTGTGCTGCCCCCGCCTTTATCATGGGGGGCTGCTGCATCCTGTAGTGCATTAGTATTATGATCTGGTGTTGGTGAATAGGACTGCCTTTTTCGGTGATGTTTTTTAGAACTTTACGTTATTTTCAGTGAGTTGCTCGGAAGATTGCGATTAATATCTAAGCCACTGGAGCCGACTGAGAAGAGCACCGGAGTCGCACTGGGAACCAGGTGAAGGTGGTGATCTGGGAGTAGATCAATACATTTACACTACAGTTCATACAATTTTACACAGGTTGAGGCTATAAAAAATTAACAGAAATGCTTCTTTAATGTGGAGTAAAGGGTGTGATTTGAATTTTGTTGCTTTTTTTTTTTTATTTGTCTGCTTCTTCAGACATGGCCCTGATCACGTACTAAGCACTGCAATATCAGTACAATGCCTCATTCAGACGCCTGATGTAGGGACATCTAAATGAGGCTTTACTGCAGCGTCTGCAAAGCACATCAGAGGAGATGACTGTCACCGGTTACTATGGTCTGTACAGTGATATTGAATGTTCAGTCCAGTGACAAAGCTCAGTCAGTGTTCAGAGCACAGCAGTGAAATCATAACACTGCTGTGCTCTGAACCCTGCAGCAGTAAGAACACATCGGTGCCTGACTATGTACTACTAATCCCAGCCTACCGAGCTGTTCTCACCACTGAAAGAATTCATCGCCACAGCACTGCTCTCACCACTCGGAGTAGGGCTGCAAAAGGTACCTTCTTCCAGTGGTGAGAACATCTCGGTAGCCAGGAATTAGTAGTACAATGGCAGGCTGCCTGCCGCTGCCCTGGCCCTCCTTTCAGTCATTGCTGAACACTGTGTGCGCAAAGAGAGGGAAATTTTGTACAGTAGCTCAGCACATAATAGACCAGGGGCCGTGCCCAGTTCACAGCTGAGGCAGCCACAGTACAGGAGATGTGGTCAGACACGGACCACAGTCTCCTATGCCCAGGAGCTGCTGTGTAAGTTTTGTGCTCTGACACTTTGCACCAGCAAATAAAAATAAGGACCCCCAAGGACTGATGAAAAAAAATAAATGTTAAAACAGTTTCGTTTTTTTAAATAAATGATTATATAATTAACACAATGGGCTCAACTGTTTTCAGTGAGCGTTTTGGCTGAGGACCACGAGAGTTAAAAAGACTAGATTTATATACAGGCAGGAAAGGGCCATATCTCAAGAGCAGGGAGGTGTAGGAACAAGAGAAAAAGATTTAGGAGAACAAAGACATTTAGATCAGGAAGAAAAATACAAATTTATGTCAAGTGACCAGTCCTCTTTAAAGGGAACCTGTCAGCACGACTTTGCTGCCTTGAGCCAATGCTTTTCCCTAAAGCGATGCAGTGTTTTAACACTTAAAGGGAATCTGTCACCACATTTGACCTATGTAGACTATTAATAAGTGCATACAGGTTATAGACTACTGAAAAAAGTCCGAAAATGTCTGTAAAGCGCTGTGGAATTCATAGCGCTATATAAGTGCATAAACTAAATAAATAAAATACCTGTATGCTTCATATCAGATGCCTTGTTGCTGAGAAATCATCTTTTATCCCTTTATATAAATGACCTCTTCCAGGCTCTGGGGCAGATGGTGCCTGGAAGATAACTCTTCCTCCAGGGCTTGTTTTACATGAAGGGGGAGTTACCAGTGTGAGACAAGTAACTAACACAGAACAGGAGAAATGAAATGTGTCCTCTTGCAAACACATTTTTTGCTTCGCTCTCAGCTCTGGTGAAGTGTAACAATATTAAAACCCTGTCTGTCTGTGAGACTGAAGCTGAGAGGAACTTGCAGATGTGTCAGGTATAGTGTTGAGCGATACCTTCAGATATCGGGAAATATCGGATTGGATCGGACCGATACCCAAAAAATATCAGATATCGCCGATTCCGATACCGGAAACCAATGCAAGTCAATGGGACACTAATATCGGAATGAAATCTCAGCGTGAGAGAATTCTCCTGATTATTTAAAAGCCGGCGGGCGGTAAAAAGCCGCCGGCTTTTAAACAATCACACAGCCCCATACTGCTTCCCCGCAGCCTCCCATCCCGATCCTCCGCTCCTCCCGCCAACTCACATCCCGATCGTAAGTTAGGACAGGGCGAGGAGCGCCGCACCAAGGAGTGGGGAGCAAAGGACCCGGGCGGGGAAGCCGGCAGCGAAAAGACTTCACCGCGGGCTTTCCCGTTCTGTGCTGCGCTCTCCTGCCGGTTATTTCAAATGAACAGCTGAGGTATCAGGTGATGCCGATCATCTGTTCATTTGAAGTAGCCGCGGTGCCCTCAGAGGGTTCATGTGAGTTCATGCTTGACTGCATGCACTCACATGAACTTTCCCACGGCCGCACAGGTCAGCCTCACCTCCCAGACCATCCCATCAATCCAGGAAGATGAGAATCCCATACCATTCCCGTCTTCCTGGATCATGGCTGAGCACCTGGGGTGGTACAAGAGGATGGACCTGAATGTCTCGGTCATGATTGGTGTCTGCGCGGTGTCTACGCGCAGGCAGACATAGGCCGATGAGACACTACTACTCCCATCGGCCTACACAGTGTTCCAAATTATTATGCAAATAATATTTTCTCAGATTTTCACAAATTATCTATATGAATTGCAGTCATTGTAATTTTCCAGTCAAATAACTATTAGAGTACAATTGAAAGGTTTTTGTACAAACTGCCTATGATAACTGTATATTTTTAAAAAAATAAAAAACTCAAACTGCACTCAAAATGCATGTTCCAAATTATTATGCACAGCAGAGTTTTCAACCTTTTCATTTTAATAAAGAACAAAAAAAATAGTCATTTTTGAAATCATAAGCATTAGCAGGTTATTACAAACTGAAATCAAACAGTTTTCAACTCAAAACTTTATTCTAGGTGATGTTACATTTGCACATAGGACCCCTTGTTCGAAAGGAGCTTCTGAACTCTCTCGTCCATTGAATTTGTCAGGTTTTGGATGGTTTCTGCTTCAATTGTTTTACATGAGGACAGAATACCCTCCCAGAGCTGTTGCTTAGATGTGAACTGCCTCCCGCCATCATAGACACTCCTTTTGATGATGCTCCAGAGGTTCTCAATGGGGTTGAGGTCAGGGGAGCATGGGGGCCACACCATAAGTTTGTCCCCTTTTATGCCCATAGCAGCCAGAGATGCAGATGTGTTATGTGCAGCATGAGACGGGGCATTATCATGCATGAAATGATCTCGATGGTCCAGATGGATGGAGTGGAGGATGGCTGGTTGATGGACATCCCATGAAAACATGGCTACGGCGCTAACAAGGAGGAGGTGGAGTAATGTTTTGGGCTGGAATCATGGGGAGAGAGATTGTCGGCCCTTTTAGGATCCCTGAAGGGGTAAAGATGAACTCCTTAATGTATGTTGAGTTTCTCAAACAGCACTTCCTTCCATGGTTCAAGAAGAAGAACCGTGCATTCCGCAGCAAGATCATTTTCATGCATGATAATGCCCTGTCTCATGCTGCACATAACACATCTGCATCTCTGGCTGCTATGGGCATAAAAGGGGACAAACTTATTGTGTGGCACCCATGCTCCCCTGACCTCAACCCCATGAGAACCTCTGGAGCATCATCAAAAGGAGTGTCTATGATGGCGGGAGGCAGTTCACATCTAAGCAACAGCTCTGGGAGGGTATTCTGTCCTCATGCAAAACAATTGAAGCAGAAACCATCCAAAACCTGACAAATTCAATGGACGAGAGAGGTCAGAAGCTCCTTTCGAACAAGGGGTCCTATGTGCAACATCACCTAGAATAAAGTTTTGAGTTGAAAACTGTTTGATTTCAGTTTGTAATAACCTGCTAATGCTTATAATTTCAAAAACGACTATTTTTTTGTTCTTTATTAAAATGAAAAGGTTGAAAACTCTGCTGTGCATAATAATTTGGAACATGCATTTTGAGTGTTTTATTTTTTTTTTAAATATATTGTTATCATAGGCAGTTTGTACAAAAACCTTTCAATTGTACTCTAATAGTTATTTGACTGGAAAATTACAATGACTGCAATTCATATAGGTAATTTGGGAAAATCTGAGAAAATATTATTTGCATAATAATTTGGAACACAGTGTATGTCTGTCCCCCGTCCACTCGTGCCAGCAGGATCAGCTCGATGGGAGCAGTAGTTCCCATCAGCCTGATCCTGCTATTTAAACTGCCCCATGTTATTTTTGCCCCTATACACATGTTTTATTCTTTTAGGCCCCCATATTTTTTTTTTTGTTGTTTTTGGTCCCCAATAAATTTTAAATACATTTCATTGGTGGCCAGTGGTTACCTAAAATAAATTAGTTTATACATTACCTGTCCCTGCCGATCGTCACCTAAAATAAAAGTAAAAAATAAAAAAAAATGCACCTATACTCACCTAGACACCTAATTCCCCGAAGCCATCGATCTCCTGTAATAAAATATAAAATAATAAACCACAACCTTATCCTTACCCCTCCGTAGTAGTCCACGAGTGTCCCACAATGATCTCCAGTTTAGAGCAGCCACATAAAATGTGACCGCTCTAAACCACTGCCGCCGCTATAATGACGGGGCCGTAAAGCAGCCCCGTCATTGCATAAGCGGGTTCGTCGGAGTTCAGGCAGCGCTGCTCCGGTTAGCTCCTTTATGGCCCTGCTGTACCGTGAGAAATTCCCACGGTAAAGCAGGGCCTTTAAAGGAGGTCACCGGAGCTGCGCTGACTGAATGCACTCCGGTGACCTCAGTCAGTGGCTCACGCTGCCGGGAGCGGACGTGTTCCCGGCAGTGTGAGCTTACAGCAGCCATGCACAGCTGTCACCATCTCCAGATGTGACAGCTGTGCATGGGAGATTAGCGCAGGAACGTGGACAGGTAACTATTTTTTTTTAGTAAACTAAGAATTAAATAAAATGGGTGTAGCGTGTGTTTTTTCTTTTTAACACTTTGTAGGTTAGTAATGGGGGTGTCTTATAGACGCCCATCATTACTAACCTGGGCTTCATGGCAGCTGGCGCTGACATGAACCCCACCACTATTACCCCCTGCCACCGCACCAGGGCAGCGTGGAAGAGCAAGGCTAAGTGCCAGAATTGGCGCATCCTATGAATGCGCCAAATCTGGGGCGGCTGAGGGCTGCTGTTTCTAGCCTGGGAGGGGGCCAATATTCATAGCACCCTTCCTGGGCTATTAATATCAGCCGCCAGCTGTCTGCCTAGCCTTTGCTAGCAATTAAAATAGGGGGGACCTGACGTCATTTTTTTTTTTGGGGGGGTCCCCCATTTTAATAGCTAGTAAAGGCTAGGTATTCAGCTGGGGGCTGATATTAGTAGCCTGGGAAGCTGAGTGGGTATTACCCCCTTCCCAGGCTTCAAACATCTGCACCAGCTGTCTGCTTAACCTCCGCTAGAGAATAAAATTATGGGGGATCTCACGCCAATTTTTTTTTTAATAAATCCTTTATTTTAACACTAAATGACACTTGAGGGGTTAATAAAGATGCAGTCCCTAAATTATTATTTTTTAATTAATTTTTCCCAAAAATTTTGACGTGGGCTTCGCCATATTTTTGTATGCCAGCCAGGTACAGCATCCAGGAACGGGCTGCCCCCAACTCCCAGCTGCCTATTTTACCTGGCCGGACACAACAATATAGGGAAGCCCTTTTTTTTTCTTTTATTATTTCATGAATTTCATGAAATAATACCCCTTAAGCCCCGAAGCATTTTCCGTTTTTGCATTTTCATTTTTGCTCCCCTTGTTCCCAGAGCCATAGCGTTTTTATTTTTTGGACAATATGGCCGTGTGAGGGCTTATTTTTTGCGGGACGAGTTGTACTTTTCAACGCCATTACTAGTTTTACCATATCCTGTACGGGAAAACAGGAAAAAAATTCCAAGTGCGGTAAAATTGCAAAAAAGTGCAATACCACAGTTGTTTTTTATTTATTTTTTTTACCACGTTCACTGAATGCTAAAACTGACCTGCCCTTCTCATTCTACAGGTCATTACGAGTTCATAGACACCAAACATGTATAGGTTCTTTTATATTTAAGTGGTGAAAAAAAATTCAAAAATTTGGTAAAAAAAAAAAAAAAAATAGCGCCATTTTCTAAGACCAGTAGCGCCTCCATTTTTCGTGATCTGGGGCTGGTTGATGGCTTATTTTTTGCGCACCGGGCTGACGTTTTTATTGATAACATTTGGGGTAGATCCGATGTTTTGATCGCCCGTTATTGCATTTTATTGCAATTTTGCGGCGACCAAAAAACGTAATTCTGGCGTTTAGAATTTTTTTCTCGTTACGCCGTTTACCGATCGGATTAATTCTTTTTTTATATTGATAAATCGGGCGATTCTGAAAGCGGCGATACCAAATATGTGTATGTAGGTTGTTTTTTTTATATTTTATTTTGAATGGGGCGAAAGGGGGGTGATTTAAACTTTTATATTTTTTTATATTTTTAAAAACTTTTTTTTTTTTTTTTACTTTTTGCATGCTTCTATAGTCTCCATAGGAGACTAGAAGCAGCAACTGTCCGATCGCTGCAGACCCTGGGTTGTCATGCCCACCCATCGGTGACCCGCGATCACGTGACGGGGTTGCCGGTGGGCGGGGCTTATGACGCGCTACCCGGAAGCGCGCGTTAAATGCCGCTGTCAGAGATTGACAGCGGCAATCTCTGACAGCGGCATTCAACATGTTAACAGCCGCGGGTGGATCGCGATTCCACCCGGGGCTGTTGCGGGCACATGTCAGCTGTAAGAATCAGCTGACATGTGCTCGGTTCAGTGAGGGCTCAGCGCAGCAGCCCTCACTGAACGGGGGGTATGCAAATGTGCGTACTAATACGGCACCAGTAGTTAAGGGGTTAAAAAATATGTGGGGCTTCGCCCTATTTTTGTATCCAGCCAGATACAACTAAGCAGCTGGGGGCTGGAATCCACAGCGCAGGGTGGTCCAAGCTTTGTGGGCCCCCCCTGCTGCGAACTGCAGTCCGCAGCCACCCCAGAAAATGTCGCGTTCATAGAAGCGCCATCTTCTGGCGCTGTATCCAGCTTATCCAGGGCCCTGGTGCGGTGGCTCACTGGGTAATAAAGGGGTTAGGGCCAGCTTTGTACTATGTGCATGGCTGCTGTAAGCTCACACTGCCGGGAACACGTCCGCTCCCGGCAGCGGGAGCCACTGACTGAGGTCACCGGAGTGCATTCAGTCAGCGCAGCTTCGCTGACCTCCTTTACGGCCCTGTTGTACCGTGGGAATTTCTCACGGTACAGCAGGGCCGTAAAGGAGCTAACCGGAGCAGCGCTGCCTGAACTCCGGCGAACCCGCTTATGCAATGACGGGGCTGCTTTACGGCCCCGTTATTATAGCGGTGGCAGCGGTTCAGAGCGGTCACATTCTATGTGGCTGCTCTAAACTGGAGATCATCGTGGGACACTCGTGGACTACTACGGAGGGGTAAGGATAAGGTTGTGGTTTATTATTTTATATTTTATTACAGGAGATCGATGGCTTCAGGGAATTAGGTGTCTAGGTGAGTATAGGTGTATTTTTTTTATTTTTTACTTTTATTTTAGGTGGCGATCGGCAGGGACAGGTAATGTATAAACTAATTTATTTTAGGTAACCACTGGCCACCAATGAAATGTATTTAAAATTTATTGGGGACCAAAAACAAAAAAAAAAAATATGGGGGCCTAAAAGAATAAAACATGTGTATAGGGGCAAAAATAACATATGGGCCAGTTTAAATAGCAGGATCAGGCTGATGGGAACTACTGCTCCCATCGAGCTGATCCTGCTGGCAAAAGTGGACGGGGGACAGACATAGGCCGATGGGAGTAGTAGTGTCACATCGGCCTATGTCTGCCTGCACGCACACACCCGCAATCACCCACAGACACCAATCTTGACCGGGACATTCAGGTCCATCCTCTTGTACCACCCCAGGTGCTCAGCCATGATCCAGGAAGACGGGAATGGTATGGGATTCTCGTCTTCCTGGATTGATGGGATGGTCTGGGAGGTGTGGCTGACCTGTGCGGCCTTGGGAAAGTTCATGTGAGTTCATGCAGTCAAGCATGAACTCACATGAACCCTCTGAGGGCACCGCGGCTACTTCAAATGAACAGATGATCGGCATCAGCTGATACCTCAGCTGTTCATTTGAAATAACCGGCGGGAGAGCGCAGCACAGAACGGGAAAGCCCGCAGTGAAGTCTTTTCACTGCCGACTTCCCCGCCCGGGTCCTTCGCTCCCCACTCCTTGGTGCTGCGCTCCCCGCCCGGTCCTAGCTTATGATCGGGATGGGAGGTGGCGGGGGGAGCGGCGGATCGGGATGGGAGGCTGCGGGGAAGCAGTATGGGGCTGTGTGATTGTTTAAAAGCCAGCGGCTTTTTACCGCCCGCCGACTTTTAAACAATCAGGAGAATTCTCTCACGCTGGGATGGCATTCTGATGACAGGCTGGATCTCAGCTGAGCGCTGCCATCCAGCTTGTCATCCTTCAGAGACACTGCAGAGCGCAGGCATTATGGGAACTTCCGATTCCGGTATTCGATATTCTAAAAGTATAGGAACTCAGTATCGGAACTCCGATGCCGCGAATATCGGTCGATACCCGATATTACAGTATCGGAATGCTCAACACTAGTCAGGTATAATCACACACAGCTCTGCAGTGAGCTCAGGAGAGCAGAGAGGGGCCATTACACGTCACACTGGTAACTACCACTTCATGTAAAATAAGGTCTGGAGGCAGAGTTATCTTCCAGGCACCATCTGCCCCATAATCTGGAAGAGATCATTTGCACAGAGTGATAAAGGATGATTTCTCAGCAACAAATCATCTGATATGAGGCATACAGGGATCACTCTCCTCAGCCGTCTATAACCTGTATCCCCATTTTAATAGTTTACATAGGTCAAATGTGGTGACAAACCAGAAAGCGCTGTTAAAGGGAATCTAAGTGAAAGTGTACAAAAGCATGATCTGTTTGAAGATAGTTATTCAGTCACTTTCAACCTGCCACTCCGGTCTTTGGTGACATATCTGCAGGGATGACATCACATCTATAGCACGTGACGGCTGCAGCCAATCACTGCCCACAGTGGTCTCACACCGGCTTCCTTGGTGATTTTCAAATGATACAGGCTTTGGTAAATTTTATTTTGAACACTGAAAAACCCTTTTATACACTGGCTCACGACTAGTGTTACGTGCTGATGTTTTTGGGAGCTTCCACCCCAATACCACCTCACCAAGTCATCATAATTGACAGGTCTTTCCATGTGCCCTTAGATTAGGCTGAAAAAGCCGTATCAGGGTTATTTGCACGTCAAGCGGGTAAACAATTTGCTAATCAGAGATTTAGGCGGTTATTTGGTAGATGCAGGATCATGCCTTGCCACTTATTTGCCGACTTTTGATTAAGAACTGTAGGGTCATAATTTACTAAATCCAAGCAAAACAACCTAAAAATACTAACAGTGAACATACCTATTAAGGACAAAATTAGAAGAGAAAAGCATGAAAAAGCTCCATTCATTTCCTTGACAAGAGTACCCATGCATAGCGATTTCCCAAGCCAATCTTCCAAGTCCAGCTCCAGGTATTAGTACATTAATTTGGGAAGGATCACTGCAAAATAGGAAAAGAAAATTAAAATAAAAACCAAAACAAGAGAAAAAGTTCCAACATCTCATCAATATAGAAATAATGCAACATATTCAGCCAGGGAGTCTACTCATACATGCAAGGGAGTTCTGCAATGTGACATGCATTGCCTTCCATGTTCCGTTAAAGGCTAAAACACATTATGATGGAAACTGTTTAGAGGATTTGTTCAAACAACTTGTATGGATGACCTGTCTTCAGCGATTATATGCTCCGGCTGGATGGGAACATTGAGCAAAGCTGAAAAGTACTGCTCTAATCAATGTTTATTGGCTGCAGTGGAAACTGCACATCTCTAATAGGCCATCAATATTAAATGCCTGTACATCCGCTTTAAAAATGGCCGTGATAGATAAATGAGCTATTAGAAGAGGATGAATATTTCTCATGTAATAGGGTGTTCCAAGCCTCCCCTGGCATCAATTGAAAGAAGTGTCGAGCTGTTTGATTTCAATATGGCCAATCCTTTGTTCTCATGGGAAATAAGATGCTACCAGGGGTGTCCGGCAGCAATGGACTTCTCTATGCCTAGTGAAAACAAACGCATGCTCGACAAAGCCTAGAGGTTGGAGGGGGTCAACCTGAACAGATTCGGGTGGGTAACCTACATACAGGAATGTATAAGGGGTTATCAGGAGCATTCCAGAGCCCTCGCTTCTGCTGAAACATGTGCAAGATTAGAAGGTGTCTCAAGGAGTCTCTTCCCCTGTGAGTAGTCCTGCCTTGGATCTTCCAATCACACCTCCCTGGGCGTGTGACAGCCTGTATAATGGCTTCTACCATAACAGGGAGTGTATGCAGGCTGTCAGTCACACCCAGGGAGGTGTAATTAGAAGATCTAAGGCAGGAGTAGTATGAGGGAAGAGACTCCTCACTGGACTAGTCACCTCATTAGGACATGCGGTGTTTCTGGATAAAACCACATTCTTGAGTAACTGCTGTGGAATAAAGGAATTGCTGTCTGTACCTCTAGAATAGCAGGTGGGAGTAGTCAGGGGAACAGAAAAGTTCACTTTAAAGAGTCTGCCACACCCAAAACTTAAACCTCTTAGAGCCCTATATGAGACTTAGCCCTTATGAAGCTCAAGCCTGCAGTATTGATTTCACATCAATAGTTGTACAGAAAAAGTTTTATTTCTTATGCTAATGAGGGCTCCTTGGTGCACCCTTTGTGTGGCCAAGAGCGCAGTGCACCATTCTGCCCTCTCAATTAGAATGCCACGCGCATCCCCTTAGCTTGATTGACATCGCTCGCTTGTCCAGAGCGAGCCACTGCCAGAACAGAATCCCTGGCCGTGCACATCCGCACCGACACTGCAGCAGCCCAGTGAACACACACACAGTGTCAGTGCGGGCACGCTCTCATTCCTTTTTACTGTCTTCAAAGGTAGATAGCTACTGTGCGATTCTGTGTGCAGTTTGCAGCAGCCAATCACAGGAGAGAGATGAGAGCGCAGCCGCACTAACACTGCGTGCTAGGATCCTCCAGTGTCAGTTCGGATGTGTAAGGTCAGGGATTCAATTGAGACCCCGCTCGCTAGCCCAGCTAATCAATCAAGGATTGGAAGTGTTCAGCATGCTTAATGAGGGGTAGGAGCGGATCCAGAGGTTATGGAAGTTAAATCTAGAAAAACTAGTGTTTATCTCTTAATCTAGTCCAAGTACACTCCTATATTGCCTGATAAGTAGAAGAAGTTTACCATTTATCTTTAGGGAAAAACTTCAGAATCTCATTGATGATGGGCTGATAGCAGGCTTCTCGCTCAGGTCTGCCTTCTTCACTCCAGTCGCGTACAAACTGTTTTATCGTAGACTTCAACTTGTCCATGTCAAATGTAGATGCAGGGGTGGGCTTTTTGTGACCCTAAATATTTAGAATTTAAAAGAAATCTCTCCTTAGTATCACACCACAATAATAAGTGGGGGGGGGGGGTCAGTGTTCTCCTTAGTATTACACCACAATGATACACAATGGTAAGGGGGGGGGGGGTGCAGTGGTCTCCTTAGCATCACACCACAATGATAAGGGGGGGTCAGTGGTATCCTTAGTATTACACCACAATGATAAGGGGGGGGGGTGTCAGTGGTATCCTTAGTATTACACCACAATGATAAGGGGGGGGGTCAGTGGTATCCTTAGTATTACACCACAATGATAAGGGGGGGGGTGTCAGTGGTATCCTTAGTATTACACCACAATGATAAGGGGGGGGGGGGTCAGTGGTATCCTTAGTATTACACCACAATGATAAGGGGGGGGGTGTCAGTGGTATCCTTAGTATTACACCACAATGATAAGGGGGGGGGTCAGTGGTATCCTTAGTATTACACCACAATGATAAGGGGGGGGGGTGTCAGTGGTATCCTTAGTATTACACCACAATGATAAGGGGGGGGGGGGGGTGTCAGTGGTATCCTTAGTATTACACCACAATGATAAGGGGGGGGGGGGTCAGTGGTATCCTTAGTATTACACCACAATGATAAGAGTGGGTGCAGTGGTCTCCTTAGTATCACACCACAATGATAAGGGGGGGGGGTGCAGTGGTCTCCTTAGTATTACACCACAATGATAAGGGGAGGAGGAGGGAGGGTTTCAGTGGTCTCCTTAGTATCACACCACAATGATAAGGGCAGGGGTGTTCAGAGGTCTCCTTAGTATCACACCACAATGATAAGGGAGGGGGGGGGGGTGTCAGTGGTATCCTTAGTATTACACCACAATGATAAGGGCAGGGGTGTTCAGTGGTCTCCTTAGTATCACACCACAATGATAAGGGCAGGGGTGTTCAGTGGTCTCCTTAGTATCACACCACAATGATAAGGGCAGGGGTGTTCAGTGGTCTCCTTAGTATCACACCACAATGATGAGACCTATCTTTATATTAGGTTGTCATTGGCCCAGGGTCTGTCTTCTGGACAAATAATCACTTCTTTCCGTAATACAGATATGGAAGCACTTACGTTGTTGCCATACTCCTTGTTCTCAAACATGAATGTACAGTCATTGACGATGAGTTGCAGGATCTCCTGGTTGTGATCGGCACATTCGCGGATCCTGTCCAGGTTGGAATGGAAATTTGGCAGCATGTTTTGTTGACTTTTTGGTAAAGAGACAAATTGTCTTTCGGCACGGTTCACCCGTTCATGGATGTGAGACCTAGAGGAAGAGAATGAAGAAATGTTATCATGTAGTATGTCATGGGCATTCATGTGTGACACAGTCCTAGGGGCTGGTGACATGACACCTGTCAGCTGTTGTAAGCTGTCCAAACCACGGCTCTCAGTGCAAAAATCTACAATTTACTTTGGAAAGCTGTAGCATTTAGCAGAAAACAGTTTTGAAATGAGCCATTTGTGGGGAATTATATCTGCTGGGTGACTCCCTCCAGTTTCCCTATATACAGATTTAAAGGGGTTTTCCCACAAACAAAATACATTTTAATCAATAGGTCTTGGAAGAAAAAAAAAGTTCCACAATTGGATGTGTTAAAAAATAACAACATTGCTGTGCTGAGATAATCTTATAAATGTGCCCCTGCTGTGTACTGTGTAATGGCTGTGTCTGACAGTGCAGGAACATGGTCTGATCATACCACATCTCCTGGGCAGGGGAGGAAGCAAAAGAGTATATAGTCATTACAGCAGGGGACTGCAGATGATTCTTTTTGTGAGGTAAAACATTTTCATGCCTGTTTAAAAACCATATTTTTACCTCACAGAAAGCAGCTTATGTAATCCCATTCTGTAATGTCTGTATACTCTTTTGCTTCAATTGTGGGACTTATTATTATTCCAACATCTATTAATTAAAATGTACTTTGTTTATGGGAAAACCTCTTTAAGCAGACCTGTAAATGAAGCTGGACCGGGCAGGGAGAAGTCTGGGGAGCTGCCTGGCAGACTTCTCACCCACACACCTGGCTCGGTTTATGAAGCTAGGTTTTCCCTAAAATAACATTTTTCAGTATAAGGTGGAGGTCACTGTATGTACAGTCCATGTGCGCAAAGACTAATCGCAGCCTATGTGCTAGTGAATGTCAGTAATTTTGTGGGAAAAAAAAAAGTCTCAGCATGCATTATTGTAGCTCTTTTTCCAGATGAGAACAGTGCACGAGATGACAGCCATCTCCTGCAACCACTCAATGTAAAGGAGAGCAGACTGTGGACCAGTCATGTCCATAATCCATGGGCTGGGCTACCCAGTGACAGTTTCATTGCACCATTGCTATTCATACATTAAAGCTTTGACCGTCTTTTAGGCTTTGTGCACACGGCTTCTTATAGACACTGACGCACCCAACCAGGCTTTTAAGGCACAACCGCTTCAGGAAAACACCAGCGGCTTTGTTGGCATCTATTCAGACATTTTGGCAGAAACTCCACCACCGGCGTCTTTTACTATATACTTTTATGTATAGGGAGCGGGCGGCTTTTGCTGGGTCACTTCTTATAACCACATTGTTATTCAAAATTGAAGGCATACTGAACCAGCATGGCTACCGCAGCATCTTGCAGCGGCATGCTATTCCATCCGGTTTGTGTTTAGTTGGACCATCATTTATTTTTCAACAGGACAATGACCCCAAACACACCTCCAGGCTGTGTAAGGGCTATTTGACCAAGAAGGAGAGTGATGGGGTGCTATGCCAGATGACCTGGCCTCCACAGTCACCAGACCTGAACCCAATCGAGATGGTTTGGGGTGAGCTGGACCGCAGAGTGTAGACAAAAGGGCCAACAAGTGCTAAGCATCTCTGGGAACTCCTTCAAGATTGTTGGAAGACCATTTCCGGTGACTACGTCTTGAAGCTCATCAAGAGAATGCCAAGAGTGTGCAAAGCAGTCATCAAAGCAAAAGGTGGCTACTTTGAAGAACCTAGAATATAAGACATATTTTCAGTTGTTTCACACTTTTTTGTTAACTATATAATTCCACATGTGTTAATTCATAGTTTTGATGCCTTCAGTGTGAATGTACAATTTTCATAGTCATGAAAATACAGAAAAATCTTTAAATGAGAAGTTGTGTCCAAACTTTTGGTCTGTACTGTACTTATGTATTATGTTGACTTAATGGGGCGCTGTTGCAGGCGTATGCCAAGTGGGATCTGCCTGAAAAAGACATTGTGTGCACACACCTTAACCGCTTCAGGTTTCCAAAAACGCCATATGGTCAAAAGAAGGGACCTGACCATTCTTCAGGCGTTTTCCTTCACCAATCGCTTATAAATAGAATTGCCAGCGTTTACTAAAGTGGTTTCCACTTTATTGGCTCCCCCACCTGGTGCACATCGCCCCCATAGTGTGTGCGTTGGCTGTGATGTAGCCACAATCACTCCGGAGCCCCAGCCAGTCTGCATTGGAGGAGGGGGGTGCAGGCCATGGCTCAGACAGCAGGAACCGGCTGGAGGATCCCACTCATTCATTGCATGAGACCACCGGACAGCCCCAGGGTGCTGCAGAAACAATGCAGCTCTATAGGCATTTTTTAATTCATGCAGCACCATGGGGTCATTAATAAGGGTAGATCAACTCCTTTAAAGGGGTCATCACCAGGTGCAAAGTGGCATGGCTTCCACATGACATGGCAGTCCCCATGTCCTATAGCAGTGATTACTGACACTTGATGGCTGATACAGTGGAATTCTTGGGAAAACCTATCGGCACCCGAGCTGTACAGTAAGGGAGGTAAGAAGGTGACACCTGCTGAGACTGTGGCCGGAGATCACCTGACCTGACCCCCTTATTAACAGCACATGTGCTCTCAGGGTTAATACGGATGGCATCGGACTGCGATCAGTGCGGTATGTGTGTGCTGATCACCCGTAACATGTGAAGGTGTTGATGATCTTCCAGAAGTGCTCCCTCTCCAGCCTCTCCTCCTCCTCCGGGCTTTTCCGCTCCCTCCTTGCAGTGTATGAGCTGAAGTCCATTTCCTCCTCCGCCTCCACATTCCCGGGCTCCTCCGAGTCTCCTCTCCGCCGTCGCCCGCGGCTGTGGCTGAACATGTCCCTGGACGAGGGCTACGAGGCTGGAGTCAATGCAAACCACGTGATACGGTCTGCACACCGAAACCCTGGACCATAACTACACTGCCGAACGGAAGCCTGCGCTCCGAAGATGACGTCACTAGTGAGCGCCGCTGGCCTGGAGAACGCGGGAGCTCCATGTTTAGTGCTGGCAGTACTGGCGCGGCTGTGGTGGAGGACAGTTGTGTGTGCTCAGGTTGTGCATTGCACAAACGCCCCCTTCCGTGGGCACATTAGGTAGTGGCTTCATGAGGTGGTGGCCACAAGGTCATAACAGAGACCCATGGTTGTCAGGCTCCTATCACTGCACGTTCTACTCAGAATGGTGTCAGATTCCAGAGCAATCTCTGCACAGTGCCAAAGGCATAAGCATTACCCCATTATTCTGGAAATAAGCGGGGTCCGCATGTTTTGGGGATCTTTTGTGCAGTAAAACTGGTACTTTAGCTTTATGCTGCAGGTCAGTATGATTACATTACCACTTTAGTATTTTTTTTTCCTAGATTTTCCTTCACGTCATGGCCGGTTTCAATTTTTTTCCTCCTCTTCTTCCCAGGGCCATAACTTTTCTTATTCTGTCACTATAGCAGTATGAGGGTTTTTTTCTTTTTGCGGGACGAGTTGTACTTTTAAATGACACCATCCATTGTACATTGGACAATGGGGAAAAAAAACTGCAAGTGCAGTGAAATTGCCAAAAAAACGTGTAATTTCACAATTTTTTGGGGGTTGTTTACTTACCATTTTCACTATATGGTGAAACTGACCTGCCATTGTGATTCTCCAGGTCAGTATGAGTACGCAGATACCAAACATGCATATATATATTTTTTTTTTAAGTGACGAAAAAAAATTGGAAATTTGAAAGAAATTTTCTTTTTTTTTTTTTTTGTTTGTGTCGCTATTTTACTGGGACCTGTAACGTTTTCATTTTTCGGGATATAGGACTGTGTGAGGGCTGATTTTTTTTTTTTATTTTTTTTTTTTATATCTCCCTGGAGCCGAGATCTAAATCTGCACCTGTGCTGCCTTCAGCGGCCATTTTCCTGAAGCCCACCGCCGGGAAATCAGTGGGCAGAGTGGGGACTCCGTTCCATTTTCTAGAAGCCTGGGGCCTGCAGCCTCACACCGCTGGGCACCCCCCTTCTCCCAGCGCAGGGCCCATAGCATTGCCCCACTCCTGCGCCCACCTGCCTCCTGCAGCAGCAACCCTGCCTCCTGGGACCCCTCTCCACCGCCGCCCCCCACCTTTTACAGCAAAAGGACATACTTTTGCGGGAAATGGTTTTCTTAAGAAGACAACCACAGTGTATCTGCCAATCTAGTGCCAAGGAACATAAAGACCTGTTCACATGGGTCACATATGGACAGAAAATGCATTGTACAGTATTATTATTTATATAGCGCCACTGATTCCATGGCGAGGAACATAAGAAGGGGTTACATACCAAATACAGATATCACTTACAGTAACAAAACTAACAATGATGGACTGGTACAGAGGGAATAGGACCTTGCCTTTGCCGGCTTACATTCTACAGTATCAGTCTTGGATGAGATTTCATGAAATCTCATCAAGTGCAGAGAAAATAGCTTTAAATGGAATCTATCACCAGCCTTTTGACACCAAATTAGCTCAGTATAACACCATCCACACCACTGATTCACTGGCAGACACAGACAGAAAAGGGCCCCTGTGCAAGAACAGTATATGGGCCCTTTGCAGATCAAGAGCTCCTAAAAATGCACAATTTCACCTGCTTTGTAGGTAGAAATGGACCCCCTTACCTCTTGGGCCCCTGTGCGGCTGCACAGATTGCACCAATGATGTCAGTCCCTGCACTCATTAGCAGCTTTCTGCCTATGCAAAGTGTACACATAAAGTTGTCAATTGGTGAGGTAATACAGAGCTAAGCATTAGAGAGCTGGTAGATCTGCAGAAGATAGAACAGTGATTTTATCAAAACTGCAGCAAGTAGAAAAGTAAGTGACACATTGCTGGGATTATGGTCTTTGAGATCCCTTTAAACTGACTGAAGTTTATTTTACAGATATTTATTATGGATTTCACACTTTGCAATGCAAAAGGTAAAATGTGCAGTGTATCCGCAGCAATTGGATAGCAATATCCATGCGATTTGCAAATTTGCTGCCAACTTCTCATCCAAACATACTCAAGTGCAGAATTGCAGCAATTCTTCATTGCGCAAGATGCTAAAGTTAATTTCCATGAATATTAATTACCTCATGCTGACAGGACTGTTTTCCCAAAGATGCTCTCTAGGATTGAAATCTGGTGACTGTGAAGGGAGGTAATCCAGGAAAGCTTTGTGTCGTGTTTCTGGAACCAACCCATGACTATATGACCTTTGCGACATGGTGCATTGTCCTGCTGATAGTGCTCTTCTGTCATAAGGTTAAAAGTTGCCATGAAGGCATGAACTTGGTCAACCATGTTTAGGCAGGCAATGCTTTTCCTCTGCTCAGTGATCCAATTTTTGTGCTTCTGTGGAGTCTTGCCTTTGTTTTCCTTGCAGTTATAGCACAACCATTCTAAGGAGCTTCAAGTTTTGTTTTTTTGCAGATGTTAGTTGAAGCAGCTGTGGTGTTTTGGGCTGCAATTTAATTGGCCTTGCAGCCAGGGCTGTTGCTACCATGAGTCAAGATGAACATCTTTCCTCAGGTGGCGGTCTATTGTGTATCCAGAAGGATGACATTTTGATGCCCCCCAACTCCACCAAGTGGGACTCAGCTGTTTCTCTTAACCAAGTTATTAATCATCAGGTTCGGCGCACAGGTTGTCTGCATCTTACAGACGCAAAAACAACTGAAGAATTGAGCGCGGGTGCTGCAAGGGCAGAGGAGTGCTCATCAGCCCGATACTCCGATGTCGAGCAGCGTGATAAGGTCATCTCATGTTTTTGATGGCACTGTTGTATCACAGATGAGACAAAGATGGCAGGAAGATATGTGCTCTTTAGAGCTGAAGACGCAAGGAACCTTTATTGTGGGGTAGGGTGGGTTAGTATGAGGGCACATCATGGAGGGGACAGTGTGAGGAGAGGTGGAAATTTGAGGAGATGGCATCGTGGGGGTACAGTGTGAGGGTACAATATACAGGGGGTACAGTATGAAGAGGGGACATTGTGAGTACACAGTATGGAGAGGGCAGGGTGAAAAGGGAGCCTAGTATGGAGTGGGAGGAGGACATGGTGGAGAAAGGCAGCGTGGGGACATAATATAGAGAGGTAGAAGCATAGCGACAACAGTGTGCAGAGGGGGCAGCATG
This sequence comes from Phyllobates terribilis, assembly GCF_046119375.1. NCBI lineage: Eukaryota > Metazoa > Chordata > Amphibia > Anura > Dendrobatidae > Phyllobates > Phyllobates terribilis. The sequence goes on from NW_027362761.1 coordinate 186,290,817, forward strand.
GAGATGAGGACAGTACGAGGGAAAATAGACGAGAAGGGAAAGCGTTAAAGATAGTTTAAAAGGGAGAACAGTGTGGTGGTTATTCATAAAGAAGGAAAGTAACGGTTATACTTAAAGGGATGGATACCTAAGCTACTGCAGTGTCCTACATGAGGTAAGCGACATAGCAAATCTGAAGAGCTACACTAAATTTCTAATTGGAGGTATGTACTAATATTATTTCACCTACTACATATTGGGAAAGGATCTTTTTAATAAAGGGAACAGTGTGGCAGTTATGGTTAGTAAGAGCGGATAGTGTGGTGGTTATAGTTCATAAGTGGGGACGGACAGTGTGTTGGTTTTCGCTCATAAAAGTGGAAAGAGTTGAGGCAAAAATTTATAGGAGAGGACAGGATGGAGACAATGTACCATGAGAGGGACAGTGTAGGGGACATATTTTGTGCAAGGAACACAGTACAGGGCAGTTATTTACTCAAGCACAGCATGGGTAGATATTTTTATACAAGGGGCATTTGATGACGCTGCTATTTTTAAGCACCCTGTTGGGATGTGCCGTATAGAAGAGGGAATTGTAGAGTTAAGCTGTGAAAAATCATCATGGCGTTGGACCACATGTATACTAAAGGGATGAGAACAACTTCAATCAGAGGAGAGGTCAATTATAAGGTACCTGGATGTAAATGTTTATTTGTGATACTGACTGTGTCAAATCAGTAGTGAAGTTCCTGTATGGTCCATAGTCTGATGATGGCTGATAACTGCCAGCATCTCCTTACCGTTGTTAAGGACATACTGGGATTTGTAGGTTCATGCGATACAAATGTTTATGATGGGACATGCCCTAACATTTCAATTGATCGTTATACTAAGCCTGATAGAGGAAAAATATATATCTTTGTACCGTGTTAGCCAGTAGATAGAAAAATATTTAGATTTGAGAGTCCTCAGTGGTTGATACCTTTTAATGGCTAACTAAAAAGATGGTAGCAAATTGCAAGCTTTTGATACTACTCCCGTCTTGCCATCAGCTTATACTAACCTTGGTGATGCATACGTTTACTGATGTTGGTTCTGGTGATGTATCCATGTAATGATTGTGGTTCTGTGTGCTGTATTCAGGCATCAACCAGGGTTATGATGCTGCATTCAAGTACTGATGGTGGTTCTGGTGATGTGTTCATCTAAAGATGGTGGTTTTGGTGCTGTACTCATTTACTGAGTATGGTTCTGGTGATGTATTGATGTTCGTTTTCATTCTGTATTCATATACTGGTGGTGGTACTAGTGCTGTATTCATGTACTGATGGTGGTACTTATATTCTGCTACTTTTATTAGTTCTGATCCTGTACAAATGTAGCAATCCATACAACAGTATTGCAGTATAAAAGTGATCAGGTAATTGCAGGTTCAAGTCTCCTAAGGGCACTAAAAAATAAAATAAAAGTTTTTAATAAAATAATAGAATCATTCCCCCTTCTCCCTCATTAAACATTAAGAAATTTTAAGAAAAAATACTATCATTGCAGCCATAAAATCCAGGTCATCAAAATATAAAATGAATGAACCTGTATGTTAATGATAAAAAAAATTATGATGAAAAAATTTAGCTTTTTGTTTTTGCCCGTCTTAAAAAATACAATTAACAGAAATCAAAATGTTGCATGTCATCTCTCTCTCTGTCTCTCTCTCTCTGTCTCTCTCTCTCTCATGTTCCTGCACGGTAAGACACAGCCATTACACAGGGGCACATTTATAAGATTATCTCGGCACAGGAACATTTTATTTAAACACATCCAATTGTGGAACTTATTATTAATCCAAGATCTATCAATTAAAATTAACTTTTGTTCGTGGGAAAACCCCTTTAAGCAAAATGTTTCATGCTGCCCTGATCTGTCGTTCCAGTGTCCTGTGGTGAAGATTTTGCTCAACTCTATCAAATATACAGTGGTGTAAAAAAGTGTTTGCCCCCTTCCTGATTTCTTATTCTTCTGCATGTTTGTCACAGTTAAAATGTTTCAGATCACAAAACAAATTTAAACCTTAGACAAAGATAACACAAGTAACCACAAAATGCAGTTTTTAAATTAAGGTCTTTATTATTAAGAGAAAAAGAAATCCAAACCTACAGGGCCCTGTGTGAAAAAGTGATTGCTCCCTAAACCTAATAACTGGTTGGGCCTCCCTTAGCAGCAACAACTGCAATCAAGCATTTGCGATAACTGGCAATGAGTCTTTTACAACATCCTGGATTAACTTTGGCCCACTTTGCAAAATTGTTGTAATTTAGCCACATTAGAGGATTTCCGAGCATGAACTGCCTTTTTAAGGTCATACCACAGCATCTCAATCGGATTAAGGTCAGGACTTTGACTTGACCACTCCAAAGTCTTAATTTTATTTTTCTTAAGCCATTTAGAGGTGGACTTGCTGGCGTGTTTTGGATCATTGTCCTGCTGCATAACCCAAGTGTGCTTCAGCTTGAGATAGCGAACAGATGGCCGGACATTCTCCTTTAGGATTTTTTGGTAAACCGCAAAATTCATGGATCCATTTACCACAGCAAGTCTTCCAGGTCCTGAAGCAGCAAAACAGCACCAGACCATCACACTACCACCTCCATATTTTACTGTTGGTATGATGTTCCTTTTCTGAAATGCTGTTTTACTTCTATGCCAGATTTAATTGGACATCCACCTTCTAAAAAGTTCAACTTTTGTCTCATCAGTCCACAGAGTATTCAACCAAAAGTCTTGGTCATCATCAAGATGTTTTCTGGCAAAACTGAGACGAGCCTTTATGTTCTTTTTGCTCAGCAAAAGCTGACAGCACCATGGAGGTGGTCATTCTTATCCTTTCAGGGACAGGAAACATGAGAGGACCTAGTGCAAGGAACCAGGAAGATTTTCCTGGCGGTTCTCTTAGACTCCCGTCTAAGAACCTCATTTCTACCGATAGAGAAACAGATATCAGTAAAAGACAGGATTTGTCTGTTCTCAAAAACTCATTGTTCTATCAGAGGGGCAATGAGAATCCTGGGGTTAGTGACAGCCTGCATCCTCTGTGTTCGATGGAGTCAATTCCATTCAAGAGAACTCCAAAAGGCTATTTTATTAGCCTGGGACAGACAGCAGGTAACATTGGACAACGAGATGTTCCTTTCCCTGGCTGTAAAAAGATCCCTGGTCTGGTGGACTGTACTAAAGAACCTTCAAGTAGGGATCCCATGGATCTCCTCTCCATAAGCGGTGGTTACCACCGACGTAAGTTAGGATGGGGTGGTCATCTAGAAGGGAAGTTTCTTCAAGAGGTCTGGCGTCCAGTTCAGTCCAAATCTTTGAACTACACAGAGATTTGTACCATGTGGAAAGTTCTGCAACAGATCCGGTTTCTAGTCAAAAACAGGCATATAAAGGTTCTATCGGACAATGTAACAACGGTATCCTTTATACGCCATCAAGGGCAACCAAGACATTCGTTACTACAGGATTTAGCTACAAGGATATTCCTTTGGGCAGAGAAGACTGTTCTATCCATGTCAGCTGTCCACTTAGGGGGGCCCAAAACCAGCTGGCGGATTATCTAAGCAGGCAAAGGATTTTGCCCACGAAATGGGAATTAAATGGGGAAGTGTTCCACATGCTATGTCAACTTCTGGCCGAAGAGGAGCTGGCTCCCTCTATTGAACAAGATGGCCTTGGAGGAGCCTATCCTGCTTCCTCTAAGGAAGGACCTCCTTTACCAGGGTCCAGTTTTTCATCAGAATGTGGACAGATTTCACCTTGGATCCTGAAAGGCAGGTCCTAAGATCTCGAGGTCTTTCTGATCAAGTAATAGCCACCGTACAGGCAAGCAGAATGGTGGTTACCTCAGTCATTTACAATAAAATCTGGAAGAGATTCTGTTCTGTAACAATAGCAAGGTGCATTAGATCCACAATAGGCCTAGCCTATGCATCAGAAGGGATTCCCCCCCGGAGGTTTTAAAAACTCACTCAACTAGAGCAGTCTCCACTTCCTTGGCAGAGAGAGGGTGGGCTTCGGTAGATCAAACTTGCAGTGCCACAATGTGGTCCAACCTGAGCACTTTTTCCAGAGACTATAAATTAGGTGTGTTGTCAGGGCAACAAACTGCTTTCGGTAGGAAGGTTCTCCATGCAGTTGTCCTGCCCTAATGCCATACTCTGGTATTCTCCATGGTAATTGTATTTCTAGGAGTCCATCTTGACAGTACAGTTAGTTTCGCTTCCTTAGAAATTTTCTATGCTGATGTAAATTAACGTTTGTATGAGAAGATTTAATAAAATAATATTGCATCCATCCTGGTGTGGTACTTGGAAAAGACACTGAAGGGTGGGGTTGGGTGGGGCTTTTTAACCTCTTGTGTGTTTCCTATCCCTGAAAGGATAAGAAGGATGACCTTCATGGTGCTGTCAGGATGCACTTCTGGAAATACAATTACCGGTAGGCAGTGTCAGACTGAAGAACATTGGCCCACCAGAGGACTTGATTCTGAGGGCCCATCTTTCCTCTATACAAAACCAATGCATTATCAATAAAGTGTTTTTTCGGACCTAGACTAATTTTTATCAAGTGGTATAACCATAAGATACATAATGTTAGGTTTGGCTCTGCTTGCTGATTCAATCGGTTATCACGTGTTGATATCCATATGGTGGAGTTAGGTTCTCCCCCACTCAAGATATCCATAGCAGTTGCCAGGATGGGGATGAGGGGGCCATGCATACCAGGATTGGGGATGAGGGGTGCCATGCACACCAGGATGGGGATGAGGGGTGCCATGCACACCAGGATGGGGATGAGGGGTGCCATGCACACCAGGATGGGGATGAGGGGTGCCATGCACACCAGGATGGGGATGAGGGGTGCCATGCACACCAGGATGGGGATGAGGGGTGCCATGCATACCAGGATAGGGATGTGGGGTGCCATGCATACCAGGATAAGGATGCGGGTGCCATGCATATCAGGATGGGGATGGGAGCCATGTATAATAGGAAGGGGGGGCATATCTACCAGGATGGGGGATATTATCAGAATTGGGGGACATTACCCCTATTCCAGTGTAAGCTGCAGACCCGCTCCCCCATAACAGTGCATCGTGACCACATTTTTTGCTTACATTTTTTTTATATTTTCCTCCTCTAAAACCTAGGTGCGTCTTGTTTTCTGGTTATTTCCTAAATACTTTTTAAAATTTTTTTGTTAGCGTTTCTTCAGTGGTTTTTTTTTTTTAGACTCTTTAGTGACGTTTTCTGGACACTTTTTAAATCCCTAAAAAAAATGTTTGAAACAAAAAAACACAAAAGAAAAAAATCAAATGATGTCCAGGCACCATCCGGGTGTCTATTTAGCCTTCCCATTAACTTCTATTTTAAAGCATTAACGATCTTCCTAGCGGAAAATGCCAGAAGAGTGGACATGTCATTTTAAACACTTGGCGTGTTTGATAGTCTGAAGCAATTAAAAGACGATCAACAAGCTGAACATTTGAACATAAAATAATTTTTGCATAGAAATTAATAGGTTAATTTTTTTTTTATGGTTTTGTTAGCACTTTTTCTGCCATTTCTTGCTGACCCGCTCAAAAATCAGTGGAAAAAGACAGTGTGAACATACCTTGAGGCTTGGGCTGAAAATCTTCTCTAATCTGACACAAGATGTGATGTCACAAAAGGTTACCAGAATGAAACATATTGGGTCCGATGCATCAAGACTGGTGTTTTCTTGCCGGTCTTGATAAGGGGTCATTCTGGAGTCAGACGCTTCTGATTCATGAAGAGGTGCACGTTTCTTCATGAATCATGAGCGTTGTGTACCTCTATATCCGCCTCCTCACAAATCTTACTTCAGCCCCTACTGGAGTAAGATTTGAGATGTAGCGAACACTGTTCATCTTGTCAAAGCTGGGAGAAACTGGGGTGAGAGCACCAAAAGTCACAAAATTTTGGCACAACTTCAAGATGTGCATACATTTTTTGATTTTTCAAAGCTTTTACTCAAGAATTCTGGCTTGAAAGCTTTGATGCCGCAAGCCTCTACTGTATTTGTGATGTCACTACAGATTAAATGACACAAACCCAGTTGTGATGCCTTTTATGACAGTGATACCTACTGTATACTCTTATGATATCAAAGCATCTTACCTGACTAAAACTAGCTGCTATATTATATAGATTTGTGATGACACAGCATCTTGCCTGACTAAAGCTTACTTGTAATGTTATCCCAGCTTACCTGACTGAAACCCATTGGTGATGTCACAGCAGTCGCTATTATATCATAGTATCTTACTTGACTAAAAATCACATGTGATATCTCATGCGCTTGACTGCGTGATGCACATTTGGGATTTCTTAGCTGCTTACTTGACGGAAACATTTGTGATTTCATAGCAGATTGTTGGATAAAAATGTACCTATGATGGCAGAGCAGCCTACCTGACAAGCCCACTGGTGGTATGGCAGAAGTTGCCTAAAGAAAATATGTTTGTGATGTCCCAGTATCTTTACCTGAGGCTGAATTCAGGCGTTGTGTCACGGTCCGATTATAGACCATGATGCAGATACATAGACTGGCAGCAGGTCACCTGACCTGATCTTGACTGTCAAGGTCAGGTCAGGTCAGGAAATCTGCGGGCAGCCTGTGTATTTGCATCGCAGTCCATATTCAGACCATGATTCACAGACATGTGAATTCAGCTTTAGGTTAAGATGCTCTGACATCACAATGGACGTCTGAAACACACCAAGGTCACAGTAGCTTACATGAAAGAAATCACAGTAGTTCACCTTGTTGAAACCCACACGTGATGTCAGAGCAGCGTATTTGACAGTAAGACATTTGTGATGTTATCTGCCTTCCAGAAGGAGCCACTGTTGGGATACCACAGTAGCTTACACAAGGCTCAATGGAAATAAAAATAGTAGATGGATTACTTGATTTCCTTCCACTTCCTGCCGACTCCAGCTCAAAAATATTTCCCGGATCCGCACATTCCTAAACCACGAATCTGCAAAAACCCTAGTGCCCGCCCTCATCATCTCTCGCCTCGACTACTGCAACCTCCTGCTCTGTGACCTCCCTTCTAACACTCTCACACCCCTCCAATCTATCCTAAACTCTGCTGCCCGACTAATCCACCTGTCCCCCCGTTATTCCCCAGCCTCTCCCCTCTGTCAATCCCTTCACTGGCTCCCCATTGCCCAGAGACTCCAGTTCAAAACCTTAACCACGGCATACAAAGCCATCCATGTTAGAACTCTCCTGTTAGTTTTTTTCTAGTTTGCTGGTCACATGACCTTTTTTGCCTATTTAATCCTGCTCCGCCCTCCTGGCCTTGCTGGACTTCATTGTAATTTCTACTCTTGAGCTAGCTTGGTACTCTGTTACCTTTCTCAGTCAGTTTTGCTAGGTCTTCGGACCTCTATGTTCTATGTTGTTTGTTTGTCTTATTTCTGCTACAATTTCTGCTAGGAGGTGTCCATCTTTCTCCCAGTCCCTAGTTCTTGTAGGGATCCCTTCCTCGCATCTATAGGTCTTCGTTCAGACTAGCCGAGGACTTTAGCGGGTCTGATCGCAGGATCAGGTTCCCCGTTACATCGTAGGGATCCAGCTTAGTTCTATTGTAGGGACAGATCTCCTGTCTTTCCTTAGTGCTTGTAGCAGATCATAACAATCCGCAACCTTTCTCCTCCAAACATCTGTGACCTAGTCTCCCGGTACTTACCTGCACGCAACCTCCGATCCTCACAAGATCTCCTTCTCTACTCCCCTCTTATCTCCTCTTCCCACAATCGCATACAAGATTTCTCCCGTGCATCTCCCCTACTCTGAAACTCTCTACACCAACACATCAGACTCTTGTCGACCGTGGAAACCTTCAAAAGGAACCTGAAGACCCACCTCTTTCGACAAGCCTACAACCTGCACAACCAGCTCTACCCTCACCTACTGTATCCTCACCCATCCCTTGTAGACTGTGAGCCCTCGAGTGCAGGGTACTCTCTCCTCCAGTACCAGTCGCTGACTTATATTGTTCAAAATTTATTGTAATTGTTGTTTGCTATGTATACCCCTTTTAAACATGTAAAGCCCCATGGAATTAATGGAGCTATAATAATAATTAATAATAATAATTTCCTATTCCTAATCTAATAATTATGGGATGTTAACCATAGACTACCAAATTTGTCGTTCTCCAGAAAGTCTCTCATAGCTCCACCAATCCACCAGTATTTGAACCTTAGGCCATATTCACACATTCCGTATTTGGTCTGTTTTTTGCCTCAGTATGTGTAAGCCAAAACCAGGAGTGGGTGATAAATACAGAAGTGGTGACGTGTTTCTATGATATTTTTCCTCTGATTGTTCCACTCCTGGTTTTGGCTTACAAATACTGAGGTAAAATACTGACCAAATACTGAATGTGTGAATGTGGCCTAACTCACTAACTACCCTTGTTTCCTAAGTAGTTGTGTAGCAATCTGGGTTTTGGATTGTAAACACGACACAAGATATGGTCCATTATTTATAAAGTGTCATCATTAAGTAGTCACTCAGTTGGGTAATTGAGATTTAGATTAGTTTTCTGCACTTAAAAAAAAACAAGCAAACAAAAAAAAAACCCTGTTAGATATGGAATAACATAATTAAAAAAATTGTACAGCATAGAAATGTATTGCTACTTGTCACAATAAATGTCAAAGTTCATGGTTCCTGTCCGATCTGTGCATATTTTGAGGAAGCTGTGACGTGCTGTACCGATATGTGACAACTCCAGCCAATCATGGCAGTAATGTCAGTATCTACTCCACCTGTGATGGTCTTGGATGGTTACCTGCACAGCATCAGTAATATTATCATAGAACAGTGGGACCACAAACCACTAGATCTGAAGAGGAAGGGGATTATATTTTTAGTATGGGATTATTTTCACTACGTTATCACACATGCAGCTGCCAGTTTATTTCCTCAAAACTGAAATAACCCCTTTATTGCTTCGACAATGCATAAAATAGCTGTGCTGGCACTACATGTGCGACTTTGATGTGGCTGTATACCAGCGACAAGAAGTGTAGTGTAGCTGCAGCCAGAACATAGACCACAGAACAAAGGCCTCTTCTTCATCTTTACAGTAGCTGCTTTGTGTCTTTTGGTCCATAGTTTCTGTTGGTCTTCGGTTTCTTAGGATGTACAATGTAGAGCTTTAAAAACAGAGACAAATTAATTACAGTTCAGTAAAATCCTTATAATCTTAGTAGCTGAAAATGTCTGAACAAGGACATATACAGCGAGAGATGGGCATTTTTACAATTAGTTTACAGAGGAATTAAACAACTTTTATTCTATAAAGACTGAGCTTTTTACATCAGGCCGGAAACCCCCTTTAAAATAGTAATGTATTGTAATATGACAATAAGTATGAGTGCCGCCGTGGCCAGCTTCTCTTGTGTACTGTACATAGAGCAGCTTATGTATCAAAGGTAGCAGAGCAGCACGCAAGGAACAACCCCAAAACCCAATATCGGACCTATTTTTTCTCTTTTTTTTACTTTTTCTCTGGGTGCATGGCAGCACCTTTGTAGTGATTTCCTGACTACAGACATTTATGGTACATCAATTGTATCTGCCATAAATGTTTGATTGGCATGGTCATGAACTGCAGAGAACTTGCCTTTTCATCGGTGTTCTGGTGTCCTCCCTTTGCAATAGATGTGGCTGTATATTTCTAGTCATCCTCCATTGTAGTGAATAAAAGATATGGAATGATTGGTTACTGCCTATCCAGTGACTGTTTACCATATACAGTGGTGAGATCACATCTACAGAGCTGCACCCGATCCCTGGGCTCTGTGGCTCTGCCATTACAAACAGCACAAATTGCTGAGCCCAGTTTTATAGTTAATACTGTTTAAAATTGGGATCTAAGGGGTAACGTTTCTCCTTGTGGAGAGTGATAAGTCAGGCCTGGCATGCCAAGGTGAGAAGACTTATACACCATGCATGCTCCTCTGGGAATTTAAATGTGCAAATTGCCTCTTCAGAGACGAAGAGGACTAGAACTCTAGTGCCACCTACTGGAAGTAGCAATCTTAATGCATACTGTTTTAAAAAAAACAAAACACATTTGTATCAAGTTCAACCAAGTGATTCTCATGATGAATGAATGTTATCAGCTAGGTTGAATGGGCACTAGGGCAACAATAATTGACAATATGACAACACATTCAGAATTAAAGGGTCTGTGCCAGGGGCGTACATAGGAATCATGGGGCCCCATAGCAGAAGTTCTAATTGCCCCCCCCCCTCCCAAAAAAAAAAAATGTAAATAATTGTTGGGGGCACAGAAGAGCAGATCTCACAACTTTCCATCCGTTGCATAGCAATTTTCTTCCCTGCTGAAGTCCTAGATTCCTCTTTCATTGCCCCATAAAATGTGATGCCAACAAAAGTGTCCCCCCCCCCCCCCCCCCCCCCCTTAACACAGTATGATACTCCCATGGTGCATTCCTCCTCATTAGCCTCTACATGCACAGTGAAATGACCCTACTGTCAGGGCTGTGGAGTGGGAGTCGGTATAAAATGGACAGACTCCTAAAATATATAATAAATTGGGTACAATAGTTCAGTGCAGTTTGTGGGGAATATTTTTTTCATAAGAATTTGGGAAAGTTATGAAATGTCCTATAAATGTCTGTCCTATTCCTGATCTAAGGGTCTAGACTTCTAGCTGAGATGAATCTGTGCTACAGTAAATTTATCACTTAAACATGAGCCATGTATGAGGGAGTCGCAGTTGGAGTCGGTGTCATGGAAATTGAGGAGTCGGAGGTTTGGCTTACTGACTCCACAGCCCTGCCTACTGTACCTCATCTCAACTCCCAGGGCAAAGTATGGTGACCCCAACATAGTATAATCCCCCAACTGTGACCCCCACACAGCCTTCCATGCAGTATAGTGGGCCTACATACAGTATAATGACCCCCACACCTCTCCACACTCCACTGAGTATAATGCACTCCCCATGGTCCTCCACACAGTATAATGCACTCCTTATGGTCCTCCACACAGTATAATGCACTCGACATGGTCCTCCACACAGTATAATGCACTCGACATGGTCCTCCACACAGTATAATGCACTCGACATGGTCCTCCACACAGTATAATGCACTCGACATGGTCCTCCACACAGTATAATGCACTCCCCATGGTCCTCCACACAGTAAAATGCACTCCCCATGGTCCTCCACACCGTATAATGCGCTCCCCATGGTCCTCCACACAGTATAATGCGCTCCCCATGGTCCTGTACACAGTATAATGAACTCCCCATGGTCCTCCACACAGTATAATGAACTCCCCATGGTTCTGTATGCAGTATAATGCAGCCCCCCATAGGGTAAAAGGCGGCCCCCACCATAGGGTAAAATGAAGCCCCAGTCCTCCAGTACTATCAGTACTCACTGATTTACAAAAATAAATAAATACCGCTCCTCGTTCCCCGCTGCTTCAGTCTCTGTCATCACCTCAGCAGCTGCCAGCTCCACTGTCTGACAGAGCGTGGAGCGTCATCACCCCACTGTGTCAGAAGCGGAGGAGTAATGAGGGAGATGGAGTGTCATATGACTATCCCTCCTCCATCATTGCTTTCAACCAGGGCCGGCTCCAGGTTTTCGTGGGCCCCGGGCGAAAGAGTCTCAGTGGCCCCTTTAATACATACCAACATTCATGATGCACAGATATGGTGGAGAAATGTAGGTATACAACACAGGGCAAAGGCTGCCCCCTCACCCTTCACATATGCAAACATGCACACACACAGCACACAGACATGCACACACACAGTACACAGACATGCTTGTACGCACACATGCACGCATGCACACAGTACGCAGACATGCTTGTACACGGTACGCAGACATGCAGATGGTACACAGATATGCACACATACATATGCAGACAAGCACATACACAGATACGTACATATTTGAACACATTCTTAAAAACACATAAAACGGACATAAATATATATATACACAGCATACACACTGACATACACACAATACACATTAGAAATATATTTAATACGGGGACTGGGGAATCTAGTGGCAAGCCTCACTTATCTGCCCCTTGTCCTGTGTCCGGTCCAGCTGTGCAGGGCCGCCGGCATGTCTGATGGCCACCACAGGCTCTGGACCATCAGAGGGGCCCACTCGCCGTCGGGGCCCAGACCGCTCCCCCAGCATGTCCACAGAGATGACCTCCGGCAGTGTTTGATTGCCGGCACTTAATCTGGGCCCCCTCCTGCACCCTCTGCTCCGCCGGCGCTGCTTAATTGCCGCCATTTCATCAGGGACCCCCTCCATTGGGGCCTCCCTTAAACAGGGCCCCCCCTCCATCGGGGCCTCCCTTAAACAGGGCCCCCCTCCATCGGGGCCTCCCTTAAACAGGGCCCCCCCTCCATCGGGGCCTCCCTTAAACAGGGCCCCCCCTCCTGCACCCCCCGCTCCGCTGTTTGATTGCCGCCGCCCGCCGTCACTGATTTCAGACATGGCCGCGCGCAGTGCACTGTGCGGCTGTGTCTGCTAGTAATGACGCGTCAGGGGCGACACAAGCACAATTAAAGGCGCAGTGTCACCCCTGCCGTCATTACTACAAGACACAGCTGCACAGCGCATGGCAATGTCTGAACACAGTGGCGGCGGCAATCAAACAGCGGAGCGGGGGTTACAGAAGGGGGGCGACTGCTATCGGGCCCCCTCGGCTCACGGGCCCCATAGCAGTCGCGTGGCCTGCCGCCATTGGCGGTACGCCACTGGTCTGTGCCAAGTTTTAAACTGATATACTTGGCTATATCCTTCAGTTCCATAGAGAATGAATGGAACAGTGATGCGCAAGTTCAACCTCTGCTCTGTTCAAAATGGGGCCTTGCAGTGCCCTGTTCCCAGGATTGCTGGGAATCCCAGTGGTCAGACCAACAGTGATGGATTAAAATCTTGAAGGGCACGAAGGTCCCCCTGTTCACGCCAGCACATGTCCAGGTCCGTTTGAAGTTCGCCAATGAGCATCTGGTTGATCCAGAAGTGGCGAGGAAGAAGAAGGATGAGTACAACCCCAAGAACACCGTTCCAACAGTGAAGCATGGTGGGAGAAACATAATAATTTGGGGGTGCTTTTCTGCAAAGGGGGACTGGATGACTGCACCGTTTTGAAGGGAGATGGGGTGATACATCGTGAGATGTTGGCCAACAAACTCCATCCCTCAGTAAGAGCATTGAAGAAGGGTTGTGGCTGGGCCTTCCAGCATGACAATGACCCGAAACACATAGCCAGGGAAACGAAGGAGTGGCTCAATAAGAAGCATTTCAAGGTCCTGGAGTGGCCTAGTCAGTCTCCAGACCTGAACCTAATAGAAAATCTTTGTAGGGAGTTGAAACTCAATGTTGCCCCGCGACAGATCCGAAACCTGAAAGATCCAGAGAAGATCTGTATGGAGGAGTGGGCCAAAATCCCTGTTACAGTGTGTGCAAAACTTGGTCAAGAACTACAAGAAACTTCTGATCTCTGTAATTGCAAATAAAGGTTTCTATACCAAATATTAAGTTCTGTTTTTCTATTGTATCAAATACTAATTTCATGCGATAAAATGCAAATTAATTTTTTAAAAATCATACAATGTGATTTTTTTTGGATTACTTTTTTAGATTCTGTCTCTCACAGTTGGAATGTACCTATGATAAAAATTACAGAACTCTCCATTCTGTGTAGGTGGGAAAACTTGCAAAATCAGCAGTGTATCAAATACTTATTTTCCCCATAGTCAATAAAATAACTTACCAACTCTTTTAATGTCCGCGTACACACTACAGAGAATTTCCTCTTTTGTTTTCATGCCATCCAAAAAAACTAAAAAAGCAAAAATGATAAAAAAAATAATTATTAATTATCATAGAGGCTTGGTGGTGTTTAATTTTCGAATTAAAGAAGGAATCGCTACCATTTATTAAAGAAGAAGAAGTCCCAGTAATTTTTTTCCCCTAAAGTGTTCTAATTATGTAAGAAATGTAATCCATTGCCGCTATGGGTCAGCTTCTGGGTCACGTGAGCGATCCTCTCTCTTGCCAGTTCACACAGGGACTTCTGTGTGGTGTGGTTCCTCTCCCGTCAATGTAAGTCTATGAGACTAAAGGTGCAGTCAGCCTGCCATATGACGTGAGGATCGCATCGCAATCCTTGCACTAGCTCGTGGCTCTCTTGACTTAAGCGGGACAGCGTGGATATATTTCTATGCAGCTGTCACGCTCAGGTCAGGAGAGCTGACAGCCAGTCTGAGCGAGTAATACGGCAGTCTGAATGCACCCTAATAACAAGGCTCTGTAGACTTACATTATGAAAGCGTTTTCTGGTCCATGTGTGATACAGCTAGTCTGTTTTCATGTCATGTGACAGAAGAGGACCGGAGTGATGCTGCAGACCAGGAGGATGGTGACTGGTAAGTGTTTTATTATCTTGGCATTACATCTCATACATAATTATAATTATTTACGGGAAAAAAAATATTTTTACTTCTTTAGGCTTTTGGCATACTTTAGTAGGTTATGCTTGTTCAGCAAAATCTAAAAAATATTTTCTAAAGTATTCCATAGCCCCCAAAATGTTGGAAATGTGCACAGTATTTTATTTTTATAATAGACCCCAATATCCTATTTTATTGTATGGATATAGGATTTGCATGTTTCCTTAGTACAAGCTGGAATTCATCTGAAAAGCACGTACCACCATAGTAGTACAATATCACATAATACTCAAAAATAATGATTGGAATAAAGGCTAATTGTTTTTAAAAATATTTCTGTAATGTTCTATTTTCCACAAATATAAATGCAGTATGTAATGTAGACATCTAATACCTATTTCCCGTGGGAGCTTGTCCATTTCTTCTTTGTGCTTTATATACATGGGCCACACGTGTCCATCAAAGTATCCCGGAGGATCTGGAGGGTCATAAACCCGTGTGCTGGGTACAGGGCAAATTTATTACTTTCCAGTACATCTTATCAACAGCACATATCGTACTTCACTATATAGTATTCTGAATGTTTTACTTTATTTTTCCAATGCCGAGTCGGTCAAAAGGAAAGAACCTACACCCTGGCTCCTGTTTTGGTGTCATTTATATTCTCCAATGTCCTGCAATACACTCAACAATTATCTTTTAAAGTGGTTATTAAACCCTTCACTCTCCAGCCTGTTTTCACCTTCCTGACCAGGCCAATTTTTTCAATTATGACCAGTGTCACTCATACTCATCTGCGAGAAAAACGGACGAGTGCAATCCGATAAAAAATCTGACTGCACTCTGACTAATGTTATTCTATGATTGCCTGCTGCTCTGAGATTTTTTCTCAGCTGGAATCACACTGAGAAACAAAAAAATTGCAGCATGCTGCGTATATCGGATGAGACTCGCCAATGCAAGTCAATGGGTGCGAGAAAAAAAATCGCACCACACTCGGACTATGCGTGTGCCATCCGATTTTTACGCACCCATCTCCTAGAAACCAAACACTTCATTAGCCAAGTACAGTAAATTCACAGTGTGACCTGTCAGAATAGAATAAAAAGAATTGATAAATACGGTACATAGAATAGAGAGAAATATGTGAGTGACATATATAATTAATACAGTGCGTTTGTAGCTTACTGTACATGTATTTTAGTAATAAATAAATTACAGAAAAAAAATGGTGTAGGATCCCCCGAAATGTTGCTAACCAGCTGAGGGAAAGCGGACAGCTGGGGGCTGAAGTTTATAGCCTGGGAAGGATGTAATAAACATGGAGCTTCCCAGGCTATTAATATCAGCTCACAGCTGTATACTTAGCCTTTACTGGTTATTAAAATGGGAGACCCCCCCCCCTCCCAAAATAATGACATGGGAGTCCTTTGTTGAAATAAATAACCCCCTCTTTTACCCATTTATTACAACCCCTGGCAAAAATTATGGAATCACCGAGCTCGGAGGATGTTCATTCAGTTGTTTAATGTTGTTGAAAAAAAGCAGATCACAGACATGGCACGAAACTAAAGTCATTTCAAATGGCAACTTTAGGGCTTTAAGAAACACTAAAAGAAATCAAGATAAAAAATGTGGTACTCAGGAAGGGTAATTTTTTTCAGGACAAGCAGAGGGAAAAAGTTATGGAGTCACTCAATTCTGAGGAAAAAATTATGGAATCATGAAAAACAAACACACAAAAGAACACTCCAATACATCACTAGTATTTTGTTGCACCACCTCTGGCTTTAATAACAGCTTGCAGTCTCTGAGGCATGGACTTAATGAGTGACAAACAGTACTCTTCTTCAATCTGGCTCCAACTTTCTCTGATTGCTGTTGCCAGATCAGCTTTGCAGGTTGGAGCCTTGTCATGGACCATTTTCTTCAATTTCCACCAAAGATTTTCAATTGGATTGAGATCCGGACTATTTTCAGGCCATGACATTGACCTTATGTGTCTTCTTTCAAGGAATGTTTTCACAGTTTTTGCTCTATGGCAGGATCCATTATCATCTTGAAAAAATGATGTCATCATCCCCAAACATCCTTTCAATTGATGGGATAAGAAAACTGTCCAAAATATCAATGTAAACTTGGGCATTTATTGAAGATGTAATGACAGCCATCTCCCCAGTGCCTTTACCTGACATGCAGCCCCATATCATCAATGACTGTGGAAATTTGCATGTTCTCTTCATGCAGTCATCTTTATAAATCTCATTGGAATGGCACCAAACAAAAGTTCCAGCATCGTCACCTTGCCCAATGCAGATTCGCGATTCATCACGGAATATGACTTTCAGCCAGTCATCCACAGTCCACGATTGCTTTTCCTTAGCCCATTGTAACCTTGTTTTTTTCTGTTTAAGTGTTAATGATGGCTTATATTTAGCTTTTCTGTATGTAAATCCCATTTCCTTTACATAGTAACATAGTTTTTAAGGTTGAAGGAAGACTAAGTTCATCTAGTTCAACCCATAGCCTTTAGGCGGTTTCTTACAGTTCGGTCACAGACATGGACTCCAGTTTCCTCCCATTCGTTCCTCATTTGTTTTATTGTGCATTTCCTCTTTTGGAGACATATTGCTTTAAGTTTCCGGTCTTGATGCTTTGATGTCGTCCTTGGTCTACCAGTATGTTTGCCTTTAACATCCTTCCCATGTTGTTTGTATTTGGTCCTGATTTTAGACACAGCCGATTGTGAATAACCAACATCTTTTGCAACATTGCGTGATGATTTACCTTCTTTTAAGAGTTTGATAATCCTCTCCTTTGTTTCAATTGACATCTCTCGTGTTGGAGCCATGATTCATGTCAGTCCACTTGGTGCAACAGCTCTGCAAGGTGTGATCACTAGTGATGAGCGAGCACTAAAATGCTCGGGTCGAGCAAATTGGAATACTCGGGTGCTCGACCCGAGCAACGAGCCCAATGTAAGTCTATGGGAAACTCGAGCATTTTTCAGGCGTCTCCCCCCGGCTGTCAGCAGAGGGCCTAAAAATTGCGCAAATCAATGGGAACAGTGCTCAAATGACATGGGATCAGCATGGGGAAGACCCCTGGAAGCATTTCTGACTCCCAGGTCACTGCTGTCAACAACGTTGTCAGAGGTATTACGCCATTTTTACGGACTCGCAATAAAACATACCAAAATGAAACCAAAATGGATTTTCCTGGGAAATATGTTAAGGAACATCCTTTCCATGACATGTACAATGTATATAAATAACCAACAACAAAAATACTCCTCCACACCTTGGGCTATGTTCACACGTAGCGTTTTTGATGCGTTTTTGCACTTTTGCATTGCTTTCAACAAAGACAAATGCATTCACTGGGAAAGGTCATTTTAATATTTTACAACCTTATCTGGCCATGTGGTGTGTGACACATCATCAGACACATGCATACAGTGCTGAAAAGACATGGGAACAGCATGGGGAAGACCTCTGGAAGCCTTTCTGACTCCCAGGTCACTGCCTAAAAGTGTGCCCATCATAAGTGATCCTTGGCGCATGCGAAGATGCCTCCCGCCATGCACCTGTCATTGCAGACTTGCAACAATCACCGCCCATGTCCTTGTCCCAGTGCAGCGTTCAGTTGTCCCTACCCCATTCCTTGGAATGCAAGCGCAAGTATGCAGCCAGCCACCCAGCCACAGGCTGCAATACTATACTGCCAAATTTTTGACAGCTGCTTGTACTTGAAATGTGGCCTTTTAGGCTCGTGGAGGCGGAAGCTTTTCATAACCTCATGCCGGCGGCGGCCGGGTGTCCATACTCGGTCCCCAGCCGCCACTGTTTCTCCCGGTGTCGCCTCCGCCTTCCACAAGCACGGGTCCCACAACATTACTCGTGCCCTCCCCACTGCACTTACTGGGAAGGACCGCCTAACCACAAACACGTGGACAGGTGAATGTGGCCAGGGACGATACGGAGCCAGTCCACAACTTTTTTTGCTGAGAGTTGTATTTAGCTCGGTGAAAGGACTGACATAGAGGGAAACCGTATCTACTCCGGCTGTCATTTCTCCGTCACCAGGTTCCGCCCATTGTCACACACGACCATGCCTGGCTGTATGTTCAGCGGTGAGAGCCACAGATCAGGCTGCTGTGTTACAGCTTTCAACAACTCTGCAGCGCTGGGCAGTTTGTCAATTAAGCATGTTATCTTCAGCACAGCCTGTTGGCGCTTGGCCAAGGCAGTGCTGCAGTGCTGTCAGTTTGTGACTGATGTGGTCATTTCGGAGATGGAGGAGGAGGTGCATGAGCTGAACAATGTGATTACATTGAGGTTAAATTGAGGTCAATCTCTGACAGCGGCATTTAACATCGCCGCGCCTGAAGCACGGCATAGCCCCGCCCATCGGTGACTCCGTCACGTGATCGCGGGTCACCGATGGGTGGTCATGACAACCCTGGGTCTGCAGCAGACACCAGTGGTTGTCATGTAAAGATTACTATGAGCGCCACCTAGTGGTCGTCGCTCATAGTACAGGAGCATTTCTGCTACATACAGGTGATCTGCTGATCATCTGTATGTAGCAGAGGCGATCGGACAGTTGCTGCTTCTAGTCTCCTATGGAGACTATAGAAGCAAGCAAAAAGTTTAAAAAAAATGTTTCTAAAAATATAAAAAAAATTAAAAAAATATAAAAGTTTAAATCACCCCCCTTTTGCCCCATTCAAAATAAAATAATAAAAAAATAAACCCCACATACACATATTTGGTATCGCCGCGTTCAGAATCGCCCGATCTATCAATATAAAAAAGAATTAATCCGATCAGTAAACAGCGTAATGAGAAAAAAATTCTAAACGCCAAAATTACGTTTTTTTGGTCGCCGCAACATTGCAATAAAATGCAATAACGGGCGATCAAAACATCGGATCTACCCCAAAATGGTATTAATAAAAACGTCAGCTCGGCGCGCAAAAATTAAACCCTGACCCGGCCCCAGATCCCGAAAAATGGAGACGCTACGGGTCTCGGAAAATGGCGCCATTTTTTTAAATGTTTTTTAGCAAACTTTGGATTTTTTTTGACCACTTATATAAAAAAGAACCTATACATGTTTGGTGTCTACGAACTCGTAATCACCTGGAGAATAATGATGGTGGGTCAGTTTTAGCATTCAGTGAACGTGGTAAAAAAAATAAAAAAAAAACATCTGTGGTATTGCACTTTTTTTGCAATTTCACTGCACTTGGATTTTTTTCCCCGTTTTCCAGTAAATGATATGGTAAAACTAGTAATGGTGTTTAAAAGTACAACTTGTCCCGCAAAAAATAAGCCCTCACATGGCCATATTGACCAAAAAATAAAAACGCTATGGCTCTGGGAACAAGGGGAGCAAAAAACGAAAATGCAAAAACGGAAAATCCCAAGGTCACGAATGGGTTAACAAGTGGGTCTCCTATACTGTTATTGAGTATCCAGTGACTGCAAGGGCTGCCAAAAACTTGGACGCAAACCCAATACCCCTTTGAAGAGACATAGAGGAGGGTCTCAGTAAAAAAAATGTTCCCATTATAAAGGAGCGGGTCTCCTATAGTGGTAATGCCCATGCTGTGACTGCAATGGCTGCCAAAATTTGGGAAAAACCCCACTAAGAATTTAAAGACACATAGAGCAGGGCCACAGTAACAACAAATTCCCTTTAGAAAGGAGAGAGTCTGTTATACAGTTATAGGGTATGCAGTGAGTCCAACAGCTGACCAATTTTAGGAAAAACCCCACTAAGAATTTAAAGACACCTAGAGAAGGGCCACAGTAATGACAAATTCCCATTAGAAAGGAGAGAGTCTCCCATAGTGTTGGCCTATGCAGTGAATGCAAGGGCTGCCAAAAATTTGGAGGCACTTCAATGCCCCTTGGAAGAGACGTGGAGGAGGGCCTCATAAAAAAATGTCCCCATTAGAAAGGAGCGGGCCTCCTATACTTGTAATGCCCATGCACTAAGTGTATGGGCCGACAAACATTTACCCCCGGGGGGTATACATGAACATACTGTATAAAAAAACATTTTTTACGGGCATCATAAACACCCTTTAAAAAAATTATGTGGGTGTTGCATCACGGACCACGGTCACCCTGGTGATATGGTGGTGGAGGATGAGGAGATGGAGGAGGAGAAGAGCAAATAGCCAAAATCAGGAAGCGTATACCCATGTGTGGGTGTGAAAAAGTGCATGGGAATACACCTCCCAAGAAAAGACACTGGATTGGAGTTTGTTACGCTGCTATCATTCAATGGTGTTGAGAAGCCTGGCCCAATCCAGCCCTTGTTCATTTTTATAAGAGTCAGCCTGTCAGCATTTTCAGTTGACAGGCGGATGCGCATATCAGTTATAATTCCACCAGCGGCGCTAAAAACCCGCTCTGATAAAACGCTGGTGGCAGGGCAGGCCAGGACCTCCAAGGCATAGAAAGCCAGTTCATTCCACGTATCCAGCTTGGATACCCAATAATTATAAGGCACAGAGGAATCACAGAGGACGTTGGTATGGTCGGCAAGGTACTCCCTCAGCATCTTCCCAAGCTTTGCACTCCTTGTGAGAGTACCACGCTCCTCAGGGCCTGTGCGATGGGGGGGTCTGAGAAAACTCTCCCAGAACTTTAACAGTGTTACCTGCCTCTGCTGGATTGGAGTTGTGTCTCTCTCGCCTGTACTCCTTGGTTGTCCAACGAAGTGTGCCCTCTGCCGCCAGCGTTTTCAGATGGGATTTTTTTTAATAGTTAAGCAACAAGGGCCTTCTGGTACAGCCCCATTTTTGTAGACCTGTCCGCCTCAGGAATAAGAGATATAAAGTTCTCCTTGTAACGTGGGTCTAGAAGTGTCACCAACCAGTAATGACTGTCACCTAAAATTTATTTTGAGAATGTGAGGGTCATGGGAAAGGCAGCGTAACATAAACTCAGCCATGCGTGCCAGACTACTAACAGGCAAGACTTCCGTGTCCTCACCAAGAGGATGACTGACCATGCTCTCCTCCTCCTCTCTGTCCTCTGGCCATCCACGCTGAACAGACAGTATGACAGCTGTGCAGGTAGTACCGTCTATAGTGCATGAAACTAGCTCCTGTCCTTCCTCCTCCTCCTCTTCCTCATTGTCACCCAATCCACTTTGGGATGAGATGAGGCTTGGCTGTGTGTAATCACCCTGTATGGTTCCTTGCTCCATCTCATCGTGCTCCTCCTGCAATGCATCCTCTTTGATTGTGAGCAGAGAGCGTTTCAGAAGATCGAGAAGCGGGATGGTGAAGCTAATTATGGCGTCATCGCCGCTCACCATCTTGGTGGAGTCTTCAAAGTTTTGGAGGATGGTACATATGTCTGACATCCCTGTTCACTCCTGATGTCTTATGTGTGGAGTCTGAACTGAATACCGACGGCCTTGTTGATGCTGGTACTCAACAACTGCCCTCTTCTGCTCACAAATCTTTCCCAACATCTGCAGTGTAGAGTTCCAACGCGTGGGGACATCACACACCAGTCTGTGAGCCGGAAGCTGCAAACGCTGAAACACTGCAAGGGCGGCGGAAGCTGTAGCTGACTTTCTGAAATGGGCACACAGGCGGCGTACTTTAACAAGCAGATCCGGCAGCTCCAGGTAGGATTTGAGAAACCGTTGAACCACGAGGTTAAGCACATGGGCCAGGCATGGTATGTGTGTGAGCTCGCCTCGCCTCAGAGCCGCCACCAGGTTCCGGCCATTGTCACACACGACCATGCCTGGCTGTAGGTTCAGCGGTGTGAGCCACAGATCTGGCTGCTCTTTCAGAGCTGTCCACAACTCTTCAGCATTGTGCGGTTTTTCACCTAAGCATTTTAGCTTCAGCACAGCCTGCTGCCGCTTGGCTGAGGCAGTGCTGCAGTGCTTCCAGCTTGTGACTGATGTGGTCATTTCGGAGATGGAGGCTGAAGAGGAGGAAGATGAGGTGCAGGAGCTGTAGACCGTGGGGGCAACCTTGATTGACCTAGGGCCCGCAATCCTTGGCGTCGGGAGGACGTGTTCCGTCCCAAGGTAAGACTGGGTCCCGGCTTCCACTATGTTAACCCAGTGTGCCGTCAGCGAGATGTACTGTCCCTGCCCACAAGCACTTGTCCACGTGTCCGCGGTTAGGTGAACGTTACCGGTAACTGCGTTGTTGAGGGCACGGCTAATGTTTTGGGACACGTGCTTGTGTAATGCGGGGACGGCACACCGGGAGAAATTGTGACGGCTGGGGACCGAGTACCGAGGGACGGTCGCCGCCATCAGGTTGCGGATGCTTCCGTCTCCAGAAGCCTAACGCAAGCAGTCGTGAAATGTGAGAATTTAGTAGTGTGGCCTGTGGGGCGTTGGCTGCATATTTGCACTTGCGTTCCAAGGACTGGGGTATGGACAACTGAACGCTGCGCAGGGACAAGGACATGGACGTGCTTCCTGATGCTGCTACTTGAGAGTGTGCAACGACAGGTGCAGGGCAGGAGGAGACTTTGCATGCACCATGGACAGGGGATTGGTTTGCATGCACAACAGCGGAAGAAGCAATGGTGCCACCGGCAGACACTGTTCCTGGTCCCTGGGGTTCGACCCACAAAGTCGGGTGCTTTGCTGCCATGTGTCTGATCATGCTGGTGGTGGTCAGGCTGGTCGTTTTGCCACCCCTGCTGATGCTGGCCTGGCAGGTGGTGCAAATGGCCTTTTGGGGTTATCGGCAGAGTCTTTAAAAAACAACCAGACTTGGGAAGACCTAACAGTTGTATTGGCAACTTCCTTCGTGTTGTTGTTACGGGGAATGGTTGCCTGCCTTCTGTCTGCGGCCACCACACTGCTTCTTCCTGCCTGTTGGGGTGCTCAGCCTCCCTCCCCCTGTGTGCTGCTGTCCTCGCTCTGCATGTCCTCCTGCCAGGTTGGGTCACTTACTATATCATCCACCACCTCGTCTTCCACTTCCGCACCCTGGTCCTCCTCCTGACTTTCTGGCAATTGTGTCTCATCATCGTCCACCTCTTGTGACACTTTCCCACCGTCGCCTTCGTGTGACCGTGGCTACTCAAATATTTGGGCATCGCTACACGCGATCTCCTCTTGCCCCGCTTCAAGTGGATCGGGTGAGAGGCCCGAATCTATAAATGGAAAAGTGAACAGCTCTTCAGAGTGTCCAAGTGTGGGATCAGTTGTCTCTGGGTACTCGGCATAGTGGGAGGAAGGAGGATCAGGGTGAGGAATATGCGGTCCGGACTCACGGCTACTGAGACTTGACCGTGTGAAAGACAGGGTGGTGGTGGTGGCTAAGTGACTGGAAGCATTAACCTCTATCCAACCAACAATATTTTGACACTGCTCTGGGTTCAATAGTGGTGTGCTGCGGTCCCCTAGAAATTGGGACAGGAAGGTCAGGTGAGAAGATGTGGGTGTTTGTTGTGGCACAATTTCGGCTTGCGCACGGCCTTGTCCTCGGCCTCTGCATGCACCATTACCATCACGTCCAGTTCCCCGTCCCTTGCCACGTGCCTTGCTTATTTTAAATGGAGGACAGTATCTTCCACGTTCACTACAAATGACTGAGTTTGGAGCGAAATTATATGTGATCCGTGTGACGGAGAAAACAGAGTTTTAAATACCTGGCCTGTAGGTAAGTAGTTTGAACAGCAAACTGCTGTGAATTGCTTCACTGACACACTAAAGGAAATTTTTAATGGAGGCCAGAAATGGCAGTATTTTATGACAACGTATATGTGATCCATTTGACGGAGAAAACACATTTTTAAATAGCTGGATTTCTAGCGCTGTAATATGGAAAAGACCTGGCTGTATTCTGCAGTGCCAACAAGCAAATGGCGCAGAAAAACGGTGTTCTCTTGATTGCTTTTTAAGCAAATAATGAGGATTAAGATCCAAAGAAAAGTATTCCTGGCCCCTGAGACCTGGGCCTTTGTATAGAAATATCTAACAGCAGCAGAAGGCAGAATTGGAATGGAGCCTCTTGTGCTATATGCACTGCAGTCTACTATATACACAGCCTGCCTATATACCCTGCCTGCCTGATATCTCTGCAGATAGATTAGTTCTCAGAAGGACTGTTTGTTAAGATGGATATGTGTAATGTACGTTTTTTCTCCCTACACTGCCTAATACACAAACAAATCTCTCCCTGACGTAGCAGCACCTCTCCCTACACTGTCTGATCCGGAGTGACTGTGACGAGCATGGCGGCCCCAGGTCTGATATAGACCTGATGACGTTGTGCAGCCAGCCAATCACTGTAATGCCCACAACCAACATGGCTACGGCATTACAGTGCATGGCAGGCAATCCCTGCATGTTCATTGGCTCTCTAAAGAGCGCCAAACATGCAGGGAGGGGACCCGAGTTCCCGCCCGAGCAACCCGGAAATACTCGGCGAGCGCCGAGCAACTCAAGCAGTGAGATGCTTGGGCGAGCACCGAGCAATAGCGAGCATACTCGCTCATCACTAGTGATTAGCGATGAGCGAGCATACTCGCTCATCACTAGTGATTAGCGATGAGCGAGTATGTTTTGTTAACCCTTTCGCCGAGTATGCTTGGCCGAGCACCGAGTATTTATAGCGTGCTCGGGCTTTAAGTTTTCGTCGCTCCGTGAACATGATTTGCAACTGTTTGACAGATTTAATACATGTGACGAATGCTGGAAAAACAGGCATTCCTCACATGTATTAAATCTGTCAAACAGTCGCAAATCATGTTCATGGAGCAAGGAAAACTTTAAAGCCTGGGCACGCTATAAATACTCGGTGCTCGGCTGAGCATACTCGGCGAAAGGGTTAACAAAACATACTCGCTCATCACTACTAGTGATCACTCCTTTTTAGATGCAGACTAACGAGCAGATCTAATTTGATGCAGGTGTTAGTTTTGGAAATGAAAATTTACAGGGTGATTCCATAATTTTTTTCCTCAGAATTGAGTGATTCCATAATTTTTTCCGCTGATTGGTCTGAAAAAAATTACCCTTACTGAGTACCCCATTTTTTTATCTTGATTTCTTTTAGTGTTTCTTAAAGCCCTAAAGTTGCAATTTGAAATGACTTTAGTTTTGTGCCATGTCTGTGATCTGCTTTTTCTCAACAACATTAAACAACTGAATGAACATCCTCTGAGCCCAGTGATTCCATAATTTTTGCCAGAGGTTGTGTGACATCCAAAGACAATGAGGTGCTCAGTGACTGGCGGGGATGGGAATAAGGTGAGCGTAATTCATAGCCGATTAACTCAGTACCTCACTGAAGTCAACGTGAGCTTGAGAAAGTTCTCACTCTAGCACTGACGTCAGTGAAGTGAACGGAGTTCATCGGTTATGAACTCCGTTCACTTTATTCACGTCACCGTAAGTCACTGAGCTGCGCTATCACACGCAGCTCAGTGTCTCTGCTGGATGTCCGGCTGAACGGTTGCATCCTGCCACCGTTCAGCAAGATATCTAGTTGTAGCAGAGCTAGACTCGTTATGGTTTGCGGGTGCCATGACCCCCTGAAAGAGCCCATGAGATGCCAGAACAACAGATTTCCCCCATAAGTGACCTCATTTTACAAACTACACGTTTCAATGAATTCATCTAAGGGTGCAGAGACCATATTGACACCAAGGGTGTGTCACAGAATTTTATAACATTGGGCAGTGAAGAAAAAATAATTACATTTTTACAGCAAAAAATTTGTTTTAGCCCCAGATTTTACATTTTCACACGGGAAAATGGGTAAAAATGGCATCAAATTTTGTCACAGAATTTCTACCTCATATTTGTCTGTACAGTACTGCCTTGCCACACGGCGAGTCTCAGAATGAAGGGCTATTTGCCTCCTGGTGTGCAGATTTTCCTAGAATAGTTTGTGGACTCCATATACACAGCCCCTAAATGCCAGAAGAACAGAATCCCCCCTCAAGTGACCCCATTTTGGAAATTACAATCGTACAGGTGTAGTGACTATTTTGACTCCATGGGTGTTTTCCAGAAACAAGTAGCAGTGGATATGGCTGAGTGAGAATTTGCTGGATTTCTTTAGGGGGGGGGGGGGGTGAGGATCCATAGCGCTTTTCCCTACTTTTGAGCTACCAGTAACGTAGACGCCCCCTATATTTCTGTTAACAGATAATGGACCTGAGTGGGGGCTTGCTTTTTTGTGGATGGAGTTAAAGCTTTTATTGGGAACATTTTACATAACATTTTTGATCAGTTATCCTGCGCTCTACGCTGAGCACTTACATCAGGGTTTCCATCCAAATCTCTGAATGACATGATTCAGATGAAACCCCCGAGGTATCCATTCACTAATGAGGCAGTAGAGTTACTCTGAACTCCATCTGGCCTCTGTTCAGCGGTATCTTTTCAGAGATGCACAAAACTGTGGCCGACTGCAATTTTGTGCACGCCTAAAAAAGATGGACACCACTGGATCATAGGTAAACAGCATCCACAGTGCCTCCATCTGCTTCATTATAGGGAATCTTTCGTCGGAGGTTCCTTCTGAATCATGTATTTCAGAGATTTAGACTGAAAACCCAGTGTAAGTGCTCAGCGTAGGGCGCAGGATAAATGTGAGCTGAGCCTTACTGCGAACTTTGGGAGACAGAATGAACAAATCAACAGCAAGTGAAGAATTGGTTTTATTTATTTTTTACGCTGTTCCTCATGCGGTATAAGTGATTAGACAGATTTATTATTCGGGTTTATGTGATTACAGCAATACCGGATTTGTATCATTTTTTTCTGTTTGCATGCTATCAAACACTAAAAAACGTTTCTGTTTTTTCTTCAAAAACTTGCATCGCTATATTTGGAGAGCTATAATTTTGAGAGCTATAATTTTTCCATATTTCTGCCAACTGAGTCATGTGATGGCTTGTTTTTTGCAGGACGAGTTGACGTGTTTATTGGTACTGTTTTCGGGCACATAACATTTTTCAATCACTTTCTATTCCGATTTTTGAAAGACAAAGTGAACAAAAACCAGCAATTCAGGAATTGATTTTAGTTTTTTTTTTATTTCCGTTCACCCTGTGGTAAAAGTGATAAGGCAGCTTCATTCTTCGGGTCAGTACGATTACAGAGATACCACAGTTATATAATTTATTTTATGTTTTGGCGCTTTTACAAAATAAAAACTATTTTATAGAAAAAATTTATTTTTGCATCACTATACTCTGAGAGCTATAGCTTTTTTATTTCTCCGCTGATAGAGATGTTTGGCAGCTTGGTTTTTGCAGGACAAGATGACGTTTTCAGCTACACAATTTTTATTTCTCTTCGACTTTTTAATTGCATTTTATTCCACTTTTTGTTTGGTAGCATGATGATAAAGTAGTTTTTGTCATGTATTTATTTTTTTACAATGTTCACTGAAGGGGTTATCTAGTGTGACAGTTTTATATGGCGGGTAGTTCTGAATGCGGTGAAACCAAATATGTGTACTTTTTTTTGCTTATTTTTGTTTTTATATAAATATACCTATTTACAAATTTTTCTATTTTATTTTGAAATATTTAAAAAAATATATTTTTACAATTTATTTTAACTTTTTTACTTAGTCTCTCTATGGAACATTAACTTTTATTACTCTGATCGTTGGTATAATGCATTGCAATCCAGCATTGTAATGCATTATACCTGTCAGTACTGCACACATTTTAGACCATGCTCCTGGCAAGGTCTAAACAAGCTGCCATACCTAGCAGACCCAGAGGTCGTCATGATAATATTGGGTTGCCATGGCACCCATAGGCAGATTATAATGAGGGCAATCTGGGCTACCGCCCGGGGCCCAGGGGCTCCAGGGGGCCCGGAGCTCCATGGCCAGATTGCCCTCATTATAATATGTGCGGTGCCGCAGCACATACTGGCAGGCAGAGGCGGGGGGGCCCCCGTACCGCTCCCCCAGCAGCGGCGCACGGCCGCTACTTCTTCTTCGGCCGGGCCAGCACTGCACCTGTTAACTTCCCTGTGCTGGTCCGGCCGCGTCACTGCTAGGAGACATGGCCCTGTGCGTGGCCGTGTCTGCTAGCATGACGTCACACAGTGTACGCCCTGCACTGCTGCACCAGAGAGGAGCTGGATGACTGGAGCCGAGCCGGGGGATGGTGAGTGTGTGTGTGAGTGAGTGTGAGAGTGTGAGTGAGTGTGTGTGTGTGTGTGCAGGCAGATATCATTGTGTGATGTCTGTTTCTATATATTTTTCTGTTTCAAATGTGTTTATGCGTGTATGTATATGTCTGTATATGTTTGTGTGTGTGCGTGACTGCGTGCGGCCTCCGGCTGTGTATAGATGGCTACGTGCGGCCTCCGGCTGTGTATAGATGGCTACGTGCGGCCTCCCGCTGTGTATAGATGGCGCCAAACGACCTCCTGCTGTGTATAGATGGCTACGTGTGGCCCCCTGCTGTGTATAGATGGCACCGTTCAGCCTCCTGCTGTGTATAGATGGCACCGTCCGGCCTCCTGCTGTGTATAGATGGCACCGTCCGGCCTCCTGCTGTGTATAGATGGCACAATCCGGCCTCCTGCTGTGTATAGATGGCTACGTGCGGCCCCCTGCTGTGTATAGATGGCTACGTGCGGCCTCCTGCTGTGTATAGATGGCGCCGTGCGGCCTCCTGCTGTGTATAGATGGCGCCGTGCGGACTCCTGTTGTGTATAGATGGTGTCGTGCGGCCTCCTGCTGTGTATAGATGGCTATGTGCGGCCCCCTGCTGTGTATAGATGGCTACGTGCGGCCTCCAGCTGTGTATAGATGGCGCCGTGCGGCCTCCTGCTGTGCATAGATGGTGCCGAGCGGCCTCCTGCTGTGTATAGATGGCGCCGTGCGGCCTCCTGCTGTGTATAGATGGCGCCGTGCGGCCTCCTGCTGTGTATAGGTGGCTATGGGCGGCCTCCTGCTGTGTATAGTTGGCACCGTGCGGCCCCCTGCTGTGTATAGATGGCTACGTGTGGCCTCCTGCTGTGTATAGGTGGCTACGTGCGGCCTCCTGCTGTGTGTAGGTGGCTACGTGCGGCCTCCCGCTGTGTATAGATGGCAAAACCTACAAAAGACAAAAAATATCTTGATCAAAAATAGTTCACTAAGTACCCTATATTTCATATGCAACTTTGCTTTACATTTATATATAATGATGGTAGGTTATGAGATATTTTTTGTCTTTTGTAGGTTTTGCATCTTTTTGCTAGTGTGAACATGCTCCTATTTCTTGCATGTGTATAGATGGCTACGTGCGGCTTCCCGCTGTGTATAGATGGCTACGTGCGGCCTCCCGCTGTGTATAGATGGCTACGTGCGGCCGCCCGCTGTGTATAGATGGCTACGTGCGGCCTCCCGCTGTGTATATATGGCGCCGTGCGGCCTCCCGCTGTGTATAGATGGCTACGTGCGGCCTCCCGCTGTGTATAGATGGCTACGTGCGGCCTCCTGCAGTGTATAGATGGCTATGGGCGGCCGCCTACTGTGTATAGATGGCTACGTGCAGCCTCCTGCTGTGTATAGATGGCTACGTGCAGCCTCCCGCTGTGTATTGATGGCTACGTGCGGCCTCCCGCTGTGTATAGATGGCTATGTGCGGCCTCCTGCTGTGTATAGATGGCTACATGCAACCTCCTGCTGTGTATAGATGGCTACGTGTGCTCAATATTAAGCCATACAATTAATGTAAGGCTATGTGCCCACGAGCGTTTCTGCATCTCCCTGGCAGAAAAAGCGCATGCAGATTGTACATGCGGATTGTACATGCGTTTTTCCTGCCAGGGACAAGCGGATGTGAAGCGTTCTTCACATGCATTTCCACATGCGGGTGTCAAGCGCTTTCCAAGCGATTTTAGCATCACTTGGAAAGTGCTTGTCAACTTGGTCGCACTATATAAATCCATGCAACTGGCATGGATTTATATAGTGTGACCATAAAAGAATGGTAAAAATACATGACTAAATGACGTCACCACAGGTCCTTTAGTCTACCGCTAGCTGCCGGCAAGCTAGGACGCATCGGATAAAGACACCAGGGGCCATCAGAAGGTAAGTATAATGTATATTTTTTATTTTATTCTTTTTTTTACAGGTTCTATGGTACCCAGGTCCGGAGGAGAGTCTCCTCTTCTCCAGACCCAGGTACCATCCGCACATTGAAACGCATGGAATCCGCATGTACAGATGCTGTGATGCGGATTCCATGCGTTCCAATGCAAGTCAATGGCGGCGAAAACGCCGCGCTTCCGCAAAATAATTGGTAGTGCTGCGGATTTTTCCGCAATGATAATCCGCAGCGGAAATTTCCGCAGCATGTGTACAGCACATGCGGATTATCATTGAGGAACATGGCAGACCTTCTACCAAGCGTTTAAGCGTTTCTGCAGCGGAATTGCCGCTGCGGAAACGCTTAAAAAACGCATAGTGGGCACACAGCCTAAAAAAAATTATTATTATTAATATATTAATATTGTGCCAAATTAATTTCTCGTGAACTATCACATGATCTATCACAGGGGATCATGTGACATGTGATACATCAGGTGTGTGTGTGTGTGTGGGGGGGCACCTTCTAAACTGCCCGGGGCCCTTGCTACTCTTAATCCACCCCTGATGGCACCGGTCGGACTGGAGAGGGTGCCCCTTCCCTCTCCTAGACTGATAAATGTTGTGATCGATATCAGTCGCTGAATTTAGTGGGTTAATCAGCCGGGGGCGGTGCGGGCACCGCTCCTTTTAGTGACAGCCGGGGCTCGGCTATCACATAAGCCCAGCTCTCGGCTGTGATCAAAGGTTTAGAACCCCTATCCGACCATGACGTATAGGTACGTCAAAGGTGGTGAAGGTGTTAAGGATGAGAATAACATGGCAGCTTAATTTCAGAAACTACAACACATCTGTATATAGCTTGTGTCTGGTATTGAAGCTCAATTTCATAAAAATGAATGAGGCTGAGCTCTGAGTACCCCTGACAACCTGTGGACTGTAGTGGCACTGTTTATGGAACAAATCAGCCATGCTTTTATAATCCAGGACAGCTACTTTAAATGGAACCTTTCACTGTGGAAAACACTATTTACCTGCACATATGGGGGTAATTAGTAAAGTAAGCAAAATTAACCCCATATTCCTGAAAGTGAGGCTTCCATGAGAAAATGAGCTTATTTCCTCTCTGAAGCCACTGGCTTTCAGTCATAGGGGCGGAGCAGGGAGCGATTACAGTCATCGCTCACAACACCGCTTACTGATGCACTATGGAGCCAGCTATCAATCCAAGTGCCTGGATGCTGCTCACAGTATAGTGAGTGGTGCTGTGATCGATGACTGTAATTGCTCCCTGCCCCACTCCTATGACTGAAAGCCAGTGGCTCCTGGGAGGAATGAAATTAATTTTTATCTGGTAGTTGCACTTCCAGTAAGGCAGCCGGGCAGAACCGTAACACTATTTGCCTGGACATTAACCCAATAGCTGTAGGTATGTAGTGATTTCCAAGGTGACAGGTTGTCTTGAAGAGACATCTGCTCAGTGTTGTTTGAATAGATGATAACTTTCTGCGATGATATAGATAATTGATAAGACTTTTTTGGAGCAGTTAATGTGTAGCCATCTGTGATGATATCACTACAATAGCGGAATGTATTGGTTTTGCGTCAGAGAGTCCTCAGCTTAGAAGAGAAGAAAAAACATTTCCTAATGTAATGCAAAGCAGCTCTCCATCCTCATCTGAAGTAAGCTGTCCACACATTTCAGAATCTTATTGTGACGATAAATAAAGGGGTGGTGGAATGATACACATACCTTCTCCTCTTCTTACATTCCTCGTATGGAATAGTTAGAAAATACCTTAGGTCAAATATGTCATCCAAATTCCTAAAACAATACATCATGGATTATTCCCATGTATCAAAAAAATGAAATCATTTTAAATTCTTATCACACATGGCATCATATTACTTTCGTTTATTTATTTAAAGCGTAATCGTTGTTTTCATTTTTATTTCAGAAATCAATAGCACACGTGAAAATAGCCAACTTTGTAATATACCTTATCAGAAAAATGTGCTTCTTTCTCCTCCTGGACTGATCATTCATTCTCACTTCATGGGTGAAATCTGTATTTAGTGAGACAGACTTTCCCATTACTGAGATAGGAGATAACAACTGATGCTCATAAAGTTCTATGGAGGGGTGTGTGGAGAAAGAGGAGGAGATAGAGGCAGACACAGTTCTTTTGAAACTACAGTTACACTTTAAAATTATCTGTGACCTAAAAGGAGAATAAAAGCATCTAGTATCTAATTAAAAGTACTTCAGTCTCATCCAGAAACCACATATGTGTGTATTAGCTTTATCCAGTAGTCCCAATTAATGGAGTGGAGGTATACTATTCAAGTCAGGGCTCTGCACATTCTGGTTCCTGAGATCGCTGGAGGTCTCAGCAGTAAGTTGTTCACTATCCACTGGATAGGAGATAATTTATGATTTTGAGTTTAATACTTTACAGGAGTTGTCCGGCCTTAGAGTGACCTCAGACTTGTACCCTATGTGACTGCAGACTTGTGAGTCCTCATAGTGCACAAACTGTGCGCTGTGAGGATTTTCCGGTGCCAGTGCCTGGAGCAGGGGGGCGCATGATTGCAAGTATATGATTTGCATACAATCAGTTACGTGCCGACTAGACGTACAATAAAAGTGTATTGAGTGAGGCCAGATATGTCTAGTCGGAATGTGTCCGGAAGTATGCAAAACTCATATTTGCGGTCACATGACTGCCCATTCCCAGCGCCGGCAAATCCTCACAGAACGCAGTGCCGGATTCACAAGTAGTCTGCAGTCACATAGCAAGACCTCAGCCTTCTACCCTAAGGCCGGACAACCCCTTTAAGTTTTAGCAATTAGATGTATTTCTACAAAAGAAAACTGTATGAAAACTGTCTTTTTTTTCATTTGCAAAAATCTTCATTGGGCAGCCATATTGGAAATATCAAATTCCTTCCTGTATTGACTGTGTAGACAGTGCAACATGGTGTTGGTTCTTCATAGCTGTTGCAATGAATTGTAGCTGAAGGGGTTGTCTTCTGTTTAGCAGGAGTGCACCTCTCCTCAGCCTCCAAGCTTCCTGCTTGCCGAGGAAGTATGCTCCTGACTGACCGAGTCACTACTGGTGGTTGTGGAACCACTGTGCCATGAACCGGGGAGAGCCTGTAGGGGTATAACTAAGTGACCACCTGGTTCCTCACTAGAGCCACTGATGGTGTGGTTAGACTTGAGCTGCAGGTGGATGCCAGGTGCCACTCCAGGAGCCGCAGCAGCTGACTCCAGAGGGGCAGAGAAGCAGGAATGGACTCGGGGAGTCAGGCCACCCAGGAACTGGTTAGCAGAAGGATACCGGAACAGGTACAGACAGGACAGGTTCAGGAACGCAGGATAGACTCAGGTATGGGATCACGGGTGCAGGTTCAGATTGGACAGGAGAAGGCAGCGGTACAGGAGTGGACTAGTCAGATCAGGACTAAGTACTGACAGGATGGTTTTAGGATATGGTTCAGACAATACGGTCAGGATCAGGTGCAGGGAGCACAGATACGGGGACCTTACAACTAAGACAGTAGTGAACACTAAAGTTGCTCAGGCACCCCCCTATAGGGGAGGGTGCCTTAAATATCTGATGTCTCTCAGATATTGGCTGAGGGACATTTCAGAAGTGCTCTGCTGCCCCTTTAAGAAGCAGAGAGTGGGCATGCCCTAAGCACACTTCCATACACAGGTCCTGGGAGAAGGCAGATGAAGCTGGGACCGGAGAAGAGCAGGTGAGTGGGTGGACACGTCGGCATCCCTGCCGGGAGGAGGAAGACAGATCATGCGGGGACTCCGGCTCTGACATAACAGACTGTTTGGACCAGTGGTACCATTGTGCCGCTGTCCCGTTCTGTCTGTTGCTTTGCCCCTGCACTCATCTGATGCTGCACAGGCAAAGAAGCCAGTCAGATCGAGCTACCTTCCAAGCTTTATAGTAAAGAACTTGCAAGTATTACATTCCTTGCCTAGGAGACCGACCACTGCTGATAGATTCCAGAGGTTGCCTGTAACCCAGGCAATAAGCAGTAGGCAATAAACCAGGTATTACTAGCCAGGAAAACTTACATACTTGTAATGGTACAGAAGAAAGCCTTCAATTATCAAAAAGTGCACAGGTTTTTCACATTTTTCTTGTAATGTTTTTGGTTGTTCCTTTCCTTTATGCTGCATGGTCCATGAAAGTACATCTGACATCATTGCTTCCATTTCTAAGGCCTCGAGCACTGCAAAGATAGTATATATTAGTGTTACTCATTAGAATTAGATTCTTAGAGTTGATTAGAGTCGCAAAATAATCAAACCATTATGTCTGTAATTTTAAGCCACAATTGTTATTGATCTTTTGTGACTTTGTTTCCTAATTAGATTGAGCATGGTCCCCTGGATACACAATGTACAGCCAGTAACTCCTGGGGTGTAGCTAGTTGTCTGTATGTCTTTCTCCATTCTTGTTCACAATATTTCCATTCTTACTTCTTTTGGCGTGTCTCTCCTTGATACAATTTTTATCTTTACATTGCCTGTGAGTGATAAGCATACACTGAAAAGGGCCACATATTTAACTATTTTGGATGCCTGCATAAATTTGCCTATGTGGAATATTTGTGGAAAATTGCTACAGTCGCTTGGTCGTAAATTAATGTTGCATTCGTGTTCCATTTTTTTGCGAATATTTCAAGGATGCCCTTGTATTAAATTTTTTGACGAGTACATTTTAGAGAGATGACACTTGGTCTACATCCTTTTGATATGCCTAATTTACCCATGTGCCAAATTTGGGGCGGATTGGTTTAGTTGTCTGACCGTAAATTAATAATTGTGAGGCATTTTTTAAATAACTATCTCGAGTAGGTCGGAGAGAGTTAAAAATCCAATCTAAAACCTTCAGAAGTGCTTGATTTAACTATGTGCCAGACTTTGTGCAAATTGGTCTAGTCATTTGGCCGTGCATAAAGAATGGACATCAGACAGGAACAGAAATTCATTTTTAAAAATAGAGATTTCAATCTTCCATAGGTTCCCATGTTAAAAAATGTTTTTTTACTGGATGCCTTTGTACAGAATATCACAATCTCTTTCTTTTGAATGGTCACTTGACCGCGAAGAGTCAGTTGAAATGAAGATTTTAATTGTAATTTCCTCTCCAGAACTTCCATGAGGGAACTACCAGTACTTCCACAGCAGGATCTGCATGTGTGGAGCTGACTCAGGAGTGGAGCCTACTTCACACGCAACATATGACAACTGCGTTATACAGCAGGCATGTGCCTGTATGGTTACCATGCAGCTGTGCGCCCCTATCTTACTACTCCTGTGAAGTCCAGCATTAGGCTGGATTCATACGAGATCATTATTTCCACTATATACAATTATTGTTATATTGAAACATACAAAACAAGCAGGGGCGTAATGATCGCGGTCATAGAGGGTGCAACTGGGACCAGACCCATGCTGGAGCGTGGCCCGCCAACACCAATTTCACCTGGATGTGCATCCTCTGACTCACATTCTGCTGAAATGTATTGTGACGCAGAGGCCCGCTGGCTCCCTGCACAGCAATACACGCTGCCGGCCAATCAGAGTCTAGCAGCAGATGTCAGCTCGCCAATGATGGGTTGCACATGGCAGTGACGTCGTGCACTGCCTTTGCCGGCCCACAGAAGTCAGCTCTCGGCTGGGGAAACATTATACCAGGATGGCGGACATTATATCAGGATTGCGGACATTATACCAGGATGGCGGACATTATATCAGGATGGCGGACATTATATAAGGATGGCAGACATTATATCAGGATGGCGGTCATTATCCCAGGATGCGGGACATTTATACCAGGATGGCTGACATTATACCAGGATGGAGGACATTATCCCAGTATGCGGGACATTATATCAGAATGACTGACATTATATCAGGATGATTGACATTATATCAGGATGGCGGACATTATATCAAGATGTGGACATTATATCAGGATGGCTGACATTATACCAGGATGGAGAACATTATATCAGGATGGGAGATAATATATATCAGGATGGGGACATTATATAAAGATGGGGGACATTATATCAAGATGGGGGACATTATATCAGGATGGGGGACATTATATCAGGATGGCAGACATTATACCAGGATGGGGGACATTATATCAGGATGGGGGACATTATATCAGGATGGGGGACATTATATCAGGATGGCGGACATTATATCAGGATGGCGCACATTATATCAGGATGGCGCACATTATACCAGGATGGAGGACATTATATCAGAATGAGGGATACTATATATCAGGATGGGGACACTATATCAGGATGGGGGATAATATATATCAGGGTGGAGGACATTATTGTAACATACCTGGCGGCATCCTTGCATAGTGGTCCATCTCCCACTGTGCAAGAGCGCGCACTTGATTTCCAGTCCAGACTATCACTTTGGCTTCTTTCCATATTGTCTGCTTTGCTCTGCTCTGTCTGCTTAGGGCGATGCCCGCTGAACTTCCTGTTTCTTGTAGCTGCTGCAGACACACCCCTGATGCTTCCTCAGCCTATTGCGGTCTGTCACCTGGTATTTAACCCAGCTCCTCCCTGGAATCCTGGCCTGAGCATCTTGTTCTGTCAGTTAGCGTCTAGTCACGGATGTGCCAGGTCCTGTCTATGTTTCCTGCCTTGCGGTATCAGTTCCCGTGTCTGAACTGTGTCCTGTCTGTGTACTCTAGCCAGCTGCCTTTCCTGGAGGCTGTAATTCCAGGCCCGTGTGAACACGCTCTTAGCCTGTTCCTTCCGCCCTCTAGGGGCTGCATACCTAGATCTGTTGTCTGTGTTTTTTCCCAGTGTCTGTTCCTGCCCTAACCATCTTCCAGCCTGTTTTCCGTTTCTCTCTACGCCCATATCTTCCCTTTTTCTGCAGAGTCTGAAGTCGTACCTAACTCCTGCTCGTCGTCACTGTACTTCTGTTTGTGAGTTTGTGGTCCACTCGCTACTTCACTGCAAGTACCCTGTGGGTATCTGGTTCTGCCTTTCCCTTCCTGTCTGTTCCGTGTGAACAGAGCCCTGTCCCCTCTGCCCTGCCTTGCTCGCCGCTCCGGCGGTTTCTGCCTGCTCTGCCTTGTTCACCGCTCCGGCGGTTCTTGCCTGCTCGACCTTGCTCACCGCTCCGGTGGTTCTTGCCTGCTCTGCTTTGCTCACCGCTCCGGCGGTTCTTGCCTGCTCTGCCTTTGCTCACCGCTCCAGACGGTCTCGCTCTGCTCTGCCTTTGCTCACCGCTCCAGACGGTCTCGCTCTGCTCTGCCTTTGCTCACCGCTCCAGGCGGTCTCGCTCTGCTCTGACCCTTGGCTCACTGCTCCGGCAGCCTCACTCTGCTCTGACCCTTTGCTCGCTGCTCCGGCAGTCTCGCTCTGCTCTGACCCTTTGCTCACTGCTCCGGCAGTCTCGCTCTGCTCTGACCCTTTGCTCACTGCTCCGGCAGTCTCGCTCTGCTCTGACCCTTTGCTCACTGCTCCGGCAGTCTCGCTCTGCTCTGACCCTTTGCTCACTGCTCCAGGCGGCCTCGTCCTGCTCTACTCTCGCTCACCGCTCCAGGCGGTCTCGTCTTGCTCTGCTCTTGCTCGCCGCTCCGGGCGGCCTCATTCTGCTGTGTTTGTCCACCGCATCTGCGGTTCTGTTCCTGAGTCCCAGTCTGTATTGGGTCCTATCAACTCTGTGCTCCAACCTGTCGTACCTGCCAGTACCTCCCTGCCTGCATACCAGTTGTGCTTACTGGCCGTACCTGCCAGTACCTCCCTGTTTGCATACCAGTCGTGCTTGCCAGCATCCACCCGTCTGCATACCTGCCGTGTCTGCCTGTACCCACCAGTCTGTGTGCCAGCCTAACCTGCCTGTTCCTGTATTCCCCGGTGTGGGTCAACAGCCGTGTCCGGGGTCTGACCTGGAGTAGCACTTGGTCCCTCTGCTCGGTCCCTCCTTGGTGCACTGGCGTCGTATGCCGTCGTGCGACCTTGGTCGGATCGGGTGGATAATTAGTTACGCCCCTCCAGGCATTCACTCTCCGGTACGGTCCAGTGGAATCACTACATATACACGCACATGCCAGTCAGTCCGGGCGTGTGCATTACAGCATGCTCAGGCCATGGTTCCCGTTGAGCCCCACGGCCTTCGCTCTCTGAGACGTTTTTCAGCGAATACGTGCATCTAGAAGAAATTTATTTTTTTGCTACCAGCTGAGTTCCAGGCGAATTACGCACCCGTCCAGATGGATCTATCTGCACTCGTTCCTGCGGATCCACCACGGTACTATGGGGATCCAAGACTGAGTCGTGCATTTGTGGAGCAATGCTTGCTACACTTCAAGTTCTACCCTCTTTATTTTCCCACCAATCGGGTTAAGGTGGGATTCATGATGTCTTATCTAGCGGGTGATGCCTTGAAATGGATCACCCCCCTATGGGACGCACAGGATCCTATCGTCCTGGACCTGCAGGCCTTCCTGGTGGCCTTTCTAATTGTCTTCGATGACCCTAACCCGGAAGCCCCTGCTGAAGCTTCACTTCCCAATATCCCGGAGCAGCCCCGATGGGTAATGTGTGTGGGTAGCGTACTAGTCCTCCTGCCCGAAGAGACTACTGCCCACCCAGAATCCACACAGGATGACTACACTCTCCGGAATACTTCTCCCAACCTCAAGAGGCAGTCCAGACATGCTAGGCGTAGAGGCAAGCCGTCACGCCAGGGTCTGTCCTCCCAAAGACCTTCAGACCCCAAACTTGAAGTCCCTGCTGAAGCTTCACTTCCCAGTATCCCGGAGCAGCCCTGACGGGTAAGGTGCGTGGGTAGCGCACCAGTTCTCCTGCCCGAAGAGACTGCTGCCC
Organism: Phyllobates terribilis; assembly: GCF_046119375.1. Classification (NCBI taxonomy): domain Eukaryota; kingdom Metazoa; phylum Chordata; class Amphibia; order Anura; family Dendrobatidae; genus Phyllobates; species Phyllobates terribilis. The sequence continues at coordinate 186,330,335 of NW_027362761.1, forward strand.
ACCCAGAATCCACACAGGAGGACTTCCTGCACCCGGTATCTGATACTTCACGCACTTTAACCGGTGAGCCTGTCTAAGGGTACTCCGAAGCAGTGATTACCTCCGAGTCCGTGCACCTCTACAACCTGGCGGAGGACCCCCTGTTGCCTCCTGAATCCTCCGGGATACCACTTGATGACAAATGGAGAGAGACTTCCCTACACCCGGTATCTGATACCTCGCTCGCTTCATCCAGTGAGTCCGACCTAGTGTACTCCGAAGCAGAGGTTACCCCCGAGTCTCTACACCCCTCCGACCAGGCGGAGGACCTCCAGTTGTCTCCTGAACCCTTCGGGGTGCTACCTGGTAGCGAATGGACAGAGACTTTCCTATACTCTGCACCTGATACCTCGCCCGCTTCGTCCAGTGAGTCTGACCTAGTGTACTCCGAAGCAGAGGTTACCCCTGAGTCTCTACACCCCTCCGACCAGGCGGAGGACCTCCAGTTGTCTCCTGAATCCTCCGGGGTACCACCAGATAACAAAGGGACAGTGAAGTTTCTACACCTTGTACCTGATACCTCGCCCATTTCATCCTGTGAGCTTGACAAGATGTACCCCGAAGCAGAGGTTACCCCCGAGTCTCTGCCCCCCTGCAACCTGGCGGAGGACTTCCAGTTGTCTCCTGTACCCTCTGGGGTGCCACCTGAAAATATGTGGAGAGAGACTTCCTTGTGTGCTGTTCCTGGTACTCCACCCGTTTCGTCTGTTGCTGAGGATGGCTGGATTGGTAGGTAGCATCCTAGCTACCCAGATGAGACTAGTTTTTTCTGTGGACAGCAGAAGTAATCTCCTTGAAGTGAAGGATTGGCCCTCGAATTCCCTGCGGAAGATTCTGGCATGCCTGAAGAAGAGGGGGCGTAAGGGGGGGGGGGTACTGTAACATACCTGGCGGCATCCTTGCATAGTGGTCCATCTCCCACTGTGCAAGAGCGCGCACTTGATTTCCAGTCCAGACTATCACTTTGGCTTCTTTCCATATTGTCTGCTTTGCTCTGCTCTGTCTGCTTAGGGCGATGTCCGCTGAACTTCCTGTTTCTTGTAGCTGCTGCAGACACACCCCTGATGCTTCCTCAGCCTATTGCTGTCTGTCACCTGGTATTTAACCCAGCTCCTCCCTGGAATCCTTGCCTGAGCATCTTGTTCTGTCAGTTGGCGTCTAGTCACTGATGTGCCAAGTCCTGTCTATGTTTCCTGCCTTGCGGTATCAGTTCCCGTGTCTGAACTGTGTCCTGTCTGTGTACTCTAGCCAGCTGCCTTTCCTGGAGGCTGTAATTCCAGGCCCGTGTGAACACGCTCTTAGCCTGTTCCTTCTGCCCTCTAGGGGCCGCATACCTAGATCTGTTGTCTGTGTCTTTTCCCAGTGTCTGTTCCTGCCCTAACCATCTTCCAGCCTGTTTCCCGTTTCTCTCTACACCCATATCTTCCCTTTTTCTGCAGAGTCTGAACTCGTACCTAACTCCTGCTCGTTTGTGAGTTTGTGGTCCACTCGCTACTTCACTGCAAGTACCCTGTGGGTATCTGGTTCTGCCTTTCCCTTCCTGTCTGTTCTGTGTGAACAGAGCCCTGTCCCCTCTGCTCTGCCTTGCTCGCCGCTCCGGCGGTTTCTGCCTGCTCTGCCTTGTTCACCGCTCCAGCGGTTCTTGCCTGCTCTGCCTTGCTCACCGCTCCGGCGGTTCTTGCCTGCTCTGCCTTGCTCACCGCTCCGGCGGTTCTTGCCTGCTCTGCCTTGCTCACCGCTCCGGCGGTTCTTGCCTGCTCTGCCTTTGCTCACCGCTCCAGGCGGTCTCGCTTTGCTCTGACCCTTTGCTCGCTGCTCCGGCAGTCTCGCTTTGCTCTGACCCTTTGCTCGCTGCTCCGGCAGTCTCGCTCTGCTTTGACCCTTTGCTCGTTGCTCCGGCAGTCTCGCTCTGCTCTGACCCTTTGCTCGCTGCTCCGGCAGTCTCGCTCTGCTCTGACCCTTTGCTCGCTGCTTCAACAGTCTCGCTCTGCTCTGACCCTTTGCTTGCTGCTCCGGCAGTCTCGCTCTGCTCTGACCCTTTGCTCGCTGCTCCGGCAGTCTCGCTCTGCTCTGACCCTTTGCTCACTGCTCCAGGTGGCCTCGTTCTGCTCTACTCTGGCTCACCGCTCCGGGCGGTCTCGTCTTGCTCTGCTCTTGCTCGCCGCTCCGGGCGGCCTCACTCTGCTGTGTTTGTCCACCGCATCTGCGGTTCTGTTCCTGAGTCCCAGTCTGTACTGGGTCCTATCCACTCTGTGCTCCAACCTGTCGTACCTGCCAGTACCTCCCTGCCTGCATACCAGTCGTGCTTACCAACATTCACCTGCCTGCATACCGGCCGTACCTGCCAGTACCTCCCTGTTTGCATACCAGTCGTGCTTGCCAGCATCCACCGGTCTGCATACCTGCCATGTCTGCCTGCACCCACCAGTCTGTGTGCCAGCCTAACCTGCCTGTTCCTGTATTCCCTGGTGTGGGTTAACAGCCGTGTCCGGGGTCTGACCTGGAGTAGCACCTGGTCCCTCTGCTCGGTCCCTCCTTGGTGCACTGGCGTCGTATGCCGTCGTGCGACCTTGGTCGGATCGGGTGGATACTTAGTTACGCCCCTCCAGGCATTCACTCTCCGGTACGGTCCAGTGGAATCACTACATATACACGCACACGCCAGTCAGTCCGGGCGTGTGCATTACAATTATACTAGGATGGCGGACATTATATCAGGATGGCTGACATTATATCAGGATGGCTGACATTATACCAGAATGGGGGATAATATACCAGGCTGGGGACATTATATTAGGATCGGGACAATATACCAGACTTGGAGATAATATACCAGGATGGGCACTGGCGGACACAGATGGAAAAAGGTCTCTGTGCAAGAAGAGTATAAGGGGCCTTTGCAGACCAATCGCTCATCATAATGCACAATCCACATGTTTTGGAGGTGGTAGTGGGCCCCCTTACCTCTTGGGCCCTTGTGTAGCTGCACAGGTTGCACCAATGATATGTCCGCCCCTGAGGATGGGTGACATTACACCAGGATGGCGGACATTATACCAGAAGTGGAATATGGTTATAGCATCGGGCCCAGGATGGAGAACATTATACCAAAATGGGTACATTATATCAGTCATGAGTGATACTGGGGGGGCTCAATCAGGGGTGATTACTGTTAGTCAGCACAGCATGGCTCCTCCCAGCATTAGACATCCCGGCAGAGTGCATGGGTCACTGGATCTCTTTTGCTGCAGTGCAGACAGCAGCTCACTTCTCGTACTGACAGAATGCTGATCAATAATGCTGGATCCTTGTCACTGCGATACCGCACCTGGAACAAACAGGGAGAGCAGTGCTGCTGTTGGTAAGTCTAACAGTGATTGGCAGCAGTGCAGCCAATCAGTGTTAGCTCTGTTTGTGGTCTCACTTGTGGTATAATAATGTCCGCCATCCTGGTGTAATGTCACCCATCCTCAGGGGCAGACATATCATTGGTGCAACCTGTGCAGCTGCACAAGGGCCCAAGAGGTAAGGGGGCCCACTACCACCTTCAAAACATGTGGTTTCTGCATTATGATGAGCGATTGGTCTGCAAAGGTCCCTTATACTCTTCTTGCACAGAGGCCCTTTTCCATCTGTGTCCGCCAGTGTCCATCCTGGTATATTATCTCCAAGTCTGGTATATTGTCCCCATCCTAATATAATGTCCCCAGCCTGGTGTATTATCCCCCATTCTGATATAATGTCCTCCATCCTGGTATAATGTGCGCCATCCTGATATAATGTCCGCCATCCTAATATAATATCCCCTGCCTGATATACAGTAGAGACCAAAAGTTTGGACACACCTTCTCATTTAAAGATTTTTCTGTATTTTCATGACTATGAATATTGTACATTCACACTGAAGGCATCAAAACTATGAATTAACACATGTGGAATTATATACTTAACAAAAAAAGTGTGAAACAACTGAAAATATGTCTTATATTCTAGGTTCTTCAAAGTAGCCACCTTTTAATTTGATGACTGCTTTGCACACTCTTGGCATTCTCTTGATGAGCTTCAAGAGGTAGTCACCGGAAATGGTTTTCACTTCAGAGGTGTGCCCTGTCAGGTTTAATAAGTTCGATTTCTTGCCTTATAAATGGGGTTGGGACCATCAGTTGTGTTGTGCAGAAGTCTGGTGGATACACAGCTGATAGTCCTACTGAATAGACTGTTAGAATTTGTATTATGGCAAGAAAAAAGCAGCTAAGTAAAGAAAAACGATTGGCCATCATTACTTTAAGAAATGAAGGTCAGTCAGTGCGAAAAATTGGGAAAACTTTGAAAGTGTCCCCAAGTGCTGTTGCAAAAACCATCAAGCGCTACAAAGAAACTGGCTCACATGAGGACCGCCCAAGGAAAGGAATACCAAGAGTCACCTCTGCTTCTGAGGATAAGTTTATCCGAGTCACCAGCCTCAGAAATCGCAGGTTAATAGCAGCTCAGATTAGAGACCAGGTCAATGCCACACAGAGTTCTAGCAGCAGACACATCTCTTCAACAACTGTTAAGAGGAGACTTTGTGCAGCAGACCTTCATGGTAAAATAGCTGCTAGGAAACCACTGCTAAGGACAGGAAACAAGCAGAAGAGACTTGTTTGGGCTAAAGAACACAAGGAATGGGCATTAGACCAGTGGAAATCTGTGCTTTGGTCTGATGAGTCCAAATTTGAGATCTTTGGTTCCAACCACCGTGTCTTTGTGTGACGCAGAAAAGGTGAACGGATGGACTCTACATGCCTGGTTCCCACCGTGAAGCATGCAGGAGGAGGAGTGATGGTGTGGGGGTGCTTTGCTGGTGACACTGTTGGGGATTTATTCAAAATTGAAGGCATACTGAACCAGCATTGCTACCACAGCATCTTGCAGCGGCATGCTATTCCATCCGGTTTGCGTTTAGTTGGACCATCATTTATTTTTCAACAGGACAATGACCCCAAACACACCTCCAGGCTATGTAAGGGCTATCTGACCAAGAAGGAGAGTGATGGAGTGCTACGCCAGATGACCTGGCCTCCACAGTCACCAGACCTGAACCCAATCGAGATGGTTTGGGGTGAGCTGGACCGCAGAGTGAAGGCAAAAGGGCCAACAAGTGCTAAGCATCTCTGGGAACGCCTTCAAGATTGTTGGAAGACCATTTCCGGTGACTACCTCTTGAAGCTCATCAAGAGAATGCCAAGAGTGTGCAAAGCAGTCATCAAAGCAAAAGGTCGCTACTTTGAAGACCCTAGAATATAAGACATATTTTCAGTTGTTTCACACTTTTTTGTTAACTATATAATTCCACATGTGTTAATTCATAGTTTTGATGCCTTCAATGTGAATGTACAATTTTCATAGTCATGTAAAATACAGAAAAATCTTTAAAAGAGAAGGTGTGTCCAAACTTTTGGTCTGTACTGTATGTGTGTGTGTGTCCGTCCTTATACACTGTGTGCAGAATTATTAGGCAAGTTGTATTTTAGAGGATTATTTTTATTATTGATCAACAACTCTGTTCTCAATGAAGCCAAAAGACTCATAAATATTCAAGCTTAATATTTTTGGAAGTTGGAGTGGTTTTTTTTTTAGATTTGGCTATCTTAGGAGGATATCTGTTTGTGCAGGTAACTATTACTGTGCCGAATTATTAGGCAACTTAATAAAAACCAAATATAATCCCATCTCACTTGTTTATTTTCACCAGGTAAACCAATATCAGGGCACAAAATTTAGAAATTAACATTTCTGACATGCAAAACCAAAAACCCAAAAAATTAGTGATCAATATAGCCACCTTTCTTTATGATGACACTCAACAGCCTCCATCCATAGATTCTGTCAGTTGCTTGATCTGTTTTCGTTCAACATTGCGTGCAGCAGCCACCACAGCCTCCCAGACACTGTTCCGAGAGGTGTACTGTTTTCCCTCCCTCTAGATCTCACATTTTATGATGGACCACAGGTTCTCTATGGGGTTCAGATCAGGTGAACAAGGGGGCCATGTCATTATTTTTTCTTTTAGACCTTTACTGGCCAGCCACGCTGTGTAGTAGTTGGATGCATGTGATGGAGCATTGTCCTGCATGAAAATCATGTTTTTCTTGAACGATACCAACTTCTTCCTGTACCACTGCTTGAAGAAGTTGTCTTCCAGAAACTGGCAGTAGGTCTGGGAGTTGAGCTTCACTCCATCCTCAACCCAAAAAGGTCCCACAAGTTCATCTTTGATGATACCAGCCCATACCAGTACCCCACCTCCACCTTGCTGGCGTCTGAGTCGGAGTGGAGCTCTCTGCCCTTTACTGATCCAGCCTCTAGCCCATCCATCTGGCCCATCAAGAGTCACTCTCATTTCTTCAGTCCATAAAACCTTTGAAAAATCAGTCTTAAGATATTTCTTGGCCCATTCTTGATGTTTTATCTTATGTTTCTTGTTCAAAGGTGGTCGTTTTTCAGCCTTCCTTACCTTGGCCATGTCCCTGAGTATTGCACACCTTGTGGTTTTTGATACTCCAGTAACGTTGCAGCTCTGAAATATGGCAAAACTGGTGGCGAATGGCATCTTGGCAGCTTCACGCTTGATTTTCCTCAATTCATGGGCAGTTATTTTGCGCCTTTTTTGGCCAACATGCTTCTTGCAACCCTGTTGGCTATTTGCCATGAAACGCTTGATTGTTCAGTGATCACGCTTCAAAAGTTTGGAAATTTCAAGACTGCTGCATTCCTCTGCAAGACATCTCACAATTTTGGACTTTTCAGAGCCCGTCAAATCTCTCTTCTGACCCATTTTGCCAAAGGAAAGAAAGTTGCCTAATAATTAAGCACACCTTATATAGGGTGTTGATGTCATTAGACAACACCCCTCCTCATTACAGAGATGCACATCACCAGATTTACTTAATTGGTAGTTGGCTCTCAAGCCTATGCAGCTTGGAGTAGGACAACATGTATAAAAAATATCATGTGATCAAAATACTCATTTGCCTAATAATTCGGCACACAGTGTAGTTAGATTTCCTTTTGGTGTTAGAAAAATAAATAGTTTTGGATGATCACTAATGTCCCTTCATTGTCTGCGCTGTTGCATCCAAATAACCTGTTCACAAAATCAAAGTATGTCATTGGATTGGAAGGGGTTAAACAGGCAGTTTTGATGACATCACAAAGCACATAAACGTCATAGACATCATGTGACATCACAATTTGTATAGAATGTACAAAGTGTAACACCTGAGCCATCTTATTTCATTATAGCCTGACATCTTGAAGGAAACAAGTCCAGGTAGGGAATTCTTCACTTACGACCTCACTCATACATTGTATAGATGGGGGGTAAGCAATGGGATTCAGAACGGAATCATTAATCTGAAAATCTCAGCATAAAGCGCTGTCATGTGTCCTGTGCTGTGATTGTTATAATGATTCTGTGATTTAAAAAAATATTTTATTGACCAGATTCCAAGGAGAATCTGCACATTTGTGTGCTTTACTAAGCCAGTATGAGCCCGGCCTAACAGGGGTTACCAATCTGGACACCCGCTTCCCTAAATGAGGACTTGCTGGTGATCAACTGATCATCTGTCAGAGGTCTTGAAGACCCTGAGCAATTGGCTGGCTTGCCCTCTATGACACCCATGTGCTGTAATAAAAGCATATAGAAGTGGGTGGGCCAGTTGAGACCACTCCATTTGGTTCCATGTTTGGGTAGCTTTGCCAATAATGTTGTCAAAACATAGCTTTTTAATTACATCCATTTAATTGGAGACTGGTACAGTTCTCCATTGTCAGCTTTCTTGGTTCTCTTGGATCAGGAGTGACCGGGAACTGACGGTTTATCGTGATCAGGAATTGCAGTATGGCGTCCTGACTTTTCCTTTAGGTCATAGAACAGTAGGTGATACGGATTAGAATAAAAGGGTGGAAATGTTTAGGTTATAACGTGCAGCATGACTCAACTAAAAATGAGTCTGGAGGTTATTTGCAGCCTGTGATTTTGTTTTATTAATTCAACTCTTCCTCAATGTTGGAAACGTTATACATAACATAGCAGTGGCAGTTATTATGACATCAAAGGGCACATGACATCATAGATATCACATAACATCACAATTGGTAGAGAATGTATACAGTTCTAATCCTGAACCATCTTGTGTACAGGTAGGCAGCTGTTCACTTAACACTAAGGCCCCATTCACACATTGTGTAGCTGTGGGGTGTTTGTGGTGAAGTTTAGAACTGCACCATTTACCCCTAAAAAACCTCTGAGTGACGTGTTCTCTCTTGTGTACGATGATTTCTTAAATAGGACCTATCATTGAATCCTCTTTTTTGTAATGATAGGTGTTCTGTCTCATCTAGATCAGATGAGCAGCAGTAATGAAGCACGGACTTATGACGGTGGCGCAGAAGGATGGACAAGCAGAACCAACGGAGAACGTAGTAGCTTGACCAGAGGACCAGAACCAGAACCACAGGATATCATGAGCAGAATTGAAGCAACAGCAACTGGCGTAATGGAGTTACAGACTCTGATCAGTCTTTGATCAGAGCGGCATCAGTTTTTCTCAAACGTGGAGATGAGAAACAAAATGTTTCTAACCTTCTCCCTTTTGTCAGTCAGTGAAAGTCAGACCACACTCAGATGTCATCAAAGTGCGGTCCAATTTTTTCACAGACCCATAGACTTGCATTGCCATTACCATATTTTGCAGACTATAACATGCACTGGACCATAGGACGCACCCCAAATTTTGGGGTGGAAAATAATTTTTTTAATTAAAATGGTGGTGCCTCTTATAGTCCAATTAACGGTAGCGATCCTGGGGGCGGTAGCGGTGGAGCGGGGTAAGAGGAGGCAGGGTCACTGCTTCAGGAGGCCAGCAGCGGCAGGGGTGGGGCAATGATGCGGGCCCTGGGCTCTCATAAAATGTTGGCTCGAGTGAGCAGAGTCTCCTTTCCTATTAATTGCCCTGCAGTGGGCTTTGGGAAAATGGTCGCTGGAGGCGGAGCATGCGCAGATTAAGATCTTGGGAGACGCATGCGCCTCGTCCAGCATCCATTTTCCAAAAGCCCACTGCAGGGCAATCAATGGGAAAAGGGACTCTGCTCACTGGTGCCAACATGTAATGAGGGCCCAGGGGCCGCCGACACCGGCGCAGCAACACTGCCTCCTGTGACTCTGCTCCACCTCACCCACCCCCCCCTGTAAGCTACATTTGGATATTGTATATTAGATTGTAAGCTCCTAGGAGCAGGGTGTACAGCCTGTACATTGTATATTAGATTATAAACTCATAGGAGCAGGTTGTAGATTATTCTGTATGCTTTCAGCAATGTGTATAGTGTATATTAGATTGTAAGCTCCTAGGACAGGGTGTAGATTATTCTGTATGCTCTGAGCAATGTGTATAATGTATATTATATTGTAAACTCCTTGAACAGGGCGTAGATTATACTGTAGGCTCTCAGGAGCAGCTTGTATATTATATATTAGATTGTAAGCTCCTACGACAGGGTGTACATTATTCTGCATGCCCTCAGGAGCAGCCTGTATATTGTATATTAGATAGTAAGCTCCTAGGACAGGGTGTATATTATTCTGTATGCCCTCAGGAGCAGCTTGTATATTGTATATTAGATTGTAAGCTCCTACGACAGGGTGTACATTATTCTGCATGCCCTCAGGAGCAGCCTGTATATTGTATATTAGATAGTAAGCTCCTAGGACAGGGTGTATATTATTCTGTATGCCCTCAGGAGCAGTCTGTATATTGTATATTAGATTGTAAGCTCCTAGGACAGGGTGTATATTATTCTGTATGCTCTCAGGAGCAGTCTGTATATTGTATATTAGATTGTAAGCTCCTGGGACAGGGTGTACATTATTCTGCATGCCCTCAGGAGCAGCCTGTATATTGTATATTAGATAGTAAGCTCCTAGGACAGGGTGTATATTATTCTGTATGCCCTCAGGAGCAGTCTGTATATTGTATATTAGATTGTAAGCTCCTAGGACAGGGTGTATATTATTCTGTATGCCCTCAGGAGCAGAATGAATATTGTATATTAGATTGTAAGCTCCTAGGACAGGGTGTACATTATTCTGCATGCCATCAGGAGCAGCCTGTATATTGCATATTAGATTGTAAGCTCCTAGGACAGGGTGTATATTATTCTGTATGCTCTCAGGAGCAGCCTGTATATTGTATATTAGATTGTAAGCTCCTAGGACAGGGTGTACATTATTCTGCATGCCCTCAGGAGCAGCCTGTATATTGTATATTAGATTGTAAGCTCCTAGGACAGGGTGTACATTATTCTGCATGCCCTCAGGATCAGCCTGTATATTGTATATTAGATTGTAAGCTCCTAGGACAGGGTGTGCATTATTCTGCATGCCCTCAGGAGCAGCCTGTATATTGTATATTACATTGTAAGCTCCTAGGACAGGGTGTACATTATTCTTCATGCCCTCAGGAGCAGCCTATATATTGTATATTAGATTGTAAGCTCCTAAGACAGGGTGTATATTATTCTGTATGCCCTCAGGAGCAGCATGTATATTGTATATTAGATTGTAAGCTCCTAGGACAGGGTGTACATTATTCTGTATGCTCTCAGGAGCAGCCTGTATATTGCATATTAGATTGTAAGCTCCTAGGACAGGGTGTATATTATTCTGTATGCTCTCAGGAGCAGCCTGTATATTGTATATTAGATTGTAAGCTCCTAGGACAGGGTGTATATTATTCTGTATGCTCTCAGGAGCAGCCTGTATATTGTATATTATATTGTAAGCTCCTAGGACAGGGTGTACATTATTCTGCATGCCCTCAGGATCAGCCTGTATATTGTATATTAGATTGTAAGCTCCTAGGACAGGGTGTGCATTATTCTGCATGCCCTCAGGAGCAGCCTGTATATTGTATATTACCTTGTAAGCTCATAGGACAGGGTGTACATTATTTTTCATGGCCTCAGGATCAGCCTGTATATTGTATATTAGATTGTAAGCTCCTAGGACAGGGTGTACATTATTCTGCATGCCCTCAGGAGCAGCATGTATACTGTATATTAGATTGTAAGCTCCTAGGACAGGGTGTACATTATTCTGTATGCTCTCAGGAGCAGTCTGTATATTGTATATTAGATTGTAAGCTCCTAGGACAGGGTGTGCATTATTCTGTATGCTCTCAGGAGCAGCATGTATACTGTATATTAGATTGTAAGCTCCTAGGACAGGGTGTACATTATTCTGTATGCTCTCAGGAGCAGTCAGTATATTATATATTAGATTGTAAGCTCCTAGGACAGGGTGTATATTATACTGTATGCCCTCAGGAGCAGCCTGTATATTGTATATTAGATTGTAAGCTCCTAGGACAGGGTGTATATTATTCTATATGCTCTCAGGAGTAGCCTGTATATTGCATATTAGATTGTAAGCTCCTAGGACAGGGGGTATATTATTCTGTATGCTCTCAGGAGCAGCATGTATATTGTATATTAGATTGTAAGCTCCTAGGACAGGGTGTACATTATTCTGTATGCCATCAGGAGCAGCCTGTATATTGTATATTAGATTGTAAGCTCCTAGGACAGGGTGTACATTATTCTGCATGCTCTCAGGAGCAGCATCTATATTGTATATTAGATTGTAAGCTCCTAGGACAGGGTGTACATTATTCTTCATGCCCTCAGGAGCAGCCTGTATATTGTATATTAGATTGTAAGCTCCTAGGACATGGTGTATATTATTCTGTATGCTCTCAGGAGCAGCCTGTATATTGTATATTACATTGTAAGCTCCTAGGACAGGGTGTAGATTATTCTGCATGCCCTCAGGAGCAGCATGTATATTGTATATTATATTGTAAGCTCCTAGGACAGGGTGTATATTATTCTGTATGCTCTCAGGAGCAGCATGTATATTGTATATTAGATTGTAAGCTCCTAGGACAGGGTGTACATTATTCTGTATGCTCTCAGGAGCAGCCTGTATATTGCATATTAGATTGTAAGCTCCTAGGACAGGGGGTATATTATTCTGTATGCTCTCAGGAGCAGCATGTATATTGTATATTAGATTGTAAGCTCCTAGGACAGGGTGTACATTATTCTGCATGCCATCAGGAGCAGCCTGTATATTGCATATTAGATTGTAAGCTCCTAGGACAGGGGGTATATTATTCTGTATGCTCTCAGGAGCAGCCTGTATATTGTATATTAGATTGTAAGCTCCTAGGACAGGGTGTCCATTATTCTGTATGCCCTCAGGAGCAGTCTGTATATTGTATATTAGATTGTAAGCTCCTAGGACAGGGTGTATATTATTCTGTATGCCCTCAGGAGCAGAATGAATATTGTATATTAGATTGTAAGCTCCTAGGACAGGGTGTCCATTATTCTGTATGCCCTCAGGAGCAGTCTGTATATTGTATATTAGATAGTAAGCTCTTAGGACAGGGTGTACATTATTCTGTATGCTCTCAGGAGCAGTCTGTATATTGTATATTAGATTGTAAGCTCCTAGGACATGGTGTACATTATTCTGCATGCCCTCAGGAGCAGTCTGTATATTGTATATTAGACTGTAAGCTCCTCGGACAGTGTGTACATTATTCTGCATACCCTCAGGATCAGCCTGTATATTGTATATTAGATTGTAAGCTCCTAGGACAGGGTGTACATTATTCTGCATGCTCTCAGGAGCAGCATCTATATTGTATATTAGATTGTAAGCTCCTAGGACAGGGTGTACATTATTCTTCATGCCCTCAGGAGCAGCCTGTATATTGTATATTAGATTGTAAGCTCCTAGGACATGGTGTATATTATTCTGTATGCTCTCAGGAGCAGCCTGTATATTGTATATTACATTGTAAGCTCCTAGGACAGGGTGTATATTATTCTGTATGCTCTCAGGAGCAGCATGTATATTGTATATTAGATTGTAAGCTCCTAGGACAGGGTGTACATTATTCTGTATGCTCTCAGGAGCAGTCTGTATATTGTATATTAGATTGTAAGCTCCTAGGACAGGGTGTGCATTATTCTGCATGCCTTCAGGAGCAGCCTGTATATTGCATATTAGATTGTAAACTCCTAGGACAGGGGGTATATTATTCTGTATGCTCTCAGGAGCAGCATGTATATTGTATATTAGATTGTAAGCTCCTAGGACAGGGTGTACATTATTCTGCATGCCATCAGGAGCAGCCTGTATATTGCATATTAGATTGTAAGCTCCTAGGACAGGGGGTATATTATTCTGTATGCTCTCAGGAGCAGCATGTATATTGTATATTAGATTGTAAGCTCCTAGGACAGGGTGTCCATTATTCTGTATGCCCTCAGGAGCAGTCTGTATATTGTATATTAGATTGTAAGCTCCTAGGACAGGGTGTATATTATTCTGTATGCCCTCAGGAGCAGAATGAATATTGTATATTAGATTGTAAGCTCCTAGGACAGGGTGTCCATTATTCTGTATGCCCTCAGGAGCAGTCTGTATATTGTATATTAGATAGTAAGCTCCTAGGACAGGGTGTACATTATTCTGTATGCTCTCAGGAGCAGTCTGTATATTGTATATTAGATTGTAAGCTCCTAGGACAGGGTGTACATTATTCTGTATGCTCTCAGGAGCAGTCTGTATATTGTATATTAGATTGTAAGCTCCTAGGACAGGGTGTACATTATTCTGCATGCCCTCAGGAGCAGTCTGTATATTGTATATTAGACTGTAAGCTCCTCGGACAGTGTGTACATTATTCTGCATACCCTCAGGATCAGCCTGTATATTGTATATTAGATTGTAAGCTCCTAGGACAGGGTGTACATTATTCTGCATGCTCTCAGGAGCAGCATCTATATTGTATATTAGATTGTAAGCTCCTAGGACAGGGTGTACATTATTCTTCATGCCCTCAGGAGCAGCCTGTATATTGTATATTAGATTGTAAGCTCCTAGGACATGGTGTATATTATGCTGTATGCTCTCAGGAGCAGCCTGTATATTGTATATTACATTGTAAGCTCCTAGGACAGGGTGTATATTATTCTGTATGCTCTCAGGAGCAGCATGTATATTGTATATTAGATTGTAAGCTCCTAGAACAGGGTGTACATTATTCTGTATGCTCTCAGGAGCAGCCTGTATATTGCATATTAGATTGTAAGCTCCTAGGACAGGGGGTATATTATTCTGTATGCTCTCAGGAGCAGCATGTATATTGTATATTAGATTGTAAGCTCCTAGGACAGGGTGTACATTATTCTGCATGCCATCAGGAGCAGCCTGTATATTGCATATTAGATTGTAAGCTCCTAGGACAGGGGGTATATTATTCTGTATGCTCTCAGGAGCAGCATGTATATTGTATATTAGATAGTAAGCTCCTAGGACAGGGTGTCCATTATTCTGTATGCCCTCAGGAGCAGTCTGTATATTGTATATTAGATTGTAAGCTCCTAGGACAGGGTGTATATTATTCTGTATGCCCTCAGGAGCAGAATGAATATTGTATATTAGATTGTAAGCTCCTAGGACAGGGTGTACATTATTCTGCATGCCCTCAGGAGCAGTCTGTATATTGTATATTAGACTGTAAGCTCCTCGGACAGTGTGTACATTATTCTGCATACCCTCAGGATCAGCCTGTATATTGTATATTAGATTGTAAGCTCCTAGGACAGGGTGTGCATTATTCTGCATGCCCTCAGGAGCAGCCTGTATATTGTATATTATATTGTAAGCTCCTAGGACAGGGTGTACATTATTCTTCATGCCCTCAGGAGCAGCCTATATATTGTATATTAGATTGTAAGCTCCTAAGACAGGGTGTATATTATTCTGTATGCCCTCAGGAGCAGCATGTATATTGTATATTAGATTGTAAGCTCCTAGGACAGGGTGTATATTATTCTGTATGCTCTCAGGAGCAGCCTGTATATTGCATATTAGATTGTAAGCTCCTAGGACAGGGTGTATATTATTCTGTATGCTCTCAGGAGCAGCCTGTATATTGTATATTACATTGTAAGCTCCTAGGACAGGGTGTATATTATTCTGTATGCTCTCAGGAGCAGCATGTATATTGTATATTAGATTGTAAGCTCCTAGAACAGGGTGTACATTATTCTGTATGCTCTCAGGAGCAGCCTGTATATTGCATATTAGATTGTAAGCTCCTAGGACAGGGGGTATATTATTCTGTATGCTCTCAGGAGCAGCATGTATATTGTATATTAGATTGTAAGCTCCTAGGACAGGGTGTACATTATTCTGCATGCCATCAGGAGCAGCCTGTATATTGCATATTAGATTGTAAGCTCCTAGGACAGGGGGTATATTATTCTGTATGCTCTCAGGAGCAGCATGTATATTGTATATTAGATTGTAAGCTCCTAGGACAGGGTGTCCATTATTCTGTATGCCCTCAGGAGCAGTCTGTATATTGTATATTAGATTGTAAGCTCCTAGGACAGGGTGTATATTATTCTGTATGCCCTCAGGAGCAGAATGAATATTGTATATTAGATTGTAAGCTCCTAGGACAGGGTGTACATTATTCTGCATGCCCTCAGGAGCAGTCTGTATATTGTATATTAGACTGTAAGCTCCTCGGACAGTGTGTACATTATTCTGCATACCCTCAGGATCAGCCTGTATATTGTATATTAGATTGTAAGCTCCTAGGACAGGGTGTGCATTATTCTGCATGCCCTCAGGAGCAGCCTGTATATTGTATATTATATTGTAAGCTCCTAGGACAGGGTGTACATTATTCTTCATGCCCTCAGGAGCAGCCTATATATTGTATATTAGATTGTAAGCTCCTAAGACAGGGTGTATATTATTCTGTATGCCCTCAGGAGCAGCATGTATATTGTATATTAGATTGTAAGCTCCTAGGACAGGGTGTATATTATTCTGTATGCTCTCAGGAGCAGCCTGTATATTGCATATTAGATTGTAAGCTCCTAGGACAGGGTGTATATTATTCTGTATGCTCTCAGGAGCAGCCTGTATATTGTATATTAGATTGTAAGCTCCTAGGACAGGGTGTATATTATTCTGTATGCTCTCAGGAGCAGCCTGTATATTGTATATTATATTGTAAGCTCCTAGGACAGGGTGTACATTATTCTGCATACCCTCAGGATCAGCCTGTATATTGTATATTAGATTGTAAGCTCCTAGGACAGGGTGTGCATTATTCTGCATGCCCTCAGGAGCAGCCTGTATATTGAATATTACCTTGTAAGCTCCTAGGACAGGGTGTACATTATTTTTCATGGCCTCAGGATCAGCCTGTATATTGTATATTAGATTGTAAGCTCCTAGGACAGGGTGTACATTATTCTGCATGCCCTCAGGAGCAGCATGTATACTGTATATTAGATTGTAAGCTCCTAGGACAGGGTGTACATTATTCTGTATGCTCTCAGGAGCAGTCTGTATATTGTATATTAGATTGTAAGCTCCTAGGACAGGGTGTGCATTATTCTGTATGCTCTCAGGAGCAGTCTGTATATTGTATATTACATTGAAAGCTCCTAGGACAGGGTGTGCATTATTCTGTATGCTCTCAGGAGCAGCATGTATACTGTATATTAGATTGTAAGCTCCTAGGACAGGGTGTACATTATTCTGTATGCTCTCAGGAGCAGTCAGTATATTATATATTAGATTGTAAGCTCCTAGGACAGGGTGTATATTATACTGTATGCCCTCAGGAGCAGCCTGTATATTGTATATTAGATTGTAAGCTCCTAGGACAGGGTGTACATTATTCTGTATGCCATCAGGAGCTGCCTGTATATTGTATATTAGATTGTAAGCTCCTAGGACAGGGTGTACATTATTCTGCATGCTCTCAGGAGCAGCATCTATATTGTATATTAGATTGTAAGCTCCTAGGACAGGGTGTACATTATTCTTCATGCCCTCAGGAGCAGCCTGTATATTGTATATTAGATTGTAAGCTCCTAGGACATGGTGTATATTATTCTGTATGCTCTCAGGAGCAGCCTGTATATTGTATATTACATTGTAAGCTCCTAGGACAGGGTGTATATTATTCTGTATGCTCTCAGGAGCAGCATGTATATTGTATATTAGATTGTAAGCTCCTAGGACAGGGTGTACATTATTCTGTATGCTCTCAGGAGCAGCCTGTATATTGCATATTAGATTGTAAGCTCCTAGGACAGGGGGTATATTATTCTGTATGCTCTCAGGAGCAGCATGTATATTGTATATTAGATTGTAAGCTCAGAGGACAGGGTGTACATTATTCTGCATGCCATCAGGAGCAGCCTGTATATTGTATATTAGATAGTAAGCTCCTAGGACAGGGTGTACATTATTCTGCATGCTCTCAGGAGCAGTCTGTATATTGTATATTAGATTGTAAGCTCCTAGGACAGGGTGTACATTATTCTGCATGCCCTCAGGAGCAGTCTGTATATTGTATATTAGATAGTAAGCTCCTAGGACAGGGTGTACATTATTCTGCATGCTCTCAGGAGCAGTCTGTATATTGTATATTAGATTGTAAGCTCCTAGGACAGGGTGTACATTATTCTGCATGCCCTCAGGAGCAGTCTGTATATTGTATATTAGACTGTAAGCTCCTCGGACAGTGTGTACATTATTCTGCATACCCTCAGGATCAGCCTGTATATTGTATATTAGATTGTAAGCTCCTAGGACAGGGTGTGCATTATTCTGCATGCCCTCAGGAGCAGCCTGTATATTGTATATTATATTGTAAGCTCCTAGGACAGGGTGTACATTATTCTTCATGCCCTCAGGAGCAGCTTGTATATTGTATATTAGATTGTAAGCTCCTAGGACAGGTTGTATATTATTCTGTATGCCCTCAGGAGCAGCCTGTATATTGTATATTAGATTGTAAGCTCCTAGGACAGGGTGTATATTATTCTGTATGCTCTCAGGAGTAGCATGTATATTGTATATTAGATTGTAAGCTCCTAGGACAGGGTGTACATTATTCTGTATGCTCTCAGGAGCAGCCTGTATATTGCATATTAGATTGTAAGCTCCTACGACAGGGGATATATTATTCTGTATGCTCTCAGGAGCAGCATGTATATTGTATATTAGATTGTAACTCCTAGGACAGGGTGTACATTATTCTGCATGCCATCAGGAGCAGCATGTATATTGTATATTAGATTGTAACTCCTAGGACAGGGTGTACATTATTCTGCATGCCATCAGGAGCAGCCTGTATATTGTATATTAGATTGTAAGTTACTAGGACAGGGTGTACATTATTCTGCATGCTCTCAGGAGCAGCCTGTATACTGTATATTAGATTGTAAGCTCCTAGGACAGAGTGTGCATTATTCTGTATACTCTCAGGAGGGCAGCCTGTATATTGTATATCACATTGTAAGCTCCTAGGACAGGGTGTACATTATTCTGCATGCCCTCAGGAGCAGCCTGTATACTGTATATTAGATTGTAAGCTCCTGGGACAGGGTGTACAATATTCTGTATGCCCTCAGGAGCAGTCTGTATATTGTATATTAGATTGTAAGCTCCTAGGACAGGGGGTATATTATTCTGTATGCCCTCAGGAGCAGAATGAATATTGTATATTAGATTGTAAGCTCCTAGGACAGGGTGTCCATTATTCTGTATGCCCTCAGGAGCAGTCTGTATATTGTATATTAGATAGTAAGCTCCTAGGACAGGGTGTACATTATTCTGTATGCTCTCAGGAGCAGTCTGTATATTGTATATTAGATTGTAAGCTCCTAGGACAGGGTGTACATTATTCTGTATGCTCTCAGGAGCAGTCTGTATATTGTATATTAGATTGTAAGCTCCTAGGACAGGGTGTACATTATTCTGCATGCCCTCAGGAGCAGTCTGTATATTGTATATTAGACTGTAAGCTCCTCGGACAGTGTGTACATTATTCTGCATACCCTCAGGATCAGCCTGTATATTGTATATTAGATTGTAAGCTCCTAGGACAGGGTGTACATTATTCTGCATGCTCTCAGGAGCAGCATCTATATTGTATATTAGATTGTAAGCTCCTAGGACAGGGTGTACATTATTCTTCATGCCCTCAGGAGCAGCCTGTATATTGTATATTAGATTGTAAGCTCCTAGGACATGGTGTATATTATGCTGTATGCTCTCAGGAGCAGCCTGTATATTGTATATTACATTGTAAGCTCCTAGGACAGGGTGTATATTATTCTGTATGCTCTCAGGAGCAGCATGTATATTGTATATTAGATTGTAAGCTCCTAGAACAGGGTGTACATTATTCTGTATGCTCTCAGGAGCAGCCTGTATATTGCATATTAGATTGTAAGCTCCTAGGACAGGGGGTATATTATTCTGTATGCTCTCAGGAGCAGCATGTATATTGTATATTAGATTGTAAGCTCCTAGGACAGGGTGTACATTATTCTGCATGCCATCAGGAGCAGCCTGTATATTGCATATTAGATTGTAAGCTCCTAGGACAGGGGGTATATTATTCTGTATGCTCTCAGGAGCAGCATGTATATTGTATATTAGATTGTAAGCTCCTAGGACAGGGTGTCCATTATTCTGTATGCCCTCAGGAGCAGTCTGTATATTGTATATTAGATTGTAAGCTCCTAGGACAGGGTGTATATTATTCTGTATGCCCTCAGGAGCAGAATGAATATTGTATATTAGATTGTAAGCTCCTAGGACAGGGTGTACATTATTCTGCATGCCCTCAGGAGCAGTCTGTATATTGTATATTAGACTGTAAGCTCCTCGGACAGTGTGTACATTATTCTGCATACCCTCAGGATCAGCCTGTATATTGTATATTAGATTGTAAGCTCCTAGGACAGGGTGTGCATTATTCTGCATGCCCTCAGGAGCAGCCTGTATATTGTATATTATATTGTAAGCTCCTAGGACAGGGTGTACATTATTCTTCATGCCCTCAGGAGCAGCCTATATATTGTATATTAGATTGTAAGCTCCTAAGACAGGGTGTATATTATTCTGTATGCCCTCAGGAGCAGCATGTATATTGTATATTAGATTGTAAGCTCCTAGGACAGGGTGTATATTATTCTGTATGCTCTCAGGAGCAGCCTGTATATTGCATATTAGATTGTAAGCTCCTAGGACAGGGTGTATATTATTCTGTATGCTCTCAGGAGCAGCCTGTATATTGTATATTACATTGTAAGCTCCTAGGACAGGGTGTATATTATTCTGTATGCTCTCAGGAGCAGCATGTATATTGTATATTAGATTGTAAGCTCCTAGAACAGGGTGTACATTATTCTGTATGCTCTCAGGAGCAGCCTGTATATTGCATATTAGATTGTAAGCTCCTAGGACAGGGGGTATATTATTCTGTATGCTCTCAGGAGCAGCATGTATATTGTATATTAGATTGTAAGCTCCTAGGACAGGGTGTACATTATTCTGCATGCCATCAGGAGCAGCCTGTATATTGCATATTAGATTGTAAGCTCCTAGGACAGGGGGTATATTATTCTGTATGCTCTCAGGAGCAGCATGTATATTGTATATTAGATTGTAAGCTCCTAGGACAGGGTGTCCATTATTCTGTATGCCCTCAGGAGCAGTCTGTATATTGTATATTAGATTGTAAGCTCCTAGGACAGGGTGTATATTATTCTGTATGCCCTCAGGAGCAGAATGAATATTGTATATTAGATTGTAAGCTCCTAGGACAGGGTGTACATTATTCTGCATGCCCTCAGGAGCAGTCTGTATATTGTATATTAGACTGTAAGCTCCTCGGACAGTGTGTACATTATTCTGCATACCCTCAGGATCAGCCTGTATATTGTATATTAGATTGTAAGCTCCTAGGACAGGGTGTGCATTATTCTGCATGCCCTCAGGAGCAGCCTGTATATTGTATATTATATTGTAAGCTCCTAGGACAGGGTGTACATTATTCTTCATGCCCTCAGGAGCAGCCTATATATTGTATATTAGATTGTAAGCTCCTAAGACAGGGTGTATATTATTCTGTATGCCCTCAGGAGCAGCATGTATATTGTATATTAGATTGTAAGCTCCTAGGACAGGGTGTATATTATTCTGTATGCTCTCAGGAGCAGCCTGTATATTGCATATTAGATTGTAAGCTCCTAGGACAGGGTGTATATTATTCTGTATGCTCTCAGGAGCAGCCTGTATATTGTATATTAGATTGTAAGCTCCTAGGACAGGGTGTATATTATTCTGTATGCTCTCAGGAGCAGCCTGTATATTGTATATTATATTGTAAGCTCCTAGGACAGGGTGTACATTATTCTGCATACCCTCAGGATCAGCCTGTATATTGTATATTAGATTGTAAGCTCCTAGGACAGGGTGTGCATTATTCTGCATGCCCTCAGGAGCAGCCTGTATATTGAATATTACCTTGTAAGCTCCTAGGACAGGGTGTACATTATTTTTCATGGCCTCAGGATCAGCCTGTATATTGTATATTAGATTGTAAGCTCCTAGGACAGGGTGTACATTATTCTGCATGCCCTCAGGAGCAGCATGTATACTGTATATTAGATTGTAAGCTCCTAGGACAGGGTGTACATTATTCTGTATGCTCTCAGGAGCAGTCTGTATATTGTATATTAGATTGTAAGCTCCTAGGACAGGGTGTGCATTATTCTGTATGCTCTCAGGAGCAGTCTGTATATTGTATATTACATTGAAAGCTCCTAGGACAGGGTGTGCATTATTCTGTATGCTCTCAGGAGCAGCATGTATACTGTATATTAGATTGTAAGCTCCTAGGACAGGGTGTACATTATTCTGTATGCTCTCAGGAGCAGTCAGTATATTATATATTAGATTGTAAGCTCCTAGGACAGGGTGTATATTATACTGTATGCCCTCAGGAGCAGCCTGTATATTGTATATTAGATTGTAAGCTCCTAGGACAGGGTGTACATTATTCTGTATGCCATCAGGAGCTGCCTGTATATTGTATATTAGATTGTAAGCTCCTAGGACAGGGTGTACATTATTCTGCATGCTCTCAGGAGCAGCATCTATATTGTATATTAGATTGTAAGCTCCTAGGACAGGGTGTACATTATTCTTCATGCCCTCAGGAGCAGCCTGTATATTGTATATTAGATTGTAAGCTCCTAGGACATGGTGTATATTATTCTGTATGCTCTCAGGAGCAGCCTGTATATTGTATATTACATTGTAAGCTCCTAGGACAGGGTGTATATTATTCTGTATGCTCTCAGGAGCAGCATGTATATTGTATATTAGATTGTAAGCTCCTAGGACAGGGTGTACATTATTCTGTATGCTCTCAGGAGCAGCCTGTATATTGCATATTAGATTGTAAGCTCCTAGGACAGGGGGTATATTATTCTGTATGCTCTCAGGAGCAGCATGTATATTGTATATTAGATTGTAAGCTCAGAGGACAGGGTGTACATTATTCTGCATGCCATCAGGAGCAGCCTGTATATTGTATATTAGATAGTAAGCTCCTAGGACAGGGTGTACATTATTCTGCATGCTCTCAGGAGCAGTCTGTATATTGTATATTAGATTGTAAGCTCCTAGGACAGGGTGTACATTATTCTGCATGCCCTCAGGAGCAGTCTGTATATTGTATATTAGATAGTAAGCTCCTAGGACAGGGTGTACATTATTCTGCATGCTCTCAGGAGCAGTCTGTATATTGTATATTAGATTGTAAGCTCCTAGGACAGGGTGTACATTATTCTGCATGCCCTCAGGAGCAGTCTGTATATTGTATATTAGACTGTAAGCTCCTCGGACAGTGTGTACATTATTCTGCATACCCTCAGGATCAGCCTGTATATTGTATATTAGATTGTAAGCTCCTAGGACAGGGTGTGCATTATTCTGCATGCCCTCAGGAGCAGCCTGTATATTGTATATTATATTGTAAGCTCCTAGGACAGGGTGTACATTATTCTTCATGCCCTCAGGAGCAGCTTGTATATTGTATATTAGATTGTAAGCTCCTAGGACAGGTTGTATATTATTCTGTATGCCCTCAGGAGCAGCCTGTATATTGTATATTAGATTGTAAGCTCCTAGGACAGGGTGTATATTATTCTGTATGCTCTCAGGAGTAGCATGTATATTGTATATTAGATTGTAAGCTCCTAGGACAGGGTGTACATTATTCTGTATGCTCTCAGGAGCAGCCTGTATATTGCATATTAGATTGTAAGCTCCTACGACAGGGGATATATTATTCTGTATGCTCTCAGGAGCAGCATGTATATTGTATATTAGATTGTAACTCCTAGGACAGGGTGTACATTATTCTGCATGCCATCAGGAGCAGCATGTATATTGTATATTAGATTGTAACTCCTAGGACAGGGTGTACATTATTCTGCATGCCATCAGGAGCAGCCTGTATATTGTATATTAGATTGTAAGTTACTAGGACAGGGTGTACATTATTCTGCATGCTCTCAGGAGCAGCCTGTATACTGTATATTAGATTGTAAGCTCCTAGGACAGAGTGTGCATTATTCTGTATACTCTCAGGAGGGCAGCCTGTATATTGTATATCACATTGTAAGCTCCTAGGACAGGGTGTACATTATTCTGCATGCCCTCAGGAGCAGCCTGTATACTGTATATTAGATTGTAAGCTCCTGGGACAGGGTGTACAATATTCTGTATGCCCTCAGGAGCAGCCTGTACATTAGATTGTAAGCTCCTAGGATAGGGTGTACTTTATGCTGTATGCTCTCAGGAGCAGCCTGTATATTATATATTAGATTGTAAGCTCCTAGGATAGGGTGTACATTATTCTGCATGCCCTCAGGAGCAGTCTGTATATTGTATATATTAGATTGTAAGCTCCTAGGACAGGGTGTACATTATTCTGTATGCCCGCAGGATCAGTCTGTATATTGTATATTAGATTGTAAGCTCCTAGGACAGGGTGTATATTGTTCTGTATGATCTCAGGAGCAGCCTGTATATTATATATTAGATTGTAAGCTCCTAGGGCAGGGTGTACATTATTCTGCATGCTCTCAGGAGCAGCCTGTATATTGTATATTAGATTGTAAGCTCCTAGGACAGGGTGTACATTATTCTGTATGCCCTCAGGAGCAGTCTGTATATTTTATATTAGATTGTAAGCTCCTAGGACAGGGTGTACATTGTTCTGTATGCTCTCAGGAGCAGCCTGTATATTGTATATTAGATTGTAAGCTCCTAGGACAGGGTGTACATTATTCTGTATGCCATCAGGAGCAGCCTGAATATTGTATATTAGATAGTAAGCTCCTAGGACAGGGTGTACATTATTCTGTCTGCCCTCAGGAGCAGTCTGTATATTGTATATTAGAGTGTAAGCTCCTAGGACAGGGTGTACATTATTCTGCATGCTCTCAGGAGCAGTCTGTATATTGTATATTAGATTGTAAGCTCCTAGGACAGGGTGTGCATTATTCTACATGCCCTCAGGAGCAGTCTGTATATTGTATATTAGATTGTAAGCTCCCAGGACAGGGTGTGCATTATTCAGCATGCCCTCAGGAGCAGTCTGTATATTGTATATTAGATTGTAAGCTACTAGGACAGGGTGTGCATTATTCTGCATGCTCTCAGGAACAGTCTGTATATTGTATATTAGATTGTAAGCTCCTAGGACAGGGTGTGCATTATTCTGTATGCCCGCAGGATCAGTCTGTATATTGTATATTAGATTGTAAGCTCCTAGGACAGGGTGTACATTATTCTGTATGCCCTCAGGATCAGTCTGTATATTATATATTAGATTGTAAGCTCCTAGGACAGGGTCTACATTATTCTGCATGCTCTCAGGAGCAGTCTGTATATTGTATATTAGATTGTAAGCTCCTAGGACAGGGTGTGCATTATTCTGCATGCCCTCAGGATCAGCTTGTATATTGTATATTAGATTGTAAGCTCCTAGGACAGGTTGTTCATTATTCTGTATGCCCGCAGGATCAGTCTGTATATTGTATATTAGATTGTAAGCTCCTAGGACAGGTTGTTCATTATTCTGTATGCTCTCAGGAGCAGTCTGTATATTGTATATTAGATTGTAAGCTCCTAGGACAGGGTGTACATTATTCTGTATGCCCTCAGGAGCAGTCTGTATACTGTAAATTAGATTGTAAGCTCCTAGGAAAGGGTGTACATTATTCTGTATGCCCTCATGAGCAGCCTGAATATTGTATATTAGATTGTAAGCTCCTAGGACAGGGTGTACATTATTCTGTATTCTCTCACGGACAGCCTGTATATTGTATATTAGATTGTAAGCTCCTAGGACAGGGTGTACATTATTCTGTATGCTCTCAGGAGCAGCCTGTATACTGTATATTAGATTGTAAGCTTCTAGGACAGGGAGTATATTATTCTGTATGCCCTCAGGAGCAGCCTGTATATTGTATATTAGATTGTAAGCTCCTAGGACAGGGTGTACGTTATTCTGCATGCCCTCAGGAGCAGCCTGTATATTGTATATTAGACTGTAAGCTCCTAGGACAGGGTGTACATTATTCTGCATGCTCTCAGGAGCAGTCTGTATATTGTATATTAGATTGTAAGCTCCTAGAACAGGATGTACATTATTCTGCATGCCATCAGGAGCAGTCTGTATATTGTATATTAGATTGTAAGCTCCTAGGACAGGGTGTACATTATTCTGCATGCTCTCAGGAGCAGCCTGTATATTGTATATTAGATTGTAAGCTCCTAGGACAGGGTGTACATTATTCTGTATGCCTTCAGGAGCAGTCTGTATATTGTATATTAGATTGTAAGCTCTTAGGACAGGGTGTACATTATTCTGTATGCTCTCAGGAGCAGCCTGTATATTGTATATTAGATTGTAAGCTCCTAGGACAGGGTGTACATTATTCTGCATGCCCTCAGGAGCAGTTTGTATATTGTATATTAGATTGTAAGCTCCTAGGACAGGGTGTACATTATTCTGTATGCTCTCAGGAGCAGCCTGTATATTGTATATTAGATTGTAAGCTCCTAGGACAGGGTGTATATTATTCTGTATGCCCTCAGGAGCAGCCTGTATATTGTATATTAGATTGTAAGCTCCTAGGACAGGGTGTATATTATTCTGTATGCTCTCAGGAGCAGCATGTATATTGTATATTAGATTGTAAGCTCCTAGGACAGGGTGTACATTATTCTGTATGCTCTCAGGAGCAGTCTGTATATTGCATATTAGATTGTAAGCTCCTAGGACAGGGTGTATATTATTCTGTATGCCCTCAGGAGCAGCCTGTATATTGTATATTAGATTGTAAGCTCCTTGGACAGGGTGTACATTATTCTGCAAGCTCTCAGGAGCAGTATGTATATTGTATATTAGATTGTAAGCTCCTAGGACAGGGTGTATATTATTCTGTATGCTCTCAGGAGCAGCCTGTATATTGTATATTAGATTGTAAGCTCCTAGGACAGGGTGTACATTATTCTGCATGCCCTCGGGAGCAGCCTGTATATTGTATATCACATTGTGAGCTCCTAGGACAGGGTGTACATTATTCTGCATGCTCTCAGGAGCAGCCTGTATATTGTATATTAGATTGTAAGCTCCTAGGACAGGGTGTACATTATTCTGTATGCTCTCAGGAGCAGCCTGTATATTGTATATTAGATTGTAAGCTCCTAGGACAGGGTGTACATTATTCTGCATGCCCTCAGGAGCAGCCTGTATACTGTATATTAGATTGTGAGCTCCTAGGACAGGATGTATATTATTCTGTATGCCCTCAGGAGCAGCCTGTATATTGTATATTAGATTGTAAGCTCCTAGGACAGGGTGTATATTATTCTGTATGCCCTCAGGAGCAGCCTGTATATTGTATATTAGATTGTAAGCTCCTAGGACAGGGTGTGCATTATTCTGCATGCCCTCAGGAGCAGCCTGTATACTGTATATTAGATTATAAGCTCCTAGGACAGGGTGTACATTATTCTGCATGCCCTCAGGAGCAGCCTGTATACTGTATATTAGATTGTGAGCTCCTAGGACAGGATGTATATTATTCTGTATGCCCTCAGTAGCAGCCTGTATATGGTATATTAGATTGTAAGCTCCTAGGACAGGGTGTATATTATTCTGTATGCCCTCAGGAGCAGCCTGTATATTGTATATTAGATTGTAAGCTCCTAGGACAGGGTGTGCATTATTCTGCATGCCCTCAGGAGCAGCTTGTATATTGTATATTAGATTGTAAGCTCCTAGGACAGGTTGTACATTATTCTGTTTGCCCGCAGGATCAGTCTGTATATTGTATATTAGATTGTAAGCTCCTAGGACAGGGTGTACATTATTCTGTATGCCCTCAGGAGCAGCCTGAATATTGTATATTAGATTGTAAGCTCCTAGGACAGGGTGTACATTATTCTGTATGCTCTCAGGAGCAGCCTGTATATTGTATATTAGATTGTAAGCTCCTAGGACAGGGTGTGCATTATTCTGCATGCCCTCAGGAGCAGCTTGTATATTGTATATTAGACTGTAAGCTCCTAGGACAGTGTGTACATTATTCTGCATGACCTCAGGATCAGCCTGTATATTGTATATTAGATTGTAAGCTCCTAGGACAGGGTGTGCATTATTCTGCATGCCCTCAGGAGCAGCCTGTATATTGTATATTACATTGTAAGCTCCTAGGACAGGGTGTACATTATTCTTCATGCCCTCAGGAGCAGCCTGTATATTGTATATTAGATTGTAAGCTCCTAGGACAGGGTGTATATTATTCTGTATGCCCTCAGGAGCAGCCTGTATATTGTATATTAGATTGTAAGCTCCTAGGACAGGGTGTATATTATTCTGTATGCTCTCAGGAGTAGCATGTATATTGTATATTAGATTGTAAGCTCCTAGGACAGGGTGTACATTATTCTGTATGCTCTCAGGAGCAGCCTGTATTTTGCATATTAGATTGTAAGCTCCTACGACAGGGGGTATATTATTCTGTATGCTCTCAGGAGCAGCATGTATATTGTATATTAGTTTGTAAGCTCCTAGGACAGGGTGTACATTATTCTGCATGCCAACAGGAGCAGCCTGTATATTGTATATTAGATTGTAAGCTCCTAGGACAGGGTGTACATTATTCTGCATGCTCTCAGGAGCAGCATGTATATTGTATTTTAGATTGTAAGTTCCAAGGACAGGGTGTACATTATTCTGTATGCTTTCAGGAGAGCAGCCTTTATATTGTATATCACATTGTAAGCTCCTAGGACAGGGTGTACATTATTCTGCATGCCCTCAGGAGCAGCCTGTATACTGTATATTAGATTGTAAGCTCCTAGGACAGGGTGTATATTATTCTGTATGCCCTCAGGAGCAGCCTGTATATTGTATGTTAGATTGTAAGCTCCTAGGACAGGGTATATATTATTCTGTATGCCCTCAGGAGCAGCCTGTATATTGTATATTAGATTGTAAGCTCCTAGGACAGGGTGTATATTATTCTGTATGCCCTCAGGAGCAGCCTGTATATTGTATATTAGATTGTAAGCTCCTAGGACAGGATGTGCATTATTCTGCATGCCCTCAGGAGCAGCTTGTATATTGTATATTAGATTGTAAGCTCCTAGGACAGGTTGTACATTATTCTGTATGCCCGCAGGATCAGTCTGTATATTGTATATTAGATTGTAAGCTCCTAGGACAGGGTGTACATTATTCTGTATGCCCTCAGGAGCAGCCTGAATATTGTATATTAGATTGTAAGCTCATAGGACAGGGTGTACATTATTCTGTATGCTCTCAGGAGCAGTCTGTATATTATATATTAGATTGTAAGCTCCTAGGACAGGGTGTGCATTATTCTGCATGCCCTCAGGAGCAGCTTGTATATTGTATATTAGATTGTAAGCTCCTAGGACAGGTTGTACATTATTCTGTATCCCCGCAGGATCAGTCTGTATATTGTATATTAGAATGTAAGCTCCTAGGACAGGGTGTACATTATTCTGCATGCCATCAGGAGCCGTCTGAATATTGTATATTAGATTGTAAGCTCCTAGGACAGGGTGTACATTATTCTGCATGCCCTCAGGAGCAGTCTGTATATTGTATATTAGATTGTAAGCTCCTAGGACAGGGTGTACATTATTCTGTATGCTCTCAGGAGCAGTCTGTATATTGTATATTAGATTGTAAGCTCCTAGGACAGGGTGTACATTATTCTGTATGCCCTCAGGAGCAGTCTGTATATTGTATATTAGATTGTAAGCTCCTAGGACAGGGTGTACATTATTCTGTATGCTCTCAGGAGCAGACTGTATATTGTATATTAGATTGTAAGCTCCTAGGACAGGGTGTACATTATTCTGCATGCCCTCAGGAGCAGCCTGTATATTGTATATTAGGCTGTAAGCTCCTAGGACAGGGTGTATGTTATTGTGCATGCCATCAGGAGCAGTCTGTATATTGTATATTAGATTGTAAGCTCCTAGGACAGGGTGTACATTATTCTGCATGTTCTTAGGAGCAGCCTGTATATTATATATTAGATAGTAAGCTCCTAGGACAGGGTGTAGATTATTCTGCATGCCATCAGGAGCAGTCTGTATATTGTATAATAGATTGTAAGCTCCTACGACAGGGTGGACATTATTCTGTATGCTCTCAGGGACAGCCTGTATATTGTATATTAGATTGTAAGCTCCTAGGACAGGGTGTACATTATTCTGTATGCTCTCAGGAGCAGCCTGTATATTGTATATTAGATTGTAAGCTCCTAGGACAGGGTGTGCATTATTCTGTATGGTCTCAGGAGCAGCCTGTCTGTTGTATATTAGATTGTAAGCTCCTAGGACAGGGTGTGCATTATTCTGCATGCCCTCAGGAGCAGCCGGTATATTGTATATTAGATTGTAAGCTCCTAGGACAGGGTGTACATTATTCTGTATGCTCTCAGGAAAGCAGCCTGTATATTGTAAATTAGATTGTAAGCTCATGGGACAGGGTGTGCATTATTCTACATGTTCTCAGGAGTAGTTTGTATATTTTATAGTAGATTGTAAGCTCCTAGGACAGGGTGTAGATTATTCTGTATGCTCTCAGGAGTAGTCTGTATATTGTATATTAGACTGTAAGCTCCTAGGACAGAGTGTAGATTATTCTGTATGCCCTCAGGAGCAGCCTGTATATTGTATATTAGATTGTAAGCTCCTAGGACACGGCATAGATTATTCTGTATGCCCTCAGGAGCAGCCTGTATATTGTATATTAGATTGTAAGCTCCTAGGACAGGGTGTACGTTAGTCTGCATGCCCTCAGGAGCAGCCTGTATATTGTATATTAGATTGTAAGCTCCTAGGACAGGGTGTACATTATTCTGCATGCTCTCAGGAGCAGTCTGTATATTGTATATTAGATTGTAAGCTCCTAGGACAGGGTGTACATTATTCTGCATGCCATCAGGAGCCGTCTGAATATTGTATATTAGATTGTAAGCTCCTAGGACAGGGTGTACATTATTCTGCATGCCCTCAGGAGCAGTCTGTATATTGTATATTAGATTGTAATCTCCTAGGACAGGGTGTACATTATTCTGTATGCTCTCAGGAGCAGTCTGTATATTGTATATTAGATTGTAAGCTCCTAGGACAGGGTGTACATTATTCGGTATGCCCTCAGGAGCAGTCTGTATATTGTATATTAGATTGTAAGCTCCTAGGACAGGGTGTACATTATTCTGTATGCTCTCAGGAGCAGACTGTATATTGTATATTAGATTGTAAGCTCCTAGGACAGGGTGTACATTATTCTGCATGCCCTCAGGAGCAGCCTGTATATTGTATATTAGGCTGTAAGCTCCTAGGACAGGGTGTATGTTATTGTGCATGCCATCAGGAGCAGTCTGTATATTGTATATTAGATTGTAAGCTCCTAGGACAGGGTGTACATTATTCTGCATATTCTTAGGAGCAGCCTGTATATTATATATTAGATAGTAAGCTCCTAGGACAGGGTGTAGATTATTCTGCATGCCATCAGGAGCAGTCTGTATATTGTATAATAGATTGTAAGCTCCTACGACAGGGTGGACATTATTCTGTATGCTCTCAGGGACAGCCTGTATATTGTATATTAGATTGTAAGCTCCTAGGACAGGGTGTACATTATTCTGTATGCTCTCAGGAGCAGCCTGTATATTGTATATTAGATTGTAAGCTCCTAGGACAAGGTGTGCATTATTCTGTATGGTCTCAGGAGCAGCCTGTCTGTTGTATATTAGATTGTAAGCTCCTAGGACAGGGTGTGCATTATTCTGCATGCCCTCAGGAGCAGCCGGTATATTGTATATTAGATTGTAAGCTCCTAGGACAGGGTGTACATTATTCTGTATGCTCTCAGGAAAGCAGCCTGTATATTGTAAATTAGATTGTAAGCTCATGGGACAGGGTGTGCATTATTCTACATGTTCTCAGGAGTAGTTTGTATATTGTATAGTAGATTGTAAGCTCCTAGGACAGGGTGTACATTATTCTGTATGCTCTCAGGAGTAGTCTGTATATTGTATATTAGACTGTAAGCTCCTAGGACAGAGTGTAGATTATTCTGTATGCCCTCAGGAGCAGCCTGTATATTGTATATTAGATTGTAAGCTCCTAGGACACGGCATAGATTATTCTGTATGCTCTCAGGAGCAGCCTGTATATTGTATATTAGATTGTAAGCTCCTAGAACAGGGCGTAGATTATTCTGTATGCCCTCAGGAGCAGTCTGTATATTGTATATTAGATTGTAAGCTCCTAGGACAGGGTGTGCATTATTCTGCATGCTCTCAGGAGCAGTCTGTTTATTGTATATTAGATTGTAAGCTACTAGGACAGGGTGTACATTATTCTGCATGCCATCAGGAGCAGCCTGTGTATTGTATATTAGATTGTAAGCTCCTAGGACAGGGTGTGCATTATTCTGTATGCTCTCAGGAGTAGTCTGTATATTGTATATTAGATTGTAAGCTCCTAGGACAGGGTGTACATTATTCTGCATGCCCTCAGGAGCAGCCTGTATAATATATATTAGATTGTAAGCTCATAGGACAGGGTGTAGGTTATTCTGCATGCTCTCAGGAGCAGTCTGTATATTGTATATTAGACTGTAAGCTCCTAGGACAGGGTGTAGATTATTCTGCATGCCCTCAGGAGCAGCCTGTATAATATATTTTAGACTGTAAGCTCATAGGACAGGGTGTACATTATTCTGTATGCTCTCAGGAGTAGTCTGTATATTGTATATTAGACTGTAAGCTACTAGGACAGGGTGTAAATTATTCTGTATGCCCTCAGGAGCAGTCTGTATATTGTATATTAAATTGTAATCTCTTAGGACAGGGTGTACATTATTCTTCATGCCCTCAGGAGCAGTCTGTATATTGTATATTAGATTGTAAGCTCCTAGGACAGGGTGTACATTATTCTGTATGCCCTCAGGAGCAGTCTGTATATTGTATATTAGATTGTAAGCTCCTAGGACAGGGTGTGCATTATTCTGTATGCCTTCAGGAGCAGCCTGTATATTATATATTAGATTGTAAGCTCCTAGGACAGCGTGTACATTATTCTGTATGCCCTGAGGAGCAGCCTGTATATTGTATATTAGATTGTAAGCTTCTAGGACAGGGTGTACATTATTCTGTATGCTCTCAGGAGCAGTCTGTATATTCTATATTAGATTGTAAGCTCCTAAGACAGTGTGTGCATTATTCTGCATGCCCTCAGGAGCAGCCTGTATATTGTATATTAGATTGTAAGCTCCTAGGACAGGGTGTGCATTATTCTGCATACCCTCAGGAGCAGTCTGTATATTGTATAGTAGATTGTAAGCTCCTAGGACAGGGTGTACATTATTCTGTATGCTCTCAGGAGTAGTCTGTATATTGTATATTAGATTGTAAGCTCCTAGGACAGGGTGTATATTATTCTGTATGCCCTCAGGAGCAGTCTGTATATTGTATATTACATTGTAAGCTCCTTGGACAGGGTGTATATTATTCTGTATGCTCTCAGGAGCAGCCTTTATATTATATATTAGATTGTAAGCTCCTGGGACAGGGTGTACATTATTCTGTATGCTCTCAGGAGCAGCCTGTATATTAGGTTGAAAGCTTCTAGGACAGGGTGCGCATTATTCTGCATACCCTCAGGAGCAGCCTGTATATTGTATATTAGATTGTAAGCTCCTGGGACAGGGTGTACATTATTCTGTATGCCCTCAAAAGCAGCCTGTATATTATATATTAGATTGTAAGCTCCTAGGACAGGGTGTGCATCATTCTTCATGCCTTTAGGAGCAGCCTGTATATTGTATATTAGATTGTAAACTCCTAGGACAGGGCATAGATTATTCTGTATGCTTTGAGGAGCAGCCTGTATATTGTATATTAGATTGTAAGCTCCTAGGACAGGGTGTACATTATTCTGTATGCTCTCAGGAGCAGTCTGTATATTATATATTAGATTGTAAGCTCCTAGGACAGGGTGTATATTATTCTGTATGCCCTCAGGAGTAGCCTGTATATTGTATATTAGATTGTAAGCTCCTAGGACAGGGTGTACATTATTCTGTATGCCCTCAGGAGCAGCCTGTATATTGTATGTTAGATTGTAAGCTCCTAGGACAGGGTGTACATTATTCTGCATGCTCTCAGGAGAAGCCTGTATATTGTATATTAGATTGTAAGCTCCTAGGACAGGGTGTACATTATTCTGTATGCTCTCAGGAGTAGTCTGTATATTGTATATTAGATTGTAAGCTCCTAGGACAGGGTGTACATTATTCTGCATGCCCTCAGGAACAGCCTGTATAATATATATTAGATTGTAAGCTCATAGGACAGGGTGTACATTATTCTGTATGCTCTCAGGCGTAGTCTGTATATTGTATATTAGATTGTAAGCTCCTAGGACAGGGTGTGCTTTATTCTGTATGCCCTCAGGAGCAGCCTATATAGTGTATATTAGATTGTAAGCTCCTAGGACAGGGTGTAGATTATTCTGCATGCTCTCAGGAGAGCAGCCTGTATATTGTATATTAGATTGTAAGCTCCTAGAACAGGGTGTACATTATTCTGTATGCCCTCAAGAGCAGTCTCTATATTATATATTAGGTTGTAAGCTCCTAGGACAGGGTGTACATGATTCTGTATGCTCTCAGGAGCAGCCTGTATATTGTATATTAGATTGTAAGCTCCTAGGACAGGGTGTACATTATTCTGCATGCCCTCAGGAGCAGCCTGTATATTGTATATTAGAGTGCAAGCTCCTACGACAATGTGTACATTATTCTGTATGCCCTCAGGAGCAGTCTGTGTATTGTATATTAGATTGTAAGCTCCTAGGACAGGGTGTACATTGTTCTGTATGCCCTCAGGAGCAGCTTGTATATTGTATATTAGATTGTCAGCTCCTAGGACAGGGTGTACATTATCCTGTATGCCCTCAGGAGCAGCATGTATATTGTATATTAGATTGTAAGCTCCTAGGAGAGGGTGTACATTATTCCTCATGCCCTCAGTAGCAGCTTGTATAGTGTATATTAGATTGTAAGCTCCTAGAACAGGGTGTACATTTTTCTGCATGCCCTCAGGAGCAGTCTGTATATTGTATATTAGATTGTAAGCTCCTAGGACAGGGTGTACATTATTCTGCATGCCATCAGGAGCAGTCTGTATATTGTATATTAGATTGTAAGCTCCTAGGACAGGATGTAGATTATTCTGTATGCTCTCAGGAGCCGTCTGTATATTGTATATTTGATTGTAAGCTCCTAGGACAGTGTGTGCATTATTCTGTATGCCCTCAGGAGCAGCCTGTATATTTTATATTAGATTGTAAGCTCCTAGGACAGGGTGTATATTATTCTGCATGCCATCAGGAGCAGTCTGTATACTGTATATTAGATTGTACGCTCCTAGGACAGGGTGTACATTATTCTGCATGCCCTCAGGAGCAGCCTGTATATTGTATATTAGATTGTAAGCTCCTAGGACAGGGTGTATATTATTCTGCATGCCATCAGGAGCAGTCTGTATATTGTATATTAGATTGTGAGCTCCTAGGAAAGGATGTACATTATTCTGCATGCTCTCAGGAGCAGCCTGTATATTATATATTAGAGAGTAAGCTCCTAGGACAGGGTGTACATTATTCTGCATGCCCTCAGGAGCAGTCTGTATATTGTATATTAGATTGTAAGTTCCTAGGAAAGGATGTACATTATTCTGCATGCTCTCAGGGTCAGCCTGTATATTATATATTAGATAGTAAGCTCCTAGGACAGGGTGTGCATTATTCTGCATGCTCTCAGGAGCAGCCTGTATATTGTATATTAGATAGTAAGCTCCTAGGACAGGGTGTGCATTATTCTGCATGCTCTCAGGAGCAGCCTGTATATTGTATATTAGATTGTAAGCTCCTAGGACAGGGTGTGCATTATTCTGCATGCTCTCAGGAGCAGCCTGTATACTGTATATTAGATTGTAAGCTCCTAGGACAGGGTGTATATTATTCTGTATGCCCTCAGGAGCAGCCTGTATATTATATATTAGATAGTAAGCTCCTAGGACAGGGTGTATATTATTCTGTATGCTCTCAGGAGCAGCCTGTATATTATATATTAGATAGTAAGCTCCTAGGACAGGGTGTACATTATTCTGCATGCTCTCAGGAGCAGCATCTATATTGTATATTAGATTGTAAGCTCCTAGGACAGGGTGTACATTATTCTTCATGCCCTCAGGAGCAGCCTGTATATTGTATATTAGATTGTAAGCTCCTAGGACATGGTGTATATTATTCTGTATGCTCTCAGGAGCAGCCTGTATATTGTATATTACATTGTAAGCTCCTAGGACAGGGTGTATATTATTCTGTATGCTCTCAGGAGCAGCATGTATATTGTATATTAGATTGTAAGCTCCTAGGACAGGGTGTACATTATTCTGTATGCTCTCAGGAGCAGCCTGTATATTGCATATTAGATTGTAAGCTCCTAGGACAGGGGGTATATTATTCTGTATGCTCTCAGGAGCAGCATGTATATTGTATATTAGATTGTAAGCTCCTAGGACAGGGTGTACATTATTCTGCATGCCATCAGGAGCAGCCTGTATATTGTATATTAGATAGTAAGCTCCTAGGACAGGGTGTACATTATTCTGCATGCTCTCAGGAGCAGTCTGTATATTGTATATTAGATTGTAAGCTCCTAGGACAGGGTGTACATTATTCTGCATGCCCTCAGGAGCAGTCTGTATATTGTATATTAGATAGTAAGCTCCTAGGACAGGGTGTACATTATTCTGCATGCTCTCAGGAGCAGTCTGTATATTGTATATTAGATTGTAAGCTCCTAGGACAGGGTGTACATTATTCTGCATGCCCTCAGGAGCAGTCTGTATATTGTATATTAGACTGTAAGCTCCTCGGACAGTGTGTACATTATTCTGCATACCCTCAGGATCAGCCTGTATATTGTATATTAGATTGTAAGCTCCTAGGACAGGGTGTGCATTATTCTGCATGCCCTCAGGAGCAGCCTGTATATTGTATATTATATTGTAAGCTCCTAGGACAGGGTGTACATTATTCTTCATGCCCTCAGGAGCAGCTTGTATATTGTATATTAGATTGTAAGCTCCTAGGACAGGTTGTATATTATTCTGTATGCCCTCAGGAGCAGCCTGTATATTGTATATTAGATTGTAAGCTCCTAGGACAGGGTGTATATTATTCTGTATGCTCTCAGGAGTAGCATGTATATTGTATATTAGATTGTAAGCTCCTAGGACAGGGTGTACATTATTCTGTATGCTCTCAGGAGCAGCCTGTATATTGCATATTAGATTGTAAGCTCCTACGACAGGGGATATATTATTCTGTATGCTCTCAGGAGCAGCATGTATATCGTATATTATATTGTAACTCCTAGGACAGGGTGTACATTATTCTGCATGCCATCAGGAGCAGCATGTATATTGTATATTAGATTGTAACTCCTAGGACAGGGTGTACATTATTCTGCATGCCATCAGGAGCAGCCTGTATATTGTATATTAGATTGTAAGTTACTAGGACAGGGTGTACATTATTCTGCATGCTCTCAGGAGCAGCCTGTATACTGTATATTAGATTGTAAGCTCCTAGGACAGAGTGTGCATTATTCTGTATACTCTCAGGAGGGCAGCCTGTATATTGTATATCACATTGTAAGCTCCTAGGACAGGGTGTACATTATTCTGCATGCCCTCAGGAGCAGCCTGTATACTGTATATTAGATTGTAAGCTCCTGGGACAGGGTGTACAATATTCTGTATGCCCTCAGGAGCAGCCTGTACATTAGATTGTAAGCTCCTAGGATAGGGTGTACTTTATGCTGTATGCTCTCAGGAGCAGCCTGTATATTATATATTAGATTGTAAGCTCCTAGGATAGGGTGTACATTATTCTGCATGCCCTCAGGAGCAGTCTGTATATTGTATATATTAGATTGTAAGCTCCTAGGACAGGGTGTACATTATTCTGTATGCCCGCAGGATCAGTCTGTATATTGTATATTAGATTGTAAGCTCCTAGGACAGGGTGTATATTGTTCTGTATGATCTCAGGAGCAGCCTGTATATTATATATTAGATTGTAAGCTCCTAGGGCAGGGTGTACATTATTCTGCATGCTCTCAGGAGCAGCCTGTATATTGTATATTAGATTGTAAGCTCCTAGGACAGGGTGTACATTATTCTGTATGCCCTCAGGAGGAGTCTGTATATTTTATATTAGATTGTAAGCTCCTAGGACAGGGTGTACATTGTTCTGTATGCTCTCAGGAGCAGCCTGTATATTGTATATTAGATTGTAAGCTCCTAGGACAGGGTGTACATTATTCTGTATGCCATCAGGAGCAGCCTGAATATTGTATATTAGATAGTAAGCTCCTAGGACAGGGTGTACATTATTCTGTATGCCCTCAGGAGCAGTCTGTATATTGTATATTAGAGTGTAAGCTCCTAGGACAGGGTGTACATTATTCTGCATGCTCTCAGGAGCAGTCTGTATATTGTATATTAGATTGTAAGCTCCTAGGACAGGGTGTGCATTATTCTACATGCCCTCAGGAGCAGTCTGTATATTGTATATTAGATTGTAAGCTCCCAGGACAGGGTGTGCATTATTCAGCATGCCCTCAGGAGCAGTCTGTATATTGTATATTAGATTGTAAGCTACTAGGACAGGGTGTGCATTATTCTGCATGCTCTCAGGAACAGTCTGTATATTGTATATTAGATTGTAAGCTCCTAGGACAGGGTGTGCATTATTCTGTATGCCCGCAGGATCAGTCTGTATATTGTATATTAGATTGTAAGCTCCTAGGACAGGGTGTACATTATTCTGTATGCCCTCAGGATCAGTCTGTATATTATATATTAGATTGTAAGCTCCTAGGACAGGGTCTACATTATTCTGCATGCTCTCAGGAGCAGTCTGTATATTGTATATTAGATTGTAAGCTCCTAGGACAGGGTGTGCATTATTCTGCATGCCCTCAGGATCAGCTTGTATATTGTATATTAGATTGTAAGCTCCTAGGACAGGTTGTTCATTATTCTGTATGCCCGCAGGATCAGTCTGTATATTGTATATTAGATTGTAAGCTCCTAGGACAGGTTGTTCATTATTCTGTATGCTCTCAGGAGCAGTCTGTATATTGTATATTAGATTGTAAGCTCCTAGGACAGGGTGTACATTATTCTGTATGCCCTCAGGAGCAGTCTGTATACTGTAAATTAGATTGTAAGCTCCTAGGAAAGGGTGTACATTATTCTGTATGCCCTCATGAGCAGCCTGAATATTGTATATTAGATTGTAAGCTCCTAGGACAGGGTGTACATTATTCTGTATTCTCTCACGGACAGCCTGTATATTGTATATTAGATTGTAAGCTCCTAGGACAGGGTGTACATTATTCTGTATGCTCTCAGGAGCAGCCTGTATACTGTATATTAGATTGTAAGCTTCTAGGACAGGGAGTATATTATTCTGTATGCCCTCAGGAGCAGCCTGTATATTGTATATTAGATTGTAAGCTCCTAGGACAGGGTGTACGTTATTCTGCATGCCCTCAGGAGCAGCCTGTATATTGTATATTAGACTGTAAGCTCCTAGGACAGGGTGTACATTATTCTGCATGCTCTCAGGAGCAGTCTGTATATTGTATATTAGATTGTAAGCTCCTAGAACAGGATGTACATTATTCTGCATGCCATCAGGAGCAGTCTGTATATTGTATATTAGATTGTAAGCTCCTAGGACAGGGTGTACATTATTCTGCATGCTCTCAGGAGCAGCCTGTATATTGTATATTAGATTGTAAGCTCCTAGGACAGGGTGTACATTATTCTGTATGCCTTCAGGAGCAGTCTGTATATTGTATATTAGATTGTAAGCTCTTAGGACAGGGTGTACATTATTCTGTATGCTCTCAGGAGCAGCCTGTATATTGTATATTAGATTGTAAGCTCCTAGGACAGGGTGTACATTATTCTGCATGCCCTCAGGAGCAGTTTGTATATTGTATATTAGATTGTAAGCTCCTAGGACAGGGTGTACATTATTCTGTATGCTCTCAGGAGCAGCCTGTATATTGTATATTAGATTGTAAGCTCCTAGGACAGGGTGTATATTATTCTGTATGCCCTCAGGAGCAGCCTGTATATTGTATATTAGATTGTAAGCTCCTAGGACAGGGTGTATATTATTCTGTATGCTCTCAGGAGCAGCATGTATATTGTATATTAGATTGTAAGCTCCTAGGACAGGGTGTACATTATTCTGTATGCTCTCAGGAGCAGTCTGTATATTGCATATTAGATTGTAAGCTCCTAGGACAGGGTGTATATTATTCTGTATGCCCTCAGGAGCAGCCTGTATATTGTATATTAGATTGTAAGCTCCTTGGACAGGGTGTACATTATTCTGCAAGCTCTCAGGAGCAGTATGTATATTGTATATTAGATTGTAAGCTCCTAGGACAGGGTGTATATTATTCTGTATGCTCTCAGGAGCAGCCTGTATATTGTATATTAGATTGTAAGCTCCTAGGACAGGGTGTACATTATTCTGCATGCCCTCGGGAGCAGCCTGTATATTGTATATCACATTGTGAGCTCCTAGGACAGGGTGTACATTATTCTGCATGCTCTCAGGAGCAGCCTGTATATTGTATATTAGATTGTAAGCTCCTAGGACAGGGTGTACATTATTCTGTATGCTCTCAGGAGCAGCCTGTATATTGTATATTAGATTGTAAGCTCCTAGGACAGGGTGTACATTATTCTGCATGCCCTCAGGAGCAGCCTGTATACTGTATATTAGATTGTGAGCTCCTAGGACAGGATGTATATTATTCTGTATGCCCTCAGGAGCAGCCTGTATATTGTATATTAGATTGTAAGCTCCTAGGACAGGGTGTATATTATTCTGTATGCCCTCAGGAGCAGCCTGTATATTGTATATTAGATTGTAAGCTCCTAGGACAGGGTGTGCATTATTCTGCATGCCCTCAGGAGCAGCCTGTATACTGTATATTAGATTATAAGCTCCTAGGACAGGGTGTACATTATTCTGCATGCCCTCAGGAGCAGCCTGTATACTGTATATTAGATTGTGAGCTCCTAGGACAGGATGTATATTATTCTGTATGCCCTCAGTAGCAGCCTGTATATGGTATATTAGATTGTAAGCTCCTAGGACAGGGTGTATATTATTCTGTATGCCCTCAGGAGCAGCCTGTATATTGTATATTAGATTGTAAGCTCCTAGGACAGGGTGTGCATTATTCTGCATGCCCTCAGGAGCAGCTTGTATATTGTATATTAGATTGTAAGCTCCTAGGACAGGTTGTACATTATTCTGTTTGCCCGCAGGATCAGTCTGTATATTGTATATTAGATTGTAAGCTCCTAGGACAGGGTGTACATTATTCTGTATGCCCTCAGGAGCAGCCTGAATATTGTATATTAGATTGTAAGCTCCTAGGACAGGGTGTACATTATTCTGTATGCTCTCAGGAGCAGCCTGTATATTGTATATTAGATTGTAAGCTCCTAGGACAGGGTGTGCATTATTCTGCATGCCCTCAGGAGCAGCTTGTATATTGTATATTAGACTGTAAGCTCCTAGGACAGTGTGTACATTATTCTGCATGACCTCAGGATCAGCCTGTATATTGTATATTAGATTGTAAGCTCCTAGGACAGGGTGTGCATTATTCTGCATGCCCTCAGGAGCAGCCTGTATATTGTATATTACATTGTAAGCTCCTAGGACAGGGTGTACATTATTCTTCATGCCCTCAGGAGCAGCCTGTATATTGTATATTAGATTGTAAGCTCCTAGGACAGGGTGTATATTATTCTGTATGCCCTCAGGAGCAGCCTGTATATTGTATATTAGATTGTAAGCTCCTAGGACAGGGTGTATATTATTCTGTATGCTCTCAGGAGTAGCATGTATATTGTATATTAGATTGTAAGCTCCTAGGACAGGGTGTACATTATTCTGTATGCTCTCAGGAGCAGCCTGTATTTTGCATATTAGATTGTAAGCTCCTACGACAGGGGGTATATTATTCTGTATGCTCTCAGGAGCAGCATGTATATTGTATATTAGTTTGTAAGCTCCTAGGACAGGGTGTACATTATTCTGCATGCCAACAGGAGCAGCCTGTATATTGTATATTAGATTGTAAGCTCCTAGGACAGGGTGTACATTATTCTGCATGCTCTCAGGAGCAGCATGTATATTGTATTTTAGATTGTAAGTTCCAAGGACAGGGTGTACATTATTCTGTATGCTTTCAGGAGAGCAGCCTTTATATTGTATATCACATTGTAAGCTCCTAGGACAGGGTGTACATTATTCTGCATGCCCTCAGGAGCAGCCTGTATACTGTATATTAGATTGTAAGCTCCTAGGACAGGGTGTATATTATTCTGTATGCCCTCAGGAGCAGCCTGTATATTGTATGTTAGATTGTAAGCTCCTAGGACAGGGTATATATTATTCTGTATGCCCTCAGGAGCAGCCTGTATATTGTATATTAGATTGTAAGCTCCTAGGACAGGGTGTATATTATTCTGTATGCCCTCAGGAGCAGCCTGTATATTGTATATTAGATTGTAAGCTCCTAGGACAGGATGTGCATTATTCTGCATGCCCTCAGGAGCAGCTTGTATATTGTATATTAGATTGTAAGCTCCTAGGACAGGTTGTACATTATTCTGTATGCCCGCAGGATCAGTCTGTATATTGTATATTAGATTGTAAGCTCCTAGGACAGGGTGTACATTATTCTGTATGCCCTCAGGAGCAGCCTGAATATTGTATATTAGATTGTAAGCTCATAGGACAGGGTGTACATTATTCTGTATGCTCTCAGGAGCAGTCTGTATATTATATATTAGATTGTAAGCTCCTAGGACAGGGTGTGCATTATTCTGCATGCCCTCAGGAGCAGCTTGTATATTGTATATTAGATTGTAAGCTCCTAGGACAGGTTGTACATTATTCTGTATCCCCGCAGGATCAGTCTGTATATTGTATATTAGAATGTAAGCTCCTAGGACAGGGTGTACATTATTCTGCATGCCATCAGGAGCCGTCTGAATATTGTATATTAGATTGTAAGCTCCTAGGACAGGGTGTACATTATTCTGCATGCCCTCAGGAGCAGTCTGTATATTGTATATTAGATTGTAAGCTCCTAGGACAGGGTGTACATTATTCTGTATGCTCTCAGGAGCAGTCTGTATATTGTATATTAGATTGTAAGCTCCTAGGACAGGGTGTACATTATTCTGTATGCCCTCAGGAGCAGTCTGTATATTGTATATTAGATTGTAAGCTCCTAGGACAGGGTGTACATTATTCTGTATGCTCTCAGGAGCAGACTGTATATTGTATATTAGATTGTAAGCTCCTAGGACAGGGTGTACATTATTCTGCATGCCCTCAGGAGCAGCCTGTATATTGTATATTAGGCTGTAAGCTCCTAGGACAGGGTGTATGTTATTGTGCATGCCATCAGGAGCAGTCTGTATATTGTATATTAGATTGTAAGCTCCTAGGACAGGGTGTACATTATTCTGCATGTTCTTAGGAGCAGCCTGTATATTATATATTAGATAGTAAGCTCCTAGGACAGGGTGTAGATTATTCTGCATGCCATCAGGAGCAGTCTGTATATTGTATAATAGATTGTAAGCTCCTACGACAGGGTGGACATTATTCTGTATGCTCTCAGGGACAGCCTGTATATTGTATATTAGATTGTAAGCTCCTAGGACAGGGTGTACATTATTCTGTATGCTCTCAGGAGCAGCCTGTATATTGTATATTAGATTGTAAGCTCCTAGGACAGGGTGTGCATTATTCTGTATGGTCTCAGGAGCAGCCTGTCTGTTGTATATTAGATTGTAAGCTCCTAGGACAGGGTGTGCATTATTCTGCATGCCCTCAGGAGCAGCCGGTATATTGTATATTAGATTGTAAGCTCCTAGGACAGGGTGTACATTATTCTGTATGCTCTCAGGAAAGCAGCCTGTATATTGTAAATTAGATTGTAAGCTCATGGGACAGGGTGTGCATTATTCTACATGTTCTCAGGAGTAGTTTGTATATTGTATAGTAGATTGTAAGCTCCTAGGACAGGGTGTAGATTATTCTGTATGCTCTCAGGAGTAGTCTGTATATTGTATATTAGACTGTAAGCTCCTAGGACAGAGTGTAGATTATTCTGTATGCCCTCAGGAGCAGCCTGTATATTGTATATTAGATTGTAAGCTCCTAGGACACGGCATAGATTATTCTGTATGCCCTCAGGAGCAGCCTGTATATTGTATATTAGATTGTAAGCTCCTAGGACAGGGTGTACGTTAGTCTGCATGCCCTCAGGAGCAGCCTGTATATTGTATATTAGATTGTAAGCTCCTAGGACAGGGTGTACATTATTCTGCATGCTCTCAGGAGCAGTCTGTATATTGTATATTAGATTGTAAGCTCCTAGGACAGGGTGTACATTATTCTGCATGCCATCAGGAGCCGTCTGAATATTGTATATTAGATTGTAAGCTCCTAGGACAGGGTGTACATTATTCTGCATGCCCTCAGGAGCAGTCTGTATATTGTATATTAGATTGTAATCTCCTAGGACAGGGTGTACATTATTCTGTATGCTCTCAGGAGCAGTCTGTATATTGTATATTAGATTGTAAGCTCCTAGGACAGGGTGTACATTATTCGGTATGCCCTCAGGAGCAGTCTGTATATTGTATATTAGATTGTAAGCTCCTAGGACAGGGTGTACATTATTCTGTATGCTCTCAGGAGCAGACTGTATATTGTATATTAGATTGTAAGCTCCTAGGACAGGGTGTACATTATTCTGCATGCCCTCAGGAGCAGCCTGTATATTGTATATTAGGCTGTAAGCTCCT
Source organism: Phyllobates terribilis (assembly GCF_046119375.1). NCBI lineage: Eukaryota > Metazoa > Chordata > Amphibia > Anura > Dendrobatidae > Phyllobates > Phyllobates terribilis. The sequence goes on from NW_027362761.1 coordinate 186,374,969, forward strand.
AGGACAGGGTGTATGTTATTGTGCATGCCATCAGGAGCAGTCTGTATATTGTATATTAGATTGTAAGCTCCTAGGACAGGGTGTACATTATTCTGCATATTCTTAGGAGCAGCCTGTATATTATATATTAGATAGTAAGCTCCTAGGACAGGGTGTAGATTATTCTGCATGCCATCAGGAGCAGTCTGTATATTGTATAATAGATTGTAAGCTCCTACGACAGGGTGGACATTATTCTGTATGCTCTCAGGGACAGCCTGTATATTGTATATTAGATTGTAAGCTCCTAGGACAGGGTGTACATTATTCTGTATGCTCTCAGGAGCAGCCTGTATATTGTATATTAGATTGTAAGCTCCTAGGACAAGGTGTGCATTATTCTGTATGGTCTCAGGAGCAGCCTGTCTGTTGTATATTAGATTGTAAGCTCCTAGGACAGGGTGTGCATTATTCTGCATGCCCTCAGGAGCAGCCGGTATATTGTATATTAGATTGTAAGCTCCTAGGACAGGGTGTACATTATTCTGTATGCTCTCAGGAAAGCAGCCTGTATATTGTAAATTAGATTGTAAGCTCATGGGACAGGGTGTGCATTATTCTACATGTTCTCAGGAGTAGTTTGTATATTGTATAGTAGATTGTAAGCTCCTAGGACAGGGTGTACATTATTCTGTATGCTCTCAGGAGTAGTCTGTATATTGTATATTAGACTGTAAGCTCCTAGGACAGAGTGTAGATTATTCTGTATGCCCTCAGGAGCAGCCTGTATATTGTATATTAGATTGTAAGCTCCTAGGACACGGCATAGATTATTCTGTATGCTCTCAGGAGCAGCCTGTATATTGTATATTAGATTGTAAGCTCCTAGAACAGGGCGTAGATTATTCTGTATGCCCTCAGGAGCAGTCTGTATATTGTATATTAGATTGTAAGCTCCTAGGACAGGGTGTGCATTATTCTGCATGCTCTCAGGAGCAGTCTGTTTATTGTATATTAGATTGTAAGCTACTAGGACAGGGTGTACATTATTCTGCATGCCATCAGGAGCAGCCTGTGTATTGTATATTAGATTGTAAGCTCCTAGGACAGGGTGTGCATTATTCTGTATGCTCTCAGGAGTAGTCTGTATATTGTATATTAGATTGTAAGCTCCTAGGACAGGGTGTACATTATTCTGCATGCCCTCAGGAGCAGCCTGTATAATATATATTAGATTGTAAGCTCATAGGACAGGGTGTAGGTTATTCTGCATGCTCTCAGGAGCAGTCTGTATATTGTATATTAGACTGTAAGCTCCTAGGACAGGGTGTAGATTATTCTGCATGCCCTCAGGAGCAGCCTGTATAATATATTTTAGACTGTAAGCTCATAGGACAGGGTGTACATTATTCTGTATGCTCTCAGGAGTAGTCTGTATATTGTATATTAGACTGTAAGCTACTAGGACAGGGTGTAAATTATTCTGTATGCCCTCAGGAGCAGTGTGTATATTGTATATTAAATTGTAATCTCTTAGGACAGGGTGTACATTATTCTTCATGCCCTCAGGAGCAGTCTGTATATTGTATATTAGATTGTAAGCTCCTAGGACAGGGTGTACATTATTCTGTATGCCCTCAGGAGCAGTCTGTATATTGTATATTAGATTGTAAGCTCCTAGGACAGGGTGTGCATTATTCTGTATGCCTTCAGGAGCAGCCTGTATATTATATATTAGATTGTAAGCTCCTAGGACAGCGTGTACATTATTCTGTATGCCCTGAGGAGCAGCCTGTATATTGTATATTAGATTGTAAGCTTCTAGGACAGGGTGTACATTATTCTGTATGCTCTCAGGAGCAGTCTGTATATTCTATATTAGATTGTAAGCTCCTAAGACAGTGTGTGCATTATTCTGCATGCCCTCAGGAGCAGCCTGTATATTGTATATTAGATTGTAAGCTCCTAGGACAGGGTGTGCATTATTCTGCATACCCTCAGGAGCAGTCTGTATATTGTATAGTAGATTGTAAGCTCCTAGGACAGGGTGTACATTATTCTGTATGCTCTCAGGAGTAGTCTGTATATTGTATATTAGATTGTAAGCTCCTAGGACAGGGTGTATATTATTCTGTATGCCCTCAGGAGCAGTCTGTATATTGTATATTACATTGTAAGCTCCTTGGACAGGGTGTATATTATTCTGTATGCTCTCAGGAGCAGCCTTTATATTATATATTAGATTGTAAGCTCCTGGGACAGGGTGTACATTATTCTGTATGCTCTCAGGAGCAGCCTGTATATTAGGTTGAAAGCTTCTAGGACAGGGTGCGCATTATTCTGCATACCCTCAGGAGCAGCCTGTATATTGTATATTAGATTGTAAGCTCCTGGGACAGGGTGTACATTATTCTGTATGCCCTCAAAAGCAGCCTGTATATTATATATTAGATTGTAAGCTCCTAGGACAGGGTGTGCATCATTCTTCATGCCTTTAGGAGCAGCCTGTATATTGTATATTAGATTGTAAACTCCTAGGACAGGGCATAGATTATTCTGTATGCTTTCAGGAGCAGCCTGTATATTGTATATTAGATTGTAAGCTCCTAGGACAGGGTGTACATTATTCTGTATGCTCTCAGGAGCAGTCTGTATATTATATATTAGATTGTAAGCTCCTAGGACAGGGTGTATATTATTCTGTATGCCCTCAGGAGTAGCCTGTATATTGTATATTCGATTGTAAGCTCCTAGGACAGGGTGTACATTATTCTGTATGCCCTCAGGAGCAGCCTGTATATTGTATGTTAGATTGTAAGCTCCTAGGACAGGGTGTACATTATTCTGCATGCTCTCAGGAGAAGCCTGTATATTGTATATTAGATTGTAAGCTCCTAGGACAGGGTGTACATTATTCTGTATGCTCTCAGGAGTAGTCTGTATATTGTATATTAGATTGTAAGCTCCTAGGACAGGGTGTACATTATTCTGCATGCCCTCAGGAACAGCCTGTATAATATATATTAGATTGTAAGCTCATAGGACAGGGTGTACATTATTCTGTATGCTCTCAGGCGTAGTCTGTATATTGTATATTAGATTGTAAGCTCCTAGGACAGGGTGTGCTTTATTCTGTATGCCCTCAGGAGCAGCCTATATAGTGTATATTAGATTGTAAGCTCCTAGGACAGGGTGTAGATTATTCTGCATGCTCTCAGGAGAGCAGCCTGTATATTGTATATTAGATTGTAAGCTCCTAGAACAGGGTGTACATTATTCTGTATGCCCTCAAGAGCAGTCTCTATATTATATATTAGGTTGTAAGCTCCTAGGACAGGGTGTACATGATTCTGTATGCTCTCAGGAGCAGCCTGTATATTGTATATTAGATTGTAAGCTCCTAGGACAGGGTGTACATTATTCTGCATGCCCTCAGGAGCAGCCTGTATATTGTATATTAGAGTGTAAGCTCCTACGACAATGTGTACATTATTCTGTATGCCCTCAGGAGCAGTCTGTGTATTGTATATTAGATTGTAAGCTCCTAGGACAGGGTGTACATTGTTCTGTATGCCCTCAGGAGCAGCTTGTATATTGTATATTAGATTGTCAGCTCCTAGGACAGGGTGTACATTATCCTGTATGCCCTCAGGAGCAGCATGTATATTGTATATTAGATTGTAAGCTCCTAGGAGAGGGTGTACATTATTCCTCATGCCCTCAGTAGCAGCTTGTATAGTGTATATTAGATTGTAAGCTCCTAGAACAGGGTGTACATTTTTCTGCATGCCCTCAGGAGCAGTCTGTATATTGTATATTAGATTGTAAGCTCCTAGGACAGGGTGTACATTATTCTGCATGCCATCAGGAGCAGTCTGTATATTGTATATTAGATTGTAAGCTCCTAGGACAGGATGTAGATTATTCTGTATGCTCTCAGGAGCCGTCTGTATATTGTATATTTGATTGTAAGCTCCTAGGACAGTGTGTGCATTATTCTGTATGCCCTCAGGAGCAGCCTGTATATTTTATATTAGATTGTAAGCTCCTAGGACAGGGTGTATATTATTCTGCATGCCATCAGGAGCAGTCTGTATACTGTATATTAGATTGTACGCTCCTAGGACAGGGTGTACATTATTCTGCATGCCCTCAGGAGCAGCCTGTATATTGTATATTAGATTGTAAGCTCCTAGGACAGGGTGTATATTATTCTGCATGCCATCAGGAGCAGTCTGTATATTGTATATTAGATTGTGAGCTCCTAGGAAAGGATGTACATTATTCTGCATGCTCTCAGGAGCAGCCTGTATATTATATATTAGAGAGTAAGCTCCTAGGACAGGGTGTACATTATTCTGCATGCCCTCAGGAGCAGTCTGTATATTGTATATTAGATTGTAAGCTCCTAGGAAAGGATGTACATTATTCTCATGCTCTCAGGGTCAGCCTGTATATTATATATTAGATAGTAAGCTCCTAGGACAGGGTGTGCATTATTCTGCATGCTCTCAGGAGCAGCCTGTATATTGTATATTAGATAGTAAGCTCCTAGGACAGGGTGTGCATTATTCTGCATGCTCTCAGGAGCAGCCTGTATATTGTATATTAGATTGTAAGCTCCTAGGACAGGGTGTGCATTATTCTGCATGCTCTCAGGAGCAGCCTGTATACTGTATATTAGATTGTAAGCTCCTAGGACAGGGTGTATATTATTCTGTATGCCCTCAGGAGCAGCCTGTATATTATATATTAGATAGTAAGCTCCTAGGACAGGGTGTATATTATTCTGTATGCTCTCAGGAGCAGCCTGTATATTATATATTAGATAGTAAGCTCCTAGGACAGGGTGTACATTATTCTGCATGCCCTCAGGAGCAGCCTGTATATTATATATTAGATTGTAAGCTCCTGGGACAGGGTGTACATTATTCAGCATGCCCTCAGGAGCAGCCTGTATATTGTATATTATATTGTAAGCTCCTAGAACAGGGTGTACATTATTCTGTATGCTCTCAGGAGCAGTCTGTATATTGTATATTAGATTGTAAGCTCCTAGGGCAGGGAGTACATTATTCTGCATGCCCTCAGGAGCAGCCTGTATATTGTATATTAGATTGTAAGCTCCTAGGACAGGGTGTACATTATTCTGCATGCTCTCAGGAGCAGTCTGTATAGTGTATATTAGATTGTAAGCTCCTAGGACAGGATGTATATTATTCTGCATGCCCTCAGGAGCAGTCTGTATATTGTTTATTAGATTCTAAGCTCCTACGACAATGTGTACATTATTCTGTATGCCCTCAGGAGCAGTCTGTATATTGTATATTAGATTGTAAGCTCCTAGGACAGGGTGTACATTGTTCTGTATGCCCTCAGGAGCAGCTTGTATATTGTGTATTAGATTGTCAGCTCCTATGACAGGGTGTACATTATTCTGTATGCCCTCAGGAGCAGCATGTATATTGTATATTAGATTGTAAGCTCCTAGGACAGGGTGTACATTATTCCTCATGCCCTCAGTAGCAGCCTGTATAGTGTATAGTAGATTGTAAGCTCCTAGGACAGGGTGTACATTTTTCTGCATGCCATCAGGAGCAGTCTGTATATTGTATATTAGATTGTAAGCTCCTAGGACAGGGTGTAGATTATTCTGTATGCTCTCAGGAGCAGTCTGTAAATTATATATTAGATTGTAAGCTCCTAGGACAGGGTGTGCATTATTTTGCATGCCCTCAGGAGCAGCCTGTATATTGTATATTAGATTGTAAGCTCCTAGGACAGGGTGTACATTATTCTGCATGCCCTCAGGAGCAGTCTGTATATTGTATATTAGATTGTAAGCTCCTAGGAAAGGATGTAAATTATTCTGCATGCTCTCAGGGTCAGCCTGTATATTATATATTAGATAGTAAGCTCCTAGGACAGGGTGTGCATTATTCTGCATGCTCTCAGGAGCAGCCTGTATATTGTATATTAGATAGTAAGCTCCTAGGACAGGGTGAGCATTATTCTGCATGCTCTCAGGAGCAGCCTGTATATTGTATATTAGATTGTAAGCTCCTAGGACAGGGTGTGCATTATTCTGCATGCTCTCAGGAGCAGCCTGTATACTGTATATTAGATTGTAAGCTCCTAGGACAGGGTGTATATTATTCTGTATGCCCTCAGGAGCAGCCTGTATATTATATATTAGATAGTAAGCTCCTAGGACAGGGAGTATATTATTCTGTATGCTCTCAGGAGCAGCCTGTATATTATATATTAGATAGTAAGCTCCTAGAACAGGGTGTACATTATTCTGTATGCTCTCAGGAGCAGTCTGTATATTGTATATTAGATTGTAAGCTCCTAGGGCAGGGAGTACATTATTCTGCATGCCCTCAGGAGCAGCCTGTATATTGTATATTAGATTGTAAGCTCCTAGGACAGGGTGTACATTATTCTGCATACTCTCAGGAGCAGTCTGTATAGTGTATATTAGATTGTAAGCTCCTAGGACAGGGTGTACATTATTCTGTATGCCCTCAGGAGCATTCTGTATATTGTATATTAGATTGTAAGCTCCTAGGACAGGGTGTACATTGTTCTGTATGCCCTCAGGAGCAGCTTGTATATTGTGTATTAGATTGTCAGCTCCTATGACAGGGTGTACATTATTCTGTATGCCCTCAGGAGCAGCATGTATATTGTATATTAGATTGTAAGCTCCTAGGAGAGGGTGTACATTATTCCTCATGCCCTCAGTAGCAGCCTGTATAGTGTATAGTAGATTGTAAGCTCCTAGGACAGGGTGTACATTATTCTGCATGCCATCAGGAGCAGTCTGTATATTGTATATTAGATTGTAAGCTCCTAGGACAGGGTGTAGATTATTCTGCATGCTCTCAGGAGCAGTCTGTATAGTGTATATTAGATTGTAAGCTCCTAGGACAGGATGTACATTATTCTGCATGCCCTCAGGAGCACTCTGTATATTTTTTATTAGATTCTAAGCTCCTACGACAATGTGTACATTATTCTGTATGCCCTCAGGAGCAGTCTGTATATTGTATATTAGATTGTAAGCTCCTAGGACAGGGTGTACATTATTCTGTATGCCCTCAGGAGCAGTCTGTATATTGTATATTAGATTGTCAGCTCCTAGGACAGGGTGTACATTATTCCTCATGCCCTCAGTAGCAGCCTGTATAGTGTATATTAGATTGTCAGCTCCTAGGACAGGGTGTACAGTATTCTGTATGCCCTCAGTAGCAGTCTGTATATTATATATTAGATTGTAAGCTCATAGGACAGGGTGTACATTATTCTGTATGCTCTCAGGCGTAGTCTGTATATTAGATTGTAAGCTCCTAGGACAGGGTGTGCATTATTCTGTATGTCCTCAGGAGCAGCCTATATAGTGTATATTAGATTGTAAGCTCCTAGGACAGGGTGTAGATTATGCTGCATGCTCTCAGGAGAGCAGCCTGTATATTGTATATTAGATTGTAAGCTCCAAGGACAGGGTGTACATTATTCTGCATGCCCTCAGGAGCAGCCTGTATATTGTATATTAGATTGTAAGCTCCTAGGGCAGGGTGTACATTATTCTGCATGCCCTCAGGAGTAGTCTGTATATTGTATATTAGATTGTAAGCTCCTAGGACAAGGTGTTCATTATTCTGCATGCCCTCAGGAGCAGTCTGTATATTGTTTATTAGATTGTAAGCTCCTAGGACAGGGTGTACATTATTCTGCATACTCTCAGGAGCAGCCTGTATATTGTAAATTAGATTGTAAGCTCCTAGAACAGGGTGTACATTATTCTGTATGCCCTCAAGAGCAGTCTGTATATTATATATTAGGTTGTAAGCTCCTAGGACAGGGTGTACATTATTCTGTATGCTCTCAGGAGCAGCCTGTATATTGTATATTAGATTGTAAGCTCCTAGGACAGGGTGTACATTATTCTGTATGCTCTCAGGAGTAGCCTGTATATTATATATTAGATTGTAAGCTCCTAGGACAGGGTGTACATTATTCTGCATGCCCTCAGGAGCAGCCTGTATATTGTATATTAGAGTGTAAGCTCCTACGACAATGTGTACATTATTCTGTATGCCCTCAGGAGCAGTCTGTGTATTGTATATTAGATTGTAAGCTACTAGGACAGGGTGTAAATTGTTCTGTATGCCCTCAGGAGCAGCTTGTATATTGTATATTAGATTGTCAGCTCCTAGGACAGGGTGTACATTATTCTGTATGCACTCAGGGGCAGCCTGTATATTATATATTAGACTGTAAGCTCCTAGGACAGGGTGTACATTATTCTGTATGCCCTCAGGAGCAGCATGTATATTGTATATTAGATTGTAAGCTCCTAGGAGAGGGTGTACATTATTCCTCATGCCCTCAGTAGCAGCTTGTATAGTGTATATTAGATTGTAAGCTCCTAGAACAGGGTGTACATTTTTCTGCATGCCCTCAGGAGCAGCCTGTATATTGTATATTAGATTGTAAGCTCCTAGGACAGGGTGTACATTATTCTGCATGCCATCAGGAGCAGTCTGTATATTGTATATTAGATTGTAAGCTCCTAGGACAGGATGTAGATTATTCTGTATGCTCTCAGGAGCCGTCTGTATATTGTATATTTGATTGTAAGCTCCTAGGACAGTGTGTGCATTATACTGTATGCCCTCAGGAGCAGCCTGTATATTTTATATTAGATTGTAAGCTCCTAGGACAGGGTGTATATTATTCTGCATGCCATCAGGAGCAGTCTGTATACTGTATATTAGATTGTACGCTCCTAGGACAGGGTGTACATTATTCTGCATGCCCTCAGGAGCAGCCTGTATATTGTATATTAGATTGTAAGCTCCTAGGACAGGGTGTATATTATTCTGCATGCCATCAGGAGCAGTCTGTATATTGTATATTAGATTGTAAGCTCCTAGGAAAGGATGTACATTATTCTGCATGCTCTCAGGGTCAGCCTGTATATTATATATTAGATAGTAAGCTCCTAGGACAGGGTGTGCATTATTCTGCATGCCCTCAGGGTCAGCCTGTATATTATATATTAGATTGTAAGCTCCTAGGACAGGGTGTATATTATTCTGTATGCTCTCAGGAGCAGCCTGTATATTGTATATTAGATAGTAAGCTCCTAGGACAGGGTGTGCATTATTCTGCATGCTCTCAGGAGCAGCCTGTATATTGTATATTAGATTGTAAGCTCCTAGGACAGGGTGTGCATTATTCTGCATGCTCTCAGGAGCAGCCTGTATACTGTATATTAGATTGTAAGCTCCTAGGACAGGGTGTATATTATTCTGTATGCCCTCAGGAGCAGCCTGTATATTATATATTAGATAGTAAGCTCCTAGGACAGGGTGTATATTATTCTGTATGCTCTCAGGAGCAGCCTGTATATTATATATTAGATAGTAAGCTCCTAGGACAGGGTGTACATTATTCTGCATGCCCTCAGGAGCAGCCTGTATATTATATATTAGATTGTAAGCTCCTGGGACAGGGTGTACATTATTCTGTATGCCCTCAGGAGCAGTCTGTATATTGTATATTAGATTGTAAGCTCCTAGAACAGGGCGTAGATTATACTGTATGCTCTCAGGAGCAGCCTGTATATTATATATTATATTGTAAGCTCCTAGGAGAGGGTGTACATTATTATGCATGCCCTCAGGAGCAGCCTGTATATTATATATTAGATTGTAAGCTCCTAGGGGAGGGTGTACATTATTCTGCATGCCCTCAGGAGCAGCCTGTATATTGTATATTATATTGTAAGCTCCTAGAACAGGGTGTACATTATTCTGTATGCTCTCAGGAGCAGTCTGTATATTGTATATTAGATTGTAAGCTCCTAGGGCAGGGTGTACATTATTCTGCATGCCCTCAGGAGCAGCCTGTATATTGTATATTAGATTGTAAGCTCCTAGGACAGGGTGTACATTATTCTGCATGCTCTCAGGAGCAGTCTGTATAGTGTATATTAGATTGTAAGCTCCTAGGACAGGATGTACATTATTCTGCATGCCCTCAGGAGCAGTCTGTATATTGTTTATTAGATTCTAAGCTCCTACGACAATGTCTACATTATTCTGTATGCCCTCAGGAGCAGTCTGTATATTGTATATTAGATTGTAAGCTCCTAGGACAGGGTGTACATTATTCTGTATGCCCTCAGGAACAGCCTGTATGTTGTATGTTAGATTGTAAGCTCCTAGGACAGGGTGTACATTGTTCTGTATGCCCTCAGGAGCAGCCTGTATATTGTATATTAGATTGTAAGCTCCTAGGACAGGGTGTACATTGTTCTGTATGCCCTCAGGAGCAGCTTGTATATTGTATATTAGATTGTCAGCTCCTATGACAGGGTGTACATTATTCTGTATGCCCTCAGGAGCAGCATGTATATTGTATAATAGATTGTAAGCTCCTAGGAGAGGGTGTACATTATTCCTCATGCCCTCAGTAGCAGCCTGTATAGTGTATAGTAGATTGTAAGCTCCTAGGACAGGGTGTGCATTTTTTTGCATGCCATCAGGAGCAGTCTGTATATTGTATATTAGATTGTAAGCTCCTAGGACAGGGTGTAGATTATTCTGTATGCTCTCAGGAGCAGTCTGTATATTGTATATTAGATTGTAAGCTCCTAGGACAGGGTGTATATTATTCTGCATGCCATCAGGAGCAGTCTGTATACTGTATATTAGATTGTACGCTCCTAGGACAGGGTGTACATTATTCTGCATGCCCTCAGGAGCAGTCTGTATATTGTATATTAGATTGTAAGCTCCTAGGACAGGGTGTATATTATTGTGCATGCCATCAGGAGCAGTCTGTATATTGTATATTAGATTGTAAGCTCCTAGGAAAGGATGTACATTATTCTGCATGCTCTCAGGAGCAGCCTGTATATTATATATTAGATAGTAAGCTCCTAGGACAGGGTGTACATTATTCTGCATGCCCTCAGGAGCAGTCTGTATATTGTATATTAGATTGTAAGCTCCTAGGAAAGGATGTACATTATTCTGCATGCTCTCAGGGTCAGCCTGTATATTATATATTAGATAGTAAGCTCCTAGGACAGGGTGTGCATTATTCTGCATGCCCTCAGGGTCAGCCTGTATATTATATATTAGATTGTAAGCTCCTAGGACAGGGTGTATATTATTCTGTATGCTCTCAGGAGCAGCCTGTATATTGTATATTAGATAGTAAGCTCCTAGGACAGGGTGTGCATTATTCTGCATGCTCTCAGGAGCAGCCTGTATATTGTATATTAGATTGTAAGCTCCTAGGACAGGGTGTGCATTATTCTGCATGCTCTCAGGAGCAGCCTGTATACTGTATATTAGATTGTAAGCTCCTAGGACAGGGTGTATATTATTCTGTATGCCCTCAGGAGCAGCCTGTATATTATATATTAGATAGTAAGCTCCTAGGACAGGGTGTATATTATTCTGTATGCTCTCAGGAGCAGCCTGTATATTATATATTAGATAGTAAGCTCCTAGGACAGGGTGTACATTATTCTGCATGCCCTCAGGAGCAGCCTGTATATTATATATTAGATTGTAAGCTCCTGGGACAGGGTGTACATTATTCTGTATGCCCTCAGGAGCAGTCTGTATATTGTATATTAGATTGTAAGCTCCTAGAATAGGGCGTAGATTATACTGTATGCTATCAGGAGCAGCCTGTATATTATATATTAGATTGTAAGCTCCTAGGAGAGGATGTACATTATTATGCATGCCCTCAGGAGCAGCCTGTATATTATATATTAGATTGTAAGCTCCTAGGGCAGGGTGTACATTATTCTGCATGCCCTCAGGAGCAGCCTGTATATTGTATATTATATTGTAAGCTCCTAGAACAGGGTGTACATTATTCTGTATGCTCTCAGGAGCAGTCTGTATATTGTATATTAGATTGTAAGCTCCTAGGGCAGGGTGTACATTATTCTGCATGCCCTCAGGAGCAGCCTGTATATTGTATATTAGATTGTAAGCTCCTAGGACAGGGTGTACATTATTCTGCATGCTCTCAGGAGCAGTCTGTATAGTGTATATTAGATTGTAAGCTCCTAGGACAGGATGTACATTATTCTGCATGCCCTCAGAAGCAGTCTGTATATTGTTTATTAGATTCTAAGCTCCTACGACAATGTCTACATTATTCTGTATGCCCTCAGGAGCAGTCTGTATATTGTATATTAGATTGTAAGCTCCTAGGACAGGGTGTACATTGTTCTGTATGCCCTCAGGAGCAGCTTGTATATTGTATATTAGATTGTCAGCTCCTATGACAGGGTGTACATTATTCTGTATGCCCTCAGGAGCAGCATGTATATTGTATAATAGATTGTAAGCTCCTAGGAGAGGGTGTACATTATTCCTCATGCCCTCAGTAGCAGCCTGTATAGTGTATAGTAGATTGTAAGCTCCTAGGACAGGGTGTACATTTTTCTGCATGCCATCAGGAGCAGTCTGTATATTGTATATTAGATTGTAAGCTCCTAGGACAGGGTGTAGATTATTCTGTATGCTCTCAGGAGCAGTCTGTATATTGTATATTAGATTGTAAGCTCCTAGGACAGGGTGTGCATTATTCTGCATGCCTTCAGGAGCAGCCTGTATATTGTATATTAGATTGTGAGCTCCTAGGACAGGGTGTACATTATTCTGCATGCCATCAGGAGCAGTCTGTATATTGTATATTAGATTGTAAGCTCCTAGGACAGGGTGTAGATTATTCTGCATGCTCTCAGGAGCAGTCTGTATAGTGTATATTAGATTGTAAGCTCCTAGGACAGGATGTACATTATTCTGCATGCCCTCAAGAGCAGTCTGTATATTTTTTATTAGATTCTAAGCTCCTACGACAATGTGTACATTATTCTGTATGCCCTCAGGAGCAGTCTGTATATTGTATATTAGATTGTAAGCTCCTAGGACAGGGTGTACATTGTTCTGTATGCCCTCAGGAGCAGCTTGTATATTGTATATTAGATTGTCAGCTCCTAGGATAGGGTGTACATTATTCCTCATGCCCTCAGTAGCAGCCTGTATAGTGTATATTAGATTGTCAGCTCCTAGGACAGGGTGTACATTATTCCTCATGCCCTCAGTAGCAGCCTGTATAGTGTATATTAGATTGTCAGCTCCTAGGACAGGGTGTACATTATTCTGCATGCTCTCAGTAGCAGTCTGTATAGTGTATATTAGATTGTAAGCTCCTAGGACAGGATGTACATTATTCTGCATGCCCTCAGGAGCAGTCTGTATATTGTTTATTAGATTCTAAGCTCCTACGACAATGTGTACATTATTCTGTATGCCCTCAGGAGCAGTCTGTATATTGTATATTAGATTGTAAGCCGCTAGGACAGGGTGTACATTGTTCTGTATGCCCTCAGGAGCAGCTTGTATATTGTATATTAGATTGTCAGCTCCTATAACAGGGTGTACATTATTCTGTATGCCCTCAGGAGCAGCATGTATATTGTATATTAGATTGTAAGCTCCTAGGAGAGGGTGTACATTATTCCTCATGCCCTCAGTAGCAGCCTGTATAGTGTATAGTAGATTGTAAGCTCCTAGGACAGGGTGTACATTTTTCTGCATGCCATCAGGAGCAGTCTGTATATTGTATATTAGATTGTAAGCTCCTAGGACAGGGTGTAGATTATTCTGTATGCTCTCAGGAGCAGTCTGTATATTGTATATTAGATTGTAAGCTCCTAGGACAGGGTGTAGATTATTCTGCATGCTCTCAGGAGCAGTCTGTATAGTGTATATTAGATTGTAAGCTCCTAGGACAGGATGTACATTATTCTGCATGCCCTCAAGAGCAGTCTGTATATTTTTTATTAGATTCTAAGCTCCTACGACAATGTGTACATTATTCTGTATGCCCTCAGGAGCAGTCTGTATATTGTATATTAGATTGTAAGCTCCTAGGACAGGGTGTAGATTATTCTGTATGCTCTCAGGAGCAGTCTGTATATTGTATATTAGATTGTTAGCTCCTAGGACAGGGTGTGCATTATTCTGCATGCCCTCAGGAGCAGCCTGTATATTGTATATTAGATTGTAAGCTCCTAGGACACGGTGTACATTATTCTGCATGCCATCAGGAGCAGTCTGTATATTGTATATTAGATTGTAAGCTCCTAGGACAGCGTATGCATTATTCTGTATGCCCTCAGGAGCAGCCTGTATATTTTATATTAGATTGTAAGCTCCTAGGTCAGGGTGTATATTATTCTGCATGCCATCAGGAGCAGTCTGTATACTGTATATTAGATTGTACGCTCCTAGGACAGGGTGTACATTATTCTGTATGCCCTCAGTAGCATCCTGTATAGTGTATATTAGATTGTAAGCTCCTAGGACAGGGTGTACATTATTCTGTATGCCCTCAGGAGCAGTCTGTATATTGTATATTAGATTGTAACCTCCTAGGACAGGGTGTGCATTATTCTGTATGCCCTCATGAGCAGTCTGTATACTGTATATTAGATTGTAAGCTCCTAGGACAGGGTGTGCATTATTCTGTATGCCCTCAGGAGCAGTCTGTATATTGTATATTAGATTGTAAGCTCCTAGGTCAGGGTGTATATTATTCTGCATGCCATCAGGAGCAGTCTGTATACTGTATATTAGATTGTACGCTCCTAGGACAGGGTGTACATTATTCTGTATGCCCTCAGTAGCATCCTGTATAGTGTATATTAGATTGTAAGCTCCTAGGACAGGGTGTGCATTATTCTGTATGCCCTCAGGAGCAGCCTGTATACTGTATATTAGATTGTAAGCTCCTAGGACAGGGTGTACATTATTCTGCATGCCCTCAGGAGCAGCCTGTATATTGTATATTAGATTGTAAGCTCCTAGGACAGGGTGTGCATTATTCTGTATGCCCTCAAGAGCAGCCTGTATACTGTATATTAGATTGTAAGCTCCTAAGACAGGCTGTGCATTATTCTGCATGCCCTGAGGAGCAGCCTGTATATTGCATATTAGATTGTAAGCTCTTCTTGAGCAGGGTGTATTTGTCTTTTCCATCTCCAAAGCTTATAATTACATGCAGATTTACAGCAATATGCAGCAGGACAGACGTGATCCAGGGAAATATCCGATCGCCACAACTGGGGTCAGGAAGGAATTTTTTACCCCCCTGAGGCAGGACTCTCCGGGGGGTTTCTTCGCCTTCCTCTGGATCTTTCGGTCCAGTGGCTCTCAGCCGATCCCCAATGACCACAGCCAGTTCTGTGGTCTCTATGAGGCCTGACCTGAGATTCATTGCGATCATAGTTTAATTTCTTAAAGGGCCAGTAATATTTTTATTACAATGTTGCTTACTGCTATTCCAATTAAAAAAATAAAAAGAAAGAAAATAAAAGTGTCATGTGAGGTTTTTTGTCATTACTACCCTCAGTATTCCACAAGTAGAACCAGGAATTATGGGGACACCATTTACAGATGGCAGACCACATATACAGTATATCCACCCATTGTGGTATCATATTGTCAGCTTCTGTCCCAAGTTACGCTATAACTGTTATGGCGGCCGATCTCTGTGATGGGGGAAGGGCACTAAAATAGTATATGTCCTACACAACAAACTACCTGATAGAAGACTGAAGACCGGGACACAGCCGCCGAATACAAGAGACACAAGCAGTGTCGGACTGGGGAGCCAAGGGCCCACCAGTAACCAACTCCAGGGCCCCACTTTTCAGCTACATGCAAATGTGACATTATCCTCAATCACAAATTTATTTAACAATGAACTAGGTAGATTGTTAAATGAATAATATGCTGCCTTTGTCTGTACATAGTGATTCAAGTATATAGTGCCAAGTACTGCTCATAAGAGGGTGGTGGGCCACTCCTGCACAGGGGCCCACCAGAGGATTCTCCTATTCTCTTGTGGGCCAGTCCAAGCCTGTCTGTATACTCTTTTACGTTCTCCCCTGTCCATTAGCTGTGGTATATCCAACTTGTTCCTGCACGGTCAGACACAGCCATTACACATTTATAAGATGATCTCCTAACAGGAACATTTTTTTTTTAAACCCATCCAACCAATTGTGGAGTTAATTTTTATTCCAAGATCTGTTGATTAAAATATACTTTTGTTCGTGGAAAAACCCCTTTAAGGTTTTCTGTGTAATGCATGGACATGCTGGGTTATCCAGAGCAAGAGACATTCTTGCCAGCCACGTCTGGCTAACAATATAAGAATCTTGATAGAGAGATCCTCTCTTATCTCAGAATTCATGGTAGTTACAGGTTATTTGAATATAGGTTTTCTAAATATGAATAAATAAACACGTTTACATGGAATCAGTCAGAGTGAACATCTTGTCATAGAGCATGGGGAGAAACATTATTAGATATACAATCCTCATCATTGAAATTTCAACACCAAGGAGGAAAAGTCGTGGACTTCTGGAAATCACAGGATGGTGTGAGGTAACGCTATTCATCATGTTGAGGGGCACTCACTTCACCGGGTCAATTAAAGCACACATGCAACGTTTTCCGGTAATCTACAGTCCAGCAGTTTATTAAACATCATAAACTGCTTATAACATAGTCCATCACAGTGGCTCGCAGGAATGTTACACATGTAATATCATAGAGCCTTCTCAGTGACAGATATGCCCACTTGGCTTCAGATACAGCCTTCAGCAAGGTAACAACATCAATGTCCATAACAAGCGGCGTTTTTACCTTTGCCGGGTCTAGCGGCTTCCATTAGCTCTGTTCTGCCTAAGCTATGGTTTAAGGCTCACCAGACGTGGTATCCAGGCCACGTGCCTTCCAGGCTAATGGTGTCCCAGACACAGGGATCAGGCCTCTTGCCTCCCAAGGCTAACGGTGTCCCAGACACAGGGATCAGGCCTCTTGCCTCTCAAGGCTAATGGTGTCCCAGACACAGAGATCAGGCCTCTTGCCTCTCAAGGCTAATGGTGTCCCAGACACAGGGATCAGGCCTCTTGCCTCCCAAGGCTAATGGTGTCCCAGACACAGGGATCAGGCCTCTTGCCTCTCAAGGCTAATGGTGTCCCAGACACATGGATCAGGCCTCTTGCCTCTCAAGGCTAATGGTGTCCCAGACACAGGGATCAGGCCTCTTGCCTCTCAAGGCTAATGGTGTCCCAGACACAGGGATCAGGCCTCTTGCCTCTCAAGGCTAATGGTGTCCCACACACAGGGACCAGGCCTCTTGCCTCCCAAGGCTAATGGTGTCCCAGACACAGGGATCAGGCCTCTTGCCTCTCAAGGCTAATGGTGTCCCAGACACAGGGATCAGGCCTCTTGCCTCTCAAGGCTAATGGTGTCCCACACACAGGGATCAGGCCTCTTGCCTCTCAAGGCTAATGGTGTCCCAGACACAGGGATCAGGCCTCTTGCCTCTCAAGGCTAATGGTGTCCCAGACACAGGGATCAGGCCTCTTGCCTCTCAAGGCTAATGGTGTCCCAGACACAGGGATCAGGCCTCTTGCCTCTCAAGGCTAATGGTGTCCCAGACACAGGGATCAGGCCTCTTGCCTCCCTACTGTTTCGAAATCACCAGGATTTATATATCCTTCTGTGCGCACAGGACCTGTGATGATGTCACAGTCACCTGAAGGGGAGGTACGTGGTCAGCCAGAACACACCCCCTGGACATTTTAGCAATGTAGCAAGACTCTGCATTACAATGGATACACGTTAATGATATACAAATCATGAAAAAACAGATACAAAATTTTAAAATCATCTTGAATTTAAGCATCAATATTGAGCACCAATCCCGTCTGAAGAAGGAGCCTTTGTGCTCTGAAAGCTTGCAAATATATATATATTTTTTCTGGTTAGTCAATAAAGGTATCACTCTCAGAATACTTTTGTCATTTTTGGGCATAAAAGTATTTACATCGAGCACCAAGTGTAGAAATACACACACTTACACGCCTTGCCTGCTATCAATGAGGTTATTAATAGTTGGAGAAATGGCCATACCACTGATTCCACGACCAATTCAATGTAACACTGAGCTGTTAGTGTACCTGGAATGAACACTAGAGGGGTCCAGTTACCATACAGTATGTCACAGCACACCATAATCCCTTTTTTGTGACGACCTTTCCATGGCATTGCCCATTTGGTCTCCTGACCAATTTCTGGCTATTATTGTATCCAGGACAAACAGACTCATCGCTGAAGAGGATAGACATCCAATCCAGTCTTCATTTCCATGATAGTCTTTGAGAGTGGAGGCATGAGGTCAATGGAATTTCTGTAACTAGATTTCTGGCTCATGACCCAGTGTTGTGCAAATGCCTTCTGGTGGCTTTTGTAGACACTGTTTGATACCTTAGGCTTGGTATGTGATGTCTAATTTCACTTGCAGTACAGAATGGATCAATTGTGGAACTACTAGTACAGTCATTTCACCAAGGTGTCCCAGGAGCTATTTTTCATGATGACAATACCAGAGCACACATTGCTCGTGTTATTGTGAGCAGCCTGTGTGGCCTAAACATGGTACTATGGCCTGCAGGGTCTTTGGACTTGCCTACGATCACACACATCTGAGACATTATTGTTTGGAAATTGCAAAGGGAGCTGTCCGCAGTGGATCTTGATGATTTGCATGCCCAAGTGCATTCAGCATGGCAGAACTCTCCTTAGATACGGTGGCTCAGTGGTTAGCACTCCAGTCTTGCAACACTGTGGTCCTGAGTTCAAATCCCACCAAGGACAACATCTGCAAAGAGTTTGTATGTTCTCCCTATGTTTGCATGGGTTTCCTCCCAATTTCCAAAGACATGCTGATAGGGAATGTAAATTGTGAGCCCCAATGGGGACAGTGATGATAATGTCTGGAATTAATGGCGCTATATAGGTGAGTAAAATAAATAAATTACTGAACTAATTAATAGCAGACAATGCATATAAGTGTATGTATTTCTGCAGGTGGTGCTCATACTCAATACTGAATAAATCAAGATGTTTTGAACATTGTGTTTCCATTTTTTCAGCATTTCCATATCATGAACGTGTGTGTTGATCTTGTGATTTCTACACTTTTATGACTTTTCCTTCCTAGTGTTGCAATTTCAATGTTGAGGAGCGAAGTTTAGAGTGAAAAAAATCTGCATAGTTTAAATTTTAATCTAACCACTTCCTGACATACATTGTACATGTTTGGTGGATATAAGGTTCGCATGTATGGAGCAGGCTCAGGAGCTGAGCCCACACTATATACAGGGAGTGCTGGCTGTGTTATACAGCTGGCACCTGCATCTAACAGCAGCTCATCACTGTTGTTTAACCACGTAATTGCTGCTGTAAATATGGGGTAGGTGGTCATGAAGTGCTAATGGGTTGCATGGAAGCCAGTGACCTCCTAAAGACCTCAGTTGCAGCCACCTTTGTACTTCAAGCAATCAGATTCAAGTTCACTAGGGGAACTAAAAACAAACAAAAAAAAGCAATAAAAAAAAAGTTTTAAAAAATATATATTAAAAAAAATGTTTAGATCACCTCCCTTTTCCAATGCAATACAAAAATAAAGACAATAACAACATATTTGATATCAAAGTGAAGAATATTTTTTATCCACGAAAGTTAAAAGACCCCTGATATCCTTGGTATCATTGTAATTGTACTGACCATGAGAATCACACTGCGGGTCATTTTCACCGCACACTGAAGGCTCTAAAAACAAAACCCCCAAAAATAATAGTGGAATTTCTTTTTTTTCACCATTTCTGTCACAAGTGTGCTGTACCCTGCTGGGACCTGTGGTGCACCTGGGATCAGAAGATCACAGAGACTAGCTGATCACAGGTCCTCTTTGGAATCTACGCACCCATTCATATGAGTGGTGCGCCCAAACCTCTACAGTATATGTGTATATATGTGGATATGACAATTAAGCGTATTTTAGTGCTTACCATCAAATTGTTTAAATCCTCTTTCATCTGTTGCAACTTCTTCCTCTGGCTAAACTCAAAATGATAAAAATGTAACAAATCACATAATGACATGTTCATAAGAATATCAAATTGTGAGTAAGAAAAAAAATCACTAAGTGCAAAGAAAAAAGTTTTTCTCTAATTCATTTCTAAACATTTTTTTAGTAAATATCTGAAAATTTTGTCTTCACGAATAGAAGACAGAAAGGAGTAGAATTGCTTTCTATACAGCCCCTAATTTAAAGGGACTGTCAGCACAGAATGACTGTTCAAACCAAGTACAGGCGCTCAGTGTAACATGGCCAATCATTTACATACACCATCCCACCTGCTTGTTTTCCATCTTTCTCCACCCTTCCCTGGCTCCATGAAGCCTGAGCTGTCATTCAAATAAGGAGTGGAGGGGGGATGTTGAGATAGAGGGAAACCAAGTAGATGGGAAGGTGTATATAAATGATTGGCTCCGCAATGAAGCACCGAGCTTAGTTTGAACAGTCATTCTGTGCTTACAGAGTCCTTTTAAAGGAGTTTTCTAAAACAACAATATTCATGGCATATCCTTAGGATAACCATCAATATCAGATCTCATGGCAGCTGTCTATGTGGGGGCGAAGCTATTCACCAAGGGCTACATCATCTCTATTGTTTACCGAGCAAGGGGGGCTACACTTTTAATGGTGGCTTTGCCTGGTATTAATGCCTTGTTCGGTTTAAGGTTACAGAAAAGATTACAGAAGTAATCCTGGGGGCACATATTTTTATGAATGAATTTTCTTGTTATTAAATCAACATATAATATAACAAAATACTCTGATATATAATAAAGTCCAAAACATATAGGTACACTTCATTAAAGGGGTATTCCCAAGTTTTGAAGTTATTCTCTATCCATGAGAGAGGGGATAGCTTCCCGATTGCTAGGGCTCCTAGCACTGGGACCCCCATTGATCTAAAAAAGAGGAGCGCTAAAGAGCCCCATGAGAATGGAGTGGAGGTCAATCATGCACACTGTGGATTCCATTCGTTCTTAATAGGACCGCTACAGATAGCTGAACAGTGGGCTCATCCTGTCTTCAGCAGTCCCATAACAATGAATGGAGAGGCAGCATCATGATTGACCTCCGATCCATTCACAAGGCCCCAGTACTCGAAATCGGTGGGCATCACAGCTATAGGACCCCCAGCAATCAAGAAGTTATTCCCTAATCCACGGAGAGGGGGCACCTTCAAAACTTGAGAATTCCCCCTTTAAAGAATCGTAATCCACCAATATGGTTACTGTGATTGATACCTTGAAATAGTTATCCTGGCTGATCAGACTGCAGTTGGGAAGCATTTTCAGAAGTTTGTCGGCAAGTGTTGTTTTTCCACCATTTGTCACACTACCAAATTAAAAATGAAATATGTCAAAATCCACATATTTAATAATAACATTAGTGAATGAAATAAAGCACTAAAGGGAAGCAGAGCAGAGGACTATCCAGGGCTGTTGCAGCTTTTCAACTGGCTGTGTACAAAAACGGGAAGAAGATTGTCTGGATACACTGTAACAAAGTCCAGCTTAGTCTCTGAAAGGAAACAACAATATTCCCAGGAAGAGGAATTGAAACACTGTATGTTACAGAAGCCCTCCCATGAAGATTTTTCTACATTAATTGTATGTGTATGTATGTAATGTAGTGTGAGTGTATTAATATACTCACCTACTGCTGCCTTCTCTGCCTTCTATCCAGGCTCGTTCTGCTCCTCTTCTCAGTGACATCACCACTCTGCAGATCACACTGCACTCTTCATGACCCAGAAGTGGCTTTTATAATTGAAGTCTATGTAGCGTCAGGATGAAGTTCCACAGACTTATGTTGTAAAAGAGACTTCTGGCTCACGCATAGAGTGAACCGGATAGTCTGAATTGTGGTGACGTCACTGAGAAGTGAAGCAGAACAGAGCTGGACACCAGAGAAGGCAGCGGTAGGGGAGTATATTAACACATACACACCAAATACATATACACACATTTAATGAAAAAACATTAATGGGAGTGCTTTTTTAAAGCGGAATTGTCACCATATTTCACAATGCAAGTGGTATACATTATTAGATAGATCCTGATGATACTTGTGTACTTTGAAAATCCATGTCAGAATGCTTCTATAATGCTGATATTAATATGTCCTGCTAAAAAATGAAAGAGCTCATAAGTACAAGTGTATTCAATCTCCACCCAACCAGCACTGACTGACAGCTGCAGCTTGTACTAATCAGAGTGAGAGCTCAGCAGCAGGAGAGAGGAGGGACACTAAGGAGCTGTCTATCAGGCTAGCTGGGAGAAGAGTGAGTGTAAACTTTCAAAATTAGGATTATACAGCCATTCTAGCATGGATTTTCATAGTAAGTACACTAGCCCCATTTTGCTGAATATAATAATCTGATTTTGGCTGACTGAAATATATGGAAGAATAGACAGTTATAACATGAGCTATATAAAAATGTTTTAATCTATTATATGTAAGGGACAGCCCTATGATAGACTTTAGCCCTGAAGTATCCAATGGCTCCGTGCAGAAAGGTGAGTCAACCTTATGACACTGGCCAGATGTAGGGGTGATTAAATGGAAATATCCGCATTTATAGCATAGTATAGTATAAGAAGCATTGGGACGTTATCTGCTATGTTATTGTAAGAATACTCACCCACCAATTCCAACAATGAACGTTTTCATGGCCTTACTTTCTTGGTTTCTACTTCTGTGTTAAAACAACAAGAAGGTATTATATATTTACAGAAAATTAAAAACATCAGAAAATGTTATATTAAATATTGTATTAAAAATGTCACATTTTGTTAAATAAATGCCAATAAGAAGAACACATTACAAATAAGCTTTTTTCAAGTTATCTAACACGAGGGGTGTTGTAAAAGTCAGGTGCCCAAGCCCCAAGACATGTGATCCACCCCTCCCCAAAAATAAAAAAATGTAACACCACAGATAACACATAAGAGTACAATTAATGTAGTACATGTCACCTGCAGTCCTGTGTAACACTACAGATAATACAGTGATCACTCTTTGAGAACAAATAATGTAGTAAATGATACCAGCAGTCCTATGTAAAACTATGGACACCATTTACAGTGATATTGTCACATGGTAGCACTGTGGTGCTTGATAGATAAAGTGTCATGGTCTGCCAGGGTAATAAATCTCCTGTTGTCCTGCTGCTCCTGAACCCAATGATTTTCTCATGTCTTGTGACATTTCTTTTCCATGTGGTGCCATTGCCAACAGCGTGGAAAATGGGAGAAGTCAAGCAGTGCCATCAGCTGATAATAGGCAGCAACCAGTGGGACCTAGCTACACCCATCTACTATTTGGAGAAGTCTGGCCAGAAGGTCAAGGAAAGATGCCAAGTGATTCAACTATGCATAAAAATGTAGAAACAGAATGCAGAAAAATGGAAGCAGGTGTTCTGGACTGATGAGTCAAAATTCTAAGTATCCATGGATTTTTGCACCTCTCTTTCTTCATGTGTTCAATACTTTTTCCCTGTGTCATCTCCTATTACACATAATTTATTGACATTTCACCATAAACCAGCCATGACCAAGTGCCCCCGCATGATTTCAGAGAGAGGAGTGAAAATAATTTTCAGAAGAGCTGTCCAAGAGCCAAGGACCACCAGAGGAGAGCTACAGAAAGACCTGGAATGAACAGGTACAATTGTTTCAAAGAAAACTATAAGTAATGCACGCAACCTCCATGACCTGTATGGACGCTCACCAAGCAAGACTCCATAGCTGAACAAAAAGCATGGTCAAACTCATTTACAATTTGCTCAACAATATTTAGACAAATTGGTGAAATGCTGGGAGAATATAGTCTGTTCAGATGAGAACAAAATTGAACTCTTTGAATGCCATAATACAGACCATGTTTGGAGGCCAAAAGGCACTGCATTTCTCCCCAAAAACACCATGCCAACAGTGAAGTTTGGAGGTGGGAACATCATCGTGTGGGGTTGTTTTTCAGAATATGGCACTGGCAAACTTCATGTAATTGAAGGAAGGATGAATGGACAGATTTACTGAGACATTCTTCATAAAAATCTGCTGCCATTTACCAGGATGATGAAGATGTAACAAGGGTGGACATTTCAACAAGACAATGATCTCAAATACACAGCCAAGGAAACGCTTAATTGGTTTCAGAGAAAGAAAATAAAGCTGCTAGAATGGCCCAGACAATCACCTTACCTGAATCTAATAGAAAATTTATGGAAGGAACTAAAGCTCAGATTTCATAGAAAGAGCCCACGAAACCTTCAGGATTTGAAGAGGGCTTGTGTGGAAGAATAGGACAAAATCACACCTGAGCAATGCATACGACTAGTTTCTCCAAAGAGGAGTCATCTTGAAGCTGTCATCACTAATAAAGACTTTTGCACGAAGTATTAATTCAATTTCATTAAGTGTATGAGAAATGTTACCCCTTGGATACCGGTCATACGCCGCTCACTCAGCCAAACCATATCTCACACTTTGCACTGACGAAGGGCAGTACCCTGAAACACAGTGTCTGCAAATTGAGATTTTGGTTTTGGCTATTATCCCAAGTCATGTGATAAGGCTCCTTGAAGAGTCAATATTGACTTTTAGGATTGCTACTTCCTATAAGTGACAATAGCGTTCTAGTTCTCTTCTTCTCTGAAGAGACAATTTGCATATTTCCCAAAAGAGCATAGTGGCTTAAAAGTGTCCTCACCTTGACATGCTAAACATGTCACTCTCCACAAAGAGAAACTTTACTCCTTGGATATTAAGTGTGTTCAATACTTTTTCCCTGCGTCATTTCTCATTATTACACATAACTTAATTTATGGACATCTATGGTTTGATTTCTTTGCCTGTGTGGTTTGGATGGGTTGTTACTGACATCTGGTGAGAATTTCGTGTCAAAAGCACCATTAGAAATATACTTTCTTAGAGAACTGATGACGAGAGAGAGAATAATGTGAGCTGTCTACTCATCTCATGAATTCAATGTAATAGCCTCTGTGCACATCCTATAGGGCATATTCCCAGATGTTAACAATGCAATAAAAAATATATTCTACCAAGAAAACATAACACAAATATATCAACATGAGAAGACACCATATACAGGTGCTTCTCACAAAATTAGAATATCATCAATAAGTTAATTTATTTCAGTTCTTCAATACAAAAAGTGAAACTCATATATTATATAGAGTCATTACAAACAGAGTGATCTATTTCAAGTGTTTATTTCTGTTAATGTTGATGATTATGGCTTACAGCCAATGAAAACACAAAAGTCATTATCTCAGTAAATTAGAATAATTAACAAAAAACACCTGCAAAGGCTTCCTACACTTAGTCTGTTTTCGTAGGCTCCACAATCATGGGGAAGACTGCTGACTTGACAGATGTCCAGAAGACAGTTATTGACACACTCCACAAGGAGGGTAAGCCACAAAAGGTCATTGCTAAAGAAGCTGGCTGTTCACAGAGTGTTGTATCCAAGCATATTAATGGAAGGCTGAGTGGAAGGAAAAAGTGTGGTAGAAAAAGGTGCACAAGCAACCGGGATAACCGCAGCCTTGAAAGGATTGTTAAGAAAAGGCCATTCAAAAATTTGGGGGAGATTCACAAGGAGTGGACTGCTGCTGGAGTCATTGCTTCAAGAGCCACCACACACAGACATATCCATGTCATGGGCTATAAGTCTCGCATTCCTTGTGTCAAGCCACTCATGACCAATAGACAACACCAGAAGCATCTTACCTGAGCCAAGGAGCAAAAGACCTGGACTGTTGCTCAGTGGTCCAAGGTGTTATTTTTCAGATGAAAGTAAATTTTGCATTTCATTTGGAAATCAAGGTCCCAGAGTCTGGAGGAAGAGTGGAGATGCACACAATCCAAGCTGCCTGAGGTCTAGTGAAGTTTCCACAATCAGTGATGGTTTGGGGAGCCATGTTATCTGCTGGTGTAGGTCCACTGTGTTTTATCAAGACCAAAGTCAGCGCAGCCGTCTACCAGGAAATTTTAGAGTACTTCATGCTTCCCTCTGCCGACAAGATTTTTGGAGATGGAAATTTCATTCTCCAGCAGGACTTGGCACCTGTTCACACTGCCAAAAGTACCAATACCTGGTTTACTCACAACAGTATCACTGTGCTTGATTGGCCAGCAAACTCGCCTGACCTTAACCCCATAGAGAATCTATGGAGTATTGTCAAGAGGAAGATGAGAGACACCAGACCCAACAATGCAGACGAGCTGAAGGCTGCTATCAAAGCAACCTGGGCTTCTATAACACCTCAGCAGTGCCACAGGCCGATCGCCTCCATGCCACGCCGCATTGATGCAGTAATTGATGCAAAAGGAGCCCCGACCAAGTATTGAGAGCACTTACTGAACATACATTTCAGTAGGCCAACATTTTGGATTTTAAAATCATTTTTCAAGCTGTTGTTATAAAGTATTCTAATTTACTGAGATAATGACTTGTGTGTTTTCATTGGCTGTAAGCCATAATCATCAACATTAACAGAAATAAACACTTGAAATAGATCACTCTGTAATGACTCTATATAATATATGAGTTTCACTTTTTGTATTGAAGAACTGAAATAAATGAACTTTTTGATGATATTCTAATTTTGTGAGAAGCACCTGTATATCCAAGTTTTATCTATATAAGATATCTACACAGCAGTCCAGTCCTGTCCAGAGGCAAAAACAGCATAATTTAGGATATGACCTCGACTGTCTCAGTGATGCATTGTCTCAGGTCATTCAGATCCTGTGGCTTTCTGGTTTGGAGCATATACACTGATTCCTTTATATAGCCTCACAGAAAGAAGTTGCAGGGTGTTAGATCTGGCAATTGTGGAGGCGAATTGGCCTGAGACAACAATGGAACTCATTATTGAACACTTGCAGTGTATAGATAAAACTTGGATGGATATTGTACAAGGTAAGTGCCCCTAAATGTACATATAGAGAGAGAGAGAGAGATTGCATGTTAGCCCATGTATGCAAATATATATATACTCGTGTGTATATACTGTATATATATATATATATAAAATCCCCCCACATGTATTACACATGAATAATACTTCCACTGATATAATTCTCCTCATGTATAGTGCCACAGTGTGGTTGCTGAGGGGGATGAGGGGAGACAATAGGGATGCCCAGTCAGTTGCTGGAAAACATGTTCAGGAATGAACCTAGGTGCAGCGGCAGAAGTGTGACGATGCTGCGGGCCCGGTGTCGGTGGTGAACAGAGCGGAATCCATCATTGCTTTCCCGGTGGCTATTCTATTGAAGCCGTGGGCAGCCGGAGGAAGAGCGTGCGCAAATTGGGATCTCGGCCCAGCCCGCTGCTTTAGGAAAATGGCCACCGGTGGTGGTGCATGCGCAGTTTGGCCTAGATTTCAATCTGTGCACGCGCCGCCTCCAGTGGCCATTTTCTGGCGCACCATGGCTTCAGGAAAATGGCTCCCGAGAAAGCAATCATGCACTCCGCTCTGCTCACCGCTGACACCGGGCCCCCAGAATTGCCACACTTCTGCAGCTAGCGGCGGCTTCCTGGGGAAGGGACCCTGCTCTATGCAAAGCACTCTGCTCTGCCTCACCACCGACACTGGGCCCGCAGCATCGTACCGCTGGGATACCCTTCCTCCTACCCAGGGCCCACATAATTGCCCCACTTCTGCAGCCGCTGGCTTCCTGAGGAAGGGACCATGCCTCCTGTGAGCCTGCTCCACCGCTGTCGCCCCCGCAGGTAAAATATCTTAAATTTGGACTATAAGATGGACCCCCATCTTATAAAAATCTTTTTTTTCCTATTTTTCACCCCAAAACTTGGGGTGCGTCTTATAGTCCGAAAAATACGGTATGTATGTAACAGACTGTAGATTTGTATGTAATAAATATTCTTTATTGATACATGGTTTTGTCTTTCTTTGTTAGCGTTAAGGCATCACTAATATTTGTATATTATTAATAGTCAAGTTTGACGTTAATAATATCAGACTACAATAGAGGTATAGGAGTCCCCATTACATTTTGTAGGGAAATTTTCCCCCTTTTTCAGATAGTGTCTTTTGAAGTTTATGAATTCATGTCATGTTCTCTCGGTTATGAGTACGGTGGCTATAATTTTGTACCATCCTTTTTGAATCACTTTGTATATTAACTATAAAATCTGGGTCAATCGGCCACATAGGAATATACCCTGAAGGATTTTCCCATTCATTTCATGAGCTCACGTGCTCCTTTATACGTTGTGTGCAGCAGCGCGTGATGTAATGTCGACAGTAAGGAGCAAATACAATACACAAATACATTCAGAGAAGGAGTCGGATAAATGCTGCGATGATCAGTAGAAGGTTTGCTTCACATCTGGTCTTATTTCCTGCACTATCCCTATGTCCTGTTGTGTATAATATGTGACTCTTTGACACCATGCTTGATGAAGACAGCCGAGCAGTCTCGTAAGCTTGTATCAAGCACTGAGGACTCTCAATGTGGATTATTTTTAAGAGAGAGATACATTTTATTTTGTGTAAATATATAGGAACTTTTAACATTCACCTTTGAATGCAGTTGTGAAGTCTGCATAGCCTAGCCTAGTATAGGGAAATACATTGTATATGCCCCCTGTTTACCTTGTGTACGGCCATGGAGAATGCCTCCTGTCAGCTCAGTGGAAGTGGGCAGGACGAGCTCACATGGCTGTCGTAGTCACACATCACGTGGGCTTGTAAAGCTGATGGGTGGAGATTCACTACAGAAAGGAGAAAAAAATGGCCCTATGAATAGAAAAAAGGAAGCCGGGCTACCACTGTCCATTTTAGGGCTCGCTCACACCACTGTATAACTCGGGCAAGTGCTATCTGTGAAATAAATTGCAACATGCCACGACTTCACTCTGTATTCGGCTGAGTGCGAGAAAAAAAAATTGGATGCTATGCGGACTATCAGTATAACATCCGATTTTTCGGATACATTTCAATTCTGTAATATGGTGGGAAATGATCCTGTAAATGATTAATAGCTGGTGAGTAAAAAAACGGATTATATATGGGCTGCACATGGATGACAAGTGAGAGAAAATGGTCCCACTTTTCTGGATAAGAATGGAACCGGTTATTTAAACGCTCGTGTGACTTCAGCCTTAGACCACAGCCCCACTATCAGTATTTGTTCAGTATTCGGTCAGTATTCAGTCAGTATTTTTTCTCATGAGTGGGAGCCAAAACCAGGTGAGGAACAATCAGAGAAAAGGTAGAATAGAAACAAGTCACCAATTCTGCATTTATCCCCCACTCCTGGTTTTGGCTCCCACTCCTGAGAAAAAATACTGATAGTGGGGCTGAGACCTTAGTTTCACTCACTGACGTCTCGAGGGGAAAAGGACTGTGGAATCAAATAAGATCACGCCAGGCAAACAGTCAAATAACAACTCCGTGATATATTACAATTATAAGCAGCTTCTTATTAGGAGGACTTATAATATGTATGACCTAGCCTGGATTAAGGCAGTGCTATCTAGGAGAAAATAGAAGATTTTGTAGGATTTCTTTCACACACACACTTTTTTTTACATGTACAAAGTACCATGAATTTCATGGAAGTTTGGTGATGTGTTTTGTTAAAGTCCTATAGATAATCATATGGAAAAATACATGAGATAAATTGAACACCTAGAGCAGGGGTCTCAAACACGCGGCCCGCGGGCCGCATGCGGCCCCTCCGGCTGCTTCTTGCGGCCCGCAGGCACATAGACCCTGTAACGATCGCGGCTCTCTCCAGCAGCCGCCGACATCAGCGCTGTAGTGTAGTGTATTGCCGCGCAGAGACCGGCTCTCTGCACAGCAATACCAGTGCCAGCCCCCGTCCTATCAGAGGCCAGCAGCTGACATCTGCATCCCAGCGCAGCAGCGTATGACGTCACTGCCATGCGCAGACATCAGCTGCTGGCCTCTGATAGGACGGGGGCTGGCACTGGTATTGCTGTGCAGAGAGCCGGTCTCTGTGTGGCAATACACTGCACTACAGCGCTGATGTCGGCGGCTGCTGGAGAGAGCCGCGATCGTTACGGGGTCTGTGCCTGCGGGCCACAGGTGCAGAAAGGATGCCGAGGGAATGGAGGACAGGTGAGAATCTTTTTTTTTTCTCTGTCATGTGAAATACAGACCAGGGGGGCACTGTGCGCAGTATGGGGGGACGGGGACCTTGACCGCAGTATGGGGGGACGGGGACCCTGACCGCAGTATGGGGGGACGGGGACCCTGACCGCAGTATGGGGGGAACATGGATGGGGGACATGTCTGCAAGATAAGGACCAGGATGGGAGACCATGTCTGCAATATGGGGGACTATGTCTGCAATATGGGGGACCTGGATGGGGGACCATGTCTGCAATATGGGGGACCATGTCTGCAATATGGGGGACCTGGATGGGGGACCATGTCTGCAATATGGGGGACCATGTTTGTAATATGGGGGACCTGGATGGGGGACCATGTCTGCAATATGGGGGACCATGTTTGTAATATGGGGGACTTGGATGGGGGACCATGTCTGCAATATAGGGGACCTGGATGGGAGACCATGTCTGCAATATGGGGGACCTGGATGGGAAACCTTGTCTGCAATATGGGGGACCTGGATGGGAGACCATGTCTGCAGTATGGGGGACCAGGATGGGAGACCATGTCTGCAGTATGGGGGACCTGGATGGGAGACCATGTCTGCAGTATGGGGGACCTGGATGGGAGACCATGTCTGCAGTATGGGGGACCTGGATGGGAGACCATGTCTGCAGTATGGGGGACCTGGATGGGAGACCATGTCTGCAGTATGGGGGACCAGGATGGGAGACCATGTCTGCAGTATGGGGGACCTGGATGGGAGACCATGTCTGCAGTATGGGGGACCTGGATGGGAGACAATGTCTGCAGTATGGGGGACCTGGATGGGAGACCATGTCTGCAGTATGGGGGACCTGGAGGGGAGACCATGTCTGCAGTATGGGGGACCTGGAGGGGAGACCATGTCTGCAGTATGGGGGACCTGGAGGGGAGACCATATCTGCAAGATGAGGACCAGTTCAAAAGGTGTATAGAAAATAAAATGGTATCACTAAAAATGTCACTTTGTCATGCAAATAATGCGGCCCCCCCAAATGAAATGTTTTTCCGTGTGCGGCCCATATGCCCAGCTGAGTTTGAGACCCCTGACCTAGAGCATACTGCAATATGGAAAAAGCCACTGATCTAAAAAAAAAAAAGCCACCAAAAGTATAAATAAAGGTAAAACAAATAAAT
This sequence comes from Phyllobates terribilis, assembly GCF_046119375.1. NCBI lineage: Eukaryota > Metazoa > Chordata > Amphibia > Anura > Dendrobatidae > Phyllobates > Phyllobates terribilis. Next base: position 186,406,311 of record NW_027362761.1, read on the forward strand.
ACATAAAAATGTCTGAACAAGAAAAAAACAAGAAATACCAAAAAAAAGCTAGTAAAAAAAGCACTGCAAAGGGTGAATGATGTATAGATCCACAGCATTAGGCTACACGGTGACATGGGTCACACAACAGCAATAATCAGACAAGTCACGCGACCAAAAACACTTGGCTGTGACTGTAATTACGCTGTAAAATAAATCACCAAATCACAGTCACATGCAACTTGTGATGAAGTCTAGGGCAAGTGAGCTGCAGGTGACTTGTGAGCGGCAATAGAAAATCCAACACATTTGGAAATTGGGTATCTGTAGCCTAAACTGACCTGCTGCCAGGCAATGTACACTGCAGATTTTCTTGATTTTATAAAACCTCCACTATGCTACTACTACTACTGTAATACACAGTGTATATTCTATCTGGATAGAAAATCCACTGTATAAACGATCCATGTGAATATGCCCTTAGGCTGGAATCATGCATACAGGTCTTATAACAGTTGTAAAAGTCAGGATATTTGCACAGTGAATCTTTTTGCTGAGTTTTCGGAGCAGAAACTAAAAAAAAATACGTTTTTGAAGAGGATTTAGAGAGTTTCCACTTGGCTACGTTCCTATGTAACTAAAACGTAGAGGATTTTCCACTGTGTATTCGTTTGCAGAAAAGCCACTGCATTCTATAGTTAGAAAAAACACATTAAATCTTCTGAAATCTCATACACATGCTGCGAAAATGATCCACAGTGTAGGTTGACAAGAGCACAGGCGTGAGATCAGAAGCATGTTAGTTTTCCACTGTGAGAGGTCCACAGTAAATATTTTCCTAAGGGCTTATTCACACGTCAGTATTTTGCATCAGTATTTGTATACCAAAACCAGGAGTGGAATTTACAGAGAAAAACTATAATTGAATGATTGACTCCTGTTCTGTGTTTTGGAGACGCTCCTGGTTTTGGCATACAAATGCTGATGGAATACTGATTAACAATGCTGATGTGTGAATATAAAGTCCACTCTAAGGCTGCGTGCCCACTATGCACTTTTCAAGCGTTTTTGCCTCGGAATTTCCACAGCGAAAACGCTTAAAAAACACTTGGTATTACGTGCCCCATGGTCCCCAATGATAATCCGCATGTGCTGTGCACATGCGGCGGAAATTTCCACTGCGGATTATCATTGCAGAAAAATACGCAGCACAACGCGCCCATTGACTTACATTGAACCGCATAATATCCGCATGTATACATGCGGATGTTATGCGGTTCAATGCGCGGATGGTACCCGGGTCTGGAGAAGAGGAGACTCTCCTCCAACCCGAGTACTATGGTACCTGCAAGTAAAAAGAGCATTATAAAGTAAAAAATAAGAAAAATTATTCATACTCACCTCTCCGGCGGCCCCCGGTCTCCTCCCGGCCGCGTCCTCTCTCCTCGGCGTCCCGCAGTGTACTGGCAGGACCTGCGGTGACGTCATTTGGTCCACTGATGGCTGATGACATCAGCGGTCAGGTGATGGTCGCATGACTATCAGCTGACTAAATGATGTCACCGCAGGTCCTGCCAGTACACCGCGGGACGCCGAGGAGAGAGGACACTGCCGGGAGGAGACTGGGGGCTGCCGGTGAGGTGAATATAAGGTTTTTTATTTCTTTTTACTTTTTTAATTCTTTTTTTTACTTTAAATGCAGCATTTGATAGTAGAAATTTCCTCTAAGTTGGTCACACAATATAAATCCATGCCAGTTGTATTGGCGGCTGACATGAAGCCCAGGTTAGTAATGGAGGGCGTCTATAAGACATTACATTACTAACCGCGTAGTAAAATAGTCGCCGCCTTTACAATAAAAATACGGCCAGAATTAAGTATTTTAATGAAATAAAAAACACGCGGTTTTAAAAGAAAAAATATTGTACGCCTCCGCAAAGCCATCAATCTTCTGAAAAAAACGTAAAATAACAAACAACCATATTCCTCACCTGTCCGCTGTCAACGACGCAGTCCACATACCGCCAACGAGTGTCCCACGGCAATCTGGGTCACTTCTACAGCTGTGAGATCAGCAATTACTGATGTCACTGCTGTAGAATACAGCACTGTATTCACAGCCATTGGCTTTAATTGAAACGCAGCAAATCCACAGGTTACCTGCGTTTTTGCTGCATTTCAATTCAAGTCAATGGGCTCGAATTCGCAACGCCCAAACAATGGTCATGTTGCGTTTTTTAACACAATGCGAATCTGGAACGGAAATTTCCGTATCATGTGCACAGTACATTCGGATTCGCATTGCGATGCATGGCAGACCTATTAACAAGCGTTTTCGCAGCGTTTCTGCGGCGGGAAAACCACCGCAAAAATGCATCAAAAACACTACGTGAAACTCAGTCTAAGGCTATCTGAATGAGCCCTAAGGGTATGTGCACATGGTTTCTTTCAGACACCGATGTAGCCGCATAGTTCTTACAGCAGAAGACACTTTAGGAAAACATCTGCGGTGGTTTCCCTAAAGCGTCTTTTTTTTTTTAACGACTTTTTGGACGTCTTTGTGGAGACTTTGCCGTCAAAGTTTTTTTATTTCATTTTAAATTCCATATATAACATAGCAGCATCTTCCAAGCGGAAGCCAGAGGTGTATCTCGGTTTTCCCGCACCTGGGGCAAGAATCCAGTTTGGCGCCTCCCAAGCACATATGTGATTTGCACACTTACAGTCACGTGCCGACGAGCTGCTCTCCCTAATTCTCTCAATGTTCAGTGAAAAACTGGGAGAAGCAGGAAGAGAAGCTCGTTGTCACGTGACTGTAAGTATGAAAATCACATATGAATGAAGTGGCCATGTGATGACTGATGGAACCTGCAAGCAGAGCAGAATCCTGACAGTGAGTATTTTACACGCTGTTAGGATTAGCTACAGGGTTTCATTTTATAATTAAAGGGCTTGTCCAGGTTTGAGATGAAAGTCTGCAGTCACTGTGTGTGACTACAGGCTACTGAATTCTCACAGCGCATGCACTGCACACTTTTAGGATTCTCCCTTGCCGATGGCAAGAGTGGACGGTCATGTCAGCACAAGTATGCGATTTGTATACTTCTGGCCTTGCTCAATTCATTTTCATTGAGTGAGTCCACGCATGACTAGTCGACACGTGACCACATGTATGCAAATCGGCGGCACCAGAGAATCCTGCCAGCGTGCAGTGCGCACTGTGGGAAATCAGAAGCCTGCAGTCACATAGAATTACTGCAGACTCATCACAACTTTGGACAACCCCTTTAATGCTCCTAACATAAATAAAAATATGAGAATTAGTATCACAAAAAAAGATTTATATCCAGCTACCTTATAAATGACATTGTCTCTGGAGTCGTTCTCTTTCTTTTCTTCATCTTGTCCAGACTCCATGATGACTTTTCTCATCCACAGCTGTCTCTGCAGACTTCCATCTTCTCTGGTCTTCTGCAGAACATCCCCACACGATGCCCTTAAAGATAGTAGTGTCATTATAATGCTCCTGAATAAAAATATCTGCCCAATGCTGTACCCCTGAATAAATAATTGCCATTCGCTATATTCCCTGCACAAAATATGACCTCCACACTGTCCCTCTTATTGTACATGCCCTCTGCACTGCCCCCTCCTTTCCATTCTGGGCCCACTCTTCACACTGTCTTCTTACATTGTGTCCCCCCTCTATACTGTTACCCCTCATCACACTCCCCTTCCTTGGCTTACTGTCCTCTCCTGGCTGTGCACTTACAGTGACACCCCATGCTACCCCCCCCCCACCCCTCCACACTACTCTCTATTTTGTGCCACCTCACACTTTTCTCCCCCATATGGTCTCCTTGCAGTATTCCCCACACATTTCCCCCTCCCTCCTCATACTGTCTCCTTTCACATCCCCCCTGCTAACCATACTGTCTCCTCAGATATATACTTCCTCTCTCTCCATACTGCCTCCTCACACATCCCCGACACCCCATACTGTGTCTGCACCCATTCCATCACTCTCGCTCTCTATACTGTGTCCACATACATTCTCACCCTCTCTCCTCATACTGTGTCTGCAACCATCCCCCCACTCACCATACTGTGTCCGCAGCCATCCCCCCCACTCACCATACTGTGTATGCACCCATCCCCCCCACTCACCATACTGTTATTGCACCCATCCCCCCACTCACCACACTGAGTCTGCATCCATGCCCCCCTCAAATTTCTCCTGCTCCCATCTCCCCATATTGTGTACACACCTATCCCTTCCTCGTTCCCCAAACTATGTCCTCAAATCCTATTTCATCTGCCCCACCCCCAAACTGTGTCCTTAAATCCTATTTATTCCCCCCCACAAACAACAAATCTTCAGTGTCTTCAGCTCCACTGGAGAATTTACCACCGATCGCGCTTCTGCAGCACCAGCGAGTGACGTCAGCAGCGTGATGACGCTGCTGACATCACCCTGACCTTGCGGTCAGAGCTTCAATTGTACTTGTGTCTAAAAGATGTGAGCACAATTGAACACTGGGAGCCGGCGCGCTACACCTTCTGTGAGCTGTCTGTTAGCTTGACAGCCGGCTCAGAGAACTGCTGACTCCCAGTGTAGGGGGCGGCAAAATGCAGCTGCGGGGGAGACACCTCGTACCACCGTGCCGGGCGGCCCGGCGGCACAGCCGGCATGCCCTACCTGACTCCCCCTGGATATGCCTCTGGTGGAAAAAAACATAAAAATGGACCATTTGCTTCTTTTAGCTGAATCACAAAGCTTTTGAAGCCTGAAGCTGTTAAAAGAAGTTACAAAAGACAAAACATATTTACAGCAATGTCATTTTTACATTGCTGTGCACATGTTAGTTCTTGGTGTCAACAGGTTTTTGCTATGTAATCTGAGAGCTGCATGATGTGCATGATGTAGGGGCTGAGAGCCTGACTCCAGCGATATGTCACTTACTGGGTTGCTTGGTGCAGTTTTGATTGAATCCCTGTTTCTATGCTGTAGATAGATGAAGTAGTGCTCAAAATGCTGAGCGGTATATATATGACTGCACTGTATACTGTGAATTGTCTTCAAGCTGCAGATCAGTGAGGGGTGCGGCAGGGTTGCACAGATCAGCCTGACTGGTATCTTCGTGAGACCTAGTCCGGCAGTGATAATCCCCTGCTGATAAAACACTGATTGTATTTAAACAGAAACAGCCTAGTAAGTGGCACATCCCTGGAATCAGGCTCTCTTGCCCTACATTATGCTGTTCTCAGATTACATTGCAAAAGCCTGCTAACAGTTTCTCTTTAAGCATTTTTTTTTCAGGCAGGTTCTGGGAGGAACATATCCTAAAGGAGAAAGTGAGATTTTGTAAGCCATTCCTGTGTTTGACTTAAAAAGACTGCATTAAAAACTGCAGGTGTGATTCCAGCCTAATTCGGGTCTAAGCTAGTCACGGTAGAGATTCTAGTTACCGTATATCTTTTACTACGATGTAAAAAAAAAAGAGTCAGCAACAAATGAAGCATTCAAAGGGAAGGTTCATATTAAACAAAGTTTGCCTAGGTCAAAATATTTTCCTCTTACTTCACTTAGGGGAGTCCTATATCAGGGTGGTTTAAGTCATGTTTTAAGAAAAATGCACTATTTTTCTTACCTTTTTTTTTAAACAGATTAACAGAAAAAAACCCACTGTGGGCAGAAATTAGCTTGAAGTCAATATGGAAGTGAAGCACTATAAGCAGTCAGTTTTTTTTGTGTGGCTTATATGCTGCGTTTGTGCATTTTTACTATTGTTGTGTACTTTTTTTCTTTACAATGCAGCACGCTCTGGATGTTGAGTTTTCAGGTGTTTCCCCACAGGCTTCACTATACGTCAGGAAAATGCATGTTTCTTAGCTAAATGAATGCTGAAAAAATTGTGTGAAGGAAGACTCAAGAGTCAAATAAGGTCATTGCATAATGAATGGTGACCACAGATGTATAAGTTGCAAAATATACAAAACAGCAGATTTTAGAGGAAGAGGGCACCAGCATTGGGTTTCCACAGGATACTAACTACATTTACAATGCTACATTAGGCAGATACACGTTATGCATGCTAAGGGCATCTTTACCAGGGCTGTGGAGTCAGTAAGTCAAACCTCCGACTCCTCAATTTCCATGACTCCAACTCCACAGCCCGGCCTCACTACTGAGCATGTACATAAAGTGCAGAACAGATTCATCTCACTGCCTCACTACTGAGCATGTACATAAAGTGCAGCACAGATTCATCTCACTGCCTCACTACTGAGCGTGTACATAAAGTGCAGCACAGATTCATCTCACTGCCTCACTACTGAGCGTGTACATAAAGTGCAGCACAGATTCATCTCACTGCCTCACTACTGAGCGTGTACATAAAGTGCAGCACAGATTCATCTCACTGTCTCACTACTGAGCATGTACATAAAGTGCAGCACAGATTCATCTCACTGCCTCACTACTGAGCGTGCACATAAAGTGCAGCACAGATTCATCTCACTGCCTCACTACTGAGCATGTACATAAAGTGCAGCATAGATTCATCTCACTGCCTCACTACTGAGCGTGTACATAAAGTGCAGCACAGATTCATCTCACTACTGAGCGTGTACATAAAGTGCAGCACAGATTCATCTCACTGCCTCACTACTGAGCATGTACATAAAGTGCAGCACAGATTCATCTCACTACTGAGCGTGTACATAAAGTGCAGCACAGATTCATCTCACTGCCTCACTACTGAGCATGTACATAAAGTGCAGCACAGATTCATCTCACTGCCTCACTACTAAGTATGTACATAAAGTGCAGCACAGATTCATCTCATTACTAAGCATGTACATAAAGTGCAGCACAGATTCATCTCACTGCCTCACTACTGAGCGTGTACATAAAGTGCAGCACAGATTCATCTCACTGCCTCACTACTGAGCGTGTACATAAAGTGCAGCACAGATTCATCTCACTGCCTCACTACTGAGCGTGTACATAAAGTGCAGCACAGATTCATCTCACTGCCTCACTACTGAGCATGTACATAAAGTGCAGCACAGATTCATCTCACTGCCTCACTACTGAGCATGTACATAAAGTGCAGCACAGATTCATCTCACTGCCTCACTACTGAGCATGTACATAAAGTGCAGCACAGATTCATCTCAATGCCTCACTACTGAGCATGTACATAAAGTGCAGCACAGATTTATCTCACTGCCTCACTACTGAGCATGCACATAAAGTGCAGCACAGATTCATCTCACTGCCTCACTACTGAGCGTGTACATAAAGTGCAGCACAGATTCATCTCACTGCCTCACTACTGAGCATGCACATAAAGTGCAGCACAGATTCATCTCACTGCCTCACTACTGAGCATGCACATAAAGTACAGCTCAGATTCATCTCACTGCCTCACTACTGAGCATGTACATAAAGTGCAGCACAGATTCATCTCACTGCCTCACTACTGAGCATGTACATAAAGTGCAGCACAGATTCATCTCACTGCCTCACTACTGAGCATGCACATAAAGTGCAGCACAGATTCATTTCACTACTGAGCGTGTACATAAAGTGCAGCACAGATTCATCTCACTGCCTCACTACTGAGCATGTACATAAAGTGCAGCACAGATTCATCTCACTGCCTCACTACTGAGCGTGTACATAAAGTGCAGCAGAGATTCATCTCACTGCCTCACTACTGAGCATGTACATAAAGTGCAGCACAGATTCATCTCACTGCCTCACTACTGAGCGTGTACATAAAGTGCAGCACAGATTCATCTCACTGCCTCACTACTGAGCGTGTACATAAAGTGCAGCACAGATTCATCTCACTGCCTCACTACTGAGCGTGTACATAAAGTGCAGCACAGATTCATCTCACTGCCTCACTATTGAGTATGTACATTAAGTGCAGCACAGATTCATCTCACTGCCTCACTACTGAGCATGTACATAAAGTGCAGCACAGATTCATCTCACTGCCTCACTACTGAGCATGTGCATAAAGTGCAGCACAGATTCATCTCACTGCCTCACTACTGAGCATGTACATAAAGTGCAGCAGAGATTCATCTCACTGCCTCACTACTGAGCGTGTACATAAAGTGCAGCACAGATTCATCTCACTGCCTCACTACTGAGCATGTACATAAAGTGCAGCACAGATTCATCTCACTGCCTCACTACTGAGCATGCACATAAGGTGCAGCACAGATTCATCTCACTGCCTCACTACTGAGCGTGTACATAAAGTGCAGCACAGATTCATCTCACTGCCTCACTACTGAGCATGCACATAAAGTGCAGCACAGATTCATCTCACTGCCTCACTACTGAGCATGCACATAAAGTACAGCTCAGATTCATCTCACTGCCTCACTACTGAGCATGTACATAAAGTGCAGCACAGATTCATCTCACTGCCTCACTACTGAGCATGTACATAAAGTGCAGCACAGATTCATCTCACTGCCTCACTACTGAGCATGCACATAAAGTGCAGCACAGATTCATTTCACTACTGAGCGTGTACATAAAGTGCAGCACAGATTCATCTCACTGCCTCACTACTGAGCATGTACATAAAGTGCAGCACAGATTCATCTCACTGCCTCACTACTGAGCGTGTACATAAAGTGCAGCAGAGATTCATCTCACTGCCTCACTACTGAGCATGTACATAAAGTGCAGCACAGATTCATCTCACTGCCTCACTACTGAGCGTGTACATAAAGTGCAGCACAGATTCATCTCACTGCCTCACTACTGAGCGTGTACATAAAGTGCAGCACAGATTCATCTCACTGCCTCACTACTGAGCGTGTACATAAAGTGCAGCACAGATTCATCTCACTGCCTCACTACTGAGTATGTACATTAAGTGCAGCACAGATTCATCTCACTGCCTCACTACTGAGCATGTACATAAAGTGCAGCACAGATTCATCTCACTGCCTCACTACTGAGCATGTGCATAAAGTGCAGCACAGATTCATCTCACTGCCTCACTACTGAGCATGTACATAAAGTGCAGCACAGATTCATCTCAATGCCTCACTACTGAGCATGTACATAAAGTGCAGCACAGATTCATCTCACTGCCTCACTACTGAGCATGCACATAAAGTGCAGCACAGATTCATCTCACTGCCTCACTACTGAGCGTGTACATAAAGTGCAGCACAGATTCATCTCACTGCCTCACTACTGAGCATGCACATAAAGTGCAGCACAGATTCATCTCACTGCCTCACTACTGAGCATGCACATAAAGTACAGCTCAGATTCATCTCACTGCCTCACTACTGAGCATGTACATAAAGTGCAGCACAGATTCATCTCACTGCCTCACTACTGAGCATGTACATAAAGTGCAGCACAGATTCATCTCACTGCCTCACTACTGAGCATGCACATAAAGTGCAGCACAGATTCATTTCACTACTGAGCGTGTACATAAAGTGCAGCACAGATTCATCTCACTGCCTCACTACTGAGCATGTACATAAAGTGCAGCACAGATTCATCTCACTGCCTCACTACTGAGCGTGTACATAAAGTGCAGCAGAGATTCATCTCACTGCCTCACTACTGAGCATGTACATAAAGTGCAGCACAGATTCATCTCACTGCCTCACTACTGAGCGTGTACATAAAGTGCAGCACAGATTCATCTCACTGCCTCACTACTGAGCGTGTACATAAAGTGCAGCACAGATTCATCTCACTGCCTTACTACTGAGCGTGTACATAAAGTGCAGCACAGATTCATCTCACTGCCTCACTACTGAGTATGTACATTAAGTGCAGCACAGATTCATCTCACTGCCTCACTACTGAGCATGTACATAAAGTGCAGCACAGATTCATCTCACTGCCTCACTACTGAGCATGTGCATAAAGTGCAGCACAGATTCATCTCACTGCCTCACTACTGAGCATGTACATAAAGTGCAGCAGAGATTCATCTCACTGCCTCACTACTGAGCGTGTACATAAAGTGCAGCACAGATTCATCTCACTGCCTCACTACTGAGCATGTACATAAAGTGCAGCACAGATTCATCTCACTGCCTCACTACTGAGCATGCACATAAAGTGCAGCACAGATTCATCTCACTGCCTCACTACTGAGCGTGTACATAAAGTGCAGCACAGATTCATCTCACTGCCTCACTACTGAGAATGCACATAAAGTGCAGCACAGATTCATCTCACTGCCTCACTACTGAGCATGCACATAAAGTACAGCTCAGATTCATCTCACTGCCTCACTACTGAGCATGTACATAAAGTGCAGCACAGATTCATCTCACTGCCTCACTACTGAGCATGTACATAAAGTGCAGCACAGATTCATCTCACTGCCTCACTACTGACCATGCACATAAAGTGCAGCACAGATTCATTTCACTACTGAGCGTGTACATAAAGTGCAGCACAGATTCATCTCACTGCCTCACTACTGAGCATGTACATAAAGTGCAGCACAGATTCATCTCACTGCCTCACTACTGAGCGTGTACATAAAGTGCAGCAGAGATTCATCTCACTGCCTCACTACTGAGCATGTACATAAAGTGCAGCACAGATTCATCTCACTGCCTCACTACTGAGCGTGTACATAAAGTGCAGCACAGATTCATCTCACTGCCTCACTACTGAGCGTGTACATAAAGTGCAGCAAAGATTCATCTCACTGCCTCACTACTGAGCGTGTACATAAAGTGCAGCACAGATTCATCTCACTGCCTCACTACTGAGTATGTACATTAAGTGCAGCACAGATTCATCTCACTGCCTCACTACTGAGCATGTACATAAAGTGCAGCACAGATTCATCTCACTGCCTCACTACTGAGCATGTGCATAAAGTGCAGCACAGATTCATCTCACTGCCTCACTACTGAGCATGTATATAAAGTGCAGCAGAGATTCATCTCACTGCCTCACTACTGAGCGTGTACATAAAGTGCAGCACAGATTCATCTCACTGCCTCACTACTGAGCATGTACATAAAGTGCAGCACAGATTCATCTCAATGCCTCACTACTGAGCGTCTACATAAAGTGCAGCACAGATTCATCTCACTGCCTCACTACTGAGCATGTACATAAAGTGCAGCACAGATTCATCTCACTGCCTCATTACTGAGCGTGTACATAAAGTGCAGCACAGATTCATCTGCCTCACTACTGAGCATGTACATAAAGTGCAGCACAGATTCATCTCACTGCCTCACTACTGAGCATGTACATAAAGTGCAGCACAGATTCATCTCACTGCCTCACTACTGAGCATGTACATAAAGTGCAGCACAGATTCATCTTACTGCCTCACTACTGAGCATGTACATAAAGTACAGCACAGATGCATCTCACTGCCTCACTATTGAGCATGTACATAAAGTGCAGCACAGATTCATCTCACTGCCTCACTACTGAGCATGTACATAAAGTGCAGCACAGATTCATCTCACTGCCTCACTACTGAGCATGTACATAAAGTGCAGCAGAGATTCATCTCACTGCCTCACTACTGAGCATGCACATAAAGTGCAGCACAGATTCATCTCACTGCCTCACTACTGAGCATGCACATAAAGTACAGCTCAGATTCATCTCACTGCCTCACTACTGAGCATGTACATAAAGTGCAGCACAGATTCATCTCACTGCCTCACTACTGAGCGTGTACATAAAGTGCAGCACAGATTCATCTCACTGCCTCACTACTGAGCGTGTACATAAAGTGCAGCACAGATTCATCTCACTGCCTCACTACTGAGCGTGTACATAAAGTGCAGCACAGATTCATCTCACTGCCTCACTACTGAGTATGTACATTAAGTGCAGCACAGATTCATCTCACTGCCTCACTACTGAGCATGTACATAAAGTGCAGCACAGATTCATCTCACTGCCTCACTACTGAGCATGTGCATAAAGTGCAGCACAGATTCATCTCACTGCCTCACTACTGAGCATGTACATAAAGTGCAGCACAGATTCATCTCAATGCCTCACTACTGAGCATGTACATAAAGTGCAGCACAGATTCATCTCACTGCCTCACTACTGAGCATGCACATAAAGTGCAGCACAGATTCATCTCACTGCCTCACTACTGAGCGTGTACATAAAGTGCAGCACAGATTCATCTCACTGCCTCACTACTGAGCATGCACATAAAGTGCAGCACAGATTCATCTCACTGCCTCACTACTGAGCATGCACATAAAGTACAGCTCAGATTCATCTCACTGCCTCACTACTGAGCATGTACATAAAGTGCAGCACAGATTCATCTCACTGCCTCACTACTGAGCATGTACATAAAGTGCAGCACAGATTCATCTCACTGCCTCACTACTGAGCATGCACATAAAGTGCAGCACAGATTCATTTCACTACTGAGCGTGTACATAAAGTGCAGCACAGATTCATCTCACTGCCTCACTACTGAGCATGTACATAAAGTGCAGCACAGATTCATCTCACTGCCTCACTACTGAGCGTGTACATAAAGTGCAGCAGAGATTCATCTCACTGCCTCACTACTGAGCATGTACATAAAGTGCAGCACAGATTCATCTCACTGCCTCACTACTGAGCGTGTACATAAAGTGCAGCACAGATTCATCTCACTGCCTCACTACTGAGCGTGTACATAAAGTGCAGCACAGATTCATCTCACTGCCTTACTACTGAGCGTGTACATAAAGTGCAGCACAGATTCATCTCACTGCCTCACTACTGAGTATGTACATTAAGTGCAGCACAGATTCATCTCACTGCCTCACTACTGAGCATGTACATAAAGTGCAGCACAGATTCATCTCACTGCCTCACTACTGAGCATGTGCATAAAGTGCAGCACAGATTCATCTCACTGCCTCACTACTGAGCATGTACATAAAGTGCAGCAGAGATTCATCTCACTGCCTCACTACTGAGCGTGTACATAAAGTGCAGCACAGATTCATCTCACTGCCTCACTACTGAGCATGTACATAAAGTGCAGCACAGATTCATCTCACTGCCTCACTACTGAGCATGCACATAAAGTGCAGCACAGATTCATCTCACTGCCTCACTACTGAGCGTGTACATAAAGTGCAGTACAGATTCATCTCACTGCCTCACTACTGAGAATGCACATAAAGTGCAGCACAGATTCATCTCACTGCCTCACTACTGAGCATGCACATAAAGTACAGCTCAGATTCATCTCACTGCCTCACTACTGAGCATGTACATAAAGTGCAGCACAGATTCATCTCACTGCCTCACTACTGAGCATGTACATAAAGTGCAGCACAGATTCATCTCACTGCCTCACTACTGACCATGCACATAAAGTGCAGCACAGATTCATTTCACTACTGAGCGTGTACATAAAGTGCAGCACAGATTCATCTCACTGCCTCACTACTGAGCATGTACATAAAGTGCAGCACAGATTCATCTCACTGCCTCACTACTGAGCGTGTACATAAAGTGCAGCAGAGATTCATCTCACTGCCTCACTACTGAGCATGTACATAAAGTGCAGCACAGATTCATCTCACTGCCTCACTACTGAGCGTGTACATAAAGTGCAGCACAGATTCATCTCACTGCCTCACTACTGAGCGTGTACATAAAGTGCAGCAAAGATTCATCTCACTGCCTCACTACTGAGCGTGTACATAAAGTGCAGCACAGATTCATCTCACTGCCTCACTACTGAGTATGTACATTAAGTGCAGCACAGATTCATCTCACTGCCTCACTACTGAGCATGTACATAAAGTGCAGCACAGATTCATCTCACTGCCTCACTACTGAGCATGTGCATAAAGTGCAGCACAGATTCATCTCACTGCCTCACTACTGAGCATGTACATAAAGTGCAGCAGAGATTCATCTCACTGCCTCACTACTGAGCGTGTACATAAAGTGCAGCACAGATTCATCTCACTGCCTCACTACTGAGCATGTACATAAAGTGCAGCACAGATTCATCTCAATGCCTCACTACTGAGCGTCTACATAAAGTGCAGCACAGATTCATCTCACTGCCTCACTACTGAGCATGTACATAAAGTGCAGCACAGATTCATCTCACTGCCTCATTACTGAGCGTGTACATAAAGTGCAGCACAGATTCATCTGCCTCACTACTGAGCATGTACATAAAGTGCAGCACAGATTCATCTCACTGCCTCACTACTGAGCATGTACATAAAGTGCAGCACAGATTCATCTCACTGCCTCACTACTGAGCATGTACATAAAGTGCAGCACAGATTCATCTTACTGCCTCACTACTGAGCATGTACATAAAGTACAGCACAGATGCATCTCACTGCCTCACTATTGAGCATGTACATAAAGTGCAGCACAGATTCATCTCACTGCCTCACTACTGAGCATGTACATAAAGTGCAGCACAGATTCATCTCACTGCCTCACTACTGAGCATGTACATAAAGTGCAGCAGAGATTCATCTCACTGCCTCACTACTGAGCATGCACATAAAGTGCAGCACAGATTCATCTCACTGCCTCACTACTGAGCATGCACATAAAGTACAGCTCAGATTCATCTCACTGCCTCACTACTGAGCATGTACATAAAGTGCAGCACAGATTCATCTCACTGCCTCACTACTGAGCATGTACATAAAGTGCAGCACAGATTCATCTCACTGCCTCACTACTGAGCATGCACATAAAGTGCAGCACAGATTCATTTCACTACTGAGCGTGTACATAAAGTGCAGCACAGATTCATCTCACTGCCTCACTACTGAGCATGTACATAAAGTGCAGCACAGATTCATCTCACTGCCTCACTACTGAGCGTGTACATAAAGAGTAGCAGAGATTCATCTCACTGCCTCACTACTGAGCATGTACATAAAGTGCAGCACAGATTCATCTCACTGCCTCACTACTGAGCGTGTACATAAAGTGCAGCACAGATTCATCTCACTGCCTCACTACTGAGCGTGTACATAAAGTGCAGCACAGATTCATCTCACTGCCTCACTACTGAGCGTGTACATAAAGTGCAGCACAGATTCATCTCACTGCCTCACTACTGAGTATGTACATTAAGTGCAGCACAGATTCATCTCACTGCCTCACTACTGAGCATGTACATAAAGTGCAGCACAGATTCATCTCACTGCCTCACTACTGAGCATGTGCATAAAGTGCAGCACAGATTCATCACACTGCCTCACTACTGAGCATGTACATAAAGTGCAGCACAGATTCATCTCAATGCCTCACTACTGAGCATGTACATAAAGTGCAGCACAGATTCATCTCACTGCCTCACTACTGAGCATGCACATAAAGTGCAGCACAGATTCATCTCACTGCCTCACTACTGAGCGTGTACATAAAGTGCAGCACAGATTCATCTCACTGCCTCACTACTGAGCATGCACATAAAGTGCAGCACAGATTCATCTCACTGCCTCACTACTGAGCATGCACATAAAGTACAGCTCAGATTCATCTCACTGCCTCACTACTGAGCATGTACATAAAGTGCAGCACAGATTCATCTCACTGCCTCACTACTGAGCATGTACATAAAGTGCAGCACAGATTCATCTCACTGCCTCACTACTGAGCATGTACATAAAGTGCAGCACAGATTCATCTCACTGCCTCACTACTGAGCATGCACATAAAGTGCAGCACAGATTCATTTCACTACTGAGCGTGTACATAAAGTGCAGCACAGATTCATCTCACTGCCTCACTACTGAGCATGTACATAAAGTGCAGCACAGATTCATCTCACTGCCTCACTACTGAGCGTGTACATAAAGTGCAGCAGAGATTCATCTCACTGCCTCACTACTGAGCATGTACATAAAGTGCAGCACAGATTCATCTCACTGCCTCACTACTGAGCGTGTACATAAAGTGCAGCACAGATTCATCTCACTGCCTCACTACTGAGCGTGTACATAAAGTGCAGCACAGATTCATCTCACTGCCTCACTACTGAGCGTGTACATAAAGTGCAGCACAGATTCATCTCACTGCCTCACTACTGAGTATGTACATTAAGTGCAGCACAGATTCATCTCACTGCCTCACTACTGAGCATGTACATAAAGTGCAGCACAGATTCATCTCACTGCCTCACTACTGAGCATGTGCATAAAGTGCAGCACAGATTCATCTCACTGCCTCACTACTGAGCATGTACATAAAGTGCAGCAGAGATTCATCTCACTGCCTCACTACTGAGCGTGTACATAAAGTGCAGCACAGATTCATCTCACTGCCTCACTACTGAGCATGTACATAAAGTGCAGCACAGATTCATCTCACTGCCTCACTACTGAGCATGCACATAAAGTGCAGCACAGATTCATCTCACTGCCTCACTACTGAGCGTGTACATAAAGTGCAGCACAGATTCATCTCACTGCCTCACTACTGAGAATGCACATAAAGTGCAGCACAGATTCATCTCACTGCCTCACTACTGAGCATGCACATAAAGTACAGCTCAGATTCATCTCACTGCCTCACTACTGAGCATGTACATAAAGTGCAGCACAGATTCATCTCACTGCCTCACTACTGAGCATGTACATAAAGTGCAGCACAGATTCATCTCACTGCCTCACTACTGAGCATGCACATAAAGTGCAGCACAGATTCATTTCACTACTGAGCGTGTACATAAAGTGCAGCACAGATTCATCTCACTGCCTCACTACTGAGCATGTACATAAAGTGCAGCACAGATTCATCTCACTGCCTCACTACTGAGCGTGTACATAAAGTGCAGCAGAGATTCATCTCACTGCCTCACTACTGAGCATGTACATAAAGTGCAGCACAGATTCATCTCACTGCCTCACTACTGAGCGTGTACATAAAGTGCAGCACAGATTCATCTCACTGCCTCACTACTGAGCGTGTACATAAAGTGCAGCACAGATTCATCTCACTGCCTCACTACTGAGCGTGTACATAAAGTGCAGCACAGATTCATCTCACTGCCTCACTACTGAGTATGTACATTAAGTGCAGCACAGATTCATCTCACTGCCTCACTACTGAGCATGTACATAAAGTGCAGCACAGATTCATCTCACTGCCTCACTACTGAGCATGTGCATAAAGTGCAGCACAGATTCATCTCACTGCCTCACTACTCAGCATGTACATAAAGTACAGCAGAGATTCATCTCACTGCCTCACTACTGAGCGTGTACATAAAGTGCAGCACAGATTCATCTCACTGCCTCACTACTGAGCATGTACATAAAGTGCAGCACAGATTCATCTCACTGCCTCACTACTGAGCGTCTACATAAAGTGCAGCACAGATTCATCTCACTGCCTCACTACTGAGCATGTACATAAAGTGCAGCACAGATTCATCTCACTGCCTCATTACTGAGCGTGTACATAAAGTGCAGCACAGATTCATCTGCCTCACTACTGAGCATGTACATAAAGTGCAGCACAGATTCATCTCACTGCCTCACTACTGAGCATGTACATAAAGTGCAGCACAGATTCATCTCACTGCCTCACTACTGAGCATGTACATAAAGTGCAGCACAGATTCATCTTACTGCCTCACTACTGAGCATGTACATAAAGTACAGCACAGATGCATCTCACTGCCTCACTATTGAGCATGTACATATATTGCAGCACAGATTCATCTCACTGCCTCACTACTGAGCATGTACATAAAGTGCAGCACAGATTCATCTCACTGCCTCACTACTGAGCATGTACATAAAGTGCAGCAGAGATTCATCTCACTGCCTCACTACTGAGCGTGTACATAAAGTGCAGCACAGATTCATCTCACTGCCTCACTACTGAGCGTGTACAAAAAGTGCAGCACAGATTCATCTCACTGCCTCACTACTGAGCGTGTACATAAAGTGCAGCACAGAGTCATCTCACTGCCTCACTACTGAGCGTGCACATAAAGTGCAGCACAGATTCATCTCACTGCCTCACTACTGAGCGTGTACATAAAGTGCAGCAGATTCATCTCACTGCCTCACTACTGAGCGTGTACATAAAGTGCAGCACAGATTCATCTCACTGCCTCACTACTGAGCGTGTACATAAAGTGCAGCAGATTCATCTCACTGACTCTCTACTGAGCGTGTACATAAAGTGCAGCACAGATTCATCTCACTGCTTCGCTACTGAGCATGTACATAAAGTGCAGCACAGATTCATCTCACTGCCTCACTACTGAGCGTGTACATAAAGTGCAGCACAGATTCATCTCACTGCCTCACTACTGAGCATGTACATAAAGTGCAGCACAGATTCATCTCACTGCCTCACTACTGAGCATGTACATAAAGTGCAGCACAGATTCATCTCACTGCCTCACTACTGAGCGTGTACATAAAGTGCAGCACATATTCATCTCACTGCCTCACTACTCAGCATGTACATAAAGTGCAGCACAGATTCATCTCACTGCCTCACTACTGAGCGTGTACATAAAGTACAGCACAGATTCATCTCACTGCCTCACTACTGAGCGTGTACATAAAGTGCAGCACAGATTCATCTCACTGCCTCACTACTGAGCATGTACATAAAGTGCAGCACAGATTCATCTCACTGCCTCACTAATGAGCGTGTACATAAAGTGCAGCACAGATTCATCTCACTGCCTCACTACTGAGCGTGTACATAAAGTGCAGCACAGATTCATCTCACTGCCTCACTACTGAGCATGTACATAAAGTGCAGCACAGATTCATCTCACTGCCTCACTACTGAGCGTGTACATAAAGTGCAGCACATATTCATCTCAGTGCCTCACTACTGAGCATGTACATAAACTACAGCACAGATTCATCTCACTGCCTCACTACTGAGCGTGCACATAAAGTGCAACACAGATTCATCTCACTGCCTCAATACTGAGCATGTACATAAAGTGCAGCACAGATTCATCTCACTGCCTCACTACTGAGCGTGTACATAAAGTGCAGCACAGATTCATCTCACTGCCTCACTACTGAGCGTGTACATAAAGTGCAGCACAGATTCATCTCACTGCCTCACTACTCAGCATGTACATAAAGTGCAGCACAGATTCATCTCACTGCCTCACTACTGAGC
Organism: Phyllobates terribilis; assembly: GCF_046119375.1. Taxonomy (NCBI): domain Eukaryota; kingdom Metazoa; phylum Chordata; class Amphibia; order Anura; family Dendrobatidae; genus Phyllobates; species Phyllobates terribilis. The sequence continues at coordinate 186,425,455 of NW_027362761.1, forward strand.
ATGTACATAAAGTGCAGCACAGATTCATCTCACTGCCTCACTACTGAGCGTGTACATAAAGTGCAGAACAGATTCATCTCACTGCCTCACTACTGAGCATGTACATAAAGTGTAGCACAGATTCATCTCACTGCCTCACTACTGAGCATGTACGTAAAGTGCAGCACAGATTCATCTCACTGCCTCACTACTGAGCGTGTACATAAAATGCAGTACAGATTCAACTCACTGCCTCACTACTGAGCGTGTACATAAAGTGCAGCACAGATTCATCTCACTGCCTCACTACTGAGCGTGTATATAAAGTGCTGCACAGATTCATCTCACTGCCTCACTACTGAGTATGTACATAAAGTGCTGCACAGATTCATCTCACTGCCTCACTACTGAGCATGTACATAAAGTGCAGCACAGATTCATCTCATTACTGAGCATGTACATAAAGTGCAGCACAGATTCATCTCACTGCCTCACTACTGAGCATGTACATAAAGTGCAGCACAGATTCATCTCACTGCCTCACTACTGAGCATGTACATAAAGTGCAGCACAGATTCATCTCACTGCCTCACTACTGAGCGTGTACATAAAGTGCAGCACAGATTCATCTCACTGCCTCACTACTGAGCATGTACATAAAGTGCAGCACAGATTCTCTCACTGCCTCACTACTGAGCGTGTACATAAAGTGCAGCACAGATTCATCTCACTGCCTCACTACTGAGCATGTACATAAAGTGCAGCACAGATTCATCTCACTGCCTCACTACTGAGCATGTATATAAAGTGCAGCACAGATACATCTCACTGCCTCACTACTGAGCGTGTACATAAAGTGCAGCACAAATTCATCTCACTGCCTCACTACAGAGCATGTATATAAAATGCAGCACAGATACATCTCATTGCCTCACTACTGAGCGTGTACATAAAGTGCAGCACAGATTCTTCTCACTGCCTCAATACTGAGCGTGTACATAAAGTGCAGGACAGATTCATCTCACTGCCTCACTACTGAGCATGTACATAAAGTGCAGCACAGATTCATCTCACTGCCTCACTACTGAGCATGTACATAAAGTGCAGCACAGATTCATCTCACTGCCTCACTACTGAGCATGTACATAAAGTGCAGCACAGATCCATCTCACTGCCTCACTACTGAGCATGTACATAAAGTGCAGCACAGATTCATCTCACTGCCTCACTACTGAGCATGTACATAAAGTGCAGCACAGATTCATCTCACTGCCTCAATACTGAGCGTGTACATAAAGTGCAGCACAGATACATCTCACTGCCTCACTACTGAGCGTGTACATAAAGTGCAGCACAGAATCATCTCACTGCCTTATTACTGAGCATGTACATAAACTGCAGCACAGATTCATCTCACTGCCTCTCTACTGAGCATGTACATAAAGTGAAGCACAGATTCATCTCACTGCCTCACTACTGAGCGTGTACATAAAGTGCAGCACAGATTCATCTCACTGCCTCACTACTGAGCGTGTACATAAAGTGCAGCACAGATTCATCTCACTGCCTCACTACTGAGCGTGTACATAAAGTGCAGCACAGATTCATCTCACTGCCTCACTACTGAGCGTGTACATAAAGTGCAGCACAGATTCATCTCACTGCCTCACTACTGAGCGTGTACATAAAGTGCAGCACAGATTCATCTCACTGCCTCACTACTGAGCATGTACATAAAGTGCAGCGCAGATTCATCTCACTGCCTCACTACTGAGCATGTACATAAAGTGCAGCACAGATTCATCTCAATGCCTCACTACTGAGCATGTACATAAAGTGCAGCACAGATTTATCTCACTGCCTCACTACTGAGCATGCACATAAAGTGCAGCACAGATTCATCTCACTGCCTCACTACTGAGCGTGTACATAAAGTGCAGCACAGATTCATCTCACTGCCTCACTACTGAGCATGCACATAAAGTGCAGCACAGATTCATCTCACTGCCTCACTACTGAGCATGCACATAAAGTACAGCTCAGATTCATCTCACTGCCTCACTACTGAGCATGTACATAAAGTGCAGCACAGATTCATCTCACTGCCTCACTACTGAGCATGTACATAAAGTGCAGCACAGATTCATCTCACTGCCTCACTACTGAGCATGCACATAAAGTGCAGCACAGATTCATTTCACTACTGAGCGTGTACATAAAGTGCAGCACAGATTCATCTCACTGCCTCACTACTGAGCATGTACATAAAGTGCAGCACAGATTCATCTCACTGCCTCACTACTGAGCGTGTACATAAAGTGCAGCAGAGATTCATCTCACTGCCTCACTACTGAGCATGTACATAAAGTGCAGCACAGATTCATCTCACTGCCTCACTACTGAGCGTGTACATAAAGTGCAGCACAGATTCATCTCACTGCCTCACTACTGAGCGTGTACATAAAGTGCAGCACAGATTCATCTCACTGCCTCACTACTGAGCGTGTACATAAAGTGCAGCACAGATTCATCTCACTGCCTCACTACTGAGTATGTACATTAAGTGCAGCACAGATTCATCTCACTGCCTCACTACTGAGCATGTACATAAAGTGCAGCACAGATTCATCTCACTGCCTCACTACTGAGCATGTGCATAAAGTGCAGCACAGATTCATCTCACTGCCTCACTACTGAGCATGTACATAAAGTGCAGCAGAGATTCATCTCACTGCCTCACTACTGAGCGTGTACATAAAGTGCAGCACAGATTCATCTCACTGCCTCACTACTGAGCATGTACATAAAGTGCAGCACAGATTCATCTCACTGCCTCACTACTGAGCATGTACATAAAGTGCAGCACAGATTCATCTCACTGCCTCACTACTGAGCATGCACATAAAGTGCAGCAGAGATTCATTTCACTACTGAGCGTGTACATAAAGTGCAGCACAGATTCATCTCACTGCCTCACTACTGAGCATGTACATAAAGTGCAGCACAGATTCATCTCACTGCCTCACTACTGAACGTGTACATAAAGTGCAGCAGAGATTCATCTCACTGCCTCACTACTGAGCATGTACATAAAGTGCAGCACAGATTCATCTCACTGCCTCACTACTGAGCGTGTATATAAAGTGCAGCACAGATTCATCTCACTGCCTCACTACTGAGCGTGTACATAAAGTGCAGCACAGATTCATCTCACTGCCTCACTACTGAGCGTGTACATAAAGTGCAGCACAGATTCATCTCACTGCCTCACTACTGAGTATGTACATTAAGTGCAGCACAGATTCATCTCACTGCCTCACTACTGAGCATGTACATAAAGTGCAGCACAGATTCATCTCACTGCCTCACTACTGAGCATGTGCATAAAGTGCAGCACAGATTCATCTCACTGCCTCACTACTGAGCATGTACATAAAGTGCAGCACAGATTCATCTCAATGCCTCACTACTGAGCATGTACATAAAGTGCAGCACAGATTCATCTCACTGCCTCACTACTGAGCATGCACATAAAGTGCAGCACAGATTCATCTCACTGCCTCACTACTGAGCGTGTACATAAAGTGCAGCACAGATTCATCTCACTGCCTCACTACTGAGCATGCACATAAAGTGCAGCACAGATTCATCTCACTGCCTCACTACTGAGCATGCACATAAAGTACAGCTCAGATTCATCTCACTGCCTCACTACTGAGCATGTACATAAAGTGCAGCACAGATTCATCTCACTGCCTCACTACTGAGCATGTACATAAAGTGCAGCACAGATTCATCTCACTGCCTCACTACTGAGCATGCACATAAAGTGCAGCACAGATTCATTTCACTACTGAGCGTGTACATAAAGTGCAGCACAGATTCATCTCACTGCCTCACTACTGAGCATGTACATAAAGTGCAGCACAGATTCATCTCACTGCCTCACTACTGAGCATGTACATAAAGTGCAGCACAGATTCATCTCACTGCCTCACTACTGAGCATGTACATAAAGTGCAGCACAGATTCATCTCACTGCCTCACTACTGAGCGTGTACATAAAGTGCAGCACATATTCATCTCACTGCCTCACTACTGAGCATGTACATAAAGTGCAGCACAGATTCATCTCACTGCCTCACTACTGAGCGTGTACATAAAGTACAGCACAGATTCATCTCGCTGCCTCACTACTGAGCGTGTACATAAAGTGCAGCACAGATTCATCTCACTGCCTCACTACTGAGCATGTACATAAAGTGCAGCACAGATTCATCTCACTGCCTCACTAATGAGCGTGTACATAAAGTGCAGCACAGATTCATCTCACTGCCTCACTACTGAGCGTGTACATAAAGTGCAGCACAGATTCATCTCACTGCCTCACTACTGAGCATGTACATAAAGTGCAGCACAGATTCATCTCACTGCCTCACTACTGAGCGTGTACATAAAGTGCAGCACATATTCATCTCAGTGCCTCACTACTGAGCATGTACATAAACTACAGCACAGATTCATCTCACTGCCTCACTACTGAGCGTGCACATAAAGTGCAGCACAGATTCATCTCACTGCCTCACTACTGAGCATGTACATAAAGTGCAGCACAGATTCATCTCACTGCCTCACTACTGAGCGTGTACATAAAGTGCAGCACAGATTCATCTCACTGCCTCACTACTGAGCGTGTACATAAAGTGCAGCACAGATTCATCTCACTGCCTCACTACTCAGCATGTACATAAAGTGCAGCACAGATTCATCTCACTGCCTCACTACTGAGCATGTACATAAAGTGCAGCACAGATTCATCTCACTGCCTCACTACTGAGCGTGTACATAAAGTGCAGCACAGATTCATCTCACTGCCTCACTACTGAGCATGTACATAAAGTGTAGCACAGATTCATCTCACTGCCTCACTACTGAGCATGTACGTAAAGTGCAGCACAGATTCATCTCACTGCCTCACTATTGAGCGTGTACATAAAGTGCAGTACAGATTCAACTCACTGCCTCACTACTGAGCGTGTACATAAAGTGCAGCACAGATTCATCTCACTGCCTCACTACTGAGCGTGTATATAAAGTGCTGCACAGATTCATCTCACTGCCTCACTACTGAGTATGTACATAAAGTGCTGCACAGATTCATCTCACTGCCTCACTACTGAGCATGTACATAAAGTGCAGCACAGATTCATCTCATTACTGAGCATGTACATAAAGTGCAGCACAGATTCATCTCACTGCCTCACTACTGAGCATGTACATAAAGTGCAGCACAGATTCATCTCACTGCCTCACTACTGAGCATGTACATAAAGTGCAGCACAGATTCATCTCACTGCCTCACTACTGAGCGTGTACATAAAGTGCAGCACAGATTCATCTCACTGCCTCACTACTGAGCATGTACATAAAGTGCAGCACAGATTCTTCTCACTGCCTCACTACTGAGCATGTACATAAAGTGCAGCACAGATTCATCTCACTGCCTCACTACTGAGCATGTATATAAAGTGCAGCACAGATACATCTCACTGCCTCACTACTGAGCGTGTACATAAAGTGCAGCACAAATTCATCTCACTGCCTCACTACAGAGCATGTATATAAAATGCAGCACAGATACATCTCATTGCCTCACTACTGAGCGTGTACATAAAGTGCAGCACAGATTCTTCTCACTGCCTCACTACTGAGCGTGTAGATAAAGTGCAGCACAGATTCATCTCACTGCCTCACTACTGAGCATGTACATAAAGTGCAGCACAGATACATCTCATTGCCTCACTACTGAGCGTGTACATAAAGTGCAGCACAGATTCTTCTCACTGCCTCACTACTGAGCGTGTACATAAAGTGCAGCACAGATTCATCTCACTGCCTCACTACTGAGCATGTACATAAAGTGCAGCACAGATTCATCTCACTGCCTCACTACTGAGCATGTACATAAAGTGCAGCACAGATTCATCTCACTGTCTCACTACTGAGCATGTACATAAAGTGCAGCACAGATCCATCTCACTGCCTCACTACTGAGCATGTACATAAAGTGCAGCACAGATTCATCTCACTGCCTCACTACTGAGCATGTACATAAAGTGCAGCACAGATTCATCTCACTGCCTCAATACTGAGCGTGTACATAAAGTGCAGCACAGATACATCTCACTGCCTCACTACTGAGCGTGTACATAAAGTGCAGCACAGAATCATCTCACTGCCTTATTACTGAGCATGTACATAAACTGCAGCACAGATTCATCTCACTGCCTCACTACTGAGCATGTACATAAAGTGAAGCACAGATTCATCTCACTGCCTCACTACTGAGCGTGTACATAAAGTGCAGCACAGATTCATCTCACTGCCTCACTACTGAGCGTGTACATAAAGTGCAGCACAGATTCATCTCACTGCCTCACTACTGAGCGTGTACATAAAGTGCAGCACAGATTCATCTCACTGCCTCACTACTGAGCGTGTACATAATGTGCAGCACATATTCATCTCACTGCCTCACTACTGAGCATGTACATAAAGTGCAGCACAGATTCATCTCACTGCCTCACTACTGAGCATGTATATAAAGTTCAGCATAGATTCATCTCACTGCCTCACTACTGAGCATGTACATAATGTGTAGCACAGATTCATCTCACTGCCTCACTACTGAGCATGTACATAAAGTGCAGCACATATTCTTTTCACTGCCTCACTACTGAGCGTGTACATAAAGTGCAGCACAGATTCATCTCACTGCCTCACTACTGAGCATGTACATAAAGTGCAACACAGATTCATCTCACTGCCTCACTACTGAGCATGTACATAAAGTGCAGCACAGATTCATCTCACTGCCTCACTACTGAGCATGTACATAAAGTGCAGCACAATTTCATCTCACTACTGAGCATGTACATAAAGTGCAGCACAGATTCATCTCACTGCCTCACTACTGAGCATGTACATAAAGTGTAGCACAGATTCATCTCACTACTGAGCATGTACATAAAGTGCAGCACAGATTCTTCTCACTGCCTCACTACTGAGCATGTACATAAAGTGCAGCACAGATTCATCTCACTGCCTCACTACTGAGCGTGTACATAAAGTGCAGCACAGATTCATCTCACTACTGAGCATGTACATAAAGTGCAGCACAAATTCATCTCACTGCCTCACTACTGAGCGTGTACATAAAGTGCAGCACAAATTCATCTCACTGCCTCACTACTGAGCATGTACATAAAGTGCAGCACAGATTCATCTCACTGCCTCACTACTGAGCGTGTACATAAAGTGCAGCACAGATTCATCTCACTGCCTCACTACTGAGCATGTACATAAAGTGCAGCACAGATTCATCTCACTGCCTCACTACTGAGCGTGTACATAAAGTGCAGCACAGATTCATCTCACTGCCTCACTACTGAGCATGTACATAAAGTGCAGCACAGATTCTTCTCACTGTCTCACTACTGAGCATGTACATAAAGTGCAGCATAGATTCTTCTCACTGCCTCACTACTGAGCATGTACATAAAGTGCAGCACAGATTAGTCTCACTGCCTCACTACTGAGCATGTGCATAAAGTGCAGCACAAATTCATCTCACTGCCTCACTACTGAGCATGTACATAAAGTGCAGCGTAGATTCATCTCACTGCCTCACTACTAAGCATGTGCATAAAGTGCAGCACATATTCATCTCACTGCCTCACTACTGAGCATGTACATAAAGTGCAGCACAGATTCATCTCACTGCCTCACTACTGAGCATGAACATAAAGTGCAGCACATATTTATCTCACCGCCTCACTACTGAGCATGTACATAAAGTGCAGCACAGATTCATCTCACTGCCTCACTACTGAGCATGTACATAAAGTGCAGCACATATTCATCTCACTGCCTCACTACTGAGCATGTACATAAAGTGCAGCACAGATTCATCTCACTGCCTCACTACTGAGCATGTGCATGAAGTGCAGCACAGATTCATCTCACTGCCTCACTACTGAGCATGTACATAAAGTGCAGCACAGATTCATCTCACTGCCTCACTACTGAGCATGTACATAAAGTGCAGCACAGATTCATCTCACTGCCTCACCTTCTCAGCATGTACATAAAGTGTAGCACAGATTCATCTCACTGCCTCACTACTGAACGTGTACATAAAGTGCAGCACAGATTCATCTCAGTGCCTCACTACTGAGCATGTACATAAAGTGTAGCACAGATTCATCTCACTGCCTCACTACTGAGCGTGTACATAAAGTGCAGCACAGATTCATCTCACTGCCTCACTACTGAGCGTGTACATAAAGTGCAGCACAGATTCATCTCACTGCCTCACTACTGAGCATGTACATAAAGTGCAGCACAGATTCATCTCACTGCCTCACTACTGAGCATGTACATAAAGTGCAGCACAGATTCTTCTCACTGCCTCACTACTGAGCGTGTACATAAAGTGCAGCACAGATTCATCTCACTGCCTCACTACTGAGCATGTACATAAAGTGCAGCACAGATTCATCTCACTGCCTCACTACTGAGCATGTATATAAAGTGCAGCACAGATACATCTCACTGCCTCACTACTGAGCGTGTACATAAAGTGCAGCACAAATTCATCTCACTGCCTCACTACAGAGCATGTATATAAAATGCAGCACAGATACATCTCATTGCCTCACTACTGAGCGTGTACATAAAGTGCAGCACAGATTCTTCTCACTGCCTCACTACTGAGCGTGTACATAAAGTGCAGCACAGATTCATCTCACTGCCTCACTACTGAGCATGTACATAAAGTGCAGCACAGATTCATCTCACTGCCTCACTACTGAGCATGTACATAAAGTGCAGCACAGATTCATCTCACTGCCTCACTACTGAGCATGTACATAAAGTGCAGCACAGATCCATCTCACTGCCTCACTACTGAGCATGTACATAAAGTGCAGCACAGATTCATCTCACTACTGAGCATGTGCATAAAGTGCAGCACAGATTCATCTCACTGCCTCAATACTGAGCGTGTACATAAAGTGCAGCACAGATACATCTCACTGCCTCACTACTGAGCGTGTACATAAAGTGCAGCACAGAATCATCTCACTGCCTTATTACTGAGCATGTACATAAACTGCAGCACAGATTCATCTCACTGCCTCACTACTGAGCATGTACATAAAGTGAAGCACAGATTCATCTCACTGCCTCACTACTGAGCGTGTACATAAAGTGCAGCACAGATTCATCTCACTGCCTCACTACTGAGCGTGTACATAAAGTGCAGCACAGATTCATCTCACTGCCTCACTACTGAGCGTGTACATAAAGTGCAGCACAGATTCATCTCACTGCCTCACTACTGAGCGTGTACATAATGTGCAGCACATATTCATCTCACTGCCTCACTACTGAGCATGTACATAAAGTGCAGCACAGATTCATCTCACTGCCTCACTACTGAGCATGTATATAAAGTTCAGCATAGATTCATCTCACTGCCTCACTACTGAGCATGTACATAATGTGTAGCACAGATTCATCTCACTGCCTCACTACTGAGCATGTACATAAAGTGCAGCACAGATTCTTCTCACTGCCTCACTACTGAGCGTGTACATAAAGTGCAGCACAGATTCATCTCATTGCCTCACTACTGAGCATGTACATAAAGTGCAACACAGATTCATCTCACTGCCTCACTACTGAGCATGTACATAAAGTGCAGCACAGATTCATCTCACTGCCTCACTACTGAGCATGTACATAAAGTGCAGCACAATTTCATCTCACTACTGAGCATGTACATAAAGTGCAGCACAGATTCATCTCACTGCCTCACTACTGAGCATGTACATAAAGTGTAGCACAGATTCATCTCACTACTGAGCATGTACATAAAGTGCAGCACAGATTCTTCTCACTGCCTCACTACTGAGCATGTACATAAAGTGCAGCACAGATTCATCTCACTGCCTCACTACTGAGCGTGTACATAAAGTGCAGCACAGATTCATCTCACTACTGAGCATGTACATAAAGTGCAGCACAAATTCATCTCACTGCCTCACTACTGAGCGTGTACATAAAGTGCAGCACAAATTCATCTCACTGCCTCACTGCTGAGCATGTACATAAAGTGCAGCACAGATTCATCTCACTGCCTAACTACTGAGCGTGTACATAAAGTGCAGCACAGATTCATCTCACTGCCTCACTACTGAGCATGTACATAAAGTGCAGCACAGATTCATCTCACTGCCTCACTACTGAGCGTGTACATAAAGTGCAGCACAGATTCATCTCACTGCCTCACTACTGAGCATGTACATAAAGTGCAGCACAGATTCTTCTCACTGCCTCACTACTGAGCATGTACATAAAGTGCAGCATAGATTCTTCTCACTGCCTCACTACTGAGCATGTACATAAAGTGCAGCACAGATTAGTCTCACTGCCTCACTACTGAGCATGTGCATAAAGTGCAGCACAAATTCATCTCACTGCCTCACTACTGAGCATGTACATAAAGTGCAGCATAGATTCATCTCACTGCCTCACTACTAAGCATGTGCATAAAGTGCAGCACATATTCATCTCACTGCCTCACTACTGAGCATGTACATAAAGTGCAGCACAGATTCATCTCACTGCCTCACTACTGAGCATGAACATAAAGTGCAGCACATATTCATCTCACCGCCTCACTACTGAGCATGTACATAAAGTGCAGCACAGATTCATCTCACTGCCTCACTACTGAGCATGTACATAAAGTGCAGCACATATTCATCTCACTGCCTCACTACTGAGCATGTACATAAAGTGCAGCACAGATTCATCTCACTGCCTCACTATTGAGCATGTGCATGAAGTGCAGCACAGATTCATCTCACTGCCTCACTACTGAGCATGTACATAAAGTGCAGCACAGATTCATCTCACTGCCTCACTACTGAGCATGTACATAAAGTGCAGCACAGATTCATCTCACTGCCTCACTACTGAGCGTGTACATAAAGTGCAGCACAGATTCATCTCACTGCCTCACTACTGAGCATGTACATAAAGTGCAGCACAGATTCATCTCAGTGCCTCACTACTGAGCATGTACATAAAGTGTAGCACAGATTCATCTCACTGCCTCACTACTGAGCGTGTACATAAAGTGCAGCACAGATTCATCTCACTGCCTCACTACTGAGTGTGTACATAAAGTGCAGCACAGATTCATCTCACTGCCTCACTACTGATCGTGTACATAGAGTGCAGCACAGATTCATCTCACTGCCTCACTACTGAGCGTGTACATATAGTGCAGCAGAGATTCATCTGACTGCCTCACTACTGAGCATGTACATAAAGTGCAGCACAGATTCATCTCACTGCCTCACTACTGAGTGTGTACATAAAGTGCAGCACAGATTCATCTCACTGCCTCACTACTGAGCGTGTACATAAAGTGCAGCACAGATTCATCTCACTGCCTCACTACTGAGCATGTACATAAAGTGCAGCACAGATTCATCTCACTGCCTCACTACTGAGCATGTACATAAAGTGCAGCAGATTCATCTCACTGCCTCACTACTGAGCATGTACATAAAGTGCAGCACAGATTCTTCTCACTGCCTCACTACTGAGCATGTACATAAAGTGCAGCACAGATGCATCTCACTGCCTCACTACTAAGGGTGTACATAAAGTGCAGCACAGATTCATCTCACTGCCTCACTACTGAGCATGTACATAATGTGCAGCACAGATTCATCTCACTGCCTCACTACTGAGCGTGTACATAAAGTGCAGCACAGATTCATCTCACTGCCTCACTACTGAGTGTGTACATAAAGTGCAGCAGATTCATCTCACTGCCTCACTACTGAGCATGTACATAAAGTGCAGCACAGATTCATCTCACTGCCTCACTACTGAGCATGTACATAAAGTGCAGCACAGATTCATCTCACTGCCTCACTACTGAGCGTGTACATAAAGTGCAGCACAGATTCATCTCACTGCCTCACTACTGAGTGTGTACATAAAGTGCAGCAGTTTCATCTCACTGCCTCACTACTGAGCATGTAAATAAAGTGCAGCACAGATTCATCTCACTGCCTCACTACTGAGCATGTACATAAAGTGCAGCACAGATTCATCTCACTGCCTCACTACTGAGCGTGTACATAAAGTGCAGCACATAATCATCTCACTGCCTCACTACTGAGCATGTACATAAAATGCAGCACAGATTCATCTCACTGCCTCACTACTGAGCGTGTACATAAAGTACAGCACAGATTCATCTCACTGCCTCACTACTGAGCGTGTACATAAAGTGCAGCACAGATTCATCTCACTGCCTCACTACTGAGCATGTACATAAAGTGCAACACAGATTCATCTCACTGCCTCACTACTGAGCGTGTACATAAAGTGCAGCACAGATTCATCTCACTGCCTCACTACTGAGCGTGTACATAAAGTGCAGCACAGATTCATCTCACTGCCTCACTTCTGAGTATGTACATAAAGTGCTGCACAGATTCATCTCACTGCCTCACTACTGAGCATGTACATAAAGTGCAGCACAGATTCATCTCATTACTGAGCATGTACATAAAGTGCAGCACAGATTCATCCCACTGCCTCACTACTGAGAATGTACATAAAGTGCAGCACAGATTCATCTCACTGCCTCACTACTGAGCATGTATATAAAGTGCAGCACAGATACATCTCACTGCCTCACTACTGAGCGTGTACATAAAGTGCAGCACAGATTCATCTCACTGCCTCACTACTGAGCATGTATATAAAATGCAGCACAGATACATCTCATTGCCTCACTACTGAGCGTGTACATAAAGTGCATCACAGATTCTTCTCACTGCCTCACTACTGAGCGTGTACATAAAGTGCAGCACAGATTCATCTCACTGCCTCACTACTGAGCATGTACATAAAGTGCAGCACAGATTCATCTCACTGCCTCACTACTGAGCGTGTACATAAAGAGCAGCAGATTCATCTCACTGTCTCACTACTGAGCATGTACATAAAGTGCAGCACAGATTCATCTCACTGCCTCACTACTGAGCATGTACATAAAGTGCAGCACATATTCATCTCACTGCCTCACTACTGAGCATGTACATAAAGTGCAGCACAGATTCATCTCACTGCCTCACTACTGAGCATGTGCATAAAGTGCAGCACAGATTCATCTCACTGCCTCACTACTGAGCATGTCCATAAAGTGCAGCACAGATTCCTCTCACTGCCTCACTACTGAGCATGTACATAAAGGGCAGCACAGATTCATCTCACTGCCTCACTACTGAGCGTGTACATAAAGTGCAGCACAGATTCATCTCACTGCCTCACTACTGAGCATGTACATAAAGTGCAGCACAGATTCATCTCACTGCCTCACTACTGAGCGTGTACATAAAGTGCAGCACAGATTCATCTCACTGCCTCACTACTGAGCGTGTACATAAAGTGCAGCACAGATTCATCTCACTGCCTCACTACTGAGTATGTACATAAAGTGCTGCACAGATTCATCTCACTGCCTCACTACTGAGCATGTACATAAAGTACAGCACAGATTCATCTCATTACTGAGCATGTACATAAAGTGCAGCACAGATTCATCCCACTGCCTCACTACTGAGCATGTACATAAAGTGCAGCACAGATTCATCTCACTGCCTCACTACTGAGCATGTATATAAAGTGCAGCACAGATACATCTCACTGCCTCACTACTGAGCGTGTACATAAAGTGCAGCACAGATTCATCTCACTGCCTCACTACTGAGCATGTATATAAAATGCAGCACAGATACATCTCATTGCCTCACTACTGAGCGTGTACATAAAGTGCATCACAGATTCTTCTCACTGCCTCACTACTGAGCGTGTACATAAAGTGCAGCACAGATTCATCTCACTGCCTCACTACTGAGCATGTACATAAAGTGCAGCACAGATTCATCTCACTGCCTCACTACTGAGCGTGTACATAAAGAGCAGCAGATTCATCTCACTGCCTCACTACTGAGCATGTACATAAAGTGCAGCACAGATTCATCTCACTGCCTCACTACTGAGCATGTACATAAAGTGCAGCACAGATTCATCTCACTGCCTCACTACTGAGCATGTGCATAAAGTGCAGCACAGATTCATCTCACTGCCTCACTACTGAGCATGTCCATAAAGTGCAGGACAGATTCATCTCACTGCCTCACTACTGAGCATGTACATAAAGTGCAGCACAGATTCATCTCACTGCCTCACTACTGAGCGTGTACATAAAGTGCAGCACAGATTCATCTCACTGCCTCACTACTGAGCATGTGCATAAAGTGCAGCACAGATTCATCTCTCTGCCTCGCTACTGAGCGTGTACATAAAGTGCAGCACAGATTCATCTCACTGCCTCACCTTATGAGCATGTACATAAAGTGTAGCACAGATTCATCTCACTGCCTCACTACTGAGCGTGTACATAAAGTGCAGAACAGATTCATCTCACTGCCTCACTACTGAGCATGTACGTAAAGTGTAGCACAGATTCATCTCACTGCCTCACTACTGAGCGTGTACATAAAGTGCAGCACAGATTCATCTCACTGCCTCACTACTGAGCGTGTACATAAAGTGCAGCACAGATTCATCTCACTGCCTCACTACTGAGCGTGTACATAAAGTGCAGCACAGATTCATCTCACTGCCTCACTACTGAGCGTGTACATATAGTGCAGCACAGATTCATCTCACTGCCTCACTACTGAGCATGTACATAAAGTGCAGCATAGATTCATCTCATTGCCTCACTACTGAGCATGTATATAAAGTGCAGCACAGATTCATCTCACTGCCTCACTACTGAGCATGTACATAAAGTGCAGCAGATTCATCTCACTGCCTCACTACTGAGCATGTACATAAAGTGCAGCACAGATGCATCTCACTGCCTCACTACTGAGGGTGTACATAAAGTGCAGCACAGATTCATCTCACTGCCTCACTACTGAGCATGTACATAATGTGCAGCACAGATTCATCTCACTGCCTCACTACTGAGCGTGTACATAAAGTGCAGCACAGATTCATCTCACTGCCTCACTACTGAGTGTGTACATAAAGTGCAGCAGATTCATCTCACTGCCTCACTACTGAGCATGTACATAAAGTGCAGCACAGATTCATCTCACTGCCTCACTACTGAGCATGTACATAAAGTGCAGCACAGATTCATCTCGCTGCCTCACTACTGAGCGTGTACATAAAGTGCAGCACAAATTCATCTCACTGCCTCACTACTGAGCATGTACATAAAGTGCAGCAGATTCATCTCACTGCCTCACTACTGAGCATGTACATAAAGTGCAGCACATATTCATCTCACTGCCTCACTACTGAGCATGTACATAATGTGCAGCACAGATTCATCTCACTGCCTCACTACTGAGCGTGTACATAAAGTGCAGCACAGATTCATCTCACTGCCTCACTACTGAGTGTGTACATAAAGTGCAGCAGATTCATCTCACTGCCTCACTACTGAGCATGTACATAAAGTGCAGCACAGATTCATCTCACTGCCTCACTACTGAGCATGTGCATAAAGTGCAGCACAGATTCATCTCACTGCCTCACTACTGAGCATGTCCATAAAGTGCAGCAGAGATTCATCTCACTGCCTCACTACTGAGCATGTACATAAAGTGCAGCACAGATTCTTCTCACTGCCTCACTACTGAGCATGTACATAAAGTGCAGCACAGATTCATCTCACTGCCTCACTACTGAGCATGTGCATAAAGTGCAGCACAGATTCATCTCTCTGCCTCGCTACTGAGCGTGTACATAAAGTGCAGCACAGATTCATCTCACTGCCTCACTTTATGAGCATGTACATAAAGTGCAGCACAGATTCATCTCACTGCCTCACTACTGAGCGTGTACATAAAGTGCAGAACAGATTCATCTCACTGCCTCACTACTGAGCATGTACGTAAAGTGTAGCACAACTTCATCTCACTGCCTCACTACTGAGCGTGTACATAAAGTGCAGCACAGATTCATCTCACTGCCTCACTACTGAGCGTGTACATAAAGTGCAGCACAGATTCATCTCACTGCCTCACTACTGAGCGTGTACATAAAGTGCAGCACAGATTCATCTCACTGCCTCACTACTGAGCATGTACATAAAGTGCAGCACAGAATCATCTCACTGCCTCACTACTGAGCGTGTTCATAAAGTGCAGCATAGATTCATCTCACTGCCTCACTACTGAGCATGTATATAAAGTGCAGCACAGATTCATCTCACTGCCTCACTACTGAGCATGTACATAAAGTGCAGCAGATTCATCTCACTGCCTCACTACTGGGCATGTACATAAAGTGCAGCACAGATGCATCTCACTGCCTCACTACTGAGGGTGTACATAAAGTGCAGCACAGATTCATCTCACTGCCTCACTACTGAGCATGTACATAATGTGCAGCACAGATTCATCTCACTGCCTCACTACTGAGTGTGTACATAAAGTGCAGCAGATTCATCTCACTGCCTCACTACTGAGCATGTACATAAAGTGCAGCACACATTCATCTCACTGCCTCACTACTGAGCATGTACATAAAGTGCAGCACAGATTCATCTCGCTGCCTCACTACTGAGCGTGTACATAAAGTGCAGCACAAATTCATCTCACTGCCTCACTACTGAGCATGTACATAAAGTGCAGCACATATTCATCTCACTGCCTCACTACTGAGCATGTACATAATGTGTAGCACAGATTCATCTCACTGCCTCACTACTGAGCGTGTACATAAAGTGCAGCACAGATTCATCTCACTGCCTCACTACTGAGTGTGTACATAAAGTGCAGCAGATTCATCTCACTGCCTCACTACTGAGCATGTACATAAAGTGCAGCACAGATTCATCTCACTGCCTCACTACTGAGCATGTGCATAAAGTGCAGCACAGATTCATCTCACTGCCTCACTACTGAGCATGTACATAAAGTGCTGCACAGATTCATCTCACTGCCTCACTACTTAGCATGTACATAAAGTGCAGCACAGATTCATCTCATTACTGAGCATGTACATAAAGTGCAGCACAGATTCATCCCACTGCCTCACTACTGAGCATGTACATAAAGTGCAGCACAGATTCATCTCACTGCCTCACTACTGAGCATGTATATAAAGTGCAGCACAGATACATCTCACTCCCTCACTACTGAGCGTGTACATAAGGTGCAGCACAGATTCATCTCACTGCCTCACTACTGAGCATGTATATAAAATGCAGCACAGATACGTCTCATTGCCTCACTACTGAGCGTGTACATAAAGTGCAGCACAGATTCTTCTCACTGCCTCACTACTGAGCGTGTACATAAAGTGCAGCACAGATTCATCTCACTGCCTCACTACTGAGCATGTACATAAAGTGCAGCACAGATTCATCTCACTGCCTCACTACTGAGCGTGTACATAAAGTGCAGCAGATTCATCTCACTGCCTCACTACTGAGCATGTACATAAAGTGCAGCACAGATTCATCTCACTGCCTCACTACTGAGCATGTACATAAAGTGCAGCACATATTCATCTCACTGCCTCACTACTGAGCATGTACATAAAGTGCAGCACAGATTCATCTCACTGCCTCACTACTGAGCATGTGCATAAAGTGCAGCACAGATTCATCTCACTGCCTCACTACTGAGCATGTACATAAAGTGCAGCACAGATTCATCTCACTGCCTCACTACTGAGCATGTACATAAAGTGCAGCACAGATTCATCTCACTGCCTCACTACTGAGCGTGTACATAAAGTGCAGCACAGATTCATCTCACTGCCTCACTACTGAGCATGTACATAAAGTGCAGCACAGATTCATCTCACTGCCTCACTACTGAGCATGTACATAAAGTGCAGCAGATTCATCTCACTGCCTCACTACTGAGCATGTACATAAAGTGCAGCAGATTCATCTCACTGCCTCACTACTGAGTGTGTACATAAAGTGCAGCATAGATTCATCTCACTGCCTCACTACTGAGCATGTACATAAAGTGCAGCACAGATTCCTCTCACTGCCTCACTACTGAGCATGTACATAAAGTGCAGCAGATTCATCTCACTGCCTCACTACTGAGCATGTACATAATGTGCAGCACAGATTCATCTCACTGCCTCACTACTGAGCGTGTACATAAAGTGCAGCACAGATTCATCTCACTGCCTCACTACTGAGTGTGTACATAAAGTGCAGCAGATTCATCTCACTGCCTCACTACTGAGCATGTACATAAAGTGCAGCACAGATTCATCTCACTGCCTCACTACTGAGCATGTACATAAAGTGCAGCACAGATTCATCTCGCTGCCTCACTACTGAGCGTGTACATAAAGTGCAGCACAAATTCATGTCACTGCCTCACTACTGAGCATGTACATAAAGTGCAGCACAAATTCATCTCACTGCCTCACTACTGAGCATGTACATAAAGTGCAGCAGATTCATCTCACTGCCTCACTACTGAGCATGTACATAAAGTGCAGCAGATTCATCTCCCTGCCTCACTACTGAGCATGTACATAAAATGGAGCACATATTCATCTCACTGCCACACTACTGAGCATGTACATAATGTGCAGCACAGATTCATCTCACTGCCTCACTACTGAGCGTGTACATAAAGTGCAGCACAGATTCATCTCACTGCCTCACTACTGAGTGTGTACATAAAGTGCAGCAGATTCATCTCACTGCCTCACTACTGAGCATGTACATAAAGTGCAGCACAGATTCATCTCACTGCCTCACTACTGAGCATGTGCATAAAGTGCAGCACAGATTCATCTCACTGCCTCACTACTGAGCATGTACATAAAGTGCTGCACAGATTCATCTCACTGCCTCACTACTGAGCATGTACATAAAGTGCAGCACAGATTCATCTCATTACTGAGCATGTACATAAAGTGCAGCACAGATTCATCCCACTGCCTCACTACTGAGCATGTACATAAAGTGCAGCACAGATTCATCTCACTGCCTCACTACTGAGCATGTATATAAAGTGCAGCACAGATACATCTCACTGCCTCACTACTGAGCGTGTACATAAAGTGCAGCACAGATTCATCTCACTGCCTCAATACTGAGCATGTATATAAAATGCAGCACAGATACATCTCATTGCCTCACTACTGAGCGTGTACATAAAGTGCAGCACAGATTCTTCTCACTGCCTCACTACTGAGCGTGTACATAAAGTGCAGCACAGATTCATCTCACTGCCTCACTACTGAGCATGTACATATAGTGCAGCACAGATTCATCTCACTGCCTCACTACTGAGCGTGTACATAAAGTGCAGCAGATTCATCTCACTGCCTCACTACTGAGCATGTACATAAAGTGCAGCACAGATTCATCTCACTGCCTCACTACTGAGCATGTACATAAAGTGCAGCACATATTCATCTCACTGCCTCACTACTGAGCATGTACATAAAGTGCAGCACAGATTCATCTCACTGCCTCACTACTGAGCATGTGCATAAAGTGCAGCACAGATTCATCTCACTGCCTCACTACTGAGCATGTACATAAAGTGCAGCACAGATTCATCTCACTGCCTCACTACTGAGCATGTACATAAAGTGCAGCACAGATTCATCTCACTGCCTCACTACTGAGCGTGTACATAAAGTGCAGCACAGATTCATCTCACTGCCTCACTACTGAGCATGTGCATAAAGTGCAGCACAGATTCATCTCTCTGCCTCACTACTGAGCATGTGCATAAAGTGCAGCACAGATTCATCTCTCTGCCTCACTACTGAGCATGTACATAAAGTGCAGCACAGATTCATCTCACTGCCTCACCTTATGAGCATGTACATAAAGTGTAGCACAGATTCATCTCACTGCCTCACTACTGAGCGTGTACATAAAGTGCAGAACAGATTCATCTCACTGCCTCACTACTGAGCATGTACATAAAGTGTAGCACAGATTCATCTCACTGCCTCACTACTGAGCGTGTACATAAAGTGCAGCACAGATTCATCTCACTGTCTCACTACTGAGCGTGTACATAAAGTGCAGCAGATTCATCTCACTGCCTCACTACTGAGCATGTACATAAAGTGCAGCACAGATTCATCTCACTGCCTCACTACTGAGCATGTACATAATGTGCAGCACAGATTCATCTCACTGCCTCACTACTGAGCGTGTACATAAAGTGCAGCACAGATTCATCTCACTGCCTCACTACTGAGCGTGTACATATAGTGCAGCACAGATTCATCTCACTGCCTCACTACTGATCATGTACATAAAGTGCAGCACAGATTCATCTCACTGCCTCACTACTGAGCATGTACATAAAGTGCAGCACAGATTCATCTCACTGCCTCACTACTGAGCATGTACATAAAGTGCAGCACAGATTCATCTCACTGCCTCACTACTGAGCGTGTACATAAAGTGCAGCACAGATTCATCTCACTGCCTCACTACTGAGCATGTACATAAAGTGCAGCACAGATTCATCTCACTGCCTCACTACTGAGCATGTACATAAAGTGCAACAGATTCATCTCACTGCCTCACTACTGAGCATGTACATAAAGTGCAGCACAGATGCATCTCACTGCCTCACTACTGAGGGTGTACATAAAGTGCAGCACAGATTCATCTCACTGCCTCACTACTGAGCATGTACATAATGTGCAGCACAGATTCATCTCACTGCCTCACTACTGAGCGTGTACATAAAGTGCAGCACAGATTCATCTCACTGCCTCACTACTGAGTGTGTACATAAAGTGCAGCAGATTCATCTCACTGCCTCACTACTGAGCATGTACATAAAGTGCAGCACAGATTCATCTCACTGCCTCACTACTGAGCATGTACATAAAGTGCAGCACAGATTCATCTCGCTGCCTCACTACTGAGCGTGTACATAAAGTGCAGCACAAATTCATCTCACTGCCTCACTACTGAGCATGTACATAAAGTGCAGCAGATTCATCTCACTGCCTCACTACTGAGCATGTACATAAAGTGCAGCACATATTCATCTCACTGCCTCACTACTGAGCATGTACATAATGTGCAGCACAGATTCATCTCACTGCCTCACTACTGAGCGTGTACATAAAGTGCAGCACAGATTCATCTCACTGCCTCACTACTGAGTGTTTACATAAAGTGCAGCAGATTCATCTCACTGCCTCACTACTGAGCATGTACATAAAGTGCAGCACAGATTCATCTCACTGCCTCACTACTGAGCATGTGCATAAAGTGCAGCACAGATTCATTTCACTGCCTTACTACTGAGCATGTACATAAAGTGCAGCACAGATTCATCTCACTGCCTCACTACTGAGCATGTACATAAAGTGCAGCACAGATTCATCTCACTGCCTCACTACTGAGCATGTACATAAAGTGCAGCACAGATTCATCTCACTGCCTCACTACTGAGCATGTACATAAAGTGCAGCACAGATTCATCTCACTGCCTCACTACTGAGCATGTACATAAAGTGCAGCAGATTCATCTCACTGCCTCACTACTGAGCATGTACATAAAGTGCAGCACAGATGCATCTCACTGCCTCACTGCTGAGGGTGTACATAAAGTGCAGCACAGATTCATCTCACTGCCTCACTACTGAGCATGTACATAAAGTGCAGCAGATTCATCTCACTGCCTCACTACTGAGCATGTACATAAAGTGCAGCACAGATTCATCTCGCTGCCTCACTACTGAGCATGTACTTAAAGTGTAGCACAGATTCATCTCACTGCCTCACTGCTGAGCATGTACATAAAGTGCAGCACAGATTCATCTCACTGCCTCACTACTGAGCATGTACATAATGTGCAGCACAGATTCATCTCACTGCCTCACTACTGAGCGTGTACATAAAGTGCAGCACAGATTCATCTCACTGCCTCACTACTGAGCATGTACATAAAGTGCAGCAGATTCATCTCACTGCCTCACTACTGAGCATGTACATAAAGTGCAGCACAGATTCATCTCGCTGCCTCACTACTGAGCATGTACTTAAAGTGTAGCACAGATTCATCTCACTGCCTCACTGCTGAGCATGTACATAAAGTGCAGCACAGATTCATCTCACTGCCTCACTACTGAGCATGTACATAAAGTGCAGCACAGATTCATCTCACTGCCTCACTACTGAGCATGTACATAAAAGTGCAGCACAGATTCATCTCACTGCCTCACTACTGTACTGAGCATGTACATAAAGTGCAGCACAGATTCATCTCACTGCCTCACTACTGAGCGTGTACATAAAGTGCAGCACAGATTCATCTCACTGCCTCACTACTGAGTGTGTACATAAAGTGCAGCACAGATTCATCTCACTGCCTCACTACTGAGCATGTACATAAAGTGCAGCACAGATTCATCTCACTGCCTCACTACTGAGCATGTACATAAAGTGCAGCACAGATTCATCTCACTGCCTCACTACTGTGCCAAGATCCTTAGATCAGGAACAGACATTTATAGAACATTTCATAACTTTTCCAAATTCTTATGAAAACATTTCCAGCACATCCTGCATTGTACTGCTGTACTTAATGCATTATATATTGTAGGAGTCGGAGTTGGTTTATTTTACACCGACTCCACCAAAATGGACAACGACTCCACGACTCCAACTCCACAGCCCTGCTCTTTACTTACATGGATGACAGACAGGATGCAAAAATCCATTACCTTGGATTCGATCCGCATTGGGCTGTTGTTCAATGATGGCTGTTGCAGGAGTAATGAGCTAAGGATCAATGCTTTGTGTAAATGCATTATCAATGGTAGACAATTAATTTTTCCAAGGGTCCACATGAGAGACTGTTGTGGAGGGCCAAACTCGCTGCTACTGCAAATACATGTTATGACAGAACTTATTGTAACATGTATTCTTACCTGTAGCAGTTAATCAAAACCACATAAATATAATTATTTTTTATAAAGTTTATAAAAAACAATAAATCATACTGTTCTTATTATATAGACTTTTTACCTTGACCAACAGCTTCCAACACAATATGATGTCCTGTTACAGATCCTTAAACAGTATAATCTCCCCACACTGCCCCTCAAACAGTATGATGTGCACCCAACACAATATGATGTTACCACAAAGCCACCCACAAAATATGATGTCCCCCCAAATAAACCCTTATACAGTATATCCCCCAAAAAGTATGATGTCTTCACAAAGCTCTCCCAAAGTATGATGTCCCCACAAAGCCCCCCACAGTTTGATGTCCCAACAAAGCATGATGTCTCCACAAAGCCACACACACAGTATGATGTCCCCACAAAGCATGATGTCTCCACAAAGCAACACACAAAGTATGATGTCCCCACAAAGCCCCCCACACAGTATGATGTCCCCACAAAGCATGATGTCTCCACAAACCCACACACAAAGTATGATGTCCCCACAAAGCCCCCCACACAGTATTATGTCCCCACAAAGCATGATGTCTCCACAAAGCCACACACAAAGTATGATGTCCCCACAAAGACCTTCATACAGTATATCCCCAACCAGTATGATGTCCCAACATAGCCCTCCACACAGTATAATGTCCCCATGCAGTATGATATTCACACACAGCCCCGCATGCAGTATATCCCCACACAATATGATGTCCCCACACAGCACCATATCCCCCCAATAATGACAATTGTAAAAAATTAAAATCAAATCTACTCACTTAACCCATTCCCCAGCTGCTCATGTCTGTGTAGCGTACTGAGTTTTTCACAGTGGGCGCGATTTAGTGATGCAGGCTCAATGGTGGTAGAAGGAGCTGACGGGTGTCTGTTCCTCCATTGTGTTCGGTGGTATCTGCATCCTAAGGATGCACAGACCGATTGAAATTGAGGTGCTGGGTGGAGGTTGGCCATGTGGTGTGGGTCGCCACTATTTCTAGTTTTTTGGCTGTCCCGGTCGATAATTCGCTCAGGTCTGCATTCAAAGCATTTACAGACAGAGGATGATAACTGGTTGTGTAAACAGATCTTTAGACTACACAAAGCCAGTCCAGACTAGCATAAAAAGGGTTTATGGTTTTGGAAAACTCCTCTACCCCTGCTGCAGTTTGTTTATCGCACCCCACCCCCCAAAAAAACCTGTACTTTCCTCTCCTTCCCCAGATCCAGTGCAGAGTCTCCACTGTGGCTCCCGGTGTCTGATATTGTCTGCAGCCCCGACCCCTATCATTTAGCTGTGTTTTTTGTTGCATATCTGCCGCAAAAACTGTGCCCGAAGCCGCATAAAAAACAGCGCTAAATGCAATGTAAAACATGTTTTACCAAAATGAGGAAAATGTGGCAAATTTTATTGACACGACGCTTTATTAAACATGTTAAAAACAAGTTGAAAAAACATGATGTGCACTATAGATGTTTTTTCCATTTAAATGAATGCAAAGCTTGTTGCAAGGAGATTTGACGTGTTTCTTAATTTTGACTTTAGCGTGCCAAAAACCATGTAAAAAACTGAGTTATCATACCCTTGTTACTCCAAAATGCTCTCTTATGTGGATGTTGAAGTTGATAGGCTTCAATAATCTCTGTATGAACATGTCCTTAGCATTCATTTACACATTGCTGCAATTTAAAAAAAAAATCCATCAAAAAAGTGCTATGACTACAATATGTATCCTTTTTGTGTGGATTATATCTACAGTACAGACCAAAAGTTTGGACACACCTTCTCATTTAAAGATTTTTCTGTATTTTCATGACTTTGAAAATTGTACATTCACACTGAAGGCATCAAAACTATGAATTAACACATGTGGAATTATATACTTAACAAAAAAGTGTGAAACAACTGAAAATATGTCTTATATTCTAGGTTCTTCAAAGTAGCCACCTTTTGCTTTGATGACTGCTTTGCACACTCTTGGCATTCTCTTAATGAGCTTCAAGAGGTAGTCACCGGAAATGGTTTTCACTTCACAGGTGTGCCCTGTCAGGTTTAATAAGTGGGATTTCTTGCCTTATAAATGGGGTTGGGACCATCAGTTGTGTTGTGCAGAAGTCTGGTGGATACACAGCTGATAGTCCTACTGAATAGACTGTTAGAATTTGTATTATGGCAACAAAAAAGCAGCTAAGTAAAGAAAAACGAGTGCCCATCATTACTTTAAGAAATGAAGGTCAGTCAGTCCGAAAAATTGGGCAAACTTTGAAAGTATCCCCAAGTGCAGTTGCAAAAACCATCACGCGCTACAAAGAAACTGGCTCACATGAGGACCGCCCCAGGAAAGGAAGACCAAGAGTCACCTCTGCTTCTGAGGATAAGTTTATCCGAGTCACCAGCCTCAGAAATCGCAGGTTAACAGCAGCTCACATTAGAGACCAGGTCAATGCCACACAGAGTTCTATCAGCAGACACATCTCTTCAACAACTGTTAAGAGGAGACTTTGTGCAGCAGGCCTTCCTGGTAAAATAGCTGCTAGGAAACCACTGCTAAGGACAGGCAACAAGCAGAAGAGACTTGTTTGGGCTAAAGAACACAAGGAATGGACATTAGACCAGAGGAAATCTGTGCTTTGGTCTGATGAGTCCAAATTTGAGATCTTTGGTTCCAACCACCGTGTCTTTGCGCGACGCAGAAAAGGTGAGCGGATGGACTCTACATGCCTGGTTCCCATCGTGAAGCATGGAGAGGAGGTGTGATGGTGTGGGGGTGCTTTGCGGGTGACACTGTTGGGGATTTATTCAAAATTGAAGGCATACTGAACCAGCATGGCTACCACAGCATCTTGCAGCGGCATGCTATTCCATCCGGTTTGCGTTTAGTTGGACCATCATTTATTTTTCAACAGGACAATGACCCCAAACACACCTCCAGGCTGTGTAAGGGCTATTTGACCAAGAAGGAGAGTGATGGGGTGCTACGCTAGATGACCTGGCCTCCACAGTCACCAGACCTGAACCCAATTGAGATGGTTTGGGGTGAGCTGGACCGCAGAGTGAAGGCAAAGGGGCCAACAAGTGCTAAGCATCTCTGGGAACTCCTTCAAGATTGTTGGAAGACCATTTCCGGTGACTACCTCTTGAAGCTCATCAAGAGAATGCCAAGAGTGCAAGAGTGTGCAAAGCAGTCATCAAAGCAAAAGGTGTTTACTTTGAAGAACCTAGAATATAAGACATATTTTCAGTTGTTTCACACTTTTTTGTTAAGTATATAATTCCACATGTGTTAATTCATAGTTTTGATGCCTTCAGTGTGAATGTACAATTTTCATAGTTATGAAAATACAGAAAAATCTTTAAATGAGAGGGTGTGTCCAAACTTTTGGTCTGTACTGTATATAATTTCACAAGCCTCCTACATTTAATAAATTTACACCCTTTAGTGCCTTTCATGTGGCCTCATTCAGGGAGCGAAGCTCCATAGGCTGTAGCTTCAGCCACTCGAGGTCCCACTGCGCTCCGCAAGACCTGGCGGCTGTGAACAGTGGTGACATCAGTAACTATACTGCTCATCAGAGTCGCAGAGTCTCATAGAGGGCAGCGTGACCTGGCGACTCTGATGAGTGGTATAGTTACTGACGTCTCCTTTGTTCACAGCCGCCGGGTCTCGCAGAGCACAGCGTGAGCTGGAAGTGTCTGCGGCCACAACCTATGGAGCTTCGTTCTCGTTCTCTGAAAGAGATAGCTTTTGGAAGGCAGAATTGGGGAGCGTTGTGGGAACGCCATGGACTACGTCAGACCTGCATGAGAACTTTTTGTTTTCTAATAATTTGGTGAACGAGGGACAATGTTTTGTCTTTATTTCTCTCTTTTTATGGTTTCCAGGTTTCTATTTCTGGACTACGGTGGATTTCTGGACTATGGCGGACCTGCATGTCTTTTTTTTTTAAGAAATTGGTGAACCAGGGAAAGTGTCTGGGAGCGTTTTTTCAAATAAAGTATTTTTTGTGTGTGTTTTTATTTTTGATTACTGGGTTAGTAATGGTGGTGTCTGATAGACACCTCTCCATTACTAACCCCAAGCCTTGATGGCAGCTGTTATTTTTGACAAATTATAGCTGACATCAACCCCAACTACCATGACCCCAATCGCCACCGCACCAGGGCAATTGGTAAGAGCGGGCAAAGCTCCAGAATTGGTGCATCTAACGTGATGCGCCACTTCTGGGCTGCTGCAGGCTGGTAGTTTTAGGCTGGGAAGGGACCAGTAACTATGAACCTTCCCAGCCTGATATCAGTTCACAGCTGTCTGCTTTACCTTTGCTTGTTATCAAAAATAGGGGGGGCGACCCCACGTAATTTTTTTTCATTTATTTATTTGATTAAACCAGGCTTAACACACTTTAGTGCCACATGAAAAGCACTAAAGGGTGCAAGTTTATTATTTGTAGGAGACTTGTGAAATTACATAGCTACAGGATATCTATCTATGTATCTATTCTGAGGGTTTTGGCTGAATTTACTGTACTTGGCTGATGAAATTTTGTGGTTCCTTTGAGAAGTGTGCGTAAAAATCGGACAGCATTCACATGGTCTTTGTGCTGTCCGATGTTTTTCTCGCACCCCTTGACTTACACTGCAAACACAACTTTTTAGTCCATTTTTCAAAAACTGATTTCTGCTGGATCCGTTTTTTTTAACATTGAAGTCTATGGACAGTGGATCCGTTAATTAGCCATCCGATGTTCTCACATTTCTAATGGATCAGTTTTTTGCTGGCTGGATATGTTAGAAATGGAAAACAACGGATGGCTAATTAACGGATCAGTTGTTCATAGACTTCAATGTTAAAAATAATGGATTCAGCAGAGGTCAGTTTTTGATAAACGGACTAAAAAGTTTTGTGTCTGCAGAACTTTTTTGCCAACCGACTGCTGCTAAATCCGTTCTAACAAATCGTTACTGTACATGTGAACATAGCCTAACAGCAGTGTGTAGACTTTTTATTTTCACTGTATGTGTGAATGCTATTGAGTGTGTCGATATTTTCGTAATGAAAGAATCTCTTGAATTCTGTCAGCAGTAAGCTCAGCTCAGTAATAGCTGGCATACAGAAGTATTGTCTCCCATATGCCTGGTGTGCTTACTGACAATAGTTCTGTGTAACATAATACTGAGCTTTATTGTGTGGTGGAGAGCAGGACTTTCTCTGATTACCATGATAAGGACGGTGTCACATTATGTGATATGCTAATGACACTCTGCTCCTGCTCTGCTGCGAGCGAGAGCCAAGTGTCAGTGCTCCAGTCCTCTCGCATGAGAGAATCACAGCACAGCTGCGGAGGAGACAGGGAAATTCATTTCTCCATCTCCTCTGTTGCTGGCGTTGGCGGGAATCGCACTGCACTCGGGTGATATCCGAGTGCAGTGCGATGTTTCAGACGCACCCATAGTTTTCATCTGCATCATCATTCATATGCCATCCACATATCCTTTTTTTTTTTTTACATCAGCGTGATATCTACACCATGTTCCAAATTATTATGCAAATGCTATTATTCTATGATTTTCCTAAATGGTTGATGCAAAGTCAGTATAATGTTCAAATTGTCAACCGTTAGGGCTCGCTCTCACTTGCGATTAAATTGCATAAATGCAATCAGATAAAAAATCAGATTGCATTCGGTCCAATGTTAATCTATGATGGTTGCATATGATGGCTCATATGCAATTTTTTTTTCAGCTCTGATCACGATCGGACTGAAAAAAAACACCGCATGCTGCGATTGCATGCTAAATTCGGATCACAAGCACCCATCTAAGTCTATGGGTGCGTGTGAATCATCGTACTGCACTCGGACATCACCCGAGTGCAGTGCGATTCCCGCCGACACCAGCAACAGAGGAGATTAATTACGCCATTGGGACCCCGGCCTTAGAGTATAAATCTCACTTTATTGGACAAACCTCCATATGACGACAGTATTTTTTTTCAAAACTAGGAAAACTTAAAATGCACTGTTCCAAATGATTATGCACAACAGAGTTTCCAAACATTTTATAGGTTGTAAACAATTGAAAAATTGTAATTTGTTGAATTTGCAACATCAAGAGGTCACATTTCCTGACATCAAGAGCAGGCCGAGTAACATGTTAATATAGGACCCCTCTTTTGATACCACTTTCACAATTCTTGCATCCATTGAACTTGTGAGTTTTTGGATAGTTTCTGCTTGAATTTCTTTACAGGATGTCAGAATAACCTCCCAGAGCTGCTGTTTTGATGTGAACTGCTTCCCACCCTCACAGACCTTTAGCTTGAGGATACTCCAAAGGTTCCCAATAGGGTTGAGGTCAAGGGAGATTGGTGGTCACCCATGAGTTTCTCTCCTTTTATGCCCATAGCAGCCAATGACTCAGAGGTATTCTTTGTAGCATGAGATGGGGCATTGTCATCAATGAAGAGGATTTTGCTACGGATGGCATGTTTTTTTTTGTACCATGGAAGAAAGTGGTCAGTTAGAAACTCTATATACTTTGCTGAGGTCATTTTCACATCTTCAGTAGAGATGAGTGAAACCGAACTTACGAGTTTGGCGTTCTTATCGGACAGTTACGGTGCTAAACGCGAAACAGAGAGAGAGGAGAAAGATTTTTTTTCCTTTCACAGTTCGGGTAACCATTATATTCAATGGGGTTCGGGTTCCACCGGTCCGCCCATCCCTAATCTTCAGGGATCCTACAGTGGCCTACCAGCTCTCGCCTCATGATTTCGGCCCAAACATGATTCAGCCACATCCTTGCTGACATTGCAGCCTTGTTGGGACATAGTGGTCATCCACCAACCATCCACTACTCAATCCATCTCGAAGATCCAGGGTTACACGCAGGGGCGTACATAGGAATCATGGGGCCCCATAGCAGAAGCTCAAATTGGGCCCCCCCCCCACCCCAAAAAAAATGTAAATAATTGTCAGGGTCACCAAAGATCAGATCTCACAACTTTCCATCCTTTACATAGTAATTTTCCTCCTGCTGACGTCCTAGATCTCTCTTTTATTGCCCCATAAAGTGTGATGCCAATAAAAGGGCCCCCCAAACACAGTATGAAACCCCCATGGTGAATTCCTCCACATGCACAGTATAATGACCATACTGTACCCCACCTCAACACCCAGGGTAAAGTATGCTGACCCCAACACAGTATGATCCCCCAACTGTGAGCCGCTAGAGAGGATGGTACATAATAAGGGAGCGTGTTATACATAATAAAAGAGGAAACTATATAACTAAGGATGGCGCTATACATAATAAGTGAGTACACTATATACTAAGGGACTGTGCTATACATAATAAGGCTACATTCCTGCATCTGTGTGCAGTGTCAGTGTGCTGCCCTGTTTTACTGACGCATTGAGCATGTCCTATTCTAATCCTCAAAATCGGATCAGAACAGGACATTCTCTGACCCTCTTAGATCTTATTCTCAGATACGTGATTTTCATGGATGTGTGAATGGATCTATAAAACTGTACAAGTCCGTGGACCATCCGATAAAAAGATCTGGCAGCACACGGACATTTCACACAAATGTGAGAATGTGGCCTAAGGGATTTTACAGATAACATTATCACTTCAAGTCACACAGTGCAGATACAGAATAATATTTACATCCAGGCACTTACCGCTGGCGTCTCGTCTGATCAGAGTCGGTTTCTGCTGCTTCTTCTCCATCTGGTCGACCTTCATGTCGACATCTCCCAGTCATGATTCGTCTTGTCACGATGATCTCCAGCCTAGAAAATAACAAGGTCATACATTGTATGCATACATGTGTCTCCCCCACTCTGTGTCCTCGAATACAGATATGTAACCCCCCCATTAATATACTATTAGCCACTTAGTAATCAAAATATAAAATGATAAGCAGCACTGTGCCCCCCATTAACTATAATCTGCACCGGCCAATAATATAAATTATTCAGTCTCTTTGACTCTCCCCAATTAACTGTAAGGCTATGTGCACACGGAAAACATACAAGGTTTCACAGTACAAGCAAAGTGAAACCCCCATAATTGCTCTCTCCCAGCACCCCCATCATTGCTCTCTCCCAGCACCCCCATCATTGCTCTCTCCCACCACCTCCATCATTGCTCTCTCTCAGCACCCCCATCATTACTCTCTCCCAGCACCCCCGTCATTGCTCTGTCCCAGCGCCACCGTCATTGCTCTGTCCCAGCACCCTCATCGTTGCTCTCTTCCAGCACTCCCATCATTGCTCTCTCCCAGCACCCCCATCATTGCTCTCTCTCAGCACCCGCATCATTGCTCTGTCCCACCACCCCCATCATTGCTCTCTCCCAGCCCCCATCATTGCTCTGTCCCAACCCCCATCATTGCTCTGTCCCAGCACCCCCATCAATGCTCTCTCCCAGCACCCCCATCATTGCGCTCTCCCAGCACCCCATCATTTCCTCTCAGCACCCCATCATTACTCTGTCCCAGCACCTCCATCATTGCTCTCTCCCAGCCCCCCATAATTGCTCTCGCCCAGCCCCCCACCATTGCTTTGTCCCAGCACCCCCATCATTGCTCGCTCCCAGCACCCCCATCATTGCTCTCTCCCAGCAACACGTCATTGCTCTCCCCTTCCCCACCATCCCCATCATTGCTCTCCCCAGCCCCATCATTCCTCTCCCCAGCCCCATCAGCCCCATTATTGCTCTTCCCAGCCCCATCAGCCCCATTATTGCTCTTCCCAGCCCCATCATTCTTCTCCCCAGCCCCATCAGCCCCATTATTGCTCTCCCCAGCCCCATCATCCCATCATTCCTCTCCCCAGCCCCATCAACTCCATTATTCCTCTCCCCAGCCCCATCATTGCTCACCCCAGCCCCATCATTCCTCTCCTCAGCCCGATCATTGCTCTCCCTAGCCCCACCATCCCATTATTCCTCTTCCCAGCCCCATCAACCCCATCATTCCTCTCCCCAGCCCCATTATTGCTCTTCCCAGCCCTATTAGTCCCATTATTCCTATCCCAAGCCCCATCACTCCTCTCCCCAGCCCCATCAGCCCCATTATTGCTCTCCCCAGCCCCATCAACCCCATTATTCCTCTCCCCAGCCCAATCAACCCCATTATTGCTCTCCCCAGCCCCATCAACCCCATTATTGCTCTCCCAGCACCCCATCATTTCCTCTCAGCACCCCATCATTACTCTGTCCCAGCACCTCCATCATTGCTCTCTCCCAGCCCCACATAATTGCTCTCACCCAGCCCCCCACCATTGCTTTGTCCCAGCACCCCCATCATTGCTCGCTCCCAGCACCCCCATCATTGCTCTCTCCCAGCAACACGTCATTGCTCTCCCCTTCCCCACCATCCCCATCATTGCTCTCCCCAGCCCCATCATTCCTCTCCCCAGCCCCATCAGGCCCATTATTGCTCTTCCCAGCCCCATCAGCCCCATTATTGCTCTTCCCAGCCCCATCATTCTTCTCCCCAGCCCCATCAGCCCCATTATTGCTCTCCCCAGCCCCATCATCCCATCATTCCTCTCCCCAGCCCCATCAACTCCATTATTCCTCTCCCCAGCCCCATCATTGCTCACCCCAGCCCCATCATCCCATCATTGCTCTCCCCAGCCCCACCATCCCCATCATTGCTCTCCCCAGCCCCATCATTCCTCTCCTCAGCCCCATCATTGCTCTCCCTAGCCCCACCATCCCATTATTCCTCTCCCCAGCCCCATCAACCCCATCATTCCTCTCCTCAGCCCCATTATTGCTCTTCCCAGCCCCATTAGTCCCATTATTCCTATCCCAAGCCCCATCACTCCTCTCCCCAGCCCCATCAGCCCCATTATTGCTCTCCCCAGCCCCATCAACCCCATTATTCCTCTCCCCAGCCCAATCAACCCCATTATTGCTCTCCCCAGCCCCATCAACCCCATTATTGCTATCCCCAGCCCCATCAACCCCATTATTCCTCTCCCCAGGTCAATCAACCCCATTATTGCTCTCCCCAGCCCCATCAACCCCATTATTCCTCTCCCCAGCCCCATCAGCCCTCTCCCCAGCCCCAATATTTCTCTCCCCAGTCCCATCAGCCCCATTATTGCTCTTCCCAGCCCCATCATTCCTCTCCCCAGCCCCACCATCCCACCATTGCTCTCCCCCCACCTCCCCTCCCCAGCATTTCAGTAAAAAACAACAACAAAAAAAAAAAAAACAACTTACATCAGCTCGCTCCCCTGCAGCAGCATCCTCCTGGTTGCCGGCAGCTTTCTTCCTGACCCAGGCGCGCGCTGCATGATGACGTCATCAAGCTGCGCGCGCCTGGGTCAGGGAGGAAGCAGAGGACGAACCCTCCAGCTCCGCTGCTGTTCTCCTCCTGACAGCAGAGGAGCTGCAGGGATCGCTCCCTGACCGCCACGTGCAGGGAGCAGCTGCACCTTGCGGGCCCCTTGGTGCAGCTGCATGGTGGGGACCCGGCGCAGCTGCACCGGCAGCAGTATGTCCACCCCTGGACTGCTATGGGGCCCCCCCGGCTCACGGGCCCCATAGCTGTCGCGTGGTCTGCCGCCATTGGCGGTATGCCACTGGTTGCACGTCACCCATCAGTAAATAAGAATTTTTTTTAAATTAGTCTTTGGGGTTTATCTAGTCCTACTGCAACCAATTCAGCTTGTGAGCATTGTTTAGGGGTGACCAAATAGTAGGTTTATGCACAACTGCAAGTCTTTGGAGGAACCCACATCTTAAGCTTTGCTTGACTCGCAGCTTCAAATACCTGTTTGATGGTTTGTAATGGTGTTTTAAACAGTTGCTCTCTTAGGGCAGGTGTAGACAAGCGTATTTTTCGGGTGCGATCCGACAATACATCAGATCGCACTAATGTTCGTCTAGGGAACTGTGCACATGTCCGACATTCAGATCACATTCAGTCATGCAAGTCAGTGAGTGCATGGAAAACATCGCACTGAACTAGGATAACATCTGAGTGCAGTCTGATTTCTGAGCACTGACAGAATGAAGACGATGGAGACATTTTTTTTCCATCTCCTCATCCAAGAGAATCGGCGCACACTATGGGAGAGTGTCATTTGCATAATCAGGCCGATTCTCTCAGATAAGAGAATCTATGGCTGTCGGCACATGCTCTAAATCCGATGAATTTGTCTGGCAGAAACCTTCCTCATTATTCCTTTATCTGCATGAACCTGTCTGTGCTCTGTATCAGATACAAATCTCTTCATAGTATGATGATTATGCTTAGGTTTTGTGAAATATGTAATGTTTTCATACCTTGTCTAATGCATTGTACTATTTGACACTTTTCAGCAGCAGAGAGATTCTTTTTCTCTCCCATATTTCTTGAAACCTGTGGCCTGCTTAATAATGTGGAACATACTTCTTAGGTCTCATTCAGATGTCTGTGTTGCACATACAGTGGTGTGAAAAAGTGTTTGTCCCCTTCCTGATTTCTTATTCTTTTGCATGTTTGTCACACTTAAATGTTCAGATCACAAAACAAATGTAAATATAAGACAAAGATAACACAAGTAACTACAAAATGCAGTTTTTAAACGAAGGTCTTTATTATTAAGGGAAAAAAATCTAAACCTACAGGGCCCTGTGTGAAAAAGTGATTGCCTTCTAACTGGTTGGGCCACCCTTAGCAGCAACTGCAATCAAGCATTTGCGATAATAATGAGTCTTTTACAATGCTCTGCAGGAATTTTGGCTCACTCATCTTTGCAAAATTGTTGTAATTCAGCCACATTGGAGGGTTTCCGAGCACTAACCGCCTTTTTAAGGTGATGTCACAGCATCTCAATCGGATTAAGGTCAGGACTTTGACTAGGCCACTCCAAAGTCCTAATTTTATTTTTCTTAAGCCATTCAGAGGTGGACTTGCTGGTGTGTTTTGGATCATTGTCCTGCTGTATAACCCAAGTGCGCTTCAGCTTGAGATCACGAAGAGATGGCCGCACATTCTCCTTCAGGATTTTTTGGTAGACAGCAGAATTCATGGATCCATTTACCACAGCAAGTCTTCCAGGTCCTGAAGCAGCAAAACAGCCCCAGACCTTCACACTACCACCACCATATTACTGTTGGTATGATGTTCCTTTTCTGAAATGCTGTGTTACTT
Source organism: Phyllobates terribilis (assembly GCF_046119375.1). Taxonomy (NCBI): domain Eukaryota; kingdom Metazoa; phylum Chordata; class Amphibia; order Anura; family Dendrobatidae; genus Phyllobates; species Phyllobates terribilis. The sequence goes on from NW_027362761.1 coordinate 186,460,689, forward strand.
CTACATCAGATTTAATGGGACATACACCTTCCAAAAAGTTCAACTTTTGTCTCGTCAGTCCACAGAGTATTCTCCAAAAAGTCTTGGCAATCATCAAGATGTTTTCTGGCAAAACTGAGACGACCCTTTATGTTGCTGTTGCTCAGCAGTGGTTTTCGTCTTGAAACTGCGCCATGCATCCGATTTATGACCAGTCTCTTTCTTATGATCATAAACTATGACCTAAACTGAGGCAAGTGAGGCCTGCAATTCTTTGGATGTTGTTGTGGGGTCTTTTGTGACCATTTGGATGAGTCATCATTTAAAACCTGCATTTTGCATTTACTTGTATTATCTTTGTCTAATATTTCAATTTGTTTTGTGATCTGAAACATAAGTGTGACAAACATAAAAAAGAATAAGAAATCAGGAAGGGGGCAAACACTTTTTTCACATCACTGTATGTGAAACCATAAAACATTTTGGAAAAAAAAGGCAATTTGATCAAATTATTTAGTGGAAAAAGATTTTTATGTCTGAAAAAATAGTAACTATCCTGAACAAAAGCTCATGAAAAAATACACAATTGCAAATGTGAAAACAGCCGGGGGAGTTGATTTGGTCGCGAATAGTTTACCTAAGACATTAGCAGAGCATTTTGTAGGTCAGGCATTGTTTACTTTTACATATTGGTCAGCCCTTGACTTTCACACACATCACTAATTTAATTAAACTGTACTAATCCTAACTGCCATTCTCAGGTGAGGAGACCAAGACATTTTCGTTTAAACTTGAGAAAATCACAAAAATAAATGGTTTCACATCCAGCTGTACCTTACTCTAGATCTATGGACACTGTTGCACTTTATTGTTGTCCTGATTTTCTATTGAATTAACTGACTAAGGCGGTGGTCGCAAGGGGGTGATATCTGCCTTGCTGGCACTATTGCACTTTATTGTGGATACCCTATTTTTTTGCTTTGAATATCTGGACTGCCTCCCTGATACTTTACAATATCAGTACAACTGCATGATATTAATATAAATATAGCGCAGCTCTATTTATGCTAACAGTTGCAAACTCTTAATATCAGAATTAACGATATTCTTATTGTTATTTATTCCTTCAAACCTACTGAGAGACTGCTAATATACCGCTTTTTTTCCACTGTCTGGATCACATGTTTTTTTTATTACTTTTTTATGCATATGTATGTCTGTTTAGGGGATAATAGGGTCAAAGAGGGAAAGCCGATGTGGAGCAGGGGCACCAAACCACATCGCTAGGATGTTAAACCTCCAGCTATCAGCACATTAGGGAAACCTAAGGCTGGCCTGCATGTGTTTTTTGCTCTATATTAACCCGGTACCCTTACCCCAATACATTTATACCTATTTTAATGGGTTGTGTCTTTAGGTATATTGACTAAAGCACTTTTAGCAATACTTAATAAAAGTTACATTTTAAGGGGTTATTTGTCTTTGTTTGCTTTGGTTTTTGGTTCTGCTATACAGACTAATCGTATGCTGGATCTGTGCTGATCGAGAGGTCTGAAATATAAATTTGGAGTTGTTAACATTGTCTATGAATGGCCAGCATAGGGCACAATAGGGCCAGCCAATGATGTGCCAGGGCGCAATTTGCTGTTCACTTTAGGGTGCCAATCTCCGCTGCAAGATAGGGCGCAAGATCAGGGTACAAAAAGGTGTGTGAGGATGTATATAGTTGTGGCATGCTGATAAAGCTTACCCTATGTAGTAGTGATACAGAAGACTGATATTGATCTGTGTCTCTTCTTACAGTGAGAAAGATCATGGCCTTACCTGTGTATGACATGTATTCTGATCAGGCATGTCATGGTATAACCTGTGTATTAGGGCTCATTCACACATCAGTTTTTTACCTGTGAGTATTATCCGTTTTTTTCAAAGATTGCACTCATACCTACAACATGTTCAAACTCAAAAAGAAGGATGCACAGCCCCAATCATAAATTAGGGTGCGTCATAATGTACCCAAACCACAATATCAAAGGAAATAGAACAAGAAGGTACATATATAGAAATGCGCACAATCAATACACTAGTTAATAAAAATTACAAGCTTTATTACACTTATTTAAAAACACTAAAAAACAACACACATGATCATCAACACCCAAAATCCACAATACATGATAGGCCGTATGCAGAATACAAATCTAATAAATAATTTAGGTTCATATAATAATCATAACAATTGATTACAAGGTACATATATGCGGAATCCCAATAATAATAATAAATGTTAGCTCTGGCATGCCATAAAGTAGTATCATCAATGCCAATAGCTCTATACAGAACCTCACATTTCATATAATGATACCCAGCTAATTCTCAATGTACACTATGCAGTCCCAGTCACAAACCTTCATTATATACCAGCCCATGCCATGAACCAAACCATGCATATGACAAATTATATATATATATATATATATATATATATATATATACTAGATGGTGGCCCGATTCTAACGCATCGGGTATTCTAGAATATGTCTCCCGATGGTGGCGTACTTATTTTAAATCTGCCGCCAATTGGCCGGAGACTGTGTTTAAATTTGGCGCCGATATCACTGATTGGTCGCGGCCGGTGGCTGTGACCAATCAGCGAACCGCGTTAGTGAGGACCGGGGAGCATCTACCTGCCTTATAATGCCTGTAACAGGTCTTGGAGGTGGAACCTCTGTGCAACTATACAAGGGGGCAGTCCTTGTAAGGAAGCGGGTGGCTCCCAGGGAAGACGGGCAGGTAGTCACGGCAAGTGACAGGGACAGTCTCTGGGTAGAGGGGCAGGTAGTCACGGCAAGTGACAGGGACAGTCTCTGGGTAGAGGGGCAGGTAGTCACGGCAAGTGACAGGGACAGTCTCTGGGTAGAAGGGCAGCGGGCTGGTGGCTGGTGAACGCTCCCAGGTGAGCGGGCGAGAGTCTCTGGACAGGCAGGTGGTCACGGCAAGTGACGGCAGAACCTCCAGGTAGACTAGCAGACAGGTAGCGGGTGGACGCTCCCAGGTGAGCGGGCAAGAGTCTCTGGACAGGCAGGTGGTCACGGCAAGTGACGGCAGAACCTCCAGGTAGACTTGCAGACAGGTAGCGGGTGGACGCTCCCAGGTGAGCGGGCAAGAGTCTCTGGACAGGCAGGTGGTCACGGCAAGTGACGGCAGAGCCTCCAGGTAGGCTAGCAGGCAAGTAACAGGTGAGCGCTCCCAGGTGAGCGGGCAGGCTGGTCCATAGACAGACTGGCAGGTGTCGGAGAGCAGACCGTCGGACCGCAGGCTTGCAAGCTGGTAAGCGGATATCAGGCAGGTATCAAGCAGGAATCAGGCAGATGACTGGCAGGTAACAGGCAGGAATCAGGCAGGTGACTGGCAGGTCACTGGCAACGGGACCTGAGGGCTGAAGCAGAGTGAAGGCTTTGCAACAACATTGCTCGGGCACCTCCATTTTGGAGGAGGTGCCTAATATATGTGAGGTCCTCTCGGCAATTGGCCGGGGACTCCTTAGGACGGCGCGCGCGGTCCCTTTAAGAGAGGGGGAGCGCGCGCGCGCCCTAAGCACACTGCCGGGGAAGGAGCGCGTGCCGGAAGCAGCGGGGAGAGAAGCGCTGGAGGACGCCGCGCCAGGAGCGGGGAGGTGAGAGGGACGGCGTCTCTGCCTAGTACGGGGCAGAGACGCCGATGCTACAGTACCCCCCCCTTTAGGCCCCCTCTTTTTTTGGCCAGAAAGAAATTTTTCAAGGAGAAGCGGGGCGTTGATGTTCTCCCTGGGTTCCCAAGTTCTCTCCTCAGGACCAAACCCCTTCAAATCTACCAGAAAAAAGGTCTTTCCTCTTACCCTCTTGGAGGCCAGAATACTCTCTACCTCAAAGACGTCATTAGCGGAAACCGGAGCAGGAGGGGCACCTGGATTATTGGAAAAAGAGTTAAAGACAACGGGTTTGAGGAGAGATACGTGGAAGGAGTTGGGAATCCGTAGGGTGGCCGGGAGTTTTAATTTGTAGGCCACAGGGTTAATTTGCCTGAGGACTTCGAAGGGACCGATGAATCGAGGACCCAACTTGAAGGAGGGTACTTTGAGCCGCACATGTTTGGACGAGAGCCAAACCTTGTCTCCCGGACGGAATTGAGGCGGATCCAGACGTCTCTTATCAGCATATCTCTTCATCCGCTCAGAGGACAGAAGAAGAGCGGACCTGGTACTCTCCCAAATAGTAGAAAATTCGCTGACAAGAGACTCCGCAGCAGGGTTGTCCACAGAAACGGAGACAGGAAGCGGAATCCGGGGGTGCTGGCCATAGACAAAAAAGAACGGGGATTCGCTCTCGTGGTTATTATAAGAGAACTCGGCCCAAGGAAGGAGGTCCACCCAATCAGAATGGTGGGCATTAACAAAGTGCCGGAGATAGCTGGTAAGGATCTGATTGATCCGCTCCACTTGACCATTGGACTGAGGGTGGTAAGCGGAGGAGAAGTCCAGGGTGACATCCAGCAGTTTACATGTGGCTCTCCAGAAGCGTGAGGTAAACTGAACCCCTCGATCCGACACGATGTGGAGGGGTAGGCCATGGAGATGGAAGATATGGCGAATAAAGTCCTTAGCCAGCTCAGGTGCAGACGGAAGACCAGGCAGGGGAATGAAGTGGGCCATTTTAGAGAAGCGGTCCGCGACCACCCAAATGACAGTACACCCGGCAGAGACAGGAAGATCGGTAATGAAGTCCATAGCGATGTGTTGCCATGGGGAAACAGGTATGGGAAGCGGCAGGAGATGACCAGCTGGTAAGTGTCTGGGAATTTTGTTGCGGCCACAAGATGAACAGGCAGAGACGAAGTCTACCACATCCTTACGCAGGGTAGACCACCAGTAATGCCGGGAAATGAGTAGGAAGGTCTTCTTTTGGCCGGCATGGCCAGCTAGTTTAGAAGAATGACCCCAGCGAAGAACCCTCTCATGGTCTGCTGGAGGCGCCATGAATGTCTTGCCGGGTGGAAGACGAGTCAAATCCAAGGGGGCCACATTCATCACCTTGGAGGGGTCGATAATGTGCATAGGCTCCTCCTCTTTGTCGGAGGACAGGAAGGATCGGGACAAGGCATCAGCTTTGACATTTTTGTCCGCCGGGCGGAAATGAAGGATGAAATCGAAGCGGGCAAAGAACAAAGACCACCGGGCCTGACGTGGATTAAGTCTCTGGGCATTTTGGAGATATGCCAGGTTCTTGTGATCCGTATAGATGATCACCGGGTATAGAGCCCCTTCAAGCAGGTAACGCCACTCCTCCAGCGCCAATTTAAAGGCAAGCAGTTCTCGGTCTCCTATGGAGTAATTGCGCTCAGAGGAGGAGAAGATTTTAGAGAAAAAGCCGCAGGTTACCATTCTCCCGGAGGAAGACTTCTGGGTGAGCACCGCTCCGGCTCCAGAGGAGGAGGCATCAACCTCCAGGTAGAACTGTTTGTTGCAGTCCGGACGGTGCAGCACAGGGGCAGAGGAGAAGGCTTGTTTCAGGGAAAGGAAGGCCTCCTCAGCTTCGGATGACCATACCTTGGGATTTGCTCCCTTACGGGTGAGCGCAGATATGGGCGCAGTCCGTTACGAGAAGTGAGGAATGAAGAGACGATAGTAATTAGCGAAGCCCAGGAATCGCTGTATCGCCTTCAAGCCCTCCGGACGGGGCCACTTTAGGACAGCAGAGAGCTTCTCGGGATCCATTCGCAAGCCTGTCTGGGAGATAACATAGCCCAGGAAAGGAAGAGAGGTCTGCTCAAAAAGGCACTTCTCGTATTTAGCATAGAGGTGGTTCTGCCTGAGCCTAAGCAGGACCTGACGAACATCCCTCCGGTGTGTGGGAAGATCCGGAGAGAAGACCAAGATGTCGTCCAGGTATACCACCACGCAGGAGTAAAGAAGGTCACGGAAGATGTCGTTGACCAGTTCTTGGAAGACGGCGGGAGCATAGCAGAGACCGAAGGGCATCACACGGTACTCATAGTGTCCGTCCCGGGTATTAAATGCTGTTTTCCACTCGTCTCCCTGACGGATACGGACCAGGTTATACGCTCCACGTAGATCCAGCTTGGAGAAGATCCTGGCGCCTTTAAGACGATCAAATAACTCAGAGATGAGCGGAAGGGGGTATTTATTTTTAACCGTGATCTGATTGAGTCCTCTATAGTCAATACAGGGGCGTAGCGAGCCGTCTTTCTTTTTGACAAAGAAGAATCCGGCTCCAGCCGGGGAGGTAGATTTCCGGATAAATCCCCTAGCCAGATTCTCTTCAATGTACTCAGACATGGCCCGGGTCTCGGCTGCAGACAACGGGTAGATACGCCCACGGGGAGGAGTGGTGCCAGGTACCAGGTCGATCGGGCAGTCATATGGCCTATGGGGTGGCAACGTCTCTGCTTCCTTCTTACCGAAGACGTCCGCATAGGGCCAGTAAGGAGCCGGGAGACCTGGTAAATTAGCTGGAGTTGGCGGAGGGCGAGTGGGCGGACCGGAACCAGGCAGGTCCTATGGCAGTCTGGACCCCATCGGAGTACTTCACCGGATCGCCAGTTCAATACGGGTTCGTGTGTCTGGAGCCAAGGTAGACCTAGCAACAGGGAGTGAGAAAGTCCGGACAACACATGGAATGAGATTTCCTCAGAGTGCAGCATTCCCACCTGCAGGGTTATGGGTTCAGTGACGAGCAGGATGGTCTCCGAGAGAAGTCTTCCATCCACGGAGGCGACTGATAATGGTTCAGCCAGGGACTTGGTGGGAATACGGTATCTCTCTACCAGAGACTGGGAGATGAGGTTTCCAGCAGCTCCAGAATCCAGGTGGGCGAGTTCAAAGTGACGGTTTTCTCCTCAAGCAATAGAGACCGGTAAAGTCAGAGACGGAGAGGGCTTACTTTTGTCTAAGACGACCTCTCCGAGCGGTCCTAGACACTGGCGTTTCCCGGCTTCTCCGGGCAGGAACGGATGAAGTGCTCCATACTGCCACAATAGAAACAGCTTCCCTCGGCTCGGCGAGATTCTTGGCGAGATCTGACCATCTTGGTCTGGTCGATCTGCATAGGTTCAGGCGAGAGCGCCAGCGGAGTGACTGATTGAGAGGCAGGTCTCAGGGAAGTAGGAGCAGAGCAAGAAAAGTCTTTCTCCCAGGTAGTCTCTTTGGCACGTTCTTGGAACCGGATGCCAATCCGGGTAGCTAGTGACACCAGGTCATCCAGAGTGGTAGGAATGTCCCGACCAGCTAACTCGTCCTTAATCCGACCGGAAAGACCCTCCCAGAAGACGGACACCAGAGCCTCATTTTCCCAGGCAAGCTCAGAAGCGAGGGTGCGGAACCGTATGGCATATTGGCCCACGGTGAGACTCCCTTGGCGGAGACGTAGCAGAGAGGAGGCAGAAGAGGTTTTCCGTCCAGGTTCATCGAAGACTTTCCGGAAAGCAGCGAGGAAAGACGGCAGGTCGGACACCAGGGGATCCCCTCTCTCCCACAGGGGATTTAGTCATGCCAGTGCCTCCCCAGTGAGATGGGACATGATGAAGGCCACCTTGGCCCGGTCGGAGATGAACTGGTATGCTAATAGCTCAAAGTGCAGGGTGCACTGGTTTATGAAACCCCGAGCTAAAGTAGGTTCGCCGGCAAAGCGTGGAGGTGCCAGAAGCCGAGGTCCATAGTCGGGTACCATGAAGGGACTGGATTGCGGTACCGCAGGAATGGGCACGGCTGGACCAGAGGTAGACATAGACAAGTCACACAATGCGCCTAGACGAGAGTTAACGGACCGTAGATAGGACAGTACCACCTCCTGCTGAGTTTTCTGACGTAAGACTTCCTGGTGCAGATCGGAGATCTGGGGGCCACCGGGTTCCATGGCCCGAGCAAACTGTAACGGGTCTAGGAGGTGGAACCTTTGTGCAACTATACAAGGGGGCAGTCCTTGTAAGGAAGCGGGTGGCTCCCAGGGAAGACGGGCAGGTAGTCACGGCAAGTGACAGGGACAGTCTCTGGGTAGAAGGGCAGGTAGTCACGGCAAGTGACAGGGACAGTCTCTGGGTAGAGGGGCAGGTAGTCACGGCAAGTGACAGGGACAGTCTCTGGGTAGAAGGGCAGCGGGCTGGTGGCTGGTGAACGCTCCCAGGTGAGCGGGCGAGAGTCTCTGGACAGGCAGGTGGTCACGGCAAGTGACGGCAGAACCTCCAGGTAGACTAGCAGACAGGTAGCGGGTGGACGCTCCCAGGTGAGCGGGCAAGAGTCTTTGGACAGGCAGGTGGTCACGGCAAGTGACGGCAGAACCTCCAGGTAGACTAGCAGACAGGTAGCGGGTGGACGCTCCCAGGTGAGCGGGCAAGAGTCTCTGGACAGGCAGGTGGTCACGGCAAGTGACGGCAGAGCCTCCAGGTAGGCTAGCAGGCAAGTAACAGGTGAGCGCTCCCAGGTGAGCGGGCAGGCTGGTCCATAGACAGACTGACAGATGTCGGAGAGCAGACCGTTGGACCGCAGGCTTGCAAGCTGGTAAGCGGATATCAGGCAGGTATCAAGCAGGAATCTGGCAGATGACTGGCAGGTAACAGGCAGGAATCAGGCAGGTGACTGGCAGGTCACTGGCAACGGGACCTGAGGGCTGAAGCAGAGTGAAGGCTTTGCAACAACATTGCTCGGGCACCTCCATTTTGGAGGAGGTGCCTAATATATGGGAGGTCCTCCGGCAATTGGCCGGGGACTCCTTAGGACGGCGCGCGCGGTCCCTTTAAGAGAGGGGGAGCGCGCGCGCGCCCTAAGCACACTGCTGGGGAAGGAGCGCGTGCCGGAAGCAGCGGGGAGAGAAGCGCTGGAGGACGCCGCGCCAGGAGTGGGGAGGTGAGAGGGACGGCGTCTCTGCCTAGTACGGGGCAGAGACGCCGATGCTACAATGCCCCATGCAGGATGTCACTCCCCCCCCATATAATGCCCCATGCAGGATGTCACATCCCCCCTCCCTTATAATGCCCCATGCAGGATGTCACTCCCCCCCCATATAATGCCCCATGCAGGATGTCACATCACCCCCTCCCTTATAATGCCCCATGCAGGATAATGCCCCATGCAGGATGTCACATCTCTTTCCCTATATAATGCTCCATGCAGGATGTCACATCCCCCCTCCCTTATAATGCCCCATGCAGGATGTCACATCCCCCCCCTATATAATGCCCCATGCAGGAAGTCACATCCCCCCTATAGAATGCCCCATGCAGGATGTGACCCCCCCCCTATATAATGCCCCATGCAGGATGTCACATCCCCCCGTCCATATAATGCCCCATGCAGGATGTCACATCCCCTCCCCCCCTTATAATGGCCCATGCAGAAAGTCACATCCCCCCTATATAATGCCCCATGCAGGATGTCATTCCCCGCCATATAATACCCCATGCAGGATGTCACTCCCCCCCCATATAATACCCCATGCAGGATGTCACATCCCCCCCTCCCTCATAATGCCCCATGCAGGATGTCACTCCCCTCCCTATATAATGCCCCATGCAGGGTGTCACATCCCTCCCCTCCCTTATAATGCCCCATGCAGGATGTCACTCCCCTCCCTATATAATGCCCCATGCAGGGTGTCACATCCCCCCCTCCCTTATAATGCCCTATGCAGGAAGTCATGGGGAGGAGAGGGGAGGAGAGGTGAGGAGAGGTGAGGGGAGGAGAGGAGAGGGGAGGGGAGGGGATGGGAGAGGAGGGGATGGGAGAGGAGGGGAGGGGAGGGGGGGGGCGTCACACTTGCTGTCAGAAGATAAGCTGCCGTAGCCGCTGATCTCCCGACGGTAGCCGCATGGAAGTCAGCGGTGCCTCCGGTCGGGGGACTTATGCTGTGAGCAGCCGGCTGCGTCGCCGCTGACCTCCATGCAGCAGATGAGCGGCTAACGGCCGCCATCTTTTTCTGAAATGCCGCGCCGCTGATTGGCCGCGGCCAGACCAATCAGCGACGCGGGATTTCCTGGACAGACAGACAGACAGACGGGATAAGACAATTATATATATTATATATATATATCTTTTACCTAGTCTGAATAAACCAAACAACAATCAAATCATTGCATAGGGATAGCAATATCACCACCCAAAAGTCAAGTGTGAGTCATGTGATAAACCCGTATCGCTGTGAAACACAGCTTCATCAGGGAAATTATGTCATAATTTCCCTGATGAAGCTGTGTTTCACAGCGATACGCGTGGGCCTTATCATCTAATCCACAAGGCTTATCATCTGATCCACACATGACCCTTCGTGATATGGCTATTTATATGCAATGATCTGCAAAATCACGGAGACACGTTTGATATTGATCTGAGTGCGGATCAAAAATCGACAATGCAAGTCTATGGATGAGTGAAAAAAAAGGCTGACAGCACTCGGATGACATCCGCTTTGCTTGTACGTGAAAAAAATGATGTGTGAATGAGCTCTAACCAACATAGATGCAGACTGATCATGTCTGCTTACAGCCCCATGTGACATTACTGTTTCCGAGACACATCCCGACTGGGGGAATGCTGAAAATTGTATATACCGTAGGTTGGTGTCACAAAGCCTCCTATTATTTTTCTGGCCTTCTGATCTTGCAGTGTAAGGAATTAATTATATGTACACTACCGTTCAAAAGTTTGGGGTCATTTAGAAATTTCATTATTTTTGAAAGAAAAGCACATTTTTTTCAATGAAGCTAACATGAAATGAATCAGAAATACACTCTATACATTGTTAATGTGGTAAATGACTATTCTAGCTGCAAACATCTTGTTTTTATTGTAATATCTACATAGGTGTATAGAGGCCCATTTCCAACAACCACCACTCCAGTGTTTTAATGGTATATTGTGCTTGCTAACTGTGTAAGAAGGCTAATGAATGTTTAGAAAACCCTAGAAAACCCTTGCACAAGTATGTCAGCCCAGCTGAAAACGGTTTGGCCGATTTGAGAAGCTATAAAATTGACCTTCCTTTGAGCTAGTTGAGAATCTGGAGCATTACATTTGTTTGTTCTATGAAACTCTCAAAATGGCCAGAAAAAGAGAACTTTCATGTGAAACTTGACAGTCTATTCTTGTTCTTAGAAATGAAGGCTACTCCCTGTGAGAAAGTGCCAAGAAACTGAAGATTTCCTACAACAGTGTGTACTACTCCCTTCAGAGGAGAGCACAAACAGGCTCTAACCAGAGTAGAAAGAGAAGTGGGAGCAACAAGACAAGTACATTAGAGTCTCTAGTTTGAGAAATCGACGCCTCACAGCTCCTCAACTGGCAGCTTCATTAAATAGTACACGCAAAACGCCAGTGTCAACGTCTACAGTGAAGAGGAGACTCCAGGATGCTGGCCTTCAGGGCAAAGTGGCAAAGAAAAAGCCATATCTGAGACTGGCTAATAAAAGGAAAAGATTAATATGGGCAAAAGAACACAGACATTGGACAGAGGAAGATTGGAAAAAAGTTTTATGGACCGACGAATCTAAGTTTGAGGTGTTTGGATCACACAGAAGAACATTTGTGAGACGCAGAACAACTGAAAAGATGCTGGAAGAGTGCCTGATGCCATCTGTCAAGCATGGTGGAGGTAATGTGATGGTCTGGGGTTGCTTTGGTGTTGGTAAAGTGGGAGATTTGTACAATGTAAATGAGATTTTGAATAAGGAAGGCTATCACTCCATTTTGCAACGCCATGCCATACGCTGTGGACAGCGCTTGATTGGAGCCAATTTCATCCTACAACAGGACAATGACCCAAAGCACACCTCCAAAATATGCATGAACTATTTAGGGAAGAAGCAGGCAGCTGGTATTCTATCTGTAATGGAGTGGCCAGCGCAGTCACCAGATCTCAACCCCATTGAGCTGTTGTGGGAGCAGCTTGACCGTATGGTACGCAAAAAGTGCCCATCAAGCCAATCCAACTTGTCGGAGGGGCTTCAGGAAGCATGGGGTGAAATTTCTCAAGATTACCTCAGCAAATTAACAGCTTAGAATGCCAAAGGTCTGCAATGCTGTAAAGGGAGCATTCTTTGACGAAAGCAAAGTTTGAAGGAGAAAATTATTCTTTCTAACAAAAATCATTATTTCTAACCTTGTCAATGTCTGGACTATATTTTCTATTCATTTTGCAACTCATTTGATAAATAAAAGTATGAGTTTTCATGGAAAACACAAAATTGTCTGGGTGACCCCAAACTTTTGAACGGCAGTGTATATGGTTCGATTCATCAAGACCAGTGTTTTTCACTCCGGCCTTGAGGGGAGGTAAAGTGCAAAAGGCGCCTCAATCATTAAAGAAGAGCAGGCTTTTAATGAATCAGGCGGTGTGTGCCTCTGTGTGCCTCGCCACAATTCTTACTCCAGTTGGGGACTGAGGATTTGTAGTGTGAGGAATGCCGCTGCTCATCAAGAATATGACGAATGGTCACCATGCCCAGCTCTGCCTACTTTGTCAAAGGGAAGGGAAAATGGCATGAAAACTGCATAAAGCATTGAGGAACCAGGCATAGAATTTTAAGAGGTGGATTTTTCTGATCATTGTAGATACCTACATTAAACATTTCTAGGTGTTCGGAGATTTAGGTATATCTCAGTGTGCCATCCGTGTACACGTGTAGTGCTTCTTCGTGCGCAGCCCCCATGTATACACGTAATGTTTTACAGTTCGCAATCCGTGTACACACGTGTAGTGTTTTGCAGTGTGTTGTCCATGTACATGTGTAGTGTTATTAATGAAAACGTGTACTGTATCGCCTGTGGACTGTAGTGTTTTGCAGTGTGTGCCGCCTGTGGACTGTGTAATGTTTTGCAGTGTGTGCTGCCTGTGGACTGTGTAATATTTTGCAGTGTGCCGAGTGTGGACTGTGTAATATTTTGCAGTGTGCCGCCTGTGGGCTGTGTAATATTTTGCAGTGTGCCGCCTGTGGGCTGTGTAGTGTTTTGCAGTGTGCTGCCTGTGGAAGGTGTAGTGTTTTGCAGTGTGCCGCCTGTGGACCTTGTAGTCTTTTGCAGTGTGCCGCCTGTATACACACGTATACTGTTTTGCTGTTGACTGTGTAGTGTTTTGCCATGTGCCGCCTGTGGACTGTGTAGTGTTTTGCCGTGTGCCGCCTGTGGACGGTGTAGTGTTTTGCCATGTGCCGCCTGTGGACGGTGTAGTGTTTTGCAGTGTGCCGCCTGTGGACGGTGTAGTGTTTTGCAGTGTGTCGATGGTGTAGTGTTTTGCCGTGTGCCGCCTGTGGACTGTGTAGTATTTTGCAGTGTGTCGCCTGTGGACAGTGTAGTATTTTGCAGTGTGTTGCCTGTAAACACACGTGTAGTGTTTTGCCGTGGACTGCATAGTGTTTTGCAGTGTGCCGCCTGTATACACACGTGCAGTGTTTTGCCGTGGACTGTGTAGTGTTTCCCCGTGTGCCGCCTGTGGACTGTGTAGTGTTTTGCAGTGCGTGCCGCCTGGGGGCTGTGTAGTGTTTTGCAGTGTGTGCAGCCTGTGGGCTGTGTAGTGTTTTGCAGTGTGCCGCCTATATACACACGTGTAGTGTTTTGCTGTGGACTGTATAGTGTTTCCCCGTGTGCCGCCTGTGGGCTGTGTAGTGTTTTGCAGTGTGTGCCGCCTGTGGACTGTGTAGTGTTTTGCAGTGTGCCGCCTGTATACACAAGTATAGTGTTTTGCTGTGGACTGTGTAGTGTTTTGCAGTGTGTGCCGCCTGTCGGCTGTGTAGTGTTTTGCAGTGTGCCGCATATATACACACGTGTAGTGTTTTGCTGTGGACTGTGTAGTGTTTCCCCGTGTGCCGCCTGTGGGCTGTGTAGTGTTTTGCAGTGTGTGCCGCCTGTGGACTGTGTAGTGTTTTGCAACGTGCCGCCTGTATACACAAGTATAGTGTTTTGCTGTGGACTGTGTAGTGTTTTGCAGTGTTAGCCGCCTGTGGGCTGTGTAGTGTTTTGCAGTGTACACAAAAAGAAAAAGTGGGCACTGCTGGGGAATAATAATCACAAATAGAAAGGGGTGCTACAGTAACCTGATGTAAAGACAAAAAACTATTCGGAAGAAAAAGACTCAGGATATATAACCATGCACACCCAATGTTGGAAAAGTGAAAAAAATCTTTATTACATGATTACATTTAGACAACAAAAGAAAAAAAATTTTTTATTTTTTTATTTTTTATTTTTTTAAAAGCATTTAAAACAGACAAAAACATGTGCAATCTTCATATGGGGGAATTCATGATAATATGCATAAAAATAGCAATAAACCCCACTATGTTATGTGCCACAGGTATATTTTACATCACTTATATAACATTCGATTAATGTAGACCTACTAAGCAACCCTGGCTATAAATAGAGCAGCACAACCAGTCAAAATATGTGTTTATGACAAAGCAAACCCCCCTAAATAATATAAGTGAATCAAGGAATGAGCAGGAGAGATGGCCCATATTTTAGAGGTATTGGCCAGATTGTGTCACCAAAGTCGTATATGACGTGGCACAGTTGATCCACATATAAATAACAAGCCAGGCATTCCTGAGTGGTCAAGTCAAGAAAATAAGTAAATAAAAAATCTATGGAAGAATAATTACCTGCTGGCACCAGAGACCCTACGCGTTACGCTGCTCAGACGCAGCTTCGTCAGGGGTATGTTGTCTAAGAGCACATGTGTGTGTTATATAGTTGATCCCAAATGGTGTGACTAGTTTCAGGTGAGTGTTTGTCTCCCTATGGTGTGTAGACAGGCCTGTTCTCATCAGAATGTGTTCCACCCAGTCCACGTGGAACGCAAACGGAAATGGGTTAAACGTCATATCCGGTCCAAAGCAGAGGGCGCCAAATACAGCCCTGAAGCTATTATTGTCAAAGGTGCGTTCCACCCGTACCATACGGTGGAACGGGGGTGGAAGTAAAGTAAACGTCATATCCAGTCAGAAGGGTAAACACGCAGAGCAATGAACTATGCACGTAGTCATAATAAAGAAGAGGCTTGCGTTCCACGATGGAACGCAAAAACCCCAGGAGCAGCGCGTCCGCTGCAGAGAATAATAGTGATCACACAAGAAAGTGCTAGCATTAATCAAAAAAAAAAAAAAAAAAGAAAGAAAGAATTGCAGTCCAAACCAGGAATACTAAGAAGTCAGTATATGATCTGAGGACAATCACCAAACATGCATAGATACAAAGATAGATACAAAGATGCATCACATAACAGAATACAGACCTGGACATATAAGACTCACTAACCAGACAGACATAAAACAACAAAAAAAAAAAAAAAAATCCCATTTAAAATACAACTCTCTCCTTTCCCTCTTTTTCCTTTTTTCTCTTCCTTTCTTTCTCCCTTCCCTTCCTTCTCCTTTCCCTTCCCCTTTCCATCCTCCCCTTCCTTTATTAAGATAAAAGACAAGACATATAAATGCATATGAGACTGTGTGCAAGTATGTGAAAAGATGCACACAGCTAAACAATCACAAATACAAGAAATAAGCAATAAACTAATGGAACTGCACAAGTTGGCCCCATGGGAGGGGAAAAAAAAAAAAAAGAAAAAAAAAAGGTGAATCAAAACCCCAATAGTGGGCAAGATTCCACATATAAGAACACCATGGGAGTCTGGAAAAGTCAGAACTGGAAAATACTCATTCGTGCCCCTCATAGCCACTACATCAAACATTAGGGTCCAATAAGAAACTAACCCCGGGGAACTGGGTAGAATCTAAAAAATATTGATATTAAAGCTGCTGGAATGGAATTTAAAGGAGGTGCACATGCACCCCCAAAATAAACAGAGTACTGCTTATAAGGACACCATGGAAATTTAAGCCAAGTAACCAGTAAATGAGAGATCCTCATTTATGCCCTTTGGGGCCACTGTGTCAAGTGTAAAGATCCACCTGGATTCTGTCCTCAAAAGGTCCCTAGTATGATCTGAATTGCGTGGGTTAGGCTTCATTTTTTGGAGGCCTGTAACTCGCAATTTATTAGTGCTGCTGGAATGGAATTGAAGAAAGTGCAGGGCCACCGTGGAGATGGTCCTGCCCTTTCTCAAATCCTGTTCAGCAAGATGGATATTCGAAGCGTGTTGCTGTACCCGCCTCCGAAGTTCCTGCGATGTTTGACCAACATAGACCTTGGGACAGGGACAGGTCAAAGCATAAATAACATTAGTGGACCTGCAGTTAATGTAGTCCCTCAAAGGAAATTGACGATTGTCAGTCGGGTTAGTAAAGATTTTTTCAGATGAAAAAAATGGACATGCAGAACAATTGCCGCAGGGAAAAGAGCCTTTGAGCCTATTACCACCAGATGTATTGTACAACGGACGTAAGTAATGGCTATGAACGAGTTTGTCCCTTAAATTTGGGGCTCGTCTAGCCGTCAGCAAAGGTTTGTTTGATAATATACTGGATAGACGGTGATCCGTCTTCAGTATATTCCAATGTTTGCGGAATAGACCACCTACTTCATTCCATTGATTGTTAAACCTAGTAATAAATCTGATCTGTGTGTCTTCCATGTCAGCTCGTGGTTGCAACAGAACCTCCCGTGGTTTGGCGATGATCCTCTGATGTGCTTTAGAGATTATGGATTTCGGATAGCCCCGTTCACGAAAGCGTGTAGTTAGGTTACTGGCCTCAGTTTTGAAGTCATCCTGTGTTGTACAATTCCTCTTGGCCCTTGAAAACTGTCCCACTGGTATACTGTCTCTCAAATTTCTGGGATGAAAGCTTTGGTAATGTAGAAGACTGTTTGTAGCAGTCGATTTTCTGTATAATTTAGTAACAAGTGATCCACCCACTATCCTGATTTCCAAATCCAGAAAATAGACTGCGGAAGAAGATATACAATGGGTAAGATGGATGTTAAAGTCATTAACATTAAGTCTATCAACAAAATCAATTGCCTCCGCCTCCGTGCCCGTCCAAATAATTAAAATATCATCAATGAAGCGGAACCACTTGAAAACCCCATAATTGTATTCCCGTAAGGGATAGACGTGTGTATCCTCCCACCAACCCAGGAATAGATTGGCGAAGGCGGGCGCACACCGTGCGCCCATGGCGGTCCCAGAGGCCTGCCGATAAAACACATGATCGAATACAAAATAGTTGTGCGTGAGGATAAATTTCAAAAGATCCACAATTAAGGAGTCATGCAGACGATTACCTCCACTCGTGTTATTCAGAAAGTGCAGGACCGCTGCTATGCCATCCTGGTGAGCTATATTGGAATACAGCGATTCAACATCAACAGTAATGAGCAGGAACTGGTCAGGTAAACTTAGGGAGTTGAGAGACTGTATTAGATGGGAAGAGTCTCTGAGATAAGAAGGAAGGCTGGTGGCAAGTGGCTGCAAGAAAAAATCTACATAAATGCATGCTTTTTCACAGATACTTCCTATGCCTGACACAATGGGTCGTCCGGGCGGACAAACCAGGTCTTTATGCACTTTAGGCAATATGTAGAAAGTAGGAATAGTTGGTTTCCTCACCATCATGAAGTCCTTCTCCTGTTTATTGATAATCCCCATGGAAAAGGCCTTAAGGATCAATCGTTCAAATTTAGCCGAGAAAATCTGAGTCGGATCCGATGGAAGCCTCAGATAAAATCTGCTATTATTCAACTGCCTATGTACTTCAGTGGTATACATGTCCCGGGGCCAAAGGACAACGTTACCCCCCTTGTCAGCTTCCTTAATAAGGAATTCCTGATTTTTTTGCAGACAAAGGAGGGCACGTCTTTCCATGTTTGTTAGATTTTGATGGGATAAATTATTAGCGGGTAATCTCCTGATCTCATCCTTCATGACTTCAAAGAAGGTAAACACTGCTGGAACCATGGACAGGGACGGTAAGATTTTAGAAGGTAATCGGTGTGGAAATTTTTGCCTACCTTGGTATGCCTGGTTGTCCCGTAGGAGTTCAAGTAGATCAGAGAAGACCTGTCTATCCGTAGGAGAAGAAAGATCTGATGGCACATCAGACTTGCTGTAAATGACCCTAAAAATGATTTTCCTACAAAATAGATACAAATCTTTTATCAAGGTGCATTTGTCCGCCGGCACCATAGGAGAAAATGTTAGACCCTTTTGTAATACAGACCTTTCAGTGTCACTTAGAGTATATGTAGAGAGATTGATGATCTGCAATTGATCAGAGCTCTGGCTCAAAACCTGTTTCTCTTCCTGTACGTCCTGGTGGCCATGGTCCTTGCAGAGTTCAGACTTGTTTTTTTGCTGCCGTTGCTTGCGTTTTCCCCGTCTCGTCCGCCGTCGGTGTCGCTCGTTTCTGAGCTTAAAAAATGATCGCTACGCCCTACACTTGATGAGGATCCCCCTTCTATAAACTTTGTAGAGGAAAATCTGCGCAGGTTACCCCTGTGCTTCCATTTATAAGCTTGACCCCTGTCATAATCAGTCTTATCACGATTAAGTTTGGCTCTTTTTCTCTCCATGGTGTCCTTATCAAGATGATCAATAGTGTCCCTCAAATTAATTTGGAAAGGTTGTGTAGTGTTTTGCAGTGTGCCGCCTATATACACACGTGTAGTGTTTTGCTGTGGACTGTATAGTGTTTCCCCGTGTGCCGCCTGTGGGCTGTGTAGTGTTTTGCAGTGTGTGCCGCCTGTGGACTGTGTAGTGTTTTGCAGTGTGCCGCCTGTATACACAAGTATAGTGTTTTGCTATGGACTGTGTAGTGTTTTGCAGTGTGTGCCGCCTGTCGGCTGTGTAGTGTTTTGCAGTGTGCCGCATATATACACACGTGTAGTGTTTTGCTGTGGACTGTGTAGTGTTTCCCCGTGTGCCGCCTGTGGGCTGTGTAGTGTTTTGCAGTGTGTGCCGCCTGTGGACTGTGTAGTGTTTTGCAACGTGCCGCCTGTATACACAAGTATAGTGTTTTGCTGTGGACTGTGTAGTGTTTTGCAGTGTTAGCCGCCTGTGGGCTGTGTAGTGTTTTGCAGTGTGCCGACTGTATACACACGTATAGTGTTTTGCTGTGGACTGTGGAGTGTTTCCCCGTGTGCCGTCTGTGGACTGTGTAGTGTTTTGCAGTGTGCCGCCTGTATACCCATGTGTAGTGTTTTGCCGTGGACTGTGTAGTGTTTCCCCGTGTGCCGCCTGTGGACTGTGTAGTGTTTTGCTGTGTGCTGCCTGTATACACAGGTGCCGTGTTTTGCCGTGGACTGTGTAGTGTTTTGCAGTGTGCAGCCTGTATACACGTGTAGTGTTTGCTGTGGACTGTGTAGTGTTTCCCCGTGTGCAGTCTGTGGACTGTGTAGTGTTTTGCAGTGTGCCGCCTGTATACACATGTGTAGTGTGTTGCCGTGGACTGCGTAGTGTTTCCCCGTGTGCCACCTGTGGACTGTGTAGTGTTTTGCTGTGTGCCGCCTGTTTACACATTTGTAGTGTTTTGCCGTGGACTGTGTAGTGTTTCCCCGTGTGCCACCTGTGGACTGTGTAGTGTTTTGCTGTGTGCCGCCTGTATACACATGTGTAGTGTTTTGCCGAGGACTGTGTAGTGTTTACCCGTGTGCCGCCTGTGGACTGTGCAGTGTTTTGCAGTGTGTGCCGCCTGTGGACTGTGTAGTGTTTTGCTGTGTGCCGCCTGTATACACACGTGTAGTGTTTTGCCGTGGACTGTGTAGTGTTTTGCAGTGTGCCGTATACACGTGTAGTGTTTCCCCGTGTGCCGTCTGTGGACTGTGTAGTGTTTTGCAGTGTGCCGCCTGTATACACATGTGTAGTGTTTTGCCGTGGACTGCGGAGTGTTTCCCCGTGTGCCACCTGTGGACTGTGTAGTGTTTTGCTGTGTGCCGCCTGTATACACATGTGTACTGTTTTGCCGTGGACTGTGTAGTGTTTCCCCGTGTGCCGTCTGTGGACTGTGTAGTGTTTTGCAGTGTGTCGCCTGTTTACACATGTGTAGTGTTTTGTCGTGGACTGTGTAGTGTTTCCCCGTGTGCCACCTGTGGACTGTGTAGTGTTTTGCTGTGTGTCGCCTGTATACACATGTGTAGTGTTTTGCCGTGGACTGTGTAGTGTTTCCCCGTGTGCCGCCTGTGGACTGTGTAGTGTTTTGCAGTGTGTGCCGCCTGTGGACTGTGTAGTGTTTTGCTGTGTGCCGCCTGTATACACAGGTGTAGTGTTTTGCCGTGGACTGTGTAGTGTTTCCCCGTGTGCCGTCTGTGGACTGTGTAGTGTTTTGCTGTGTGCCGCCTGTATACACAGGTGCAGTGTTTTACTGTGGACTGTGTAGTGTTTTGCTGTGTGCCACGTGTATACACAGGTGCAGTGTTTTGCTGTGGACTGTGTAGTGTTTTGCTGTGTGCCACCTGTATACACAGGTGCAGTGTTTTGCTGTGGACTGTATAGTGTTTCCCCGTGTGCCGCCTGTGGACTGTGTAGTGTTTCCCCGTGTGCAGCCTGTGGACTGTGTAGTGTTTCCCCATGTGCCGCCTGTGGACTGTGTAGTGTTTTGTAGTGTGCCAACTGTATACACAGGTGCAGTGTTTTGCTGTGGACTGTGTAGTGTTTTGCTGTGTGCCACCTGTATACACAGGTGCAGTGTTATACTGTGGACTGTGTAGTGTTTTGCTGTGTGCCACCTGTATACACAGGTGCAGTGCTTTGCTGTGGACTGTGTAGTGTTTCCCCGTGTGCCGCCTGTGGACTACGTAGTGTTTCCCCGTGTGCCGCCTGTGGACTGCGTAGTGTTTCCCCGTGTGCCGCCTGTGGACTGCGTAGTGTTTCCCCGTGTGCCGCCTGTGGACTGAGTAGTGTTTCCCCGTGTGCCGCCTGTATACACAGGTGCCGTGTTTTGCTTTGGACTGTGCAGTGTTTTGCTGTGTGCCGCCTGTATACACAGGTGCAATGTTTAGCTGTGGACTGTGTAGTGTTTTGCTGTGTGCCGCCTGTATACACAGGTGCAGTGTTTTGCTGTGGACTGTGTAGCGTTTTGCAGTGTGTCGCCTATATACACAGGTGCAGTGTTTTGCTGTGGACTGTGTAGTGTTTTGCTGTGTGCCACCTGTATACACAGGTGCAGTGTTTTGCTGTGGACTGTGTAGTGTTTTGCTGTGTGCCGCCTGTATACACAGGTGCAGTGTTTTGCTGTGGACTGTGTAGTGTTTTGCTGTGTGCCACCTGTATACACAGGTGCAGTGTTTTGCTGTGGACTGTGTAGTGTTTTGCTGTGTGCCACCTGTATACACAGGTGCAGTGTTTTGCTGTGGACTGTGTAGTGTTTCCGCGTGTGCCGCCTGTGGACTGTGTAGTGTTTCCCCGTGTGCCGCCTGTGGACTGTGTAGTGTTTCCCCGTGTGCCGCCTGTGGACTGTGTAGTGTTTCCCCGTGTGCCACCTGTATACACAGGTGCAGTGTTTTGCTGTGGACTGTGTAGTGTTTTGCTGTGTGCCGCCTGTATACACAGGTGCAGTGTTTTACTGTGGACTGTGTAGTGTTTTGCTGTGTGCCGCCTGTATACACAGGTGCAGTGCTTTGCTGTGGACTGTGTAGTGTTTTGCCGTGTGCCACCTGTATACACAGGTGCCGTGTTTTGCTGTGGACTGTGTAGTGTTTTGCTGTGTGCCACCTGTATACACAGGTGCCGTGTTTTGCTGTGGACTGTGTAGTGTTTTGCTGTGTGCCGCCTGTATACACAGCAGTGTTTTGCTGTGGACTGTGTAGTGTTTTGCTGTGTGCCACCTGTATACACAGGTGCAGTGTTTTGCTGTGGACTGTGTAGTGTTTCACCATGTGCCGCCTGTGGACTGTGTAGTATTTCCCCGTGTGCCGCCTGTGGACTGTGTAGTGTTTCCCCGTGTGCCACCTGTATACACAGGTGCAGTGTTTTGCTGTGGACTGTGTAGTGTTTTGCTGTGCGCCGCCTGTATACACAGGTGCAGTGTTTTAGTGTGGACTGTGTAGTGTATTGCTGTGTGCCGCCTGTATACACAGGTGCAGTGCTTTGCTGTGGACTGTGTAGTGTTTTGCCGTGTGCCACCTGTATACACAGGTGCCGTGTTTTGCTGTGGACTGTGTAGTGTTTTGCTGTGTGCCGCCTGTATACACAGGTGCAGTGCTTTGCTGTGGACTGTGTAGTGTTTTGCCGTGTGCCACCTGTATACACAGGTGCCGTGTTTTGCTGTGGACTGTGTAGTGTTTTGCTGTGTGCCACCTGTATACACAGGTGCCGTGTTTTGCTGTGGACTGTGTAGTGTTTTGCTGTGTGCCGCCTGTATACACAGCAGTGTTTTGCTGTGGACTGTGTAGTGTTTTGCTGTGTGCCACCTGTATACACAGGTGCAGTGTTTTGCTGTGGACTGTGTAGTGTTTCACCATGTGCCGCCTGTGGACTGTGTAGTATTTCCCCGTGTGCCGCCTGTGGACTGTGTAGTGTTTCCCCGTGTGCCGCCTGTGGACTGTGTAGTGTTTTGCAGTGTGCCACCTGTATACACAGGTGCAGTGTTTTGCTGTGGACTGTGTAGTGTTTTGCTGTGTGCCGCCTGTATACACAGGTGCAGTGTTTCGCTGTGGACTGTGTAGTGTTTTGATGTGTGCCACCTGTATACACAGGTGCCATGTTTTACTGTGGACTGTGTAGTGTTTTGCTGTGTGCCACCTGTATACACAGGTGCCGTGTTTTGCTGTGGACTGTGTAGTGTTTTGCTGTGTGCCGCCTGTATACACAGGTGCAGTGTTTTGCTGTGGACTGTGTAGTGTTTTGCTGTGTGCCACCTGTATACACAGGTGCAGCGTTTTGCTGTGTGCCACCTGTATACACAGGTGCAGTGTTTTGCTGTGGACTGTGTAGTGTTTTGCTGTGTGCCGCCTGTATACACAGGTGCCGTGTTTTGCTGTGGACTGTGTAGCGTTTTGCTGTGTGCCGCCTATATACACAGGTGCAGTGTTTTGCTGTGGACTGTGTAGAGTTTTGCTGTGTGCCACCTGTATACACAGGTGCAGCGTTTTGCTGTGGACTGTGTAGTGTTTTGCTGTGTGCCACCTGTATACACAGGAGCATGGTTTTGCTGTGGACTGTGTAGTGTTTTGCTGTGTGCCGCCTGTATACACAGGTGCAGTGTTTTGCTGTGGACTGTGTAGTGTTTTGCTGTGTGCCACTTGTATACACAGGAGCAGTGTTTTGCTGTGGACTGTGTAGTGTTTTGCTGTGTGCCACCTGTATACACAGGAGCAGTGTTTTGCTGTGGACTGTGTAGTGTTTTGCTGTGTGCTGCCTATATACACAGGGGCAGTGTTTTGCTGTGGACTGTGTAGTGTTTTGCTGTGTGCTGCCTATATACACAGGTGCAGTGTTTTGCTGTGGACTGTGTAGTGTTTTGCTGTGTGCCACCTGTATACACAGGTGCAGTGTTTTGCTGTGGACTGTGTAGTGTTTCCGCGTGTGCCGCCTGTGGACTGTGTAGTGTTTCCCCGTGTGCCGCCTGTGGACTGTGTAGTGTTTCCCCGTGTGCCGCCTGTGGACTGTGTAGTGTTTCCCCGTGTGCCACCTGTATACACAGGTGCAGTGTTTTGCTGTGGACTGTGTAGTGTTTTGCTGTGTGCCGCCTGTATACACAGGTGCAGTGTTTTACTGTGGACTGTGTAGTGTTTTGCTGTGTGCCGCCTGTATACACAGGTGCAGTGCTTTGCTGTGGACTGTGTAGTGTTTTGCCGTGTGTCACCTGTATACACAGGTGCCGTGATTTGCTGTGGACTGTGTAGTGTTTTGCTGTGTGCCACCTGTATACACAGGTGCCGTGTTTTGCTGTGGAATGTGTAGTGTTTTGCTGTGTGCCGCCTGTATACACAGCAGTGTTTTGCTGTGGACTGTGTAGTGTTTTGCTGTGTGCCACCTGTATACACAGGTGCAGTGTTTTGCTGTGGACTGTGTAGTGTTTCACCATGTGCCTCCTGTGGACTGTGTAGTATTTCCCCGTGTGCCGCCTGTGGACTGTGTAGTGTTTCCCCGTGTGCCACCTGTATACACAGGTGCAGTTTTTTGCTGTGGACTGTGTAGTGTTTTGCTGTGTGCCGCCTGTATACACAGGTGCAGTGTTTTACTGTGGACTGTGTAGTGTTTTGCTGTGTGCCGCCTGTATACACAGGTGCAGTGCTTTGCTGTGGACTGTGTAGTGTTTTGCCGTGTGCCACCTGTATACACAGGTGCCGTGTTTTGCTGTGGACTGTGTAGTGTTTTGCTGTGTGCCGCCTGTATACACAGGTGCAGTGCTTTGCTGTGGACTGTGTAGTGTTTTGCCGTGTGCCACCTGTATACACAGGTGCCGTGTTTTGCTGTGGACTGTGTAGTGTTTTGCTGTGTGCCACCTGTATACACAGGTGCCGTGTTTTGCTGTGGACTGTGTAGTGTTTTGCTGTGTGCCGCCTGTATACACAGCAGTGTTTTGCTGTGGACTGTGTAGTGTTTTGCTGTGTGCCACCTGTATACACAGGTGCAGTGTTTTGCTGTGGACTGTGTAGTGTTTCACCATGTGCCGCCTGTGGACTGTGTAGTATTTCCCCGTGTGCCGCCTGTGGACTGTGTAGTGTTTCCCCGTGTGCCGCCTGTGGACTGTGTAGTGTTTTGCAGTGTGCCACCTGTATACACAGGTGCAGTGTTTTGCTGTGGACTGTGTAGTGTTTTGCTGTGTGCCGCCTGTATACACAGGTGCAGTGTTTCGCTGTGGACTGTGTAGTGTTTTGATGTGTGCCACCTGTATACACAGGTGCCATGTTTTACTGTGGACTGTGTAGTGTTTTGCTGTGTGCCACCTGTATACACAGGTGCCGTGTTTTGCTGTGGACTGTGTAGTGTTTTGCTGTGTGCCGCCTGTATACACAGGTGCAGTGTTTTGCTGTGGACTGTGTAGTGTTTTGCTGTGTGCCACCTGTATACACAGGTGCAGCGTTTTGCTGTGTGCCACCTGTATACACAGGTGCAGTGTTTTGCTGTGGACTGTGTAGTGTTTTGCTGTGTGCCGCCTGTATACACAGGTGCCGTGTTTTGCTGTGGACTGTGTAGCGTTTTGCTGTGTGCTGCCTATATACACAGGTGCAGTGTTTTGTTGTGGACTGTGTAGAGTTTTGCTGTGTGCCACCTGTATACACAGGTGCAGCGTTTTGCTGTGGACTGTGTAGTGTTTTGCTGTGTGCCACCTGTATACACAGGAGCATGGTTTTGCTGTGGACTGTGTAGTTTTTTGCTGTGTGCCGCCTGTATACACAGGTGCAGTGTTTTGCTGTGGACTGTGTAGTGTTTTGCTGTGTGCCACCTGTATACACAGGAGCAGTGTTTTGCTGTGGACTGTGTAGTGTTTTGCTGTGTGCTGCCTATATACACAGGTGCAGTGTTTTGCTGTGGACTGTGTAGTGTTTTGCTGTGTGCTGCCTATATACACAGGTGCAGTGTTTTGCTGTGGACTGTGTAGTGTTTTGCTGTGTGCCGCCTGTATACACAGGTGCAGTGTTTTGCCGTGGACTGTGTAGTGTTTTGCTGTGTGCTGCCTATATACACAGGTGCAGTGTTTTGCTGTGGACTGTGTAGTGTTTTGCTGTGTGCCGCCTGTATACACAGGTGCAGTGTTTTGCCGTGGACTGTGTAGTGTTTTGCTGTGTGCTGCCTATATACACAGGTGCAGTGTTTTGCTGTGGACTGTGTAGTGTTTTGCTGTGTGCCGCCTGTATACACAGGTGCAGTGTTTTGCCGTGGACTGTGTAGTGTTTTGCTGTGTGCCACCTGTATACACAGCAGTGTTTTGCTGTGGACTGTGTAGTGTTTTGCTGTGTGCCACCTGTATACACAGGTGCAGTGTTTTGCTGTGGACTGTGTAGTGTTTCGCCGTGTGCCGCCTGTGGACTGTGTAGTGTTTTCCCGTGTGCCGCCTGTGGACTGTGTAGTGTTTCCCCGTGTGCGGCCTGTGGACTGTGTAGTGTTTTGCAGTGTGCCGCCTGTATACACAGGTGCAGTGTTTTGCTGTGGACTGTGTAGTATTTTGCTGTGTGCTGCCTATATACACAGGTGCAGTGTTTTGCTGTGTGCTGCCTATATACACAGGTGCAGTGTTTTGCCGTGGACTGTGTAGTGTTTTGCTGTGGACTGTGTAGTGTTTTGCTGTGTGCTGCCTATATACACAGGTGCAGTGTTTTGCCGTGGACTGTGTAGTGTTTTGCTGTGTGCTGCCTATATACACAGGTGTACTGTTTTGCCGTGGACTGTGTAGTGTTTTGCTGTGGACTGCGTATTGTTTTGCTGTGTGCCGCCTGTATACACAGGTGCAGTGTTTTGCTGTGGACTGTGTAGTGTTTTGCAGTGTGCCGCCTGTATACACAGGTGAAGTGTTTTGCCGTGGACTGTGTAGTGTTTTGCTGTGGACTGTGTATTGTTTTGCTGTGTGCCGCCTGTATACACAGGTGCAGTGTTTTGCCGTGGACTGTGTAGTGTTTTGCTGTGTGCTGCCTATATACACAGGTGCAGTGTTTGGCTGTGGACTGTGTAGTGTTTTGCTGTGTGCTGCCTATATACACAGGTGCAGTGTTTTGCTGTGGACTGTGTAGTGTTTTGCTGTGTGCTGCCTATATACACAGGTGCAGTGTTTTGCTGTGGACTGTGTAGTGTTTTGCTGTGTGCCACCTGTTTACACAGGTGCAGTGTTTTGCCGTGGACTGTGTAGTGTTTTGCTGTGTGCTGCCTATATACACAGGTGCAGTGTTTTGCTGTGGACTGTGTAGTGTTTTGCTGTGTGCCGCCTGTATACACAGGTGCAGTGTTTTGCCGTGGACTGTGTAGTGTTTTACTGTGTGCTGCCTATATACACAGGTACAGTGTGTTGCCGTGGACTGTGTAGTGTTTTGCTGTGTGCCGCCTGTATACACAGGTGCAGTGTTTTGCCGTGGACTGTGTAGTGTTTTGCTGTGTGCTGCCTATATACACAGGTGCAGTGTTTTGCTGTGGACTGTGTAGTGTTTTGCTGTGTGCCACCTGTATACACAGGAGCAGTGTTTTGCTGTGGACTGTGTAGTGTTTTGCTGTGTGCCACCTGTATACACAGGTGCAGTGTTTTGCCGTGGACTGTGTAGTGTTTTGCTGTGTGCTGCCTATATACACAGGTGCAGTGTTTTGCTGTGTGCTGCCTATATACACAGGTGCAGTGTTTTGCTGTGGACTGTGTAGTGTTTTGCTTTGTGCCGCCTGTTTACACAGGTGCAGTGTTTTGCCGTGGACTGTGTAGTGTTTTGCTGTGGACTGTGCAGTGTTTTGCCGTGGACTGTGTAATGTTTTGCTGTGTGCCACCTGTATACACAGGAGCAGTGTTTTGCTGTGGACTGTGTAGTGTTTTGCTGTGTGCCACCTGTATACACAGGTGCAGTGTTTTGCTGTGGACTGTGTAGTGTTTTGCTGTGTGCCACCTGTATACACAGGAGCAGTGTTTTGCTGTGGACTGTGTAGTGTTTTGTCGTGTGCCACCTGTATACACAGGAGCAGTGTTTTGCTGTGGACTGTGTAGTGTTTTGCTGTGTGCCGCCTGTATACACAGGAGCAGTGTTTTGCTGTGGACTGTGTAGTGTTTTGCTGTGTGCCGCATGTATACACAGGAGCAGTGTTTTGCTGTGGACTGTGTAGTGTTTTGCTGTGTGCCACCTGTATACACAGGAGCAGTGTTTTGCTGTGGACTGTGTAGTGTTTTGCTGTGTGCCACCTGTATACACAGGAGCAGTGTTTTGCTGTGGACTGTGTAGTGTTTTGCTGTGTGCCGCCTATATACACAGGTGCAGTGTTTTGCTGTGGACTGTGTAGTGTTTTGCTGTGTGCCACCTGTATACACAGGAGCAGTGTTTTGCTGTGGACTGTGTAGTGTTTTTCTGTGTGCCGCCTGTATACACAGGTGCAGTGTTTTGCTGTGGACTGTGTAGTGTTTTGCAGTGTGCCGCCTGTATACACAGGTGCAGTGTTTTGCCGTGGACTGTGTAGTGTTTTGCTGTGTGCCGCCTGTATACACAGGTGCAGTGTTTTGCCATGGACTGTGTAGTGTTTTGCTGTGTGCTGCCTATATACACAGGTGCACTGTTTTGCCGTGGACTGTGTAGTGTTTTGCTGTGGACTGCATAGTGTTTTGCTGTGTGCCGCCTGTATACACAGGTGCAGTGTTTTGCCGTGTACTGTGTAGTGTTTTGCTGTGGACTGTGTAGTGTTTTGCTGTGTGCCGCCTGTATACACAGGTGCAGTGTTTTGCCGTGGACTGTGTAGTATTTTGCTGTGTGCTGCCTATATACACAGGTGCAGTGTTTTGCTGTGGACTGTGTAGTGTTTTGCAGTGTGCCGCCTGTATACACAGGTGTAGTGTTTTGCCGTGGACTGTGTAGTGTTTTGCTGTGGACTGTGTAGTGTTTTGCTGTGTGCCGCCTGTATACACAGGTGCAGTGTTTTGCTGTGGACTGTGTAGTGTTTTGCAGTGTGCCGCCTGTATACACAGGTACAGTGTTTTGCTGTGGACTGTGTAGTGTTTTGCTGTGTGCCACCTGTATACACAGGAGCAGTGTTTTGCTGTGGACTGTGTAGTGTTTTGCTGTGTGCCGCCTGTATACACAGGTGCAGTGTTTTGCCGTGGACTGTGTAGTGTTTTGCTGTGTGCTGCCTATATACACAGGTGCAGTGTTTTGCTGTGGACTGTGTAGTGTTTTGCTGTGTGGTGCCTATATACACAGGTGCAGTGTTTTGCTGTGGACTGTGTAGTGTTTTGCTGTGTGCCGCCTGTTTACACAGGTGCAGTGTTTTGCCGTGGACTGTGTAGTGTTTTGCTGTGTGCTGCCTATATACACAGGTGCAGTGTTTTGCTGTGGACTGTGTAGTGTTTTGCTGTGTGCCGCCTGTATACACAGGTGCAGTGTTATGCCGTGGACTGTGTAGTGTTTTGCTGTGTGCCGCCTATATACACAGGTGCAGTGTTTTGCTGTGGACTGTGTAGTGTTTTGCTGTGTGCCGCCTGTATACACAGGTGCAGTGTTTTGCTGTGGACTGTGTAGTGTTTTGCTGAGTGCTGCCTATATACACAGGTGCAGTGTTTTGCTGTGGACTGTGTAGTGTTTTGCTGTGTGCCGCCTGTTTACACAGGTGCAGTGTTTTGCCGTGGACTGTGTAGTGTTTTGCTGTGTGCTGCCTATATACACAGGTGCAGTGTTTTGCTGTGGACTGTGTAGTGTTTTGCTGTGTGCCACCTGTATACACAGGAGCAGTGTTTTGCGGTGGACTATGTAGTGTTTTGCTGTGTGCCACCTGTATACACAGGTGCAGTGTTTTGCTGTGGACTGTGTAGTGTTTTGCTGTGTGCTGCCTATATACACAGATGCAGTGTTTTGCTGTGGACTGTGTAGTGTTTTGCTGTGTGCCGCCTGTATACACAGGTGCAGTGTTTTGCTGTGGACTGTGTAGTGTTTTGCTGTGTGCCGCCTGTATACACAGGTGCAGTGTTTTGCTGTGGACTGTGTAGTGTTTTGCTGTGTGCTGCCTATATACACAGGTGCAGTGTTTTGCTGTGGACTGTGTAGTGTTTTGCTGTGTGCCGCCTGTTTACACAGGTGCAGTGTTTTGCCGTGGACTGTGTAGTGTTTTGCTGTGTGCTGCCTATATACACAGGTGCAGTGTTTTGCTGTGGACTGTGTAGTGTTTTGCTGTGTGCCACCTGTATACACAGGAGCAGTGTTTTGCGGTGGACTATGTAGTGTTTTGCTGTGTGCCACCTGTATACACAGGTGCAGTGTTTTGCTGTGGACTGTGTAGTGTTTTGCTGTGTGCTGCCTATATACACAGATGCAGTGTTTTGCTGTGGACTGTGTAGTGTTTTGCTGTGTGCCGCCTGTATACACAGGTGCAGTGTTTTGCCGTGGACTGTGTAGTGTTTTGCTGTGTGCTGCCTATATACACAGGTGCAGTGTTTTGCTGTGGACTGTGTAGTGTTTTGCTGTGTGCCACCTGTATACACAGGAGCAGTGTTTTGCTGTGGACTGTGTAGTGTTTTGCTGTGGACTGTGTAGTGTTTTGCTGTGGACTGTGTAGTGTTTTGCTGTGGACTGTGTAGTGTTTTGCTGTGTGCCGCCTGTATACACAGGTGCAGTGTTTTGCCGTGGACTGTGTAGTATTTTGCTGTGTGCTGCCTATATACACAGGAGCAGTGTTTTACTGTGGACTGTGTAGTGTTTTGCAGTGTGCCGCCTGTATACACAGGTGTAGTGTTTTGCCGTGGACTGTGTAGTGTTTTGCTGTGGACTGTGTAGTGTTTTGCTGTGTGCCGCCTGTATACACAGGTGCAGTGTTTTGCTGTGGACTGTGTAGTGTTTTGCAGTGTGCCGCCTGTATACACAGGTGCAGTGTTTTGCTGTGGACTGTGTAGTGTTTTGCTGTGTGCCACCTGTATACACAGGAGCAGTGTTTTGCTGTGGACTGTGTAGTGTTTTGCTGTGTGCCGCCTGTATACACAGGTGCAGTGTTTTGCCGTGGACTGTGTAGTGTTTTGCTGTGTGCTGCCTATATACACAGGTGCAGTGTTTTGCTGTGGACTGTGTAGTGTTTTGCTGTGTGCTGCCTATATACACAGGTGCAGTGTTTTGCTGTGGACTGTGTAGTGTTTTGCTGTGTGCCGCCTGTTTACACAGGTGCAGTGTTTTGCCGTGGACTGTGTAGTGTTTTGCTGTGTGCTGCCTATATACACAGGTGCAGTGTTTTGCTGTGGACTGTGTAGTGTTTTGCTGTGTGCCGCCTGTATACACAGGTGCAGTGTTTTGCCGTGGACTGTGTAGTGTTTTGCTGTGTGCTGCCTATATACACAGGTGCAGTGTTTTTCTGTGGACTGTGTAGTGTTTTGCTGTGTGCCGCCTGTATACACAGGTGCAGTGTTTTGCCGTGGACTGTGTAGTGTTTTGCTGTGTGCTGCCTATATACACAGGTGCAGTGTTTTGCCGTGGACTGTGTAGTGTTTTGCTGTGTGCCGCCTGTATACACAGGTGCAGTGTTTTGCCGTGGACTGTGTAGTGTTTTGCTGTGTGCTGCCTATATACACAGGTGCAGTGTTTTGCTGTGGACTGTGTAGTGTTTTGCTGTGTGCCACCTGTATACACAGGAGCAGTGTTTTGCGGTGGACTGTGTAGTGTTTTGCTGTGTGCCACCTGTATACACAGGTGCAGTGTTTTGCTGTGGACTGTGTAGTGTTTTGCTGTGTGCTGCCTATATACACAGGTGCAGTGTTTTGCTGTGGACTGTGTAGTGTTTTGCTGTGTGCCGCCTGTATACACAAGTGCAGTGTTTTGCCGTGGACTGTGTAGTGTTTTGCTGTGTGCTGCCTATATACACAGGTGCAGTGTTTTGCTGTGGACTGTGTAGTGTTTTGCTGTGTGCCACCTGTATACACAGGAGCAGTGTTTTGCTGTGGACTGTGTAGTGTTTTGCTGTGGACTGTGTAGTGTTTTGCCGTGGACTGTGTAGTGTTTTGCTGTGTGCCACCTGTATACACAGGAGCAGTGTTTTGCTGTGGACTGTGTAGTGTTTTGCTGTGTGCTGGCTATATACACAGGTGCAGTGTTTTGCTGTGGACTGTGTAGTGTTTTGCTGTGTGCCACCTGTATACACAGCAGCAGTGTTTTGCTGTGGACTGTGTAGTGTTTTGCTGTGGACTGTGTAGTGTTTTGCCGTGGACTGTGTAGTGTTTTGCTGTGTGCCACCTGTATACACAGGAGCAGTGTTTTGCTGTGTACTGTGTAGTGTTTTGCTGTGTGCCACCTGTATACACAGGTGCAGTGTTTTGCTGCGGACTGTGTAGTGTTTTGCTGTGTGCCTCCTGTATACACAGGAGCAGTGTTTTGCTGTGGACTGTGTAGTGTTTTGCTGTGTGCCACCTGTATACACAGGAGCAGTGTTTTGCTGTGGACTGTGTAGTGTTTTGCTGTGTGCCGCCTGTATACACAGGAGCAGTGTTTTGCTGTGGACTGTGTAGTGTTTTGCTGTGTGCCACCTGTATACACAGGAGCAGTGTTTTGCTGTGGACTGTGTAGTGTTTTGCTGTGTGCCACCTGTATACACAGGAGCAGTGTTTTGCTGTGGACTGTGTAGTGTTTTGCTGTGTGCCGCCTATATACACAGGTGCAGTGTTTTGCTGTGGACTGTGTAGTGTTTTGCTGTGTGCTGCCTATATACACAGGTGCAGTGTTTTGCTGTGGACTGTGTAGTGTTTTGCTGTGTGCCACCTGTATACACAGGAGCAGTGTTTTGCTGTGGACTGTGTAGTGTTTTGCTGTGTGCCGGCTGTTTACACAGGTGCAGTGTTTTGCTGTGGACTGTGTAGTGTTTTGCTGTGTGCCACCTGTATACACAGGAGCAGTGTTTTGCTGTGGACTGTGTAGTGTTTTGCTGTGTGCCACCTGTATACACAGGAGCAGTGTTTTGCTGTGGACTGTGTAGTGTTTTGCTGTGTGCCGCCTGTATACACAGGAGCAGTGTTTTGCTGTCGACTGTGTAGTGTTTTGCTGTGTGCCGCCTGTATACACAGGTGCCGTGTTTTGCTGTGGACTGTGTAGTGTTTTGCTGTGTGCCACCTGTATACACAGGAGCAGTGTTTTGCTGTGGACTGTGTAGTGTTTTGCTGTGTGCCGCCTATATACACCGGTGCAGTGTTTTGCTGTGGACTGTGTAGTGTTTTGCTGTGTGCTGCCTATATACACAGGTGCAGTGTTTTGCTGTGGACTGTGTAGTGTTTTGCTGTGTGCCACCT
This sequence comes from Phyllobates terribilis, assembly GCF_046119375.1. NCBI lineage: Eukaryota > Metazoa > Chordata > Amphibia > Anura > Dendrobatidae > Phyllobates > Phyllobates terribilis. Next base: position 186,493,473 of record NW_027362761.1, read on the forward strand.
TTATACACAGGAGCAGTGTTTTGCTGTGGACTGTGTAGTGTTTTGCTGTGTGCCGGCTGTTTACACAGGTGCAGTGTTTTGCTGTGGACTGTGTAGTGTTTTGCAGTGTGCCGCCTGTATACACAGGTGTAGTGTTTTGCCGTGGACTGTGTAGTGTTTTGCTGTGGACTGTGTAGTGTTTTGCTGTGTGCCGCCTGTATACACAGGTGCAGTGTTTTGCTGTGGACTGTGTAGTGTTTTGCAGTGTGCCGCCTGTATACACAGGTGCAGTGTTTTGCTGTGGACTGTGTAGTGTTTTGCTGTGTGCCACCTGTATACACAGGAGCAGTGTTTTGCTGTGGACTGTGTAGTGTTTTGCTGTGTGCCGCCTGTATACACAGGTGCAGTGTTTTGCCGTGGACTGTGTAGTGTTTTGCTGTGTGCTGCCTATATACACAGGTGCAGTGTTTTGCTGTGGACTGTGTAGTGTTTTGCTGTGTGCTGCCTATATACACAGGTGCAGTGTTTTGCTGTGGACTGTGTAGTGTTTTGCTGTGTGCCGCCTGTTTACACAGGTGCAGTGTTTTGCCGTGGACTGTGTAGTGTTTTGCTGTGTGCTGCCTATATACACAGGTGCAGTGTTTTGCTGTGGACTGTGTAGTGTTTTGCTGTGTGCCGCCTGTATACACAGGTGCAGTGTTTTGCCGTGGACTGTGTAGTGTTTTGCTGTGTGCTGCCTATATACACAGGTGCAGTGTTTTGCTGTGGACTGTGTAGTGTTTTGCTGTGTGCCGCCTGTATACACAGGTGCAGTGTTTTTCCGTGGACTGTGTAGTGTTTTGCTGTGTGCTGCCTATATACACAGGTGCAGTGTTTTGCCGTGGACTGTGTAGTGTTTTGCTGTGTGCCGCCTGTATACACAGGTGCAGTGTTTTGCCGTGGACTGTGTAGTGTTTTGCTGTGTGCTGCCTATATACACAGGTGCAGTGTTTTGCTGTGGACTGTGTAGTGTTTTGCTGTGTGCCACCTGTATACACAGGAGCAGTGTTTTGCGGTGGACTGTGTAGTGTTTTGCTGTGTGCCACCTGTATACACAGGTGCAGTGTTTTGCTGTGGACTGTGTAGTGTTTTGCTGTGTGCTGCCTATATACACAGGTGCAGTGTTTTGCTGTGGACTGTGTAGTGTTTTGCTGTGTGCCGCCTGTATACACAAGTGCAGTGTTTTGCCGTGGACTGTGTAGTGTTTTGCTGTGTGCTGCCTATATACACAGGTGCAGTGTTTTGCTGTGGACTGTGTAGTGTTTTGCTGTGTGCCACCTGTATACACAGGAGCAGTGTTTTGCTGTGGACTGTGTAGTGTTTTGCTGTGGACTGTGTAGTGTTTTGCCGTGGACTGTGTAGTGTTTTGCTGTGTGCCACCTGTATACACAGGAGCAGTGTTTTGCTGTGGACTGTGTAGTGTTTTGCTGTGTGCTGCCTATATACACAGGTGCAGTGTTTTGCTGTGGACTGTGTAGTGTTTTGCTGTGTGCCACCTGTATACACAGGAGCAGTGTTTTGCTGTGGACTGTGTAGTGTTTTGCTGTGTGCCGGCTGTTTACACAGGTGCAGTGTTTTGCTGTGGACTGTGTAGTGTTTTGCTGTGTGCCACCTGTATACACAGGAGCAGTGTTTTGCTGTGGACTGTGTAGTGTTTTGCCGTGTGCCACCTGTATACACAGGAGCAGTGTTTTGCTGTGGACTGTGTAGTGTTTTGCTGTGTGCCGCCTGTATACACAGGAGCAGTGTTTTGCTGTCGACTGTGTAGTGTTTTGCTGTGTGCCGCCTGTATACACACGTGCCGTGTTTTGCTGTGGACTGTGTAGTGTTTTGCTGTGTGCCACCTGTATACACAGGAGCAGTGTTTTGCTGTGGACTGTGTAGTGTTTTGCGGTGTGCCACCTGTATACACAGGAGCAGTGTTTTGCTGTGGACTGTGTAGTGTTTTGCTGTGTGCCACCTGTATACACAGGAGCAGTGTTTTGCTGTGGACTGTGTAGTGTTTTGCTGTGTGCCGCCTATATACACCGGTGCAGTGTTTTGCTGTGGACTGTGTAGTGTTTTGCTGTGTGCTGCCTATATACACAGGTGCAGTGTTTTGCTGTGGACTGTGTAGTGTTTTGCTGTGTGCCACCTGTATACACAGGAGCAGTGTTTTGCTGTGGACTGTGTAGTGTTTTGCTGTGTGCCGGCTGTTTACACAGGTGCAGTGTTTTGCTGTGGACTGTGTAGTGTTTTGCTGTGTGCCACCTGTATACACAGGAGCAGTGTTTTGCTGTGGACTGTGTAGTGTTTTGCTGTGTGCCACCTGTATACACAGGAGCAGTGTTTTGCTGTGGACTGTGTAGTGTTTTGCTGTGTGCCGCCTGTATACACAGGAGCAGTGTTTTGCTGTGGACTGTGTAGTGTTTTGCTGTGTGCCGCCTGTATACACAGGAGCAGTGTTTTGCTGTGGACTGTGTAGTGTTTTGCTGTGTGCCACCTGTATACACAGGAGCAGTGTTTTGCTGTGGACTGTGTAGTGTTTTGCTGTGTGCCACCTGTATACACAGGAGCAGTGTTTTGCTGTGGACTGTGTAGTGTTTTGCTGTGTGCCGCCTATATACACAGGTGCAGTGTTTTGCTGTGGACTGTGTAGTGTTTTGCTGTGTGCTGCCTATATACACAGGTGCAGTGTTTTGCTGTGGACTGTGTAGTGTTTTGCTGTGTGCCACCTGTATACACAGGAGCAGTGTTTTGCTGTGGACTGTGTAGTGTTTTGCTGTGTGCCGGCTGTTTACACAGGTGCAGTGTTTTGCTGTGGACTGTGTAGTGTTTTGCTGTGTGCCACCTGTATACACAGGAGCAGTGTTTTGCTGTGGACTGTGTAGTGTTTTGCCGTGTGCCACCTGTATACACAGGAGCAGTGTTTTGCTGTGGACTGTGTAGTGTTTTGCTGTGTGCCGCCTGTATACACAGGAGCAGTGTTTTGCTGTCGACTGTGTAGTGTTTTGCTGTGTGCCGCCTGTATACACAGGTGCCGTGTTTTGCTGTGGACTGTGTAGTGTTTTGCTGTGTGCCACCTGTATACACAGGAGCAGTGTTTTGCTGTGGACTGTGTAGTGTTTTGCGGTGTGCCACCTGTATACACAGGAGCAGTGTTTTGCTGTGGACTGTGTAGTGTTTTGCTGTGTGCCACCTGTATACACAGGAGCAGTGTTTTGCTGTGGACTGTGTAGTGTTTTGCTGTGTGCCGCCTATATACACAGGTGCAGTGTTTTGCTGTGGACTGTGTAGTGTTTTGCTGTGTGCTGCCTATATACACAGGTGCAGTGTTTTGCTGTGGACTGTGTAGTGTTTTGCTGTGTGCCACCTGTATACACAGGAGCAGTGTTTTGCTGTGGACTGTGTAGTGTTTTGCTGTGTGCCGGCTGTTTACACAGGTGCAGTGTTTTGCTGTGGACTGTGTAGTGTTTTGCTGTGTGCCACCTGTATACACAGGAGCAGTGTTTTGCTGTGGACTGTGTAGTGTTTTGCTGTGTGCCACCTGTATACACAGGAGCAGTGTTTTGCTGTGGACTGTGTAGTGTTTTGCTGTGTGCCGCCTGTATACACAGGAGCAGTGTTTTGCTGTCGACTGTGTAGTGTTTTGCTGTGTGCCGCCTGCATACACAGGTGCCGTGTTTTGCTGTGGACTGTGTAGTGTTTTGCTGTGTGCCACCTGTATACACAGGAGCAGTGTTTTGCTGTGGACTGTGTAGTGTTTTGCTGTGTGCCACCTGTATACACAGGAGCAGTGTTTTGCTGTGGACTGTGTAGTGTTTTGCTGTGTGCCGCCTATATACACAGGTGCAGTGTTTTGCCGTGGACTGTGTAGTGTTTTGCTGTGTGCCGCCTGTATACACAGGTGCAGTGTTTTGCCGTGGACTGTGTAGTGTTTTGCTGTGTGCTGCCTATATACACAGGTGCACTGTTTTGCCGTGGACTGTGTAGTGTTTTGCTGTGGACTGCGTAGTGTTTTGCTGTGTGCCGCCTGTATACACAGGTGCAGTGTTTTGCCGTGTACTGTGTAGTGTTTTGCTGTGGACTGTGTAGTGTTTTGCTGTGTGCCGCCTGTATACACAGGTGCAGTGTTTTGCCGTGGACTGTGTAGTATTTTGCTGTGTGCTGCCTATATACACAGGTGAAGTGTTTTGCTGTGGACTGTGTAGTGTTTTGCAGTGTGCCGCCTGTATACACAGGTGTAGTGTTTTGCCGTGGACTGTGTAGTGTTTTGCTGTGGACTGTGTAGTGTTTTGCTGTGTGCCGCCTGTATACACAGGTGCAGTGTTTTGCTGTGGACTGTGTAGTGTTTTGCAGTGTGCCGCCTGTATACACAGGTGCAGTGTTTTGCTGTGGACTGTGTAGTGTTTTGCTGTGTGCCACCTGTATACACAGGAGCAGTGTTTTGCTGTGGACTGTGTAGTGTTTTGCTGTGTGCCGCCTGTATACACAGGTGCAGTGTTTTGCCGTGGACTGTGTAGTGTTTTGCTGTGTGCTGCCTATATACACAGGTGCAGTGTTTTGCTGTGGACTGTGTAGTGTTTTGCTGTGTGGTGCCTATATACACAGGTGCAGTGTTTTGCTGTGGACTGTGTAGTGTTTTGCTGTGTGCCGCCTGTTTACACAGGTGCAGTGTTTTGCCGTGGACTGTGTAGTGTTTTGCTGTGTGCTGCCTATATACACAGGTGCAGTGTTTTGCTGTGGACTGTGTAGTGTTTTGCTGTGTGCCGCCTGTATACACAGGTGCAGTGTTATGCCGTGGACTGTGTAGTGTTTTGCTGTGTGCCGCCTATATACACAGGTGCAGTGTTTTGCTGTGGACTGTGTAGTGTTTTGCTGTGTGCCGCCTGTATACACAGGTGCAGTGTTTTGCCGTGGACTGTGTAGTGTTTTGCTGTGTGCTGAGTATATACACAGGTGCAGTGTTTTGCCGTGGACTGTGTAGTGTTTTGCTGTGTGCCGCCTGTATACACAGGTGCAGTGTTTTGCCGTGGACTGTGTAGTGTTTTGCTGTGTGCTGCCTATATACACAGGTGCAGTGTTTTGCTGTGGACTGTGTAGTGTTTTGCTGTGTGCCACCTGTATACACAGGAGCAGTGTTTTGCGGTGGACTATGTAGTGTTTTGCTGTGTGCCACCTGTATACACAGGTGCAGTGTTTTGCTGTGGACTGTGTAGTGTTTTGCTGTGTGCTGCCTATATACACAGATGCAGTGTTTTGCTGTGGACTGTGTAGTGTTTTGCTGTGTGCCGCCTGTATACACAGGTGCAGTGTTTTGCCGTGGACTGTGTAGTGTTTTGCTGTGTGCTGCCTATATACACAGGTGCAGTGTTTTGCTGTGGACTGTGTAGTGTTTTGCTGTGTGCCACCTGTATACACAGGAGCAGTGTTTTGCTGTGGACTGTGTAGTGTTTTGCTGTGGACTGTGTAGTGTTTTGCTGTGGACTGTGTAGTGTTTTGCTGTGGACTGTGTAGTGTTTTGCTGTGTGCCGCCTGTATACACAGGTGCAGTGTTTTGCCGTGGACTGTGTAGTATTTTGCTGTGTGCTGCCTATATACACAGGAGCAGTGTTTTACTGTGGACTGTGTAGTGTTTTGCAGTGTGCCGCCTGTATACACAGGTGTAGTGTTTTGCCGTGGACTGTGTAGTGTTTTGCTGTGGACTGTGTAGTGTTTTGCTGTGTGCCGCCTGTATACACAGGTGCAGTGTTTTGCTGTGGACTGTGTAGTGTTTTGCAGTGTGCCGCCTGTATACACAGGTGCAGTGTTTTGCTGTGGACTGTGTAGTGTTTTGCTGTGTGCCACCTGTATACACAGGAGCAGTGTTTTGCTGTGGACTGTGTAGTGTTTTGCTGTGTGCCGCCTGTATACACAGGTGCAGTGTTTTGCCGTGGACTGTGTAGTGTTTTGCTGTGTGCTGCCTATATACACAGGTGCAGTGTTTTGCTGTGGACTGTGTAGTGTTTTGCTGTGTGCTGCCTATATACACAGGTGCAGTGTTTTGCTGTGGACTGTGTAGTGTTTTGCTGTGTGCCGCCTGTTTACACAGGTGCAGTGTTTTGCCGTGGACTGTGTAGTGTTTTGCTGTGTGCTGCCTATATACACAGGTGCAGTGTTTTGCTGTGGACTGTGTAGTGTTTTGCTGTGTGCCGCCTGTATACACAGGTGCAGTGTTTTGCCGTGGACTGTGTAGTGTTTTGCTGTGTGCTGCCTATATACACAGGTGCAGTGTTTTTCTGTGGACTGTGTAGTGTTTTGCTGTGTGCCGCCTGTATACACAGGTGCAGTGTTTTGCCGTGGACTGTGTAGTGTTTTGCTGTGTGCTGCCTATATACACAGGAGCAGTGTTTTGCTGTGGACTGTGTAGTGTTTTGCTGTGTGCCGCCTGTATACACAGGAGCAGTGTTTTGCTGTGGACTGTGTAGTGTTTTGCTGTGTGCCGCCTGTATACACAGGAGCAGTGTTTTGCTGTGGACTGTGTAGTGTTTTGCTGTGTGCCACCTGTATACACAGGAGCAGTGTTTTGCTGTGGACTGTGTAGTGTTTTGCTGTGTGCCACCTGTATACACAGGAGCAGTGTTTTGCTGTGGACTGTGTAGTGTTTTGCTGTGTGCCGCCTATATACACAGGTGCAGTGTTTTGCTGTGGACTGTGTAGTGTTTTGCTGTGTGCTGCCTATATACACAGGTGCAGTGTTTTGCTGTGGACTGTGTAGTGTTTTGCTGTGTGCCACCTGTATACACAGGAGCAGTGTTTTGCTGTGGACTGTGTAGTGTTTTGCTGTGTGCCGGCTGTTTACACAGGTGCAGTGTTTTGCTGTGGACTGTGTAGTGTTTTGCTGTGTGCCACCTGTATACACAGGAGCAGTGTTTTGCTGTGGACTGTGTAGTGTTTTGCCGTGTGCCACCTGTATACACAGGAGCAGTGTTTTGCTGTGGACTGTGTAGTGTTTTGCTGTGTGCCGCCTGTATACACAGGAGCAGTGTTTTGCTGTCGACTGTGTAGTGTTTTGCTGTGTGCCGCCTGTATACACAGGTGCCGTGTTTTGCTGTGGACTGTGTAGTGTTTTGCTGTGTGCCACCTGTATACACAGGAGCAGTGTTTTGCTGTGGACTGTGTAGTGTTTTGCGGTGTGCCACCTGTATACACAGGAGCAGTGTTTTGCTGTGGACTGTGTAGTGTTTTGCTGTGTGCCACCTGTATACACAGGAGCAGTGTTTTGCTGTGGACTGTGTAGTGTTTTGCTGTGTGCCGCCTATATACACAGGTGCAGTGTTTTGCTGTGGACTGTGTAGTGTTTTGCTGTGTGCTGCCTATATACACAGGTGCAGTGTTTTGCTGTGGACTGTGTAGTGTTTTGCTGTGTGCCACCTGTATACACAGGAGCAGTGTTTTGCTGTGGACTGTGTAGTGTTTTCCTGTGTGCCGGCTGTTTACACAGGTGCAGTGTTTTGCTGTGGACTGTGTAGTGTTTTGCTGTGTGCCACCTGTATACACAGGAGCAGTGTTTTGCTGTGGACTGTGTAGTGTTTTGCTGTGTGCCACCTGTATACACAGGAGCAGTGTTTTGCTGTGGACTGTGTAGTGTTTTGCTGTGTGCCGCCTGTATACACAGGAGCAGTGTTTTGCTGTCGACTGTGTAGTGTTTTGCTGTGTGCCGCCTGCATACACAGGTGCCGTGTTTTGCTGTGGACTGTGTAGTGTTTTGCTGTGTGCCACCTGTATACACAGGAGCAGTGTTTTGCTGTGGACTGTGTAGTGTTTTGCTGTGTGCCACCTGTATACACAGGAGCAGTGTTTTGCTGTGGACTGTGTAGTGTTTTGCTGTGTGCCGCCTATATACACAGGTGCAGTGTTTTGCCGTGGACTGTGTAGTGTTTTGCTGTGTGCCGCCTGTATACACAGGTGCAGTGTTTTGCCGTGGACTGTGTAGTGTTTTGCTGTGTGCTGCCTATATACACAGGTGCACTGTTTTGCCGTGGACTGTGTAGTGTTTTGCTGTGGACTGCGTAGTGTTTTGCTGTGTGCCGCCTGTATACACAGGTGCAGTGTTTTGCCGTGTACTGTGTAGTGTTTTGCTGTGGACTGTGTAGTGTTTTGCTGTGTGCCGCCTGTATACACAGGTGCAGTGTTTTGCCGTGGACTGTGTAGTATTTTGCTGTGTGCTGCCTATATACACAGGTGCAGTGTTTTGCTGTGGACTGTGTAGTGTTTTGCAGTGTGCCGCCTGTATACACAGGTGTAGTGTTTTGCCGTGGACTGTGTAGTGTTTTGCTGTGGACTGTGTAGTGTTTTGCTGTGTGCCGCCTGTATACACAGGTGCAGTGTTTTGCTGTGGACTGTGTAGTGTTTTGCAGTGTGCCGCCTGTATACACAGGTGCAGTGTTTTGCTGTGGACTGTGTAGTGTTTTGCTGTGTGCCACCTGTATACACAGGAGCAGTGTTTTGCTGTGGACTGTGTAGTGTTTTGCTGTGTGCCGCCTGTATACACAGGTGCAGTGTTTTGCCGTGGACTGTGTAGTGTTTTGCTGTGTGCTGCCTATATACACAGGTGCAGTGTTTTGCTGTGGACTGTGTAGTGTTTTGCTGTGTGGTGCCTATATACACAGGTGCAGTGTTTTGCTGTGGACTGTGTAGTGTTTTGCTGTGTGCCGCCTGTTTACACAGGTGCAGTGTTTTGCCGTGGACTGTGTAGTGTTTTGCTGTGTGCTGCCTATATACACAGGTGCAGTGTTTTGCTGTGGACTGTGTAGTGTTTTGCTGTGTGCCGCCTGTATACACAGGTGCAGTGTTATGCCGTGGACTGTGTAGTGTTTTGCTGTGTGCCGCCTATATACACAGGTGCAGTGTTTTGCTGTGGACTGTGTAGTGTTTTGCTGTGTGCCGCCTGTATACACAGGTGCAGTGTTTTGCCGTGGACTGTGTAGTGTTTTGCTGTGTGCTGAGTATATACACAGGTGCAGTGTTTTGCCGTGTCTGTGTAGTGTTTTGCTGTGTGCCGCCTGTATACACAGGAGCAGTGTTTTGCTGTCGACTGTGTAGTGTTTTGCTGTGTGCCGCCTGTATACACAGGTGCCGTGTTTTGCTGTGGACTGTGTAGTGTTTTGCTGTGTGCCACCTGTATACACAGGAGCAGTGTTTTGCTGTGGACTGTGTAGTGTTTTGCGGTGTGCCACCTGTATACACAGGAGCAGTGTTTTGCTGTGGACTGTGTAGTGTTTTGCTGTGTGCCACCTGTATACACAGGAGCAGTGTTTTGCTGTGGACTGTGTAGTGTTTTGCTGTGTGCCGCCTATATACACAGGTGCAGTGTTTTGCTGTGGACTGTGTAGTGTTTTGCTGTGTGCTGCCTATATACACAGGTGCAGTGTTTTGCTGTGGACTGTGTAGTGTTTTGCTGTGTGCCACCTGTATACACAAGAGCAGTGTTTTGCTGTGGACTGTGTAGTGTTTTGCTGTGTGCCGGCTGTTTACACAGGTGCAGTGTTTTGCTGTGGACTGTGTAGTGTTTTGCTGTGTGCCACCTGTATACACAGGAGCAGTGTTTTGCTGTGGACTGTGTATTGTTTTGCTGTGTGCCACCTGTATACACAGGAGCAGTGTTTTGCTGTGGACTGTGTAGTGTTTTGCTGTGTGCCGCCTGTATACACAGGAGCAGTGTTTTGCTGTCGACTGTGTAGTGTTTTGCTGTGTGCCGCCTGCATACACAGGTGCCGTGTTTTGCTGTGGACTGTGTAGTGTTTTGCTGTGTGCCACCTGTATACACAGGAGCAGTGTTTTGCTGTGGACTGTGTAGTGTTTTGCTGTGTGCCACCTGTATACACAGGAGCAGTGTTTTGCTGTGGACTGTGTAGTGTTTTGCTGTGTGCCGCCTATATACACAGGTGCAGTGTTTTGCCGTGGACTGTGTAGTGTTTTGCTGTGTGCCGCCTGTATACACAGGTGCAGTGTTTTGCCGTGGACTGTGTAGTGTTTTGCTGTGTGCTGCCTATATACACAGGTGCACTGTTTTGCCGTGGACTGTGTAGTGTTTTGCTGTGGACTGCGTAGTGTTTTGCTGTGTGCCGCCTGTATACACAGGTGCAGTGTTTTGCCGTGTACTGTGTAGTGTTTTGCTGTGGACTGTGTAGTGTTTTGCTGTGTGCCGCCTGTATACACAGGTGCAGTGTTTTGCCGTGGACTGTGTAGTATTTTGCTGTGTGCTGCCTATATACACAGGTGCAGTGTTTTGCTGTGGACTGTGTAGTGTTTTGCAGTGTGCCGCCTGTATACACAGGTGTAGTGTTTTGCCGTGGACTGTGTAGTGTTTTGCTGTGGACTGTGTAGTGTTTTGCTGTGTGCCGCCTGTATACACAGGTGCAGTGTTTTGCTGTGGACTGTGTAGTGTTTTGCAGTGTGCCGCCTGTATACACAGGTGCAGTGTTTTGCTGTGGACTGTGTAGTGTTTTGCTGTGTGCCACCTGTATACACAGGAGCAGTGTTTTGCTGTGGACTGTGTAGTGTTTTGCTGTGTGCCGCCTGTATACACAGGTGCAGTGTTTTGCCGTGGACTGTGTAGTGTTTTGCTGTGTGCTGCCTATATACACAGGTGCAGTGTTTTGCTGTGGACTGTGTAGTGTTTTGCTGTGTGGTGCCTATATACACAGGTGCAGTGTTTTGCTGTGGACTGTGTAGTGTTTTGCTGTGTGCCGCCTGTTTACACAGGTGCAGTGTTTTGCCGTGGACTGTGTAGTGTTTTGCTGTGTGCTGCCTATATACACAGGTGCAGTGTTTTGCTGTGGACTGTGTAGTGTTTTGCTGTGTGCCGCCTGTATACACAGGTGCAGTGTTATGCCGTGGACTGTGTAGTGTTTTGCTGTGTGCCGCCTATATACACAGGTGCAGTGTTTTGCTGTGGACTGTGTAGTGTTTTGCTGTGTGCCGCCTGTATACACAGGTGCAGTGTTTTGCCGTGGACTGTGTAGTGTTTTGCTGTGTGCTGAGTATATACACAGGTGCAGTGTTTTGCCGTGGACTGTGTAGTGTTTTGCTGTGTGCCGCCTGTATACACAGGTGCAGTGTTTTGCCGTGGACTGTGTAGTGTTTTGCTGTGTGCTGCCTATATACACAGGTGCAGTGTTTTGCTGTGGACTGTGTAGTGTTTTGCTGTGTGCCACCTGTATACACAGGAGCAGTGTTTTGCGGTGGACTATGTAGTGTTTTGCTGTGTGCCACCTGTATACACAGGTGCAGTGTTTTGCTGTGGACTGTGTAGTGTTTTGCTGTGTGCTGCCTATATACACAGATGCAGTGTTTTGCTGTGGACTGTGTAGTGTTTTGCTGTGTGCCGCCTGTATACACAGGTGCAGTGTTTTGCCGTGGACTGTGTAGTGTTTTGCTGTGTGCTGCCTATATACACAGGTGCAGTGTTTTGCTGTGGACTGTGTAGTGTTTTGCTGTGTGCCACCTGTATACACAGGAGCAGTGTTTTGCTGTGGACTGTGTAGTGTTTTGCTGTGGACTGTGTAGTGTTTTGCTGTGGACTGTGTAGTGTTTTGCTGTGGACTGTGTAGTGTTTTGCTGTGTGCCGCCTGTATACACAGGTGCAGTGTTTTGCCGTGGACTGTGTAGTATTTTGCTGTGTGCTGCCTATATACACAGGAGCAGTGTTTTACTGTGGACTGTGTAGTGTTTTGCAGTGTGCCGCCTGTATACACAGGTGTAGTGTTTTGCCGTGGACTGTGTAGTGTTTTGCTGTGGACTGTGTAGTGTTTTGCTGTGTGCCGCCTGTATACACAGGTGCAGTGTTTTGCTGTGGACTGTGTAGTGTTTTGCAGTGTGCCGCCTGTATACACAGGTGCAGTGTTTTGCTGTGGACTGTGTAGTGTTTTGCTGTGTGCCACCTGTATACACAGGAGCAGTGTTTTGCTGTGGACTGTGTAGTGTTTTGCTGTGTGCCGCCTGTATACACAGGTGCAGTGTTTTGCCGTGGACTGTGTAGTGTTTTGCTGTGTGCTGCCTATATACACAGGTGCAGTGTTTTGCTGTGGACTGTGTAGTGTTTTGCTGTGTGCTGCCTATATACACAGGTGCAGTGTTTTGCTGTGGACTGTGTAGTGTTTTGCTGTGTGCCGCCTGTTTACACAGGTGCAGTGTTTTGCCGTGGACTGTGTAGTGTTTTGCTGTGTGCTGCCTATATACACAGGTGCAGTGTTTTGCTGTGGACTGTGTAGTGTTTTGCTGTGTGCCGCCTGTATACACAGGTGCAGTGTTTTGCCGTGGACTGTGTAGTGTTTTGCTGTGTGCTGCCTATATACACAGGTGCAGTGTTTTTCTGTGGACTGTGTAGTGTTTTGCTGTGTGCCGCCTGTATACACAGGTGCAGTGTTTTGCCGTGGACTGTGTAGTGTTTTGCTGTGTGCTGCCTATATACACAGGAGCAGTGTTTTGCTGTGGACTGTGTAGTGTTTTGCTGTGTGCCGCCTGTATACACAGGAGCAGTGTTTTGCTGTGGACTGTGTAGTGTTTTGCTGTGTGCCGCCTGTATACACAGGAGCAGTGTTTTGCTGTGGACTGTGTAGTGTTTTGCTGTGTGCCACCTGTATACACAGGAGCAGTGTTTTGCTGTGGACTGTGTAGTGTTTTGCTGTGTGCCACCTGTATACACAGGAGCAGTGTTTTGCTGTGGACTGTGTAGTGTTTTGCTGTGTGCCGCCTATATACACAGGTGCAGTGTTTTGCTGTGGACTGTGTAGTGTTTTGCTGTGTGCTGCCTATATACACAGGTGCAGTGTTTTGCTGTGGACTGTGTAGTGTTTTGCTGTGTGCCACCTGTATACACAGGAGCAGTGTTTTGCTGTGGACTGTGTAGTGTTTTGCTGTGTGCCGGCTGTTTACACAGGTGCAGTGTTTTGCTGTGGACTGTGTAGTGTTTTGCTGTGTGCCACCTGTATACACAGGAGCAGTGTTTTGCTGTGGACTGTGTAGTGTTTTGCCGTGTGCCACCTGTATACACAGGAGCAGTGTTTTGCTGTGGACTGTGTAGTGTTTTGCTGTGTGCCGCCTGTATACACAGGAGCAGTGTTTTGCTGTCGACTGTGTAGTGTTTTGCTGTGTGCCGCCTGTATACACAGGTGCCGTGTTTTGCTGTGGACTGTGTAGTGTTTTGCTGTGTGCCACCTGTATACACAGGAGCAGTGTTTTGCTGTGGACTGTGTAGTGTTTTGCGGTGTGCCACCTGTATACACAGGAGCAGTGTTTTGCTGTGGACTGTGTAGTGTTTTGCTGTGTGCCACCTGTATACACAGGAGCAGTGTTTTGCTGTGGACTGTGTAGTGTTTTGCTGTGTGCCGCCTATATACACAGGTGCAGTGTTTTGCTGTGGACTGTGTAGTGTTTTGCTGTGTGCTGCCTATATACACAGGTGCAGTGTTTTGCTGTGGACTGTGTAGTGTTTTGCTGTGTGCCACCTGTATACACAGGAGCAGTGTTTTGCTGTGGACTGTGTAGTGTTTTCCTGTGTGCCGGCTGTTTACACAGGTGCAGTGTTTTGCTGTGGACTGTGTAGTGTTTTGCTGTGTGCCACCTGTATACACAGGAGCAGTGTTTTGCTGTGGACTGTGTAGTGTTTTGCTGTGTGCCACCTGTATACACAGGAGCAGTGTTTTGCTGTGGACTGTGTAGTGTTTTGCTGTGTGCCGCCTGTATACACAGGAGCAGTGTTTTGCTGTCGACTGTGTAGTGTTTTGCTGTGTGCCGCCTGCATACACAGGTGCCGTGTTTTGCTGTGGACTGTGTAGTGTTTTGCTGTGTGCCACCTGTATACACAGGAGCAGTGTTTTGCTGTGGACTGTGTAGTGTTTTGCTGTGTGCCACCTGTATACACAGGAGCAGTGTTTTGCTGTGGACTGTGTAGTGTTTTGCTGTGTGCCGCCTATATACACAGGTGCAGTGTTTTGCCGTGGACTGTGTAGTGTTTTGCTGTGTGCCGCCTGTATACACAGGTGCAGTGTTTTGCCGTGGACTGTGTAGTGTTTTGCTGTGTGCTGCCTATATACACAGGTGCACTGTTTTGCCGTGGACTGTGTAGTGTTTTGCTGTGGACTGCGTAGTGTTTTGCTGTGTGCCGCCTGTATACACAGGTGCAGTGTTTTGCCGTGTACTGTGTAGTGTTTTGCTGTGGACTGTGTAGTGTTTTGCTGTGTGCCGCCTGTATACACAGGTGCAGTGTTTTGCCGTGGACTGTGTAGTATTTTGCTGTGTGCTGCCTATATACACAGGTGCAGTGTTTTGCTGTGGACTGTGTAGTGTTTTGCAGTGTGCCGCCTGTATACACAGGTGTAGTGTTTTGCCGTGGACTGTGTAGTGTTTTGCTGTGGACTGTGTAGTGTTTTGCTGTGTGCCGCCTGTATACACAGGTGCAGTGTTTTGCTGTGGACTGTGTAGTGTTTTGCAGTGTGCCGCCTGTATACACAGGTGCAGTGTTTTGCTGTGGACTGTGTAGTGTTTTGCTGTGTGCCACCTGTATACACAGGAGCAGTGTTTTGCTGTGGACTGTGTAGTGTTTTGCTGTGTGCCGCCTGTATACACAGGTGCAGTGTTTTGCCGTGGACTGTGTAGTGTTTTGCTGTGTGCTGCCTATATACACAGGTGCAGTGTTTTGCTGTGGACTGTGTAGTGTTTTGCTGTGTGGTGCCTATATACACAGGTGCAGTGTTTTGCTGTGGACTGTGTAGTGTTTTGCTGTGTGCCGCCTGTTTACACAGGTGCAGTGTTTTGCCGTGGACTGTGTAGTGTTTTGCTGTGTGCTGCCTATATACACAGGTGCAGTGTTTTGCTGTGGACTGTGTAGTGTTTTGCTGTGTGCCGCCTGTATACACAGGTGCAGTGTTATGCCGTGGACTGTGTAGTGTTTTGCTGTGTGCCGCCTATATACACAGGTGCAGTGTTTTGCTGTGGACTGTGTAGTGTTTTGCTGTGTGCCGCCTGTATACACAGGTGCAGTGTTTTGCCGTGGACTGTGTAGTGTTTTGCTGTGTGCTGAGTATATACACAGGTGCAGTGTTTTGCCGTGGACTGTGTAGTGTTTTGCTGTGTGCCGCCTGTATACACAGGTGCAGTGTTTTGCCGTGGACTGTGTAGTGTTTTGCTGTGTGCTGCCTATATACACAGGTGCAGTGTTTTGCTGTGGACTGTGTAGTGTTTTGCTGTGTGCCACCTGTATACACAGGAGCAGTGTTTTGCGGTGGACTATGTAGTGTTTTGCTGTGTGCCACCTGTATACACAGGTGCAGTGTTTTGCTGTGGACTGTGTAGTGTTTTGCTGTGTGCTGCCTATATACACAGATGCAGTGTTTTGCTGTGGACTGTGTAGTGTTTTGCTGTGTGCCGCCTGTATACACAGGTGCAGTGTTTTGCCGTGGACTGTGTAGTGTTTTGCTGTGTGCTGCCTATATACACAGGTGCAGTGTTTTGCTGTGGACTGTGTAGTGTTTTGCTGTGTGCCACCTGTATACACAGGAGCAGTGTTTTGCTGTGGACTGTGTAGTGTTTTGCTGTGGACTGTGTAGTGTTTTGCTGTGGACTGTGTAGTGTTTTGCTGTGGACTGTGTAGTGTTTTGCTGTGTGCCGCCTGTATACACAGGTGCAGTGTTTTGCCGTGGACTGTGTAGTATTTTGCTGTGTGCTGCCTATATACACAGGAGCAGTGTTTTACTGTGGACTGTGTAGTGTTTTGCAGTGTGCCGCCTGTATACACAGGTGTAGTGTTTTGCCGTGGACTGTGTAGTGTTTTGCTGTGGACTGTGTAGTGTTTTGCTGTGTGCCGCCTGTATACACAGGTGCAGTGTTTTGCTGTGGACTGTGTAGTGTTTTGCAGTGTGCCGCCTGTATACACAGGTGCAGTGTTTTGCTGTGGACTGTGTAGTGTTTTGCTGTGTGCCACCTGTATACAC
This sequence comes from Phyllobates terribilis, assembly GCF_046119375.1. Classification (NCBI taxonomy): domain Eukaryota; kingdom Metazoa; phylum Chordata; class Amphibia; order Anura; family Dendrobatidae; genus Phyllobates; species Phyllobates terribilis. Next base: position 186,509,444 of record NW_027362761.1, read on the forward strand.
AGGAGCAGTGTTTTGCTGTGGACTGTGTAGTGTTTTGCTGTGTGCCGCCTGTATACACAGGTGCAGTGTTTTGCCGTGGACTGTGTAGTGTTTTGCTGTGTGCTGCCTATATACACAGGTGCAGTGTTTTGCTGTGGACTGTGTAGTGTTTTGCTGTGTGCTGCCTATATACACAGGTGCAGTGTTTTGCTGTGGACTGTGTAGTGTTTTGCTGTGTGCCGCCTGTTTACACAGGTGCAGTGTTTTGCCGTGGACTGTGTAGTGTTTTGCTGTGTGCTGCCTATATACACAGGTGCAGTGTTTTTCTGTGGACTGTGTAGTGTTTTGCTGTGTGCCGCCTGTATACACAGGTGCAGTGTTTTGCCGTGGACTGTGTAGTGTTTTGCTGTGTGCTGCCTATATACACAGGTGCAGTGTTTTGCCGTGGACTGTGTAGTGTTTTGCTGTGTGCCGCCTGTATACACAGGTGCAGTGTTTTGCCGTGGACTGTGTAGTGTTTTGCTGTGTGCTGCCTATATACACAGGTGCAGTGTTTTGCTGTGGACTGTGTAGTGTTTTGCTGTGTGCCACCTGTATACACAGGAGCAGTGTTTTGCGGTGGACTGTGTAGTGTTTTGCTGTGTGCCACCTGTATACACAGGTGCAGTGTTTTGCTGTGGACTGTGTAGTGTTTTGCTGTGTGCTGCCTATATACACAGGTGCAGTGTTTTGCTGTGGACTGTGTAGTGTTTTGCTGTGTGCCGCCTGTATACACAAGTGCAGTGTTTTGCCGTGGACTGTGTAGTGTTTTGCTGTGTGCTGCCTATATACACAGGTGCAGTGTTTTGCTGTGGACTGTGTAGTGTTTTGCTGTGTGCCACCTGTATACACAGGAGCAGTGTTTTGCTGTGGACTGTGTAGTGTTTTGCTGTGTGCCGCCTATATACACAGGTGCAGTGTTTTGCTGTGGACTGTGTAGTGTTTTGCTGTGTGCTGCCTATATACACAGGTGCAGTGTTTTGCTGTGGACTGTGTAGTGTTTTGCTGTGTGCCACCTGTATACACAGGAGCAGTGTTTTGCTGTGGACTGTGTAGTGTTTTGCTGTGTGCCGCCTGTATACACAGGTGTAGTGTTTTGCTGTGGACTGTGTAGTGTTTTGCTGTGGACTGTGTAGTGTTTTGCTGTGTGCCACCTGTATACACAGGAGCAGTGTTTTGCTGTGGACTGTGTAGTGTTTTGCTGTGTGCCGCCTATATACACAGGTGCAGTGTTTTGCTGTGGACTGTGTAGTGTTTTGCTGTGTGCTGCCTATATACACAGGTGTAGTGTTTTGCTGTGGACTGTGTAGTGTTTTGCTGTGTGCCGCCTGTATACACAGGTGCAGTGTTTTGCTGTGGACTGTGTAGTGTTTTGCTGTGTGCCGCCTGTATACACAGGTGCAGTGTTTCGCCGTGGACTGTGTAGTGTTTTGCTGTGTGCCGCCTATATACACAGGTGCAGTGTTTTGTTGTGGACTGTGTAGTGTTTTGCTGTGTGCTGCCTATATACACAGGTGCAGTGTTTTGCTGTGGACTGTGTAGTGTTTTGCTGTGTGCCGCCTGTATACACAGGAGCAGTGTTTTGCTGTGGACTGTGTAGTGTTTTGCTGTGGGCTGCCTATATACACAGGTGCAGTGTTTTGCTGTGGACTGTGTAGTGTTTTGCTGTGTGCCGCCTGTATACACAGGTGCAGTGTTTCGCCGTGGACTGTGTAGTGTTTTGCTGTGGACTGTGTAGTGTTTTGCTGTGTGCCGCCTGTATACACAGGTGCAGTGTTTCGCCGTGGACTGTGTAGTGTTTTGCAGTGTGCCGCCTGTATACACAGGTGGAGTGTTTTGCTGTGGACTGTGTAGTGTTTTGCTGTGTGCCGCCTATATACACAGGTGCAGTGTTTTGCTGTGGACTGTGTAGTGTTTTGCTGTGTGCCGCGTGTATACACAGGAGCAGTGTTTCGCCGTGGACTGTGTAGTGTTTTGCAGTGTGCCGCCTGTATACACAGGTGCAGTGTTTCGCCGTGGACTGTGTAGTGTTTTGCAGTGTGCCGCCTGTATACACAGGTGGAGTGTTTTGCTGTGGACTGTGTAGTGTTTTGCTGTGTGCCGCCTGTATACACAGGTGCAGTGTTTTGCTGTGGACTGTGTAGTGTTTTGCTGTGGACTGTGTAGTGTTTTGCTGTGGACTGTGTAGTGTTTTGCTGTGTGCCACCTGTATACACAGGTGCAGTGTTTTGCTGTGGACTGTGTAGTGTTTCCCCGTGTGCCGCCCGCGGACGCTCCTGCTTGCGTGGATGAGGCGGGGACAGCACAGCCCTCCTCCCGGTGCAGCGCTCACTTCCTCATTCTCAGCACGGACAGTGACTCCCTCCCTCATCCTCGGTCCATCCGCAGCCTGCACCCCGGGACACCAGCTCTGCTCTCGCCATGTCCAAGCCGCCACCTAAGCCAGTGAAGCCAGGTGAGAGAGGCTGCCCCTGCCCCACACACGGCCTCCCGGGGCTGCCGACCTGCGGGCTCCCCGCAGACAGACTGTACCGGGCTCCCCGCAGACAGACTGTACCGGGCTCCCCGCAGACAGACTGTACCGGGCTCCCCGCAGACAGACTGTACCGGGCTCCCCGCAGACAGACTGTACCGGGCTCCGGAGCCTCCGCCTGCAGCCGGGAGAGGAGCTCTGCGGCAGGGTCCGCTCCACCCTGCTGTCACCGGGCAGAGCACGGGAGCCTGCCATGTTGGTGAGGGGCAGAGCATAGGTGATGGTGGCTCTGGACTTCCTGTCACTAAGCCCATGAGGTGCTGCAGGCTGCCACTCCCCGACCAGAAGTGACTTCTACCTGCCCTGAGGTTGTGGTGGCACCGCAGCATGGCACAGAGCAGTGTGTATCTGTGAGGGGGGCAGGAGCACCAACTGCTGTCATTACTGTGTCACATGGTGCAGGTATATTAACTTCTTATGGTGCCAGTATGATACCGCCGCTTGGTGGCGTATACTAACTCCATATAGGGCCTGAATAATGTCACTGTCTAGTGTCTGTATAATATTTCTACATGGCGCCTGAATAATACATCAATATAGTGGTTGAATAATTCCACTCCATAGTGTATGAATAATGGCACCATGTAGTAACCACTGCATAATGCCCATATAATACCCACTGCCTGTGCCCAGAACAATGCTTCTACTTATTAGTGGCACAATATCCCCGCTCAGTGATAAATCATGGCCGTACAAGGCTTTTTCCGCGTGTACGTGTAGGTTACATGACGTCAGAAGGAGCGGACAGCTGTGCAGGGATGTGCAGCAGATATGAGGCTGAGCAGAGGCTTTCTGATGAGGCGCTGCGCTCTGGTATGCCACAGCTCCATTCATCTGGACTAATATAGGCTGGAATCTAGGTGAAAATGAGCCTGGGCTGCCGGCATTTATACAAAAATAAAGTACCACCTGTTCTATACCGCGCTGCTCCCGTGTCACTGCTCCTGTGGACCCTGGCGGTTGTTGTCACGTGCATTCATTTGGCTGCCACAATATAAACCTAGACTGGCAGGGTGCATTGGCGCAGCAGTGCTGGGATGACGGGCAGTTGAGCAGGCATTGGTTATTCTGTATTTCACGACCTTTCCTATTAGCCACATTTTAAAAATTTAAAATCCCGGTCAATTCCTTTAAAGGCCTTTTTTTCGGCTCTAGACGGGTCCCTAGGATTTGGGAATTGATGTTCTCTGACACTTATGTAGCATGTTACACCATATCAGCAGGTGGAGCTCGCCTGAATTTCACGATAATGTGGACTATTCTCTGGGCCAGTGCTTCATCTCCTTTCTATGGCTGGTGTGTGCCACCTGTGCCATAGGATAGCTATGATTTTGCATTGAGGCCCTATCACTGACCCATAGCCCATCTGAGGGATCTCCTTTCATGAGCCAGAATGGAGTGTATTCTGGCAAACACGAGTCATGCCTTTATTTAGAGAACAGGCATTCATCCTGATATTCCTTTGTGTGATTTACCCATCATGTTACCAGGCAAATCTGAATTCACACCTCTGTCACAGCCCGAGCAGGGGCCACGATGCATAGACTGTCCGCGGGTCTCCTGACCTGAACTTGGCAGCCTGATCGGCATACACGAGGGTGTCAGGTTCGGGTCAGGAGACCCGCCATCATGGTCCATGCTCGGGATGTGACACAGAGGTGTGAATGAGGCATTAGCTGCAAAATACATTTCTGGAGCTTCGATCTGGTTATCTAACTAAGGCACTAGTCTTTATATGTATTCTGATGGAACTGCTTATTTAATTATGCTACTAGAAATTGTTACTTTTCCTGGTACAATGCCTATCAGTTTTTTTTTTGGGTTTAATAATCATTTTATTTTTGTACATAAAAACTGTGATTTTAAAATGTATTGGTGATCCAGAAACTCTTCAGAGACATGCTGGTAACTTTGATCATCAGGGATCCAGGAGCTGAGAATCCACAATTGCTGACACATAAAGGTAGAAGTGCTGAGTGGAGAGCTGTGACGATGGGCGCTTAGACCGTCTATCGAGCCCTTCTTCAGTCTGACAGGACCGCAGTACCCAGCTGAGCGCTTCTCCTTCCTTTTAGCGATTTATGGTAGTCTCAGCATGCGGACCCCCGCCTGCAAACTGCTGTCTCTGAATAATCAGAAGTTTTTTGAGCAGTTACATTGTCATTAACCTGAATAATGGCAATCTCTACTTATGAATGAAAAGACAGGGCGACCTGTATGTTCACGTATGACTCCCCGCTGCCGCCTGATAATTTTCTATGAGTCGATTGCTTTTTATCCAGACTATAATTTTCCTTTTTCTTTTATGTTTTAACTAATATGGAAGCTGTTTAGACGGTTTAAAAGTGATTTACCACAATAGTCACTTATAAGCTATCCACAAGTTAGATAATAAGTGTCTACTGAGTTGAGCACCCCATTTCCCCCCACCCACAGGATCACCCAGGCATATGTCCTGCCTTTCCATTAATTACTGATAGAGGTGACAGAATCTGTGCCAGAGACTGTAAAGAAGTCTATGCTGGTGGTGGGAACATCTTTTTTTTCATTTCCCTTTATTCCCCGGCTGCTGCCCGGTGTGGACTAGGTAATCAGTCATTTCTGCCATTACAGTAATGCATGAGACCGCTGAGCGCTGCCATTCGGTCACAGACTGGTAGGAAAAGCAGAACAGTGTGCTCCCCTGGATCAGTCTATGATGGCAGAAAACTGTCCTTGTTTTGACTATTTATTTTACTCACTTTAAGGCTGTGTGCCCACGTAGCGTTTTTCAAGCGTTTTTGATGCGGAATTTCCGCAGCGGAAACGCTTGTAAAACGCTAGGTAATCCGCACCCCATGGTCCCCAATGGGATTCCGCAAGTTCTATGCACATGCTGCGGATTTTTCCGCAGCGTTTATGCTGCATTCAAAAATCCGCAGCATGTCATTTAATTTTGCGTTTCCGCAAGCGGAATTGCCTTTGTCCAATGCATAAAAAACGCAAGGCAATTCCGCATGTGGAAAACGCGTGATAAACGCGCGAAAAATGCGCGATAAACGCGTGCGGAATTCCGCATGCGTTTTTCCGGGAGAGGACTTGCATTTATGAAGCAGAAATTTTCTGCTTCATAAATGCAACGTGGGCACATAGCCTTATAGCGAGTAATTCCACTGCGCTTTACATACATTATCATCTCTGTCCCCATTGGGGCTCACAATCTAATTTTGCTATCAGTATGCCTTTGGAGTGTGGGAGGAAATTGGAGAAGTAACGTAGTTCAACCTTCCTCCCCCAATTGTTCATTTTGTCTAATTTAACTGTAACCCACAACCCAGAGGAAACCCACCCAAACACGGGGAGCATGCAAACTCCTTACAGATGTTGTCCGTGGTGGGATTTGAACCCAGGACCCCAGTGTTGCAAGGCAAGTGCTAACCACTGAGCAGCATGCTGCACTCAACTATAAGTGTGATGGTGGACTGGGGGAGAGTGGAGAACATAATTCTTGTGTCCCCCACTCACACCATGGGTGCATTTACACAAACATATTTTGGTCTGTGTGTTGTCCTCCAATGATAGGCTATGTGTTTGCCCACATGGTTTACTTCTCACATGGACCTGGGGTCCAATCTATGGATCAGACTGGTGCATGTATATAGCGGGCAGCTTCGCCACCCACCAGCTATGCAGACGGGGCTGCACTCGGAGCCGACTATATCCACCATTGGCAGAGATGACTGGTCGGATAAAGCCAACAGAACAGTGTGCAGAATAGAAGGCAGACGCTACATCACAGGTGGCACACATACCTGGCATACTTATACTTGGCGGCCTCTGCTAACTATACAGAGGTAATTCTAATTATATGTACGCTTTTACTGCCAGTGCTCAGACGTGAATGGAGGTAAATTACCTGGTGGTTAGGTAGTATATTCCTAGCAGCCAGTCTCTTCACAATGGCAGCAGCTCAGCCTTCCCGTACGGTGCCTTTCATAGATATATACATGGCCGCAGACCATCGTCTGCCATACTCCACTTCTAGTATTTCTCTTAGGCTTTCCTGTCTGGCTGCTTCTGTGAAAGTGTCCTGCTTCCTGAAACACAGTCTGTTACATAACCCATAGAGAGCTACAACGTGGTGCTTGTTCTTTCTCCTATCTTGTAGTCTGAATGGGGTTGTAACGTGAGTGACTGGGGTAACAGGCGTACATTGTGCACCAATTACCGTATTTTTCGGATTGTAAGACGTGCCCCCCCCAAATTTGGCAAGAAAATGGGGCTGCATCTTATTATCCGAAGTGAGTTTACCGACGGTGGTGGAGGGGATCACAGGAGGCAGGGTTGCTGCTTCAGGAGGCCGGCGTCACATTATATTATCCTTTAAATTGGCATTATGGGAATTTTATAGTTATAAAAGGGATGTAAGTTAAAGGGTTTTCCACTCAGCATAATTGCCACACCGAGCCCTGCTTCTAATCTATTAGTACTGCCAGGTCCCTCCAGTTACCATGCTTACTCTTCTAGCTGGGACATGTAACTACTTATGTGGCCAGGGATGGGGAGGGAGCAGCACACTACAACACAGAGCACGGCTGGGAGGGAGCAGCGCACTACAGCACACACAGCGCACCTGGGGAGGGAGCACCGCACTACAGCATATACAGTGCAGCTGGGGAGGGAGCAGCGCACTACAGCATACACAGTGCAGCTGGGGAGGGAGCAGCGCACTACAGCATACACAGTGCACCTGGGGAGGGAGCAACGCACTACAGCATATACAGCGCAGCTGGGGAGGGAGCACCGCACTACAGCATATACAGCGCAGCTGGGGAGGGAGCACCGCACTACAGCATATACAGCGCAGCTGGGGAGGGAGCACCGCACTACAGCATATACAGTGCAGCTGGGGAGGGAGCACCGCACTACAGCATATACAGTGCAGCTGGGGAGGAAGCAGCGCACTACAGCATACACAGTGCAGCTGGGGAGGGAGCAGCGCACTACAGCATACACAGTGCAGCTGGGGAGGGAGCAGCGCACTACAGCATACACAGTGCAGCTGGGGAGGGAGCAGCGCACTACAGCACACACAGCACACCTGGGAGGGAGAAGCGCACTACAGCATACACAGCACACCTGGGGAGGGAGCACCGCACTACAGCATATACAGTGCAGCTGGGGAGGGAGCAGCGCACTACAGCATACACAGCACACCTGGGAGGGAGAAGCGCACTACAGCATACACAGCACACCTGGGAGGGAGAAGCGCACTACAGCATACACAGCACACCTGGGGAGAGAGAAGCGCACTACAGCATACACAGCGCACGGCTGGGGAGGGAGCAGCGCACTACAGCATACACAGTGCAGCTGGGGAGGGAGCAGCGCACTACAGCATACACAGCGCACAGCTGGGAAGGGAGCAGCACACTACAGCACACACAGCGCACCTGCGGAGGGAGCAGCGCACTACAGCATACACAGCACACCTGGGAGGGAGAAGCGCACTACAGCATACACAGCACACCTGGGAGGGAGAAGCGCACTACAGCATACACAGCACACCTGGGGAGAGAGAAGCGCACTACAGCATACACAGCACACCTGGGGAGAGAGAAGCGCACTACAGCATACACAGCGCACGGCTGGGGAGGGAGCAGCGCGCTACAGCACACACAGCGCAGCTGGGGAGGGAGCAGCGCGCTACAGCACACACAGCGCAGCTGGGGAGGGAGCAGCACGCTACAGCACACACAGCGCAGCTGGGGAGGGAGCAGCACGCTACAGCACACACAGCGCAGCTGGGGAGGGAGCAGCACGCTACAGCACACACAGCGCAGCTGGGGAGGGAGCAGCGCGCTACAGCACACACAGCGCAGCTGGGGAGGGAGCAGCACGCTACAGCACACACAGCGCAGCTGGGGAGGGAGCAGCACGCTACAGCACACACAGCGCAGCTGGGGAGGGAGCAGCACGCTACAGCACACACAGCGCAGCTGGGGAGGGAGCAGCACGCTACAGCACACACAGCGCAGCTGGGGAGGGAGCAGCACGCTACAGCACACACAGCGCAGCTGGGGAGGGAGCAGCACGCTACAGCACACACAGCGCAGCTGGGGAGGGAGCAGCACGCTACAGCACACACAGCGCAGCTGGGGAGGGAGCAGCACGCTACAGCACACACAGCGCAGCTGGGGAGGGAGCAGCACGCTACAGCACACACAGCGCAGCTGGGGAGGGAGCAGCACGCTACAGCACACACAGCACGGTTGGGGAGGGAGCAACGCGCTACAGCACACACAGCACGGTTGATGAGGGAGCAGCGCGCTACAGCACACACAGAGCACGGTTGGGGAGGGAGCAGCGCGCTACAGCACACACAGAGCACGGTTGGGGAGGTAGCAGCGCGCTACAGCACACACAGAGCACGGTTGGGGAGGGAACAGCGCGCTACAGCACACACAGAGCACGGTTGGGGAGGGAACAGCGCGCTACAGCACACACAGAGCACGGTTGGGGAGGGAACAGCGCGCTACAGCACACACAGAGCACGGTTGGGGAGGGAACAGCGCGCTACAGCACACACAGAGCACGGCTGGGGAGGGAACAGCGCGCTACAACACAGAGCACGGCTGGGGAGGGAACAGCGCGCTACAACACAGAGCACGGCTGGGGAGGGAGCAGCGCACTACAGCATACACAGCACGGCTGGGGAGGGTGCAGCGCACTACAGCATACACAGCGCAACTTGGGAGGGTGCAGCGCACTACAGCATACACAGCGCAACTTGGGAGGGTGCAGCGCACTACAGCATACACAGCGCAACTTGGGAGGGTGCAGCGCACTACAGAATACACAGAGCGCGGCTGGGGAGGGAGCAGCGCACAGCAGCACGCAGAGCGCGGCTGGGGAGTGAGCAGCGCACAGCAGCACGCAGAGCGCGGCTGGGGGAGGGAGCAGCGCACCGCAGCACGCAGCGCGCGGTTGGGGAGGGAGAAGCGCACCGCAAAGCGCGGCTGGGGAGGGTGCAGCACGCAGAGCGCGGCTGCGGAGGGAGCAGCGCACCGCAGCAACACACATTTAAGTTGCGAAATCTGTCAGGGTCTTTCTGCTGTTTGATGTGGCATATTGTAGTATTCTTGCTGTCAGATCTGACAGAACCACGTCCAGCATAGATGTGAATAGAGCCTGATATTTGTAGAATGTTTTGCAGTCATGTATCAGTGATCTCCATTGACCCTATGAATGACATACTGGTATACCAATGCACTTGGTGTCCATAATGGAATATGTTTCCTTGGTTACAGAAAATGATGTCTGGTACATCACTGTGACTGCCATGGCACCGAGGACTAGGGTTTTCTTATATGTAAGTTACATTTTTTTTGTAAATGCCCTTATTTGTTTTTTTTGTTACTTTAAAGAGTTATTCACAGCATAGAAAGAAATATCACTAAAGTAATTCAAGTGAATAGGACCGTGCAGTATTTCCTGGTACACAGCACTAAACTAGTTCTGCGGGCCCTTAATGGGAATCTGTCACCAAGTTTTTGCAACTTAATCTGAGAGCAGCATGATGTAGAGCCAGAGACCCTGATTCTAGCTATGTCACTTACTGGGCTGCTTGCTGTAGATTTGATAAAATCACTGTTTTATGAGAGGGATATAATCACTAGAGGACTAGTAACCTGCCATGTAATCCACATATTCATAAGCTCTGTATAACCCCGCCCCCACCACTGATTGGCAGCCTCCTGTGTACACTCTGCATAGGCAGAAAGCTGTCACAGTGGTGGGTGGGTCTATACACAGCTCAGCATTCAGAAAACTGCTAGATCTGCAGCAGAGAAAACTGAGATTTTTACCACAACAGCCATAAGCAGCCCAGTAGGCATTACATAGATGGAATCAGGGCCTCTGACCCTACACCATGCTGCTCTCAGATGTGTTATCAAAAACTTGATGGTAGATTTCCTTTTAAAGGATTATTTCCACAGTATCAGTCATAGCTAAGTGGCTTCAAATGCTCAAATAAATGAAGTTTTCCAATTTTCAAAAGTGCTGGCTGCTCTGGATATTGTCCCCGCTTGTCAGAGGCTTTACCTACCTGATTACCCATAGATAAGTCTTCTAGTTCTTGAATAACAGGTCGCACATGCTCAGTAGATTCCTGCTACTCTATAGTGGATATCCTCTTCTTACTCTGCAGTGACCCAGCACATGTCTGATTACACTGCCCTCACTGCACAGGGTGGAGATGGACACTGCGCGCCTGCTGCTGTCGGGGAGGGACGGCTGTCCGCTCCAGCTTGGTTGTGTGATAGCTGAGGCAGAACAGAAGTAGGACTATCAGTCACTAAGCAAGCAATGCCTTCTCATTAAAGCCCCCTGCCTATAACTGCAACCAGGCCATTATCTACGGTATGTTGTTCTAAAAAGAGAAGCTGTCTTTGTGGCTTACAGCAACCAATTAGAGTTCTGCTTTCATTTGCTTAAACTGCTCTGATAACATAAAAGCTGCTCTGTGATTGGTTGTTATGGGCAGCACCGCTATTGGCGCTATTAGCGAATTCATAGAGAAATGCATACAGAATTAGAGCTTTAGAAACCTTCACACAGTGGTGGGACAGACAAGAGTTACATTTATCTATCTGATATTGGGAAAACTGCACAGCACTAGGTCTCCTCATGTCAGTTCTGTCCTGGAGGGTACTGCATCTCCCTGGCAGAAAAAACGCATGCGGATTGTACATGCGGATTGTACATGCGTTTTCCTGCCAGGGACATGTGGATGTGAAGCGTTCTTCACATGCAGTTCCGCATGCGGGTGTCAAGCGCTTTCCAAACGATTTTAGCATCACTTGGAAAGTGCTTGACAACTAGGTCACAATATATAAGGCTGTGTGCCCACGTAGCGTTTTTCAAGCGTTTATGCTGCGGAATTTCCGCAGCGGAAACGCTTGTGAAACGCTAGGTAATCCGCACCCCATGGTCCCCAAGGGGATTCCGCATGTTCTATGCACATGCTGCGGTTTTTTCCGCAGCGTTTATGCCGCGTACAAAAATCCGCAGCATGTCATTTAATTTTGCGGAAGCGCAGCGGAACTCCCGCCATTGACTTGCATTGAGACGCACAGAAACCGCGACTGTACATTTCTACATGTGGCTTCTATGCGTCTCTATGTGCGGATGGAGAGGAGACTCTCATCCAGACCTGGGTACCATTGTACCTGTAAAAAAAGAATAAAATAACAAATAAAGTTTATACTCAGCTGTCCGGAGGCTTCTCTCTGAATGCCAGCAGCGCTGAAGGACCTTCGGTGACGTCACAGTCATGTGACCGCAGGCCCTTCACCGCTCTCTCGCGATATGCCGGCAGCCGGGAACCAGACAGGAAGCAGCGCTGCAGCCACGCCGGGGCCTCGGGGGTGAGTATAGCTTTATTTGTTTTATTTTGTACGGTTCACACTGTATAAATCCATGCTGTTTGCATGGATTTATACAGTGTGACCTAGTTGTCAAGCACTTTCCAAGTGATGCTATCGCCTGGAAAGTGCTTGTCAATCTGCATGCGGAAACGCATGTGAACCCGCATGTATTCTGCAGGAAAAACGCATGCACAATCTGCATGCGTTTTTTTCTGCCAGGGAGATGCAGAAATGCTGCAGAAATTTTCTGCTTCATTTCTGCATCGTGGGCACATAGCCTAAATCCATGCAAACGGCATGGATTTATATAGTGTGACCGTAAAAGAATGGTAAAAAATAAAAAAATAAACCTATACTTACCTTCCGATGGCCCCCTGAGTCTTGCTGCACTCCTGTGCTGGCTGCCCGCAGATCGCAGTACGCTGTACTGAAGGACCTGCCGTCACATGACTGTGACGTCAGCACAGGTCCTACAGATCTGCCCGCGATCTGCCCGCAAGCACAGAGAAGGAGTCCAGGTGCCGTCGGAAGGTGAATATAATCTTTATTTTTTATTTTATTCTTTTTTTTACAGCTTTTAATGGTACCTGGGTGTGAATGAGACTCTCCTCTCCTCCACACCCGGGTACCATCCGCACATTAGAACGCGCCAATTACGCAAGTACAGATGCAGTCTTGCGGAATTGGCGCTTTGTAATGCAAGTCAATGGCGGCGAAAACGCAGCGCTTCCGCAAAATTAATTGACATGCTGCGGATTTTTGAGCGCAGCATAAACGCTGCGGAAAAATCTGCAGCATGGGCATTGAAAGTGCGAAATTGCATTGGAGACCATGGGGGAAGGTTTACCAAGCGTTTCCGCTGCGGAAATTCCGCAGCGTAAACGCTTGAAAAACGCATCGTGGGCACACAGCCTAACCCCTGTAAATTCACACTTTAATACATGTATTGTCAACTAAAATAATTTTTCTCTATAGTATAATAACATTTTTTTACAAGTTAGCTTCTACAGCCTCTATGTATCACCATACATAACATACACTGTGTTCCAAATTATTATGCAAATAATATTTTCTCAGATTTTCCCAAATTACCTATATGAATTGCAGTCATTGTAATTTTCCAGTCAAATAACTATTAGAGTACAATTGAAAGGTTTTTGTACAAACTGCCTATGATAACAGTATATTTTTAAAAAAATAAAACACTCAAACTGCACTCAAAATGCATGTTCCAAATTATTATGCACAGCAGAGTTTTCAACCTTTTCATTTTAATAAAGAACAAAAAACATGGTCATTTTTGAAATTATAAGCATTAGCAGGTTATTACAAACTGAAATCAAACAGTTTTCAACTCAAAACTTTATTCTAGGTGATGTTACATTTGCACATAGGACCCCTTGTTCGAAAGGAGCTTCTGAACTCTCTCGTCCATTGAATTTGTCAGGTTTTGGATGGTTTCTGCTTTAATTGTTTTGCATAAGGACAGAATACCCTCCCAGAGCTGTTGCTTAGATGTGAACTGCCTCCCGCCATCATAGACACTCCTTTTGATGATGCTCCAGAGGTTCTCAATGGGGTTGAGGTCAGAGGAGCATGGGGGCCACACCATAAGTTTGTCCCCTTTTATGCCCATAGCAGCCAGAGATGCAGATGTGTTATGTGCAGCATGAGACGGGGCATTATCATGCATGAAAATGATCTCGATGGTCCAGATGGATGGAGTGGAGGATGGCTGGTTGATGGACACCCCATGCAAACACGGCTACGGCGCTAACAAGGAGGAGGTGGAGTAATGTTTTGGGCTGGAATCATGGGGAGAGAGATTGTCGGCCCCTTTAGGATCCCTGAAGGGGTAAAGATGAACTCCATAATGTATGTGGAGTTTCTCAAACAGCACTTCCTTCCATGGTTCAAGAAGAAGAACCGTGCATTCCGCAGCAAGATCATTTTCATGCATGATAATGCCCCGTCTCATGCTGCACATAACACATCTGCATCTCTGGCTGCTATGGGCATTAAAGGGGACAAACTTATGGTGTGGCACCCATACTCCCCTGACCTCAACCCCATTGAGAACCTCTGGAGCATCATCAAAAGGAGTGTCTATGATGGCGGGAGGCAGTTCACATCTAAGCAACAGCTCTGGGAGGGTATTCTGTCCTCATGCAAAACAATTGAAGCAGAAACCATCCAAAACCTGACAAATTCAATGGACGAGAGAGTTCAGAAGCTCCTTTCAAACAAGGGGTCCTATGTGCAAATGTAACATCACCTAGAATAAAGTTTTGAGTTGAAAACTGTTTGATTTCAGTTTGTAATAACCTGCTAATGCTTATAATTTCAAAAATGACTATTTTTTTGTTCTTTATTAAAATGAAAAGGTTGAAAACTCTGCTGTGCATAATAATTTGGAACATGCATTTTGAGTGCATTTTGAGTGTTTTATTTTTTTTTAAATATACTGTTATCATAGGCAGTTTGTACAAAAACCTTTCAATTGTACTCTAATAGTTATTTGACTGGAAAATTACAATGACTGCAATTCATATAGGTAATTTGGGAAAATCTGAGAAAATATTATTTGCATAATAATTTGGAACACAGTGTAATGAGTTACCAGTGAATTTGTAAGTGAGCTTGTCTAATGGTGAGATCTGTAAGGCTATGTGCCCACGATGCAGAAATGAAGCAGAAAATTTCTGCAGCATTTCTGCATCTCCCTGGCAGAAAAAACGCATGCAGATTGTGCATGCTTTTTTCCTGCAGAATACATGCGGATTCACATGTGTTTCCGCATGCAGATTGACAAGCACTTTCCAAGCGATTTTAGCATCACTTGGAAAGTGCTTGACAACTAGGTCACACTATATAAATCCATGCAAACGGCATGGATTTATATAGTGTGACCGTAAAAAAAAAAAAAATAAAGTTATACTCACCCCCGATGCCCCGGCGTGTGCTGCAGCGCTGCTTCCTGGCTGGTTCCCGGCTGCCGGCATATCGCGAGACAGAGCGGTGAAGGGCCTGCGGTCACATGACTGTGACGTCACCGAAGGTCCTTCAGCGCTGCCTGCATGCAGAGAGAAGCCTTCGAAAAGGTGAGTATAAACTTTATTTTTTATTTTATTCTTTTTTTTACAGGTACAATGGTACCCAGGTCTGGATGAGAGTCTCCTCTCCTCCAGAACTGGGTACCATCTGCACACAGAGACGCATAAAATCCGCTTGTACAAATGTACAGACACGGATTCTATGCATCTCAATGCAAGTCAATGGCGGCGCTTCCGCAAAATTAATGAACATGCTGCGGATTTTTGTACGCAGCATAAACGCTGGGGAAAAATCCGCAGCATGTGCATAGAACATGCGGAATCCCCTTGGGGACCATGGGGGGCGGATTACCTAGCGTTTCACAAGCGTTTACGCTGCGGAAATTCCGCAGCATAAACGCTTGAAAACCGCTACGTGGTCACACAGCCTTACCCTTAGGCTATATCCACACTTTGCGTTTTGCTGTGTTTTTTTTCCGCAGGCAAAACCTTCTCTCTTGGCAGTAAAGAAGCAACGTCAAAAAAAGCAGGTTTTGCTGAGTTTTTGCTGTGTTTTTGTCACTGTACATTTGTCTCTTGCACATGCTGATAAAATTTAGTGCATAAAAAATAACCTGATTCAACTTCCTCAGGTTTTGGCACCAGAAACACAGCAAAACCTGATACCTGCGTTTTTGCACTACCCATTGCTTTCTATGGGTGAAAAAGCACTGAAAGTGACATTCTGCATTTTGAAAAAACGCAACGTGTGAACATAGCCTTACATCTGTCCTAATCCGGTTTATGACTACATGAGAATTCAGCACTGATGCAGTTTTAAGTCAGTGTAATCTTTTCTGCCAGATCTGCAGCAGCGACCACAGCGGCGAGGCTTAGTAATGGCTTGTTAAATGTTGTGTACCATTGTCCTGCCTTTAAATCCATTCTGAATAAAAAGACAACCCCTATAAAAGTCTTTGGGATCATTATACAGTGGGTACGGAAAGTATTCAGACCCCTTTAAATTTTTCACTTTGTTTCATTGCAGCCCGTTGGTAAATTCTAATAAGTTCATTTTTTTCTCATTAATGTACACCCTGCACCCCATCTTGACTGAAAAGAAAAAACAGAAATGTAGACATTTTTGTAAATTTATTAACAAAGAAATACTGAAATATCACATGGTCATAAGTATTCAGAATCTTTGCTCAGACACTCATATTTAAGTCACATGCTGTCCATTTCCTTGTGATCCTCCTTGAGATGATTCTACTCTTTCATTGGAGTCAAGCTGAGTTTAATTAAACTGATAGGACTTGATTTGGAAAGGCACAAACCTGTCTATATAAGAGCTCACAGTGCATGTCAGACGAAATGAGAATCATGAGCTCAAAGGAGCTGCCCAAGGAGCTCAGAGACAGAATTGTGGCAAGGCACAGATCTGGTCAAGGTTACAAAAGAATTTCTGCAGCACTCAAGGTTCCTAAGAGCACAGTGGCTTTCATAATCCTTAAATGGAAGAAGTTTGGAACCACCAGAAGTCTTCCTAGACCTGGCCGTACAGCCAAACTGAGCAATTGTGGGAGAACATCCTTGGTGAGAGAGGTAAAGAAGAACCCCAAGATCACTGTGGCTGAGCTCCAAAGATGCAGTAGGGAGATGGGAGAAGGTTCCACAAAGTCAACTATCACTACAACCCTCCACCAGTTGGGCCTTAATGGCAGAGTGGCCCGACGGAAGCCTCTCCTCAGTGCAAGACATATGGGTATAGAGTTTTCTCAAAAACACATGAAGGACTCAGACTATGAGAAATAAGATTCTCTGATCTGATGAGACGAAGATAGAACTTTTTGGTGATAATTCTAAGCGGTATGTGTGGAGAAAACCAGGCACTGCTCATCACCTGCCAAATACAATCCCAACAGTGAAACATGGTGGTGGCAGCATCATGCTATGGGGGTGTTTTTCAGCTGCAGGGACAGGACGACTGGTTGCAATTGAAGGAAATATGAATGTGGGAAGTACAGAGAGATCCTGGATGAAAACCTCTTCCAGAGTGCTCTGGACCTCAGACTTGGTCGAAGGTTCACCTTCCAACAAGACAATGACCCTAAGCACCAGCCAGAACCCTGACCTAAACCCAATTGAGCGTCTCTGGAGAGACCTGAAAATGGCTGTCCACCAACGTTCACCATCCAACCTGACGGAACTGGAGAGGATCTGCAAGGAAGAATGGCAGACGATCACCAAATCCAGGTATGAAAAACTTGTTGCATCATTCCCAAGTAGACTCATGGCTGTACTAGCTCAAAAGGGTGCTTCTACTCAATACTGAGCAAAGGGTCTGAATACTTATGACCATGTGATATTTCAGTTTTTCTTTTTTAATAAATTTGCAAAAAATGTCTACATTTCTGCTTTTTTCAGTCAAGATGGGGTGTAGAGTGTACTTTAATGAGAAAAAAATGAACTTTTTAGAATTTACCAAATGGCTACAATGAAACAAAGAGTGAAAAATGTAATGGGGTCTGAATACTTTCCGTACCCACTGTACATCCATATGTAGCTAAACAACTCCAGGCAAAATTCTGTCCGTTACATAGGTTGAAAAGACCATCAAGTTCAACCTTTCTCCACCAATTGTACATTTTTGTCACTAAATGATCTATAACCCACAATGCTATGTGATCATAATCACTGGTACATAACAGTGATATTCTAGTCTCCCTGACTCCCTGTATCATGAGATACTAGTCTTCCAATTTTATTTTGACTTTTCACTGTCAGTGTCCCTTGTGATGTTCTTGTGTCTGATGTGACAGTGTATGTAAAACCTCCCCTCCTAAAGGTCAGTGGTGGAAGCATCCGTATGCATGCTTGTCAATGGGTGCTGGGAGTTGAGCGCAGTGCCAGGCACATTTATGCATATACGTGTACACTGACTCTTTTTATTTCTATTGTGTTTTATATTATTTTACAAAATCATCTGATTTATTTTTCTGAAAGGTTTGGCCATCGGTCCTGTAATTAAAGGATAGGTTGTTTCATAGCATATTGAGGAACTGTCCTCTGCATAGGTCATCTATATCAGGTCATGGGTGTTGGACACCCAGCTCCCCACCAATCAGCTGCTAGCTCCCACGGCTGCAAACTGTAAACTTCCGGGAAGTTTCAGAACAGCTGCTATACAGATACAGACATTATTGAAGAGATTAGGAGCTGTTCTGCAGTACTTGGCAGCAGCCACTGCACATTGAATGGAGCTGCTGGCAGATGAGTTATGGGGTTGGTGATTGTCAGATCCCCTCCAACTTGATATTAATGGCCTACCTTAGGAATAGGTCATCAGTATCTTGTGACCGGACAAGATAAACTGCAATACCATACACAACCCAAAGACACACATGGTGCTTTTCTAGAAAAAAAGCAGTCCCTTCTTTCTATTCCTAGAAATCCTTGAGGCCAGGTTCACACTAGCATACTTCACGGCCCATATACGGACCATAATGCCCAGTCTGGTGACAAGTCTCCAGAATCAAACTTAGTCTCATGCCTGTCTATAAGACTGGGTCAGTCCAGACATTATGGTCTGTATACGGATCGTGAAATAAACTTATGTGAACCCGGCCTTATGGTGCTAAATAGAAGCGTCGGAGACAGCTGATTGAGTGATATATGCTGTCCCCTCCCTTTCCTGCCAATCATGAGAGGACACCATCTCTATATAACCATCTGCTGAGTCTACAACCCAGAGGAGGGGGCGCTGCTCCATCCACAGGAGCACAGTCCATTGTACTGGACTCCACGTAATTGACATGGTGGGACGTAGCAGTGGGTATGACGGCTCAGATACAGACGTTATCTGTCCGCTCTCTGAAACACTATTGTACAGGGTGGAACTAGCTTTAGGTGCAGGAAAGATGTCTCAACTCGTTTCCTTCACTTCCTGGCATGGTGTTACAGCAGAAGTTGGCCATTAGTGATTCAGCGTGTGTACGGGCAGGCAGCTCAGCGTTATTGCTGGATTTTGTTCAGTTTCTTACTGCATTTTGAAACATACGTTGCATAATTGATGTATTCTCAACTGCTGTATAGGAAATGCATTTGTTCCAAGTTAAAATTCAACACAGCAGACTGTTATTCATATAATCATGCACTTAAAGGGATTGTCCTCATGTTCATTAATGGGTAAAATTGCAAAGTGATTGTAAAAAAAAAAAGCAACTGTGCAATTAACTTATTGAAATCCTCTGTGTTCTCAATAACGGAGGGATTTTTTAATTCTTTAATTTACTGCTCGTTGCCTAGGTTACCGGCCACAACAAAATTGCCAGTGTCCTAGACATTTTCAATCTTAACTCTATGGCTGGCCTGATTGCTGGCTCCAGCCAGTTTGTGTGCCGGCCCTACTTCCATGTTGCTGTGGCAAAGGTGCATAGGAGAATGCACAGCCTCACGACCACGCGACTGTGCCACTGGTCTGAACTGCAAATCGTCAGGAGTGCTCTGCCCCTTCTAAACAAGGAGACAGAGTAGCGGCAAGCTACTGAAGACAGCAAATGTTCACACCCTTTCATTCATGCATGATGTTTTGTTCCTATGGGAGAGATACTGCTGCCAACAATGTCTGTCAGTGCCTTATTCCCCTCTCCTTTCTGAGAACACTTACATGTTGAGGTGAACATGGATATGTATATCTGGGAGTTATGAGGAATAGCTACTTAATGGTGGATCCACGAAAAACCTCCATCACCTGTCTACAGTCTAGGTTGTTAAATATGTGATGGCGGCAATCCTGGCCGGCCTATCCAGCCTAAAAATACCAGCCCGCAGCCACCCCAGAAGAGGTGCATCACATTAGATGTGAAAATTTTGGCGCTTCGCCTTGGCTCTTCCTGATGCCCTAATGCATCGGCAATTGGGGTAATGGGGCTTAGGGTTTATGTCAGCTGTGAATTGTCCAAAAACACAGCTGACATGAAACTCTGGTGTTAGTAATAGAGAGGTGTCTATCAGACACCCCCATCACTAACCTAGTAAGTAAAAATAAAAAAACACACACACACACAATCTTTATTTAAATAAACGCTCCCCACACTTTCCCTGGTCACCATTTTATTAAAAAAAAAAAAAAAAGTTCCCATACAGGTCCAATGTAGTCTAGAGCACAGAGAGAGCAGGAACGTCTAAAGAGCAGTGATGTTACTAGTGTCACCGCTCTGCAGAGGTGCCGGGTCGCTCCATGAGACCCGGCGACTGTGAAGACCAGTAACATTACTGATGTTACCCCTGTGCAGAGCTTCCAGGTGTCGCGGAGCACAGCGTGAGCCGGGGGTGGCTGTTGCTGAAGCCTATGGAGCCTCCAAACGAATCTCAATAGGGGCTGGACTACGTCGGACCTGCGTGGGAACTTTTTTTTTTACTTACTGGGTTAGCAATGGAGGAGTCTGATAAACACCTTTCATTACGAACACCAGGGCTTTTTGAGGCCAGCTGTGTTTGGACAATTCACAGCTGACATGGAACCCAAGCCTCATTACCCTGATTGCCAACGGACCAGGGCAATTGGGAAGAGCAAAGACTATGTGCCAGAAATGGAGCATCTCATGTGATGCTCCACTTCTGGAGCGGCTGCAAGCTAGTATTTTTAGGCTGAGTAGGGCCCAATAACCATGGACCTTCCCAGGCTGATAATATCAGCTGTCTGCTTTACCTCCACGGGTGCAATTTTATAATATGTCGGAGGGTTGTGCAAGTTTTTGACTGTATATCTGTCTGACTATATTTATCTGCTATCTACCGTATTTTTCGGTTTATAAGACGCACTATTTTCCCCCAGATTTGGGGGGAAAATAGGTGTGCGTCTTACAAATCGAAATCACCTTACCGGCTGCGGTGGAGCGGTATCCCAGGGTTGCTGCTGGCTGTGGCAGGAGATGCGGGTGTGGCAGGAGATGCTGCGGAGGCTGGACGGGGTGTTCGGAGGCAGGAGTTGGCTGCGGGCAACATGCTGTCTGCCATGTTCTGCTCCAGGTGTTCGGTGCTGTGGGGGCTCCGCCGACATTTTGTGGAAGACGGAGCCCCACACCTTTCTATCCTCTCATATGGGGTGGACTCCAGAAAAATGGCCGCCGGAGGTGGTGCATGCTTCAGTCTTTTTGTTTTGTTGCAGCAAAAGCCGGTCTTTAGTTCAGCAGGATCGTTTTAGGGAAGATTTGTGCAATTCTTATTGTTAAGCACAAAATAAAACTGTCAAATAGTCAAAGGAAAATGCTGGACCAGTAGTTTCACGGCCTCTTCTTGTGTATGGAAATACCCTCATGTACCAGTGAGGTTTCCACCTAGAAGAGCCCTGACTTATATATCTGCTAGTGGTAAATCCCCATAGTTAAGTATGCTGGTGTCTTTTTGCTATACAGCATGTCCACTTGCCATTAAATTAAAACTTACAAAGTAGTTGAAGATGGTTTCCATGATTAAATGATACTATTAATGATGGTTTCTATCTTGTTTTTTTTTTGCAGGGCAAGTGAAAGTTTTCCGGGCGCTGTACACATTTGAACCTAGAACGGTATGAACGATCATCATTCTTCTATGAAATGATTAGGATTAGCATTGTAAGATGCGTAAGATGGGCCACAGGTCAGAGGAGTGCTAGCGTCTTAGTGTTAAAATAGAATAAGAACAGAATGTGGCTTTCTCAGTCACAAAACCACCATGTCGGGGTGATAGGAAAGAATAAATGTATACTGGTCTAACATATACTATGTTTCTCAGAATAGATTCTGCTGGGCAGCAGCAACGGTCCCACAAACTAGATCATTTCATCTTCAGTTTCTAGTTGTATTAGGATTGAGTTTACATGTATTGTCTGTTATATTTTCAGCCTGATGAACTATACTTTGATGAAGGGGATATTCTTTACATTTCAGATATGGTAAGCGTGTTATTCACCCACAATCTTCGTCTGACTCATTTCCTAGATTTATACTGATGAGTAAGAAAATATATGCAGATACTATATACCGTATGTATGTGGGGGGTGGGGAAGTATATATACCATATGTGGGTGGAAAAAAATATATACAGTAGTGTGAAAAAGTGTTTGCCCCCTTCCTGATTTCTTATTCTTTTGCATGTTTGTCACACTTAAATGCTTCGGATCACAAAACAAATGTAAATATTAGACAAAGATAAAGCAAGTAAATACAAAATGCAGTTTTTAAATGAAGGTCTTTATTATTAACAGAAAAAGAAATCCAAACCTACAGGGCCCTGTGTGAAAAACTGATTGCCCCCTACCCCTTAAAACATAAATTAACTGTGATTTATCACATCTTTTGGAAGCAGAGTTAAATTTTCCTAGTCACACACAGGCCTAACTACTGCCACACCTGTTCTGAATCAAGAAATCCCTGAAATAGGACCTGCCTGACAAAGTGAAGTAGACAAAAGGTCCTCAAAAGCCAGACATCATGCTGCGATCCAAAGAAATTCAAGAACAAATGAGAAACAAAGTAATTGACATCTATGACATCCTGCAGCAAAATCCACAGTGTTCTCAATGACTTGTGGTGTGTCTTCAACAAAATGGCGCCGGAAAGCGCGGACTGCGCAGGCGCTGATTCTGGCGCCACAATCCCGCAGCAGCACATGACAGGATGGGGGCGCAGGCTGGCAGCAGCACATGACAGGATGGGGGCGCAGGATGGCAGCAGCCCATGACAGGATGGGGGCGCAGGATGGCAGCAGCCCATGACAGGATGGGGGCGCAGGATGGCAGCAGCCCATGACAGGATGGGGGCGCAGGATGGCAGCAGCCCATGACAGGATGGGGGCGCAGGATGGCAGCAGCCCATGACAGGATGGGGGCGCAGGATGGCAGCAGCCCATGACAGGATGGGGGCGCAGGATGGCAGCAGCCCATGACAGGATGGGGGCGCAGGATGGCAGCAGCCCATGACAGGATGGGGGCGCAGGATGGCAGCAGCCCATGACAGGATGGGGGCGCAGGATGGCAGCAGCCCATGACAGGATGGGGGCGCAGGATGGCAGCAGCCCATGACAGGATGGGGCGCAGGATGGCAGCAGCACATGACAGGATGGGGGCGCAGGATGGCAGCAGCACATGACAGGATGGGGTCAGCACATACCAGGATGGAGGCGCAGGATGGGAGCGGCACATGACAGGATGGGGACGCAGGATGGGAGCGGTACATGACAGGATGGGGGCGCAGGATGGGAGCAGCACATACCAGAATGGGGGTGCAGGATGGGAGCAGCACATGACAGGATGGGGGCGCAGGATGGGAGCACCACATGACAGGATGGGGGCGCAGGATGGGAGCACCACATGACAGGATGGGGGCGCAGGATGGGAGCACCACATGACAGGATGGGGGCGCAGGATGGGAGCACCACATGACAGGATGGGGGCGCAGGATGGGAGCACCACATGACAGGATGGGGGCGCAGGATGGGAGCACCACATGACAGGATGGGGGCGCAGGATGGGAGCACCACATGACAGGATGGGGGCGCAGGATGGGAGCACCACATGACAGGATGGGGGCGCAGGATGGGAGCACCACATGACAGGATGGGAGCAGCACGTACCAGGATTGAGACCATATACCAATATAAATGCTCGCCACCTGGGCGTAGAACGGGTTCAATAGCTAGTTTGCTATAATGAGAAAATGGCACTGTGAGAGCACCAGAATGCTCCATCAGTTGTGACAAATGCTTCAAAATAGCCAACAACATATTGGAAATATGTGGAAATTTATCTGCAGATGTTTATTTCTAGCTGGATATATAAAGTATATATTTATAGGTTCACTGATGATTGATCAGTGTAAGACCTCACACACACGACTGTATTCAGGATTCTTGTCACACAGATCCTAAATCCTTCTATAATCATTGCACCTTTACATTGGGTAGGCTAAAAGGCTGCTGTCAGACACTGACAGAATCAGAGCAGTAGCGATCTGACTCCGGTTCTGATGACCCACTGGAGGTCTTAGGGGTGCGTCCATAACACCAGCGCTGAAATGTTACACTTGTTTGAAAGCCGCCTTACAGGGTTTTTAGCTCCTGTCATTGCTCTTCATTGAGAATACTTGTGTATGGTGAATACTTGAGTCTGAAAAATGTTCTCTTTTTCAGAGTGATACAAATTGGTGGAAGGGCACCTGTAAAGGAAAAACTGGGCTGATACCAAGTAATTATGGTAAGATTCTTCTGTGGCACCTTCATCAGACTGGGGCTGTCAAAGATTGCAGATTTCATGATAATCTAATATGTTGGCACAGCTAAAAAGTCCCCCGTGTTTTATGTGGGTTATAGAGTTCAAAATATAGGTATTTGTCTGACTGCTAAATACATTTTTGTAAACTTATAGGGAACCGGTCATATCCCAAATGCTGTAAACCTGCAGATATTGGGTTAATCTGCAGGTTTATGGCGTTGTAAATCTGTGTGCCCACTACTGAAAGCCTGGCTACTGGAAGGAAATCGCACAGCCATCCATCGGTGCAGAGCCGGCTATCAGTTGGCCGGGGCATGGTTACATATGATGCTCTGTACTGAAAGGTGACTGAAGCCACGCCTCTATGACTGAAAGCCTGAGACTGCCGGGAGTAATAAACTTACAGGTGCTTCTCACAAAATTAGAATATCATCAAAAAATTAATTTATTTCAGTTTTTCAATACAAAAAGTGAAACTCGTATATTATATAGAGTCATTACAAACAGATTGATCTATTTCAAGTCTTTATTTCTGTTACTGTTGATGATTATGGCTTACAGCCAATGAAAACACAAAAGTCATTATCTCAGTAAATTAGAATACTTTATAAAAACAGCTTGAAAAATGTTTTTAAAATCCGAAACATTGAAATGTATGTTCAGTAAGTGCTCTCAATACTTGGTCGGGGCTCCTTTTACATCAATTACTGCATCAATGCAGCGTGGCATGGAGGCGATCAGTCTGTGGCACTGCTGAGGTGTTATGGAAGCCCAGGGTGCTTTGATAGCAGCCTTCAGCTCGTCTGCATTGTTGGGTATGGTGTCTCATCTTCCTCTTGACAATACCCCATAGATTCTCTATGGGGTTAAGGTCAGGTGAGTTTGCTGACCAATCAAGCACAGTGATACTGTTGTATTTAAACCAGGTATTGGTACTTTTGGCAGTGTGGACAGGTGCCAAGTCCTGCTGGAGAATAAAATTTCCATCTCCAAAAAGCTTGTCGGCAGAGGGAAGAATGAAGTGCTCTAAAATATCCTGGTAGATGGCTGCTCTGACTGCCTTTTGGACATCTGTCAAGTCAGCAGTCTTCCCCATGATTGTGGAGCCTACTGAACAGACTAAGGAACCTTTTTGAATGCTTAGGAAGCATTTGCAGGTGTTTTTTGTTAATTATTCTAATTTACTGAGATAATGACTTTTGTGTTTTCATTGTAAGCCATAATCATCAACATTAACAGAAATAAACACTTGAAATAGATCACTCTGTAGTGACTCTATATAATATATGAGTTTCACTTTTTGTATTGAAGAACTGAAATAAATTAACTTTTTGATAATATTCTAATTTTGTGAGATGCACCTGTAATTTCCTCCTAGTAGTCGGGCTTTCAGTGCAGTAGTCGTACAGATTTAGAACGCGATTAACCTGCAGATTAACCCCATATCTACAGGTTAATAGCATTTTGGGATATAAAGGGAACCTGTTGGGTCCCAAATGCTATTAATGTGCAGATATGGGGTTAATCTGCCGGTAAGTAGTGTTACAATGCTGTCCGGCCGCAGCACTGAAAGCCTGACTGCCAGGAGAAAATGAGCCTTATTCCTCCTGGGAGCCGTCCCGGCACTTTGACAGCTCGCTTTTCACAGATATACTTGGTCACAAGGTGAAATCTAGATGATTTCCTACTAGCAATAGACATTACATTTTAATCATCATTTTTTTTCTTTTATTTGCTTATATAGCACCCACATATAGACCAAAGCTCTCCCTGTTTGTTTAGGGCATTGATGTGTTTGCCAGGTGTGAATGTTTATAGAGTTGTGTGGGGTGATGGTTTCGGCGCTGTAAGGCTCAATAAGGCAGACCCTGCCAAAGCAGAGGCAAGATAGAGAACATAATGACTCATTTGCCTCATTAAAGTGAACGGGCTCTTAGAGATTGCACCCGAATCACATTTTTCATGGCTTCAGTCAGAAGGCCTGAAGGATTCACTGACTTGTGGCCCAGATGCAATGTGGATGGCCTAAGGCCAATAGCATTCACTGAGCTACTACTTATAAAGGCCAAGAGGATGACGGTGTCATTTTCCCCACTAAGAACCATTTGCAGAGCAAGCAGTTTGACAGCAGGGGAAGCTAGGGAGGGTATTGAAGCCTTGATGTTAGCTTGTGTCTTTGGGTTAAAGAGGAAGTCTTAATTTTATCTTTTTAAAATGCAGAAATGGACAGAATAACATGTATTCCTCCTCAAAGTGACAATGTTCTCATTATTGGAGTGTTCTTCTTTTTAGATGTGACTGTAGTAACTCCAGATTTGTCATCTAGCTATTCAAATGGACGTCTATTCCTCTACTTGCTGATAATAATCTTGCTAATGGACAAATCCAACAGACAAGGCCCCACTATCCGTATTCGGTCAGTATTTTTTCTCAGGAGTGGGCGCCAAAACCAGGAGTGGGTGATAAATGCAGAATTGGTGACTTGTTTCTATTATACCTTTTCTCTGATTGTTCCTCACCTGGTTTTGGCTCCCACCACTCCTGAGAAAAAATACTGACCGAATACTGATGGTGGTGCCGTGGCCTTATGGTGCAAATGGAGAAGATGGCAACCAGTAGTTATTTCAGGTCTATGGCTAGCTTTAGGCTTGTAGCCACGAATCCAAATAAAACATTTTAATAGAATCCACACTGATTTTGCGTTTTTTTTTTTGAGCCATTGCTACAGCCTTTTTTTTTTTTTTTTTTTTTTTAGACGTTTTTCCACTTTTATTGACCTACATCAAGACTCAGTATTTACAGTGTTGACTAGTAAGGAGCGCAAGTGCTCGTTATTCGAATTTGCCTAGGGTATCTGGTATGCACAAAGTATCACGGGTACTCGAGTGTCATGTTTGAGTCCCTGCGGCTGTTAGACAGGAGTCCTTGTTTTGTGGCTGTCTAACAGCCGCGAAGCATGCGGCCGCAGGGACTCTAGCATGACACTCGAGCACCCGCGATACTCGGTGCAGACCTGAGCACCCTAGGCAAACTCGAGTAACGAGCACTCGCGCTCCTCACTAGCGTTGACCCTTATTTTGTAAAGACTTCTGCCCTTCACCCTGATATGCTGGATATCCGCTTCTGAGCCAAATTCTGACCCATTTTTAATCAGGGCTTGAAGTTTAGCAGAATTTCTGTGTTTTTGTTTGTCCTCCCACTTTTTGAGAATTGACCACAGGTTCTCAATGGTACTGTGATTTGGGGAGTTTCCTGTCCAAGGACCCTAAATTACAATGCTTTGTTCATTGAGCCCCTTGGTTATCATTTTGCCTTGTGACCTACTGCTCCATCATGTTGGGAAATGCATTGTTCATTACAGAGTTGATCTTGGAGGATGTTTAGATGCCATTCTTTATTAATGACAGTGTTCTTGGGCAAAATTGTGAGTGAGCCCACTCCATGGATGATGAATAGCCCCCACACATGAAAGGTCTCAGGATGCTTTACTGTTGGCATGACACAGGACTCATGGTAGTGCTCCCTTTTTCTTCTCCGGGCAATCAGTTTTCCAGATGTCCCAAACAGTCTGAAGAGGGCTTAATCGGAGAAAATAACTGCAGGAAGTGCAGAGATTGGACTGCGGAGTACTGGGGTGAGTCATGCCAACAGTAAACCATCACAAGACAATTCATGCTTCTCATCCAAGGGAGTGGACTCGTTCACAATTCTGCCCAAGAACACTGCCATGAAGAAAGAATGGCGTCTAAACATCCTCCAAGGTCAACTTCTACCAACGATCCAGGAGCAATTTGATGATGGACAATGTTTTCCAGGATGTTGAGCGCCATGTCACAAGGCAAAGGTGATTTAAATAGGTCGGTGTCTGGCATTCCAGGGCAAATTGCAGAAGCTTTGAAAAATATAGCTACAATTTTTAGTCTTTGCATAAATTTGTTGTAATTGTCAATACAAGTGTGAAAACTTATGAATTGCTTATAATTGTTCTTAAAGGGGTTGTCCAGTACTTATTATTACCCCCCCCCCCAATGTATTTCCCTGGGGCCCCTAAGGGTTTTCGTAAATACCTTCTGTTGCAGTTACTGCCTGTGAGCGGCGCTATCGCTGACCGTCACAGGCATCACGTGACCCCCGTCTGCAGCTGGCTCTGACATCCGCTGATGTCACGTCATGGTTCCGGATGCAGCCGGGGGTCCCTCTTCTGCGCTCCCCGCGGTGGATGCTGGGTTGTGTGCGGGGTTACCCAGCACGTCACACCCACCATGCACCACGTTCTTTCCCTCTCCTCATTCATTGGGAAAGCAAGCGGTCGATGCTGGGTGTGACGTGCGGGGAAACCCTGCCCGCAACCCAGCATCCACCGCGGGCAGCGCGTCACTGATGTCACGCCTCACTTGTTGTGACGTCAGCGCGGGGTCACGTGATGCCTGTGAGCAGCCAAGGATAGCGCCGCTCACAGGCAGTAACGGCAACATAAGGTAATTACAAAAATCCTTAGGGGCCCCGGGGGGATAATAAAAAGTAGTGAACAACTTCTTTAAGTAACCATGGAAGCATCTGAATAAAATGAAGGCTATGTTCACATATTGTGTTTTTGCAGCAGGTTTTTTTTTTTTTTTAATTTTTTTATGCAAATTGAAAGCTGCTTTTTACAGTACCAGTGAAAGAGATAAGATTTAAGAAATCTCGTGTACACCATTTTTTTTTCCTGATTGAATTGGAAAACTTCTATTTTTTTTTTTTTTTGAAAACTGCACCATGTCAATTCTTTCAGCGTTTTTACAGTGTTTTTTTTCACCATAGAAAGCAAAGTGCAGAAAACGCAACCATGTGGTTTTGGTGAATAAAACTAACTTTATTAAACATGTACTGTAGACAAATGACACACATAATTTGCACCAAAAAAAATCAGCAAAGCCTGCTTTTTGTAAGTGGATTTTGGCTTCAGAAAAACACAGTGAAAAAGCAACGTGTGAACATAGCCTAAAGCAGCAAACTTTGTGAAAACCAAAATTTGTATCAATCCCAATGAAATCTTGTCAAATTCCGAATGTAACACAATCAAGTTCTGCTGCAGACCTGCAAAATCCTGGATCTCTCAATCAATGGGCAGATAGGCAGCACTATACCACTAATACTATGCAAGTAATGACCATGGTTCCAAGACGTGCAATGCCTATCTTAATAATTGCCCTAAAAATGCCAATGTATATAAAAAAAAAAACAATAATAAAAAATTTGTATAATGAAATGTTTCTCGAATAGATATTTGGCTGCTTGCACATATTTGTCAGACGTAGCAGAGTGCCAGAATGAAAAATGGAAATCCTTGCTTTTCTTTCCAGTTGCAGAACAGGCTGAATCCATTGACAATCCACTGCATGAAGCAGCTAAAAGAGGTGAGTGTCCTCTGCCAGGTTTCCTTACCTGGACTTTCTTCTTTTTTAAGAGATCCTGTCATTCCTTTCTGCATAAAGATGTTAGAGGAAGACAAATCTGGAAATGGCTGCGTTTTTTTCCTGAAGTGTCTTTTATTTTTTACTTTTTTTAGTGCACTAAGGTTGTGTCGATGCTCTTGGACTGCTTCTTCCATATGTGAACAGTTGCTGACAGGTCTCATGAATGCATATATTAGGATAGCAAAATGCAATTTTAGTATCTATCGTTTTCATGAGTACCAGATTGTCACCATTAACCATGTAAAAGGAGTTATTGTTCATTGACACTTTTTTTTTTTTATATTGTTTTTGTCAGTAAATTAAGACACGTTTTGGGAAAAAATGTTACAATCCCAAATCTCTCTTGTGCAAAGGTGTATCAGATAGGCGGTCTTCATGCGCTCTATGCTACTGTGACTTTTTTTTGCTGTAATTGTGATAGAATTGTCTGGTTTTGCCTTGATTGCAGCAAAAAAAATCCACATGACCGGAACATGTGAACTCCGCCTTAGGGTTGGGGATTTAAAGGGGTTTTCTGGTTTCATAAAAACCCCTCTCTTCAAACTGCAATTTGTTTTAAAAAAAACAATCACTGCTTTCCTCACCTTTCCGGGTTTAGCGCTGAGTCCATGCTGCTGTTCAAGGTGTCTGTTATCATCTGCAATGCTGATGTCACGTCAAGAGCACTGCAGCCAATCTATGATTTCAGCGGCTCCAAGTGGATTGTGCCGTCTACACTGGCAAAGCTGTAGTGCTAATTGAAGTGACGTCGGTGCAGCAGTCAATAACAGTGGGGGTGAATGCTTGTGGATATGGCTGAGAAGTTGAGCTTTCCACACGCGGCAGATACCAGCTATATTTAAAAGCCGGCATATGTCTCGAACAGCTTTGGTGGGAAATGAACTCCGGCTGCAGCTGTTAACCATTTAAATGCTGCTATCGATCTCTCACAGTAGCATTTAAATGGATTACGTGCCACTGATCGTGCTTATTGGCTCCCATCAGCACCCTGAGTTGCGGTCTTGGCACCACAACCGATAGGTTACTATTACCATGCTAATGGGTTACTATTGCAGCTGGGGGCCTGCTGGAGGTTCTCATCACCACCATTTTTGGTACTCTTCTGAATATCAGCTGTATGCTGAGGTTCAAAGGAGACCAAGATTTACACTATATACTGCAATACTGTGGTACTGCAGTACATAGTATAAGCAATCGGATGATTGCAGGTTAAATAACTAAAAAACAAAAGTAATAAAAATAGTTCAAATCACCCTCCTTTTCTCCTATTGAAAATAAAAAATGAAACATTTGTTATCGTCGCATTCATAAATCTGATCTATCAAAATATAAGATTAATTAATCTGATCAGTAAACGACACAATCTCAAAAAATCTTTTTTTTTGTGACTACTCCTCCCTAAAAAAAAAATTGTAAAAAAAGAAAGTGCTGTACTGTGTTAGTTGTGATCACGCACAGCTCTGCAGTGAGATCAGGAGGGCAGCCATTACATATCACACTGGTAACTCCCCATTTTATTTAAAATATGGTCTAGAGGAAGGTTCTTGGGGAGATCTTTGTCCGACCCATAGATCTTAACAGGTCATTATTATTACAGTATTAAGGAAAGCATGGATTTCTCTGGAATAAGACATCGGATCGGCGATATCAAGGTGTCATTTTATTCAGCTTCCTATTACCTATATGCCCATATAGATGGCATAGGAGGGTTGATCCTACCAACAGATGCTCTTTAATCAAATTCTATTAATTAGCTGTTTGAGAAACTGTCAATTTTCTGTATGAACAGAATTTTAAAAACAAATTTTTATATTGCCTAAATACATTGAATGCCATGCCACACTCCATGAAGGAGAAATCACTGCACCCCTTGCACACTCTTGGCCTTGTCCTGGCAGCATTATGACTCTGCTGCTGTTGGGGTTCGTACTGCATTGCTATTTCTGGCAACTCAGCTGTACTGGTGGTAAATAAGGCAGCACAGCCCTATCCTTCCCCAACTGCTGCCCATGGTGTTCTTAAGTAGAGTGTGAAGTCCAAATCTTCCTCCTTTCCTTCTAGTTTACTATAGTGTGTCAGTGCAGGTAAAATTTCTTATTCTGGAGTGCAGTCTGTTTAGCTCACACAGACAACTCCTTTTTAACTGTAAGCAGGTCTAGCTTTTTTTACAGGGTTTTAGCCTCTGAATATTAGTAACATATAACTGACAGCGGGTAGAAATCTTGAAAGTGGCAAAAAAAATTGGTACACAAAATGCATTCGAAATGTAGATGACTCTTCTCCAGTTTTTTCCCCAAAACAGATACAGCAGATATAAAAATTCTACATATCCCAGTTAAAATACAAAGTTTGGCATGTAAAAAACGATTATACCAATAGTAATAATTTGAGAACTTTTTCTACCTTTTAATATTACTTATAATCTGTGCAAATTAATTGAGAAACAAACTGAAATCAGTTAGTGGGGAGGGGAAAATGAAAATACCAAAACTAATATGCTTGCATAAATGTGAACACCCTCTCATAATTGGGCATGTGGTTGTGTGCAGAATTAGCCTTGAGGCTCATGCAGACGTACGTGTAAATCGGTCCGAGCAATGGACTGGCTGATGGTCTCCCAACTCAAGCCTCACAGAAATATCAATCTGTCACGCTCAGGTCAGGAGAGTTGTGGCCAGTCTGTGCATTGCGGTCCGGGATCGGACCAAGATCCATGGACGTTTGCATGAGCTCTTAAACTCTTGTTAAATACTCAGTAGACACCTGCCATCTGATTAACCAAATGAAAAGTTCAGCTGTCCTAGTAAGATTTTCCTGATATTTCTTAGTTGTATTTTACAGCAAAACCCATGGTTTGTAAACAGCTTGCAACACTGCAAAGGGATCTCATAGTTGAAATTTAATAGTCAGAAGAAGGGTACAAAAATATTTCTAAGGCATTAGATATACCATGGAACACTGTGAAGACTATCATCAAGAAGTGGCTTAAATTTGCAGAAAAGTGACATTACCTAGAGCTGGATAGCCTTCAAAAATTGATGAAAAGGCAGTAACATTAAAGCAACTAGGAATTTCTGGCAAGTACTGGTTGTGTACGGCATGTGAAAACAATCTATTATTCATATGTCTGGCCTGGGATTATGGTGGAAAGAAAAAAGCCACATCTTCCAAAGATAAACATCCAAGCCTGGCTATAGTTTGTCAAAACATGCATCAAGTCTGCCAAAAGCATTTGAGAAAAAGTGTTATGGTCTGATGAGACCAAGGTTGAACTTTTTGGCCATAATATCAAAAGGTATGTTTGGCGCAAAGCCAATACTTAGCCTCACTAAAAGTATAGCATACTCATAGTGAGGTATGGTGGAGGCTTTATTCTGCTTTTGAGGCTGCTGTTTTTTGGTAGCTTTAGCTGGGGCTTCAGTCAAGGTGGAGGGAATTATGAACAGCTCCAAATATTAAATTTTGCATCAAAACCTTCAGGCCTCTGCTAAAAAGCTGAAGATGAATTTCACCTTTCAGTATGAAAACGACCCTGAACATACCGCCAAATCAACAAAAGAATGGCTTTGCCAGAATAAGATCAAAGTTTTGGAGTGTCCCAGCCAGAGCCCAGACTTGAATCCAATTGAAAATCTGTGGGTTGCCCAGAAGAGGGCTGTACACGGGAGATGCCCTTGCAATCTGACAGATTTGGAGTGCTACTCCAAGGAAGAGTTGGCAAAGATTGCCAATTCTAGATGTGCCATGCTGAAAGCATTAGGTGTCTCTTAGTTTAAGGCCAAAGCCCTACTATCCGTATTCGGTCAGTATTTTTCTCAGGAGTGGGAGCCAAAACCAGGAGTGGGTGATAAATGCAGAATTGGTGACTTGTTTCTATTATACCTTTTCTCTGATTGTTCCTCATCTGGTTTTGGCTCCCACTCCTGAGAAAAAATACTGACCAAATACTGATAGTGGGGCCTTGGCCTAAGCATGTGAATATTTATGTAACCACATTATTTAGTTCTTTATTTTTCTTTTTCCATCTAAAAAGATTTTTTTATTCTTGAATTGTGCAGATTATGGGTTATACAGTATAGGTGTAAAAAACAAAACACAAAACCTTACCAAGAATAATCATTTCAGAGCTTTCTCCAGGGCAAAATCCTGGCATTTTAACAGGGGTGTGTAGACTTTTTGTATCCACAGTATATTAGTAATTATTAATCAACATTTCAGCCTTTTGGAATGTGTATAAGGGGGTGAAATCTTGTATGTCTTCCTATTGCATCTTCTTTTCTACATTCCAGGTAACCTTAGCTGGCTAAGAGAATGCTTAGAGAACCGAGTTGGCGTCAATGGCTTGGATAAAGCTGGAAGCACTGCCTTATATTGGGCATGTCATGGGGGACATAGAGGTATTTGTAGCTGCTGTATTTTTATATCATTTGTTATATTTTACTTTTGTTTGGAACTGGAATGCTATACTGAAAATTGCTTCTCCAGATGCCTTTTTGTTGGATTGAAGCGTACAAATTTTTAGAATTTGGGCAAATTGTTGCTATCCTGCGACATAAAACCCTTTTTTATATGTTAAATTCATGTAATGTCGCATTTCATTAGAAACTTTACTGAAAAGGTATTAGAAGTATAGCCCAATAGATGTAAATCTAAAATAATGATAATATAATAGACATTCTTTCATTTTTCCCTCTACTATGTACATATTCTTTTACTTTCTCTGCGGTTACCATGCGATTAGGGGAAAAAAAAGAGAAGAGACAGAGGTTTAGATTAGTAAGAGCATGACGCTATCATGGATGGCACTAGACAAAGTGTAATGGTGGCAGCTCAGGGATTATTGGATGGCGATCTATAGGAGGATGGAGAAGCTGGTCAGAAGCAAGTGTTACTTCACAAGCAATGAGGGTCATTATATGCACAGGGTGATGCATCAGCGGCCATCAGCGTCAGTCATTGCCCAGGGAGGAAGCGTCTCTCATGAAAATAGCTCATAGCGATGAGTGCGTTGGCTTGTTTCTTAGCAGCAGTTATACAATGGGCCCAATACTTTTGGTAGACCACACACAGTAATATCATCGTAAAAAGTGCACCATAGTCTCCTGTTAGGTAAAGTTTTGTCACATGTGACAGATCTGTTGTTAGGTAAAGTTTTGTCACATGTGACTTGTGTATTTGGTGATTCTTACACGTTTCACTCTTTCATCTTCTAGATGTTGTAGAAGTCTTGCTGTCACAGCCAAACATTGAACTCAACCAACAGGTATGTGATCCTGTCTTTTGCATATGCAATGG
Source organism: Phyllobates terribilis (assembly GCF_046119375.1). NCBI lineage: Eukaryota > Metazoa > Chordata > Amphibia > Anura > Dendrobatidae > Phyllobates > Phyllobates terribilis. The sequence goes on from NW_027362761.1 coordinate 186,544,444, forward strand.
TAAAATCTACGTTTATGACGCGTTATAATGTACATACTGGCGATCTATTCTCTATAAAGACACAAAATTAACTCATTCAGTTGCAAACCCAAAATCAAATGCACATCATGGACCTGAGCTGAGGGTCTTCTCTCTTCAATCGCTGTAATCTCAGTAGTTCTTCTGGCGTGTTCAGCCTTTTCCATAAACTGCTCTTGGTAACATACGTGTCGCCCAGATGTTAGAAGAAAAATTACTGTACTGTGAGTAGAGCAGATCTTGTGAGTGTCTCAAGGATACATTTTGAAGGCACAGGGAATCGTACTGTTTAGATGGGGTGTGTGTGCTTTTAGCTGTGTGCTGTCAAGTAGAGAGACTGAGGCTTATGATTTGCTTTCATCTTTTAGAACAAGCTTGGTGACACTTCTCTGCATGCTGCTGCATGGAAAGGATATGCAGACATCGTAGAATTGTTGCTCTTAAAAGGTGAGTTTAAGTGTCACACTTTTTTTTTTTTAAAGAGAACCTGTCATCACGATTTAACCTGTTAAAGTAAAGGTATGACCATAATGGCCCTGCTATAATGATTTAATGGATTACTTTAGTAAAAAAATACGTAGCCTGGTTCTTGTTTAATTCACCTTTGACGTTTTGGTGCAATAGCCTCTTTGTGCATCGGGGCAAGACTGTTGGTAGGGTCTTTGGCTCTGCCGTGGCCCCTCCGCATTTAAATGCTCCCGCCCTAACAAGGGCAGTACCCAAGTATAGCTCTCATTGTTTATCCCAGAAATGATCCCTCCCTGGGATAAACGATGAGAGCTATACTTGGGCACTGCCCTTGTTGGGCGGGAGCATTTAAATGCGAAGGTGCCACGGCAGAGCCGAAAACCCTACCAACAGTCCCGCCTCGATGTACGAAGAGGCTATTGGACCATGGGGCATGACAGGGCAGATAGGCATGATAACTGAACATTGCCTGCCCGTTGAAACTTAGTGGAATCCAATATCCCTATGGCTCAAATGGGTGAGATGTACACTTTTTCTCTTTTTTAGCACTTTTGCACTTTAATTGTATTTGTCCTACACTCACATGGCATTAATTAACAAACGGTAATGACTATTGCAGTATATACAATGGGTACAGAAAGTATTCAGACCCCTTTAAATTTTTCACTCTGTTTCATTGCAGCCATTTGGTAAATTCTAAAAAGTTCATTTTTTTTTCTCATTAACCCCTTAATAACATCTGACGTACTAATCCGCGTCTGTGCCCTGGGACTTAAGAGCCAGACCCGTATTAGTACGTCATCGCGATCGCGCACACAGGCTGTGCGGGCGCGATCGCCGCCGGGTGTCAGCTGATTGTCACAGCTGACACCCGGTACTATGTGCAGGGAGCGGTCCTGCACCGCTCCCAGCACATTAACCCCCGCGATGCTGCGATCGAAGTCGATCGCGGCATTGCGGGGGCAAGGGGAGGTGATCGGCGATACTCGCCTCCTCTTCCGGCTTCCAGCGCAGTCTGCAAAGGCTTCCTGGGTGTTGCCATGACGACCCGATGTCGTCATGACAACATCCGGGTCACCAGAGAGCAGGAAGATTGCTTGGACATGCGCAGTGCATCTCCAAGCAATCTTCACACTGTGCACTTCTGACAGCCTTCATGGCATAGGGATGGTGCTCCATTCCTGTGCCATGCAGGCGATCAGAAAAAAAAAAGTGAAAGTCCCAGAGTGGGACAAAGTAATAAAGTGTATAAACTGTGTGAAAGTGGAAAAAAAAAAAAAAAAAAAAAGTGCAAAAATATTATAAAAAAATAAAAAAAATAATACACCAAAAATAAAAATAAAATGTACCCATCAATAAATATTATTATAAAAAAAATTTAAAAAAAACAATAAAAGTACACATATTTGGTATCGCCGCGTCCGGAACAACCTGACCTATAAAACTGTCCCACTAGTTAACCCCTTCAGTGAACACGGTAAAAAAAAAAAAAAAAAAAAAAAAAAAAAAAAAACGAAGCAAAAAACAATGCTTTATCACCATACCGCCAAACAAAAAGTGGAATAACATGCGATCAAAAAGACGCATATAAATAAAAATGATACCACTGAAAACGTCATCTCGTCCCGCAAAAAACAAGCCGCCATACAGCTCCATCAGCCGAAAAATAAAAAAGTTATAGCTCTCAGAATAAAGCGATACTAAAAAAATATTTTTTTCTATAAAATGGCTTTTATTGTGTATAAGCGCCAAAACATAGAAAAATGATACAAATGTGGTACCGCTGTAAACGTACTGACCTGAAGAATAAAGCTACCTCATCAATTTTACCACACGCGGAACAGAATAAAAAAAAAAAAAAAAAAAAATTCCTGAATTGTTGGTTTTTGCTTATTCTGCCTCCCAAAAATCGGAATAGAAAGCGATCAAAAAATGTCACGTGCCTGAAAATGGCACCAATAACAACGTCAAGTCATCCCGCAAAAAACGAGCCGTCACATGACTGTCTGCCAAAATCTGGAAAAATTATAGCTCTCAAAATATGGCGATGCAAAAACTAGATTTTACAAAAAATGCGTCTTTTAGTGTGTGACAGCTGTCAGTCATAAAAACCCCATATGATTCTGGCATTGCTGTAATCACACCGACCCGAAGAATAAAGTCGTCTAATCACTTATACCGCACAAGGAACGGCGTCAAAAATAAACTCTTGGGTTAGGATTGGGCTAGGGTTAGGGCTGGGTCTGGGGCTAGGGTTGTGCTGGGGCTAGGGTTGTGCTGGGGCTAGGGTTGTGCTGGGGCTAGGGCTGGGGTTGGGATTTTTTTCAAAAGTAAGAAAAAAAGATGACGATATGGCGACTAGTGTTGAGAGCAAGTGCTCGCTACTTGAGTTTGCATCGGGTGCTCTGGTATGCATTGAGTATCGTGGGTATTTGAGTGACATGCTCGAGTCTCTGCCCCATATGCTTCGCGGCCAAAAAACTTTACGGGGATTGCCTGCCATGCACGAGCGATCCCCGCATGTTTTTTTTTGGGTGTCTAATAACCGTGAAACATGCGGAGCAGGGACTCGAGCACACGCTGTACATGGTGCATACCTGAGTACCCGATGCAAACTCAAGTAGCGAGCACTTGCGCTCAAGAATAATGACAACTTATTCAATATGATGACCTAATGTAAACAAATTCTGTGCCGTACCTCTGGGTTCAAAATGTTCACTATACACCTTAATAAAATCCTTGAGGGGTATAGTTTCCAAAATGGGGACACTTGTGGGGGAGCTCCACTGTTTAGGCACATCACGGGCTCTCCAAACGCGACATGGTGTCCGCTAACAAATTGAATGGAAAATCGGCTCAAATTGTTAGCGGACGCCATGTTGCGTTTGGAGAGCCCCTGTGTGCCCAAACATTGGAGCTCCCCCACAAGTGACCCCATTTTGGAAACTAGACCCCCCAAGGCACCTATCTAGATGCATAGTGAGCACTTGGAACCCCCAGGTGCTTCACAAATTGATTCGTAAAAATTAAAAAGTGAAAAAAAAAACACTTTTTCATTTTTATGAATCAATTTGTGAAGCACCTGGGGTTCCAAGTGCTCACTATGAATCTAGATAGGTGCCTTGGGGGGTCTAGTTTCCAAAATGGGGTCACTTGTGGGGGAGCTCCAATGTTTGGGCACACAGGGACTCTCTAAATGCAACATGGTATCCGCTAACAAATTGAATGGAAAATCGGCTCAAATTGTTAGCGGACACCACATTGCGTTTGGAGAGCCCCTCTGTGCCCAAACTTTGGAGCTCCCCCACAAGTGACCCCATTTTGGAAACTAGACCCCCCAAGGCACCTATCTAGATGCATAGTGAGCACTTGGAACCCCAGGTGCTTCACAAATTGATTCGTAAAAATGAAAAAGTGTTTTTTTTTTTCACTTTTTCATTTTTACGAATCAATTTGTGAAGCACCTGGGGGTTCCAAGTTCTCACTATGCATCTATAAAGGTGCCTTGGGGGGTCTAGTTTCCAAAATGGGGTCACTTGTGGGGGAGCTCCAAAGTTTGGGCACACAGGGGCTCTCCAAACACAACATGGCGTCCGCTAATTATTCAAGCAAATTTTACAATCAAAAAGTCAAATGGCGCTCCTTCCCTTCCGAGCCCTGCCGTGCGCCCAAACAGTGTTTCTTCCCCAAATATTGGGTATCTGCGTGCCCAGGGGAAATTGCACAACAAATTTTGTGGTCCATTTTTTCTTGTTACCCCAGTGAAAATAAAAAAAAATTGGGTCTAAAGTAACATTTTTGTGAAAAAAGTTAATGTTCATTTTTTTCTTCTACATTCAAAAAATTCCTGTGAAGCACCTGAAGGGTTATTAAAGTTCTTGAATGTGGTTTTGAGCACCTTGAGGGGTGCAGTTTTTAGAATGGTGTCACTTTTGTGTATTTTCTGTCATAAAGACCCCTCAAAGTGACTTCAAATGTGATGTGGTCCCTAAAAAATGGTTTTATAAATTTTGTTGGAAAAATGAGAAATCGCTGGTCAACTTTTAACCCTTATAGCTCCCTAACAAAAAAAAATTTTGGTTCCAAAATTGTGCTGATGTAAAGTAGACATGTGGGAAATGTTATTTATTAACTCTTTTGTGTGCCATATCGCTCTGATTTCAGGGCTTAAAAATTCAAATTTTGAAAATTGAAAAATTTTCAAAATTTTCGCCAAATTTCCGTTTTTTCCACAAATAAACGCAAGTGATATTGAAGAAATTTTTCCACAATCATGAAGTACAATATGTCACAAAAAAATAATCTCAGAATCAGGGGGATCCATTGAAGCGTTCCAGAGTAATTACCTCATAAAGTGACAGTGGTCAGAATTGTAAAAATTGGCCCGGTCATTAACGTGCAAACCACCCGCGGGGCTTAAGGGGTTAAAGTACACTCTGCACCCCATCTTGACTGAAAAAAAGCAGAAATGTAGACCTTTTTGCAAATTTATTAAAAAAGAAAAACTGAAATATCACATGGTCATAAGTATTCAGACCCTTTGCTCAGTATTGAGTAGAAGCACCCTTTTGAGCTAGTACAGCCATGAGTCGTCTTGGGTATGATGCAACAAGTTTTTCATACCTGGATTTGGGGATCGTCTGACATTCTTCCTTGCAGATCCTATCCACTTCCATCAGGTTGGATGGTGAACGTTGGTGGACAGCCATTTTCAGGTCTCTCCAGAGATGCTCAATTGGGTTTAGGACAGGGCTCTGGTTGGGCCAGTCAAGAATGATCACAGAGTTGTTCTGAAGCCACTCCTTTGTTATTTTATTCCTTTGAATGTACCAAATGGCTGCAATGAAGCAAAGAGTGAAAAATTCAAAGGGGTCTGAATACTTTCCGTACCCACTGTATATAGGCCCTATAATATGGGTCAGTGCTGAGGTTTTATATTGACTGGGTCAATCCTCATTTTATTATTTATTTATTAATATTTAATAATATCTACTTTTCCAATTATATGGATATGGGGGTTTAGTATGAATTTTTTTATTTGATAATCTAAGATTTTTTATGTACTTTTCCAAAAATGTGAAAATTGGTCAACAGAGGGGCAAAATGTTAAAAAATCACAGAGGAAGGGCTAAAAAGCAAAACCAAACTCGGACTGATTTAAACCTCTGTCCTCTGATATGCATGAATTATTTTTATAGGAGCAAGAACAGATTTACGGAATAATGAGAAAAAGTTGGCTTTGGATATGGCCACTAATGCACAATGTGCCTCACTGCTTAAAAAGAGACAGGGACAAGGTACGTGAGCATTTCACAATGATTTATGTTCTTGATTCTCTTTCAACCTCTCCAAAGTTCTCCTGTTATACAAAATACCTTTGATTTTTAAGGTGGTTTTTTTTTTTTTTTTTTTTTAAATTTTTTTTTTACTTTTGTGGCTTTTTTTCATGCATTTTTCCAGTCCTATAGAGAAGTCGATGGGTAAATTGCATAAAAAAAAAACGCTCCAGTGACTCGAAACCTCACTAAGGATATGTGCACACAACGTTTTTAAACTAAGACGAGCTTGATGAGAGTTTCAAGCTGGATACGCTTCAGGAAACTCTGGCGTGTTTTTCCTGTAGCATTTTTTGTCATCTTTTCGGTAGCTTCCGGAGTATTTTTTTTTACGGTTTTGGCTTCCGGCAGTTTTTTGGAGGAGAATCCTGTGGCTTTTGTGACTTCATTTTACTGTCTTTTTTACTTTATTGAATAATAAAGAAACTGCTAGTGTTTTTTTTAAAGCCAATACTATGGCAAAATGCTCCAAAAGACGCCCACGTTTTTTTACTGTCGTTTTCTAGAGGGTGTTTTTTTCACTCCATTGAATAATGAAGAAACTGCTAGCATTTTTTTAAGCAAAATCAATACGTTCATTCTTTTCAGCGTTTTCTGTGCACTGAAAGTGAAGTGGAATGCTGAAGAGATGCACTGTTTGCAGTGTGTTTAATAACTTCCTATGGGGCTAAGGTAACATCTGTTTGGCCACATTATTAGGCATAAAATTCTGCAATCATGCGTTTTTAGGTAAAAAGCAGTTTTACAAATAAGTTTCACAAATTTTTATACCTCTCTTGAATTCTACAGCCTCTTAATATCACAGTACTTAATGATTCATAGTTAATGGGGTATTCCCATCTCCAAGATCCTATCCCAATATGTAGTAGGTGTAATAATAATATTAACAAATACCTCCAATTAGAAATGTAGTATAGTTCTTCCATGTATGTCACTTACTCCATGTGCTGGCCATTGCAGTAGCTTAGGTATCCATGGTTACGACCACTCGTATAGTTAGTGTCATAACCATGGATACCTAAGCTACTGCAATGCCCTGCACATGGAGTAAGTGACATAGCGAATCAGAAGAACTATACTTAATTTCTAATTGAACGTATTTGCTAATGTTGGAGATGGGAATACTCCATGAATCAGATCGGCTACTGTCGGGTTGAAAAAGAAGAACGCTTATAGAATAATATAAGACTCCCAGACTATGAGAAATAAGGTTCTCTGTTTTTTTAAAAATTCTGTGGAAGCAGGTTTGAAAAGCAATGTCTGACTTTCATTTGTTCATTTTCACAGATTTTTAATGTATTATTACTTTTGTCAGATTCAAGTTATTTCTGTGACCATTGTGGGTTTTTCTTTCATTAAAAGAGGGGTACCAACAATTTTGACCATGTGGGTATATGGTTAAAATGAATACGGTCATTCAAAACTACAGCTTGTCCCGCAATAAACAAGACCTTTGGTCACATGATTACATGTGTGTTACATGATTGAGAAATAAGAAAGATGTGATATTTGGAATAAGCGGAGGAAAAAACAAATTGGCAAAAATGAAAATTGGCCGTGGTGGGAAGGAATAGAGTAAAATATGCCTCTGAAGTTCACCTTTGTCTCTCTAATGCTGGGTAAACTCCAAAACAATTGCTTTACACAGAAAGCACAATTTAGATTAAAAGGTACATTTTATTGATACAGAAAAAAATTATTAAAAACCCATACAAAGTGAGACAACAAAAGACATAGAAGCACGGTGGGTACGCCAAGAAAAGGTGTAAATGCACCTATGAAAACATAAGTCAACATAGTATAAACAATTGTTGCTGTGAGCAAACAATCCAAAATAGCAATAATGCACTATAGTTAAATTGTGATTATGCACATACAGGCTATAGTTATCCATCAAATACCAAGTGTATATCAAACTATTTATGCAGCAATAGCTTTAACATAGAGGTGAATTTTCATAACAAATTATGTAGCAACTATATACATGGAAAAGAGAGGCCATATGTTACCTGAGTAGTATACCGGGGACCCACCACACCCGACGCGCGTTTCGCAATGAAATGCTTGTCCAGGGGTCTCTAATGCCGGGAACACGGTATCATTTCCATGTGAAAGTCATGTTCAAAACCATATTTAGGGGTCTTTGTGGGTAGAAGTACAGCACCAAGAATTCTGGAGCACATCTGTCTCTGTATGTCTACCCAGTGGCCAGAAGCATACTCTATTACTGTCAGATATGTGCCAGTCATGTTGCCAACATGTGGATAGAATCTGCCAATTTTGCTATAAAGTAGAGAAGGAGAAAAGCATGTCGATTTTAATGAGTCCCCTGCTCAGTATATATCACTAGATGTTATGGAACTCTTCACCCTTTAACTTTTTGTTTTCGTAGACATTGTACGATCGTCCAGCAATGCAGAAGAATACCTTGATGATGAAGACTCTGACTAGTCGTCCGCACAATGGTTCCTCTAGAAATCCCGCAATCCAGTGCACGGTCTTCATCTGAATAGCACCCAAGCTATGCAAAGAGTCAGCGGGAGAAAGTTATCAAAACTGTCTAATAGAAAAGCTGTCCTTGTTCTGCAGCCAATAGGACCGCAGTGCTTGTCTAATGTAACCTGCATTGTGGTGGTGGTTGGAAACAAGATTAGGGTTTTCTGTTAGGCGATTATGATAAATGAGGCCCAGTATTTCTGTAATATTATGCAAAATGCCTTATAATACTGTATCCCTGGAAGAAAATGAACCCATTCCATGTTTGTTACCCGTGTCCACCTAATAGGAGGTCATTTGGTTTTTCTATGCCTGCACTTGACTTTTTTATACTACTTTAAATGTTTCTTTGTTTTGTTCAGCGTCTAACTTTGATCAATGTCTTAATTTTCATCAGCTCTTCATCTAATACATTTTCATGATCAAAATATTTTAAGTGACTGAAAAAAAAACCCACCAAAACTTTTAACATTAATGAAATGTTTTTTAATTATTTGACAATCAGACCTTGGTTGTATTTAACTTTTTGCAAATAATAAATGGTCTTTAATTGGATCTTGTATTCCTATGATGCAACAGCCTTATGACACATGCACGCATATTATTAAAGAGGATTATTCTGAAGTCATTGATAAAGGTGAAAAAAAATCCCCAAACTTCTTTATTCTGCCATAAATGCGACATTTCGACCTGCCATCGGTCTCATCCTGAAGTCATTATCTGTTTTCTAATCCAAAGTCATTTTAGTGTCTATACTTATGTGCTGATTAATTTCACAATATATAGTGGTCAAAGATTAATTTGCTAAAGAGCTCTAAAATTCTTGCATAAATATAGTTAGAAACTTAACATTTTGGCTGCTACCACTAGAGGGCGCTTACTGCATGCTATATACATAGCTACAGTTATATGAAAAAGTTTGGGCACCCCTATTAATCTTAAGCTTAATGTTTTATAAAAAATTGGTGTTTTTGCAACAGCTATTTCAGTTTGATATATGTAATAACTGTTGGACACAGTAATGTTTCTGCCTTGAAATGAGGTTTATTGTACTAACAGAAAATGTGCAATCTGCATTCAAACAAAATTTGACAGGTGCATAAGTATGGGCACCCTTATCATTTTCTTGTTTTAAATACTCCTACCTACTTTTTACTGACTTACTAAAGCACTTTTTTTGGTTTTGTAACCTCATTGAGCTTTGAACTTCATAGCCAGGTGTATGCAATCATGAGAAAGGCTACTTAAAGTGGCCACTTGCAAGTTGTTCTCCTGTTTGAATCTCCTCTGAAGAGTGGCATCATGGGCTCCTCAAAACAACTGTCAAATGATCTTAAAACAAAGATTATTCAACATAGTTGTTCAGGGGAAGGATACAAAAAGCTGTCTCAGAGATTTAACCTGTCAGTTTCCACTGTGAGGAACATAGTAAGGAAATGGAAGAACACAGGGACAGTTCTTGTTAAGGCCAGAAGTGGCAGGCCAAGAAAAACATCAGAAAGGCAGAGAAGAAGAATGGTGAGATCAGTCAAGGACAATCCTCAGACCACCTCCAGAGAGCTGCTGCATCAACTTGCTGCAGATGGTGTCACTGTGCATCGGTCAACTATACAACGCACTTTGCACAAGGAGAAGCTGTATGGGAGAGTGATGCGAAAGAAGCCGTTTCTGCAAGCACGCCACAAACAGAGTCGGCTGAGGTATGCAAAAGCACATTTGGAGAAGCCAATTTCTTTTTGGAAGAAGGTCCTGTGGACTGATGAAACCAAGATTGAGTTGTTTGGTCATACAAAAAGGCGTTATGCATGGCGGCAAAAAAACACAGCATTCCAAGAAAAACACTTGCTACCCACAGTAAAATTTGGTGGAGGTTCCATCATGCTTTGGGGCTGTGTGGCCAATGCCGACACCGGGAATCTTGTTAAAGCTGAGGGACGCATGGATTCCACTCAGTATCAGCAGATTCTTGACAATAATGTTCAAGAATCAGTGATAAAGTTGAAGTTACGCAGGGGATGGATCTTTCAGCAAGACAATGATCCAAAACACCGCTCCAAATCTACTCAGGCATTCATGCAGAGGAGCAATTACAATGTTCTGGAATGGCCATCTCAGTCCCCAGACCTGAATATCATTGAACATCTGTGGGATCAGTTGAAGAGGGCTGTCCATGCTCGGCGACCATCAAACTTAACTGAACTGGAATTGTTTTGTAAAGAGGAATGGTCAAAAATACCTTCATCCAGGATCCAGGAAATCATTAAAAGCTACAGGAAGCGACTAGAGGCTGTTATTTTTGCAAAAGGAGGATCTACTAAATATTAATGTCACTTTTCTGGTGAGGTGCCCATACTTATGCACCTGTCAAATTTTGTTTGAATGCAGATTGCACATTTTCTGTTAGTACAATAAACCTCATTTCAAGGCAGAAACATTACTGTGTCCAACAGTTATTACATATATCAAACTGAAATAGCTGTTGCAAAAACACCAATTTTTATAAAACAATAAGCTTAAGATTAATAGGGGTGCCCAAACTTTTTCATATAACTATATATACATACAACTAAAAAATTACACAGCATGCCGTAAGCGTCCACTAACTGAACTGTATGTAGGGAGCTTTGTATCTATTTAACCCACTTCCCACTGTGACTAATTTTCATTCTTACATTTTAGTTTTTTCTCCCTTTTCCAAGATATAAGATTTTCTTTCCCTATCTGTATAGCCATATGAGGGCTTGTTTCTTATGGAACAATTTGAGCTTTTGAATGACAACTTGTATATATACACACTGTGTGCAAGTCTTATGGAGGGATGCAGCACTCTTTAAATTGCTAAGTTACTCTAAGTTATTGGGACGTGATCACAAAACCATCAAAAGTTTTGTTGCAAATAATCAATAGGGCCACAAAAAACATGTCAAGGAAAAAAACCCGCACATTAACTGATAAAGTTTTGAGAAGGATTAAAAGTGAAGCGACCCGGAATCTATTATCCTCAAGTGCTGTCATATTCCAGAACTGCAACTTCTTGGGAGTGTCCAGAGACATAGCTAAGTTCAGTAAAGGCCCCGTCACACATAACAAGATCGCTAGCGAGATCGTTGATACGTCACAGGTTTTGTGACGCAATAGCGATCTCACTAGCGATCTCGTTATGTCTGACAGGTAGCAACGATCAGGCCCCTGCTGTGAGATCGCTGATCGTTGCAAAGCTTCCTGGACCATTCCTGGGTCGTTGCGCTCCCGCTGGGCAGTGTGCATTGCTGTATTTGACACCTTATCAACGACCTCGTTAGCGATTCAGAGCTGAGACACGTAGGCGTGCATAAATTGGACTTTTCCGCGCCCCTCGTCCCCGATTGGTGGTTGCTATTGCGTCCTTGTTTTCGGATCCCACCAGCGTTCTCCGGCTGTGACTCCACTTTGAAGAAATCAGACATCTTTAGCGAGGTAGGTATTGTTTGGGGTCTCAAATGAGTTTCCATTTTTAATTCATTTATAGGACATCTACCAATTATCTGCTATCATTGTTCTTCAGGGAGGGAGGGCTTGGCTTCTATCTGTATATATGCTTTTGCATGGCAGATATTTTAGGGGTCTCGTGCACACACACCCACACAGCACGTTTTCTGACACGCTGTCCTGGCCAACCGCTTGAGTTTTTCACACGCCAATTAACATGAAGCTTAAATCAATAGACTCTGTTGTTTTGGCCTGTTGCACGCTTCACAACTTTCTTCGTCGACGTGATGCAATTACGTACTGTCCGCCTGGCTTCGTGGACTCTGTGGACCTAGCCAATGGGGAAGTGGAGCTCGGTGAATGGCGTGCAAACGATCCTGCAATTGCAGGCCTTCAACCAGTGGGACATGGCAGAAACACCTATGATGCGAAGACCTGCCGCGACAACTACTGCCAGTATTTTAACGGTCCTGGTGCTGTTCCTTGGCAGCATCAGAACCTATAGTGGGCAACTACTCATGTCTCTACACTACTGACAGTTCTGTACTGATGTGTCTAATAAACTGTGTGTTCTACTATGCAATAGCTTTGTTTCTCATTCTTTCAGTAGTAGCAGTAGTCACCGCAGTATGTGTGTGTGTATATATATATATATATATATATATATATATATATATATATATATATATATATATATATATATATATATACACATATGTATACACATGCGTATACAGATACATACATACATACACACATAAACATTCGTGTACTCGTATGTAAACAGATTCATCCATGTACTCATACATATTTTTAAGTACATAAATATATATATATACACACACACACTCATATACACATACGTATACAGATAACTATATATACACATACATACTCTCAAACATACAGATATGCATACACATAAATGGCCATTTACATCTTTATATATATATATATATATATATTCATATAAATATATGGACATCCATACATCTGTACAGGAACAATGCACACACCAGTGTTCCCCTCTGACCGGAGACGCAGTAGCGATGTTAAACCAAGGCCGCCCAATCAGAACGCAGAAGCGTCCACCAATCGGAGATGAGGGAGCGCGGAAAAGTGATTTTATGCACGCCTTTGTGACACAGTACAGTCCCTATCAAGGTGTGGATCGTTGAAATAGCTGCTGTGTGAAAGCGTCCCAACGACCGCCGAGATCGTTAGTTAGATCGCTGGGGCGGCCAAAATCGTTGGGAAGTTCTGCATGTTTGACAGCTCCCCAGCGATCAAGAAACGACTCTCCAGCGATCCCAAAACCGTGACGTAATAACGATCTCGCTAGCGATCTCGTTATGTGTGACGGGGCCTTAAGACTTTAAACCTTACCACCACTGAGCAAGACACAGAAGTTGAAATGTCAAGATTGGGCCAAGAAATGGCTAGCCAAGCAGTGGAGGACTTTGATGTATGTGATGGAGCATTGTCATGCATATACAGTTATATGAAAAAGTTTGGGCACCCCTATTAATCTTAAGCTTAATGTTTTATAAAAATTGGTGTTTTTGCAACAGCTATTTCAGTTTGATATATGTAATAACTGTTGGACACAGTAATGTTTCTGCCTTGAAATGAGGTTTATTGTACTAACAGAAAATGTGCAATCTGCATTCAAACAAAATTTGACAGGTGCATAAGTATGGACACCCTTATCATTTTCTTGTTTTAAATACTCCTACCTACTTTTTACTGACTTACTAAAGCACTGTAAATCATAGTTTTCTTGAAAGATACAGAATTTTTCCTGTACCACTGCTTGAAGAAAGTGGCATCTAAAAACTGGCGGTAGGTTTGGGAGTAGCTTTTGAGTCTCTCGCTCATCCTTAATAATACCAGCCCATAGCGGTAGCCACCTCCACCTTCCTGGTGTCTGAGTCAAAGTGGAGGTTTGTGCCCATTACTGATGCAGTTATGGCCCATCCATCTGGTCCGTCAAGAGTCACTTTCGTCTCATCAGTACATAAAACCTTTGCAAAATCTGTCTTCAAATATTTCTTGGCCCAGTCTTGTCATTTTAATTTATGTGTCTTGTTCAGTGGTGGTCGGTTTTCAGCCTTCCTAACCTTGGCCATGTCTCTGAGCACTGAACACCTTGTACTTCTGGGCACTCCAAGGAGGTTGTAGCTCTGAAATATGACAGCACAGGAGAATTAGTTCCTGGTTGCTTAACTTTTGATTCTTCTCAAATCTTTCCTAGTTAACCACTTTACCCCCGAAGGCTGTCTGAACGTTAGTGACCAGGCCAATTTTTACAATTCTGACCACTGTCACTTTATGAGGTAATAACTCTGGAACGCTTCAACGGATCCCCCTGATTCTGAGAGTGATTTTTCATGACATATTGTACTTCATGATACTGGTAAAATTTATTTGATATGACTGGCGTTTAATTGTGAAAAAATCGAAAATTTGATGAAAATTTAGAAAATGTCTCAAATTTTCAAATTTTTAATTTTCATGCCCTTAAATCAGAGTTATGTCACACAAAATAGTTAATAAATAACATTTCCCACATGTCTGCTATACATCAGCACAATTTTGGAACTCAAATTATTTTTGTTAGTAAGTTATTAGGGTTAAAAGTTGACCAGCAATTTCTAATTTTTCTAACAAATTTACAAAACCATTTTTGTTAGGGACCACATCACATTTGAAGTGACTTTGAGGGGCCTTTATGACAGAAAATCCCTCAAGTGACACCATTCTAAAAACTGCACCCCTCAAGGTGCTCAAAACCCAATTCAGGAAGTTTAGTAACCCTTCAGGTACTTCACAGGAATTTTTGGAATGTAGAAGAACATTTAACTTTTTTCACAAAAATTTTACTTTAGACCCAAATGTTTTTATTTTCGCAAGGGTAACATGGACCCCAAAATTTATTGTGCAATTTCTCCTGAGTAAGCCGATACCCCATATGTGGGGGAAAACCACTGTTTGGGCGCATGGCAAGGCTCGGAAGGTAATGAGCGCCATTTGGCTTTTTGAATGTAAAATTTGCTTGAATAATTAGCGGACGCTATGGGGAGCCCCTGATGTGCCCCTAAGAGAGGAAACCCCCCACAAGTGACACCATTTTGGAAACTAGACCCCCACAGAGAACTTATCTAGATGTGTAGCGAGCATCGTGAGCCCCAAAGTGCTTCACAGAAGTTTATAAAATGGGGCCTTGAAAATTAAATAATTTTTCCCACAAAAATTGTTTTTAGCCCCACATTTTTTATTTTCAAAGGGGTAACAGGAGAAAATGGACCCCGAAATTTGTTGTGCAATTTTTCCTGAGCTCGCAGGTACCCATTATGTGGGAGAAAACTGTTGTTTGGGCGCAGGGCTCAGGAAGGAGTGACATTTTGGAACACAGACTTTAATGGAATGGTCTGCGGGTGTCATATCGCGTTTGGAGAGCCCCTGATGTGCCTTAACAGTGGAAAACTCCAACAAGTGACCCCATTTTGGAAACTAGACACCTCAAGGAATTTTAGATGTGTGGTGAGCACCCACAGGTGCTTCACAGAATTTTACAATGTGGATCTGTAAAAATAAAAAAAATATTTTTCCCACAAAAAATGTTTTAGCCCCAAATTTTTTCATTTTCCCAAGGATAGCAGGAGAAAATGGACTCAAAAATTTGTTATGCAATTTTTCCTATGTACGCCGATACCCCATATGTGGTCGAAAACTACTTTTGATGCACAGTGCAAAGCTCAGAAGGGAAGAAGAACCATATTAGGGTTCAGATTTTGCTGGTTTGAGAGTGCCATGTCACATTGGCAGAGCCCCTGAGGTGCCAGAAAAGCAGACCCCATTTTACCAACTACACCTCTCAATGAATTAATCTAGGGGTGCAGTGAGCATATTGACACCACATGTGGATCACAGAATTTTATACCATTGGGCAGTGAAGAAAAAAAATTAAATTTTTACAACCAAAATTTAGTTTTAGCCCTTTATTTTAAATGTTCACATTGGGAAATGGGTAAAAATGACACAAAAATGTGTCCCACAATTTTTGCTGAATATAGAAATACCCCATATGTGGCTGTACAGTACTGCTTAGCCATACGGCGAGACTCTAGTGGGATGGAGCGCTATTTGCCTCCTGGAGCACAGATTTTTCTAGAATAGTATGCGGACTCCATATACAGAGCCCCTAAGTGCTAGAATAGCCAATCCCCCCTCAAGTGACCCCATTTTGGAAATTATGCCCCTTTGGGAATTTATCTACAGGTGTAGTGACTATTTTGACTCCATAGGTCTTTTCCAGAAACCAGCAACAGCAGATGTTGCTGAGTGAAAATTGTAAACTGCCATTGTAGTGACCAGTACGTTGTGCCCAGCGCAAGCTTCTGGAGACATGCACCTGTAAATTAGGCGGGCTCTCATCGCTACAGAAATACCAAACATGTGGACGCTGTGGTTTAGGCACACACTGGAGCTCAGAAGGGTGGGAGGCATTTGGATTTGGGAGTGCAGAATTTGTTCAATTTCTTTAGGGGGGTGATGAGCCATAGTGCTTTTCCAGAGCCTTTGTACTACCAGTAATGTGGAAGCCCCTATATTTCCGATAAACAGTTGATGGCCCTGAGTGGAGACTTGCTTTTTTTATGAATTGAGTTGAAGCTTTTGTTGGGAACATTTTACATAACTTTTTGGATCATGTTTATCCTGCGCTTTACGCAGAGCACTTATATCGGGCTTTCTATCTAAATCTCCAAGTGATGTGATTCAGATGAACCCCCGAGGGATCCATTCGCTATAATGAGGCAGCAGAGTTATTCTAGACTCCGTCTGGCCTCTGTTCAGTGGTGTCCATTTCAGAAGTGCACAAAAGTGGCCGACTGCACTTTTATGCATGCCTAATAAAAATACGGATGCTGACAGATCATAGGCCAAACGGCATCCACAGTGCCTCTATCTGCGTCATTATAGGGAATCTTCTGCCGGAGGTTCTGTCTGAATCACGTATTTCACAGATTTACACGGAAACCCCAGTGTAAGTGCAGAGCGCAGAATAAATGTGAGCCGAGCCTTACTGCGATCTCTGGGAGACAGAATGAACAAATCAACCACCGGTGAAGAATTGGTTTTATATATTTTGCTGTATAATTGATTTGGCGACTTTATTCTTCGGATTGGTGCGATTACAGCGATACCAAATTTATATCGGGTTTCTATGATTGACAGCTGTCACACACTAAAAGACGCTTTTTATTGCGAAAAATAGTTTTTTCATTGCCATATTTTGAGAGCTAAAATTTTTCCATATTTCAGCCAACAGAGTCATGTGATGTTTTTTTTTTGTGTGACGACTTGACGTTTTTATTGGTACCATTTTCAGGCACATGACGTTTTTTGATCGCTTTTTATTCCGATTTTTGGGAGGAAGAATGAGCAAAAACCATCAATTCAGGAATTTTTTTTTTTTTTCTTTCAATGTCGTTCCACATATGGTAAAATTGATAAGGCAGCTTTATTCTTCGGGTCAGTATGATATCAGCGGTACCACATTTTTAGCGTTTTTTTTATGTGTTGCCGCTTTTACACAAAAACAGTTTTATAGAAAAAATTATTTTTGCATCGCTTTATTCTGAGAGCTATAACTTTTTTAGTTTTCTGTTGATGGAGCTGTATGGCAGCTTGTTTTTTGCAGGACAAGATGATGTTTTCAGAGGTACCATTTTTATTTATAGTAGTGTTTTTGATCACGTTTTATTCCACTTTTTGTTCTGTGGTATCATGATAAAGCATCGTTTTTTGCCAGTTTTTTTTATTTATTTTTTAACGGTGTTCACTGAAGGGGTAAACTAGTGGGACAGTTTTATAGGTCAGGTTGTTACAGATGTGGCAATACCAAATGTGTAATTTTTTTTAATATTTTTGTTTTCATAAAAATATTTATGGGTACAATATATTTTTATTTTTTTATTATTTTGTGATTTTTTTTATTTTTTTTTTAATTTTTACAATTTTTTTTCAAACTTTACACTTTGTCCCACTATGGGACTTTCACTAATTGCAGGCTGATCGCCCTTAGTATAGGGATGCAGGAGCATTCCTATACTAAGCAAACTCTCAGTTCTGCACTGACACACAAAGTTGCCAGATCATGAAGTGAGCATGATCTGGCAACTCTCCTAGCTTTGGTGACCCGAATGTCATCATGATGACATCCTAAACTTTTCTTTTCAGGCAGCGCTGCACATCCCGGACTCGTCTTGGGTCACACTTTGGCCTCTCTCACACGGCAGTATTTTGCATCGGTATTTGTAAACCAAAACCAGGAGTGAGACCTGCAGAGAAAAATCATAATGTAAACACTTGGAAGTACCCCGTCCACGTGATCAATCCACTCCTAATTCTAGCTGACTAATACTGAGGGGAAAATACTACCTTGTGAAGGTGGCCCTCTAGCCACAACCATTCATACTTGTTTCTAAGGCTAGGGTCACAGACCATATTTTCCCTCATCCTTAAAAAATCGGTCCGATTATGCTAATCACAATCTGATCATTATGATATGTTTTTTTTTTTCATCGAATCGGACATGTGCACTAACATTGGTCCTGGTGCGATCCGATGTTTTGACTGTTTGCACTAGGACAAAAAATACGGTCGTCTGCATGAGCCCTAACAAAACTTTATGCTTTATTACAAAGTTGTGGAAATACGCCTATGAGTGTAAAGTGCTAAGTGTCATCTTGAAAATGTGTTGGGAGTTAACGTAAAAAATATAATGGGTATAGGGCTGAATTATGATTATTTTAGAATGCAGATTTTATTTGTTAAAACTTTAATAATTAAGTAATTGGAAACACCAGTTCTAGTTCAACTCCTTAATTTCGCCTGGTTCTAGTCTGAATACTTACGCAGTCACATAATGTGGTGCATTAGAGGAAAATGTGGCAAATTAATATAGGGGCACATGCTTCAAAAATTGCATCTATTTTGGGCTGTTCCCAAAGTCATAAACATTCTAATTTGTTCCAGTTTCAGTCATTAAAAATCTATTGGTCCAGTGATGGCCAACGCTTCTTAACCACAATCACTTTTGGAATGAGGCATGACAAGTTGCAAATTTTAGGAAAAATACGGTGCGCAGTAAAACTTGCAACTTTCTTGTACTTCAAATGTGGAACTAATCACAAAATAAAGTTTCCTTCACTAGAGCTAAATTTAACAGAACAAAATGGTTGCTTGTTAGTTTTTTCAAATGTATAAACGGACTTGTAATTAAAGTATCTTTCCAGTCAAGAGCGGAAATTTGTTTTCTAAGTAATTGCTTTCAGGAGATGATTACCTGCTATTTTTCGCAGATTCTGCTTTTAGCTCAGCTCCATTAGGGCGGAGGTGTGATCAGTGACTACAGTTTAGCTACAGTGTTTACAGAGAGTCTGAGGGAGTCGGAGACACGCCTCCTTTCTCCTGATTGGTCCCTGTCTTTTCAGACTGGTTGCTGTGTCTAAATACAGCTCAGCCACAAGCTCACCAGGAAGTGAAAAGGACTGTCTTTGATCCTTAAAGGGGTTTTCTCTGTGTGTTTAAAAAAAAAAAAAAGTTTTACTCCCCCCTCCCCTGGTACAGTGCTGAGTCTCTGCTACTGGTCCAGTTGTCCATTATGGCCTGCAGCGCTGACGTCACATCGACAGCACTGCAGCCAATCAGTGAGATTAGTATCTCGTGTCGTCAACTTAGAGCTGCTGAACGTCGTTATTGACCAAGCGCTGTTCACATAATGTCATCTGCAGACAATAATGTATACTGGGAGCAGCTGTGGGGACTCAGCGATGGACCTGGGGAGGGGGAGTAAAGCAGAGTTAATTTGTTTTATAAACAAACTGCAACCAGGGTACCTCATTAATACTCTGGTATCTCAGAAGCAATCCTCCACTATTATCTCTCGCCGATCACATCATATTGAGAATAAGGCTGGGGTCACCCTTACGTATAAGTAATCTGTCCCATTCTTATCCAGGAGAGTGGGACAAATTTTTCTCACAATCCGTCTGCAGTCCGTATACAATCTGTACTTTTTACTCAGCTGCTATTAATCTTTTACAGGACCATTTACAGTTTCCTATCTTACAGAATTGTAATGTATCTGTAATGGCAACCGATTTTTATTTTTCTCGCACGTATCTGATTTCGGAGGGAGATCGCAGCATGCTGCAATTTTTTACTCATGTTGAATACAGCGGAGAAAAAATCCGCAGATCTGCACGGCCTCATTGGATAACATTGATCCGAGTGCAATCCCTTTTTTTTTATCAGATTGCACTAGTCCAGTTTGTACAGTCGTGTTAGCGAGTCTTCAGTCTGAGGCCACATTCACACGTTCAGTATTTGACCCTACTTGCAGTATACATTGATTCCTTCCCCTGTTCCTTCCTCCCTTCTCTCCTTCCTCCCTCCACTCATTATTACCTTTCCCTCTCCTTTCCTCCTTTTATCTGAGTTTATTGCATATTAAACCATACATAAATAATCCCTTTATTCCTCCCCTTCCATCTCCTTTTCTTATCCCCATTTATATAATTGTTATATTGCTGTTTAAAGGCTTTCTTTGTTAATAAAAACAATAAAAACATTTGTTTCAGAGATAAAAAGAAATAAATAACTACAGCACAAAATTCACTTAAGAATTCTATCAGTAGATGGCGCACTATCCTAAATTTTGCACAGTGTTTAGGAATGGAGCAGTACCACATCCAATGAGATTGGAAAAATTTTCATTTTTTCAAGGAAATTTTACGAAACTTATTTTTTTAGGGACCTATTCAGTTTTGAAGTGACTTTGGGGGTCTTATATATTGGAAAACCCCCAAATGCGATACCATTTTAAAAACAGCACCCTTCAAGTATTCAAAGCTGCTGTCTGGTAGTTTATTAACCCTTCAGGTGCTTTTCAGGAATTAACGCAAAGTGGCATGACAGAAATGAAAAAAAGTATTTTCACCACTAAAATTTTGCTAATATTTGAACTGATCACTGTAGCTGGCAGACTCTAGGGCCATTACTTGGCCTGGCCTCGGAAACCATCAGGACCACACAATCACGATCTTAGGCGCCAATGGGGTTAAAGAGGGAGCCTCCCGCACTCTTTTAACTATTTAGATGCCGTCGTGATTATTGATAGCAGCATCTAAGGGATTAAGCAGCCATGGTCAGTGCTAATACTGATGTGGCTGATGAAACAGAGTGTACAGCTATAGTATACAGCTGCTGCATGTTCACCTGTCGCGGGATGCTATTCTCTTATATGGTAGGTCCGTGAAAAGATGTATTGGTGGTCACTAAGGGGTTAACTAGTAGTTCTGGACAACTCCTTTCTATATGACATATTATTTATTTTGTATCACCCTTAATATCATGGCACTGTACATAAAGAGGTGTGAACAGGGTTTATAGTGCATAACATACATCAATATATAACATAAGGTGGACATTAAGTACAAATAACACAATTGATGTAACTAAGCACCATGATTAAATGGGTAACTGACTAGTATAGGGAGGGAGAGAGGACCTTGCACTCAAAGACTAGCAATCTCCAAGGGAAAAAGGATGAGGACAGTGACTGGGGGTAGAAGCTGCTCATATGGCAGTGTGGTGGCAGCAGGGTTATTGCAGGTTGTAGGATTTTTTGAAGGTTTCGAAGATCGGGGAAGGCTGACCAGTTGGGTTCGAAAGTTCTAGAGCGATGCACCGGAGAAATCTTGGAGTTGATTGTGTGAGGACCAGGCAAAAGGAGAAAAAAGAGAGAGATGTATAAAGGAGACCTGTTATTGGTGGCCTTGTAAGTCATTGTTCGTATTTTTAACTGAATTCTCTGGGAAATGAGTGGACAGTGAAGGGAGAGCAGAAGAGTAGTGAGGGAGAGCTGGATTACCTGAGTTGAGGGTGGATTGAAGGAGTGTGAGAGAGTTAGATGGAAGGTCACAGAGAAAGATGCTACTGGCTCTAGGCGTGAGATGATGAAGCCATACACATACACATGAAATGTGAGTTGGAGGTGGTAATGACTTAGCTATGTGGTTTGAAAAACAGGGCAAAGGTTACACCGAGGCAGTGAATTTGTGGGACTGGGGAAATTCCCTGGCCATTATGCATGATTACTAGGTCCAGTGGTGGGATTCAATGATTATGTCATCATCAGAGGGCAGAGACTGTAGTACTGTCACAGCCTCTGTCCCCAGAATAGAGACAAGGCCCTCTCCCAAGAGTGACGTCTGTTTCCAGGGTGTGACTGGTCTCTGCTTCTACCTCTCTGGGTTCTCGCCTTACAATGTGCACTGGCAGTGTGCTCTCTTGCCAGCTTGTCACTTCTCATTAGTGCCGGCGAGAGAGCGCACTGTCACTGTGCAATGAAAAGAATATTGCACTGTGACAATGGACATCGTACTGAGTATTTGTTGGAACTGATAACCGACGCATGGTCAGTTGAGTTGGAACTAGCCGATCCCCTGAAATGGATGACACTGATGATGCTTCGTTTGAGGGTGAGGACAGAGGCTGTAGCAATGACTGCGGCCTCTGCCCCCTGAATGACATCCCATCTGAGCATCCCAACATGCACTGGGGGTGTCAAACAAAATGTCTTCAAAATGGAAGTAGATAGAAAAAAAAAGCAGTTAGATTAAAGAGGGAATGGTAGGGACTTTTAAATTAAAATATATAAAAATAGCAATGAAATTAATATAGTAAAAATATGGACACTTAGGATTAAAATTCATATTAGTTTCAGAACACTCCTTTAATCCTGGAATGTATGGCATTTTCACAATTGAGATCCTCTCTTGTCACAACTCCTGCAAAATTTAGTGGAGAGGGCCACACACATGTACCACCAAGAAGTGTTGTACTGTTTTTGGCAGCAGACCATACAGCTAATAGGAGGTCCAGTGCCGAATGGCCCTTTGTACACTGCTCAAAAAAATAAAGGGAACACTCAAATAACACATCCTAGATCTGAATGAATGAAATATTCTCATTGAATACTTTGTTCTGTACAAAGTTGAATGTGCTGACAACAAAATCACACAAAAATCATCAATGGAAATCAAATTTATTAACTATGGAGGCCTGGATTTGGAGTCACCGCCAAAATTAAAGTGGAAAAATACACTACAGGCTGATCCAACTTTGATGTAATGTCCTTAAAACAAGTCAAAATGAGGCTCAGTATTGTGTGTGGCCTCCACATGCCTGTATGACCTCCCTACAACGCCTGGGCATGCTCCTGATGAGGTTGCGGATGGTCTCCTGTGGGATCTCCTCCCAGACCTGGACTAAAGCATCTGCCAACTCCTGGACAGTCTGTGGTGCAACGTGACGTTGGTGGATGGAGCGAGACATGATGTCCCAGATGTGCTCAATCGGATTCAGGTCTGGGGAATGGGCGAGCCAGTCCATAGCTTCAAAGCCTTCATCTTGCAGGAACTGCTGACACACTCCAGCCACATGAGTTCTGGCATTGTCCTGCATTAGGAGGAACCCAGGGCCAACCGCACCAGCATATGGTCTCACAAGGGGTCTGAGGATCTCATCTCGGTACCTAATGGCAGTCAGGCTACCTCTGGCGAGCACATGGAGGGCTGTGCGGCCCTCCAAAGAAATGCCACCCCACACCTTTACTGACCCACTGCCAAACTGGTCATGCTGAAGGATGTTGCAGGCAGCAGATCGCTCTCCACGGCGTCTCCAGACTCTGTCACGTCTGTCACATGAGCTCAATGTGAACCTGTTTTCATCTGTGAAGAGCACAGGGCGCCAATGGCGACTTTGCCAATCCTGGTGTTATGTGGCAAATGCCAAGCGTCCTGCACAGTGTTGGGCTGTGAGCACAACCCCCATCTGTGGACGTCGGGCCCTCATACCACCCTCATGGAGTCGGTTTCTAAACATTTGTGCAGACACATGCACATTTGTGGCCTGCTGGAGGTCATTTTGCAGGGTTCTGGCAGTGCTCCTCCTGTTCCTCCTTGCACAAAGGCGGAGGTAGCGGTCCTGCTGCTGGGTTGTTGCCCTCCTACGGCCCCCTCCACGTCTCCTGGTGTACTGGCCTGTCTCCTGGTAGCGCCTCCAGCCTCTGGACACCAGGCTGACAGACACAGCAAACCCTCTTGCCACAGCTCGCACTGATGTGCCATCCTGGATGAGCTGCACTACCTGAGCAACTTCTGTAGGTTGTAGAGTCCGTCTCATGCTACCACGAGTGTGAAAGCACAACCAACATTCAAAAGTGACCAAAACATCAGCCAGAAAGCATTGGTACTGAGATGTGGTATGTGGTCCCCACCTGCAGAACCACTCCTTTATTGAGGGTGTCTTGATAATTGCCAATAATTTCCATCTATTGTCTATTCCATTTGCACAACAGCATGTGAAATTGATTGTCAATCAGTGTTGCTTCCTAAGTGGACAGTTTGATTTCACAGAAGTTTGATTTACTTGGAGTTATATTCTGTTGTTTAAGTGTTCCCTTTATTTTTTGAGCAGTGTATATACACGGCATAAGTAAGGAGAACTTAGCTCTGCGGTGAAGAATGTGGTTAACCACTTAGATGCTGTAGTGAACACAGTATCTAAGAAGTTAGACAAGGGGTCCACTATCACCCCCTTTGTGCTCTTGTGATGCAAACATAGGAACCCAATTGGTTGTTGTCATGGCCGCAGGCAGGCCCATGGTAGGCCCAAATTTATACCTTTACTATTAGCCCCAGGATTTCTGCATTAGCCCCTGCCAACAAGTGTATGGAACATGTAATGGCCGTCAATCTGTGAACATTGTCCAGATAGGTGAATCTGGAGGATGCCCGAATTCCACCCAAAACCATTTGTAAATCCAGCCTTAGCAACACAAAATCATACTGGCTTTGCTGGACATACTGATTTACCGGAGATACATTACATTCTAGTGCAGGTATAAATCCACTAACATTTTGGTTTGATTAGACATTAAGTCAAACCATAACAACAAGAGCATTTCTCTAAATAATTGCAATCAAAATAATGTGACATTACAAATATAAAAAGACATCAGAATATCCGAACCTGAAGAGAAAAGCTATAAAAGTAATTAAAGGTCACTGTAATTAACACAAATGAGGCACTGGGAATAAATTCATTATAAAAGTGTCTCTTAGTAACATTTCTTCATTAACCTCATGTGGTCTTAGTGCGCTTAAATAAATTAATCCACAGTGTTTCTTTTTTAAGTCTGTGGATTTCATCTTTCTTGTAGGATTTGGATGTTTCATTAAAGTGCTTTTTTTTTTAGCTTTGGTAGAGAAGAAAAAAGCTGCAGTTATAGCTTCCTTAAAGGGGTTGTCTCAAGTTCATGAATAGGAAAAATTGCAACGTGCTTGTAAAAATAAACAACTTCGCAACGTAACCCTTGTTAGAAATCCTCTCTGCTCTCAAGAATGGAAGGATTTTTTATTTTATAGTGTGCAGCTCATTGCCTAGGTCAGCGGCCACCCTGCAGTCCCATCCTGGGCGGTTACCTAGGCAAGGAGCATGACGCACAAGCAGCCTCTATGCTTTACCGCTTACTAGCCGCTCTGAAGCTAGCTAGATAGCTGGATCACTGGAACAAAAAACAATTGGCCCGATTCATGAAAGGGGTATTCCCATCTCCAAGATCACATCCCAATATGGAGTAGGTATAATCTGAATAATTTAAGCAAATACCTCCAATTAGAGAGGAAATGTAGTTCTCATGATTCGGTATGTCACTTACCCCATGTGAAGGGCATTGCAGTAGCTTAGGTATACACAGTTACGGCCACAAGCAATTAACTAAGGGTTTGCTCACACTAGCGTATAAATCGGACGAGTGCAATCCGATAAAAAGGCAGTGCAGATCTGCGAGGGGGGGGGGGTTCAGCTGAATTCAGTGTGAGTAAAAAATCACAGCATGCTACGATTTGACTCCAAGATCAGGTAAGTGCAAAAAAAAAATTGGATGCCATACTTACCATCAGTATAGCATCCGATTTTTATGGATACATTGCAATTCTTTAATATAGGAAACTGTAAATGGTCCTGTAAAAGATTAATAGCTGCTGAGTAACAATAAAAACAGATTTCATACAGACACCACACAGAGAAAAAGTGAGAAAAAAATCGTCCCACTCTCTTGGGCAGGCCCGACGTCAGCACCCCGGCGTGCTATGGGACCCATGAGCGGCGCGGTGCCGGTGTCAGCGCCCGCTCCCCCCCGCTTGCTCAGGGCCCCGGCAGCCGGCACAATACTTACCCCTCCCCGTGCCTCCGCAGCAGCTCCTGTCTCTTCCGCGACTGCTGCACTGTGACGTCTCAGGTCAGAGGGCGCGATGACGTCTTTACATCGCGCTCTCTTCTGAGCAGTCACAGCGCAGAGCGGGAAGATGCCGGCAACGCGGCTGAGGAGTCCGGAGCAGTGGCAGCAGGTGAGAAGTGAGGTGAGTTTTTGATTTTTTTTTGTATGGAGGCATGGGGCATTATATGACTAAGCTAGGGAATTGATCAAAGTTTATTTATTTTACTTGATTATGTAACACCATTAATTCCACAGCGCTTTACAAACATTATCATCGCTGTCCCCATTGGGGTTCACAATCTACATCCCCTATCAGTATGTCTTTGGAGTGTGGGAAGAAACCCACGCAAACACGGGGAGAACATACAAACTCTGTGCAGATGTCCTTGGTGGAATTTGAACCCAGAACCTGGGCACTGCAAGGCAACACTGAGCCACAATATGTCTATTATTATTATCTATATTATTGTTGATGTGTCATGGAATTTTGCTGCCGATCTCACCCTCAGCATTACATTGCTGTATTTGACAAGCAAATGTTCACACTTTTTCTGATGCGGTAGTAGTGCAGTCATAGGTATATGTAAGCGCACTCTATTTAATTGAAATAAATCAGTTGATCGCCCTTAAGCATTTGAGAATATTGAAAGTTTCTATATCTCTCTGCAGGTAGTATGTACTCATACATTCCACTAGCTCAGCAGGACCTATCATTTCTGACCTGTAGATTTCACAAATGGAATAGCAAAGCAAACTTTCCTTCAACTAAAAGAGAGTTGCTTAAGTTGCTTTGACTAGTTGTTACAAGCCGTACAGGCCAGTACGAGTTAAGGTAAAAAGGTTTCCAACCTTTACCGCTCAAATAAAACACATTGTGCTGTTATCAGCAATCAGAGAAACTGCAGGCACAGAGGGGTGAGCAAGGTTATGCGTTCCCTTATGTGCTGCTGCTTTGATAGATACTTCAAAAAATAAGAAATTGTGTGTGAACTATACATATTACCGGCCAATGCTCGAGAGTGAGAAATAGGTATATGTGCACTGCTGTCTGCATAGGCCGCAGAAATGGTATTTTTCCAAGACATTGTCCATGATAAATCTGACATAGCTGAATTACATGCTTTTTTAAAGAATGGCAGTGTATATACGTACATAAATGTATCTGTGTATCACAAAAATCAGAGCACCGACCATTATAAAACTTT
The DNA here is from genome assembly GCF_046119375.1 of Phyllobates terribilis. Lineage (NCBI taxonomy): Eukaryota > Metazoa > Chordata > Amphibia > Anura > Dendrobatidae > Phyllobates > Phyllobates terribilis. The sequence continues at coordinate 186,571,788 of NW_027362761.1, forward strand.
ATTAAGCCATTAATCTGTTCAGAATTTTGGTCCTAAGAAGTATATGATGTTAAAAGTTGGGCATTTAGTTGGCAACTCCTCCTCGGTAAGTCAAAGAGGAGAATAGACCTCACTTCAGGATACCCGACACACTTGTAATTAAACATATTACCATTGATTTAAATTTCCATTACCTTCCAGTAATAAAAACGTCTAATGTTTAATGTAGATGAACAAAAGTATTGGGACACAAGCACATTAAACCTACAAGAGCTCTCATGACACCCATTCTAAATCCATAGAAATTAATATGGAGTTGGTTCCCATTTTGAAGCTATATCAGCTCCCACTCTTCTAGGAAAACTTTTTACAAGTTTTTGGAGAGTGTCTGTGGGAACCTTTACGTGTTCATCCAGAAGATCATATGCGAGGTCAGACACTGGTGTTTGATGAGAGTGCCTAATGTGCAAACTCATTCTACATCATCCCAAAGGTGTTCAATGGGCTCCAGTCAAGTTCTTCCACACCAGAATCACCCAACCATGCTGGAACAGAAAAGGTCAATACCCAAACTCTTCCCATGAAGTTGTAACCATACAATTGTCCAACATGTCTTATAATACTGAATCATCAATACTTTCCATTACTAAAACTAAGGCGCTCAGGCCAACTCCTGAAAATCCATAAAATTATCCCTCCCCTACCAAACTTTATAGCTGCAACATTGCAGACAGGCAGGTAACATTCTTCTGGCATTCGACAAACACAGACTTGTCCATCAGGCTGCCAGATAGAGAAGAAATGTTTTCCACAGCTCCAGAGTCCAGTGGGGGTGTGCTTTACACCACTAGGTCCAACACTAGGCATTGTGCTTGGTGATGTAAGGCTTGTATGCAGCAACAAATGGAAACCCATGCCATGAAGCGCCTGACGCACAGTTTTTGCGCTTAAGTTAATGCCAGAAGTTGGAGCTCTAAAGTCACTGACTCAGCAGAATGTTGGTAGCTTTTATACACTAGGGCCTTGATTCACAAGGACTGATGTTGTACATGCCATTCTTAATGACCGGGGCTACTGGCGTAAGACGAGTCTAATTAATTAAGAGACAGATGCCACTTAATGAGTTAGGCTCATCCTACAAGTGGCGTACATTTACAGCAGAAAAGTACTCCAGTCATGGTCTGGTGTAATCACCTTACTGAATTAGACCCAATGTGCCTTAGCACTTGATGTCCACGCACTATAAGTTTACGTTATCTGCCATTTTGTGGATGAGTTGTTGTGGTTCCTAAATATTTCTTTTTTTTCAAAAATGCAATAGTAAAAATGCATGGCACCCAAATAATTCTGTTGGCCTTTGGTGTATCTTTGTGTATCTCTGACCTTATACACAAGGGTGATGAATTTTTATCTTCTAGGTTTAATTATAGTCCATCAGTACAAAGATTGTGGTATACTCCATCACATGCCTTTTACTAAAGGATTTTACCTCAAATCATGGCTGCATGCACATTGCAATACTGAATATTGAATAATCTCACTAGAACGTATTAGAAGATATGCAATATGTTATCCCAAATATTAGAGTACAACTAATATTAGTGGGGCCTGCACAAATCTAAGCAAAGTCAAGCCCAGGGAAGTCAATTTCTGGCTTGGGCTTGACCTTGGATACAATTTTTATAGTCTGCCAGAGTACACAAAAGCCACATGGGATTTTAGTCTTTAATAGAGTACACCCCAACAGATTTGTCAACAAACCTTTAGTTTCTTTTCAAAATCAATATTTTCTATGGCATATCCTACAAGAAAATGCTTCCACAAATATGTGCCATCGATTGCAAGCAAGATTTGTTATTTTGCACACCCAAAAAAGTGATTTTCCTACTAAGTAATTTTTCATTAATTTACCACTGATATTGGCTGAGATATATAAATATATATATATGAACTGGTTAAAGGAGATCTAGTTACATAATAGCACTATTTATACATGTATCCCTGCCCTCTATGAACTAACAAGTTGAGTTCCTGACTTATGTCTGCCTAATGGCAGATTCCGCAGTCATTATTCGTGTAAGCAACCAGTTAATGAAATGACAAATCAATGTTATCATTTACTGTAATAAGTATATACCGCACCACCTACAATGGAAATCCAGTACTTTGCCGTTACCTGTAAGCAAGACTATGACCTCAACCAGAGCCAGGAAAAACATCTCTTAACATTTGTGTGACCCCAATCACTGTCCTCATTAATACAGACATACCGACAAAGTCATGAATATTGAACGATTTTCTGACTAAAGTTCAATCCATCAGTTGGCTTAGTCGATTAAGATGGAAAGATCAGTGCGCTGAGCTTTCTGCATGGCTTGTTGCTATTGCACTATTTATAAGTAACATCCTACTCGTCGACCTGGAGCAGGAATACAGATTTCTGCTGCTTACTAAATCATGGAAACTATGTTACATTATTTAAAAAAAATGGATATTTATTATTTTTTTTTAAATTGTAATTGTATGATTTTACTCTATATAGAAATGGGAACATTCAAAAACAAAAAAATGAAGTGTCCATTGTTAACATGTAAGAGCAAACAGTGACATATAAATTCTAGTGTTGAGCAAGCACTAAAATGCTCGGGTGCTCGAAGCTCGGGCCGAGCTCACCGTGATACTCGGGTGCTCGACCCGAGCAAAGAGCCCAATGTTAGTCTAAGGGAGACCCGAGCATTTTTGCGGCGGCACCCCAGACAGTCTGTAGAAAGCCTAAAAAGTGCCCAAAACGATAGTGACAATGCTCAAATGACATGGGGACAGCATGGGGATCGCCCCAGGAACCATTTCTGACCCCCAGGTCACTGCTGTCAACAACGTGGTCAGAGGTATTAAGCCACTTTTACGGGCTCATAATAAAACGTTCAAAAACGAAAGTGAAACTTTTTTCCTGTGAAATATGTTAAGGAATTTCTTTTCCAGGGTAAAGACTTGTGTATAAGGTAAAATAAATAACCAAAAACAAAAATAGTCCTCCACACCTTGGGCTATGTTCACAAGTAGCATTTTTTATGCGTTTTTGCACTTTTGTATTGCTTTCAACTGTGACAAATGCATTCACCGGGAAATGTCATTTTAACATTTTACAACCTTATCTGGCCATGTGCTGTGTGACACATGCATACAGTGCTGAAAAGACATGAGAACAGCATGGGGAAGACCCCTGGAAGAATCTCTGACTCCCAGGTCACTGCCTAAAAGTGTGCCCATCATAAGTGATCCTTACCGCATCAGAAGATGCAGACTTGCAACTATCCCCGTGCAAGTCCTTGTCCCAGAGCAGTGTTCAATTGTACCTCCCCCATTCCTTGCAATACAAGCGCAAGTATGCAGCCAACCACCCACCCACCCCCAGGCTGCAATACCATACTGCTAGCTTGCACTTGAAATGGGGCCTTTTAGTTTTGAGGAGGCCGAAGCTGGCCACTACCTCATGGCTGCTTCGGCAGCGAAGTCTCCATACTCAGTCCCCAGCCGCCCGGCGGCTGGGTGTTCACGCTCGGTCCCCAGCCGCCAGGGGGCGGCCGGGTGTCCACACACGGTCCCCAGCCGCCTGGGGGCAGCCGGGTGTCCATAAACGGTCCCCAGCCGCCTGATTTCTCCGCGGAACATCCCCAAAGACTTTTCTTAGACTGGCCTGCTTAAGGGCAGCATTGGACGAGCCTACCAGAGAACCCGACTCCTCCGGTGGGCCCTGGCTTCTCCATCAGGGGAGTTGAGAGTGCCAGGTGAGGAGCATGATGATGATAGAAGTTAGCATCTGCTTTGTTTTATTGGAATGCAAGCGTAAGTGTGCAACCTGCCACCTACCCACCCCCAGGCTTCAATACTATACTGCTAGCTTGCTTGCACTTGAAATTGGGCCTTTTAGGCATGTGGAGGCAGACGCCGGCCACCATGTCATGGCTGCATCGGTGGCCCTTTTATCCATACTCAGTCCCCAGCCGCCCGGCGGCCGGGTGTCCACGCTCGGTCCCCAGCCACCAGGGGGCGGCCGGGTGTCCACACTCGGTCCCCAGCCGCCCCGCGGCCGGGTGTCCACACACGGTCCCCAGCCGCCTGATTTCTCTGCGGAACATCCCCACAGACTTTTCTTAGACTGGCCTGCTTTAGGGCAGCATTGGACGAGCCCACCAGAGAACCCGACTCCTCCGGTGGGCCCTGGCTTCTCCATCAGGGGAGTTGAGAGTGCCAAGGTGAGGAGCATGATGAGGATGATAGAAGTTAGCATCTGCTTTGTTTTCAAGGAATGCAAGCGCATGTATGTAGTAGCGGCTAGGCCTGAGGTGGTCAGCGTTTTGGCGCATATCCTACCTCTTCCGAGGATTGCTGGATGTTTTCCTGCTACTATCCAAGTTCTATAACTCCCGTTAAAACAAAGCTTCAGGTGATAAATGATGGATGAGGTAGTGGCAAAGGAGAAAGAGCAGGAGGAACAGGGACCATTCACATCAATATCAGGCCAGTCAACCACATATGTCTTGTAGGATAGCTTTCTGTAACAAAAGGAGCGGTTCGGCTACACAGTAATAGGGCATACAGTGAGTGCAATGCCTACCAAAAATTTTGAGGCACTCCTATGCCCCTTGGAAATGACATGGAGGTCAGAGGGCCTTAACTAAACCTTTTTTTCCATTTATAGCAACTGGGTCTCCTGTGCACTGTTGGCCTACGCAGTGAATGGAAGGCTTTCCAAAAATTATGAGGAACTGCAATGCCCCTTGAAACAGATGTGGATTACAGCGTACTAAAAACCTTCTACCCATTATTGGGGAGTGTGTCTCCCTTAGTTTTCACCCTTGCATTGAAAAGCAAAAGCTGACTAAAATTAGGAGGAAATGCAATGCACATTGGAAGAGTCGTGGAGATTAGAGGTAAGGTAATTAAAAACAACATTTCAATGCCCCTTGGAAGAGCTGTGGAGTTCAGAGTGGCTTAAGAAGACGCTTTTAATGCCCCTTTGAAGAGACGTGGAGATCACAGTAGCTTAACAAGACGGTTTTAATGCCCCTTACAAGAGCCATACAGTACAGCATCTTAAAAACATTATTCCCATTATTGGGGAGTGGGTCTCCCATAGTATTTGCTTATGCCTTCCAAGCAAAAGCTTCCAAAAATTAGGATGGAGCAACTTGCAATGCCTCTTACAAGAGCCATGCAGTACAGCATATTACAAACATAAGTCCCATTATTGGGGAGTGGGTCTCCCATAGTATTTGCTTATGCCTTCCAAGCAAAAGCTTCCAAAAATTAGGACGGAGCAACTTGCAATGCCCCTTACAAGAGCCATGCAGTAGAGCATATTACAAACATAAGTCCCATTATTGGGGAGTGGGTCTCACATAGTATTTGCTTATGCCTTCCAAGCAAAAGCTTCCAAAAATTAGGATGGAGCAACTTGCAATGCCTCTTACAAGAGCCATGCAGTACAGCATATTACAAACATTAGTCCCATTATTGGGGAGTGGGTCTCCCATAGTATTTGCTTATGCCTTCCAAGCAAAAGCTTCCAAAAATTATGAGGAAATGCAATGCCCGTTCGAAGAGTCGTGGAGGTCCCAGTAGCTTAACAAGACGCTTTTAATGCCCCTCAGAAGAGACGTGGAGGTCAGAGTGGTATAACAAGACACTTTTAATGCCCCTCAGAAGAGACGTGGAGGTCAGAGTGGTATAACAAGACGGTTTTAATGCCCCTTACAAGAGACGTGAAGGTCAGAGTGGTATAACAAGATGCTTTTAATGCCCCTCAGAAGAGACGTGGAGGTCAGAGTGGTATAACAAGACACTTTTAATGCCCCTCAGAAGAGACGTGGAGGTCAGAGTGGTATAACAAGACGGTTTTAATGCCCCTTACAAGAGACGTGGAGGTCAGAGTGGTATAACAAGACCGTTTTAACGCCCCTTGCAAGAGACGTGGAGGTCAGAGTGGTATAACAAGACACTTTTAATGCCCCTCAGAAGAGACGTGGAGGTCAGAGTGGTATAACAAGACGCTTTTAATGCCCCTTACAAGAGACGTGGAGGTCAGAGTGGTATAAGAAGACGCTTTTAATGCCCCTTGGAAGAGCCATACAGTACAGCATCTTAAAAATATTATTCCCATTATTGGAGAGTGGGTCTCCCACAGTCTTTGCTTATGCCTTCTAAGCAAAAGCTGACAAAAAATCAGGATGGAGGAACTTTCAATAATGGCAACACGGACCACGGTCACCCTGGTGGTATAGTGGTGGTGGAGGCTGAGGATAAGGAGAAGAACATAAAACAGCCGAAATGAGGAAGCGTATACCCATGTGTGGGTGTGAAGTGGTGCATGTGAATACACCTCCCGAAATAACACAGTGGATTTGACTTTATGTTACTCTGCTGTCATTTGGTGGTGATGAGAAGTCTGGCCCAATCCAGCCCTTGTTCATTTTGATAAGGGTCAGCTTGTCAGCATTGTCAGTTGACAGGCGAGTGCGCTTATCAGTTATAATTCCCCCAGCAGCACTGAAAACACGCTCCGATAACACGCTAGCGGCAGGGCAGGCCAGGACCTCCAAGGCGTACAGAGCGAGTTCATTCCAAATGTCCAGCTTGGATACCCAATAATTAAAAGGCACAGAAGAATCACGGAGGACGCTGGTATGGTCGGCAAGGTTCTCCCTCACCATCTTTTGAAATTTTCCACTCCTTGTGAGAGTACCCCGCGCCTCAGGGTCTGTCCAAAGGGAGGGTCTGAGAAAACTGTCCCAGAACGTTGACAGTGTTCCCCTGCCTCTGCTGGATTGGAGTTGCGTCTCTCTAGCATGTACGCCTTGGTTGGGCAACAACGAACTGTGACCTCTGCCACTAGCGTGTTCAGATGGGAATTTTATTACCAGTTCTGCAGCAAGGGCCTTCTGGTACTGCCCCATTTTTGTAGACCTCTCCACCTCAGGAATAAGAGAGTGAAAGTTCTCCTTGTAGCGGGGGTCTAAAAGTGTCACCACCCAGTAATGACTGTCACCCAACATTTTGACAACGTGAGGGTCACGATTAAGGCAGCGTAACATAAAGTCAGCCATGCGTGCCAGACTGGTAACGGGCAAGATTTCCGTGTCCTCTCCAAGATGACGACTGACCATGCTCTCCTCCTCCTCCCCCCTGTCCTCAGGCCACCCACGCTGAACCGACGGTATGACAGTTGTAGAGGTACTACCATCTACAGCGCATGATACCAGCTCCTGTTCTTCCTCCTCCTCCTCCTCTCCCTCATTGTCCCCCAATGCACGTTGGGATGAGATGAGGCTGGGCTATGTGTAACCGCCCGCTACGGCTTCCTGATCCATCTCATCATACTCTGGCTGCAATGCCTCCTCTTTAATTCTCTGCAGAGAGCGTTGCAAAAGACAGACAAGTCGGATGCAGACACTAATGATGGTGTCATCGCCACTCACCATCTTGGTGGCCTCCTCAAAGTTTTTCAGGATGGTACATATGTCAGACATCAAGGTCCACTCCTGAGGTCTTATGTGTGGAGTCTGACCTGAATATCAACTGCCTTGTTGCAGCTGGTACTCCACAACTGCTCTCTTCTGCTCACAAATCCTTAGCAACATGTGGAGGGTAGAGTTCCAACGTGTGGGGACATCACACACCAGTCGGTGTGCGGGAAGCTGCGAACACTGCTGCAACACAGCAAGGGCGGCGGAAGCTGTAGCCGACTTGCGAAAATGAGCTGACAGGTGGCGTACTTTCACGAGCAGATCTGGCAACTCGGGGTACGATTTAAGAAACCGCTGAACCACGAGGTTAAGCACATGAGCCAGGCATGGTCCGTGTGTGATCTCGCCTCGCCTCAGAGCCGCCACCAGGTTACAGCCATTGTCACACACGACCATGCCTGGATGTAGGTTCAGGGGTCTCAGCCACAGATCTGCCTGCTCTTTCACAGCTGTCCACAACTCACAAGCAGTGTGAGGTTTATCACCTAAGCTTATGAGTTTCAGCACAGCCTGTTGCCGCTTGGCGGAGGCAGTACTGCAGTGCTTCCAGCTTGTAACTGATGTGGTGATATCTGAGATGGAGGCTGAGCATGAGGAGGAGGAGGAGGATGATGCACAGGAGCTGTACACTGTGGGGGCAACTCTGACTGACATAGGGCCCGCAATCCTCGGTGTGGGGGGGATGTGTTCCGTCCCAAGTTCTGACTGGGTCCCGGCTTCCACTATGTTTACCCAGTGTGCCATTAGGGAGATGTACCGTCCCTGGCCACAAGCACTTGTCCACGTGTCCGTTGTCAGGTGGACTCTCCCAGTAACTGCATTGTTGAGGGCACGGCAGATGTTTTGGGACACGTGCTTGTGTAGTGCGGGGATGGCACACCGGGCAAAATAGTGTCGGCTGGGGACCGAGTACCGAGGGACGGCCACCGCCATAAGGTTGCGGAAGGATTCCGTCTCCACCAGCCTAAAAGGCAGCATTTCCAACGCAAGCAGTCGTGAAATGTGCGAATTTAGGACTGTGGCCTGTGGGGCGTTAGCTGCGAATTTCTGCTTTCGTTCAAAGGTCTGGGATATGGACAATTGAACGCTGCGGTGGGACGTGGAAGTGGACATTGAGGCTGTTTCTTGAGAAACTGCCATAACAAGTGAAGACTGAGAGGAGGGGGCATCTTTACATGCAGTATGGACAGGGATTGCCTTGCACACACAACAGGGGGTTCTATTGCCCGCACAACAGCGGAAGAAGCAGTGGTGACACCCGCTGACACTGGTCGTGGACCCTGGGGTTCGCCCCACAAAGTCGGGTGCTTTGCTGCCATGTGCCTGATCATGCTGGTGGTGGTCAGGCTGGTAGTTTTGTCACCCCTGCTGATGCTGGCATGGCAGGTGGTACAAATGGCCTTTTTGGGGTTATCAGCAGATTCTTTAAAAAAATTCCAGACTCTGGAAGACCTACCGCTTATACTGGCAACGTCCCTCGTGTTGGTGTTACGGGGATCGGTTGCCCCCCTTCTGTCTGCGGCCACCACACTGCTTCTTCCTGCCTGTTGGGGTACTCTGCCTCCCTCCCCCTGTGTACTGCTGGCCTCACTCTGCATGTCCTCCTGCCACGTTGGGTCAGTTACTAGATCATCCACCACCTCCTCCTCTTCCACTTGCACACCACGATCCTCCTCCTCCTCACTTCCTGGCAATTGTGTCTCGTCATCGTCCACCTCTTGTGACAAATTGCCAGCGTCGACTTCCTGTGGCCGTGGCTGTTGAAATATTTGAGCATTGCTACATGGGATCTCCTCTTCCACCACTTCAAGCGGAGCAGGCGAGGGGCACAAATATGGAAATGGACCAGTGAACAGCTCTTCAGAGTGTCCAAGTGTGGGATCAGTTGCTGTCTGACGACACTCGGCATGGTGGGAGGAAGGAGCATCAGGGTGAGGAGGAGTTTGCGATCGAGACTCACGGCTACTAACATTTGACCGTGTGGAAGACAGACCGGAGGTGGTGGTGCTCAGGTAACTGGAAGTTTTATCTGCTATCCAATTAATAACCTGTTCACACTGATCAGTTCGCAATACTGGTGTTGTTCTGTGCTTCCCTAGTAATTCGGTCAAGAAGTGGGCGCGAGAAGATGTGGCTGTTGGTTGTGGCACATTTTCACCTTGGCCACGGCCCCGTCCTCTGCACGCACCATCACCAGAATGTCCACTTCCACATCCCTTGCCATGCGCCTTGCCCATTGTAAAGGAAGTAAAATAGCTTACACTCGCACTATCAATGGAAAAAGGGTAATAAAAAGTAGATTAGAACCGTGGAAGAGGAAAACCACAGTTCTATTTCTCTGGCCTACACCCGACTCTTATAAACAATCAGAACAATCAGGGATAAACTATTACTGTTTTTCTTTACGGAAAAAATACCAAAACCTGAATAATAGAGATTTTTTACCGTGGAATGGCAAAACCACAGTTATTGTTTACTGGGGTATACCATAAAATTTTAAATATATATATTTGCAGCTGAACAGTGAGCGACACAAACTGTTTTTTTTTTAGATACAAAAGGCCCAAAACTGGATACTACAGAGATTTGACCCGTGAAACTGCAAAACCACACTTGGATTTGTCGGGCCTACAACAGACTATTTTCAACAGATATATTTTTGTGTCAGAACAGTCAGGAGACACTACAGTTTTTTTTTAAGGCAATAAAAGTGAAAAACAGGATAATAGAGATTTTTTACCGTGGAATAGCAAAACCGCAGTTATAATTTACTGGTGTATACCAGACTTTTTAAAATATATATATTTTCAGCTGAACAGTGAGCGACACACTCAAACTGCTTTTTTTAGATACAAAAGGCCCAAAACTGGATACTACAGAGATTTGACCCGTGGAAATGCAGAACCACACTTGGATTTGTCGGGCCTACAACAGACTATTTTCAACAGATATATTTTTGTGTCTGGACAATCAGGGAGACACGATTAAATTTTTTTTTACTGCAAAAAATGCGAAAAGCAGGATAATAGAGATTTTTTACTGTGGAACAGCAAAACCACAGTTATAATTTACTGGTGTATACCAGACTTTTTTAAATATATATATTTGCAGCTGAACAGTGAGCGACACACTCAAACTGTTTTTTTTAGATACAAAAGGCCCAAAACTGGATAGTACAGAGATTTGACCCGTGGAAATGCAAAACCACACTGGAATTTGTCGGGCCTACAACAGACTATTTTCAACAGATATACTTTTGTGTCAGAACAGTCAGGAGACACTATTGTTTTTTTTTTAAGGCAAAAAAAGCGAAAAACAGGATAATAGAGATTTTTCACCGTGGAACAGCAAAACCACAGTTATAATTTACTGGTGTATACCAGACTTTTTAAATATATATAGTTGCGGCTCAACAGTGAGCGACACACTCAAACTGTTTTTTTTTAGATACAAAAGGCCCAAAACTGGATACTACAGAGATTTGACCCGTGGAACTGCAAAACCACACTTGGATTTGTCGGGCCTGCAACAGACTATTTTCAACAGATATATTTTTGTGTCTGGACAATCAGGGAGACACGATTACATTTTTTTTTTTACTGCAAAAAATGCGAAAAGCAGGATAATAGAGATTTTTTACCGTAGAACAGCAAACCCACAGTAATAATTTACTGGTGTATACCAGACTTTTTTAAATGCATATATTTGCGGCTGAATGAACAGTGAGCGACACACTCAAACTGTTTTTTTTTAGATACAAAAGGCCCAAAACTGGATAATACAGAGATTTGACCCGTGGAAATGCAAAACCACTCTGGGATTTGTCGGGCCTACAACAGACTATTTTCAACAGATATATTTTTGTGTCAGAACAGTCAGGAGACACTACTGCATTTTTTTAAGGCAAGAAAAACGAAAAACAGGATAATAGAGATTTTTTTACCGTGGAACAGCAAAAGCACAGTTTTAATTTACTGGTGTATACCAGACTTTTTAAAAAATATATATCTGCGGCTGAACAGTGAGCGACACACTCAAACTGTTTTGTTCTAGATACAAAAGGCCCAAAACTGGATAATACAGAGATTTGACCCGTGGAACTGCAAAACCACACTTCTGTTTCTGTGGCCTATACCAGACTCTTTTCAACGGATATATTTGTGTCTGAAAAATCAGAGACACACCTTTTTTTTTGGGGGGGGGGGGACACCGATAGGTTAATAAGACGGGTATTTGTACAGTGTGAAGGAGGAAAAAAAAAGGATTTATATGAAAAAAAAGGATTTTTTTCTGGCCCCTGAGACCTGGAGCTAAGTCCTGCAATTTCAGAAACAGGAGCACACAGGACTGTAATGCAGCGTTTGCTGGTATAACCACTGCGTCTCCTATACAGCCTGCCTGCCTGATATCTGGGATGGATATTAGTCCTGAGAAGGCTGTTTGTTTGTTCTGGCAGCCTTGACAGACCCTACACTAACTATTTCGCAGGAAAAATCTCTCCCTAGCTCAGCAGCGCTGTCCCTACACTGTCTGATCCGGAGCAACTATATCCAAGAAGGCTGCGCCCGGTTTTAAATACTCGAGGTGACATTGTGCGGCCAGCCAATCACTGTAATGCCCACAAACAACATGGCTGTGGCATTACAGTGACTGGCTGGCAATCCCTGCATGTTCATTGGCTCTGTAAAGAGCGCCAAACATGCAGGGCGGAGACCCGAGCTCCCGCCCGAGTAACCCGGAAATGCTCGGTGCTCGCCAAACATTCCGAGTAGCGTGATGCTCGGGCGAGTACCGAGCAGTGTCGAGCATGCTTTCTCAACACTAATAAATTCATATATTTCTGAGCAAACTTCAGTTTACCTTATTAATAGACAAATCCAGAAAAAAATTAGAAGCTCTATTCTCTGGACCTCAGCCATCAACCTGCTGTAATTAAAGGGAATTTCTGCTGGAGACAGTTTCATATAAAGTTTAACTACTTTGTACACAAAATAATTTCCGATATTTTATTCAATCTGTTCTTCCTGTATTTTTGCCTCTTCTTTCAAACACGCCATCATGCATCAAATGCTAAAAGTACCATCACTTGATCAGAACTGCTTCTTCTAACCATAGACCTGTCTGTAACCTCCCATTTATCTCTGAACTCCTGTCTAATCCACAATCCGCTATCTTTCAGATAACTCTCTTTTTGACCCTTTACAATTCAGTTAAATTGTACAGAAACTGCCCTTACAAAAGTCTCTAATGATCTACTAACAGCTAAATCTAATGGATATTACTCTCCTGATTTTTCTGGAATTCTCTGCAGCTTTTGACAATAGGGATCACCAATCACTATGCTCCTCTCTGTCGGCTTCAAGGATACCACTTTCTTAGTTATCCTCCTATCTATTTTTCCATTTCTTCAGTGTCTCTTTTGCTGGCTCTTCTTCCTCTACGTTTCCCCCTATTGTCAGGGTTCTTCAGGGTTCAATCCTAGATTCCTTCCTTTTTTCTCATTATACAGCCCCTAGTGGACAAGCCATCAGCAGATTGGTTTTTGTTTTTCAGTATAATTTATATGTTAATGACACTCAATAATACTCATATTCTGCTGATATCACTCCCGCACTACTGAAAAATACCAGTGTTTGTCTGTCCACTGTCTCTAACTCTATGTCTTCCCTTTATCTGAAACTGAATCTTTCCAAAACTGAACTTGAAACTTGTGTTTGCTCCCTCTAGTAACCTAGCTACAGTGGGTACGGAAAGTATTCAGACCCCTTTTTTCACTCTTTGTTTCATTGCAGCCATTTGGTAAATCTTTTTCTCATTAAAGTACACTCTGTACCCCATCTTGACTGAAAAAAAACAAATGTAGACATTTTTGCAAGTTTATTAAAGAAGAAAAACTGAGACCTTTTGCTCAGTATTGAGTAGAAGCACCCTTTTGAGCTAGTACAGCCATGAGTCTTCTTGGGAATGATGCAACAAGTTTTTTCACACCTGGATTTGAGGATCCTCTGCCATTCTTCCTTGTAGATCCTTTCCAATTCCGTCAGGTTGGATGGTGAACATTGGTGGACAGCCATTTTCAGGTCTCTCCAGAGATGCTCAATTGGGTTTAGGTCAGGGATCTGGCTGGGTCAGTCAAGAATGGTCACAGAGTTGCTTTGAAGCCACTCCTTTGTTATTTTAGCTGTGTGCTTAGGTCATTGTCTTGTTGGATGGTGAACCTTCGGCCAAGTCTGAGGTCCAGAGCCCTCTGGAAGAGGTTTTCATACAGGATATCTCTGTACTTGGCCGCATTCATGTTTCCTTCAATAGTAACCAGACGTCCTGTCCCTGCAGCTGAAAAACTCCCCCATAGCATGATGCTGTCACCACCATGTTTCACTGTTGGGATTGTATTGGGCAAGTGATGAGCAGTGCCTGGTTTTCTCTACACATACTGCTTAGAATTATCACCAAAAAGTTCTATCTTCGTCTCATCAGACCAGAGAATCTTATTTCTCATAGTCTGGGAGTCCTTCATGTGTTTTTGAGCAAACTCTATGTCGGCTTTCACATGTCTTGCACTGAGGAGAGGCTTCCGTCGGGCCACTCTGCCGTAAAGGCCTGACTGGTGGAGGGCTGCAGTGATAGTTGACTTTGTGGAACTTTCTCCCATCTCCCTACTGCATCTCTGGAGCTCAGCCACAGTGATCTTGGGGTTCTTCTTTACCTCTCTTACCAAGGCTCTTCTCCCACGATTGCTCAGTTTGGCTGAGCGGCCAGGTCTAAGAAAACTTCTGTTGGTCCCAAACGTCTTCAATTTAAGGATTATGGAGGCCACTGTGCTCTTATGAACCTTGAGTAATGCAGAAATTATTTTGTAACCTTGGCCAGATCTGTGCCTTGCCACAATTCTGTCTCTGAGCTCCTTGGGCAGTTTCTTTGAGCTCATGATTCTCATTTGGTCTGACATGCACTGTGAGCTGTGAGGTCTTATATAGACAGGTTTGTGCCTTTCCAAATCAAGTCTTATCAGTTTAATTAAACACAGCTGGAGTCCAATGAAGGAGTAGAATCATCTCAAGGAGGATCACAAGGAAATGGACAGCATGTGACTTAAATATGAGTGTCTGAGCAAAGGGTCTGAATACTTATGACCATGTGATATTTCAGTTTTTCTTTTTTAATAAATTTGCAAAAATTTCTACATTTTTGTTTCAGTTTCAGTCAAGATGGGGTGCAAAGTGTACTTTAATGAGAAAAAAAAATGAACTTTTTAGAATTTACCAAATGGCTGCAATGAAACAAAGAGTGAAAAATTTAAAGGGGTCTGAATACTTTCCCTACCCACTGTAAACCTGATATTGCCATTTCTGCTTTTTGATCCACCATTACATCCAAACAGCATGCCCACTGTTTCAGGGTTATATTTGACTCAGATCTTTACTTCACTTTCTATATCCAATCACTTACTCGCTCATGCCACCAGCAGATCATAAACATCTCCAGAATCTTCCCTTTTCTTACATTTGAAACTCCAAAAACTTTCACTGTTGCTCTTATTCATTCTTGTCTTGATTATAGCAACTCTCTACTAATTGTTCTCCCTCTTACTAATCTCTTTCCTCTCCAATCTATCCTGAATGCAGCAGCCTCTTCTTGCAATCCAGCCGCCACACCAATGCCTCTATCTTGTGCCAGTTATTGCACTGGTTGCTCCTCCACTACAGAGAACAATAAAATACTTATCTCTCTCACCCATGAAGCTCTCCACTCTTCTACTCCACCCTACTTCTCCTCCTTAATCTCTGTCTACCTCCCGGCCTGTGCTCTCCATTCTGTATTCAGTGCAAAGTGTGAGTTCTGGTTTGGCTGGGTGAGAGGAGTCAAACCGGTATCTAAGGGGTAACATTTCTCCTTGCGGAGAACGACATGTTAAGCAAGGTGAGGAGACTTTTAAAGCTGCAATGCTCCTCTGGGAAATATGCAAATTTTCTCTTCAGAGAGGCAGAGGACCAGAACTCTAGTGCCACCCATTGGAAGTAGCAATCCTAAAAGTCAATAGTGACCCTTTAACGAGCCTTATCACATGACTTAGGATATAAGCCAGAAACACTTTTCCTTTCATAGGCTAAAGTAAAACCTTAAACCATTGACCATGATCAGGAGGAGTGTATGTCTGTCCCCGGTGTGCAGTTAGAATGTACAGTACATTGTGAGCTATACTGTAGAAAGTAACGTGTGGATACATTTTATAACTTTAAAGAGTTGTGGAATAAATTGGGGCTATATTATAAATTTTAGAAAATAAGTTATGGCATCCTGTATTCCAGAGAATATGAGTCAGTTCATATGATCAAGTACAAGTGCTGTAATCTTTCTAATGATTTGTTCATTCTATTGAATGCTTCATTTGTCTTTCTAGCCATCTTTGAAGATACATCCCGAGCTTTGATCATTCCGTCTTTATAAGTTTTATCATGGTGACTACTAGCATTATTCAAGTACATTCAGAACTAAACTGTTAGCTTGAAAAACCTTCTTGCAATTATCCTAGAGCATCTAAATGCATCAGATCTCCTTCTATTCGGCCAGATAGCTGCTGCTCCAGCAGTAAAGAAAGAATAAGGCTGCAGGGCTTTTTAGTGTTTTTTTCAATTGAAAGCAATATGTTATTAAAGTTAAATTAGGCATTATAATGTTCCGGGATTTTCATGAAAAATATTTCCTTGTAAGCCATGTTCCTTTACCTATATATCTTGGTCTTGATAGTTTTATGGTTTCATGTGTTATTTCCACTCTATATTTAGATCTATGTATGGATGCTGCAACTTTATGTGATATTTTTTCCTCTAATTTTCCACTGAATGCAGTTTGAAGTGGAGTTTGTAATTTGCCAAATATAACTTGAATTAATAAGCAGCATATCATGATATATTCGGCTATGTTCACATTGGTATTGAAAACTCTGTTTGAGGTCTGTGTCACAGATACAATCATATATGACAAAATAAATGGCACTGAACACAGTAAGTGCTATTTCTCTTTTCATATCTGCAGAATAAACCCACTGAACATCATTGTAAAAAGGGTTAGTTGGCTTTATCAGATGCTGTAGTTTGTTGCATCCCACAATGACATGGACATCAAGAGAGAAAGTCCTGCTCATTGTCTAGCTTCTCTATGAAAGACTTTAAAGGGGATGTCCAGGACTTTAACATTGATGGCCTTTCCTTAAAATATGTCTTAAATGTCTGATTGGTGGGGGTCCGACACCTTGCTGCTCAGTTGTGGTCACGTATAGTGATCACGGCCGGGTCCTACACTTTTGCCCCCTATTCAGATCAATAGTAGGTGAATGTGCGGTACCCGGCCACAGGCCACTATTCCGTCAAGAGAATTGTGCTATGCAACTCTGTAGCTGAGCAGTTCAGGCTGCCGCCAACACAGGGAACAGCTGATTGCGGTGGTGCCGGGTGTCGTACTCCCACCGATCAGACATTGATGATCAATCCTAACGATAGGTCATTAATGTTAAAGTCCAAAAAAAAAACCTTTAAAATAACATTTTAAACTTATTAACTTAACACAATAAAACTGACAACCCAAAGTGTAGCTTGCTTAACTCCACCTTTGTCAGTTAAGCAGGAGTCACTTCTACACCTGACCCTACTCCCAAGAGAACTTCCTTAATCAATTATTAGTAACACACCGGTCCACTAAACAACTGGACTGAGCCATTCAGGTAAACTCACAGGCCTCAAAGCATCCAATCTCCATTTACCAGCTCGTGACCAAAGTGTCTATAACATACCTGGTGGCGTCCTTGCATAGTGGTCCATCTCCCACTGTGCAGGAGCGCGCACTTGATCTCCGGTCCAGTCTGCTAGCCTGGCTTCCCTCCATGCTGTCTGTTTGCCTCTGTTTCTGCTGCTTAAGGGCGGCGCCCGATCACTTCCTGTTTCTTGTACCTGCTGCGGGCACACCCCTTGTGCGTCCTCAGCCTATTGCTGTCTGTCATCTGGTATTTAACCCAGCTCCTCCCAAGAAACCCTGCCTGAGCATTGTGTTCTGTCAGTTTGTTTCCGTTCACTGATGTGCCAGGTCCTGTCTATGTTTCCTGCTTTGCGGTATCAGTTCCCGTGTCTGAACTGTGTCCTGTCTGAACTATCTTCTAGCCTGTTGTCTTCTGTCTATCCTGGAGGCTGTATTTCCAGGCCAGTGTGAACACGCTCCTAGCCTGTTCTTTCCGCCTTCTAGAGGCCGCATACCTAGACCCATTCATGTATCTTGCCTGTTCCTGTCTGAACACGCTCCTAGCCTTTTCGTTCCGCCTTCTAGGGGCCACATACCTAGATTCGCTCATGTATCTTGCTGCTGTGTCTGTTCTTGTCTGTATACTCTCCTAGCCTATTACCTGTTTTTCTCTTTGTCCGTACCTTCCCTTTTCCTGCAGAATCTGATCCCGTACCTATCTCCTACTCGTTGTCTCTGTACTCCCGTTTGTGAGTTTAGAGTCCACTCGCTACTTCATTGCAAGTATCCTGTGTGTACCTGGTTCTGCCTTTCCCTTCCAGTCTGTTCCGTGTGAACAGAGCCCTGTCCCCTCTGCTCTGCCTTGCTTACCGCTCCGGCGGTTCTTGCCCGCTCTGCCCTGTCCACTGCATTTGCGGTTTCGCTTTGCTCAGCCCTGTCTACCGCGTCTGCGGTTTTGCTTTGCTCAACCCTGTCTACCGCGTCTGCGGTTTCGCTTTGCTCAGCCCTGTCCACCGCGTCTGCGGTTTCGCTTTGCTCAGCCCTGTCCACCGCGTCTGCGGTTTCGCTTTGCTCAGCCCTGTCCACCGGTAATGGGTCTGGGAGGTGGAACCTCTGAGCAACTATACAAGGGGGCAGTCCTTGTAAGGAAGCGGGTGGCTCCCAGGGAAGGCGGGCAGGTAGTCACGGCTAGTGACGGGGACAGTCTATGGGTAGAAGGGCAGGAGGTCACGGCAAGTGACGGGGACAGTCTCTTGACAGGCGGGTGGTCACGGCAAGTGACGGCAGAGCCTCCAGGTAGGCTAGCAGGCAGGTAGCAGGTGGACGCTCCCAGGTGAGCGGGCAAGAGTCTCTGGACAGGCAGGTGGTCACAGCACGTGACGGCGGAGCCTCCAGGTAGGCTAGCAGACAGGTAGTAGGTGAGCGCTCCCAGGTGAGCGGGCAGGCTGGTCCATAGACAGACTGACAGGTGTCGGAAGGCAGACCGTCAGACCGCAGGCTTGCAAGCAGGTAAGCGGATATCAGGCAGGTATCAAGCAGGAATCTGGCAGGTGACTGGCAGGTAACAAGCAGGAATCTGGCAGGTGACTGGCAGGTAACAAGCAGGAATCTGGCAGGTGACTGGCAGGAAACTGGTAACGGGACCTGAGGGCTGAAGCAGAGTGAAGGCTTTGCAACAACATTGCTCGGGCACCTCCATTTTGGAGGAGGTGCCTTATATATGGGAGGTCCTCCGGCAATTGGCCGGGGACTCCTTAGGACAGCGCGCGCGGTCCCTTTAAGAGAGGGGGAGCGCGTCTCTGCCTAGTACGGGGCAGAGACGCCGATGCTACACCACCGCGTCTGCAGTTTCGCTTTGCTCAGCCCTGTCCACCGCGTCTGCGGTTTCGCTTTGCTCAGCCCTGTCCACCGCGTCTGCGGTTTCGCTTTGCTCAGCCTTGTCCACCGCGTCTGCGGTTTCGCTTTGCTCTGCCCTGTCCACTGCGTCTGCGGTTTCACTTTGCTCAGCCCTGTCCACCGCGTCTGCGGTTTCGCTTTGCTCAGCCCTGTCCACCGCGTCTGCGGTTTCGCTTTGCTCAGCCTTGTCCACCGCGTCTGCAGTTTCGCTCTGCTCAGCCTTGTCTACCGCGTCTGCGGTTCTGCTCTGCTCAGCCTTGTCTACCGCGTCTGCGGTTCTGCTCTGCTCATCCTTGTCTACCGCGTCTGCGGTTCTGCTCTGCTCAGACTTGTCTACCGCGTCTGCGATTCTGCTCTGCTCAGCCTTGTCTACCGCACCTGCGGTTTCGCTTTACTCTGTTTGTTTACCGCATCTGCGGCTCTGAACTTGTCTCCCAGTCTGTACTGGACCCTACCCAGCCTGCGCTGTAGTCTGCCTGTTCCTGTATTCCCCCGTGTACGGAGTCTGACCTGGAGTAGACCCTGGTCCCTCTGCCCGGTTCCTCCCTGGTGCACTGGCGTCGTATGCCGTCGTGCGACCTTGGTCGGATCGGGCAGATACTTAGTTACGCCCCTCCAGGCACTCTCCGGTTCATGGCACAGTGGAATCACTACATATACACGCACACGCCGCTCAGCCCGGGCGTGTGCATTACAGTGCATTACAGTGTCCCAGTCTGACTTCACACACAGCTTCTACTAGACCCAGTGGTAGCCTTCTCAGGGTTAACGTCTTCTAAAACCAAAACCACTTTGGCTCCTATTGCCTGACTTCTCTCAAGGCTGACCTTTCCCCAAGCCCACACCACTTGACAAGCTGCATAGAGCTATGCAAACTTTCAAGGTGTCTTTAAAAAGCACACCAGGTGGCCTGCTATGTAGAGTCTCTCCAGACATTTGTCAGTCACACTAACTTTTTGTTTTTTATTAACAAGCTGTTCCAGTTCGCCGATAAGAGTTGTCAACCTTCCCAAAATTCCAGGACAGTCTGTAAATATAGGGCACTTTTTTGCCCTGTCAATAAAAAAAAGTTTAAGGTGTCCTTGTTTGTTTTTTTTTAGCTGAAGAATCTCATACATTTTGATAGTAATTATCCTCATTTTATAGATTACAGTAAATGCAGCTGATGCCTTCATATCAGAATTATGGGCAGTAAACACTTATTGCTTTAAATTACAATGATTTATTATAGTTTTCCAATGTGTCCATAAAAAATATTATCTGTCTTTGATTTTTTTTGATAACCTGTCTAGAAAAAAATAAATAATCAAGTTGGCGACACTGTCACTGATGCTCTCTGTTCAATAAGCAGCTCCAGCGCTCTGACATGCCACCAATGGACAAGTTCAGGCTAACAATTTACAAAATTGCAAGTCCTTCAGGGACCACATGCAGACTATCCTCATTTCTTCCCCTTTGACATCATAACACTTCCAGTGAGCTATGACTTGCATTATTTGAACCTTTCTTTCTGAGGCCTATATTCTAAGATTTAGCTGCATAGACTTCCCAAATACTCTATGTCACACACATTAGAAAGTTGTTAATATCAGTAAAAATTATTTAACAAGTTTCCTTTTACGAATGGGAATATATGCCCTGATGAGGAGTAAGTTCCTGCTTCAGAATATACAGTATATATGCAAAACTGTGTAAAAGTTTTAGGCAGGTTCTTCATTGTTTAATGGAATACAGTGGTGGCCAAAAGTATTGGCACCCCTGCAATTCTGTCAGATAATACTCAGTTTCTTCCTGAAAATGATTGCAATCACAAATTCTTTGGTATTATTATCTTCATTTAATTTGTCTTCATTGAAAAAACACAAAAAGAATTGTCCTAAAGCAAAATTGGATAGAATTCCACACCAAACCTAAAAAAGGGGGTGGACAAAAGTATTGGCACTGTTTGAAAAATCATGTGATGCTTCTCTAATTCGTGTAATTAACAGCACCTGTAACTTACCTGTGGCACCTAACAGGTATTGGCAATAACTAAATCACACTTGCAGCCAGTTAACATGGATTAAAGTTGACTCAACCTCTGTCCTGTGTCCTTGTGTGTACCACATTGAGCATGGAGAAAAGAAAGAAGACCAAAGAACTGTCTGAGGACTTGAGAAACCAAATTGTGAGGAAGCATGAGCAATCTCAAGGCTACAAGTCCATCTCCAAAGACCTGAATGTTCCTGTGTCTTCCGTGCACAGTGTCATCAAGAAGTTTAAAGCCCATGGCACTGTGGCTAACCTCCCTAGATGTGGACGGAAAAGAAAAATTGACGAGAGATTTCAACGCAAGATTGTGCGGATGGTGGATAAAGAACCTCGACTAACATCCAAAACAAGTTCAAGCTGCCCTGCAGTCCGAGGGTACAACAGTGTCAACCCGTACTATCCGTCGGCGTCTGAATGAAAAGGGACTGTATGGTAGGATACCCAGGAAGACCCCACTTCTTACCCCAAGACATAAAAAAGCCAGGCTGGAGTTTGCCAAAACTTACCTGAGAAAGCCTAAAACGTTTTGGAAGAATGTTCTCTGATCAGATGAGACAAAAGTAGAGCTTTTTGGGAAAAAGCATTAACATAGAGTGTACAGGAAAAAAAAGAGGCATTCAAAGAAAAGAACACGGTCCCTACAGTCAAACATGGCGGAGGTTCCCTGATGTTTTGGGGTTGCTTTGCTGCCTCTGGCTCTGGACTGCTTGACCGTGTGCATGGCATTATGAAGTCTGAAGACTACTAACAAATTTTGCAGCATAATGTAGGGCCCAGTGTGAGAAAGCTGGGTCTCCCTCAGAGGTCATGGGTCTTCCAGCAGGACAATGACCCAAAACACTCTTCCAAAAGCACTATAAAATGGTTTGAGAGAAAGCACTGGAGACTTCTAAGGTGGCCAGCAATGAGTCCAGACCTGAATCCCATAGAACACCTGTGGAGAGATCTCAAAATGGCAGTTTGGAGAAGGCACCCTTCAAATATCAGGGACCTGGAGCAGTTTGCCAAAGAAGAATGGTCTACAATTCCAGCAGAGCATTGTAAGAAACTCATTGATGGTTACCGGAAGCGGTTGTTTGCAGTTATTTTAGCTAAAGGTTGTGCAACCAAGTATTAGGCTGAGGGTGCCAATACTTTTGTCTGGCCCATTTTTGGAGTTTTGTGTGAAATGATCAATGATTTGATTTTTGCTTCATTCTCTTTTGTGTTTTTTCCTTGCAAGCAAAATAAATGAAGATAATAATACCAAAGAATTTGTGATTGCAATCATTTTCAGGAAGAAACTGAGTATTATCTGACAGAATTGCAGGGGTGCCAAAACTTTTGGCCACCACTGTAAATGTCCATAAAAAGACACCCTAATAAATGCGGAAAGAATGCTAAAAAAACACAAACAAAAAAAACACTGGCGGAGAAAAAACAACGATAATTGTAAAAAAAAAACACTAAAAGAGACACTTTAGATTACAAAACTCCAGAGAAAAAGAGATTCCAAAAACATCTCTGTTTGAAAAACGGACATTTTTGGCAACCTGAAATAGACGTGTGCACCTACACTAACAGTCTTGTCTTTGAGCTGAACAATGTTATCATTGGAGGTATTGAGCTACGTGTTGTCCATAGTTGTGAAGGTGTTAATATGAATTTTTTTTCCTCTAGAGCTAAAGTTAATTGAAGTCTTTATTAAAATTGTTATTCTAATTATACAAGGCAGTATGCATATGTATTCCTTTTAAATGCTTTGTTAATAGAAATTATATTCAATCTTAAAAACTCCGTTGAGGATCATAAAAACTAGGTAAATGAAAAAAAAGCTAGTATTTTTTTTTTTTATTTGAGCCGGATTAATTTTATTTAATAGCTCCACTGAACTGAAATATCTTAACTTTAGGTATAGCATTGTGAATCTAACTTTTCACTTCATTTATGTAATAATAAAAGCAAAATGTGAATATATTATGATATTAATATATATTTCCTTTATTATAATAATGCCCATGATAATATTTCACAAGAAGTGATTAAACCAGGAAAACATATGCAACCATAATCTTGAAGTGACTAAACTTTTATTGTATTGAAGAGGTACTACTAAGTTATTAAAGAGGTACCACAGCCAAAACTCTCAAATGTAGCCAACAGTAGGGAAGGACATATCCTACCTTGAGTATTAGAGGGGGAAGGGAGAGAAAGGGATAAAGAAATGTGACTATATAATATTAATATTTAACTTTTATAATTACCAATAAAACCACCAATAAAATTAAATTATTATTAAAAATTTCCCTATTGCTGACCAAGGAATCCCAATTTGGGGATGGGAGAGGATAAGACCCAGGTCCCCAACATATGTCCCAGTCTAGTTTTGGAATCTATATATTACAGCAGTTGAAATAAGTATTGAACACGTCGCCAATTTTCTAAGTAAATATATTTCTAAAGATGCTATTGACATGAAATTCTCCCCAGATGTAGGCAACAACCCATCCAATCCACACAGGCAAAGGAATCAACCCATTGATGTCCATAAATTAAGTTATGTGTAATAATGAGAAATGACACAGGGCAAAAGTATTGAACACATGAAGAAAGAGAGGTGCAAAAAGCCATGGAAAGTCATGACAACAGCTGAAATCTATCAGTAACTAGAAAGCAATCCTGCCACTCAGTGAAAAATAATATCAGCGGGTTCAACTGATGGCTTAAAAAAAGGTGTCTCTACCAAGGTGCCACACAATAAACATCTCATGATGGGTAAAACCAGTGAGCTGTTTCACAATCTTGGCAACCTTATTGTTTCAAAACATACTGACGGAATTGGTTACAGAAGAAATTCTAAAGTACTGAAGGTTCCAGTGAGAACTGTTGGGGCTGTGAACAAATGAGGTTGTGGGTTGTAATAATCACCTAGGCAGGTTAACAATGCAACTATTATTTATTCCTAACATCCATGGTGTTACAGCAATTCGGGCAAGTAGTCTGTAGTCACAGTTCATGCTCCATACCATGACAGCAGCAAATATCTCCCGGTCCTGTTGGCATCAACAATCCTTAAGATAGTTCCTCACATCCAGACGATAGATATCACGATAGATATCACGACCGTAGAATGTGTATCAAGCTCCAGCCGGCAACAACAGTCCTTAAGATAGTTCCTAACATCCAGACAATAGATATCACGACTGTAGCATATGTATCAAGCTCCAGCCAGCTACCGATCTCCATTCTCCATAGGCTATCCATACAGGGGCACCGGAACATCACCAACAAATTCTTGCCCCAAAGCATCACTGCACCAATTGCCCCAGTAAACATGGGGCTTATTGTTCGCCCTCTACTGGGATCAGCTCCCTGAATGGGCAGAAGTGTTCACACACTCCTCTTTAAACATTTGCTTTCAGCTCAAAGAATGACTAATGGTCCAGAAGCGGAGTCTCCAGCCTGTCTGCAGGGTTGTGTATTAGGGATACCCCTGCAAAGAGGAACAAAGAAACACATGCCCCCACCAGATGCAGGATAGAAATGTCTTCCTTTGTTTACTGTCACTGAATGGAAACATTGATTCCTGAAGCTGAATACTTTCCAGGTAAAAATAGTGCACTTAAACTGGCAAGCAAGCAAATCTCTAATAAACGCAACAGTAAGATCGACGTATCGGTGCTCCGTGCTGGAAAAAGTCCATGCCAAGCTCCTCACACTCCTCCCCTACTTTTTCAGCACGGACACGGATGTAAGAGGTTTCACCTTCATGAGAACATCAGCATAACACATATATCCAGCTTCTCTCATATGATCTTTCAGATCCTGCCAACTTCCCGATCTGATCACTGTTCTGACCTGGGAAACTCCACACGTAAAAGTCGAGAACCGAACTCGTATACATTGCGTCCATACACTGTGTCCTCTGCATCCCATGGATACTGGAAGCTGATGAAGGCAGGCAGAATGGCGTCACTCCCCCTGCGATTCTTCAGCTCGATGGTACAGATCTGTCCGTACCGATGGAACAACTCCTCCAGCTCATTCTCCTGTACATGGGCCCGTAAATTGCCCACATAAATGTGCCCGTCCTCAGAGTGCTGACCCTCAACCAGGAAGATGGTCACTTGGCGACCTGGTAAATAGTGTTCTGAGAGGACAAAATGTGGGCTGACCAGGGTGGTAGAAGACCCAGTGTCCCGAGGTCCCTCGGCCTCCTCCCTGATGACATCTACCTCCCAGTCCAAGTTCCTTCATGGTAACAGTCATTGTATTTTGTGCATTACTCACCACTGGCGGGGGGTTAGTCAGCATATTGAGATCCCTCTGTTCCCTCTCGGCTGATGCGGTGGGAACTGGCCCTTGGCTTCGGGTTACGACGTTAGCCCAGTGGCATCTACTGGTAGGTGCCGCACTACTCCTACATCCACCATTCCATGACTGTGACTCCAGTCTAAATGTAGTTGGGCCCTTCGAATGTTCAGAGATTCTCCTCTGACAATGTTGACTAACATATGGCTGGCAGGAACAATACATTGGTCCGATACTAAATGTTCTTTGATCAATGTGACTGAGGTTCTGGAGTCACAGAGCCCCATAGCCTCCATGACCTCTACCCAGACCATCTGCAGATGCTGGTTCATGTTCGCTGAGGTGTCCCATCTAGTCTGGGACACTTTTCCTTGTACCACATATGCCTCTTCCTCTTCCGGTCAGGGTAGTGGCATCCTCTCCCCCCCATCATTCCAGCCCCATTGCAGCACAGTGTTCAATGGTTGGGGACGTGGATGATGTGGGCTAGAATGTTCCCGGCATTCCCTGGCAAAGTGTCCCATGCATTCACAGTTATGGCAGCTTAACCCCCCTCACCCAGTGGGCTGTACTTGGGGGATGGGGAAGCCTTTCCCTCTTTGTGAAGTCCGAAATCCCCACAGTTCCTCCTCTCGCCGGTCCATGGGTCTCGCTGGCCTCCCTGTAAGCCCCTATTTCCAACTCGCTGGGGCTGTCCTTTCATGTAGCCTGGGTCAATTGGCAGACCAATCATTAGCCAGTCTTGCAGCCTCATTCAGACTGAGTGGTTTTCTATTCGCCACCCATTCTTTTAAGTCAGCTGGGAGCTTGGACATAAATTGTTACAGCATGAATATATCCAAGACATGTTCTGCTTCCTGAGCCCCATTCCTACTATACAACCAGTGCATGCTGCACGTAATGTGTTGGCAAACTCCCGGAGCATGTGTGCATTGGGCTTGTCAGTCTCTCGAAACTTACCCTGGTAGGCTTCAGGCGTGACGGCATACCTCTCTAGTAATGCACTGCGAATGGTATAATGACATTTCTGATGCCAAGAAGACAAGTTATTAAAAGCTTCTCTTGCTTTTCCGGGTAGGCCAGCACTCAAAAATCTGTGTCAGTCACTGACTGACACCTCGGACAGAGGTTCTCAAATAACTGGAGATGTTCATTAATATCTGAGGTGTCTTCATTGAACTGAAGTATGTCTCGGTACCTTAAAGATGCGGGCCACTCTATCCAGTGATTTACTATCATCTGCTCTGGGGTTGGTGGGGGTACTGTTACATGCACACCTAGATATTTGCTTAAGACTGCCGCCCGCTCTATCTCTGTGGCCCTCTCTCCTAGTGTGGCCAGCATCCTCCTCAACTCAGTCGGTCGATCCTCTCCCAGCCCTGGGCTCTATAGAGCTGCCCTCCTCCACTACTGTACTGACCTCCTCCTGTGGGTGTTCACGGTCCAAGTCCGCCAAGCATTGTATTAGGGTTGCCCAGTTGTCCTCCAGCAACCACTCTAGCTCTCTTCCAGAGCAAAGGGCTCTAAGCTCCTCCTTCTTGAGCCTTTTGTAGATGGAGTCTGCCATCTCTTCTGCCAAGTCACCGGTCAGTAACTTTCCCTGGTATGCTGTCCAGAGATAGGTGATCCCACTGCTACCACAACTTATGAAGATGTGAGATTGTGGGTTGTAATAATCACCTTGGCAGGTTAACAATGCAACTATTATTTATTCCTTACATCCATGGTCTTACAGGAATTCCTGGTAGATGGTAAGAATGCAATGTCCCCAGTCCACAAGATCCCTTCCTGGGGCCAATACTTCACTGCCCCCGTACCAGGCGATACCCACTGTCTCCCAACTTTTGGTTGGCCGACAGCTTTTCCCTGTGTCATTTTTCATTATTACACATAACTTAGTTTATGGACATCTATTGTTTGATTTCTTTGGCTGTGTGGATTGGATGGGTTGTTACTAGTGTTGAACGAGCACTAAAATGCTTGGGTGCTCGAAGCTCGGGCCGAGCTCACTGTGATACTCGGGTGCTCGACCCGAGCAACGAGCCCAGTGTTAGTCTATGGGAGACCCGAACATTTTTGGGGAGGCTCCCCCGGCAGTCTGTAGAAAGCCTAAAAAGTGCCCAAAACGATAGTGACAGTGCTCAAATGACATGGGGACAGCATGGGGATCGCCCCTGGAAGCATTTCTGACCCCCAGGTCACTGCTGTCAACAACGTGGTCAGAGGTATTAAGCCACTTTTGCGGGCTCACAATAAAACGTTCAAAAACGAAACTGAAACGGTTTTCCTGTGAAATATGTTAAGGAATTTCCTTTCCAGGGTAAAAACTTGTGTATAAGGTAAAATAAATAACCAAAAACAAAAATACTCCTCCACACCTTGGGCTATGTTCACAAGTAGCATTTTTCATGCGTTTTTGCACTTTTGTATTGCTTTCAACCGTGACAAATGCGTTCACCGGGAAATGTCATTTTAACATTTTACAACCTTATCTGGCCATGTGCTGTGTGACACATGCATACAGTGCTGAAAAGACAAGGGATCAGCATGGGGAAGACCCCTGGAAGCATCTCTGACCCCCAGGTCACTGTCTAAAAGTATGCCCATCAGAAGTGATCCTTGCCGCATCAGAAAATGCAGACTTGCAACTATCCCCGTGCAAGTCCTTGTCCCAGGGCAGTGTTCAATTGTACCTCCCCCATTCCTTGCAATGCAAGCGAAAATATGCAGCCAACCACCCACCCACCCACAGGCTGCAATACCATACTGCTAGCTTTCACTTGAAATGGGGCCTTTTAGTTTGGAGGAGGCCGAAGCTGGCCACTACCTCATGGCGGCTTCGGCAGCGAGGTATCCATACTCAGTCCCCAGCCGCCCGGAGGCCGGGTGTCCACGCTCGGTCCCCAGCCGCCCTGACTTCTCCTGTCACCTTCCCCCACACTTTTCTTAGCCTGGCCTGCTTTAGGGCAGCATTGGACGAGCCCACCAGAGAACCAGATTCCTCCGGTGGGCCCTGGCTTCTCCATCAGGGGAGTTGAGAGTGCCTAGGTGAGGAGCATGATGATGATGATAGAAGTTAGCATCCGCTTTGTTTTCTTGGAATGCAAGCACATGTATGTAGTAGTGGCTAGGCCTGAGGTGGTCCGCGTTTTGGAGCATATCCTACCTCCTCCGAGGATTGCTGGATGTTTTCCTGCTACTATCCCAGTTCTATGACTCCCGTTAAAACAAAACTTTAGGTGATAAATGATGGATGAGGTGGTGGCAAAGGAGAAAGAGCAGGAGGAACAGGGACCATTCACATCAATATCAGGCCAGTCAACCAGATATGTCTTGTAAGATATGTTTCTGTAACAAAAAGAGTGGTTCGGCTACACAGTTATAGGGCATACAGTGAGTGCAATGCCTACCAAAAATTTCGAGCCACTCCAATGCCCCTTGGAAATGACATGGAGGTCAGAGGGCGTTAACTAAACCTTTCTTTCGATTTATAGCAACTGGGTCTCCCGTGCACTGTTGGCCTAAGCAGTGAATGGAAGGTTTTCCAAAAATTATGAGGAACTGCAATGCCCCTTACAAGAGCCATGTGTGGCACCCCAGGGGTCTGGTCACCACAGTAATAGAGATATTACGTCGGAGAGCAAGTGGGAGGTTTCCTGGTCAGGATCCCTTAAACATGCAACATCCTCCTGCCCCAGTCCTGGGAGGGGAGAATTCTGCCCTTATAAACTGGATCTGGGGCCGGGTTGAGTAAGTCAGAGAACAGTCAGAGTCAGAGTGAGAGCAAGGGAAAGTAACAGCAATGAGCTCTGTAGGAGCTAGGAGCTAAAGAACAGGGGCTGGAAGATGAGCAGAGCTTGCCCTGGCCGAAGACAATAGGAACCGGACACAGGAGTCCGAAGCTGTGAGGACTTATATATCCAGCAGCAGAAACCAGCCGGCAGGGGATTTCAGGTCCTCTGGCCATAGAAGCCCGGAGGCTCAGTCACAAGCAAGGGACCAGCACCGCCGTCGTGGAGCGGAGGCTAACAGAAGGCCCCAAGTCACCAGCCATACGGGTGAGCACTACACGGTACACTCAGGGACGTGGGCTACTTCTACCCGCTTACAGCAAGGTAGCCAGGAAGAGTGCAGACAGACGGGGAGGCCTACAACTCCACCTGGCCAGGGGAACTCCTGCTTGCTCACAGACTGACCAGGCCTCTTATGCTAGCCAGTACTCCCGGGAGGGTCTACCTTATAATCATCAGTAAAGACCCTGAACTGCACTGCAAAGACTGTGAGTCGTTCCAGCTGCGCTCGTGCACCATCACCCCCATCATCCACACTCACTGCCCTGAGGCTATACTCCTCCCGAGGGGAGTTATCCCATTCTATGCTGCGCACACAACACCAGCCTCAGCGGTCTGCCTCGCAGCGGTGGTACTCCCTGACCGCAATCCACGGGTGGCGCAGTCGGACAATTAATCTCAAAACCTAAGAAAGACTGCCACTGGTTTGACCAGCCTGAGCCACGGGAACGGGTCACCGCCACGGAGACTACAGACCCCAGAGACCCGGCACCGGGTATCTCACACACGTGTACACACGGCCCAGGGGGCGCGTCACATGCAGTACATCATATTACAAACATAAGTCCCATTATTGGGGAGTGGGTGTCCCATAGTATTTGCTTATGCCTTGCAAGCAAAAGCTGCCAAAAATTAGGACGGAGCAACTTGCAATGCCCCTTACAAGAGCCATGCAGTACAGCATATTACAAACATAAGTCCCATTATTGGGGAGTGGGTCTCCCATAGTATTTGCTTATGCTTTCCCAGCAAAAGCTGCCAAAAATTAGGACGGAGCAACTTGCAATGCCCCTTACAAGAGCCATGCAGTACAGCATATTACAAACATAAGTCCCATTATTGGGGAGTGGGTGTCCCATAGTATTTGCTTATGCCTTGCAAGCAAAAGCTGCCAAGAATTAGGACGGAGCAACTTGCAATGCCCCTTACAAGAGCCATGCAGTACAGCATATTACAAACATAAGTCCCATTATTGGGGAGTGGGTCTCCCATAGTATTTGCTTATGCTTTCCCAGCAAAAGCTGCCAAAAATTAGGACGGAGCAACTTGCAATGCCCCTTACAAGAGCCATGCAGTACAGCATATTACAAACATAAGTCCCATTATTGGGGAGTGGGTCTCCCATAGTATTTGCTTATGCTTTCCCAGCAAAAGCTGCCAAAAATTAGGACGGAGCAACTTGCAATGCCCCTTACAAGAGCCATGCAGTACAGCATATTACAAACATAAGTCCCATTATTGGGGAGTGGGTGTCCCATGGTATTTGCTTATGCTTTCCCAGCAAAAGCTGCCAAAAATTAGGACGGAGGAACTTGCAATGCTGGCACCCTGGTGGTATAGTGATGGTGGAGGCTGAGGATAAGGAGAAGAAGATTAAACAGCCGAAACGAGGAAGCGTATACCCATGTGTGAGGGTGAAGCGGTGCATGTGAATACACCTCCCGAAATAACACAGTGGATTTGACTTTATGTTACTCTGCTGTCATTTGGTGGTGATGAGAAGTCTGGCCCAATCCAGCCCTTGTTCATTTTGATAAGGGTCAGCTTGTCAGCATTGTCAGTTGACAGGCGAGTGCGCTTATCAGTTATAATTCTCCCAGCACTAAAAACACGCTCCGATAGCACGCTAGCGGCAGGGCAGGCCAGGACCTCCAAGGCGTACAGAGCGAGTTCATTCCAAGTGTCCAGCTTGGATACCCAATAATTAAAAGGCACAGAGGAATCACGGAGGATGCTGGTACGATCGGCAAAGTACTCCCTCACCATCTTTTGAAACTTTCCACTCCTTGTGAGAGTACCCCGCGCCTCAGGGCCTGTAAGCTGGGCGGGTGTCAGAAAACTGTCCCAGAACGTTGACAGTGTTCCCCTGCCTCTGCTGGATTGGAGTTGCATCTCTCTCGCCTGTACGCCTTGGTTGGGCAACGAACTGTGACCTCTGCCGCTAGCGTGTTCAGATGGGAATTTTTTTAAGAGTTCTGCAGCAAGGGCCTTCTGGTATTGCCCCATTTTTGTAGACCTCTCCACCTCAGGAATAAGAGAGTGAAAGTTCTCCTTGTAGCGGAGGTCTACAAGTGTCACCAACCAGTAATGACTGTCACCCAACATTTTGACAACGCGAGGGTCACGGTTAAGGCAGCGTAACATAAAGTCAGCCATGCGTGCCAGACTGGTAACGGGCAAGATTTCCGTGTCCTCACCAAGATGACGACTGACCATGCTCTCCTCCTCCTCCTCCTCCTCCTCTTCCTCCTCCCCCCTGTCCTCAGGCCACCCACGCTGAACCGACGGTATGACACTTGTACAGGTACTACCGTCTACAACGCATGATAGCAGCTCCTGTTCTTCCTCCTCCTCCTCCTCCTCTCCCTCATTGTCCCCCAATGCACATTGGGATGAGATGAGGCTGGGATGTGTGTAATTGCCCGCTACGGCTTCTTGATCCATCTCATCATACTCTGGCTGCAATGCCTCCTCTTTAATTCTCTGCAGAGAGCGTTGCAAAAGACAGACAAGTGGGATGCTGACACTAATGATGGCTTCATCGCCACTCACCATCTTGGTGGCCTCCTCAAAGTTTGTCAGGATGGTACATATGTCAGACATCCAGGTCCACTCCTGAGGTCTTATGTGTGGAGTCTGACCTGAATATCGACGGCCTTGTTGCAGCTGGTACTCCACAACTGCTCTTTTCTGCTCACAAATCCTTTGCAACATGTGGAGGGTAGAGTTCCAATGTGTGGGGACATCACACACCAGCCGGTGTGCCGGAAGCTGCAAACACTGCTGCAACACAGCAAGGGCGGCGGAAGCTGTAGCCGACTTGCGAAAATGAGCTGACAGGCGGCGTACTTTCACGAGCAGATCTGGCAACTCGGGGTACGATTTAAGAAACCGCTGAACCACAAGGTTAAGCACATGAGCCAGGCATGGTACGTATGTGATCTCACCTCGCCTCAGAGCCGCCACCAGGTTACGGCCATTGTCACACACGACCATGCCGGGATGTAGGTTCAGCGGTCTCAGCCACAGATCTGCCTGCTCTTTCACAGCTGTCCACAACTCACAAGCAGTGTGAGGTTTATCACCTAAGCTTATGAGTTTCAGCACAGCCTGTTGCCGCTTGGCGGAGGCAGTACTGCAATGCTTCCAGCTTGTAACTGATGTGGTGATATCTGAGATGGAGGCTGAACATGAAGAGGAGGAGGAGGATGCGCAGGAGCTGTACACTGTGGGGGCAACTCTGACTGACATAGGGCCCGCAATCCTCGGTGTGGGGAGGATGTGTTCCGTCCCAAGGTCCGACTGGGTCCCGGCTTCCACTATGTTTACCCAGTGTGCCGTCAGAGAGATGTACCGTCCCTGGCCACAAGCACTTGTCCACGTGTCCGTTGTCAGGTGGACTCTCCCAGTAACTGCATTGTTGAGGGCACGGCAGATGCTTTGGGACACGTGCTTGTGTAGTGCGGGGATGGCACACCGGGCAAAATAGTGTCGGCTGGGGACCGAGTACCGAGGGACGGCCACCGCCATAAGATTGCGGAAGGATTCCGTCTCCACCAGCCTAAAAGGCAGCATTTCCAATGCAAGCAGTCGTGAAATGTGCGAATTTAGGACTGTGGCCTGTGGGGCGTTAGCTGCGAATTTCCGCTTTCGTTCAAAGGTCTGGGATATGGACAATTGAACGCTGCGGTGGGACATGGACGTGGACGTTGATGCTGTTTCTTGAGAAACTGCCATAACAAGTGAAGACTGAGAGGAGGGGGCATCTTTACATGCAGTATGGACAGGGGATTGCCTTGCACACACAACAGGGGGTTCTATTGCACGCACAACAGTGGAAGAAGCAGTGGTGACACCCGCTGACACTGGTTGTGGACCCTGGGTTTCGCCCCACAAAGTCGGGTGCTTTGCTGCCATGTGCCTGATCATGCTGGTGGTGGTCAGGCTGGTAGTTTTGTCACCCCTCCTGATGCTGGCATGGCAGGTGGAACATATGGCCTTTTTGTGGTTATCAGCAGAGTCTTTAAAAAAATTCCAGACTCTGGAAGACCTACCGCTTGTACTGGCAACGTCCCTCGTGTTGGTGTTACGGGGAACGGTTGCCTGCCTTCTGACTGCGGCCACCACACTGCTTCTTCCTGCCTGTTGGGGTACTCTGCCTCCCTCCCCCTGTGTGCTGCTGGCCTCACTCTGCATGTTCTCCTTCCACGTTGGGTCAGTTACTAGATCATCAACCACCTCCTCCTCTTCCACTTGCGCACCACGATCCTCCTCCTCACTTCCTGGCAATTGTGTCTCGTCATCGTCCACCTCTTGTGACAGATTGCCAACGTCGACTTCCTGTGGCCGTGGCTGTTCAAATATTTGGGCATCGCAACATGGGATCTCCTCTTCCACCACTTCAAACGTATCAGGCGAGGGGCCCAAATATGGAAATGGACCAGTGAACAGCTCTTCAGAGTGTCCAAGTGTGGGATCACTTGCTGTCTGACGCCACTCGGCATGGTGGGAGGAAGGAGCATCAGGGTGAGGAGGAGTATGCGGTCGAGACTCACGGCTACTAAGAGTTGACCGTGTGGAAGACAGACCAGAGGTGGTGGTGCCCAGGTAACTGGAAGTATTGTCTGCTCAGTTCTCAATACTGGTGTTGTTCTGTGCTTCCCTAGTAATTTGGTCAAGAAGTGGGAGCGAGAAGATGTGGCTGTTGGTTGTGGCACATTTTCACCTTGGCCACGGCCCCGTCCTCTGCACGAACCATCACCAGAACGTCCACTTCCACGTCCCTTGCCACGCGCCTTGCCCATTGGAAATGAAGTAAAATAGATTACACTTGCACTATCAATGGAAAAAGGGTAATAAAGAGTAGATTAGAACCGTGGAAGATGAAAACCACAGTTATTGTTTACTGGGGTATACCACACTTTTTTAAATAGAGATATTTGCGGCTGAACAGTGAGCAACACACTCAAACTGCTTTTTTTTTAGATACCAAAGGCCCAAAACTGGATAGTACAGCGATTTGACCTGTGGAACTGCGAAACCACACTGGGATGTCGGGCCTACACAAGACTATTTTCAACAGATATATTTTTGTGTCACAACAGTCAGGAGACACTACTGTTTTTCTTTACGGAAAAAACTACCAAAACCTGAATAATAGAGATTTTTTACCGTGGAACAGCAAAACCACAGTTATAATTTACTGGTGTATAGCAGGCTTTTTAAAATATATATATATATTTGCGGCTGAACAGTGAGCGACACACTCAAACTGTTTTTTTTTAGATACAAATGGCCCAAAAGTGGATAATACAGAGGTTTGTACCATGGAACTGCAAAACCACACTTGTATTTCTCGGGCCTACACCAGACTATTTTCAACAGATATATTTGTGTCTGAAAAATCAGGGAGACACTATTTTTTTTTTTTTTTACAGCAAAAAACGCAAAAAGCAGGATAATAGAGATTTTTTACCGTGGAACAGCAAAAGCACACTTCTGTCTCTCTGGCCTACACCAGACTATTTTCAACAGATATATTTGTGTCTGAAAAATCAGGGAGACACTATTTTTTTTTTTTTTACAGCAAAAAATGCAAAAAGCAGGATAATAGAGATTTTTTACCGTGGAACATCAAAACCACAGTAATAATTTACTGGTGTATACCAGGCTTTTTAAAATATATATATATTTGCGGCTGAACAGTGAGCGACACACTCAAACTGTTTTTTTTAGATACAAATGGCCCAAAAGTGGATAATACAGAGGTTTGTACCGTGGAACTGCAAAACCACACTTGTATTTCTCGGGCCTACACCAGACTATTTTCAACAGATATATTTGTGTCTGAAAAATCAGGGAGACACTATTTATTTTTTTTTTTTACAGCAAAAAATGCAAAAAGCAGGATAATAGAGATTTTTTACCGTGGAACAGCAAAAGCACACTTCTGTCTCTCTGGCCTACACCAGACTATTTTCAACAGATATAATTGTGTCTGAAAAATCAGGGAGACATTATATATTTTTTTTTTTTTACAGCAAAAAATGCAAAAAGCAGGATAATAGAGATTTTTTACCGTGGAACCGCAAAAGCACACTTCTGTCTCTCTGGCCTACACCAGACTATTTTCAACAGATATATTTGTGTCTGAAAAATCAGGGAGACACTATTTTTTTTTTTTTTTACAGCAAAAAATGCAAAATGCAGGATAATAGAGATTTTTTACCGTGGAACTGCAAAACCACACTTGTATTTCTCGTCAACAGATATATTTGTGTCTGAAAAATCAGGGAGACACTATTTTTTTTTACAGCAAAAAATGCAAAAAGCAGGATAGTAGAGATTTTTTACCGTGGAACAGCAAAAGCACACTTCTGTCTCTCTGGCCTACACCAGACTATTTTCAACAGATATATTTGTGTCTGAAAAATCAGGGAGACACTATTTTTTTTTTTTTTTACAGCAAAAAATGCAAAAAGCAGGATAATAGAGATGTTTTACCGTGGAACAGCAAAAGCACACTTCTGTCTCTCTGGCCTACACCAGACTATTTTCAACAGATATATTTGTGTCTGAAAAATCAGGGAGACACTATTTTTTTTTTTTTTTACAGCAAAAAATGCAAAAAGCAGGATAATAGAGATTTTTTACCGTGGAACTGCAAAACCACACTTGTATTTCTCGGGCCTACACCAGACTATTTTCAACAGATATATTTGTGTCTGAAAAATCAGGGAGACACTGTTTTTTTTTTTTTTACAGCAAAAAATGCAAAAAGCAGGATAATAGAGATTTTTGACCGTGGAACAGCAAAAGCACACTTCTGTCTCTCTGGCCTACACCAGACTATTTTCAACAGATATATTTGTGTCTGAAAAATCAGAGGCACACTTTTTTTTTGGGGGGGGGGGGGGCACCAAAAGGTTAATAAGATGGGTATTTGTACATTGTGAAGGAGGAAAAAAAAAAGAGGATTTAGATAAAAAAAAAAGGATTTTTCCTGGCCCCCGGGACCTGGAGCTAAGTCCAGCAATTTCAGCAACAGGAGCAGCACACAGGACTGTAATGCAGCGTTTGCTGGTATAACCACTGCGTCTCCTATACAGCCTGCCTGCCTTCCTGCCTGATATACCTGGGATGGATATTAGTCCTGAGAAGGACTGTTTATTTGATCTGGCAGCCTTTACAGACCCTACACTAACTATTTTGCAGGATATATCTCTCCCTAAATCAGCAGCGCTGTCCCTACACTGTCTAATCCGGAGCGACTGTGTCCAAGATGGCGGCGCCCGGTTTTAAATACTCGAGGTGACGCTGTGCGGCCAGCCAATCACTGTAATGCCCACAAACAACATGGCTGCGGCATTACAGTGACTGGCTGGCAATCCCTGCATGTTCATTGGCTCTGTAAAGAGCGCCAAACATGCAGGGCGGAGACCCGAGCTCCCGCCAGAGTAACCCGGAAATGCTTGGTGCTCGCCGAACATCCGAGTAGCGTGATGCTCGGGCGAGTACCGAGCAGTGTCGAGCATGTTCGCTCAACACTAGTTGTTACCGACAACTGGTGAGAATTTCATGTCAATAGCACCTTTAAAAATATATCTACTTAGAAAATTGCAAAATACTGTATATGTGCAGTACCAGCAAAAAGGCAAATATTTTTAAGTGGGTGCAACGCCTCATAGGTAATACCAAACCTTGAAAAAGTTCCTCACTTGGAAAGAAACGTTGCCTGGACCTGATGGGTCAATAAACCACTATATTTTGGAATCCTTAAAGTGCTGCCTTCATCTTTTTAGGACATACTTAGAAAATTGGTGACGTGTTCAATACTTATTTCACCTGCTGTACATAGTAAGGAGTGATAATATAATAATTAGAGAGCAGCACTATAGTTATGTCAGATTATATTTGGGAATGAATGGTTATACAAATCATGAAATGATTTAGGGTTACTATACTCTTGCTGATATGATATATAATGTGATAGTAGTAGACTGTTAGTATGTAACAGCAGGTATTGATTTATATGAGTTGTAAATAATGATATCTAAATTAGGCTGAGTTCACACGATGCGTTTTTAATGCGTTTCCGCGGCGTTTTTGCAGTTGCGTAAACGCCGCGGAAACGCATTAAAAACGCATGGTAGAAGGGCAGCAATGTTCCCCAATTGAAATCTGCATGTGTTGTGCCCATGATGCGGATTTTTCCGCAGCGTAAACGCTGCGCTCAAAAATCCGCAGCATGTCAATTAATTTTGCGTAAACGCTGCGCTTTCGCCGCCATTGACTTGCATTAGAACGCGCCAATTCCGCAAGACTGCATTTGTACTTGCGCTATTGGCGCGTTCTAATGTGCGGATGGTACCCGGGTGTGGAGGAGAGGAGAGTCTCATCCACACCCAGGTACCATTAAAAAAGCTGTAAAAAAAGAATAAAATAAAAAATAAATGTATACTTACCTTCTGTCGGCCCGCGCACCGCTCCTGCTTGGTTCCCGGCACTTTGCAGTGAGTTGAAGGACCTGCACTGACGTCAGAGTCATGTGACGGGTCACGTGACGCTGACGTCGGCAGGTCTTTCAATTCAAAGTTGCCGGCGAGGGAGAACGGATTGAGCAGGACAGCGCGGGCCATCAGAGGGTAAGTATACATTTATTTTTTATTTTTACCACTCTCTCGGGTCACACTATATAAATCCATGCCGGTTGCATGGATTTATATAGTGTGACCTAGTTGTCAAGCACTTTCCAGGTGATGCTAAAATCGCCTGGAAAGCGCTTGTCAATCCACATGCGGAAACGCATGTGGAAACGAATGTGAATCCGCATGTATTCCGCAGGAAAAACGCATGCACAATCTGCATGCGTTTTTTCTGCCAGGGAGATGCAGAAATGATGCAGAAATTTTCTGCTTCATTTCTGCATCGTGTGCACATACCCTTAACAAGCCATAAGACATGTATTATTGAAAATTAGAGTTTTTGCACTAAATTAATTAAACATTTCATGTGTGATTTTAGAACAAAACTCTGCTGAGGCTTGTATAAGCTGTGAAAATCCTGTTGCCGATTTTTGCAACAATGTATTGAGTTAGAGTCTTTGGTATTGTTGCAAATGCACCTGTAATTCTACCTCTCCTTGTACTTGGTCAAAACTATCGTCCCAATACACGTTTCAACAACTGATTTGGCTTCTTCTGGGGGTGGAACCTGCCACACAAGCAATCTTTTTATAGGTTATTTACTGATTGGCTGTGAGAACTGTCAATCAGATTAACCTGCATTAAACCAAATAGACTAGACAAACGAATTATGTGTTCTATTATAGTATAATGGAGAATATATTAGCATTTTATTCTTAGATAGATACAATTATAAGCTATGGTTCATTCAAAGATGTGGTGTCACAGTCATGGATTTGTATTCTTAGTTATTGCATTATAAAAAATCGTATTTTTATTTCATTATGTTATTGTTCAGGGGATCACAATAAATTCTAATAATTTTACGATACTGTATATTCCCGTTATGGGTTTTAGCTCATCCATAAATGATATAAACTATTATAATTTTAATTTATAATCTCTTCATTCCTTCATTTATTATATTAACATTATGTAAAACAGAGTGGGTTATATTAATACTGATTCACATAATTCATAGTAACCCATATCTTGTAGATTTAATTTAAGATTCTTGCAATCAAGTTTCCTATCATAACTATGACATCACATATGATGAAGTCATAGCCTCCTTAAAAAAACAAAACAACCAAAGTCGTAATTCTCATTTAGTCCCTGTGGGCTCACCAAGTTCATCTTAACCCCTTCATGACCAGTCAATTTTTCCATGTACAGTGGGGGAAATAAGTATTTGATCCCTTGCTGTTTTTGTACGTTTACCCACTGACAAAGACATGAACAGTCTATAATTTTACGGGTAGGTTAATTTTAACATTGAGAGATAGAATATCCCAAAAAAATCAAGAAAATCACATTGTATAAATTAGATACATTTATTTGCATTTTGCAGTGAGAAATAAGTATTTTATCCCTCTGGCAAACAATACTTAATACTTGGTGGCAAAACCCTTGTTGGCAAGCACAGCAGTCAGACATTTTTTGCAGTTGATGATGAGGTTTGCGCACATGTCAGGAATTTTGGTCCACTCCTCTTTGCAGATCATCTCGAAATCATTAAGATTTCGAGGCTGTCACTTGGCAACTTGGAGCTTCAACTCCCTCCATAAGTTTTCTATGGGATTAAGGTCTGAAGACTAGCTAGGCCACTCCATGACCTTACTGTGCTTATTGTCTTGCTGGAAGACCCAGCCATGACCCATCTTCAATGCTCCTACTGAGGGAAGGAGGTTGTTGGCCAAAATCTCACGATACATGACCCCATCCATCTTCCCTTCAGTACGGTGCAGTCGTCATGTCCCCTTTGCTGAAAAGCACCCCCAAAGTATAATGTTTCCCCCACCATGCTTCACGGTTGGGATGATGTTCTTAGGCTTGTACTAATCCTTCTTCTTCCTCCAAACACGGCGAGTTGAGTTAATGCCAAAGAGCTCAATTTTTGTCTCATCTGACCACAGCACCTTCTTCCAATAACTCGCAGAATCATCCAGGTGTTAATTGGAAAACTTCAGACGGGCCTGCACATGTGCCTTCTTGAGCAGGGGGACCTTGCGGGCACTGCAGGATTTTAAACCTTTAAGGTGTAATGTGTTGCCAATGGTTTTCTTAGTGACTGTGGTCCCATCTGCCTTGAGATCATTAACAAGTCCCCCCCGTGTAGTTTTAGGCTGATCGACACCTTCCTCATGATCAAGGATACCCCACGAGGTGAGATTTTGCATGGTGCCCCGGATTGATGTCGATTGACAGTAATTTTGTATTTCTTCCATTTTCTTACTATTGCACCAACAGTTGTCTCCTTCTCACCCAGCGTCTTACTTATGGTTTTGTAGCCCATTCCAGCTTTGTGCAGGTCTATGATCTTGTCCCTGACATCCTTAGAAAGCTCTTTGGTCTTGCCCATGTTGTAGAGGTTAGAGTCTGACTGATTAATTGAGTCTGTGGACAGGGATCTTTTATACAGGTGACTATGTAAGACAGCTGTCTTTAATGCAGGTAACGAGTTGATTAGGAGCGTCTAACTGGTCTGTAGGAGCCAGAACTCATAATGGTTTGTATGGGATCAAATACTTATTTCTCACTGCAAAATGCAAAAAAAATTTATCTAATTTATAAAATGTGATTTTCTTGATTCTTTTTTGCATATTCTATCTCTCAATGTTAAAATGAAACTACCCTTAAAATTCTAGACTGCTCATGTCTTTGTCAGTGGGCAAACTTACAAAAACAGCAAGGGATCAAATACTTATTTCCCCCACTGTACATATTCGTATGAGGGCTTGATTTTTGCTGGACAAGTTGTACGTTTGAATGACACTATTCATTTTATCATGTGATGCACTGGAAAGTGGGAAAAAATTTCCAAGTGCGTTGAAATTGCCAAAAAAGTGCAATTCCACAATTGTTTTTTGGTTTATTTATTTAGCATGTGCACTATACAGTAAAACTGACCTGGCAATATGATTCTCCAGATCAGTACGATTACGCAGTAGAGATGAGCGGTGTTTGACTCGAACTGTTCGCCAATCTCAAATTCGAGCTGTTTTGGGCGGTGTGCGAGCCGTTCGACAAACCCGAACGATTTGCAAAAAATCTGGCTGTTCGAGGTTTTGTTCGATAACTGTTCGTGCACCAAAATTGTAACTGGATTTTTTCACAGTAATTCTGTTAATCAATGTTAATAGACAGTTTCAGTGTAGAGTGGGCCAGGGGAGGGGCAGGGGATGGATCTCTGCAGAAATAATGCCGATCTCCATTTTTTTTTTCTTTCCCGCATTTACAGTGGGAAGGTGCAGTCTGTCAGCCTATCAGCAGCGCACACACGCAGCAAAGTGCTTTTTTTTCACACAAGCAAGGGCATGTGCCATTGGCTGTGTATGTGACATGTCCTTGCCCTTTAAGACCCAGCCATTTTCCCCGTCGCCACCATTTTCTTACTGCTGCAGCTGAGTGTTAGACGGCACCGCTGCTGTGGGCGCTATACTTTGTAACTGTGTGAATTGTAAGCGAATTTGCTGTTAAATAGACAGATAGGTTTAGGGAGTAGGGACTGGTTGTAATTGCAGCCCTTTTGAGGGCTAGTTTACAGCAGTTCCTAGCACTTTTTGCCAGGCAGGTCTGTGCCAGTGCTGTGCAAGTGTTTTTCACAGCATTTGGCTAAATCTAGCTAAGCCAATCCTTTTGGGCCTCTAGCAGTGTGTGTTAGTCAGTGGAGTAGCCTATCTGTGTTACAAGCTACACCACCTGTGTATCTAATACCAATTTTTTACTGCACCTAGCCAAGTAAAACCTTTTGGGCATAGCAGCAGTGTCTGTTACTCATTGGAGTAGCCCATCTGTACCAAGCTACACCACCTTTGTATTTAATAACAATTTTTTACTGCATCTAGCCAAGTAAAACCTTTTGGGCATAGTAGCAGTGTCTGGTAGTTAGTGGAGTAGCCCATCTGTACCAAGCTACACCACCTTTGTATTTAATAACATTTTTTTACTGCATCTAGCCCAGTAAATCCTTTTGGGCCTGTAGCAGCGTCTGTTACTCATTGTAGTAGCCCGTCTGTACCAAGCTATACCACCTTTGTATTTAATAACAATTTTTTACTGCATCTAGCCCAGTAAATACTTTTGGGCCTGTAGCAGTGTCAGTTACTCATTGTAGTAGCCCATCTGTACCAAGCTACACCACCTTTGTATTTAATAACAATTTTTTACTGCATCTAGCCAAGTAAAACCTTTTGGGCCTGTAGCAGGGTCTGGTAGTCAGTGGAGTAGTCCATCTGTACCAAGCTACACCACCTTTGTATTTAATAACAATTTTTTACTGCATCTAGCCCAGTAAATCCTTTTGAGCCTGTAGCAGTGTCTGTTACTCATTGTAGTAGCCCATCTGTACCAAGCTACACCACCTTTGTATTTAATTAATTTTTTTACT
Source organism: Phyllobates terribilis (assembly GCF_046119375.1). NCBI lineage: Eukaryota > Metazoa > Chordata > Amphibia > Anura > Dendrobatidae > Phyllobates > Phyllobates terribilis. Next base: position 186,614,386 of record NW_027362761.1, read on the forward strand.
GCATCTAGCCAAGTAAAACCTTTTGAGCATAGTAGCAGTGTCTGTTACTCATTGTAGTAGCCCATCTGTACCAAGCTACACCACCTTTGTATCTAATAACAATTTTTTACTGCATCTAGCCCAGTAAATCCTTATGGGCCTGTAGCAGTGTCTGTTACTCATTCTAGTAGCCCATCTGTACCAAGCTACACCACCTTTGTATCTAATAACAATTTTTTACTGCATCTAGCCCAGTAAATACTTTTGGGCCTGTAGCAGTGTCTGTTACTCATTGTAGTAGCCCATCTGTACCAAGCCACCTGTGTATCTAATACAATTGTTTTACTGCATCTAACCCAGCCAATCCTTTTGGGCTAGTACCAAAGTTTGGCCACTCAGCTCTGCTCGGTTTCCATCCATTGTTTTTTGTGCAAACAACTACAGAGTTGTCAATTAGTTAACCACCAAAATGAGTGACAAAAGGTCTGCTGCTGGTGGAAAGGGGAATAGGCATGTTGGAAAGGGAAAAAAAGGTTGTGTCCGTGGGGGAGGTGTTAAAGCAACAGTGACATCTGCAGAAGAAAGACCATCTTCCAGCCAAACTAAGATGTCTACTTCTTTTCGTGGACAATGTGATACGATCCCTTTCTTACGGACACGCCCATCGCTACAAATTCCAGATGAGGCACAAAAACAGCAGGTGCTTCAACGGATATCAAGTGCTCCTTCAAGTGGGCTCTCCTCCACCTCAACTTCAACATCACAAATACTCCAGTCCTCAGAGGTGTCACCCCAATCGCACTTGCTTCCTCACAGCTCCCAAGTCTCCAGCTGCCCGTCTGAGTATGGGGTAACACAGATGGTTGAGTCTGCACAGCTGTTTACTCATACTATAGCCTGGGAAATGGAGGTCTGCTCCAGAGCTTCTGTTAATCCAGACGAGGAAATGATCTGCAATGATGCCCAGAATCTTTATGAGTCGGATCCAGGACCAGATGAAGAAGGTTCTGAGCATAATGTAGACCCTCGTTCCCAAACTGTAACTCCTGTTGGTGGAGACAATGATGAAGACGATGATGAGACTCAAATACCTGATTGGAGCGACAACTTGACTTTTCGGTCAGGCCAGGAAGAGGTTGGCTCTGAGGACGACGGGTGTGAGAACACACAGGGTGATGATGACGAGGTTGGAGATCCCACTTACTGTCAACCCACAGTCAGCCAGTCGATGAGGTCAGCAGAGGAGGTGGAGCAGGATGCTAATGACGACGAGGTTAGGTTGCGCCTTCCTGGACAGAGACGGAGTACTGGAAGCACGTCAACAACTGCATCCTCAACCACAACTCTGCCTCTGACCACAAGTCGTGGTGGCTCTTCAGGTCGCATGGGCTCTAAGCCTTGCATAGCCTGGGCATTTTTTCAGATCGATAAGGATGACCCAACTCGTGTTATCTGTAATATTTGTCACCAAAAGCTAAGTAGAGGCCAAAAAATCCATAGTTTGAGTACTTCATGCATGAACCGTCACATGGATATGAAGCATAAGTTGCAGTGGGAAGCTCACTGTGCTACAATGCGGCCTAGCGGGCCAGGCCAACAACTGTCTGCCCCATCTTGTGCATCCGTGGCCTCTTCATCCTCTGTGACTGGGGGGACAGCAGTCACACATGCTTTTGGACGCAGACCTGCCACCTCTTTACCCGCAACAGCCAGTGTGATTGGCAGGTCATCATTTCATTTGGAAGTGGAAACACCAGCTGGTGTTGAGCGCACTCCGACGTCGAGAGCACCACCTTTGGATCAAGGCAACCTAACTTTTCCACCTGCATCTTCCTCACAGACCAGCAGTTTGCCGGGGACACCCTACTCAACCCCGTCTAAGCACAACAGCAAGCCCTCGGTCCCTCAGATGTGGACAAGTAAAAGACCATTTCCTCCTAGCCATGAGAAAGCTAAGAGGTTGAATTTCACCATCTGCAAGCTGCTGGCTACAGAAATGCTGCCTTTCCGCCTGGTGGACACAGAAGATTTTCGAGACCTTATGTCCGTCGCAGTGCCCCAGTACCAGATGCCCTGTCGGCACTACTTCTCAAAGAAAGGTGTGCCTGCGCTACACCAGCATGTCGCACACAACATCACCGCTTCTTTGAGAAACTCTGTGTGTGACAGGGTGCATTTCGCCACAGACACTTGGACAAGTAGGCATGGACAGGGGCGTTACATGTCGCTGACTGGGCACTGGGTAACTATGGTGACAGCAGGACAAGGGGCTGCTGTCCAAGTCTTGCCGTCCCCACGAGTTGTGCGTCAATCCTCTTTATCTAGAAGTTCCTCCACTGCTTCTGCCTCCTCAACCTCCTCTTGGTCCTCCACCTGCACCCAAAGCCTGTCTGGTAATGCCACCCACGTTCTAACTGCGCAGAAGGAATCCTGCACACCTCCTTACTATGCTGGCAGCAGGGCTCAACGGCATCAGGCGGTGTTTACTTTGAAATGTCTGGGAAATGTGAGTCACACAGCTGAGGAGTTGTGGTCAGCTCTGGAGACCCAGTTTCATGAATGGTTGTCTCCACTGGACCTGCAACCAGGGAAGGCCATGTGCGACAATGCTGCAAACCTGGGGCAATGTCACACACGTCCCTTGTATGGCTCACGTGTTGAACCTGGTTGTCCAGCAATTTTTAGCCCACTATCCCGGACTAGATGGCCTTCTGCAGAGGGCACGGTCGCTGTGTGCTCACTTCCACCGTTCGCATCCCGCAGCTCAATGACTTACATCTCTACAGAAGTCGTTGGGCCTGCCAGTTCACCGGCTGAAATGCGATGTGCCGACACAGTGGAATTCAACTCTGCACATGTTGCAGCGACTGTGGCAGCACCGACAAGCCCTGGTGCAATACGTTCTGACGTATAGCCTGGGCCAACGAGATCCAGAGGTGGGGCAAATCATGCTGCAGGAGTGGTCTCAGATCAGGGTCCTATGCACCCTTCTGCACAGTTTTGAAATGGCGACGAAGATGTTTAGTGCTGACGATGCCATTATCAGCATGACTATTCCGGTGATTTACATGCTGGAGCACACGTTAAACAGAATTCGGAGTCAGGTGGTGGGACAAGAGGAGGTGGAGGAAGTAGAGGAGGAGTTGTATGCGGAAGGGATAACATCTCCAAGGTCCAGACGGTCGGCAGAACCAAGGTGGCAGGCATGGGAGGGTGGGGGAGAGGGATTAAACGTGGCGCATTGAAGCAACCAAACTGTTGAGGAAGGTGCAGGAGCCGAGGAAGAAGAGGAGGACGAACTGGCGATGGGCATGGAAGACTCATCAGATGAGGGAGACCTTGATCACATTTCTGTTGTGCGAGGTTGGGGGGAGAGGGCAGAGGAAGGAAGCATGATTCTTACCTCGCTATCAACACAACAAGGACTTGGTCCTCCTGGATGCACAAGACACATGAGTGCCTTCTTGCTGCACTACCTGCAACATGACCCTCGGATTGTCAGAATTCGAAGTAATCCTGACTACTGGGTTGCCACACTCTTAGATCCCCGGTACAAAAGTAAATTTGCCTAAATAATTCCTGCCATAGAAAGGGATTCACGCATGCAGGAGTATCAGCAGAGGCTGTTGCAGAATCTTACATGTGCTTTTCCACAAAACACCAGTGTTCCACGTAGGGAATCTCACAGTTCTAACTTGCCAACCGTGGGACTGTCGAGTCTTCATCACTCAAACCGTAACAGTAACACAGTATCTGCTGGTAACAGCACTTTTGTGGAATTGTTTAACCACTTTTTTAGACCATCCTTTGCAAGGCCACAGGAGACAAGAAGTCTGACACATAGTCAACGCCTAGAGAGGATGGTACAGGAGTATCTCCAAGTGAACATCGAAGCCATGACTGTGTCACTGGACCCTCTCTCATTTTTGGCTTCCAATCTGGAAAAATGGCCGGAGCTCGCCACTCACGCCTTGGAGATCTTGTCATGCCCTGCAGCCATCGTTCTCTCTGAACGTGTGTTCAGCGCTGCTGGTGGTGTGCTGACAGATAAGCGCACGCGGCTGTCCACTGAGAATGTAGACAGACTCACGTTCATAAAGATGAACAAATCATGGATCCGCAAGGACTTTTCTACCCCTGTGTCATCCTGGGGAGACTAAAATCTTCAGGATTTGGTAAAATGATCTCACCAACCGTTTTAAGCAACTCTGGGGCAATTGATGCCACTTAAGTGGTGTCTGTGCCACAATTTTTAGAAAAAATGGAGACTCTTTTTGGAGTCCCCTTGCTGTGTTTTACGTGATGTTGGCATCGTCAATTCCAGGTGGGTTGGGTCGCCTCCCCCCCTTTTAACCGTAAGAAACTACATTCACTATGGCTTGGGGTAACACAGATGTTTGAGTCTGAAGAGCTGTTTACTCAGAGGTCTGCTCCAAAGCTTCAGTGTCTGCTAGTCAGCGTAGTAGCCCAGCTCTGAAGCAAGCTACACCGCCTGTGTATCTAATAAGAATTTTTAACTGCATCTAGCCTAGGCAATACTTTGCCCGTAGTAGCCCAGCTGTGAAGCAAGCTGCACCGCCTGTGTATCTAATAAAATTTTTTAACTGCATTTAGCCCAGGCAATACTTTGGGCGTAGTAGCCTAGCTGCGAAGCAAGCTGCACCGCCTGTGTATCTAATAAGAATTTTTAACTGCATTTAGCCCAGGCAATACTTTGGGCGTAGTAGCCCAGCTGCGAAGCAAGCTGCACCGCCTTTGTATCTAATAAGAATTTTTAACTGCATCTAGCCTAGGCAGACTGTGCGGACCCCCAACCAAACCCAGATGCTCAGCCCCCCTACCGCCCCCCTTTCCTTGACAATACAATAATGTAACTCTTACAACTGGATGGGTGAGGATCGGTCACAGCTTTATTAACTCTTTATACTCATTCCATTAGAAAGGCATTTTATTTCTAAAATAATTCAGCTTGTTGCAGCATGCCCTGTGTCTCCACACCGGCAAGTTGGCCAACAAGTGTAACTCTCCAACATGTCCTTTCGATTTCCAGGCCACGGAGGATCCTGCGAACTCGCATGCAGGACTCTGACCCCCATCCATCACTCTTATCGCTTGTTCCACTCCGTCCTGGAGTCCTGACAGGAATATGTCCAGTCCAATATCCATTAAGTGAACACCGTCGGGCCGTATGAGGCCTGCTTTATCTTCTTCCAGTTGTTGGTGTCGTATCACTACACCGCCTCTGTCTCTTCTAAATTTTGCCATCCGAATATTTATTACCCGCCTTGTCCGGTCGATGGCTGTGATGTCTCACGCACCTTGCCATACCGCTATCGGCACAATCTCTGACCATACTATAGTTAGTTTTGTGAAAAATTCTCTGAAGCGCTCAGTGTCTAGTTTCATTATTGCCATTAGTTATGCACTCTTGTGATGACCTAGGTCGTTTCCCCCGGCCTGTATAACTAAGATGACCGGACCTCTTGCCTCTCTCCCTACCTTGATTACCTCCATTAGTACCTGTGGCCATTGCAGGCCTCTAATACCTCTCCAGTTGAAATATGTGTTATGAAACTCTAATTTCCTCCCGCCTGGGCGGACTTTCGCCCTTTTTTCTGCCCAATACATATACGAGTGGCCTATCACCCACACTGTTGGCTTAGCGTCACCTGTAAAAGAAACAAACCACTTTAGGATCACAAGTCCGGTCTTATGTATCTCGCCAAACACGTGGATCACCATCTCCCTATCCTCTGAACTTCCGTTTCTGACAGTCCTGCTCTTGCTGCTTCCGTGGCCGCGCCTATGCGGAATGAGTGTGTCCTGTAATCTTTGGGGTGGTTCCCTGCCGATGTTAGGCATTTATTAAATATAGCTTGGAACTGGTATCTTGATAATGGCGTTCCATCAATGTGTGATAGGAAGAAATTACTTTGTGATCTGATGGTTATATATGTTTTTACTATTGTTACCCGACTCAGTGTACCGTTTGTGGGTTGTAGAAGTACTCAAGTGCCCCGGCCCGCTGGAACCGTTTTCGATTTGTGTATGCGTAGACGTATTGCATTATTGGCTATGACTACGTCCTGGTGTAATAATCCTCCACTGGTGGTAATTTTGGATTGAGGGACTAATTCGCTTATGCATAGCGCCCCGAAGAAGGCGATCGCAAATGCAGTAGACAGTAGTGTTGCTTCAAATTGTGAGTGTCATGTTAATGGTGTTAGGGATATGATGTGAGAAATCGGTTTTAGTGACACGGGGCGGGACATCTACACTCCAGACTTGGCTGACCCCTTTTCCACCCTTTTATGGATTGTCTGATGATGAATCTCTTTGTCACATCTCCCCAATTCAGTAGTTGGAAGTGAAATGCTACTCCGGTCAGACACCGCTGCGCTGACGCCCCTGATATGCCCCTCATCATTAGCTGGTGGAGAAATTCTATGGTGACTTGTAATCTTGCTTGTTCACATTGGTCAACCCGTCTGCCTGCTAATAGTCGTGTCCACTCTTCCCATGCCTTACCGTATGCTTGCCACGTCGACGGGGCAACTGACGCTCTGATTAATGGCATCAACTATTCGCCACTAGATCCCATAGGGAGGGTGGGCAACTCTTGCCCAATGGGTGGGCGTTGGGGAGGAGCTCTGTGAAAATCTTCCAATTGAATTGTGATAAAGCGTTAGCAGCAGCGTTAGACCCCTCAGCATCGTGGCTAGCGCGGACCCATACATTGTGTTTTAGGCACAGGAATGCTAGCCAGCGTAGTAGGCCTAGCACTGGGAGAGACGATGATGCCATCTTATTAATGCAGTGCGCTAGGCTGGTGTTTTTTGGTATGAAGCGTATATTTTTGTTAGCCAGGCGCGCGCCCCATATTTCTATTGCTACCACTATTGGGAAGAGTTCCAGGAGTGTCTGTTTTTTTGTCAGCACTTGTTCTGCCCAATACGGAGGCCATAAGCTTGTGCACCATTGGTTATTTAGTATCGCTGCATATCCGCCTGATTCTGCCGCCCCGGTGAATAATCTTAGTTCAATGTTGGACTGTTCTGCTGACATAAATAACGTGTGACTGTTGAATGATTATAAGAAGGTTTTCCACACCTCTAAGTCCGCCCGTAGCTGCCTGCTGATTCTGATTCTATGACTCGGTTTTAATGCCCCTTTTGTTGTGGGCGATAAATGACGAGAAAAAACCCTTCCGACTGGCATCACCCGGCTCGCAAACACGAGGAGACCTAGTAATACTTGCATCTGCTGTAGTGTTACTTTCCATACTGTGCAAAAACTCTCGATCAGGTGTAATGTTTTGGTATTTTTTCCCATGGGAGGCGGAACAACCTTGCTGTGGTGTCGATTTCGATGCCTAAGAACGATAGCTTTGTTGTGGGGCCTATGGTTTTTGTTGGGCATAATGGGACTCCAAACCAACGGGAGATGTTTGTGAATTTGTTGAGTATGGTGCAGCGAAAGGGGATGACCAATCGCCACGGCCCGCGTAGGGGCCACCACAGTCAGTGACTCTTTCCTTATTTAGTATAGAGTCTACCAATACTTTGGGCGTAGTAGCCCAGCTGTGATACAAGCTACACCGCCTGTGTATCTAATAAGAATTTTTTACTGCATCTAGCCCAGCCAATAATTTGCTAGTATTGCTAGTAGCAGTGTCGCATGGGCTCTAAACCTTGCATAGCCTGGGCATTTTTTGAGATCGCTAAGGATGACCCAACTCATGTTATCTGTAACATTTGTCACCAAAAGCTAAGTAGAGGCCAAAAAAACAATAGTTTGAGTACTTTATGCTTGAACCGTCACATGGATATGAAGCATAAGTTGCAGTGCAAAGCTCACTGTGCTACAATGCGGCCTAGCGGGCCGGGCCAACCACCATCTGCCCCACCTGTGTCATCCTGGGGAGACTAAAAGCTTGAGGATTTTGGAAAATCACCTCACCAACCATTTTAAGCAGCTCTGGGACAATTGATGCCACTTAAGTGGTGTCTGTGCCACAATTTTTGGAAAAAATGGAGACTCTTTTTGGAGTCCCCTTGCTGTGTTTTACATGACGTTGGCATCGTCAATTCCAGGTGGGTCGGGTCTCTCCCCCCACTTTTAACCGTAAGAAACTACATACACTATGGCTTGGGGTAACACAGATGGTTGAGTCTGAAGAGCTGTTTACTCATACTATAGCCTGGGAATCAGAGGTCTGCTCCAAAGCTTCAGTGTCTGCTAGTCAGTGCAGTAGCCACCGCCTGTAGATCTAATTACAAATTTTTAACTGCATCTAGCCCAGGCAATACTTTGGGCCTAGTAGCAGTGTCTTCTAGTCAGCGGAGTATCCCAGCTGTTAAGCAAGCTACACCACCTGAGGTTTGGACACTTAATTTTTTCAAAGGAAATGCTTCGGGCCCCCGGGACACTCAGTGAAGAGCATCGGGGAGGCGCCCCAAGGCAAAGGGGCTGGGACTAGCGGTAACACGCCTTGCGGTGGACCGCCAAGCTTAATCCTTATAAAAGCTTTTTAACTGCAACAGCTTTAGTGGACGCTACTGGAGCTGGAATTACCGCGGCTGCTGGCAGACTTGCCCTCCAATAGATCCTTGTAAAAGGATTTAAAGTGTACTCATTCAAATTACAGAGCCAATTTAAATTACAGAGCTTAGACCTGCCTTCACCGTGGGGGGGCTCGACCCACCAGCGGACAGGCACCAGTATTGGGAGAGGGGGTCTGGCCGTCAGGGTCCATCGCGGCTCTGGCACAAACCCGGCGACACGGAGGTCGCACGGGCAGGAACGGACTGGCCGTGTCGGCTTTCCTCTCTAGCATAGTCCCACTACCCGCTCGCGCCCGTAACCTCAAAGGGATGCGCAAGCGGCTTTTCTTCCCAGGGCTGTTCCCCGCCCAGCAGGAATGTGGGGGAGCTCAGGTCGACCTTCCACTGTACTCCCTTACCTCCCTCGCCCTCTTTCCTTCTTCCGTTCTCCATTTAACCCCTCGACTCTGTGGTGTCCGCTCTCCCTCCAGCTCTCTCCTTCTCACAGGTGGACTACCGCGTGTATTCACACTGTGGCGAATCTTTTGGGCCCAGGCATAAGAAGTTGTCGAGGTAATGGATAATATGTGCCCCCTTAGAAATGTCCATTACAACCCAATCGAGGAAGCAACTAAACGCCTCAAATAGTGAGCAGGATCTGGAGCACCCCATGGGCAAACAGCGATCTATATAGTATGTTCCTTCCCAGAAGCAGCCCAATAGGTGGACACAATTCGGAGGCACAGGTAGTAAGTAACCGGAACGCCGCATCAATGTCTGTTTTGGCCATTAGGGTGACCATTCCCAACTTCTTGATCCGCCTGATTGCCTTGTCAAAGGATGTACAGTATATACTACTGTACTTGGTTCCGCGTCGATGTTGTCGTTTACTGACCTGCCCCTTGGATATGACAAATGGTGGATTGGTCCGAATGTATTGGGTTCCGTTTTTGGCACAACTCACAACGGGGATACCACTACGTCTTGTAAGGAAAGTGTTCTGAATGAAACCGCCATTCTACCTAAAGATATTTCTTTTTTTAATTTTCTTGTCACGACGTCTGGGTGTTGGTTGGCTGATTTTAGATTTTTACTCCAGCCTTTCTTGATTTTAGAAGGGCATGACATGCCTATATCTGTGTCTCCCCCTCCTTTTACCCCTCCACCTCTTTTCTTTTCGCATGACTATATGTACTTGCCACTTTTCCATGTGTTAGTTGTCTTCTGAGCAGTTTGTCAGCTTTTGGACACCTTTGAAGGTGTTTTCTATGTGTTTCTATGTGTTTTTGTTTGCCTGCCATTGGTTTTAACGGTGTTCGACGAACAGTTCGGCGAACACACCTGTGTTCGACGAGCCGAACCGAACCCGAACACTACGGGGGTGGCTCAAGTCTATTACGCAGATACCAAACGTGTTTGGTTTGTTTTTTATTTACGGTAGGTGGTGAAAAAAAAGTAGTAAATTTGTAAAAATAAATAAATTTGCTTTTGTTGCCATTTTCTGAGACCCATAACGTTTTCAATTTTCGGGATATGGAGCTGTGTGATGCCTTATTTTTTGCACTCTGAGCAATCGTTTTTACTGATACAATGTTGGGGTTGATATAATGTTTGGACGCCTCTTATTGCATTTATTGCAATGTTGTGGCTACCAAATAAATGTACAGTGGGTACGGAAAGTATTCAGACCCCTTTACATTTTTCACTCTTTGTTTCATTGCAGCCATTTGGTAAATTCTAAAAAGTTCATTTTTTTTCTCATTAAAGTACACTCTGCACCCCATCTTGTAGAAATTTTTGCAAATTTATTAAAAAAGAAAAACTGAAATATCGCATGGTCATAAATATTCAGACCCTTTGCTTAGACACTCATATTTAAGTCACATGCTGTCCATTTCCTTGTGATCCTCCTTGAGATGGTTCTACTCCTTCATTGGACTCCAGCGGTGTTTAATTAAACTGATAGGATTTGATTTGGAAAGGAACACACCCGTCTATATAAGACCTCACAGCTCACAGTGCATGTCAGACCAAATGAGAATCATGAGCTCAAAGGAACTGCCCAAGGAGCTCAGAGACAGAATTGTGGCAAAGCACATAGGTGCATAGGTGAGAATTTTAATGTTCTTTCTGTCAACAAGTAGCTCGTGTAGAATCACCAGGTTTGAGGTCAGATCTTGGAGGCCAATTCCTCTCCACCCAATGCTTCTCACAAGCTCTGCTGTCCCACATGCACAGAAGACAAGTACTTGGTGGATTCGCATTGCTGACCAAGAATTAAGCATACCATTTTAAGGTCAACACAGATGATTCTATTGTGTTTGCGATATTACAACAACTCATTCTCTTTATGTCTCTGTATTCTTCACAAAGAGAAGCTGACTAGCTAATTGTAACTGCACCAAATAAATTGCAATTGTGGAGGACACACTTTAAGCTCCATTTTGAACTATCAATGAACAGTCACCATTCAGTTGAGTTATAGATTGGAATTCCACTGTCACTTCTAAAGTATTGCAGAAATGCACTTTTTCTGGATTATGGATCGAAAGTAGGATACCTTTGCTCCTTTTGAAGCAAGTTTTTTTCATGAAGTCTTGATGCTCTGAGTTCTGAAGCCTTTTCTGATATTACCAAATCTCACGCCAAATCATTCAAGTCATGCTGGTCAAATTCCTTATGAACTGAGACCTCTTCAATTTCAAAATCAACATAATTTTTGTCACTTTGTTCTTCACCATAATGCTGTTCTTGAAAAGAGGGTGGATCAAGGGAAACTGGCACTGGGATTTCAGCTGAATGAGGCACTGGACATATAGCTGATGGTAGACTAGTGTAAGGTTCCCCAGTGAGGTAGTCGTGGGCGAGCTGTAGCCCCCTCTCGCTCTGGCACCCTACAGACAATTCGTGTCCTCCCTCTGAAGTGTGGCTGTGTATGTGGTGCTCTCCACTTACTTCAAACCATCCGATCGCGGCTGTCTCCAGGCATTTCTCTTCTGAGACCAAGGCAGCAATAAATACAGAGGACACGAGGTTCTTAACCAGAAATTGGACTTTACTTGGGGAAGAGGAATATGTACAGTATTTACAGGCAGATATAATGGATAAGGCCCGACAGGTTATTATCTCTCTCACAGGCGCTGGCAACATCTTCAGCCCTGGTTCCCTCTTTGAGTGAAGCATCTCTGTGACTCTATCTTTAGCCCAAGAGACTCTTCTGCAATACCAGCAGTGTTTCGGATATATCTCCCCCACGTCTTAGCCTGGAGTCCTATTTATCTTCATCTGCTTCCTGCAGACTAGAAGTGCCCCGGGTCCTCAATACTTCTCCGCTGAGTTTCTCCGGCCAGCTAACAGGACTCTTGCGCAGGGAGACTTCTGCACTATTGATCCCACTGTCTGAGGGTATGGAGCTCCTGTCTACCCTAGCAGCCACATATATTCAGGCTGCCCATACGGTTCACTGTCGTATCTCTTACTGAATATCTCCTCTTGCTTCTGGAAACTAAACAGGGATTTTCCTAAATTGCCCACCCTCTGTGAGCTGTCATCACTCAGCATTAACCCCATCACTGTCTGTAACACTGCTAGCAGACTCAACCTGACATCTGCACCCAGGACAGTGGCATCTTGTGGCTGTTTACAGGTACAGCTGCCCACAAGGAATTATACCAGGAACAAGCTCTATATCACTCAAGGCTTGATCAGGGCACTAAGTTCCCCCTTTGCTCTGCTGACTGGACCACTGAAGCTAACCCCTTAGCTTGGCCTACCAACAGTTCAGAGAGGTCCAACTACAGGAACACTTCTTTTAACTACCTCAGTGCCAAGGGAAGGCTACGTCCTTCCCCACTATTACACTAGGATACTGTAGCTTATATTTAATTTTCTTGTTAAATCTTAAAGCTTTCACTTTGCAAAAGTAACAGTCACTGGAATGATCTCTTGGCTCTCGTCAGACCATAGGTATACCAAATGGCGTCTTATCACGTGTACCCTTCGTCCTCATACATAAACTCTCAACACTCTGCTTGCATTCCTTGTGAAGGGCCCAAGACTTATCTTGAAATATGCAAAATAGGCTTGCTTTACAAAGGGGCTTGTTTTATGACTGGGAATGGTGAAACTGCTACAGATATAACAAAAGGAATCAGGGCTGTTTAGGCACTTATGAGTACAAAGACACACATGATCTGAAAGAAAGGAAATAAGTGTATAAATAAAAAAATAAATTCTTGAAAGCCATTGTATACAGACTTTCAGAATACTTTTCACTTTATAGAGCGGTACACAACCTCTCACGTGTAACTGAATAGCCTAGACAAATAACAACCTGTTGCTGGTCACCAAGGTCATCCTCTACCCCTGCCCACTCAAGGGCAGTTCGCTCTCAGCCTATAGGAGAGCACTAGTGCTATCCTCGTTCCAGTCGAGTAGATTCCCATGGACCGCAGTGCTTAGGCCAGGAGCCGGCAAAACGTTTTGCCTGCCGCCAGCCCTTTAATTGCTCTCTACACAGCAAGCATGCACATGCAGTGTTCACTGCTGAATGCTGCAGCTCATGCAATGAATGATTACGTCCTGATGCTGGCCAGTGCCGGCGTCAAGATGTACTTTATGGGAGGAGTCAGCTTGTGCTCGAGACCCACTGACAAAGAGAGGAGCCCCAGAGTCTCCTGCAGTGTTGTATGTGCCCGGGCGGCTCCTGCAGTGATTTTTGTGCCCTGATGTCTCCTGCTGTGATGCCCCAGTATCTCCTGTGATGCCCCAGCATCTCCTGCTGTGATGTATATGCCAAAGCATACCCTGTTGTGATATATATGCCCCAGAGTCTTCTGCTGTGATGTATATACCCCAGCATCTCCTGCTTTGATGTATATGCCTCAACATCTGCTGTGATGCTTCAGCCTCAGCATCTCCTGTGATGCCCCAGCCTCAGTCTCTCCTGTGATGCCCCAGCCTCAGTCTCTCCTGTGAAGTGTGTGCCCCAGCATCTCCTTCTTTGATGTATATGCCCCAGCCCAAATGTCTCTTAATAATGTATATGGCTCAGCATCTCCTGTGGTGTATATAGCCCAATGTCTCCTGTGATGTATATGCCCCAGATTTCCCTGCTGTGATGTATATGCTCCAGTGTCTCCTGTGATGTATATGCTGAAGCCCCAGCATCTCTTGTGATGTCTATACCCCAGCCCCTCCTCTGATGTATATGATCAAGCCCCAGCATTGCTTGTGATGTATATTCCCCACCGTCTCCTGTGATGTACATTCTCCAGCCCCAGCATCCTCTGAGATGTATATTCTCCAGGGTATCCTGTGATATATACACTCCAGCATCTCTTGTGATGTTTATTACCCAGTGTATCTTTTGATGTATATGCCTCAGCGTCTCCTGTGATTTATATCCCACAGCCCCAACATCTCCTGTGATGTATTTACTGCAGCCCCAACATCTTCTGTTATGTACATGCCCCAGAATCTCTTGTGATATATATGACCCAGTGTTCCCCAGTGTCCAAACTATATAATAAATGGCATAAGCCACATCCAGTCTGTTGTAATAATTTACTTTATGTTTATTTTTCTATATTTTACACAACCTCAGAATAGATTCATAGAATCAATATTCAAATTCAGTGAATCAATATTCATTATAATTACCATTGTGAATAAAGGACACAGACTTCGGTGCAACCAATCCAAGTGCTCCAGGCAACAGTAGGCATCAGGAAGCAAAGAGGCAGAGACGCTGTCTGACGATCTGAGGTTTGCAACCCTGGCGATGTTTCGGGGGCATGCCCTCTTTCTCAAGCATGCAATCCAGATGTCCTTCCTTACTTAACCCCTTCATCCCTGGGCGATTTTCCACTTTTTCCTCTCCTTATTCCAAGAGCCATAACTTTTTAATTTTTTTCCAGCCATATAAGTGTATGAGAGTTTGTTTTTTGCAGGACAAGTTGTACTTTTCAATGACATCAATCATTCTGCCACATAGTGTATTGGAAAACGGTTTAAAAATTTCAAGTGCAATACCACAATGATTTTTTGGGCTTTATATTTAACATGTTCAATATATGATAGTATGATTCCCCAGGTCAATACGAGTAGGCAGATACTGTAAAGTTTTTTTAATTTAGTGATGAAAAAAAATTCTGAAAATTGGTAAAAAATGTTCGCTTTTGTTGCCATTTTCCAAGACCCGTAACGTTCTCATTTTTTGGGATCTGGGGATGTGTGAGGGCTTATTATTTGCGCCCTGAACTGACATTTTTACTGATATCATTTTGGGGTATATACAATGTTTTGATCACCTTTTATTGCATTTTATTGCAATGTTGCGGCAGGGTGAGGGGACGGGGTTGGTGACCACTCTTTACCCTTCAGGCCTACCACATACTGCAATACATACAGGTATTACCCACTGATTATGTTTAGTTGACAATTGGTACCTACATTCCTGTATCTACTATACTTATCTTGCTTGCATATGTCTCATTAGGCCTATATATGGACACTGTTCCTAATTATTAGTACTACCTTCTATAAATATATATTTTGTGAGCATTTGCATTTCTTTATATTAACCAGGCTTCATGCTATTTATGCGTGAGGGGGATTAATGCACATATTGCAATTGATAATTTCTCTGGGATAGGTAGTCCTGTATTACTGCATTATTATGGCATATGTTGTCCTACATTACTGTATTATTATGGCATATCCTTACTTACCAGATTGTGTCCTTGTATAGATCTTTTGCTATTTTTTCATCATTTTCACCACTGTGTCCCCTGTCAAACATTCTGCTTTTTTAATTGGGTTTTAATAGATTAAATAAAATTATTTTTTATCATTGATCGCTTCGGCACTTGAACTTTGATGGAAGTCTTTTTTTTTGTGTTGCTTTTAAATTATGTATATCCCTTTCACATGTAAAACTCCATGGAATAAATGGGGCTATAATGATAGTAATAATAATTATAATAATAATAATAATAATAATCTACTATCTTGCGATTTAGTTCTGTTTTATCTGCCCTAGATTTCATTCCAATATCATCACTAATTTTTATTACAGTCTTTTCATAATACCCCTTTTTCACAAATTCTTTAACCATGATTTTAATTTAATTTTAATTGATATTCACTATCATCAGAGCAAATCCTTCTTAATCTTGTGAACTGTGCCTTAAGTATTCCAGAAAAAACTGGGGGAGCATGACAACTCCATCTATCCAATAAATTATTCCTATCAGTTTCCTTTGAAAAAATGGTAGTTTTCAAACATCCATTTTCTATTCATACTCTCACATCGAAAAATCTACGTTCACATTCATGTTTTTCTGAAGTAAATTTGATAAGTGGATGACAGCCATTAATATAGTTTTTAAAAAGAAGCAATCTCATCAGCTGTGCCTGACCAAGTGTCTCCTGTGTTGTATATGCCGCAGCCTCAGGATCTCCGGTGTGATGTATATAGAGCCGTCTCGGTGTCTCCTATGTGATGAATATATAGCAGCCCCCCATACCCTATGTGATGTGTAAACAGCGGTTTTGGTGTCTCCTGTGTGATGTGTATACTGTAGACCTCCCACTTCTTCAGTTCTTTAAATGTTACATGAGCAATGATGAATTTTCCACTATGAGGAAACATGCAGTGTAATATACATCTGTGTTCAGAACTTACTGCTGCGAGTTCTTTTCAAAATTCACCACATCGGAGTCGACCATGCTCCAGACCAACGCAAACCTGGAAAAACAGTTGTCAGTAGTAATAGGGGCTGTGGGCTCTCATTTAGGCACACAGAGACATGAGTAAGCATCCAACTGGGTTAAATGTACATGTGTACATGTACATGTGTTACATGTACTTTCGCATTTACTGATCAATACTAATATACTTACCTCTGTTTCATATGTGGTTACCACTACACCCTATGCCATGAGACTTCTCTCACAAATACTTTATAGCTTTACATGCTTGTACTACTACCGTGGTGTATATGAGTGTAATGTATTTACCATTTTGATCATTTTGTTGCTATTTGTTCTGATTCAAAATCAAATTATGGAATCACCAGTGAGGCCAAATTGTGGAACTCTGCCATCACAGCAATGATCGCTTGGAGAAAAGAAATGCTCAACAAAACAATTCTGTTTATTCCCCTGTGAGCAGGTTTCTTATACCATTTACAGATAAATGTATTTCCCATTGGAAATTTCCATCAGCTGCCCCTTTCTCACAAACATGTTGTGTGATTATTTAGCTATTATTAGTGTTGAGCGAAGATGCTCGACACTGCTCGGTACTCGCCCGAGCATCACGCTACTCGGGATGTTCGGCGAGCACCAAGCATTTCCGGGTTACTCGGACGGGAGCTCGAATCTCCGCCCTGCATGTTTGGCGCTCTTTACAGAGCCAATGAACATGCAGGGATTGCCAGCCAGTCACTGTAATGCCGCAGCCATGTTGGTTGTGGGCATTACATTGATTGGCTGGCCGCACAGCGTCACCTCGAGTATTTAAAACCGGGCGCCGCCATCTTGGACACAGATGGCTGGGATCAGACAGTGTAGGGGCAGCGCTGCTGATTTAGGGAGAGTTACAGTACAGACCAAAAGTTTGGACACACCTTCTCATTTAAAGATTTTTCTGTATTTTCATGACTATGAAAATTGTACATTCACACTGAAGGCATCAAAACTATGAATTAACACATGTGGAATTATATACTTAACAAAAAAGTGTGAAACAACTGAAAATATGTCTTATATTCTAGGTTCTTAAAAGTAGCCACCTTTTGATTTGATGACTGCTTTGCACACTCTTGGTATTCTCTTGATGAGCTTCAAGAGGTAGCCACCGGAAATGGTTTTCACTTCACAGGTGTGCCCTGTCAGGTTTAATAAGTGGGATTTCTTGCCTTATAAATGGGGTTGGGACCATCAGGTGTGTTGTGCAGAAGTCTGGTGGATACACAGCTTATAGTCCTACTGAATAGACTGTTAGAATTTTTATTATGGTAAAGGTGGCTACTTTGAAGAACCTAGAATATAAGACATATTTTCAGTTGTTTCGCACTTTTTTGTTAAGTATATAATTCCACATGTGTTAATTCATAGTTTAGATGCCTTCAGTGTGAATGTACAATTTTCATAGTCATGAAAATACAGAAAAATCTTTAAATGAGAAGGCGTGTCCAAACTTTTGGTCTGTACTGTATATATTTAAAAAAGTCTGGTATACACCAGTAAATTATAACTGTGGTTTTGCTGTTCCATGTTAAAAAATCTCTATTATCCTGCTTTCGGCATTTTTTGCCGTAAAAAAAAAACTGTAATAGTGTCTCCCTGATTGTTCAGACACAAATATATCTGTTTAAAATAGTCTGGTGTAGGCCAGAGAAACAGAAGTGTGGTTTTGCAGTTCCACGGTTCAAACCTCTGTATTATCGACTTTTGGGCCATTTGTACCTAAAAAAACCCAGTTTGAGTGTGTCGCTCACTGTTCAGCCGCAAATATATATATTTAAAAAAGTCTGGTATACACCAGTAAATTATAACTGTGGTTTTGCTGTTCCACGGTAAAAAATCTCTATTATTCAGCTTTTGGTATTTTTTCCGTAAAGAAAAACAGTAATAGTTTCTCCCTGATTTTTCAGATTGTTTAAAAGAGTCGGGTGTAGGCCAGAGAAATAGAACTGTGGTTTTCCTCTTCCACGGTTCTAATCTACTTTTTATTACCCTTTTTCCATTGATAGTGCGAGTGTAAGCTATTTTACTTCCTTTACAATGGGCAAGGCGCATGGCAAGGGACGTGGAACTGGACGTTCTGGTGATGGTGCGTGCAGAGGACGGGGCCGTGGCCAAGGTGAAAATGTGCCACAACCAACAGCCACATCTTCTCGCTCCCACTTCTTGACCGAATTACTAGGGAAGCACAGAACAACACCAGGATTGCGAACTTAACAGTGTGAACAGGTTATTAATTGGATAGCAGATAATACTTCCAGTTACCTGAGCACCACCACCTCCGGTCTGTCTTCCACACGGTCAAATCTTAGTAGCCATGAGTCTCGACCGCATACTCCTCCTCACCCTGATGCTCCTTCCTCCCACCATGCCGAGTGGCGTCAGACAGCAACTGATCCCACACTTGGACACTCTGAAGAGCTGTTCACTGGTCCATTTCCAGATTTGTGCCCCTCGCCTGCTCTGCTTGAAGAGGTGGAAGAGGAGATCCCATGTAGCGATGCCCAAATATTTGAACAGCCACGGCCACAGGAAGTCGATGCTGGCAATTTGTCACAAGAGGTGGACGATGACGAGACACAATTGTCAGGAAGTGAGGAGGATCGTGGTGCGCAAGTAGAAGAGGAGGAGGTGGTGGATGATCTAGTAACTGACCCAACGTGGCAGAAGGACATGCAGTGCGAGGCCAGCAGCACACAGGGTGAGGGAGGCAGAGTACCCCAACAGGCAGGAAGAAGCAGTGTGGTGGCCGCACACAGAAGGCAGGCAACAGTTCCCCGTAACACCAACACGAGGGACGTTGCCAATACAACCTGTAGGTCTTCCAGAGTCTGGAATTTTTTTAAAGACTCTGCTGATAACCCCAAAAAGGCCATTTGTACCACCTGCCATGCCAGCATCAGCAGGGGTGACAAAACTACCAGCCTGACCACCACCAGAATGATCAGGCACATGGCAGCAAAGCACCCGACTTTGTGGGGCGAACCCCAGGGTCCACGACCAGTGTCAGCGGGTGTCACCACTGCTTCTTCCGCTGTTGTGCGTGCAATAGAACCCCCTGTTGTGTGTGCAAGGCAATCCCCTGTCCATACTGCATGCAAAAATGCCCCCTCCTCTCAGTCTTCACTTGTTATGGCAGATTTTCAAGAAACAGCATCAACGTCCACGTCCACGTCCCATCGCTGCATTCAATTGTCCATATCCCAGACCTTTGAACGAAAACGGAAATTCGCAGCTAACGCCCCACAGGCCAAAGTCCTAAATTCGCACATTTCACGACTGCTTGCGTTGGAAATGCTGCCTTTTAGGCTGGTGGAGACGGAATCATTCCGCAACCTTATGGCGGTGGCCGTCCCTCGGTACTCGGTCCCCAGCCGACACTATTTTGCCGGGTGTGCCATCCCCGCACTACACAAGCACGTGTCCCAAAACATCTGCCGTGCCCTCAACAACGCAGTTACTGGGAGAGTCCAACTGACAACGGACACGTGGACAAGTGCTTGTGGCCAGGGACGGTACATCTCCCTGACGGCACACTGGGTAAACATAGTGGAAGCCGGGACCCAGTCGGACCTTGGAACGGAACACATCCTCCCCACACCGAGGATTGCGGGCCCTATGTCAGTCAGAGTTGCCCCCATAGTGTACAGCTCCTGCGCATCATCCTCCTCCTCCTCCTCATGTTCAGCCTCCATCTCAGATATCACCACATCAGTTACAAGCTGGAAGCACTGCAGTACTGCCTCCGCCAAGTGGCAACAGGCTGTGCTGAAACTCATAAGCTTAGGTGAGAAACCTCACACTGCTTGTGAGTTGTGGACAGCAGTGAAAGAGCAGGCAGATCTGTGGCTGAGACCGCTGAAACTACATCCAGGCGAGGTCACACACGTACCATGCCTGGCTCATGTGCTTAACCTCGTGGTTCAGCGGTTTCTTAAATCGTACCCCGAGTTGCCAGATCTGCTCGTCAAAGTACGCCGCCTGTCAGCTCATTTTCGCAAGTCGGCTACAGCTTCCGCCGCCCTTGCTGTGTTGCAGCAGCGTTTGCAGCTTCCGTCATACCGACTGGTGTGTGATGTCCCCACACGTTGGAACTCTACCCTCCACATGTTGCAAAGGATTTGTGAGCAGAAGAGAGCAGTTGTGGAGTACCAGCTGCAAGAAGGCCGTCGATATTCAGGTCAGACTCCACACATAAGACCTCAGGAGTGGACCTGGATGTCTGACATATGTACCATCTTGAAAAACTTTGAGGAGTCCACCAAGATGGTGAGTGGCGATGACGCCATCATTAGCGTCAGCATTCCACTTGTCTGACTTTTGCAACGCTCTCTGCAGAGAATTAAAGAGGAGGCATTGCAGCCAGAGTATGATGAGATGGATCAAGAAGCCGTAGAGGTCGATTACACACAGCCCAGCCTCATCTCATCCCAATGTGCATTGGGGGACAATGAGGGACAATGAGGTAGAGGAGGAGGAGGAGGAAGAACAGGAGCTTGTATCATGTGCTGTAGACGGTAGTACCTGTACAACTGTCATACCGTCGGTTCATCGTGGGTGGCCTCAGGACAGGGGGGGAGGAGGAGGAGGAGGAGGAGAGCATGGACAGTCGTCATCTTGGTGAGGACACGGAAGTCTTGCCCGTTACCAGTCTGGCACGCATGGCTGACTTTATGTTACGCTGCCTTAATCGTGACCCTCGCGTTGTCAAAATGTTGGGTGACAGTCATTACTGGTTGGTGACACTTTTAGACCCCCGCTACAAGGAGAACTTTCACTCTCTTATTCCTGAGGTGGAGAGGTCTACAAAAATGGGGCAGTACCAGAAGGGCCTGTTAAAAAAATTCCCATCTGAACACGCTAGCGGCATAGGTCACAGTTCGTTGCCCAACCAAGGCGTACATGCGAGAGAGACGCAACTCCAATCCAGCAGAGGCAGGGGAACACTGTCAACGTTCTGGGACAGTTTTCTCAGACCCTTCGTGATTCCTTTGTGCCTTTTAATTATTGGGTATCACTTGGAATGAACTCGCTCTGTACGCCTTGGAGATCCTGGCCTGCCCTGCCGCTAGCGTGTTATCGGAGCATGTTTTTAGTGCCCCTGGGGGAATTACAACTGATAAGCACTGACAAGCTGACCCTTATCAAAATGAACAATGGCTGGATTGGGCCAGACTTCTTATCACCACCAAATGACAGCAGAGTAACAAAGTCAAATCCACTGTGTTATTTCAGGAGGTGTATTCACATGCACCGCTTCACACCCACACATGGGTATACGCTTCCTCATTTCGGCTGTTTTATGTTCTTCTCCTTATCCTCAGCCTCCACCACCACTATACCACCAGGGTGACCGTGGTCCGTGTCGCCATTATTGAAAGTTCCTCCATCCTTATTTTTGTCAGCTTTTGCTTGGAAGGCATGAGCAAAGACTGTGGGAGACCCACTGTTAGGCGTTGCTCTGGTGCTCGATTCGAAATGGGTCCAGGACCTTCTGTGATCTCCCATTTTGGTCCAGCTGGGGCTGATGCTGCTCAGCATCACCTTCAGCCTCAACGCCTAGCTGGTCCGCGAGCCGTACTGATTGTCTCCCAGGTAGTTGTGCCTAGCAATGTTAAGCATGGGTTGCAGAGGGAGACAGGGCTTGTGGAGTCTAAGTCCAGGATTCGCCGCACTGAGCATGTCCGTGACCAGGCAGATCATGATTGGTGGTTTGAAAACCGCCTGATCCGGTGACCTGGCACCGCCTGATTGGTCCACGGGTAACGTCACCAATGGCGCATCGGTGGGCAGGGCTTAGTCTTTAAAAGGCCCGCCCACAAACATGGCGGCACGCTCAGATCATTGAGCATGATGCTGTTGTGTGGACGACTGTGCTCCACGTGTAGTTTCCTCAGGCAGGTCTAGTGAAAGTAGGCAGGCTAGTGAAAGTAGGCAGGCAGCTTCGCCTTGCACTCTGGCTCTGTCAGTGGGGGTCGCCTTCACCCCGAGCAGCCTGCAGACGTCCTACTCCCTGTAGACACCTGTGGACCACGTGGAGAAATACTCCTCTGTCCGGTAGCACGCCGGCAGAGGGCACGTACCCGTCGGCATGAGTCACACACGCATCTTAGCGCCAACTCCTAATGCGTAGTGCCTGTATCGAAGACAGGGCTACTGCTTTTCCCCCAGTCTCACGTCTCCCTGCGGTTCTTGGAGATTGTGTGAACCGCTGAAACCCGCTCCGTGTGCTTTAACACGGAGTGGTTTATCAGTTAAGTAGGTGCTTTCCCGGACGCTCTTCTCCCGTGCAGTTAACGGAGATAGAGCGTACCACTATACCCGTTCCTGTGTGCAGAAACACGGAAGGGTTTAATATTTAAGTTTGTCGCTTTCCTTTCCACCCGGAAAGTGTTCGGCAGCAGTCCACCAGGCTGCATTGCGGACCCCGGGGTCGGTTGCGTTCCATTAAATTAAAGTTGTTTGCAACCGCCCTCCTAACACCCACTCCCCAATAATGGAAATAATATTTTTAAGATGCTGTACTGTATGGCTCTTGTAAGGGGCATTAAAACCGTCTTGTTAAGCTACTGGTACCTCCACGTCTCTTCCGAGGGGCATTAAAACCGTCTTGTTAAGCTACTGTGACCTCCACCACTTTTCCAAGGGGCTTTAAAACCGTCTTGTTAAGCTACTGTGACCTCCAGCACGTTTCCAAGGGGCATTAAAACCGTCTTGTTAAGCTACTGGGACCTCCACGTCTCTTCCGAGGGGCATTAAATCCATCTTGTTAAGCTACTGGGACCTCCACGTCTCTTCCGAGGGGCATTAAAACCGTCTTGTTAAGCTACTGGGACCTCCACGTCTCTTCCGATGGGCATTCAAAACATCTTATTAAGCTACTGTGACCTCCACCACTTTCCCAAGGGGCATTAAAACCGTCTTGTTAAGCTACTGTGACCTCCACCACTTTTCCAAGGGGCTTTAAAACCGTCTTGTTAAGCTACTGTGACCTCCACGACGTTTCCAAGGGGCATTAAAACCGTCTTGTTAAGCTACTGGGACCTCCACGTCTCTTCCGAGGGGCATTAAAACCATCTTGTTAAGCTACTGGGACCTCCACGTCTCTTCCGAGGGGCATTAAAACCGTCTTGTTAAGCTACAGGGACCTCCACGTCTCTTCCGAGGGGCATTCAAACCATCTTATTAAGCTACTGTGACCTCCACCACTTTCCCAAGGGGCATTAAAACCATCTTGTTAAGCTACTGTGACCTCCACCACTTTTCCAAGGGGCATTAAAACCGTCTTGTTAAGCTACTGGGACCTCCACGTCTCTTCCGAGGGGCATTAAAAGCGTCTTGTTAAACCACTCTGAACTCCACAGCTCTTCCAAGGGGCATTAAAACCGTCTTGTTAACAAACTGTGACCTCCACCACTTTTCCAAAGGGCATTAAAACCGTCTTGTTAAGCTACTGGGACCTCCACGTCTCTTCCGAGGGGCATTAAAAGCATCTTGTTAAACCACTCTGAACTCCACAGCTCTTCCAAGGGGCATTGAAATGTTGTTTTTAATTAACTCTAACTTCCATGACTCTTCGAACGGGCATTGCATTTCCTCCTAATTTTTGGCAGCTTTTACTTGGAAGGCATAGGCAAAGACTATGGGAGACCCACTCCCCAATAATGGGAATAATGTTTGTAATATGCTGTACTGTATGGCTCTTGTAAGGGGCATTGCAAGTTCCTCCGTCCTAGTTTTTGGCAGCTTTTGCTTGGAAGGTATAGGCAAAGACTATGGGAGACCCACTCCCCAATAATGGGAATAATGTTTTTAATATGCTGTACTGCATGGCTCTTGTAAGGGGCATTGCAAGTTCCTCCATCCTAATTTTTGGCAGCTTTTGCTTGGAAGGCATAAGCAAAGACTATGGGAGACCCACTCCCCAATAATGGGAATAATGTTTTTAAGATGCTGTACTGTATGGCTCTTGTAAGGGGCATTAAAACCGTCTTGTTAAGCTTCTGCGACCTCCACCACTTTTCCAAGGGGCATTAAAACCATCTTGTTAAGCTACTGTGACCTCCACCACTTTTCCAAGGGGCATTAAAAGCATCTTGTTAAGCTACTGCGACCTCCATGTCTTTTCCAAGGGGCATTAAAACCGTCTTGTTAAGCTACTGCGACCTCCATGACTCTTCCAACGGGCATTGCATTTCCTCCTAATTTTAGTCATCCTTTGGTTTTCAATGCATAGGCGAACACTAAGGGAGACCCACTCCCCAATAATGGGTAGAAGGTTTTTAGTACGCTGTAATCCACGTCTGTTTCAAGGGGCATTGCAGTTCCTCATAATTTTTGGAAAGCCTTCCATTCACTGCTTAGGCCAACAGTGCACAGGTGCACAGGAGACGCAGTTGCTATAAATGGAAAAAAATGGTTTAGTTAAGGCCCTCTGACCTCCATGTCACTTCCAAGGGGCATTGGAGTGCCTCTAAATTTTTGGTAGGCATTGCACTCACTGTATGCCCTATAACTGTGTAGCCGAACCGCTCCTTTTGGTACAGAAACATATCCTACAAGACATGTGTGGTTGACTGGCCTGATATTGATGTGAATGGTCCCTGTTCCTCCTGCTCTTTCTCCTTTGCCACCACCTCATCCATCATTTATCACCTGAAGCTTTGTTTTAACGGGAGTCATAGAACTGGGATAGTAGCAGGAAAACATCCAGCAATCCTCGGAGGAGGTAGGATATGTGCTAAAACGCTGACCACCTCAGGCCTAGCCGCTACTACATACATGCGCTTGCATTCCAAGAAAACAAAGCAGATGCTAACTTCTATCATCATCATCATGCTCCTCACCTTGGCACTCTCAACTCCCCTGATAGAGAAGCCAGGGCCCACCGGAGGAGTCTGGTTCTCTGGTGGGCTCGTCCAATGCTGCCCTAAAGCTGGCCAGGCTAAGAAAAGTGTGTGGGGGGAAGTTGACAGGAGAAATAGGGGCGGCTGGGGACCGAGTATGGACACCCGGCCGCCCCCTGGCGGCTGGGGACCGAGCATGGACACCCGGCCGCCGGGCGGCTGGGGACTGAGTATGGATACCTCGCTGCCAAAGCAGCCATGAGGTAGTGGCCAGCTTCGGCCTCCTCCAAACTAAAAGGCCTCATTTCAAGTGAAAGCTAGCAGTTTGGTATTGCAGCCTGTGGGTGGGTGGTTGGTTGGCTGCATATTTGCGCTTGCATTGCAATGAATGGGGGAGGTACAATTGAACACTGCCCTGAGACAAGGACTTGCACGGGGATAGTTGCAAGTCTGCATCTTCTGATGCGGCAAGGATCACTTCTGATGGGCACACTTTTAGGCAGTGACCTGGGTGTCAGAGATGCTTCCAGGGATCTTCCCTATGCTGTTCCCATGTCTTTTCAGCACTGTATGCATGTGTCACACAGCACATGGCCAGATAAGATTGTAAAATGTTAAAATGACATTTCCCGGTGAATGCACTTGTCACGGTTGAAAGCAATACAAAAGTGCAAAAACGCATAAAAATGCTACTTGTGAACATAGCCCAAGGTGTGGAGGAGTATTTTTTTGGGGGTTATTTATTTTACCTTATACACAAGTCTTTACCCTGGAAAGGAACTTCCTTAACATCTTTCACAGGAAAGCAGTTTCAGTTTAGTTTTTGAACGTTTTATTGTGAGCCCTTAAAAGTGGCTTAATACCTCTGACCACGTTGTTGACAGCAGTGACCTGGGGTCAGAAATGCTTCCTGGGGCGATCCCCATGCTGTCCCCATGTCATTTGAGCACTGTCACTATTGTTTTGGGCACTTGTTAGGCTTTTAAAAGACTGCCGGGGGTGCCGCCGCAAAAATGCTCGGGTGTCCTATAGACTAACATTGGGCTCGTTGCTCGGGTCGAGCACCCGAGTATCACGGCGAGCTCGGCCTGAGCTTTGAGCACCCGAGCATTTTAGTGCTCGCTCAACACTAGCTATTATGTCTTTCTCAGTGTACTGCCCATAACACCTAATTTTCTCAAAGCATATGAGATAGGAAAATATTAGACCAAATATGAAACCTTCAGAAAAATATTAAACAAAATATAAAACTATGAGACTAGTGTGTGTCTAGTTAATACTAAAAAATATAGCATATAGAAGAAAATGTTAATTTTTCTATATCAGTTTCTCCCCTTTTGTATACGGTATAACCTTTACAATAGGGTTAGTTGGTTTACACACAGGGGCTTCTGTCTTATGGATCTAGAACACATAAGGGGACTTCCTACCTGCTTCACCCATCCACCCTCAGTGTGGACACACACTACACATTAGCAGTAGTTATCTGGGTTCTATAGTACACCACGGATGATTCCATACTGGAACTCTTGATACATACAGTATACAATTCAATAGCTTCGGAAATACATGTATCAGCTTTTTTAAGGCTATACAGAGCAATAGACAAAATAATAATAATAATCTGCATGTAAGTCTGTGTTTATCTGTATGTAGTGTGGTGTCAATACCGCTGGCGGTTTCAGAGGTAGGGCTAAATATGGCATAGTCCTGGAAGATATTGGACTGAGTGAGCAGATCCAACAGTCCTTTGGATTTTCTCCTTCCATGTCCTTTATAAGTGAAATATGTTGTTGCATAAGGTTATTATACCAGTCCTTATTTAAAATTTTATCCAGTGTCTTTGTTAAGGGCAATAGCGCTGCTACTCCCATCAGGACAATTAGTAGAACGGTCATTCTGCTGGTGGGGTGACCTTTGTGCAGTGAGTGAAGTGGATCCAGGTGGGCTTTCCCTCAAGTTTTACTGATGTGGATGTGATCAGCTGGACTTGGAACGGGCCATCAAAGCGTGGGCCTAGGCTCTTTCTCACGTGTCTGTGCACGACCACCCAATCACCTGAATCCAGCTGATGCACATCTGCACTTGCAATGGCATCTGGAATGGATGAAAACACATGTTTATGAACCACATTGTCTTTCCTGCAAGGCCTGGAAATAGGCTGTCATACTACTGTATTGCATCTGTAACACTTTCAGGAAGTGCAGACCCATCTTTGGGAGACTACCAAAAAGGACTTCAAAAGGAGACAAGCCTGTCTTTCTATTTGGAATGTGTTTGGACTGAAAAGGGGCAAGGGACAAGCACTCTTCCCAGTTCTTTCCTATGTTTGCCATAGCCTTTTGAATTTTTAGCTTAAATCTCTCCATTTTTCCACTGCTTTATGGATGATAAGAGGTATGGAATGCCTACTCTATTCCCATGGCCTGTATTTCATGGCCTGCATATTGTCCTTCATTAATTCTCAAGTGAAGTGTGCCCCCTCTTAGAGAAAATATTAAATAATCTCTCTCTCCCTCCAAACCCCTCTTCCCCCCTTCCCTCTACTATTTGTCAAAGGAGCAAGAGCTCACAATCTAGACAGCTGGCTTTATGCAAATAGCAGTACACACAAGAGGTGGCAAAGTCAATTATCCAGACTAATTACCATACGAATGTAGCCCCTAGTAGAAGAGACCTTTGATGAGTAGACACCTGGCTAAATAGAAAAAACGCTCATTAAGGAAATCTGCCTCACCCTGGAGATAGCCAGGACGTTTCCATTTGCACATGTGTGAAATCTGCAGTCTCGTAGGCACCGACATGAAATATGGAATATCGGAAGTTACCGTATTTTTTGGACTATAATACTCACCGGACCATAAGACGCACCTAGGTTTTAGAGGAGGAAAATAGGAAAAAAATTTACCCAAAAAATGTGGTCATGATGCACTGTTATGGGGGAGGGGGTCTGCTGCTGACACCGGTATTGGTTAATATCTTCCATCCTTGTATGTATGGCCCCTCTTTCCTGGTATACGTGGCCCTCACCCCCATACTTGTATGCATGGTACCCCTTGAGCCCCCATCCTGGTATGCATGGTACCCCTTGAGCCCCCATCCTGGTATGCATGGCACCCCTTGAGCCCCCATTCTGGTATGTATGGCACCCCTTGAGCCCCCATCCTGGTATGCATGGCAACCCTTGAGCCCCCATCCTGGTATGCTTGGCACCCCTTGAGCCCCCATCACGCTGCCATGAAAAAAATGAACAATCATACTCACCTCCTCTCTCCTCCAGCATTGTTCCGCTCTGCTGCAGACACTCTCACTGTGTGAGCCGCGCATGGCAGGGCGCGCATGGCGTCTCTGTCATGCGCTCTCACACAGTGAAGTGCTGTGCCGGAATAGTCACTGCTCCCCGTGCCGGGACTCTGTGCGTGGGGAGCAGTGACCATTCTGTCTCTTCAATAGTGTGCACACTGTACCACAGCGTGGCTCCTGCTGCTGCTCTGCGGTCTGTGTGCCTGCTGTTAAAGACCATGGATATTCATTACAACTCATGGGAGTGGGTTGTAGGGAATATTCATGAGCTTTAATAGCAGGCACACAGACCGCAGAGCGCAGCAGGAGCCGCGCTGCTGTACAGTGTGGGCAACATTAAGGAAAATGAATATTAATTTCTCTCCATGCCCATGGGCGTGGGGAGCAGGGAATATTCATTTTCTTTAGTAGCAGGCACAGCGTAGGCTGCAGCAAGCGACTGCTGCCTCCTGTGCTTTGCTGATCCCATGCTGCCGCTCACCCCCAGCACCCCCACCATGCACAGCCATAGTATACAGGTATATAGTATTCAGACTATAAGACTCACCCCCCACTTTCCTCCAAAATTTTGGAGGAAAAAAGTGCGTCTTATAGTCCGAAAAATACGGTATATAATTCCGATCACGATGGGACACATTTTTAGTGGCAGGGTTAGCTAAGGAACAATACGCATATTTTTCCGTATCTGTACTCCCTGCCGGAGAGCTGTAACGCAAAAGTACAAAAATAAAGGACAGCAGCCAGGTCAGGATTGTAAGTGTTTGGCAGTTATGTGACTGAAACCAGGAGTGATCCAGAAGGCATTTAGCATGGTACACTGGTGACTTTTTGAGGCATGAGTGGGGCCATGTGTTACTTGCGCCATCATGGGGAAGAGGGACCTTGGTAAACATAACTTATCCTTACTTTCCCATACTCAATATGAGTTCAGCCCAGCTCCCATTTTCTCCTAGTGTTCCTTCTCTGTTTGGACAGCCTGTTGCTGGAGGGATTTTAAGACATCTAGGCTAACCATGGCTGGGACTTGCTAACTCCCTGCCATAGTCCTCTATTATCTAGGCTGCCTTGCCACTGTTTTAGCAGACTCATCCACCCTTCTGTTGCCCTCTATCTCCAGGGATACACCTTTTGTATGTGCTTTGATCTTGATTCTACCTAACTGGACTGGTAACATCAGTGCCTCTATTAATTGTTTCACCACTAATTGTTTAACAGTTTTACCTTTTGCAAGTCTACACACTTTAGTAATGCCTTCAGCACTGCCTCCTGTGCTGACATGTGAGGAGGGAGTGGACAGCTTGGATACTAACGCTTACCAGCGTAGAACCATCTATCTAGGTGGTTTTGGCAGCCATCTACAAAGAATTCCAGATCTGCATTAGCAATTAGTTGATCAGTAGCATGAGCAAATCCTACTATTTCTTGTTCCATTATTGCTAAACAGTTATCCTTATGTTTTACCTTAACTACGTTATTTTCACTAGCAACAAGTTGTGCTAATCTTCCCCCTTTTAGATCCAGCAGCAACAAAATAGCTGGATTCAGTGTCATATGAGAGGGTAGCAGTAGTTGCAGTCACACTTGCCTACCTAATCACAGGGTGCACATTTGTCACAGGGTTTCTGACTTCTTATGGCAGAGGTGATGGAAAATTTGTCTGCTCCTTTCTGGGTTTTTTCATTGTTTGGAGTAATATCCATTCTCTCTATAGTCCCAGCACTGCACTGGTTCTAGGTCATGAGGTCTCCCTTGATTTCCCTCTAACCTAGTATACATGACCGGTCGATTGGTCCTTGTCTGTTAAACTCCCTTAGCTAATTGCAAAAGGTCTTTTGGATCCATGTTTCTCGATTCATGTTTGGCTGTCTATACGGCCATCCGCAAAACCTTATTTATACCGATAGTGAATGCATGCATCAGCAATTTTATCATCCACAGGGTTCCCATATCTCCCCACCTCAACTGTAACCATCCAAAATATGTTTCTATATTCTCACCTTTTTGCTATGTCACATCAGTCAGGAATATAAACAGCTCTAATTATTTCAGCATAGCCCATTCTCTCAGCGCATCACAGTACATCTCTCCAAACAGCACAGACTGCTCATTCATGGTTTCATCCACATGTGATCCTAATTATATGTCCCAGTACGTCACCTGCCTTTGCAGTCACCAAACTTTCTAGGTCTGACCATCTGCACTTATACGTCCGCTGTATTATCTGTATTTGTCTGTAGAAGGGGACAGGATGATTCTCGGGATCAGGTGACTGTTTAACATAGCTGGACAGACGGGCTCCAGTGACAATAGTCCTGTTTTTGTCTGATTTTAGTTACCCTTCTCAGCCCTGATGTGGCTGCTGGTGTGGTGGTGGTCACAGGACATTCTACACTTTCTTCCCTTTCAGGGTTACTGTCAGCTTCCTCCCCAAAAGTCAGTGCTCCAAATACTCCTATGTCAGCATCTTCTGTCACTCAATGTGATCTTGTCCGAACAGGATTTAGTGTAACTTGATTAGGGCGGGTGGCACCACATGTCACACAAGTATCTCTCCAGTCTGAGTTTTGCTGACCACAATGTTTACAGGTCCATCCATCTGGTCTGGGTTTCTGATTATAGGGAGGTGGGACGATAGTCATGGTCTTAGATTTTGGTACATCAAAACATTCATAGTACACCTTACATCCTATTGTAATCTCTTTACACCCATACTACTGCACTTCCTCAGCTAAACAACAACACATATTCACTTGCTGTTTTTTTCCTTTGTCCTTTTTCCAACCCTTCTTTTATTACCTGAAACTGTGCCATTTTTCTACATGCAGAAGAAACTACTTTACAAAATCCACGGACTGTCGGTGGATTTTTTATCGTTGTTTCTTCTGTCATTTCCGGTCTCTTCAGTCCAGGGAATAACAGACGTTGCTGCAGCCAGTGGATTAAACTAATGCTTCATTCAGAGTTGTGCCTGAATCCTGCACAACACTATTAGGTGAGTGTACCTCTCACTAGTAACGGCACTATACCGGCTGATCCACACTAGGAGTGCCTTCTTTATCTTTTATTTTTCTACATCCAAACATTCTCACTCTGGCATATTTCCCTTTTTGAGTATTGATCTCAGATTCTTCACTGCTTCCTTTCCTTCCCTGTCTTTTACTATTTTTTTTAGCTGTTTTGGATCCTATTAAGGGCCCAAACTACACACTGAACAAGTTGCCCATGGCTTTTACTTATTCCTCCAACAGCCCACCTTTCTACAAATGCCCTCTCAGTGTGCCTGGACCTTGTCCACAGACCACACTCCTATAGCAATGTAGGGGATCGGCCTTTACTGGACATTGAATACACTGTGACTTTAAGGCATCATGCTCCCCTCTGGGTCTTGTGTTTGGACTAGTCGCCCCCCCCCTGCTGTGGTTGGTATGTGCTGAGAGAGAGAAGAACCAGGAAGTAGACACCCAGTGGATGTGTGTATGTCTGAGGTAACAGGGAGAGACGCCTGCAGGGTTTCTGATCAACAGAGACTATAAAGAAGACACTGTTACTCTATGGAAAGAGAAGATTACGGACTATAGCAAGTTTTGTTGTTTGGGACTGTGTCAAGGAGAAGAGAAATGTATCCTTTTCTTGAAGAACGTTTTCCCTGGAGATTGAGGACTTGAGATAACACACAACACAGCGTGTCAGCCATTTCTGTGAGAGTGAAACAAGGTTTGCCTGCTGGCTGCAAGAAAGAGATCCCGTATACAAGGAAAAGACTCAAGTGAATTCATCTGGCTCTTTCACACCAGAAACAAGCGGCAGCCGCCATCTGCACATGATCTGCGCAACTGTGAGTGACCCATCAGCGTGAACTGTTAGGGTTTAGCATAGCTTTCTGTAGCTAGGAATCTGTAGCAGTGTGGCCCGACTAGTGGAAAGCCAGATAGAGAATTAGCTCAGAGTAGTTTGTGAAACTTGTTGTGTACTGTTTGTTCTGAGCTTTCATTGCCATGGCTGGATCATAGTTTGTGACTGGCTCCAGCTATATCTTCCTATGTTCATGTTGGTAATATCGTTATTGTAAATAATGTTATTTTCATCTCCTGGCATATAATTCCTTTGTACATAATAAAGCCAGAGTTTTGTTTCAGCCTTCTTGTCTGCTGTGTCGTACATGAATCCTGCCTTGCGGTATTCTTTGGACACTGCTACAAGTGGCACTGCGAGCAGGGTACGGTCACAGAGATGGAGATGGCTGACAGCAATGCTGCTAATGTGAGTACCGCAGGTAAAGGTGGAACCCCTGCAAGGGCCCTCCCTATGAGCATGTTGTTTAGTGTTCTGCCCAAATTTGATTGCCAGAATATACCCCTGACAGACTGGGTCACCAGAGTGCAGAGCGCTGCCAAGATTTATAATGTCAGCCCAGAACTACAAGTTGAAATCGCTCTGGCCGCTCTGGAGGGTGAGGCGCGCAGAAATGTTTTCTTGCAACCAGAAACCACACGTAGCACCTTAGAAGAGATGGTGAAGTTTCTGTAAGAGATATACGGTGAAACGGCTAGTGCGGGGCACCTCGGGGCAAAATTCTTCTATTGATTGCAGCGAGAAGGGGAGGGAGTCTCCCAATGTGCCTCAGCATTGCAGGAAGTACTTGCAGAGGTACAAAAGAAGGAGGCAGACGAAGTAGGCGGCATGGGATCTGTAGACCAGATATTATGAGGACAATTTATTGTGGGACTCTACAGTACTTCCCTAAGACAGATTCTGCGTGAGCGAGTGAGAGTGGATTCGGCCTTAAGTTTTTGCCAAATATTAGCAGAAGCGGTGGCCCGAAGTAAGGAAGACAGTTGTGCCTCCGGAGTGGTGCGTACTCAGGCCGTCACAACTGACGGGGGCGGAGGGAAAGAAGAGACTCTGTTCAGGGTAGTGCAGGACCTGCAGAGTTCCCTGAATATTATGCAAAAGAACCAGACACAAATGTCACGGGGGTCATGTGGATGAACGTGCGGTTATGTGGACAAGATGTGGGAAAGAAAGGTATCCTGTTGGTCCCTGAACCATTCAAAGAAGATGTACCGGTGATAATGAGTATGAATATTCTGCGGGAGTTAGACCAGATCATGTTCACTAAACGGGGGCCTGGCTACTGGAAACAGGCCACCCCGCATAAGCCCACTCAGAAAGCGTTTCAATGGCTGATCGCGTTTATGGGACTCAGAAGAGCATCCCGATACACCAGTCTGTGAGAAATATCCAAGTGCTGGGAAGGGCGTCCCTCACCCTCCCTCCTGGTCCAGAAACCATTCTCCCACTGCCCGTGGGAACTTTCCGCAACCTTGAAGGTATGGAGGTAGCTATTGAACCTGTGGGCCTAGGTGAAATAGACCAAAAATGTCCTGGTAGCCCAGACACTGGCAGTGGTCCAAGAAGGGAGAGTACCCATCCGAGTCGTGAATATGGGGCAGAGAGAAATCCATTTATCACCGACAGTGGAGCTGGCCTGGGTGTACCTACATCGAAGTGAATTGTTGAGTCCGAGAGAAATGACCATGGCCCCAGTAGATGATGCAGTCTGGACTCTGGCCATCACTGCCGAAGAGAAGGGGGCACCGTCTCCAGAATGGAATGGGCGAGCCCTCCTGACTCAGATGAGGGTTGATGTGAAAGCCCTAAATTCGGATCAGATACAAGCAATAGAAGCAATGCTGTGGGAGAATCAGGCCACGTTCGCCCGTCACGCTGACGACTTTGGCTGCACAGACGCCATCACCCATGAGATACCGATGGGGGACACTCCTCCGATTCGAGAAAGAAATCGACAGATTCCCCAAAAGCTGTACCAAGAGGTGAAGTCCCTGCTGAAACAGATGTTGGATTCGGAAGTGGTGCAGAGTAGTCAGAGCCCATGGGCAGCATCAGTTGTGCTTGTCAAGAAAGACGCGACTCTTCGTTTCTGCGTGGACCGTGCGAGATTCATACCCCCTACCCCATATCAAAGAGTCTTTGACGGCCCTGGGAAAAGCAAATTACTTCTCTACTCTGGATTTGGCTCGCGGGTACTGGCAAGTACCAGTGGCAGAAAAGGACAAGGCAAAGACAGCGTTCATACTCCCCATGGGACTGTTTGAATTTAATAGGATGCCGTTCAGATTATCCAAAGCGCCGGGGGCGTTCCAGCGGTTGATGGAGAAGTGTTTGGGTGACCTAAACTTTGAAGATACTCTGATATACCTGGATGATATCATCGTTTACTCTGCTACTTTTCAGGAACATCGGGACAGACTCGGGCAGGTGCTCGAACGATTGCAGACCCATGGCCTGAAGATAAAGCCGAAGAAGTGTCATCTTTTCAAGAAAGAGATCGAGTACCTGGGCCACAAGGTGTCTCAGGATGCAGTCTTGCCTTCCCAAGCTAAACTTGCTGCGATACAACAATGGCCAGAGCCTAGAAACCCTACGGGAGTTAAAGGCCTTCCTTGGATTGACTGGGTACTACCGACTGTTCATCAAAGACTATGCAAAAATAGCGGGCCCGCTGCATGAGCTGTTGAGAGGGACTGTTGGGGGACCAGGAAACCAGGGCATACCCTGGGAACAGAAACAGGAGCAGGCCTTCCAGACACTGAAAGATGCCCTACCATCAGCCCCCATCTTGGCCTATGCAGATTTCGACCGGCCGTTCCACTTAAACACGGATGGCAGTCTTCATGAACTAGGAGCAGTCCTCTCACAGATTCAAGACGGGCATGAAAGAGTCATCGCCTATGCCAGTAGGTCTTTGAGGGATACGGAGCGGAACCCCCATAACTACAGCTCCTTCCAGCTGGAACTCTTCGCCCTACTATGGGCCATGACGGAGAAATTCGCAGAGTACTTAACGGGAGCCAAGGTCCAAGTGCGAACGGATAACAACCCGTTGGCCCATCTGGACACTGCCAAGTTGGGTGCCATGGAGCAGCGTCGGGTTGCCCGTCTGGCGAAATTTGACTTCTCGATTCGCTACCGCTCTGCCACGGAGAATACCAACGCTGATGGATTGTCAAGAGTAGCCTTCAAGACTCAGGGAGAAGACCGTGATGAGCACCTAGAAGAAGAGGAGATCCCAGATTTACGCAAATTCACACCAATTGCAGTAGCGGCACAGTCAAGTGGGGAGGCTCGAACTCTACCCAAGTCACTGGGAAGGACTAGCGAAGAATGGGGTCGGGTCCAAGATGAGGATGCAGGGTTGTAGCAAGTGAAAAGCTGGGTAGTCCAAAGAAAATGTGCTGATAAGGAAGAAAGAGCTGCCTTAGATCTCGAAACGAAGTCTGGGATACGCCAGTGGGATAGATTGAAAGTTCGAGAAGCCGTTCTATACCGCAAGTGGCAACAGCCTGCTGACTTAAAGGCAAGATGGCAATTAGTAGTCCCTGGAAGAGTGGCACGAGAAATTGGCAAAGAAGCTCATGAGTTTGGAGCTCACTTCGGCCCGGGAAAAACTTACAAGTGGCTGCAGCATTATGTATATTGGTTGGAGGAGACGGTTGAAGAAGTGTGCCGACAGTGTCGAATGTGTGACCTCACCAAAAGCACAGAACAGAGGGCACCTATACAGACCATACGGACCAAAGAGCCACTTGAAGTGTTAATGATAGATTACCTCCTAGTGGGACAATCGACTAGAGGCCCACAGTACTGCCTGGTAATGACAGACCACTTCTCTAAGTTTCTGGTGGTCACCCTGACTCGGGACCAGACGGCTGAGTCTGCTGCGTGAGCTACCTGTCTGGATTTCATCGGGGTCTATGGGTGTCCACAGTGGATCCATTCAGACCAAGGAGCATGTTTTCAGGGTAAAGTGATGGAGAAACTTTACCAACTGTACAGCATTGAAAGGTCCCGAACAACCCCATATCACCCCCAAGGGAATGGGGCCTGTGAGCGCTTTAATCGAACTCTGCTTCAAATGTTGAGGACATTAGAAGAAGACAAGAAGACGCATTGGCCTGACTATGTACCCCAACTAGTCTGGACCTATAACAATCGGGTCCACACCACCACAGGTTATACCCCATACACGCTACTGTTTGGTAGAGCCAGCCGAGAAATCATCGAGCTAAATCTGGAACAGCCAGAGGATCTATTTGAACGATCTACCACCTCCCGCGTGAAAGAGCATCAGCGACGACTTCAGACAATCCGCCGGCTTGCAGGCCAGCGATTACTAGAGAAGGTGCACAGCATTCAACCGCCAATTCAGGAAGTTCAGCTCCAGCCTGGAGACCGAGTGTTGGTGCGGGAAAAACGCCCCAAAGGTCAGCTGAGCGGATGTTGGGAGGTACAACCATACAAAGTGATCAAGAGAGTGTATCCCAATGATCCACTGTACGAAGTGCAAGCTGAAAATGAGGAGTCTGGTCAGAGAACTCTACATAGGAATATGTTACGACCATGCTGCTCTGAGGATCCAACACCTGTCCCAAGAGTTACTCCTCCTGCTCCTTCACCAAGACCGGTTTTCCCTTACAGTGACTTTGTTGAAGACTGGTGGACTGTTCTTGAGTCCGTGGAAGGTCCTCAGTCAGTGGGAGTTGACATTCCCGACATGGATGCATTGGCAGCTCGCGGAGAGGAGGAAACCACGGCTCCAGCCGAATCTTCAGTTGAAGAGGACAGTCACACGACTGTTATGCCTATGGAGGACAGTCAAGATCTCCGGAGATCCAGTAGGCCTAATGCAGGGATTCCACCAGAAAGGTACAATGCTGATCAGTTTATTTGGTCCACTCATATGTATTGTGATGAAAGTGGTCCTGTGTTGTATACCGCTGCATGAAGCCTTTATTTCTTTCACAGCTAAACAGCAAGGCCGAGGACGGCCGTCTTTAAGTGGGGAGGCATGTAGGGGATCAGCCTTTACTGGACATTGAATACACTGTGACTTTAAGGTATCATGCTCTCCTCTGGGTCTTGTGTTTGGACTAGTCGCCTCCCCATGCTGTGGTTGGTATGCGCTGAGAGAGAGAGAGAAGAACCAGGAAGTAGACACCTCGTGGATGTGTGTATGTCTGAAGTAACAGGGAGAGGTGCCTGCAAGATTTCTGATCAACAGAGACTATAAAGAAGACACTGTTACTCTATGGAAAGAGAAGATTACGGACTATGGCAAGTTTTGGTGTTTTGGACTGTGTCAAGGAGAAGAGAAATGTATCCTTTTCTTGAAGAACGTTTTCCCTGAAGATTGAGGACTTGAGATAACATACAAAACAGCATGTCAGCCATTTCTGTGAGAGTGAAACAAGGTTTGCCTGCTGGCTGCAAGAAAGAGATCCTGTATACAAGGAAAGGACTCAAGTGAATTCATCCGGCTCTTTCACACCAGGAACAAGCGGTGGCCACCATCTGCGCCTGATCTGCGCAACCGTGAGTGAGCCATCAGCGTGAACTGTTAGGGTTTAGCATAGCTTTCTGCAGCCAGGACGCTGTAGCAGTGTGGCCCGCCTAGTGGAAAGCCAGATAGAGAATTCGCTCAGAGTAGTTTGTGAAACTTGTTGTGTACTGTTTGTTCTGAGCTTTCGTTGCCATGGCTGGAGCATAGTTTGTGACTCGCTCCAGCTATATCTTCCTATGCTCACGTTGGTAATATCGGCATATAATTCCTTTGTACATAATAAAGCCGGAGTTTTGTTTCAGCCTTTTCATCTGCTGTGCCGTACTTGAATCCTGTCTTGTGGTGTTCTTTGGACACTGCTACAGCAATTCAGAGTGAACTCTCAAGGTGTAGCGGGAAGGCTCACACAACTCTCTCACCCACTAGACCTGCAGAGTGTATGGGAAGGCTCACGCTGCTCTCTCACCCGCTAGACCTGCAGGGTGTACGGGAAGGCCCACATGACACAGCTCTCTCACCTACTAGACCAGCTTCATGTGTAGTGGGGAGGCTCTCTGAGCCACTAAACCAGGTGTGCAGTTGGGTACCCCCTACGATGATCCTTAACTATCCTGCACATCAACCATACAATGAGAAGTATGTATAAACACACACACGACCAAAACAATCACTTCCAAGTTTTCCATAAGTAGGCACGATACTACTTGCACTTCCTTTTAAGTTTGTCTCCATGTGCTATGTTCAGGTGAAAGCCTAATGGCCTCTGGTCTTTCTGCACAGCACCCTCTCTTTGCAAAAACATACACACACAGACGAACAGGCAAGGACAATACTCAGTTTTTTGTGCTCACAGCAAACCATCAGTGTCAGCTCAGAGTTTGTTTACCAAAACAAGGACTTATATCTCACTCTCCCTAATATAAAGGATGCAAATCACGTCCTCTTTCAACTTCTTTTACCCCCAAGTGGAAGATTAAGACCATGGATTCTGAGATTTAAACTTGGAGCAGACCAAGCAGTTTCTAAATTTAACATTCCACAACCTTTCATCTTCCTGGTCAATAGGAAAAAAAACAAAAATACCACACTATAAGGGCAAATCACTGACTTATCCCAACCTGGCCATTTCTACTTATTCAGATCCAGGAACTTATACAACACTACACCTTGCAAGGATGGGGTATTGCCTGATATTCTCAGGTGTAGATTAAAACATCTATAACGTTCCTGTTCTGCACTGATTTGGATGGTTGGGAAAGTCCTAATGTCAGATATCCACAGGGATATCTTGTAGGGCTTAGGCCCGTCAGATTCTACAGCCAGAACAACTTTGCACCTTATACAGTATGGTATGTGATGATTCATTCACTCATGGTAATGAGTCCCTTATCTCAATCACTCCGCCAGATATTCAGCTAAAACCTCTGTCACATACAGTGGACCATGCCTAACGCAACCCCTCATCAATCAGAGATTTATTTATTTGTCCTTCATAGTCAGTTACTCACCACTCATGTCATTCAGAGCCTGTCAAACTCACAGCCTGCCTACTTTACCAATGGGTTAGTACAAAACTTATGGGAACTGTAGTGCTCACTGACACTCTGAGAACGCCCAAAGCCGCTTACATACACACAGCCCTAGGACAGTGTATTGCCCATCCGAGATGGCCAAAGCAATGGAATTATACAGAGACTGCCCCAACTCTGTATTACGCAACCAGTTACTAGACAGACAGATAATACAGATTATTTTATTACTTAAATTCACATAACTCACCAACTCACTGATGATGCCAGTTCTTGAACCATGTTAAGAGCCTTATTCAGAAATCCAGAAAAATCAGAGTGAAACCAGGGTGTAAGAATAAAAGGCTTCTTACTGTGCTGCAGCTGGAAGATTACACTTTCTCAGGACTCCCCCTTCCGAATAGACTGGTTGGCCATGTCCGCACGTTGGGCACCAAAAACTGTTGTAGCTGTTTGTTCTGACTCAAAGTCAGATTACGGGATCACCAGTGAGGCCGAATTGTGAGACTCTGCTATCACAGCCACGATTACACAGAGAAAAGAAATGCTCACCAGTTGTGAGCAGAACAATTCTGTTTATTCCCTTGTGAGCAGATTTCCTATACCATTTACAGGCAAATGAAGTTCTTACTGGAAATTTCCATCAACTGCCCCCTTCTCACAAACATGTTATGAGATCTTTTAGCTATTATACAGTG
The DNA here is from genome assembly GCF_046119375.1 of Phyllobates terribilis. Taxonomy (NCBI): domain Eukaryota; kingdom Metazoa; phylum Chordata; class Amphibia; order Anura; family Dendrobatidae; genus Phyllobates; species Phyllobates terribilis. The sequence goes on from NW_027362761.1 coordinate 186,654,397, forward strand.
GGGAAAATAAGTATTTGATACACTGCCGATTTTGCAAGTTTTCCCACCAAAAGGAATGGAGAAGTCTGTAATTTTTATTGTAGGTACACTTCCTGTGAGAGACAGAATCTTAAAAAAAAACGCAAAAATCACATTGTATGATTTTTAAATAATTAAATAGCTTTTTATTGCATGAAATAAGTATTTGATCACCTACCAATCAGCAAGAATTCTGACTCTCACAGACCTGTTCGTTTTTCTTTAATAAGCCCTCCTACTTTGCCCTCATTACCTGTATTGATTGCACCTGTTTGAACTCGTTACCTTTTTAAAAGACACCTGTCCACACACTTCAATCAATCACACTCCAACCTCTCCACCATGGCCAAGAACAAAAAGCTGTCTAAAGACACCAGGGACAAAATTGTAGACCTGTACAAGGCTGGAAGGGCTATAGGACAATAGGCAAGCAGCTTGTTGAGAAGGCACCAACTATTGGTGCAATTACTAGAAAATGGAAAGTGACATACCGTCTCTGACATGTCAAGGTAAGGAGGCTTATTCGCAATGCTCCTCTGGGAAATTTAATATGCAAATTGCATCTTCAGAGAAAAAGAGGACTTGAACTCTATAGCGCCACCTATTGGAAACATCAATCCTACAAGTCACAATCAACCCTTTAACGAGTCGTGCAATATGGCTTAGGATAAAAGCCAAATCAGAATCTCAATTTGCACGCACAGTGCTTCAGGCTGTTAGCCCTCGTCAGTGCAAAGTATGAGAACTGATTTGGCTGCATGAGAGGCTCTGGACTGAGGTCTAAGGGGTAACGTTTCTCCTTGCAGAGAGTGACATACCGGCTCTGGCATGTCAAGGTAGGGAGGGTTATTCACCGTGCATTGCTCCTCTGGGAAATTTAATATGCAAATTGCTTCTTCAGAGAAAAAGAGGACTTGAACTCTATAGCGCCACCTATTGGAAGCAGCAATCCTACAAGTCACAATCAACTTTGACCGACACACACAGCCAATGCAACTACGGAGTGGCTCCGTACGAAGCATTCCAAAGTTCTGGAGTGGCCTAGCCAGTCTCCAGACCTGAACCCAATAGAAAATCTTTGGAGGGAGCTGAAACTCAATGTTGCCCAGCGAAAGCCCGGAAAACTGAAACACCTGGAGAAGATCTGTATGGAGGAGTGGGCCAAAATCCCTGTTGCAGTGTCAAGAACGACAAGAAACTTCTGACCTGTGTAACTGAAAACAAAGGTTTCTGTACCAAATGTTAAATTCTGTTTTTCTATTGTATCAAATACTTATTTTATGCAATAAAATGCAAATTTAATTTTCTGCATTTTTTTTTAGATTCTGTCTCTCACAGTTGGAATGTACCTATGATAAAAATTACAGACCTCTCCATTCTTTGTAGGTGGAAAAAGTTGCAAAATCGGCAGTGTATCAAATACTTATTTTCCTCACTGTATCTTTCTCAGCATACTACCAATAATAACACAGTTTTCTCAAAACATTGCATATGAGATAGGAAAGTATTAGACTAAATAATTCATACTAAGAAATATAGAATATAGAAGAAAATATTAACCTTTCTATATCAATCACATTCTCCAACATGGCTGCTGCAACAGGGTTTCCATAGATTATACAACACTCAGCAGGGGGTTGTTGTAATATCACACAAGACATGTTTAATTAATTTAGTGCAAAAACCCTCAGTTGCACAATGTAATATTGCATATCTGATGACTTGTTAATTTAGATCCCATGACTTAAAACTCACATAAAACAACACCTGCTGTTACATACTAATAGTCTACTACTATCACATTATATATCATGTCAGCTAGAGTATAGACATCCTAATTCCTGTAATGATTTATATAACCATTCATTCCTAAATATAATCTGACATAATTATAATGCTGCTATCTAATTATAATAGTATCACTCCTCAATATAAGAGATTATGCCTTTGCTTGGCATAATAAACAGTAATTTGAAGTATTAGCAAAATGCGAAGTCTCTCAAGGTAATGTGGTGCCCTAGATCATGGGAGACACCACGTGAGTTCCTTAACTGTGCAAATGGCTCTAGCGGGGGTCACCGGTTATTCCCGCTAGGCCGTGAGTCTTTTTCCGGATAAATTCAATTAGGTCACGTTGAGCTTCTTTAGCCCCAACCGTTCCCCTCCCAACCTGAGTACCTAAACCCAATTGTCCCCGGTACCGTGAGTGAACAGTAGAAGTGACAGCCCTGTTCACGTATGCAGCTGCTCTGCTTTCGCTGGCGTGACTTTCCTGGGGCAGCCGTCTCTCAAGTCCTCTCTGCTTGGCCGTTGGAGGCAGTCTCTCAAGCCTTGGGTAGGGGGGTCCAGACCTCGTCTGTCGGTGGGCGACGTCGGGTTCCGCGAACTCACTCAGCACTGCAAGCAGGTTCCGAGTCTCCTCAGCAGGCACAGCACTCGGGTCACATCTGTGAGGGATCCGGAGCTCTTCTACTGGTGCCCGGCTGTGGCACCTCACAGGCCTCTGGCTTAGGCCTGTCACGTGGGGCTTCTCAGCACGCAGGGAACACGTCTGCTCCTTTCTGCTGCTTGGCGCCAAAGACCCCTCAGGTTTGGCGCGCTGGCCTCTTATCTCCCGGAACTCCTTCCTGGAAGTCACCTGATCGGGTCCAGCGTCTAAATCTGCTCTCCCTTCAACTTACCTTGCATATCTTGGTTCCGCTTGACTGTGTCTGGCCAGCAGATGGCAGCCTCTCTCCATCTTTGAAACATCATGTAGGAATTCCCTTACAAGCTCTCTCGTCTTTGCTACACTCCATCTTGGGCTCCTGCCTGATATATATGTCCCCCATCCTGGGCCCTTCATAGTATATATGTCCCCTATCCTGTTATATATGTCCCCCATCCTGGGCCCATTCTGGTATGTATATCCCCCATCCTGGTATATACAGTGACGAGCAAAAGGGTAACAATAACAATGTTTTGAACTTTTGAATTTCACCATACACTACAGCTTCGAAGGTGAGATTACCATGATTTTATAGACAATCATCTTGGCTGTCTCATACACAACTTTGACTTGCAACTACTTAGCATATGTAATGCACACGCCCGGGCTGAGCGGCGTGTGCGTGTGATTCCACTGGACCGTGCCGGAGAGTGAATGCCTGGAGGGGCGTAACTAGGTATTTACCTGATCCGACCAGGGTCGCACGACGGCATACGATGCCAGTGCACCAAGGAGGAACCGAGCAGAGGGACCAGGTGCTACTCCAGGACAGACCCCGGACACGGCTGTTGACCCACACAGGGGAATACAGGAACCGACTGGTAGGCTGGCACACAGACTGGCGGGAATAGGCAGGCACGACTGGTATGCAGGCAGGCGGATATGCAGGCAGGGGGGTACGGGCAAGCATGGCTAGAGTGCGGACAGGGAGGCACTAGCAGGTAGGAACACAGGCGGGATAGAACCCAGTACACACTGGGACTCAGGAACAGAACCATAGATGTGGCGGACAAACACAGCAGAGTGAGGCCGCCCAGAGAAGTGAGCGAGAGCAGGGCAGGGCAAGACCGCCTGGAGCGGTGAGCAAGAGCAGAGCAGGACGAGACCGCCTGGAGCGGTGAACAAGAGCAGAGCAGGACGAGACCGCCTGGAGCGGTGAGCAAGAGCAGAGCAGGACGAGACCGCCTGGAGCGGTGAGCAAGAGCAGAGCAGGACGAGACCGCCTGGAGCGGTGAGCAAGAGCAGAGCAGGACGAGACCGCCTGGAGCGGTGAGCAAGAGCAGACCAGGACGAGACCGCCTGGAGCGGTGAGCAAGAGCAGAGCAGGACGAGGCCGCCTGGAGCGGTGAGCAAGAGCAGAGCAGGACGAGGCCGCCTGGAGCGGTGAGCAAGAGCAGAGCAGGACGAGGCCGCCTGGAGCGGAGAGCAAGAGCAGAGCAGGACGAGACCGCCTGGAGCGGTGAGCAAGAGCAGAGCAGGACGAGACCGCCTGGAGCGGTGAGCAAGAGCAGAGCAGGACGAGACCGCCTGGAGCGGTGAGCAAGAGCAGAGCAGGATGAGACCGTCTGGAGCGGTGAGCAAGAGCAGAGCAGGACGAGACCGCCTGGAGTGGTGAGCAAGAGCAGAGCAGGACGAGACCGCCTGGAGCGGTGAGCAAAGGAGTCAGAGCGGGATGAGACCGCCTGGAGCGGTGAGCAAAGGAGTCAGAGCGGGACGAGACCGCCTGGAGCGGTGAGCAAAGGAGTCAGAGCGGAGCGAGACTGCCGGAGCAGTGAGCAAAGGGGTCAGAACGGAGCAAGGCTGAGCAGGGGGGACAGGGCTCTGTTCACACGGAACAGACAGGAAGGGAAAGGCAGAGCCAGATACCCACAGGGTACTTGCAGTGAAGTAGCGAGTGGACCACAAACTCACAAACGGGAGCACAGAGACAACAAGCAGGAGTTAGGTACGAGTTCAGACTCTGCAGAAAAAGGAAAGGAACGGACATAGAGAAAAAACAGGTAAAAGATAGAAGAGAGTACAGACTGGAACTGAGTGTACAGAGGAGACCGACACTGCAGCGGGATACAGGAACGGGTCTGGGAATACGGCCCCCAGAGAGGCGGGACGAACAGGCAAGGAGCGTGTTCAGACAGGACAGACAAGATACCGGAGCGGGTCTAGGTAATCGGCCCCTAGAAGGCGAGAGGAACAGGCTAGGAGCGTGTTCAGACAGGCCTGGAAATACAGCCTCCAGGATAGGCAGACAAGAGAACACAGAACAGGACCTGGCACCTTCAGAGTGCAAGCACACACTGAATGAAACACAATGCTCAGGCAGGGATTGATTGGGGCAGCTGGGTTAAATACCAGGTGACAGACAGCAATAGGCTGAGGACGCACAAGGGGTGTGACCCACAGCAGGTAAAAAAAGCAGGAAGTGATCGGGCACCGCCCTTAAGCAGCAGAAACAGACACAAACAGACAGCATGGAGGGAAGCCAGAGAGACATTCTGGACTGGAGATCAAGTGTGCGCTCTTGCACAGTGGGAGGTGGACCACTATGCAAGGACGCCGCCAGGTATGTTACAGTACCTCCCCCCTTACGCCCCCTCTTCTTCAGGCCTGCCAGAATCTTCCGCAGGGAATTCGAGGGCCAATCCTTCACTTCAAGGAGATCACTTCCACTGTCCACAGGAAAAACTGGTCTCATCTGGTTAGCTAGGATGCTACCTCCTATCCAGCCATCCTCAGCAACAGACGAAACGGGTGGAGTACCAGGAACAGCACACAAGGAAGTCTCTCTCCACATATTTTCAGGTGGCACCCCAGAGGGTACAGGAGACAACTGGAAGTCCTCCACCGGGTTGGAGGGGAGCAGAAACTTGGGGGTAATCTCTGCTTCGAGGTACATCTTGTCAAACTCACAGGAAGAAATAGACGGGTTATCAGTAGAGATGAGCGTTGTTCTACTCGAACTGTTCGCCAATCTCAAATTCGAGCTGTTTTGGGCGGTGTTCGAGCCGTTCGGCGAACACGAACAATTTGAGAAAAATTCGGCTGTTCGAGGTTATGTTCGATAACTGTTCGTGCACCAAAATCATAACTGGATTTTTTCTCAGTAATGATGAAAATTAATGTTAACACGCAGTTTGAGTGTACAGTGGGGTGGGGGGAGGGGCAGGGGATGGATCTCTGCAGGAACAATGAAGATCTCCATTTTTTTTTTCTCTTTCCCGCATTTACAGTGGGGAGGTGCAATCTGTCAGCCTATCAGCAGCGCGCACACGGAGCGAAGTGCTTTTTTTCACACAAGCAAGGGCATGTGTCATTGGCAGTGTATGTCACATGTCCTTGCCCTATAAGACCAAGCCATTTTCCCCGTCGCCACCATTTTCTCACTGCTGCAGCTGCGTGTTAGACGGCACCGCTGTTGCTGTGTGCGCTATACCTTGTTAATTTCAAGCCAATTTTCGCACAAATCTACAGATAGCTTGGGAGTAGGGAATAGTTGTGATTGCAGTCCTTTTAAGGACTAAGTTACAGCATTTCCTATGACTTTTATCAGGCAGGTCTGTGCTCTTAAATAGATAGATTGTGGGAGTAAAGACTAATTGTAATTGGAGTCCTTTTCAGGACTAGGTTACATCAGTTCCTATCAGTTTTTGCCAGGCAGGTCTGTGCCAGTGCTGTGCAAGTTTTTTTCACAGCATTTGGCTGAATCTAGCAAAGCTAATCCTTTTTGGCCTATTGCAGAGTGTGTTAGTCAGTGGAGTAGCCTATCTGTGTTGCAAGATATACCACCTGTATATAGAATACCAATTTTTTTACTGCACCTAGTGAAGTAAAATCTTTTGGACATAGCATCATTCTATTAGTCCATCTATACTGACCTCCATCAGGTTGCAAATTGAATATAATTTTTTTCTGCATCTAGCTCTGAAAAAATATTGGGCTTCTAGCTGTGTGTGGGACTTGTTGTATTAGTCCATCTATACTGACCTCCATCAGGTTGCAAACTGAATATATATTTTTCTGAATCTACCTCTGAAAAAATATTGGGCTTCTAGCTGTGTGTGGGACTTGTTCTATTAATCCATCTATACAGACCTCCATCAGGTTGCAAACTGAATATATTTTTTTCTGCATCTACCTCTGAAAAAATATTGGGCTTCTAGCTGTGTGTGGGACTTGTTGTATTAGTCCATCTATACCGACCTCCATCAGGTTGCAAACTGAATATATTTTTTTCTGCATCTACCTCTGAAAAAATATTGGGCTTCTAGCTGTGTGTGGGACTTGTTCTATTAATCCATCTATACAGACCTCCATCAGGTTGCAAACTGAATATATTTTTTTCTGCATCTACCTCTGAAAAAATATTGGGCTTCTAGCTGTGTGTGGGACTTGTTGTATTAGTCCATCTATACTGACCTCCATCAGGTTGCAAACTGAATATATTTTTTTCTGCATCTACCTCTGAAAAAATATTGGGCTTCTAGCTGTGTGTGGGACTTGTTCTATTAATCCATCTATACAGACCTCCATCAGGTTGCAAACTGAATATATTTTTTTCTGCATCTACCTCTGAAAAAATATGTGGCCTTCTAGCTGTGTGTGGGACTTTCTCTATTAGTCCATCTATACTGACCTCCATCAGGTTGCAAACTGAATATAATTTTTTTCTGCATCTAGCTCTGAAAAAATATTTGGCCTTCTAGCAGTGTGTGGGACTTTCTCTATTAGTCCATCTATACTGACCTCCATCAGGTTGCAAATTAAAAATAATTTTTATCTGCATCTACAGTACCTCTGAAAAAATATTTGGGCTTCTAGCTGTGTGTGGGACTTGTTCTATTAGTCCATCTATACTGACCTCCATCAGGTTGCAAATTGAATATAATTTTTATCTGCATCTAGCTCTGAAAAAATATTTGGCCTTCTAGCAGTGTGCGGGACTTTCTCTATTAGTCCATCTATACTGACCTCCATCAGGTTGCAAATTGAATATAATTTTTATCTGCATCTAGCTCTGAAAAAATATTTGGCCTTCTAGCAGTGTGTGGGACTTTCTCTATTAGTCCATCTATACTGACCTCCATCAGGTTGCAAATTAAAAATTATTTTTATCTGCATCTACAGTACCTCTGAAAAAATATTTGGGCTTCTAGCTGTGTGTGGGACTTGTTCTATTAGTCCATCTATACTGACCTCCATCAGGTTGCAAATTGAATATAATTTTTATCTGCATCTAGCTCTGAAAAAATATTTGGCCTTCTAGCAGTGTGTGGGACTTTCTCTATTAGTCCATCTATACTGACCTCCATCAGGTTGCAAATTAAAAATAATTTTTATCTGCATCTAGCTCTGAAAAAATATTTGGCCTTCTAGCAGTGTGTGGGACTTTCTCTATTAGTCCATCTATACTGACCTCCATCAGGTTGCAAATTAAAAATAATTTTTATCTGCATCTACCTCTGAAAAAATATTTGGGCTTCTAGCTGTGTGTGGGACTTGTTCTATTAATCCATCTATACAGACCTCCATCAGGTTGCAAACTGAATATAATTTTTTTCTGCATCTAGCTCTGAAAAAATATTTGGCCTTCTAGCAGTGTGTGGGACTTGTTCTATTAGTCCACCTATACTGACCTCCATCAGGTTGCAAATTCAAAATAATTTTTTGTCTGCATCTAGCTCTGAAAAAATATTTGGCCTTCTAGCAGTGTGTGGGACTTTCTCTATTAGTCCATCTATACTGACCTCCATCAGGTTGCAAACTGAATATATTTTTTTTCTGCATCTACCTCTGAAAAAATATTGGGCTTGTAGCTGTGTGTGGGACTTGTTCTATTAATCCATCTATACAGACCTCCATCAGGTTGCAAACTGAATAAAAAATTTTTCTGCATCTACCTCTGAAAAAATATTTGGGCTTCTAGCTGTGTGTGGGACTTGTTCTATTAGTCCATCTATACTGACCTCCATCAGGTTGCAAATTGAACATAATTTTTTTCTGCATCTAACCCAGCCAATAGTTTTGGCCTAATACCACAGTTTGGCCACTCAGCTCTGCTCGGTTCCCATCCATTGTTTTTTTGTGCAAACAACTCCAGAGTTGTGAATTAGTTAACCACCAAAATGAGTGGAAAAAGGCCTGCTGCTGGTGGAAAGGGGAATAGGCGTGTTGGGAAGGGGAAAAAAGGTTGTGTCCGTGGGGTAGGTGTTAAAGCAACAGTAACATCTGCAGAAGAAAGACCATCTTCCAGCCAAACTAAAATGTCTACTTCTTTTAGCGGACAATGTGATAAGATCTCTTTCTTACGGCCACGCCAATCGCTACAAATTCCAGATGAGGCACAAAAACAGCAGGTGCTTCAACGGATATCAAGTGCTCCTTTAAGTGGGCTCTCCTCCACATCAACTTCAACATCACAAATACTCCAGTCCTCAAAGGTGTCACCCCAATCGCACTTGCTTCCTCACAGCTCCCAAATCTCCAGCTGCCCGTCTGAGTATGAGGTAGAACAGATGGTTGAGTCTGCAGAGCTGTTTACTCATACTATAGCCTGGGAATCAGAGGTCAACTCCAGCGCTTCTGTGAATCCAGATGAGGAAATGATCTGCACTGATGCCCAGAATCTTTATGAGTCGGATCCAGGACCAGACGCAGAAGGTTCTGACCATAATGTAGACCCTCATTCCCAAACTGTAACTCCTGTTGGTGGAGACAATGAGGAAGACGATGATAAGACTCAAATACCTGATTGGAGCGACAACTTTAGTTTTTTGTCAGGGCAGGAACAGGTTGGCTCTGAGGACGACGGGTGTGATAACGCACAGGGTGATGATGATGAGGTTGGAGATCCCACTTACTGTCAACCCACAGTCAGCCAAGAGATGAGGTCAGCAGAGGAGGTGGAGGAAGATGCTAGTGACGACGAGGTCAGGTTGCGCCTTCCTGGACAGAGACGTAGTACTGGAAGCACGTCAACAACTGCATCCTCAAACACAACTCTGCCTCTCACCACAAGTCGTGGTGGCTCTTCAGGTCGCATGGGTGCTAAGCCTTGCATAGCCTGGGCATTTTTTCAGATCGATAAAGATGACCCAACTCGTGTTATCTGTAACATTTGTCAGCAAAAGCTAAGTAGAGGCCAAAAAATACATAGTTTGAGTACTTCATGCATGAACCGGCACATGGACATGAAGCATAAGTTGCAGTGGGAAGCTCAGTGTGCTACAATGCGGCCTAGCCGGCCGGACCAACCACCGTCTGCCATATCTTGTGCATCCGCGGCCTCTTCATCCTTTGTGACTGGGGGGACAGCAGTCACACCTGTTTTGGGGCGCAGACCTGCCACCTCTTTACCCGCAACAGCCAGCGTGATTGGCAGGTCATCATTTTCTTTGGAGGTGGTAACACCAGCTGGTGTTGAGCGCTGTCCGACATCGATAGCACCACCTTTGGATCAAGGCAACCTAACATGTCCGCCTGCATCTTCCTCACAGACCGGCAGTTTGCCGGGGACACCCTTATCAACCCCGTCTAAGCACAATAGCCAGCCCTCGGTCCCTCAGATGTGGACAAGTAAAAGACCATTTCCTCCTAGCCATGAGAAAGCTAAGAGGTTGAATTTCACCATCTGCAAGCTCTTGGCTACAGAAATGCTGCCTTTCCGCCTGGTGGACACAGAGGATTTTTGAGACCTTATGTCCGTCGCAGTGCCCCAGTACCAGATGCCCAGTCGGCACTACTTCTCAAAGAAAGGTGTGCCTGCGCTCCACCAGCATGTCGCACACAACATCACCGCTTCTTTGAGAAACTCTGTGTGTGACAGGGTGCATTTCACCACAGACACTTGGACGAGTAGGCATGGACAGGGGCGTTACATGTCGCTGACTGGGCACTGGGTAACTATGGTGACAGCAGGACAAGGGGCTGCTGTCCAAGTCTTGCCGTCCCCACGAGTTGTGCGTCAATCCTCTTTATGTCAAAGTTCCTCCACTGCTTCTGCCTCCTCAACCTCCTCTCGGTCTTCCACCTGCACCCAAAGCCTGTCTGGTCATGCCACAAGCTTTCTAACTGCGCAGAAGGGATCCTGCACACCTCCTTACTATGCTGGCAGTGGGGCTCAACGTCATCAGGCGGTTTTTACATTGAAATGTCTGGGAAATGTGAGTCACACAGCTGAGGAGTTGTGGTCAGCTCTGGAGAACCAATTTCATGAATGGTTGTCTCCACTGGACCTGAAACCAGGGAAGGCCGTGTGCGACAATGCTGCAAACCTGGGTGCGGCCCTTCGCCGGGGCAATGTCACACACGTGCCTTGTATGGCTCACGTGTTGAACCTGGTTGTCCAGCAATTTTTAGCCCACTATCCCAGACTAGATGGCCTTCTGCAGAGGGCACGGTCGCTGTGTGCTCACTTCCGCCGTTCGCATCCCGCAGCTCAGCGACTTACATCTCTACAGAAGTCGTTGGGCCTGCCACTTCACCGGCTAAAATGCGATGTGCCTACCCGGTGGAATTCAACTCTGCACATGTTGCAGCGACTGTGGCAGCACCGACAAGCCCTGGTGCAATACGTTCTGACGTATAGCCTGGGCCAACGAGATTCAGAGGTGGGGCAAATCACGCTGGAGGAGTGGTCTCAGATCAGGGACCTATGCACCCTTCTGCACAGTTTTGAAATGGCGACGAAGATGTTTAGTGCTGACGATGCCATTATCAGCATGACTATTCCGGTGATTTACATGCTGGAGCACATGTTAAACAGAATTCGGAGTCAGGTGGTGGCACAAGAGGAGGTGGAGGAAGTAGAGGAGGAGGAGTTGTATGCGGAAGGGCTAACATCTGCAAGGTCCAGACGGTCGGCAGCACCAAGGCGGCAGGCATGTGAGGGTGGGGGAGATGGTTTTACCAGGGCGCATGGTAGCAGCCAAACTAGTGAGGAAGGTGCAGGAGCCCAGGAAGAAGTGGAGGACGAACTGATGGAAGACTCATCAGATGAGGGAGACCTTGATCACATTTCTGTTGTGCGAGGTTGGGGGGAGAGGACAGAGGAAGGAAGCATGATTGTTACCTCGCCACCAACACAACAGGGACTTGGTGCTCCTGGATGCGCAACACACATGCGTGCCTTCTTGCTGCACTACCTGCAACATGACCCTCGAATTGTGAGAATTAGAAATAATCCTGACTACTGGGTTGCCACACTGTTAGATCCCCGGTACAAAAGTAAATTTGCAGAAATTATTCCTGCCATAGAAAGGGATGCACGCATGCAGGAGTATCAGCAGAGACTGTTGCAGAATCTTACATGTGCTTTTCCACAAAATACCAGTGGTGCACGTAGTGAATCTCACAGTTCCAACTTGCCAACCGTGGGACCGTCAAGTGTTCAGCACTCAAACCGTAACAGAACCACAGTATCTGCTGGTAACATCAATTTTGCGGAATCATTTCACCACTTTTTTAGCCCATCCTTTGCAAGGCCACAGGAGACAAGAAGTCTGACACATAGTCAACGCCTAGAGACGATGGTACAGGAGTATCTCCAAGTAAACATTGAAGCCATGACTGTGTCACTGGACCCTTGCTCTTTTTGGGCTTCCAATCTGGATAAATGGCCGGAGCTAGCCACTTACGCCTTGGAGATCTTGCCATGCCCCGCAGCCAGCGTTCTGTCTGAACGTGTGTTCAGCGCTGCTGGTGGTGTGCTGACAGATAAGCGCACGCGGCTCTCCACTGATAATGTAGACAGACTCACGTTCATAAAGATGAACAAATCATGGATCCGAAACGACTTTTCTACCCCTGTGTCATCCTGGGGAGAGTAAAAGCTTGATGATTGGTTAAAATCACCCTACCAACCGTTTTAAGCTTTCAAATTACTAATCATGTTTATCTGTATCTTGGCTGGAAAATAATTTGGGCTTTGTAGCAGTGTGCAGCACTGATTCTATTAGGCCATCTATAATAAGCTCCACCAGATTTAAAATTACTAATCATGTTTATCTGTATCTTGACTGGAAAATAATTTGGGCTTTGTAGCAGTGTGCAGCACTGATCCTATTAGGCCATCTATACTAAAGCTTCACCAGATTTAAAATTAATAATAATTTTTAGCTGCATCTAGCCCGGAAAATAATTTTGGGGCTCCGAGATGCGCAAGACACATAAGTGCCTTCTTGCTGCACTACCTGCAGCATGACCCTCATATTGTCAGAATTCGAAGTAATCATGACTACTGGGTTGCCACACTCTTAGATCCCCCAAACTTTTCGATCAACCTTTTCATTTTAATAAAGACCAAAAAAATGGTCATTTTTGAAATTATAAGCATTAGCAGGTTGTTAGAAACTGAAATCAAACAGTTTTCAACTCAAAAATTTATTCTAGGTGATGTTACATTTTCACATAGGACCCCTTGTTCGAAACGAGCTTCTGAACTCTCTCGTCCATTGAATTTGTCAGGTTTTGGATGGTTTCTGCTTCAATTGTTTTGCATGAGGACAGAATACCCTCCCAGAGCTGTTGCTTAGATGTGAACTGCCTCCCGCCATCATAGACACTCCTTTTAATGATGCTCCAAAGGTTCTGAATGGGGTAGAGGTCAGGGGAGCATGGGGGTCACACCATAAGTTTGTCCCCTTTTATGCCCATATCAGCCAGAGATGCAGATGTTTTATGTGCAGCATGAGATGGTGCATTATCATGCAAAAAAATGATCTTGCTGTGAAATACACGGTTCTTCTTCTTGAACCATGGCAGGAAGTGCTGTTTGAGAAAATCCACATACATTATGGAGTTCATCTTTAGCGCCTTCAGGGATCCTAAAGGGGCCGACAATCTCTCTCCCCATGATTCCAGCCCAAAACATTACTCCACCTCCTCCTTGTTGGCGCTGTAGCCGTGTTTGCGTGGGGTGTCCATCAACCAGCCATCCTCCACTCCATCCATCTGGACCATCGAGCGCTGCACGGCACTCATCCGTGAACAAAACAGTTTTGAAATCAGTCTTCATGTAATGTTAGGCCCACTGGAGCCGTTTCTGCTTGTGTGAAGTGGATAGAGGAGGTCGACAGGATGGCGTATGCACAGCTGCAAACCTCTGAAGGACCCTGCATCTTGTTGTTCGGGGGACGTTGGAGGCACCAGCAGCTTCAAAAACTTGTCTGCTGCTATGACAAGGCTTTTTTGCCGCTGCTCTTTCAACCTGACGTAATTGCCTGTAGGAAAGAGTCCTCAATTTGCCCTTATCAGCACGCACACGTGTGTACTGTGAATCAGCTACATACTTCTTGATTGCCAAGACACTTCATCCTGATCATCGCACAATGTTGATTGTAGTCATGCCTTGACCTAAACACTCCACAATTTGTTGCTTCTCAGCAGCCGACACATCCTTTTTCTTTCCCATTTTGGCAGAAAATGTAGGCTGCTTAATAATGTGAGACAGCCTTCTTAAGAAGTCTTGCCTTTCATTGGACACACCTGCCAAACTAATTAGCACAGGTGTCTGCAATTGCTTACAGTGATATAAAGAGCCCTGACACACATCACCATCAATGAGTTTAACTGACAAACAAACAAATTCTTCCCTTATCACTCCTAAACACTTTTTGCATAATAATTTGGAACACAGTGTACATGTGCTTTTCCACAAAACACCAGTGGTTCACGTAGTGAATCTTACAGTTCTAACTTGCCAACCGTGGTCTGTATGGAGTTGTTCAATAAAGGGCCCAAAATTAAGATAACATAGATGGGAGAGGTCTCTATGAATAGGAATTCCTAAGTATTTGATACCCTGTGAGGGCCAGGCAAAGGGAAAGTTGGACTGGATGGAATCCTATATGGATTTGGGGAGGGAGACATCGAGGGCCTCAGACTTCGCTGCATTGATTTTAAAATTTGACCATGATCTATTTCAGCCATAACAGCATGGATGGATATATGTGATTGAGTGATATATACTAGGACATCATCAGCAAATAGAGAGCACTTGTACTCGGTGCCTCCCACCTCAATCCACCTAATATTGGGGTTATGGCGAATTGATGAGAGCAGGTGCTCCGTCACTAGGATATATAAGAGAGGGGACAGAGAACATCCCTGCCTTGTCCCATTGGTGATTGTGAAAGGTGATGAAAATGTTCTGACGCGCCCCCTGGGCCTTGGGACACCCGGAGCCGGACCCTTTTTGGTGGATGCTGGTGGTTGTAGTCTCCGTGGCGGCGACCCGGTTCCGTGGCTCAGGGCGGTCAAACCAGTGGCGGAACTATTTATGTGGTTTTGATGTTTATATGTCCGACTACGCCACCCGTGGATTGCGGTCAGAGTGAACCGCCGCTCCAGGGCAGACCGCTGAGGCTGGTGTTGTGGGTGCAGCAGAGCGTAGCATAACTCCCCACGGGAGGAGTATAGCCTCAGGGCAGTGTATGCGGAGGATGGGGGTGATGGTGCAGGGCAGCAGCAGTAACGACACGGAGTCAGTGATGCAGTCCAGGGCCTTTACTCACAGTTCTTATTATCCAGACCACGTCTGCAGGTAACGGCTGCCCACGTCGTACTGTGCTCACCAGGTGAGGGGCTCAGACAACTCCCAGATAACTTTGGAGTGCTTCACAGGACCCCCTTTGTGTGTCCTTTGTCTGGCCTTTCTTACCAACCCTTCTGTCCAGCTGCCTCGGGCCTCCTCTTGGTAAACTTGGCGCCAGTTTCCCTGACCCTATGTGGTGCCTTCCTAGCGGGTGTAGCGAGGGGCTGAGCCACATAAAATGTCACAGCCTCCTGTTTCTAGCTGAGGGTCGTTTCCTGCCTCCACTAGTTTCGGGGACCGGTCTCCCCCTTTGGCCTGACCCCTCCACGCAGGTGGATTCGGGCGTGCGGTGGCGACTCGCCCGTCCGCACCCCTGGGAACCCTTCGTTCCTCGTTCCTGGAGCCTTCTCCGCTCCTCTTCCTTCCTTCTCCCTCTTCCAGGCCTGGGCCTCTGTTACTAGGCCCGCCTCCGGAGCAGAGCTCATGCAGAGCCCCTGCTCCCTGCCACTTCTGCTCAGACTTCTCTGCACTGAACTAAGATGGTGCCCACCTTTTATACTCCCTTCTCAATGCACCCAGGAACTGCTTCCTCCCTGCTCCTGCACTACAGGGTTCCCCTTCCTCAGTGTTCCCTGCCCCCACTCCAGCCAGGGACAGGGACTGTCGTGCCCATCTCAGGGGCATATTGGTCGCCCTGCCCCACGGCAATGTGGTGTAATGCATGCAGGTGTCGGGTCCTGATTCACACTACATCCTTACCTGAGAGTGAGATATCACACCTCTGGGTGAGGTGCAATACCTCTGTAGCAACCAAGCCCTCAGGGTGCTACAGTTCCATTTATCTTCAGCCTAGGTGACGTATTGCGATACAGGGCCGTGATTTTGGCTATAAAAGGGTCCCCTAGACCCCTACCCCAAGCTTTTTAAGAGAATCATATATGGCGTGCCAGGAGACTCTATGGAATGCTTTCTCAGCATCCAACGAGAGTATCTAATTACAAATTTTTAACTGCATCTAGCCCAGGAAATACTTTGTGCCTAGTAGCAGTGTCTGCTAGTCAGCGGATTATCCCGGCTGTTAAGCAAGCTACACCACCTGTAGTTTGGACACTTAATTTTTTCAAAGGAAATGCTTCGGGACCACGGGATACTCAGTGAAGAGCATCAGGAGGCACCCCAAGGCATAGGGGCTGGGACTGGCAGTAGGATGCCTTGCGGTGGACAGCCGAGCTCGATCCTTATAAAAGCTTTTTAACTGCAGCAGCTTTAGTGGACGCTACTGGAGCTGGAATTACGCGGCTGCTGGCATGAGACTTGCCCTCCAATAGATCCTTGTAAATGGATTTAAAGTGTATTCATTCAAATTAGAGAGACAATTTAAATTAAAAAGCTTAGAGCTGCCTCCACCACAGGGGGGCTCGCTCGACCCACCAGCGGACAGGCACCAGTATTGGGAGAGGGGGGCTGGCCATCAGGGTTCACCGCGGCTCTGGCACAAACCCGGCGACGCGGAGGTGGCACGGGCAGGAGTGGACTGAACGTGTCGGCTTCTCACTTTTTGGATTTTAGAAGGGCATGACATGCCTATATCTGTGTCTCCCCCTCCTTTTACTCCTCCACCTCTTTTCTTTTCGCATGACTATATGTACTTGTCACTTTTCCATGTGTTAGTTGTGTCTTCTGAGCAGTTTGTCAGCTTTTGGACACCTTTGAAGGTGTTTTCTATGTGTTTATATGTGTTTTTGTTTGCCTGCCATTGGTTTTAACGGTGTTCGAAGGTGTTCGACGAACAGTTCGACGAACAGTTCGGTGAACACACGGGTATTCGACGAACCGAACCGAACTCGAACACTACGGGGGTGGCTCAACACTAGTTATCAGGTACAGGGTGAGAAAAAGTCACTGTCTCTTTGTTATCTGGTGGTACCCCGGAGTAGTCAGGAAACAACTGGAGGTCCTCTGCCGGGTCAGAAGAGTGCAGAGGCTCGGGGAAAGCATCTGCTTCAGAGTACACTAGGTCGGACTCACTGGACGAAGCAGGCGAGGTATCGGGTGCCGAGTATAGGAAAGTCTCTGTCCATACACCACCAGGTGGCACCCCAAAGGGTTCTGGAGACAACTGGAGGTCCTCCACCTGGTCGGAGGGGTGTAGAGACTCATGAATAACCTGTGCTTCGGAGTACACTAGGTTAGACTCACTAGGCGAAGCGAGCAAGGTATCAGCTCCAGGATATAGGAAAGTCTCTGTCCATTCACCACCAGGTGGCACCCCGAAGGGTTCTGGAGACAACTGGAGGTCCTCCGCCTGGTCGGAGGGGTGTAGAGACTCGGGAGTAACCTCTGCTTCAGAGTACACTAGGTGGGACTCACTGGACGAAGCGAGCAAGGTATCAGGTACAGAGTATAGGAGAGTCTCTGTCCTTTTGCTACCAGGTAGCACCCCGAAGGGCTCAGGAGACAACTGGAGGTCCTCCGCCAGGTCGGAGGGGTGAAGAGACTCATGGGTAACCTCTGCTTCAGAGTACACTAGGTCGGACTCACTGGATGAAGCAGCCGAGGTATCAGGTACCGAGTATAGGAAAGTCTCTGTCTATTCGCTACCAGGTAGCACCCCGAAGGGTTCAGGAGACAACTGGAGATCCTCCGCCTGATCGGAGGGGTGTAGAGACTCAGGGGTAACCTCTGCTTCGGAGAACACTAAGTCGGACTCACTGGACGAAGCGGACGTGGTATCAGGTGCAGGGTATAGGGAAGTCTCTCTCCAATTGTCCTCAAGTGGTATCCCGGGGTATTCAGGAGGCAACAGGGGGTCCTCCGGTGTGAATTCTGGGTGGGCAGCAGTCTCTTCGGGCAGGAGAACTGGTGCACTACCCACGCACTTTACCCGTTGGGGCTTCTCCGGGATACAGGGAGATGAAGCTTCAGTAGGGACTTCAAGGTTGGGGTCAGGAGGTCTCAGGGAGGACAGACCCTGGCGTGACGGCTTGCCTCTATGTCTAGCACGTCTGGACTGCCTCTTGAGGTTGGGAAAAGTATTCCGGAGAGTGTAGTCACCCTGTGAGGATTCTGGATGGGCAGTAGTCTCACTGGGCTGGAGGACTATTGCGCTACCCACACACATTACCCATCGGGGCTGCTCCGGGATACTGGGAAGTGAAGCTTCAGCAGGAGCCTCCGGGTTAGGATCATCGAAGACCATTAGAAAGGCCACCAGGAAGGCCATTATGTCCAGGACGATAGAATCCTGTGCGTCCCATAGGGGGATGATCCAATTCAAGGCATCACCCGCTAGGTAAGACATCATGAATCCCACCTTAACCCGATCTGTGGGAAAACATAGAGGGTAGAACTTGAAGTGTAGCATGCATTGCTCCACAAATGCACGACTCTGTCTTGGATCCCTATAGTAACGTGGCGGATCCGCAGGAACGAGAGCTGATAGATCCATCTGGACGGGTGCGTAATTCGCCTGGAACTCAGCTAAGGGAAAAAAAAAATGTATTTATTTATTTTTAATGCACGTATTCGCTGGAAAACGTCTCAGAGAGCGAAGGCCGTGGGGCTCAACGGGAACCATGGCCTGAGCATGCTGTAATGCACACGCCCGGGCTGAGCGGCGTGTGCGTGTGATTCCACAGGACCGTGCCAGAGAGTGAATGCCTGGAGGGGCGTAACTAGGTATTCACCCGATCCGACCAGGGTCGCACGACGGCATACGACGCCAGTGCACCAAGGAGGAACCGAGCAGAGGGACCAGGTGCTACTCCAGGACAGACCCCGGACACGGCTGTTGACCCACACAGGGGAATACAGGAACCGACTGGTAGGCTGGCACACAGACTGGCGGGAATAGGCAGGCACGACTGGTATGCAGGCAGGCGGATATGCAGGCAGGGGGGTACGGGCAAGCACGGCTAGAGTGCGGACAGGGAGGCACTAGCAGGTAGGAACACAGGCGGGATAGAACCCAGTACACACTGGGACTCAGGAACAGAACCACAGATGTGGCGGACAAACACAGCAGAGTGAGGCCGCCCAGAGAAGTGAGCGAGAGCAGGGCAGGACAAGACCGCCTGGAGCGGTGAGCAAGAGCAGAGCAGGACGAGACCGCCTGGAGCGGTGAGCAAGAGCAGAGCAGGACGAGACCGCCTGGAGCGGTGAGCAAGAGCAGAGCAGGATGAGACCGCCTGGAGCGGTGAGCAAGAGCAGAGCAGGACGAGACTGCCTGGAGCGGTGAGCAAGAGCAGAGCAGGACGAGACCGCCTGGAGCGGTGAGCAAGAGCAGAGCAGGACGAGACCTCCTGGAGCGGAGAGCAAGAGCAGAGCAGGACGAGACCGCCTGGAGCGGTGAGCAAGAGTAGAGCAGGACGAGACCGCCTGGAGCGGTGAGCAAGAGCAGAGCAGGACGAGACCGCCTGGAGCGGTGAGCAAGAGCAGAGCAGGACGAGACCGCCTGGAGCGGTGAGCAAAGGAGTCAGAGCGGGACGAGACCGCCTGGAGCGGTGAGCAAAGGAGTCAGAGCGGGACGAGACCGCCTGGAGCGGTGAGCAAAGGAGTCAGAGCGGAGCGAGACTGCCGGAGCAGTGAGCAAAGGGGTTAGAGCGGAGCAAGGCTGAGCAGGGGGGACAGGGCTCTGTTCACACGGAACAGACAGGAAGGGAAAGGCAGAGCCAGATACCCACAGGGTACTTGCAGTGAAGTAGCGAGTGGACCACAAACTCACAAACGGGAGCACAGAGACAACAAGCAGGAGTTAGGTACGAGTTCAGACTCTGCAGAAAAAGGAAAGGAACGGACATAGAGAAAAAACAGGTAAAAGATAGAAGAGAGTACAGACTGGAACTGAGTGTACGGAGGAGACCGACACTGCAGCGGGATACAGGAGCGGGTCTGGGAATACGGCCCCCAGAGAGGCGGGACGAACAGGCAAGGAGCGTGTTCAGACAGGACAGACAAGATACCGGAGCGGGTCTAGGTAATCGGCCCCTAGAAGGCGAGAGGAACAGGCTAGGAGCGTGTTCAGACAGGCCTGGAAATACAGCCTCCAGGATAGGCAGACAAGAGAACACAGAACGGGACCTGGCACCTTCAGAGTGCAAGCACACACTGAATGAAACACAATGCTCAGGCAGGGATTGATTGGGGCAGCTGGGTTAAATACCAGGTGACAGACAGCAATAGGCTGAGGACGCACAAGGGGTGTGACCCACAGCAGGTACAAAAAGCAGGAAGTGATCGGGCGCCGCCCTTAAGCAGCAGAAACAGACACAAACAGACAGCATGGAGGGAAGCCAGAGAGACATTCTGGACTGGAGATCAAGTGCGCGCTCTTGCACAGTGGGAGATGGACCACTATGCAAGGACGCCGCCAGGTATGTTACAGCATATGATAAGTTATGCAGATTCTTGTCATGTAACTTCATTGTTACTGTTTAGCTCCTGGTGGTGGAAAAATCTTTTTCTTCCTGTATACTACAAAATTACAACCTGTTTTCACATTCCATAATATGTCAGTGTGTTATTAGGTTGATTCCAAAGCAAAAGGTCACTAGTTCGAATTGAGGAGCAGCCATAAAGAAGATTTCCCAAGAAAAGAGAAACATCATTATCCATCTCATCGATAGCGGTCTCTCAGCCAATAAAATTGCCAAACTGCATCATGTGAGTGCCATGACAGTTGGAAGAATACTAAATGAAGTCCATCCATCCATTCAAAAGGTAAGAGGTGGATGTCCTGACAAAATATTGGAGTCAACAAGTTGGCTCATCACAAGGTCTATCAGTTCTGGCGCGACAAACACGGCAGTGGAGGTAGCTCGTATGCTTCCTGTAGCGTCGGCGTCCCTGCCCTCTGCTAGGCAGGGACGCTGTTCCCCTCACCTCTCTGCTCCGAGCCCGGCGTCCTCCTCCCGCTCTGCTGGCAGCGCGCGCTCCTTCCCGGCCACTGTGCTTAGGGCGCGCGCGCGCTCCCTCCCTCTTAAAGGGGCCGCGCGCGCCGTCCTAAGGAGTCCCCGGCCAATGGCCGGAGGACTTCACCATATATAAGGCACTTCCTCCAAAATGGAGGTGCCCGAGCAATGTTGTTGCACTGTTCACTACTCTGCTTCAGCCCTCAGGTCCCGTTGCCAGTTACCTGCCTGATTCCTGCCAGAGTCCTGCCAGTTTGCTGTCTGTTTCCTGCCTGATATTCCTGCTACCTGCTTGCTAGCCTGAGGTCCGACGGTCTGCCTTCCTACTCCTGTCAGTCTGTCTATGGACCAGCTTGGCCGCTCACCTGGGAGCGCACATCTGCTACCTGCCTGCTAGCCTTCCTGGAGGCTCTACCGTCACGTGCTGTGACCACCTGCTATTCCAGAGACTCCTGCCCGCTCACCTGGGAGCGCACATCTGCTACCTGCCTGCTAGCCTTCCTGGAGGCTCCGCCGTCACGTGCTGTGACCACCTGCTATTCCAGAGACTCCTGCCCGCTCACCTGGGAGCGCTCCTCCGCTACCTGCCTGCTTGCCTACCTGGAGGCTCCGCCGTCACGTGCTGTGACCACCTGCTATTCCAGAGACTCCTGCCCGCTCACCTGGGAGCGCTCCTCCGCTACCTGCCTGCTTGCCTACCTGGAGGCTCTGCCGTCACGTGCTGTGACCACCTGCTATTCCAGAGACTCTTGCCCGCTCACCTGGGAGCGCTCATCTGCTACCTGTCTGTTGGACTTCCTGGAGGCTCCGCCGTTACATGCTGTGACCACCCGATTATCCAGAGACTCTCGCCTGCTCACCTGGGAGCTCACGTCTATCATCTGCCGCCACAGGTCGTACCAATCCTTTACCCAGAGACTGCCCCGGTCACTTGCCGTGACCTCCTGCCCGTTCATCCAGAGACTGCCCCGGTCACTTGCCGTGACCTCCTGCCCATTCATCCAGAGACTGCCCCGGTCACTTGCCGTGACCTCCTGTCCGTTCATTCAGAGACTGTCCCAGTCACCTGCTGTGACTGCCTGCCCGTCTACCCTGGTCGCCACCCGCTCCCTTACAAGGACCGCCCCCTTGCATAGTAGCTCAGAGGTTCCGCCTCCCAGACCCGTTACACTTCCTAATAGTGAGATCACAGACATCCATGCAAGCACCATGAGACGCACATTACGCAAGTCTGAAATGAAGGCCTGAAAAAAGGTGAAGAAGACTCGACTTCAGTATCATCATAAGAAGTGTTGACACAAGTTTGCAAAAAAGTATGAAAAGTGGACCGTAGAAGATTGAAATGGATGATTTGAAGCAATGAGAAGAAAGTAAATAGACCAGGTTCTGATGCGTGCAAATGGATCAGGAAGAAACGATGGAAAAAGGAGCTAACGGATGGAGAAATTGAAGGAACTGTCAAGTTTGGTGGAGGAAGCCTGATGATATGGGGTTGTTTCAAGCCAAAGACGTTGGATACTTGACCAGGATCGTTGGTGGTCTCAATGCTGAGCTACATGTGAGTATCCTACAAGATGAGTTATTTTGTATACTCGAGTACTATGGGTATGAAAAGGACGACATAGTGTTCCAGCAGGACAACGGCCAGAATCATATGTCGAGATTGAATAAGAAATGGTTCAATGACAATGAAGTAGAAATGCTGGATTGACCCCCACAGTCCCCAGACCTCAACCAAATTGAACACTTGTGGGTAGAGTTGAAGAAAAAGCTGTATACATACCCAGGTGAGTTGACCAGTATGCACCAACTTTAGAAACATGTAGAAGAGAACTGGAATCAGGTTTCAGTCGAGACATGCTTGAATCTGATGGAGAGAATGCCCACAAGGATTCAGGCAGTGTTGAAAGCCAAAGGTGGATTTACAAAATACCAACCTCTGCGACCGCAATCGTTACACCCCTCTGGTGACCTCAGGCTCTGTGGCCGGCTCTCCTGTCTGTTGATGGTTCCTATTGCCTTTTTTTCCTTTCTTAGTTTGCTCTTCTTCACGTATTTCCCATTGTACCATTTTGATTGCCCTATCGCATTCTAGGTTGGGCTATATATATATATATATATATATATCTTCTCTCCTCACTGCACTTCATTGCTGGCTATACTTAGTGGAATAATGCTAGGGAGTTCCAGCTATTCACCATGTGAATTTCTGCTGTGTGTTTGTTTGTCTGCCTTTCCAAGACCTATCCTTTCTCCTCAGTTAGGTTGGTGGGAGATTATTTTTGTTTCATTTATTATTCTCCTTAGTTCTCCTTATTTCCCCTTTGTACATCTGCTTTAAGTTTCCTCACCCTGGGTACTCATATCCCTCTGCACACTTTCCCTCTCCTAGTTAGCTATGGTTCCTCAGGAGGTAAAAGAAACCTCTCAATCGCCTTTTAGGGAGCTAGGTCCAAGGTGGTGGTTTTAGCTGTGCGGCTAGGGATTGTTTAGTCTGTACAGGGACTAGTAGGGTGTGGGCGCGGCTTCTTGGTGTTGTAAGCTTTATTATTCCTGTTACCCGTGTATGAGTGAGTTACGTGAATAACAGATTAAATATGTATATAAATCACACAAATGAACTGGGACTACACATTGGGGACCCCAGTCTATCCTCTCCCATCCCCGAATTGGGATTCCTTAGTCAGGGATAGGGACATTTTTAATGATAATAATATAATATGAATGGCAATAATAAAAGGTAAATATTAATATTATATAGTCAAATTTCTTTGTCCATTTCTTTCCCATTTCCCTCTAATACTCAATTTACCTAGTGGTGTACACTATATGTGAATATAGATACGGGAGGGCAGTTTTCGCACATGCTAACGTGCACTGCTACAACCATAAGCTCTGTCAATAAGGCACAAGTCCCTGATGTTGGGACCTCACTTGCACTTTATTCTTGACCATTTCATTAAAATAGCTGACTGTAACCAAACCACAACCATATGCAACTTTAATATGCACAAAAATACTTTTCGTACAAGAGAGATGACCAAGATCTTTTTGGTTGCAGTATTACAGGGATATTCCCCAATTGGTACATTTGTAGCAGCCAAACCACAAATTTCCATAACTCTAAAAGTGAATGGAAGGAACAATACATATGCACAGCCCCCTCTTCATTCACTCTCTGCCTTGATGTGGAGGTTAGTGATCACCCAAGCAGGAGACTGCTGTTCCTTGGATAGATGCACATCCCAGAGATTGCCTGTACTAGTGATGGGTTGTTGGCGACAGATCTGTCACAAAAGGTCATCTCCCTTCTGTGAACAATGGGAAACGGCACTTCAGTGATGACCTCTTGCATTTCTGAATGATTTTCACTGAGGATGAAAGGATGCCACTCACTCAGCCTTACAAAATGCTCTGCCAATAGATGGGTGCAGGTGGTGGGGGTTCCACCGCATCGGACTATGGTGAACACATATTTAATAAGGATCCTTTTGGGATTCAAAAGAGCTGGCTATTTTTGCTGAGTGGAGCCAATCCTGATTACTTAAAAAAGTATCGGACTGCCCATCACCAGACCCCACATCTATTAGACATTATAGCAATATATGGTAATTACAATAGAACCTGTGTTCGATATATATTTTAATGTGGGAGTAATTAAAATAATACATGCAAACTGGTAAACATTTAATTTGTAATTATATTGTATGTCTTTTCAGTCTCTAAACAGTAGCTAAAAACAATGGATGTTCCACCGAGATTTCTATGCAGTAACTAGTTTCCATTCAGAACTTGGCTAATAGACAAATCACGATGCATAGTAAATAATAATACATTCCTCTGTATATTGAAACAATCGGGAAATGAAGATAATGTCAGCTGATCTTTCATCCATATCGTATAGGAATGGGACACTAGCCCATGGCGGTCTTTATTTGTTACAGATAATTGAATTGTTAAGGTTCACAATGTACCAACCAAATGTGACTCGCTGAAGAGGCTGATGTAGCTCACAGTACTGAAGGTTATAGTGGGATGCAATTAAACATTGTTAAAAATCACCTTAAGTAGGAAAGATCCATAGCTTAAAAAACAGAGTAAACAGAGACCATTAATCATAAGGCCTCATTAAGGTTCCAATCACAACGAACCTGTCAGTGGCATTATACCTGCGGCAATGGTTTAATTAATAGACTAAGCCAATTATTAGAAACATGACTGCACATTGGCCTGTTTACACAGTCTGCAGCGTTACCTGGTTAAAGCTGTGGAACGGCGAAGTTCCTGACGTGAGCACAACACAGCTATTCATCATTTTTAGAAAAGCTTGGTAATTATAATAGCAACAGATATACACTATTGGCTCACATAGTAAAATAAGCACTGCAGTCAAGGATAAAACACCAAACTATCTTCTAATTGTGCAAATAAAATATATTTGTTAAGGCTTGTTAGAAGGCTCGTTGGTGTTGATTGATGATGTACTATTTAAAGACTTTTTACGATAAAGTAGTCCTTGGTCAGAACAGTACATAAGAATCTAGGGCCGCTAGAGTTCAGGCCCTAATTGTGACCTTCATCTGCTAATTAATAACCCATCGGCACCCATCCAAAGGGGACCTCCCAATATGTAACCACTTAGATGTGATGGTTGCTGTTCATCAAGTCTACAATATTAAATTTTTACTCGAATTGCACCAGTGCCGTTATGGAATGGGCTGAATACATATTAATTTCTACTGTACATATGGAGTGAATGTCTGGAGAAGTGGGTTAATGCTAGGCAGAAGGCATGGTCATTTGGAACTATTACCCTCACTTCCAGTTCTCGGTCCCCAAAAGCAGCCGAACGACCTGCCACCATTGGCTGTACAACATTGCCCTTGGTGTAAGAGTTGTTTCCCTACTCAGGGATTGACACACAAAGGAAGCAGCTTAAGAAAATCTTAATTCTTGAATAATGAGCTTAATCGTTACAGCATTTCTTAACCCCATAATGATGCTGCCATTTTCTGTTTTATTCTCTGTTTGTATTTTGATGCTTTTAATTGAATTTATTGGGGAAGGATTGATGACCCAAATTGGTATTTCTATTTTTTTTACAGTGTACTGAATTTGCTTACTTTTTTTTCCTTCACTTTTAAATGGGAAAAAAAACCAAATGATTCAAATTTTTATGTTCTTTACATTTTTATAATCTTTTTTTCTTCTTCACTGTTGACTATTCTTGTTCTGTATATGTTAATATTGCAGTACATAGTGAAAAGCAAGGTTTCTGTAAAGCCCATCCTATGGGTTCCAATGGGTTACCTTCAGCAGCCCCCTGGCTGCAATGGTATCCTATTGGAACCCTGCGATCACTTTGCAGGGTGGCCAATAAATATCTGAATGGATGCTCCACGATGTTTGCACTGCCTAAATGCCCCTGTCACAGATTTCCAGTGGCTTTTACGAGAGTATAGCATTCATTGGAGCTATCTTAGTGCTGAGTTCAGCTCCCTTTTCTGGTTATCTCTCTGCACTCTTACTTTTATAGCCTTTTTGCACAGTTAATGTATCTTCCTTTCTCATACAGTTATCATGTATCACTCAGGCACCAGACTCCTTGCCATTTTACTCACAGGCATCAGTGTAGCAGAGAGCAATGAACCGAGAAATGAAACAGCAGGAGGATTCTTGCAGGATGTGCCAGAGATGAGGAAAGATTGCCATCTGCTGTCCAGACGAAATCAAGCGGAACCAAGTGTTATGGGGACGGTTGCAAACAACTTTATTAATAATGGAAAGCAACCGAACTCGGGGTCCGCGATCCAGCCTGGAAGACTGCGGCCGAACACCTTCCGGGTAAGAAGGTAAAACAACCAATTAATATATAAATCCCTCCAGTGTTACTGCACAACGGGACGGGAAAAGGGATTCGCACTATCTCCGTTAACTGCACGAGAGATATGCGACAAATAATGTAGCCGTATACCTGTTAACTACACAGAGGCTATGCAGCAGGCGCTAGGACGTGTGTGTGACTCACGCCGGCATATACGTGCTCCCAGCCGGTGTGTTACCGGACTGCGAAGTAACTCTCCACGTGGCTAACAGGCGGTGCCAGGAATACGGAGTCCGCAGTCTGCTCGGGGTGTATAGTGACCCCCTAGTCGGAGCCAGACTGTCAAACGGAACTACATGCCTCCCTCCAGCTAAGACTGCCTATTCCCAGCTAAACCTGCCTGTCCGAAGCTAAAGCAGCAAGAGAGCACGTGGAGCTCAAACATACAAGCGTCCACACATGAACACAACCATAGCTCAATGATCAGAGCGCACCGCCATGTTTGTGGGCGGGCTATTTAAAGACTAAGCCCTGCCCACCGTCGCATTATTGGTCGTGCTACTGATGACGTCACCCGCGGCCAATCAGGCGGTGCCAGGTCACCAGATCAGTTGACACCAAACCACCAATCACGGTGCGCAATGTCACGGGCATGCTCAGTGCAGTGCATCCTGGACTTAGGCTGTAGAGGCCCTTGTTCCCCTCCGTAACCTATGCTTAACACTACTAGGAACAAGGACCCAAGAGACAGCCTGTATTTCTCGTGCACTGACTAGGTGTCAGGACTGATGGTGATGCTAAGCAGCATCTGCCCTGGCTTGACCAGAATGGGAGACCACAGATGATTCTGACCCAATTTCAGGTCCAGCAACTACTTGATGCCTAACACTAAGTTATGCTAGAAGAGTTGAAGGGAGAGCAAATTCAGATGCTGGACCTGATTAGGTGACTTCCAGGAAGTATTTCCCGGATATAAAAGTCCAGCATTCCAAGACACAGGCAGAGTGGAGCAGATGTGCTCCAGAGGGACAGCAGAACCCAGTGTGACAGGCCCAGCAAGAGGCTTGCACTGCACCAGAGTTGGACATTGCCTGAGAGGCTCCAGACTCCTCACAGAAGCACCCTGAGCTGTGCACATATTAGTCAGAGTAAGCACCTGTGTCCCACACTGAGTAAGTTCCTGAGATTTGATGCTGCCTGTCAAGAGCCATGGTCTGGACCCCCTTACCCCAAGCATGAGTGACTATCATCAATGGTCAAGCCAAGAAGAGCTGAGAGAGGACTGCAACAGGAGAGACGTGTCAGCAACTGCAGAGGGATTGTGCAAGTGAACAGGGCTGTCACTTGCAACTCTCACCTACTGTACCGTTGGCAGGGGATGGGATGGTGTGTGGGAGGCTAAGTGGGATCTGATAGACTTTATTTGGAAGAGGTAGCAGAGAGAACCGGTGACCCACGCTAGGGCCATACAAAGAGAACTCACGTGATGACTCCTACAACAGGGTGCATCACACTTTTGCAAAGAACTTCACCTTTATTCACTGAAACTATTTCTTATTGTTATTCCAAGTTGCTGTTTATTATCCCTGTTACTAACCCCCTTGCATAATACTTGGTATACATATAAAGTGGTTTTAGCAATTCCTGACTATTCCCGCCTTGTGTCTCTGTGCGTTGCTTTCCGGCACCTGTGTTACATCAGCATAGAGACTCTGGTGTGACATTCCCCTCACAGTCAGTAATAAACCTTTTTCCTCCTCTCTCCTGTAGTTAAATGTCTCCTTTAGGGTGGCTTTACTTATGGTGGATGCACTGTTTACTTCCAAAAGTAAGCATGTCTGTTGCCCTCTGTGGTGGCGATAATTGCCGTCTCTAAGCAAAGCCAGTATTACCACTAGCAGATAGGCAGGTCTTCCTCATATGTACATACACCAGGAAATTCATCCTTTGACTACCGAGAAGTTTAATCATGTTTTTTCCAGGCTGAGGCTATGGTT
This sequence comes from Phyllobates terribilis, assembly GCF_046119375.1. Classification (NCBI taxonomy): domain Eukaryota; kingdom Metazoa; phylum Chordata; class Amphibia; order Anura; family Dendrobatidae; genus Phyllobates; species Phyllobates terribilis. The sequence goes on from NW_027362761.1 coordinate 186,683,159, forward strand.
TGTTTAGTCACTAGGAATATGAAAGAAATAAGGGTGTGTGAATGGATTTAGTGGATACGTTTATTGAGCAAAGCTTCACAGGGATCTTTCTTAAGGTCTGTAACAGATGGGATGAGAAAATATACCCTGATCCAAAGCTTGCATACTTTGGGGCAGAGCCACCATATGTGGTACATGTGGTACCAGTGGATTGGCAGCCTCTGAAGCACAGGGATGAATAGTTAGGTATAACTTTAACAACTCTGGCAGAGGTCAGATACCATCTCATCATAACTTTATACTTTGTTTCTAGCATCAAAGTGTTAAGTATACCGCTCATGTAGGAAGACCAAATTTGAGTTCATTGTGAGTCGGTTAAGGTGGTACCAATATCTGTTTCCCAGTGAGAGATGTAAGTTAGGTTGCGTCTATGTGTGTCATAATTTAAATGCAATTAAAGAAGTGAGATAGTACCTGCAGCATGGCGATTTTGGTGACATCATTGTTTGAATGATGTAAAGGAGTTAGGTGGAGTGGAGTTTCTTAATAGCAAAGTGGTAAAATTTTTGAACTGTAACTAGTGGAATCTCTCTTTACGGGAAAGGTTGTATTTTTCCTGGAGAACTGGAAATGGGATAACGCCATCTACATTAAATAGGTGGTTACGTTTGGTGATTTGAGCTGAGATCCAAGTGCGGAAAGGCAATACAGACTCTGTATCTGGGGGAAATGCAGAGTGTTACCCAACAAGAGGGCTAGAGGTAGAAAGGAAGAGATGAGGGTTGAGGAGTATTTTAATGAGTTCAAGATTTTTAAAGAGCGCATTATTATGGGGTTTGAAATGTGTTTTCGGTGGGTTGGGAGGAGCCATAATAAGGTATCAAGGATCAGTGGGTGGCACTTTGGGACCTGCAGGGAAAGCCAAAGAGGTGGTTCAGAGGAAGTGTGATATAGTGTTAGTTGGGCCAATTGAGTTGCATGATAATATTTAGTCAGATTGGGAACTCCCAGGCCCTCTTTCAGGTGGTGGCAGTATATTGTGACTCTGTTAACTCAAGGGAGGCCAAGCAAAAGAATTAAGCATTGGTCTGTTTTAAGATAGTGAGATAGAATAGTAACCGGGTAGAGTAATTTGGGGAGTAATGTAATTTTGAGTGTATATTTGAGGCCGAGCCAGGAGAGCTGCAGTTTCCCCCATAATTGAAGAATTAAGCGGGATTTGCATAGCATTTGAGGGTAGTTTACTGTTAAGAGTGATTCAAGGTTAGCGGTCAACTTCATGCCAAGGTAATCTAGTTGATTTAAGGACTACTGAAAGGGAAAGTCTTGCGTTAGTTGAGTTATTGTAGTAAGGTGGAGAGAGATATTCATGGCTTGAGATTTTGATAGATTAATCTCTAGGCCAGATATTTGTTCAAAGCAAGACAGGGATCGAAGCAAGGGAGCAAGGCTTGAGGGATGGTGAAAAAAAGCAAAATGTCATCTGCAAACATAAAAAGTTTGTGGGAGAATGAAGCAATTTCTATGCCATAGATCTTTGGGTTGAGATAAAGTCTGATTGCTAAGGGTTCAATTGCAAGTAGAAAGAACAGCAGGGTGAGAGTACTACCTTGGCGTTTGACCCTGTTGATGGAGAAAGAGTCAGAGGAGAAGCCGTACTTTCGTACTTAAGCTTTGGGGTGACTGTATAGGGCATAAATTCATGAATGAAAATGGTCAGGCAAGTTCCATCTCTGCAACACCATGAACAAGTAGGTCCAAAAAACTGGGTCTAAAGCTTTTTTAATGTCAAGTGACAAAGCATATCAGCTAAGTCATGTTGTTTGCATTGGTGATGGAGATGGGAAACCCTTTGTATATTGTCTGAAGCATGTCCATGAGGCACAAAACCAACTTGATCTTTAGGGTATTAGGGTACCCAGTCCAGAGTTCAAGAGTTGGGCTATAATTTTTGCTAAGAGTTTGAGGTCTATATTAATCAAGGAAATAGGTCTATAAGTTTTACCATAATGTATGGTCTGAAATTGGCTTGGGTATTATTAATATTGAGGCTGTTAGGGAGGCTGAACCTGGTTTCTGTCCTTATCTAAGGGAGTTAAAGTGGCTGGTGATATGGGGAATGAGGGTGGATGCATATTTTTTATAGGTTAAAAGTCCATCAGGGCCTGTTTCTTTATTTAGTTTTAACTGGCGGAGAGCCGTTTCTATTTCAGTAGGAAAGATAGCTTGATTTAAATGACTAATTAAGGGGGGGGGGTTAAAAGTAGAGGGAGGAATAGAATTAAGGAAAGTATTAATCATTTGTGGATTATTAGGGGAAGAGTCTTTGTTTAGTTGTGCTAGGTGTTGTGGGTTTGTCATAATACCTGTCTCAGTGAGCAATCGCATTGGAGTACGTGGTGAAGGGAGGCATTTTAAGACTCCAGTGAAATGAGAACTGCTTTTATTGTTGAGTGTATAGAAGTGCTGTTGAGACCAGGGCTTGGTCCGCGTTTTTCGGAAAGACAAAGGTCTAGCTCAGTACACGCGTGTGTAAGATTTCGATTAGTTGATGGTGAGTTTTTCACATGAGACTCTAAAGATAGCACCTTGTTTTCCAAATCATCTGTTCTAGCCAATCTCACTTTTTCTTGCTAGCAGCTTCTTGATTACAGAAGCCTTTAAGAACTGCTTTATGAGCTTCCCATAGCATACAACATATTTAAAGCAAAGATTCACATACTTTTGCAATTCACAGACATGCTATATTGGATCATTTTCCTCAATAAAAAGTGACACAGTCTAATATTTTCATGTCATTTGTTTTTCTTTAACTACTTTTAGGACTTATGTGAAAATCTGATGTAGTTTTAGATAAAATCTATTCAGAAATATGGAAAATTCTGAAGGGTTCACAAACTTTCAAGTACCACTCTAGCTGTTGGCTATATAACAATACATTTTATTTTATTAATTATTTTATTAACTTGTATGAATAGTTAAAAGAGATTATATAGTTTATAAAATGTTTTCTCATATGTAGGAAATTCTGAATTAATAGACGGGGTGTCCTATTCAGGACCTTATTTTATGGCCAGAATGGAGAAGAGAAGCTACATAGGCTATGTACACCTTTGCACAGCAATTTTTATTGTTCATTTGCAATGTTCTAAATGTAAATGTTCTAAATGCAAAATTACAGTGGTTGTACAGTCTTTTGATGTTGATGACCTAATCTTAAGACAGGTCATCTTTATCAGTCTGAATGGAGTCCAATATCACCACAGATCAGCTGTTTTTAGCTCTGCTAGCAGTAAACAGTGAACAAAGATGGAATGGCACAGCTCTATTCACTGTGTAGAGGCCACTGCTGAGACCTGCAGCTTAGTTACTATTGAAGAGAATAGGAACTGAGCTGCAGTTCTTGACAATGGCCACTACACAGTTAACAAGGTTATGTAGTTCCGGCTCCATTCACTGTTTGCATCCAGCTGTCAGCCAAGCTGAAAACAGCTGATCAGTGAGGGTGCCATATGCTGGACCATCTGCAATAAGATATTGATGACCTATCTGCAAAAAACTGTTCAGCTCTCCTGCTCATTTCTAACAGCTCTTACTGTTCTCACCCTCGCTTCTCTCAGTGTTAGAGATAGCAGTATTGAAAGGGTTGCTGCCTCCATAGCATGAAGAGGGGAGAACGTATCTCAGGAAGGGCAGAGAAAAAAGGTTGTAGAAATTTAGGAAAGCACAACAGGAAATAAGTTAGGGACAAAAGCTGATAGAAGAGAGCAGCAACCTGGATACACACAAACCTCAGATACAGGGTATGGAACAGACATAAAAAAAAAAACAGAAAAAAATCTGAACCTTGAAGCAAGCAGAAAACGGTATATCGGGGGGGTCTGAAAATTAATTAAGAAATGATGATTGCAGACTGAATCTTAGTGCAATTTTATTGACTAAAGGTAATCATAATCACTAAAATGTAAAAATAATATAAATCATTTATGCATGTAAAATATGCGCAAAATTTTTATCATGTCTATGCACTGCAAAAACAACCCATTAATTAATTTGCATCCGTGATAATTTTAATGCTAATGCTTTATTGTATTGCTTCATTACCTTGGAGGCTCTAAAGCGAAATCCAGGCTTGCTTCCAAGTTCATTAACCAATTTTAACTGATCTCTTATTGTCCCAAAAATAAGACAAAATAAATGTGATCAGTCTGTTGTTGTAGGACTCATCAGAAGATGTCCAAAGCAGACAAAGTTTAGCCCATTCCTGACTATGTGTTAGAGCAGCGCTGGAGCCCCTGCACGTGTCCTCTTCCTCCTCCCAGCAGGGACCCCGACGTGTTCACATATCCGCCTGCACTCATGCGGTGTCTGTTTCCTCCCAGGACCTGCACACGGCACGCAGGTCTCTTGGGAGCATGCTTAGGATGTATCTTAAAGGGGCCGCCCAAGCGCTTCTGAAAATGTCCCCTGCCAATGGCTGGGAGACATTAGGTGCTTAAGGCACCCTCCTCAAATGGGAGGTGCCTTAGCAACATCAAGTATCAGAGTATAGTCCTGTTTCCAGGTTGTAAGGTCCCTGTTCCTGTCTTCTCTGAATTTAACCCTGTCCGTCCAGTCTGCTTGTGATCCTGTCCATTCTGCTGAATCCCGTTCCTGAACCGGTTCTGTCTTGTCCGCACCTATACCGCTACCCTCATCTGTCCTGTCTGAACCTGCACCTGTGATTTTGTACTCAAGTTCATCCTGTGTTCCTGTACCTATCCTGCTCGTGTCTGATACAGCACCTGTTGTGCAGCCGCATCCCTCCTGTTATCCAGTACCTGGGCGGTTGTGCTTCCCGGCCCTCTTGGGGGTCAGCTGCTGCGGCTCTAGGGTCCGTCCTAGAGTAGCACCTGCAATGACTGCATCCATAACTGTTTGAACGAAAATATTTAGAAAATATTTATACTGCTCAGGAAATGCTGTCATAAAAAAGTAAAAAAAGACAGAATTGCTACTTTTTGTTTAAAACACCTGCAAAAATGATGTGCAAAACATAAGCCTACTTAATTTCAACTTTTGCAGCTTTAATGTTGGATTGATTTATAAAACTATAAACTCTGTCCTTTGTAGCTTTGTAGCCTTACTATGTTTTTTATAAACTGGGCTAAATAGCATTTTAAGTGTGAATAATAACGTTATGTGGTCTCATCTCAGTAAACACATAATGTATCCATTAAAATATCATATAAAATATGAATACTTATTAGATTTGTATTTATGTTTGGAATTTTATACCAAGATTTTATAAAGCCATTGGTTTTATCCTTATTTTTTTCTCACTTGTAAAAGTGTCAAGGTTTTATTCCTCTTAAAGCAATTTAAGTAGTTGTCCATTAGTGGAATTGAATAGCCGGCAGAAATGCGGTCTGGTTTTCAAATATTGTATTATGTAGGATTTAATGAATAGAGGTCAGTCCTCCTTTATGTTCTAGTAGAATGTAGCGGCATAGAGGAGGACTCGACATGTGCCATACATTACACAGACAATTGTGACATGCTTCTTTTCCCCTATGGTGGTGCTGTAAGGTGAATAAACAATTTCTGCAGAGTTCTGTTATGTTCGTACCACACTCACACGGGTAAAGGCACAAAGGAAGGCTTACTATTGAGAGAAGCCGCAGCTACACCCAACTGGTCCTGGTACAGAATAATAAATCCCGAACTACACAACTAAAAACACCTCCTCGGTCCTGACCCCTAAAAAGCCGTTGAGGGGTTTCTCGTGCCTTCTGAGGAACCAGAAGGGAGGCCACTACACACTGCCAACAAGGGGAGAGGAAGGTGTGCAGGTGGACATGGAGACCCAGGGTGAGAAACATGAAGCACATTCATAAAAGGGAAGAGATGGAATAGTAAGGCGAACCATAAGATGAATGAAACTAGAATAAAGTTGATAGCTTTTTATTACATTACTTTGGGGAGGTGAGATAAAGAAAATTACCTCTGGTGTTTTTATACTTTTCTCATTAGCGCTCATGTTAATTAATTTTACGTTTTAATAATTTTGAGCAATCAGACTTTTCTGGATGTGACAATTCCAAATATGTTTTTTTTTTAGCTTCTTTATTTTTTAACAAATGAGAAGAAGGGGAATTCAATTTTTTTTGTATATTTTAAAAAATTGTATTCTCTACTTCACTATTTAATCCCCTTAGGGTACTTAAAGGGGTATTCCCATCTCCAAGATCCTATCCTAATATGTAATAGGTGTAATAATAATATTAATATTAGCAAATACCTCCAATTAGAAATGTAGTATAGTTTTTTTGATTCGCTATTTCTCTTTCCTCATGTGCAGGCATTGCAGGACCTTAGGCATCCATGGTTATGTCCACTGATAAAGTGACAGTTAGTTAGCTAGTTGCTAGTGGTCATAAACATGGATACCTAAGGTCCTGCAATGCCTGCACATGAGGAAAGGGGTATAGCGAATCAGAAAAACTATACTACATTTCTAATTGGAGGTATATGCTGATATTATTATTATTATGACACCTACTACATATTGGGATAGGATCTTGGAGATGGGAATACCCCTTTAAACCTGTAATCATCTGATCGCTTATATTATATACTAGATGGTTGACCAATTCTAACGCATCAGGTATTCTAGAATATGCCCCATGCAGGATGTGACTCCCCCCCCCATATAATGCGCCATGCAGGATGTCACATCCCCCGTCCGTTATAATGCCCCATGCTGGATGTGACATCCCCCCCTCCCTTATAATACCCCATGCAGGATGTCACATCCCCCCATAGTTCCCCATGCAGGATGTGACATCCCCCCCTCCCTTATAATGCCCCATGCAGGATGTCACATCCCCCCTATATAATAACCCATGCAGGATGTCACATCCCCCCCATAGTGCCCCATGGAGGATGTCACATCTCCCTTCCCTTATAATGGCCCCTCCACGATGTCACACTTCCCCACCCCACCATTTAATGCCCTATGGCCCCATACAATAAAAAAAAAAATAAAATCCAATACTCACCTCTCTTGTCAGCTGCTCCTCTGGACTCCATGGGGGTCAGCAGCGCCTCCGGTTGGGGAACCTATGCTGCGAGCAGCCGGCTTCATCTCCCGGCTGCATCTCCGCTCACCTCCGTGCGGCAGATCAGCCGCTAGCGGCCGCCATCTTTTTGTGAAATGCCACGTTGCTGATTGACCGCGGCCGGACCAATCAGCGACGCGGGATTTCCTGGACAGACAGACAGACAGACAGACAGACAGAAAGACAGACAGACGGGATAAGACAATTATATAGATAGATTTCAATACCACAGTATTGCTGTATACAGGACAAATCACTGGTCTCCTATGAAGCTCATCCTGTCACTGGGCTTCACAGGAAAGCAAAAATGATAGTAATGGAAGACTTCAAACAAAGGTTAAATGCTGCTGAGGGCTGGAAGGGTTCTATGTAATCGTGCGAAAGGTTACAAAGTCATGGCGCCACAATGTGCGTCAAACACGTGAAAGGTCATGACTTACGCCATGACCTTGTGTTCATGCGCAGAAGTGCTCAGGGAAGTCCTGGCTCAGCGTGAGTGATCTAGGGAATTCAGCAAGAGTGGCAGGGAGCAGAAGCATAAAGGACCAGACTGGTGATGTAGAAGAGCGGAGATGCCAGATAGGTGAGTGGTGTGGTGATTATAAACATTTTCAATTTTTTTTAAACCTTTTAACCTGTTTTTTAACCTTTTTTAACCTGATTAGTCACAGTCAGTATCACACAAAAATTTTACATTCTTGTACCTCGTTGGTGATATGTTCTCTGATTCGAGTCATTCTCATCTCTTTCGCCTCCATCTTGGACAGACGCCATGATGACTTTTCACATCCTCAGCTTGTCTCTGCAGACTTCTCTCTTCTCTAGTCTTTTGTAGCACGTCCCATATGATGCCTTTAAAATGCCAATATCATTATAATGTCCCCTGTATAAAAATATCTACCTATGCTGTGCCTCTGAATAAATAATTACCCCTCACTGTGATTCATGCACAATATATGTCCCCCACACTATTCTTTTTTAGGTGCATTACCTTCACACTGCCCTCCCTTATAAAATTATGCCTCCATACTGTCCACCTTTATGAACTAAAACTGCCAGACCATCCCCCCTTATGTACTATAGCTGCCACACTATCCTCCCTTAGGAACTTTAACCGCCACACCATCCCACTTATGAACTAACCTCCCTTATAAACCATGGCTTCAACACTGTCCTTATCTCCACACTGCCCCCCATGCGTCCCCTTCTTCACACTGTCCCCTCACACTGAACCCCCCATACTGTCACCTCTCCATACTATCTCACCACACTGTATATCACCCAGATTGCCCCTTCCACATGCTGTACGTTTACAGTGCTGCTCACCATTATTGGCTCCCCTTCATTTTTTTCATAGACTGTACAATATCTTCAGAAATAAATGGAAATGTACCAAAGTTATATCCTCAGGATTTTTTAATTAGTGGTCCAAAGAAATACAACAATAAAACATTGTTTTTCAACTTCCATGTTGCAATTTCGAAGAAAAAATGGAATTAAGCTCTTGAATGTTTGCAGGGTTCTTTTTCCCAATGGCAGATTTCAGTGCATCCCAAAGATTTTCAATGGGATTGAGGTCAGGACTTATTGCTGGCCATTTTAAAACAGTTCATTTTTTCTTTTTCCACCATTCCTGCGTACTTTTGGATGTGTGCTTTGTGTCATTGTCTCACTGGAGAACCCATGATCTTTGACTCAAACCAAGTTTTCTTACACTAGGTAGGACATTTTGCTCTAAAATCTCTTGATAATTCTCTGATTTCATGATTTCTGTGATACGGTCAAGGCCTCCAGTACCAGACACAGCAAAGCAACCCCACAGCATTATGGATCCTCCACCATGCTTAACTGCACCGTCTGTAAATAAACTGTTGTTAAAAAGCTGTATTTTCGTTTCATCCGTCTACTGAACATTTTCCCAGAAGGATTGTGGTTTGTCAAGGTACTCTATAGCAAGATTCCTTTTTATGTCTTTTCTTCAGCAATGGTTTCTTCCTTGGCCTTCGCCCATAAAGCCCCACTTGGTTTAGTGTGCGGAGTATGGTACTTGTTAAAACCATGACCCCAGACTGTTCCAGGTTGGCCTTCAGCTCTTTGTATGTTTGACGTGGTGTTTTTTTTTCCACTATTCGCACCAACCTTCAAAGACATTTCTTGTCAATATTCCTCTTTACCCCAAGTCCAGGTAGGTTCTTGACAGTCCCATGCTTGGCAAACTTCTTAATAACATTGCGCAATGTTGAAACTGGGATACCAAGGTCTTTGGAGATGGTCTTCTACCCTACGGAAGTCTTTTGTTTGCTAATAATAGCAGTTCTGATGTCCTCAGACAGCTCATTTGTCTTTGCCATTGTGATAAAGGAACAGGGCCTAACATGTGTCTTTTTAAAACACTGAAGTCATCATTCATTGGCTAATTCATGTCACATGGGCACCAACAATTAATCACAGGTGAATCTCTTTTGTGATTTACCACAGGTGAGTCAAAATGTGTTTCCATACTAAATTAATGTAAAGGGTGCCAATACCAGTGACACAGCAAGCTTTAGGTTTTTCTGTTTTTCCCTCCCATTGTTTTTTGTTTTAAATTATTGTTTATCATTTGCTCTTTTGTATTTAATATGAGTGCACTATACAAAAATACTGTTACACTTAATTCATTTTTTTCAGGAGATATTCCACATTATGTACTTACACTTCACGGGTGCCAATAACAATGAGCAGGACTGTACACTGCTCTTTCTCCATACAGTGCTTTCTATTCACACTGTCTCCCTTCATGTTGTTTCTATGTCCCCACTATTACTCCACACTGCCGCCTGTCCATACCCCCTTCTAATACTGCCTCCTCTCCATACTGTGCTCCATCACACTGCCCATTCTCCATACTGACACTACCCCCTCTTTATACTGTGCCTCCTCTCATATTTTTCTTTCTTTGCATACTGCTCTCCCCATATTGTGCCCTCACACTAACTCCACCGACCCCTTTTCTACAATAAAAGTCCCTGTATCTCTGGCTCTACTATGGAGTGCTTATCTTGCCACCTTTGCCTTCTTCATGGCGCAGCAGCGATGTGAGCAGAGTAATCAAGTGACATCATCATTCTATTGCACGTTGCCTCTGCCACTGTAGTGCCGGAATACTGCTCATATCTTTAATTATTCTCACATCTAGAGGACGCAAATACAACTGAATGCAGACAGAGAGGAACTGGCCTTCTACTTGTTCTCTGAGCCAACTGTCAATTTAAAAACAGTCAAATCATACTTCAGGGGTAGATATCTCAAACTGCCGCATGAGGCAGAGGTAACCCTCATGGCAGAGGTAACCCTGAGTAAAAGGTCACTTTCTTTTAAGTAAACCAGTGCCATGATTCCTGCGATTATCAATGATCCTAAATTAGGAAATGGTTGAACTCTCGGCTGTAAAACGATATGACGTTTTTGCGCTCTGTTTGAAGAATTTATATTTGAATTGCTTTCTACAGCTTGAAAATCTTCTCTTAGCTACCCGAGTGAAACACTTTACCAATTAGTGCTTGGGTAGTTTATTTTTATGATGCCCAAGAGATGCCTATATATCTCTCATCTTTATCTTTGTACGGTAGATGGATTTCAATACTTACTGGCGTGACAACCATGAAATTTCTAGTCACTATTTCAGGAATGTGTCAGAATAATCCAGGCAATCATTTTTAACTCTCATCCCTTTTTGTATTCTCTTATACACTCATGGGACACATGCATGATTCCTACAGAACTGAATGTTTTGAAATATAAATAATTATATTTTTTTCTATAATATTTAATATTATGTAATATAATTATGTAATAAATTATGCAGTTAAAAGTAATATTATATTACACTATATTATGTTTTTTATTTCATGCTTGCATTTTTAAGATTTTTTTTTATAATAAAGGTGTAATGTCTGTCTGAGGTCATGATCTCAAAAAGGCAACATGAGACAGATTTGGTGCTGGCAACTCTATCTAGCGGGTCAAGAAGGAACCCTAACTCTTATACAGGGATGTGGACTCACAACAGGTCCACCTTTTTGGCATCAACAAAAGTAGCTTCTAGCCTGAGGCAAGAGTTGTCAAACTAGTTGGGTCAGTGACTGTAGGGACAGGATCTGGGACAGAATCAAAAGACAAACAGTAGTCAAGGGGTAATAGCTGGGATATCAGGCACTAAAAAATTGCTTGACCCAAGTAACGAGCCCAATGTAAGTCAATGGGAAACTCAAGCATTTTTCCAGTGGCCCCCCTCTTGGAGTTCTGGAGGGGGCCTAAAAATTGGTCAAATCGATGGAAACAGTACTCAAATGACATGGTAACAGCATGGGGAAGACTCCTGGAAGCATCTCTGCATACCAGGTTACTGGCTAAAACCATGGTCATCAGACATGACCCTATATTACTGTGGTAATAATCCTGACATTTTTGGCAACGTGACAAATATTATACTCCATTTAAAGTCTGCCAGTTGTGTGTTCAAACCTATTCACACTTGGTCTCTGACCAAACGCATATCTATTAGGCCACTGACTAAAACCATGGTCATCAGACGTGATCCTATATTACTGTGGTAATGATCCTGACATTTTTGGCAACGTGACAAATATTAAACTCCATTTAAAATGGGCAAGGCATGTGGCAAGGGACAGGAAAGTGGACGTGATGGTGAGGGTGCACGCAGAGGCCGAGGCCAGGGGCAAGGTGAAACTGTGCCTGCTGAGGGAGCATAACAAGCACCCACATTATGTTGACTTAGCTTCCTGTCCTACTTTCTAGGGGGCCGTGGAATACCACTCATGAAGCCAGACCAGTGTGAAAAGGTTGTTGGTTGGATATTAGATAATACTTCCAGTAAGTTTGCAACCACCACCACCCTGTCTTCCACACGGTCCAGTCTCAGTAGCCGTGAGTCTGGACCACATATTCCTCACCCTGATCCTCCTTCCTCCCACCATGCCGAGTGCCCGTAGACATGTGATCCCACACGTGGGCACTCCGAAGAGCTGTTCACATTTCCATTTATAGATTCTGGCCTCTCGCTCAGTCCGCTTCAACCAGGGCAACAGGTAATCGCATGTAGAGATGCCCAAATATTTGAGCAGCCATGGTCACACGAAGGTGATGCTGGGAAAGTGCAATTACTGTCGCAAGAGGTGGATGATGATGAGACACAATTGCCAGAAAGTCAAAAGGAGGACCAGGATGCGGAAGTGGAAGATGAGGTGGTGGACGATGAAGTCACTGACCCAACCTTGGAATGTGACATGCATAGTGAGGAAAGCAGCGCAGAGGGGGAGGGAGGCGTAGCACAACAACAGGCAGGAACATACAGTGGGATGGCCACAGACACAAGGCGGGCAACTGTTCCCCAAAACACCAATACAAGGGAAGTTGCCAGTAGAGATGAGCAAATATGTTCGGGAAACGATCGTCAATATCAAATTCAGAACGAATATGGCACATTCGGATTTGTATTTGAGTTACCAAGCTTTTTGCACACAAATCGGCAAACGTCGGCCCTGAGCACGAACATTCCTGGTTTCCCATGCTGTCATCTGCGTGACAGCGCAGGAATCAGGGGCTGTGATCAGCGGTAAGATCGCTACCGCCGGTCACAGCGCTACGGGATCATGCTGACAGGTGTCACCTGCGGTAAGCTTTTTACTGCGGTTGACAAGCGCCGGTTGATGGGACTACTAGATTTTCATTTTTACAGGGGATGAGAACATTGGGGTCAAGGTGTAGGTAAGTGGTAGGTGAGTATAATGTGTTTATTATTTTTATTTAAATAATTATTTATTTATTTTACTTTCACTTTCAGTGCGCATGTGCCACTGATGAGAGATTACTTCTCCCATCAGCGGCGCTTGGTTAGTGTGTGTACAGTGACAGCAGGCGCGTTTTGGACTCAGCATACTTTACTTTAAAATCGCATAGCATTCGGATCATGCAAGTGCCGTCTGATTTTCATGCACCCATCTCCTTAAAATCCTACAATTCATCAGCTGCATACTGTAAAATCACAGCGGTACCCAACATTATAGAATAGAGAGAATAGCTACATATACATACATAGAATAGTTAGATAGAAAGATGTCAGTGACATATATAATTAGTACAGTGACTGTATTGCTTAATGTACATGTAATTTATTACTAAATAAAAAAAAAAATGGCCTGGGGTCCCCTGCAATTTTACACACCAGCAGAGGTTAAGCTGACAGCTGTGGGCAGATATTTGTAGCCTGTGAAAGGAGTAACACCCATGGAGCTTCCCAGGCTATTAATATCAGCCCCCAGCTGTATACTAACCTTTACTGGCTATTAAAATGGGGTACCCCAAAAAACAATTGACGTTACTCAGTGACTCGCGTTGTCATCAATAAGTTGAGCCTCAATGTATCTGCAGTATAGAAGGCTGGATGGTAGCATCAAGCTACTATGCAGCCTGCCAACTAGATGTAGCAGAGCTGGACCCATTGTGGGACACAGGGATTCTGTTCTTCACGTTGGAAAGGTGAGGATGAGGTCGGTTTATTATTTTATTTTTATTGCAGGTGACAAGGGATTCAATAGAATGGGTGTAATGATAAGTAAGGTTTAATTTAGAATATTAAAGGAATCTGTGTTTATTTCAAATAAATTATTTTTTTCTGGGTTTAGGTGTTTTTCTTCACATTTCATTTTCAATATGGGGTTAGTAATGGGGGCATCTTATAGATGCCTTTCTATCACTAACCTGGGTGTCACGGTCTCCATACTTTCCTTGTCTTCTATGTCACTATTGTGTGCAGGCTGTCAGTCTGTTTTGGTTTTACTGGGTCGGTTTTGCAATCATCTGTGTTCACTTCCCTTGATTAGTCTCCTACTTAAGCATGCTAGCTCCTTCACTCAGTGTCAATTGTACACTTGCTGTTGCCTGTGTAGGACTGATCTCGCTGCTCTGTGCCTGACCCAGCCTGACTATTTTCCCTTACCTGGATTTTGACCATTTGCTTGTTATCTGACTATTCTTTTGTCTGCTCCCTGTGTACTGCCTTGTCTTTCTGGTTTTCCTGACCCCCGCTTGTGTTGTGGATTATGTCTCTGACTTCTTGTTGTACTGCGCCATTTTCCTGGACTTGACTTTGGATCGTTTGACCTCCCTCTATTTATCCAGTAAGTAGTACTTACGTAATATTTCTTTCAGTAATATTAGTCTCTTCTCTCTTCTTCTGGGACTGTTATTTCTGTAGTGACTCGCGTCACATTACAATTGACGGTTAATTTTTTTCTTTTTCCCACCGATGGATCTGTTATGCATTTTATGTGATCAGGTGGCGAATCTGACTCAGTTAGTCCAGGATCTGGCCTTGGAACAACACAAACTGGCATCCTCACATGCTCAGTTTCAAGGCCAGATTTCTGGTACTTTTGCTCCTCAGAATCTTTCCTCTCCGACCGCTGTCATGACTTCTGAACCATCTGACATATCTTTGAGCCCCCCTGAACCGGCTATAGTACTCCCTGACAAATTTTCCGGGGAGAAAGATCAGTTCAGAATTTTCAAAGAGAGTTGTAAATTATTGTTTACCTTGTGCCCTCGGTCATCAGGGAATGAGTCACAGCGGGTGGGAATTATAATGTGACTTCTGCGGGGGGGTCCCCAGACTTGGGCATTTTCTCTATCCCCTTTTGCTCCTGAACGTCTTTCTGTGGACGCTTTCTTTGACAGGACAGAACTATGACGAACCTGACAGAGTCAAGGTGCAGAGACATGAATCATGAACCTTACACAGGGTAACCGCACAGCGGAAGACTATTGTTCTGAGTTTCGTCAGTGGTCTACTGAGGTCCTGTGGAATGACGCGGCTCTCAGGTGTCAATTCCTCATGGGTCTTTCGGAGTCTCCTAAGGACACTCTGGCTCTGCATACTCCACCTGGTTGTTTAGTGGAGGCCATGATCCGCATGGACCGGAGGATGTGGGAGAGACGCAAGGTTCAACAGGAGGTTCCATTTTGTCCACCGGGCCCAGGTTGTTTACCTGAGGTAGAACCTATGGAGGTTGGAGCTGCCAGCTCAAGGGTTAAGGAGAGGAGACGCCGTCTAGAACTTGGGCTTTGTCTGTATTGTGGCCGAGCTGGACATCTCTTAAAGGATTGCCTGGCACGACCTGCAACGAATAAGCCGTCGGGAAACGCCTAGGTCTGGGTGATTGTTGAGGAGGTCACCCAAACTTATAGGTACCCTTTTACTCCTCAGATAAAGTGTTGTTGAATGCTGAACTTCTCTTTCAAAAACAGTATCTGTCAACATTTGCCTTTATTGACAGTAGATCCGCGGCTAATTTCATTGATTCGGGACTTGTTCAGAAGTTAGGATTAGGGACAGTTAAGCTAGAAGACCCTATTCAAATTATGGCTATTGATAGAACACTGTTGCTAAAAAATCTGGTTCAGTTAGTTACGGTGGAGTTCACACTCAAGGTGGGGTCACTTCATACAGAATTAATCTCCTGTTATGTCTTGGACAATTTACCTGATGGGATTGTGTTGGGTCTTCCTTGGTTGTGTATGCATAATCCGATCATTGACTGGTATCAGAAAGATATTCTCAAATGGGTCCCTTCTTGTATCGAATGATGTCTTAAATCTGTGCATGTTTGCTCCGTTAGTCTGGAGGGTCTACCGGAATACCTGAAGGACTTCGGAGATGTTTTTTTCGGAAATAGAGTCTGAGATCTTACCTCCTCACCGTCCCTATGACTGTGCTGTTAATCTCATTCCTAACACCAAATTACCCAAGTCTCGCTTGTATAACTTGTCTGGTCCTGAGCAATGAAGGCTTATATTAACGAAAGTTTACGGAAAGGTCATATTCGTCCTTCCTCATCGCCGGTTGCCGCCGGATTCTTTTTTGTTAAAAAAAAGATGGAGTTCTCCGTCCCTGCCTCGATGTCTGAGAATTAAACAAGATAACGGTTAAAAATACTTATCCGCTTCCACTTTTCCCTGATCTACTGTATATAATCAGCTTTCGGGGGCCAAATGGTTTTCCAAACTGGATCTCAGAGGGGCATATAATCTGATACGTATTCGTGAGGGTGATGAGTGGAAGACAGCGTTTTTATCTCTGAAGGTCTTTTTGAGAACCTCATCATGCCTTTTGGGCTAACAAATGCACCCGCGGTCTTTCAGAATTTTATGAATGATATTCTCTCTGTTTATATTGGGAGATTTATTGTGGTTTATTTAGATGATATTCTAATTTTCTCACCTAATCTGGATATTCATTATAAACATAACCTTTGCAGAACCAAAAGGACAAAAGATAATTGTTTGTTCGTCAAGATTAAAAATGTACCTTTTCTGTTCAAGAAATATCATTTTTGGGCTTCATTGTGTCAGCCTCCGGGTTTAAGATGGTTCCTGGGAAGGTTCAGGCCATCATTGATTGGGTTCAACCCAGCAACCTTAAGGATCTGCAGCGCTTTTTTTCTCAGATTGTCAAGCCTCTTACGGACCTCACTCGCAAAGGGGCGGAGCTAAAGGTTTGGTCGTCAGAAGCGGTCGGGGCTTTTGAAAACTTGAAGAAATGTTTTATGTCTGCTCCTGTTATTGTTCAACCAGACCTCCAGAGGCAGTTCATTATGGAGGTGGATGCTTCTGAGGTTGGGGTGGGGGCTGTATTGTCTCAGGGTCCTAATACTTTAACTAATCTGCGACCATGTGCCTTTTTCTCTAAAAATTTTTCTCCTGCTGAAAAAAACTATGATGTAGGTAATCGAGAGTTACTTGCTGTCAAATTGGTTTTTGAAGAATGGAGGCATTTTGTGGAAGAGTCTAGCGTATATTGAATCTGCTAAGTGGTTGACACTCCATATGGTCTTTATTTTTTTCAAGATTTAATTTTTCTATTACGTTCAGACCTGGGTCTAAGAATGTGAGGGCGGATGCCCTGTCTCGTAGTGTTGATTCTGTGTCTCCTTCGGAGCCTCCTTCCTCCATTCTTCTTCAGGGTATAGTTGTGGCCATGGTTTCCTCTGAGCTGGAAGCTGAAATCCTTACTGCTCAGTCCTTGGCTCCTTCCAATACTCCTGAATGCAAGTTGTTTCTCCCTGTGTATCTCAGATTACGCCTTTTGCAAGAATTCCATGATTCTGTGTTGAATGGTCATCCTGGAGTTACTGCCACCCAGAAGGCGGTTGCTAGACTCTTTTGGTGGTCTGCTATGCGTAGGGATATTAAACATTTTGTGTCTGCTTGTGAAACTTGTGCACGCACCAAAGTGCAACATTGCCGGCCGGGGAATTGGCTCCTTTGCTCATTTGCCCATTCCAGAAAGACCATGGATTTCATTTCCGATTTTACCTCTGTCTGGGGCACTGATGGCTATTTGGGTGGTAGTTGATCGATTCAGCAAACAGGCTCACTTCGTTCCATTATCTGGTTTATCCAATTCTGAAACTCTCTCCAAACTGTTTATTACTCGTGGTACGATTGCATAGGATTCCTCTTAATATTGTATCTGATAGGGGAGTACAATTCGTCTCTAGATTGTCGAGGGCTGTCAGCAGAAGGTTGGGGATTGATTTGTCCTTTTCCTCTGCTTATCATCCTGAAACTAACAATCAGACCGAAAGGACAAATCAGTCTTTGGAACAAATTTTAAGATGTTTTGTCACCGATCAGCAGGAGAATTGGTCATCCTTTCTTCTTCTGGCTGAGTTTGCCTTTTACAGTCTGGTTAATCAGTCCACAGGGACCTCGCCGTTTTTCTGTAATTATGGGCTTCATCCTCATTTTTGGTAAGTTCTCGAGGATAAGTTCTGGGTGTCCTGGGGTAGATGTAACCATTCAAGAGCTGGGGGATGTCTGGAGGGAGGTTAAAAAGAATATTGGGGTGGCTCAGCATCGGCAGAAACAGAAGGCTGATAGGAGACACTCGTCAGGTGCCGCCTTCAAGGTGGGAGATAAGGTATGGCTATCCTCTAAGAATATTAAATTGAAGATGCCCTCGCTGAAGTTGGGTCCTAGATTCATTGGTCTATATGAGATTCTGGAAGTGGTCAATCCGGTTTCCTTCCGATTACAACTCCCTCAGTCTTTCCATATTCCTAATGTGTTCCACAAGTCTTTGTTGAAGGAGTTTATTCCCCTTGTTCTGTCTCCCTCGCCCCTGCCTCCTCTGGTGTCTATTGAGGGTAGCTTAGAATATGAGGTACAAAAAATCATTGATTCCCATATGGTCTGGAATTCCCTTCAATATCTTGTACATTGGAAGTGGTATGGACCCGAAGAACGATCCTGGGTTCCGGCTCATTCCTGGGAGACCTGGGGGTTCAGTGGCCCCCCCTTGAAGAGGGGGTACTGTCACGGTCTCCACACTTTCCTTGTCTGCTACATTACTATTGTGTGGAGGCTGTCAGTCTGTTTTGGTTTTGCTGGGTCGTTTCTGCAATCATCTGTATTCACTTCCCTTGATTAGTCTTCTACTTAAGCATGCTAGCTCCTTCACCCAGTGTCAATTGTACACTTGGTGTTGCCTGTGTAGGACTGATCTCACTGTTCTGTGCCTGACCCAGCCTGATTATTTTCCCTTACCTGGATTTTGACCATTCGCCTGTTATCTGACTATTCTTTTGTCTGCTCCCTGTGTACTGCTTTGTCTTTCTGGTTTTCCTGACCCGGCTTGTGTTGTGGATTACGTCTCTGACTTCTCCTTATTGTATTGCGCCATTTTCCTGGACTTGACTTTGGATCGTTTCTATTTATCCAGTAAGTAGTACTTCCGCAATATTAGTCTCTTCTCTCTTCTTCTGGGACTGTTATTTCTGTAGTGACTCACATCACACTGGGCTTGATGTCAGCTGGCATTATAAGCTGACATCAACCCTAGCCCTATAACCCCACTCGCCATCTCTACATGGCAGTGAGCAGAGCGAGGCTAAATGCCAGAATTGGCGCATCTTATGAATGCGCCATTTCTGGGATGGCTGAGAGCTGGTGTTTGTAGTCTGGGAGGGGGGCCAGTATTCATGGCCCCTTCCCAGGCTACAAATATCTGCCCACAGCTGTCAGCTTAACCCCTGCTGGTGTGTAAAATTACAGGGGACCCCAGGCCATTTTTTTTAATGTAGTAATAAATGCCATGTACAGTAAGCAACACAGTCACTGTACTAATTATATATGTCCCTGACATCTTTCTATCTAACTATTCTATGTATAGCTATTCTCTCTAGTCTATAATGCCGGGTACCGCTGTTATTTTACAGTACGTGGATGATGACTTGTTGGGTTTCAAGGAGATGGGTGTGTGAAAATCAGATGGCACTTGCATGGTCTGAGTTCCGTGCAAATTTTTTTTTTTTTTCATGCACCCATTGACTTGCATTGGCGAGTCTCTTCCGAGATAAGCGGCAAAACTCACTAAAAGTCAAACTGGAAAATAATCTTCAGCATGTCAATTCTCTGTGCATTGAATGCACTGAAAAAAAGCAAACAAAATAGCGACAAAAAATGCTACAAAAAAACGCAGGCAATAACGTGTATCAAAATCGCAGTAAAATCGTGAGAAAAACGCAGGCAATAAAAGGCATCAACATAGCGGTAAAATCGCATCAATAGCTCAGCAAAAACGCAATGTGTGAACATAGCCCTATTCTTCAAAAGAACATGCAAAGCACAAAATACTGATAAAAAAAAAAAACAAGATGTGTGCATGAGATTTCTGGAATCTCATAGACTTTGCTGGTACTGTAAAAAGCAGCAGAAAATTTGCATAAAAAACACTGAAAAAACGCAATGTGTGAACATAGCCTTATTGCTTGTGTTTTCGGCTCGATTTTTTTCCGTGATATTGATGAGTTTTAGCCGCAATTTTACACCGATTTCACCGCAATATTTATGCGTTATATTGACTGCGTCTTTGCCACGATTTTACCAGGATTTTGATGCGCGTTATTGCCTGCGTTTTTGCTCGATTTTGCCTGCGGTTTTTCCATGCATTCAATGCACAGAGAATTGACATGCTGAAGATTATTTTCTGCACCAAATCTGCAAGTCAAAAAATACTTCACGTTTCTCATTCACTTTGCTGCTGAGTTTTTGGTGCATTTTTGCATGCGTTTTTGTACAGCAATGAATGCTTTTGGAGCTAAAGATATTTGAAAAAAGAAACGTGGGACATCGCTTAAGGGTATGTCCACACGATCAGGAGCCGCTGCGGGTTTGACACTGTGTGCTTATGCAGTGTCAAACCCGCAATGGCCAGATGTTGCAGCATAGTGGATGGGATTTGTAGAAATCCCATGTCCACTATGCAGTCATCTGTGCCTGCGGGTCACCCATGGACATGGACATGCAGAGCGTCTTTTAAGACCGCACCATGTCAATTTTTCTTGCGGAGTCGCTAGCTTCCGCAAGACAAATCTGATCAGTAAAATATATTGAATGCGGTGAATCCGCATGGTCCAATGAACACATGAGGATTCACCTGCGTTCAATATAACACAGCACTTTGGACTTAGCATAAAGTCTGCTGCATCCAAAGCACTGCTTGTCCGGATCATGTGCACATATCCTAACCCTTGGATTACCGTCGGACCAGGGGTGAGTATTTTCGCTGTGACCAAAATGCTGCGTTCTAATGTCGCACTTGTTTTGTCAATACATGCAGATCCACTGCATGTAATGACATTTCAATCGGTCAAAATCTGCAGCGGAGACTTGCGTCTCCACTACAGAAATTGACATGCTCCGGGTGAGTTTACGCAGCATCAAAAACAAGCACAGTGGGCATGGGATTTCTTATAAATGAAATAAAATGAAGAATTAAATAAAAAAAAATGGCGGGGGCTCCTGCGTCATTTTCATAACCACCAGAAGGAAAGCTGACCGCTGGTGGCTGATGTTACTAGCCGGTGAAGGGGCCATTAGCCAAAGATGTTCCCTGGCTATTAATAACAGCTCACAGCTGTTTGCTTAGCCTTTACTGGCTAAATTACATGGGGACCCCAGAAAAAAATTGACGTAGGGTCCACCTATAAAATCTAACCAGCAAAGGCTAAACAGACAGCTGTGAGCTGACATTAATAATCAGGGAAGGGGCCATGGATCCTGGCCTGGTATTGGTGGAGAATGGGGTAATTGGGTGGGTATTGGCAGCTGACATGAAGCTCAAGTTAGTAATGGAGGGCGTCTATAAGACGCCCCCATTACTAACCCCGTAGTAAGGTTTTTGATGTTTTTTCAATGAAGACACAGCCAGAATAAAGTCTTTTATTTAAATAAAATTTCACACGGTTTTAATAATTTATTTAAAGATAAAAAGCACTGTATACTCACCTAACGTCCAGTCCCCGAATCCCTCATCTCCTGTAAAAGACACCTGTCAGCATGTCAGCATGACACCTGTCAGCATGATCCCACAGCACTGTGACCGGCGATAGCGATCTTACCGCTGATCACAGCCCCTGATTCCTGTGCTGTCACACAGATGACAGTGCAGGAAACCAGGGATGTTCGGGATCGTGATCGGGTGCCCGAACATGAACATTTTTTTGATGTTCGGGATCATTCGCCGAACCCGAACTTCAAAATATTCGCTCATCTCTAGTTGCTAGTGCAATTGTTAGGTCTTCCTGAGTCTGGATTTTTTTTAAAGACTGTCCAGGTAACCAAAAAAAGGCCATTTGCAACATTTTCCATAGCCGCATCAGCAGGGGCAGCAAAACTACCAGCCTGACCACCACCAGCATGCTCAGGCACATGACTAATTGGGCCGAACGCCAGGGTCCAGAAACAGTGTCTGCGGGCAACACCACTGCCTGTTGTGCGTGTACGTCAATCCCCTGTCCATGGCGCCGGCGAAGATGCCTTCCACCCTGCACCTGTTGTTGCACACTTGCAACCACCACCATTAGCAACCGCGTCCAAGTCCTTGTCCCAGCACAACGTTCAGTTGTCCCTACCTCAGTCCTTTGAATGCAAGCACAAATACGCAGCCAATTACCCAGAGGCCAGAATACTAAACTACCACATTTCTCGACTGCTTGCAATGGAAATGTTGCCTTTTAGGCTCATGGAGATGGAAGCTTTCGGAAACCTCATGGCGATGGCCGTGTCTCGGTGCTTGGTCCCCAGCTGCCACTATTTCTCCTGGTGTGCCGTCCCTGCCTTGCACAAGCATGTGTCCCAGAACATTACCCGTGCCCTCACCAACGCAGTTACTGGGAAGGTCAACCTAACCACTGACACGTGGACAAATGTTTGTGGCCAGGGGCAGTATATCTCACTGACAGCACACTGGGTTAATATTGTGGAAGCCGGGACCCAGTCGAACCCTGGGACAGAACACGTCCTCCCGACGCAGAGGATTGTGGGCCCTGGGTCAATCAGGGTTGCCCTCACATACTACAGCTCCTGCACCTCCTCCTCCTCCTCTTCAGCCTCCATCTCCGAAATGATCACATCAGTCGGAAGCTGGAAGCACTGCAGCACTGCCGTGTCTAAGCAGAAACAGGCTGTGCTGAAGCTAATACAGTGCTGCTCACCATTATTGGTACCTTCACTTTTTTCATAGACTGTACAATATCTTCGGAACTAAATGGAAATGTGCCAAAGTTAAATCCTCAAGATTTTTCAATTAGTGGTCCAAAGTGATACAATAATAAAACACTGTTTTTCAACTTCCATGTTGCAATTTCAAAGAAAAACAGAATAAACAGCAAGTGCAGCAATAAAGGCACCCCTAATTAATATTTGGTTGCACACCCTTTGACATTGCTGACAGCCTTCACATGTTTCTTGTAGCATCTATACGCTTCTTGCACTTCTCAGCTGGAATTTTCTCCCACTTTTCCTTTGCAGCTTGTTCAAGCTCTTGAATGTTTGCAGGGTTCTTTTTCCCAATGGCAGATTTTAACTCACCCCAAAGATTTTCAATGGGATCGAGGTCAGGACTCATTGCTGGCCATTTTAAAACAGTCCATTTTTTCTTTTTCAACCATTCCTGTGTACTTTGGATGTGTGCTTTGGGTCAGTGTCTTGTTGTAGGACCCATGATCTTTGACTCAAACCAAGTTTTCTTACACTGGGTAGCACATTTCGCTCTATAATCTCTTGATAATTCTCTGATTTCATGATTCCAGTGATATGATCAAGGCCTCCAGTACCAGATGCAGCAAAGCAGCCCCACAGCATTATGGATCCTCTACCATGCTTACAGTAATTGTTGGCAAGGTGTTCTTTTTCTTATAAGCTTCATTGCGCCATCTGTAAATAAACTGTTGCTTTCTTTGCATTGATAAAAAGCTCTATTTTAGTTTCATCTGTCCACAGAACATTTTCCCAGAAGGATTGTGTTTGTCAAGGTACTCTTTGGAAAAGATCAGTCATTCCTTTTTATGTCTTTTCTTCAGCAATGGTTTCTTCCTTGGGCTTCGCCTATAAAGCTCCGCTTGGTTTAGTGTGCAGTATATGGTACTTGTTGAAACCATGACCTCAGACTGTTCCAGGTTGGCCTTCAGGTCTTTCTATGTTTGACGTGTTTTTTTTTCCACCATTCGCACCAACCTTCAAAGACATTTCTTGTCAATATTCCTCTTTACCTCAAGTCCAGGTAGGTTCTTGACGGTTCCATGCTTGGCAAACTTCTTAATAACATTGCGCACTGTTGAAACTGGGATACCAAGGTCTTTGGAGATGGCCTTATACCCTCTGGAAATCTTGTGTTTGCTAATAATAGCAGTTCTGATGCCCTCAGACGGCTCATTTGTCTTTGCCATTGTGACAAAGGAGCAGGGCCTACCATGTGGCTTTTTAAAACACTTAAATAATCATTTATTGGCTAATTCATGTCACATGGGCACCAACAATTAATCACAAGTGACTCTGTTTTGTGATTTACCACAGGTGAGTCAAAATGTGTTTCCATACTAAATTAATGTAAAGGGTGCCAATACCAGTGACACAGCAAGCTTTAGTTTTTTTCTATTTTTCCCTCCAATTGTTTTTTGTTTTAAGTTATTGTTTATTATTTGCTCTTTTGTATTTAATATGAGTGCTCTATACAAAAATACTGTTACACTTGATTCATTTTTTTTAGGAGATCTTCCACATTATGTACTTAAACTTCATGGGTGCCAATAACAATGAGCAAGACTGTATGCTTAGTTGACAAACCGTACACCTCTGCAGAGTTATTGAAAGCTATAACAGATCTGTGGCTCTCACCTCAAGAGCCTACAGCCAGGCATGGTCGTGTGTGACAATAGCTGGAACCTGGTGGCGGCTCTGAGGCTTGGCAACCTTGCACACGTACCATGCCTGGCCCATGTTCTCATAGTGGTTCAACGGTTTCTCAAAACCTTCCCGGATCTGCTTAAGCTGCTTGTGAAAGTACACTGCATGTGTGCCCATTTCAAAAAGTCAACTACAGCTTCCGCCGTCCTCGCCATGTTTCAGCAGCATTTGCAGCTTGCAGCTCACCGACTGGTGTGCGATGTGACTACGTGTTGGAAATCAACGTTGCATATGTTGGGAAGGATTTGTGAGCAACAGAAGGCAGTTTTTGAGTACTAGCTTCAACACGCCCGTCGGTAGTCAGGTCAGCCTCCGCAATTAAGAGCTGATGAGTGGGCATGGATGTCTGAAATCCTCCAAAACTTTGAGGACTCCACCAAGATGATGAGCGGCGAGGACGCCATAATTAGCGCCACCATCCCACTTCTCTGTCTATTGAAACGCTCGCTGCTCACAATCAAACAGTATGCACTGCAGGCGGAGCACGATGAGATGAAGCAAGGAACTATACAGGATGATGATACACAGCCTAGCCTCATCTCCTCTCAACGCGGATTGAATGATAATGAAGAGGAGGAGGAGGAGGAACAGGATCTGGTTTCCTGCGCTACAGACGGTACTACCCACACCACATTCATACCATCTGTTCAGTGTGGATGGCATAAGAAGAGGGAGATTGAGGAGGGGTTTAGGAGGAGGGTGAGGAGGAGAGCATGGACAATCGTTCTCATGGTCAGGACAGGGAAGTCTTGGCTGTTGGCAGTCTAGCACACATGGCTGAGTTTAAGTTCCGCTGCCTTTCCCGTGACACTCGCGTTGTACGCATTTTGGACGACAGTAATTACTGGTTGGTCACACCTAATAATAATAATAATAATATTTATTTCTATAGTGCCAACATATTCTGCTGCACTCTTCAATTAAGTAGGGACACGTACAGATAATAAAAACAATACAATGTATCACATTTCAACAGTTACAGGAGGAGTGAGGGCCCTGCTCACAATCTTACAATCTATATGGAAATAGGAGGACACAGTAGGTAGAACATGGTCATCAGCCAGGATCTGTCTAAGTGCAGTTACCATTTGCTATTGGGTGCATGGAGGATGTGGAGACAGATGAATGGGCAGGGCCCCATTAAGATTAACATTTAGGAGGGAACAGGGGAGAGTTGGGTTAGTGAGTTGAAGTGATAGGCTCGTCTAAACAGATATGTTTTAAAAGCACATTTAAAAACATGGGGGCTAGATATTAGTGGCATCATTTGGGGTAGCGCATTCCAGAAAATTGGCATGGCACGAGAGAAGTCTTGGAGACGGAGGTGTGAGGTTCAGCTTAAGAAGGATGTTCATCTTAGATCAGATCCAGAACAGAGGGCACGGGAAGCGTGATAGACAGAAATGAGGGATGAGATATAGGGCAGTGCAGAATTGTGGAGAGCTTTGTGGGAGAGAGATGAGTTTGTTTTGTATTCTGTAGTGAATGGGTAACCAGTGCAATGACTGGCACAGGGTAGAGGCGTCGGTGAAGCGACCTGATAGAAATACGATCCTGGTTGCTGCATTTAGAATGGATTGGAGAGGAGAGAGGTTTTTTTTTGAGGGAGACAGATGGTAAGAGAGTTGAATAAGAGCGACAGTAAGAGTTTTTGCAGTATGTTAAATATACTTAGTTTGTATATTTAGTTATAGACTGTTTACCAGATGCGATACTCCAAAGAACATATCATGAAAATCTCATTAAAAAAAATGTAGCGGTTTATTCTTGGATTGTCCATTAAAAAGAATAATTGCAGTAAAAACATAAAATAGGTGAAGTAGTTACAAAGAGATTGTCAGTTTGTCCATAGTTAGCGTATTTGTTGAAGTTCATTCATAGTTTCCTGGGTTCCTGAATGGTAGGCTGCATCTATCTGTGTCAAGCACATGGCTGAATAGGAACACGTGGGTTAGGCATTTATCCAAGAGGAACACATCTCAACTGTTGCACGTAGAATGAAATGAGTGAAGAGTGAAGCTACCGCCCCCCCTGTGTGTCACATGGGTTATATACGTCCCACATAGTGTATGTTTTCTATATATGGCCTTACTTCTACCCCAAGTTAAATGTACAAGAATAGCCTGGATGTCATGTCAGCTAAAAACCCACAATGCAGCAGATGCAATCAATGCAATACAAAATTGAGATTAGAAATTAATATTTGATTATTTAACACAGTATCAAACGTGAGAAAAGGTTGAATTCTGGAGATGTTTTTAAGGTGCAGGTGACATGAGCGAGTGTGATTGTATAAGGGGAATAAAGTAAAGTTGTGCTTGGGAGTTATGGTGGCACCACCTAAGGAAATTGCAAAGTCAGGTATGGGTAGGTTAGTAGAGGGAGGAAACACAAGGAGTTTAGTTTTGGAGAGATTCAGCTTCAGATAGAGGGAGGACATGATGTTAGAGACAGCAGAAAGACAAGCACTGGTATTTTGTATTAGAGTGTGGGTGATGTCAGGTGAAGAGGAGTATAGTTGGGTGTCATTAGCATAGAGATGATGCTGGAAAACAAATATGCTGATGATTTGTCCAATAGGGGTGACGCGCCCCTGGGCCTGCTGTGTCGCGCAGCGTCTCGCGCACGGGGGCTTACCCGGAACCGGATCAGATGAGGGTTGTAGTCTCCGAGTGGCGGGGACCCGGTCCGTGCCCAGGGAGTCAAACTCAGTGTGTGGCAGTCTTGATAGATGTTATTTGAGTGTCGACTACGCCACCCGTTGATTTGCAGCTATGGAGCTGCCGCTGCAGGGCAGACCGCTGAGGCCGGTGTAGAATTGTGCAGCGTGATAGTATAACCCCCAACGGGAGGGGTATGGCCTCAGGGCAGCCGACGTGGAAGATGGGGGTAGCAGGAACCACTCAGAGACGGTGCGGTGTAATTCAGGGTCTTTACTGGTAACAACGATAGACCCTCCCGGAGAACTTGCTAGCGAACGGGGCCTGGTCAGTCCTTGAGCAGATGGGATCTCCCCTGGCCAGGCGGAGTTGTAGGCCTCCCAAACTGACTGTACTCTTCTGGCTACCTTGCTAGAAGCGGATATAAGTAGCCCACGTCCCTGAGTGTACCGTGTGGTGCTCACCCGTATGGCCGGTGACTCGGGGCCTTCTATTGGCTTCCGCTCCACGATGGTGGTGCTGGTCCCACACGTGTGACCGTGCCTTCGGGTTTCTGGGCCTGAGGACCTGAAATCCCCTGCCGGTCGGCTTCTGCTGCTGGGTAAGAGTTAGTCCCCACAGCCTCGGACGCCGGGTCCGGTAAGAAAGCTTCTCAGTCAGGGCGAGCTCTGCAGCTGCCAGCCCCTGACTCCTTGTAACACTGCTCCCACAGAGCTCCTGTTGTTTCTTCCTATGACTGTTTCTTGTCTCTACTCTCCTGGACCCTAACCCTGCTTCAGCCCCGGGTTTATATAGGGGAAGTTCTTCCCATCCCAAGACTGGGCAGGAGGTGTGGCATGCACAGGATCCCTGACCAAAGGACCTCCCACCTGCTCTCAGACATAACATTACATTACTGTGGGAAACCAGACCCCTGGGGTGCCACATTCCCCCCTAGTAGACCCCTGGGGTGCCACAGGGGCAGTATCAAAGAGAAGAGGAGGGGGCCTAGGACTGAGCCTTGATGAACCCGAATAGTAAGGGGAAGGTTAGAAGAAGAAGAGCCGGCAAAAGATACCATGGAGGAGCGGTCAGAGATAGGAGGAGATCCAGGAGAGAACGATGTCCTTGAGGCCTATAGAGCGAAGCATAGTGAGAAGGAGCTGGTGATCCACAATGTCAAATGTGGCACAGAGATCCAGGAGAAACAGCAGGGAGTAGTGATCATTGGATTTAGCTATTATTAGATCATTAGAGACTTTAGTGAATGCAGTTTCAGTAGAGTGAAGAACGGAAACCAGATTGTAAAGGGTCTAGATTATTGTTATCTGAGAGATGGCGGATGAGACGGGAGTGGACCAAGCTTTCCAGGAGTTTAGAGATGAAAGGAAGATTAGAGACCGGTCTGTAGTTAGCAGTAGTGTTGAGCCACCCCCGTAGTGTTCGAGTTCGGTTCGGTTCGTCGAACACTCGTATGTTCGCCGAACTGTTCGTCGAACACCTTCGAACACCATTAAAACCAATGGCAGGCAAACAAAAACACATAGAAGCACATAGAAAACACCTTCAAAGGTGTCCAAAAGCTGACAAACTGCTCAGAAGACACAACACACACATGGAAAAGTGACAAGTACATATAGTCATGCGAAAAGAAAAGAGGTGGAGGAGTAAAAGGAGGGGGAGACACAGATATAGGCATGTCATGCCCTTCTAAAACCAAAAAAGTGCGAAGCCGACACGGCCAGTCCGTTCCTGCCTGTGCGACCTCCGTGTCGCCGGGTTTGTGCCAGAACCGCGGTGGACCCTGACGGCCAGCCCCCTCTCCCAATACTGGTGCCTGTCCGCTGGTGGGTCGAGCGAGTCCCCCTGCGGTGGAGGCAGGTCTAATCTTTTTAATTTAAATTGTCTCTCTAATTTGAATGAGTACACTTTAAATCTTTTTACAAGGATCTATTGGAGGGCAAGTCTCATGCCAGCAGCCGCGGTAATTCAAGCTCCAGTAGCGTCCACTAAAGCTGCTGCAGTTAAAAAGCTTTTATAAGGATCGAGCTTGGCGGTCCACCGCAAGGCATCCTACCGCCAGTCCCAGCCCCTGTGCCTTGGGGTGCCTCCCCGATGCTCTTCACTGAGTGTCCTGGGGGCCCGAACCATTTCCTTTGAAAAAATTAAGTGTCCAAACTACAGGTGGTGTAGCTTGCTTAACAGCTGGGATAATCCGCTGACTAGCAGACACTGCTACTAGGCACAAAGTATTTCCTGGGCTAGATGCAGTTAGAAATTTGTGATTAGATACTCTCGTTGGATGCTGAGAAAGCATTCCATAGAGTCTCCTGGCAAGCCATATATTATTCTCTTAAAAAGCTTGGGGTAGGGGTCTAGGGGACCCTTTTATAGCCAAAATCATGGCCCTGTATCGCAATACGTCACCTAGGCTGAAGATAAATGGAACATTTTCATCACCTTTCATAATCACCAATGGGACAAGGCAGGGATGTCCTCTGTCCCCTCTCTTATACATCCTAGTGATGGAGCACCTGCTCTCATCAATTCGCCATAACCCCAATATTAGGTGGATTGAGGTGGGAGGCACCGAGTACAAGTGCTCTGCATTTGCTGATGATGTCCTAGTATATATCACTCAATCACATATATCCATCCCTGTTGTTATGGCTGAAATAGATCACTTTGTTACATGGTCAAATTTTAAAATCAATGCAGCGAAGTCTGAGGCCCTCGATGTCTCCCTCCCCAAATCCATACTGGATTCCATCCAGTCCAACTTTCCCTTTGCCTGGCCCTCACAGGGTATCAAATACTTAGGAATTCGTATTCATAGAGACTAGTGTTGAGCGAACATGCTCGACACTGCTCGGTACTCGCCCGAGCATCACGCTACTCGGGATGTTCGGCGAGCACCGAGCATTTCCGGGTTACTCTGGTGGGAACTCGGGTCTCTGCCCTGCATGTTTGGCGCTCTTTACAGAGCCAATGAACATGCAGGGATTGCCAGCCAGTCACTGTAATGCCGCAGCCATGCTGGTTGTGGGCATTACAGTGATTGGCTGGCCGCACAGCGTCACCTCGAGTATTTAAAACCGGGCGCCGCCATCTTGGACACAGTCGCTCCGGATCAGACAGTGTAGGGACAGCGCTGCTGATTTAGGGAGAGATATAAACTGCGAAATAGTTAGTGTAGGATCTGTAAAGGCTGCCAGATCAAACAAACAGTCCTTCTCAGGACTAATATCCATCCCAGATATCAGGCAGGCAGGCTGTATAGGAGATGCAGTGGTTATACCAGCAAATGCTGCATTACAGTCCTGTGTGCTGCTCCTGTTGCTGAAATTGCTGGACTTAGCTCCAGGTCTCAGGGGACAGGAAAAATCCTTTTTTTTTCATCTAAATCCTCTTTTTTTTTTCCTCCTTCACACTGTACAAATACCCGTCTTATTAACCTTTTGGTGTCCCCCCCCCCCAAAAAAAAAGCGTGTCTCTGATTTTTCAGACACAAATATATCTGTTGAAAATAGTCAGGTGTAGGCTAGAGAAACAGAAGTGTTGTTTTGCACTTCCACGGTTCAAACCTCTGTATTATCCAGTTTTGGGCCATTTGTATCTAAAAAAAAAACTGCTTGAGCGTGTCGCTCACTGTTTAGCCGCAAATATATCTATTTAAAAAAGTCTGGTATACCCCAGTAAACAATAACTGTGGTTTTGCCATCCCACAGTAAAAAATCTCTATTCTTCAGGTTTTGGTATATTTTCCGTAAAGAAAAACAGTAGTGTCTCCTGACTGTTGTGACACAAAAATATATCTGTTGAAAATAGTCTGGTGTAGGCCCGACAAATCCCAGTGTGGTTTTGCAGCTCCATGGGTCAAATCTCTGTACTATCCAGTTTGGGGCCTTTGGTATCTAAAAAAAAAACAGTTTGAGTGTGTCGCTCACTGTTCAGCCGCAAATCTATATATTTCAAAAAGTCTAGTATACCCCAGTAAACAATAACTGTGGTTTTGCCATCCCACGGTAAAAAATCTCTATTATTCAGGTTTTGGTATATTTTCCGTAAAGAAAAACAGTAGTGTCTCCTGACTGTTGTGACACAAAAATATATCTGTTGAAAATAGTCTGATGTAGGCCCGACAAATCCCAGTGTGGTTTTGCAGTTCTACGGGTCAAATCTCTGTAATATCCTGTTTTGGGCCTTTGGTATCTAAAAAAACACAGTTTGAGTGTGTCGCTCACTGTTCAGCCGCAAATCTATATATTTAAAAAAGTCTGGTATACCCCAGTAAACAATAACTGTGGTTTTGCCATCCCACAGTAAAAAATCTCTATTATTCAGGTTTTGGTATATTTTCCGTAAAGAAAAACAGTAATAGTTTCTCCCTGATTGTTCAGATTGTTTAAAAGAGTCGAGTGTAGGCCAGAGAAATAGAACTGTGGTTTTCCTCTTCCACGGTTCTAATCTACTTTTTATTACCCTTTTTCCATTGATAGTGCAAGTGTAAGCTATTTTACTTCCTTTACAATGGGCAAGGCGCGTGGCAAGGGACGTGGAAGTGGACATTCTGGTGATGGTTCGTGCAGAGGACGGGGCCGTGGCCAAGGTGAAAATGTGCCACAACCAACAGCCACATCTTCTCGCTCCCACTTCTTGACCGAATTACTAGGGAAGCACAGAACAACACCAGTATTGCGAAATGATCAGTCTGAACAGGTTATTAATTGGATAGCAGATAATACTTCCAGTTACCTGGGCACCACCACCTCCGGTCTGTCTTCCAAACGGTCAACTCTTAGTAGCCGTGAGTCTCGACTGCATACTCCTCCTCACCCTGATGCTCCTTCCTCCCACCATGCCGAGTGTCGTCAGACAGCAATTGATCCCACACTTGGACACTCTGAAGAGCTGTTCACTGGTCCATTTCCATATTTGTGCCCCTCGCCTG
The DNA here is from genome assembly GCF_046119375.1 of Phyllobates terribilis. NCBI lineage: Eukaryota > Metazoa > Chordata > Amphibia > Anura > Dendrobatidae > Phyllobates > Phyllobates terribilis. The sequence goes on from NW_027362761.1 coordinate 186,715,135, forward strand.
ATACTCTTGAAGTGGTGGAAGAGGAGATCCCATGTAGCGATGCCCAAATATTTGAACAGCCATGGCCACAGGAAGTCGACGCTGGCAATTTGTCACAAGAGGTGGACGATGACGAGACACAATTGCCAGGAAGTGAGGAGGAGCATCGTGGTGCACAAGTGGAAGAGGAGGAGGTGGTGGATGATCTAGTAACTGACCCAACGTGGCAGGAGGACATGGAGAGTGAGGCCAGCAGCACACAGGGGGAGGGAGGCAGAGTACCCCAACAGGCAGGAAGAAGCAGTGTGGTGGCCGCAGACAGAAGGCGGGCAACCGTTCCCCGTAACACCAACACGAGGGACGTTGCCAGTACAAGCGGTAGGTCTTCCAGAGTCTGGAATTTTTTTAAAGACTCTGCTGATAACCCCAAAAAGGCCATATGTTCCACCTGCCATGCCAGCATCAGCAGGGGTGACAAAACTACCAGCCTGACCACCACCAGCATGATCAGGCACATGGCAGCAAAGCACCTGACTTTGTGGGGCGAAACCCAGGGTCCACGACCAGTGTCAGCGGGTGTCACCACTGTTCTTCCACTGTTGTGCGTGCAATAGAACCCCCTGTTGTGTGTGCAAGGCAAGCCCCTGTCCATACTGCATGTAAAGATGCCCCCTCCTCTCAGTCTTCACTTGTTATGACAGTTTCTCAAGAAACAGCATCAACGTCCACGTCCACGTCCCACCGCAGCGTTCAATTGTCCATATCCCAGACCTTTGAATGAAAGCGGAAATTCGCAGCTAACATCCCACAGGCCACAGTCCTAAATTCGCACATTTCACGACTGCTTGCGTTGGAAATGCTGCCTTTTAGGCTGGTGGAGACGGAATCCTTCCGCAATCTTATGGCGGTGGCCGTCCCTCAGTACTCGGTTCCCAGCCGACACTATTTTGCCCGGTGTGCCATCCCCGCACTACACAAGCACGTGTCCCAAAGCATCTGCCGTGCCCTCAACAACGCAGTTACTGGGAGAGTCCACCTGACAACGGACACGTGGACAAGTGCTTGTGGCCAGGGACGGTACATCTCTCTGATGGCACACTGGGTAAACATAGTGGAAGCCGGGACCCAGTCGGACCTTGGGGCGGAACACGTCCTCCCCACACCGAGGATTGCGGGCCCTATGTCATTCATAGTTGCCCCCACAGTGTATAGCTCCTGCACATCATCCTCCTCCTCATGTTCAGCCTCCATCTCAGATATCACCACATCAGTTACAAGCTGGAAGCACTGCAGTACTGCCTCCGCCAAGCGGCAACAGGCTGTGCTGAAACTCATAAGCTTAGGTGATAAACCTCACACTGCTTGTGAGTTGTGGACAGCTGTGAAAGAGCAGGCAGATCTGTGGCTGAGACCGCTGAACCTACATCCCGGCATGGTCGTGTGTGACAATGGCCGTAACCTGGTGGCGGCTCTGAGGCGAGGTGAGATCACACACGTACCATGCCTGGCTCATGTGCTTAACCTCGTGGTTCAGCGGTTTCTTAAATCGTACCCCGAGTTGCCAGATCTGCTCGTGAAAGTACGCCACCTGTCAGCTCATTTTCGCAAGTCTGCTACAGCTTCCGCCGCCCTTGCTGTGTTGCAGCAGCGTTTGCAGCTTCCGGCACACCGACTGGTGTGTGATGTCCCCACACGTTGGAACTCTACCCTCCACATGTTGTAAAGGATTTGTGAGCAGAAGAGAGCAGTTGTGGAGTACCAGATGCAACAAGGCCGTCGATATTCAGGTCAGACTCCACACATAAGACCTCAGGAGTGGACCTGGATGTCTGACATATGTACCATCCTGACAAACTTTGAGGAGGCCACCAAGATGGTGAGTGGTGATGACGCCATCATTAGTGTCAGCATCCCACTTGTCTGTCTTTTGCAACGCTCTCTGCAGAGAATTAAAGAGGAGGCATTGCAGCCAGAGTATGATGAGATGGATCAAGAAGCCGTAGTGGGCGATTACACACAGCCCAGCCTCATCTCATCCCAACGTGCATTGGGGGACAATGAGAGAGAGGAGGAGGAGGAGGAGGAAGAACAGGAGCTGCTATCATGCGCTGTAGACGGTAGTACCTGTACAAGTGTCATACCATCGGTTCAGCGTGGGTGGCCTGAGGACAGGGGGGAGGAGGAGGAAGAGGAGGAGGAGGAGAGCATGGTCAGTCGTCATCTTGGTGAGGACACGGAAATCTTGCCCGTTACCAGTCTGGCACGCATGGCTGACTTTATGTTACGCTGCCTTAACCGTGACCCTCGCGTTGTCAAAATGTTGGGTGACAGTCATTACTGGTTGGTGACACTTTTAGACCCCCGCTGCAAGGAGAACTTTCACTCTCTTATTCCTGAGGTGGAGAGGTCTACAAAAATGGGGCAGTCCCAGAAGGCCCTTGCTGCAGAACTCTTAAAAAAATTCCCATCTAAACACGCTAGCGGCAGAAGTCACAGTTCGTGGCCCAACCAAGGCGTACAGGCGAGAGAGATGCAACTCCAATCCAACAGAGGCAGGGGAACACTGTCAACGTTCTGGGACAGATTTCTGACACCCGCCCAGCTTACAGGCCCTGAGGCGCGGGGTACTCTCACAAGGAGTGGAAAGTTTCAAAAGATGGTGAAGGAGTACCTTGCCGACCGTACCAGCATCCTCTGTGATTCCTCTGTGCCTTTTAATTATTGGGTATCCAAGCTGGACACTTGGAATGAACTCGCTCTGTCCGTCTTGGAGGTCCTGGCCTGCCCTGCCGCTAGCGTGTTATCGGAGCGTGTTTTTTGTGCCGCTGGGGGAATTATAACTGATAAGCGCACTCGCCTGTCAACTGACAATGCTGACAAGCTGACCCTTATCAAAATGAACAAGGGCTGGATTGGGCCAGACTTCTCATCACCACCAAATGACAGCAGAGTAACATAAAGTCAAATCCACTGTGTTATTTCGGGAGGTGTATTCACATGCACCGCTTCACACCCACACATGGGTATACGCTTCCTCATTTCGGCTGTTTTATGTTCTTCTCCTTATCCTCAGCCTCCGCCACCACTATACCACCACGGTGCCAGCATTGCAAGTTCCTCAGTCCTTATTTTTGGCAGGTTTTGCTTGGAAGGCATAAGCAAAGACTGTGGGAGACCCACTCCCCAATAATGGGACTTATGTTTGTAATATGCTGTACTGCATGGCTCTTGTAAGGGGTATTGCAAGTTGCTCCGTCCTAATTTTTGGAAGCTTTTGCTTGGAAGGCATAAGCAAATCCTATGGGAGACCCACTCCCCAATAATGGGACTTATGTTTGTAATATGCTGTACTGCATGGCTCTTGTAAGGGGCATTGCAAGTTGCTCCATCCTAATTTTTGGAAGCTTTTGCTTGGAAAGCATAAGCAAATCCTATGGGAGACCCACTCCCCAATAATGGGACTTATGTTTGTAATATGCTGTACTGCATGGCTCTTGTAAGGGGCATTGCAAGTTGCTCCGTCCTAATTTTTGGAAGCTTTTGCTTGGAAGGCATAAGCAAATCCTATGGGAGACCCACTCCCCAATAGTTGGACTTATGTTTGTAATATGCTGTACTGGATGGCTCTTGTAAGGGGCATTGCAAGTTGCTCCGTCCTAATTTTCGGAAGCTTTTGCTTGCAAGGCATAAGCAAATCCTATGGGAGACCCACTCCCCAATAATGGGACTTATGTTTGTAATATGCTGTACTGCATGGTTCTTGTAAGGGGCATTGCAAGTTGCTCCGTCCTAATTTTTGGAAGTTTTTGCTTGGAAGGCATAAGCAAATCCTATGGGAGACCCACTCCCCAATAATGGGACTTATGTTTGTAATATGCTGTACTGGATGGCTCTTGTAAGGGGCATTGCAAGTTGCTCCGTCCTAATTTTTGGAAGCTTTTGTTTGGAAGGCATAAGCAAATCCTATGGGAGACCCACTCCCCAATATTGGGACTTATGTTTGTAATATGCTGTACTGCATGGCTCTTGTAAGGGGCATTGCAAGTTGCTCCGTCCTAATTTTTGGAAGCTTTTGCTTGGAAGGCATAAGCAAATCCTATGGAAGACCAACTCTCCAATAATGGGACTTATGTTTGTAATATGCTGTACTGCATGGCTCTTGTAAGGGGCATTGCAAGTTGCTCCGTCCTAATTTTCGGAAGCTTTTGCTTGGAAGGCATAAGCAAATCCTATGGGAGACCCACTCCCCAATAATGGGACTTATGTTTGTAATATGCTGTACTGCATGGTTCTTGTAAGGGGCATTGCAAGTTGCTCTGTCCTAATTTTTGGAAGCTTTTGCTTGGAAGGCATAAGCAAATCCTATGGGAGACCCACTCCCCAATAATGGGACTTATGTTTGTAATATGCTGAACTGCATGGCTCTTGTAAGGGGCATTGCAAGTTGCTCCGTCCTAATTTTCGGAAGCTTTTGCTTGGAAGGCATAAGCAAATCCTATGAGAGACCCACTCCCCAATCATGGGACTTATGTTTGTAATATGCTGTACTGCATGGCTCTTGTAAGGGGCATTGCAAGTTGCTCCGTCCTAATTTTCGGAAGCTTTTCCTTGGAAGGCATAAGCAAATCCTATGGGAGACCCACTCCCCAATCATGGGACTTATGTTTGTAATATGCTGTACTACATGGCTCTTGTAAGGGGCATTGCAAGTTGCTCCGTCCTAATTTTTGGAAGCTTTTGCTTGGAAAGCATAAGCAAATCCTATGGGAGACCCGCTCCCCAATAATGGGACTTATGTTTGTAATATGCTGTACAGCATGGCTCTTGTAAGGGGCATTGCAGTTCCTCATAATTTTTGGAAAGCCTTCCATTCACTGCTTAGGCCAACATTGCACAGGAGACCCAGTTGCTATAAATGGGAAAAAAAGGTTTAGTTAAGGCCCTCTGACCTCCATGTCATTTCCAAGGGGCATTGGAGTGCCTCGAAATTTTTGGTAGGCATTGCACTCACTGTACGCCCTATAATTGTGTAGCCGAACCGCTCCTTTTGTTACAGAAACATATCCTACAAGACATATCTGGTTGACTGGCCTGATATTGATCTGAATGGTCCCTGTTCCTCCTGCTCTTTCTCCTTTGCCACTACCTCATCCATCATTTATCACCTGAAGCTTTGTTTTAACGGGAGTCATAGAACTTGGATAGTAGCAGGAAAACATCCAGCAATCCTCGGAGGAGGTAGGATATGCGCCAAAACGCTGACCACCTCAGGCCTAGCCGCTACTACATACATGCGCTTGCATTCCAACAAAACAAAGCAGATGCTAACTTCTATCATCCTCATCATGCTCCTCACCTTGGCACTCTAAACTCCCCTGATGGAGAAGCCAGGGCCCACCGGAGGAGTCTGGTTGTCTGGTGGGCTCGGCCAATGCTGCCCTAAAGCAGGCCAGGCAAAGAAAAGTGTGGGAAAGGTTACCGGGACAAATAGGGGTGGCTGGGGACCAAGTATGGCCACCCGGCCACCCCCTGGAGGCTGGGGAGCAAGCGGGGACATCCGCCCACCGGGCGGCTGGGGACTGAGTATGGATACCAGGCTGCCGACGCAGCCATGGCGTGGTGGCCAGATTCCGCCTCCACATGCCTAAAAGGCCCAATTTAAAGTGCAAGCAAGCAGTATGGTATTGCAGCCTGGATGTGGGTGGGTGGCAGACTGCATACTTGCGCTTGCATTGCAAGGAATGGGAGAGGTACAATTGAACACTGCCCTGGGACAAGGACTTGAACGGGGATAGTTGCAAGTCTGCAACGACAGGTGCAGGGTGGGACACATCTTCGCATGTACCATGAACAGGGGTTTGGCATGCACACACTACAGCGGAATAGGCTCTCCTTCCCACTAAATGCACTGGGGAGGGCACATGTAATGTTTTGGTATACGCGCTTAATCTTATGTAAAAGGCACACCAGGACAAATACGGGCGGCTGGGGACTGAGTATGGATACCTCGCTGCCGAAGCAGCCATAAGGTAGTGACCAGCTTCTGCCTCCTCCAAACTAAAAGGCCCCATTTCAAGTGCAAGCTAGCAGTATGGCATTGCAGTCTGGGGGTGGGTGGGTGGGTGGCAGGCTGCACACTTACACTTGCATTAAAAGAAAACAAAGCAGATGCTAACTTCTGTCATCATCATCATGCTCCTCACCTTGGCACTCTAAACTCCCCTGATGTAGAAGCCAGGGCCCACCGGAGGAGTCTGGTTCTCTGGTGGGCTCGTCCAATGCTGCCCTAAAGCAGGCCGGGCTAAGAAAAGTGTGTGGGGGGATGTTCCAAGGAGAAATAGGGGCGGCTGGGGACCGTTTATGGACACCCGGCTGCCCCTAGGCGGCTGGGAACCGTGTGTGGACACCCGGCCGCGAGGCGGCTGGGGACCGAGCATGGACACCCGGCCGCCGGGCGGCTGGGGACTGAGTATGGATTCCAGGCCGCCAACGCAGCCATGACGTGGTGGCCAGATTCCGCCTCCACATGCCTAAAAGGCCCAATTTCAATTGCAGCCTGGGGGTGGGTGGGTGACAGGCTGCATACTTGCACTTGTATTGCAAGGAATGGGGGAGGTACAATTGAACACTGCCCTGGGACTAGAACTTGCACGGGGATAGTTGCAAGTCTGCATCTTCTGATGCGGCAAGGATCACTTATGATGGGCACACTTTTAGACAGTGACCTGGGTGTCAGAGATGCTTCCAGGGGTCTTTCCCATGCTGTTCCCATGTCTTTTCAGCACTTTATGCATGTGTCACACAGCGCATGGCCAGATTAGGTTGTAAAATGTTAAAATTACATTTCCCGGTGAATGCATTTGTCACGGTTGAAAGCAATACAAAAGTGCAAAAGCGCATAAAAAATGCTACTTGTGAACATAGCCCAAGGTGTGGAGGAGTATTTTTGTTTTTGGTTATTTATTTTACCTTATACACAAGTCTTTACCCTGAAAAAGAAATTCCTTAACATATTTCACAGGAAAAAAGTTTCAGTTTTGTTTTTGAACGTTTTATTGTGAGTCCGTAAAAGTGGCTTAATACCTCTGACCACGTTGTTGACAGCAGTGACCTGGGGGTCAGAAATGCTTCCTGGGGCGATCCCCATGCTGTCCCCATGTCATTTGAGCACTGTCACTATCGTTTTGGGGACTTGTTAGGGTTTTAAAAGACTGCCGGGGGTGCCACCACAAAAATGCTCGGGTCTCCCATAGACTAACATTGGGCTCGTTGCTCGGGTCGAGCACCCGAGCATCACGGCGAGCTCGGCCCGAGCTTCGAGCACCCGAGCATTTTAGTGCTCAATCAACACTAATAGAGACCTCTCCCGTCTATGTTATCTTAATTTTGGGCCCTTTATTGAACAACTCCATACAGATCACGGTTGGCAAGTTAGAACTGTAAGATTCACTACGTGAACCACTGGTGTTTTGTGGAAAAGCACATGTACACTGTGCTCCAAATTATTATGCAAAAAGTGTTTAGGAGTGATAAGGTAAGAATTTTTTTTTTTTGTCAGTTAAACTCATTGATGGTGATGTGTGTCAGGGCTCTTTATATCACTGTAAGCAATTGCAGACACCTGTGCTAATTAGTTTGGCAGGTGTGTCCAATGAAAGTCAAGACTGCTTAAGAAGGCAGTCCCACATTATTAAGCAGCCTACATTCTCTGCCCAAATGGGAAAGAAAAAGGATGTGTCGGCTGCTGAGAAGCAACAAATTGTGGAGTGTTTAGGTCAAGGCATGACTACAATCAACATTGCCAAGACACTTCATCCTGATCATCGCACAATCAAGAAGTATGTAGCTGATTCACAGTACACACGTGTGCGTGCTGATAAGGGAAAATTGAGGACTCTTTCCTACAAGCAATTGCGTCAGGTTAAAAGAGCAGCGGCAAAAAAGCCTTGTCATAGCAGCAGACAAGTTTTTGAAGCTGCTGGTGCCTCCAACGTCCCCCAAACAACAAGATGCAGGGTCCTTCAGAGGTTTGCAGCTGTGTGTAAGCCATCCTGTCAACCTCCTCTATCCACTGTACACAAGCAGAAACGGCTCCAGTGGGCCAAACAATACATGAAGACTGACTTCAAAACTGTTTTGTTCACCGATGAGTGCCGTGTAACGCTCGATGGTCCAGATGGATGGAGTGGAGGATGGCTGGTTTATGGACACCCCATGCAAACACGGCTACGGCGCCAACAAGGAGGAGGTGGAGTGATGTTTTGGGCTGGAATCATGGGGAGAGAGATTGTCGGCCCCTTTAGGATCACTGAAGGGGTAAAGATGAACTCCATAATGTATGTGGAGTTTCTCAAACAGAACTTCCTGCCATGGTTCAAGAAGAAGAACTTAACTTATGGTGTGACCCCCATGCTCCCCTGACCTCAACCCCATTGAGAACCTCTGGAGCATCATCAAAAGGAGTGTCTATGATGGCGGGAGGCAGTTCACATCTAAGCAACAGCTCTGGGAGGGTATTCTGTCCTCATGCAAAACAATTGAAGGAGAAACCATCCAAAACCTGACAAATTCAATGGACGAGACAGTTCAGAAGCTCCTTTCGAACAAGGGGTCCTATGTGCAAATGTAACATCACCTAGAATAAAGTTTTGAGTTGAAAACTGTTTGATTTCAGTTTCTAATAACCTGCTAATGCTTATAATTTCAAAAATGACCATTTTTTTGTTCTTTATTAAAATGAAAAGGTTGATCGAAGAGTGTGGGGGATCTAAGAGTGTGGCAACCCAGTAGTCAGGATTATTTTGAATTCTGACAATCTGAGGGTCTTGTTGCAGGTAGTGCAGCAAGAAGGCACTCATGTGACTTGCGCATCTAGGAGCCCCAAAATTATTTTCCGGGCTAGATGCAGCTAAAAATTATTATTAATTTGAAAGCTGGTGGAGCTTAGTATAGATGGCCTAATAGAATCAGTACTGCAAACTGCTACAAGGCCCAAATTATTTTCCAGCCAAGATACAGATAAACATGATTAGTAATTTTAAATCTGGTGGAGTTTAGTATAGATGGCCTAATAGAATCAGTACTGCACACTGCTACAAGGCCCAAATTATTTTCCAGCCAAGATACAGATAAACATGATTAGTAATTTTAAATCTGGTGGAGTTTAGTATAGATGGCCTAATAGAATCAGTACTGCACACTGCTGCAAGGCCCAAATTATTTTCCAGCCAAGATACAGATAAACATGATTAGTAATTTTAAATCTGCTGTAGTTTAGTATAGATGGCCTAATAGAATCAGCACTGCACACTGCTACAAGGCCCAAATTATTTTCCAGCCAAGATACAGATAAACATGATTAGTAATTTTAAATCTGGTGGAGTTTAGTATAGATGGCCTAATAGAATCAGTACTGCACACTGCTACAAGGCCCAAATTATTTTCCAGCCAAGATACAGATAAACATGATTAGTAATTTTAAATCTGGTGGAGTTTAGTATAGATGGCCTAATAGAATCAGCACTGCACACTGCTACAAGGCCCAAATTATTTTCCAGCCAAGATACAGATAAACATGATTAGTAATATTAAATCTGGTGGAGTTTAGTATAGATGGCCTAATAGAATCAGTACTGCACACTGCTACAAGGCCCAAATTATTTTCCAGCCAAGATACAGATAAACATGATTAGTAATTTTAAATCTGGTGGAGTTTAGTATAGATGGCCTAATAGAATCAGTACTGCAAACAGCTACAAGGCCCAAATTATTTTCCAGCCAAGATACAGATAAACATGATTAGTAATTTGAAAGCTTAAAACGGTTGGTGAGGTGATTTTAACAAATCATCAAGCTTTTACTCTCCCCAGGATGACACAGGGGTAGAAAAGTCGTTTCGGATCCATGATTTGTTCATCTTTATGAACGTGAGTCTGTTTACATTATCAGTGGAGAGCCGCGTGCGCTTATCTGTCAGCACACCACCAGCAGCGCTGAACACAAGTTCAGACAGAACGCTGGCTGCGGGGCATGACAAGATCTCCAAGGCGTAAGTGGCTAGCTCCGGCCATTTATCCAGATTGGAAGCCCAAAAAGAGCAAGGGTCCAGTGACACAGTCATGGCTTCAATGTTTACTTGGAGATACTCCTGTACCATCGTCTCTAGGCGTTGACTATGTGTCAGACTTCTTGTCTCCTGTGGCCTTGCAAAGGATGGGCTAAAAAAGTGGTGAAATGATTCCGCAAAATTGATGTTACCAGCAGATACTGTGTTTCTGTTACGTTTTGAGTGCTGAACACTCGACGGTCCCACGGTTGGCAAGTTGGAACTGTGAGATTCACTACGTGCACCACTAGTGTTTTGGGGAAAAGCACATGTAAGATTCTGCAACAGTCTCTGCTGATACTCCTGCATGCGTGCATCTCTTTCTATGGCAGGAATAATTTCTGCAAATTTACTTTTGCACCGGGGATCTAACAGTGTGGCAACCCAGTAGTCAGGATTATTTCTAATTCTCACAATTCGAGGGTCATGTTGCAGGTAGTGCAGCAAGAAGGCACTCATGTGTCTTGCGCATCCAGGAGCACCAAGTCCCTGTTGTGTTGGTGGTGAGGTAACAATCATGCTTCCTTCCTCTGTCCTCTCCCCCCAACCTCGCACAACAGAAATGTGATCAAGGTCTCCCTCATCTGATGAGTCTTCCATCAGTTCGTCCTCCACTTCTTCCTGGGCTCCTGCACCTTCCTCACTAGTTTGGCTGCTACCATGCGCCCTGGTAAAACCATCTCCCCCACCCTCACATGCCTGCCGCCTTGGTGCTGCCGACCGTCTGGACCTTGCAGATGTTAGCCCTTCCGCATACAACTCCTCCTCCTCTACTTCCTCCACCTCCTCTTGTGCCACCACCTGACTCCGAATTCTGTTTAACATGTGCTCCAGCATGTAAATCACCGGAATAGTCATGCTGATAATGGCATCGTCAGCACTAAACATCTTCGTCTCCATTTCAAAACTGTGCAGAAGGGTGCATAGGTCCCTGATCTGAGACCACAACTCCAGCGTGATTTGCCCCACCTCGGGATCTCGTTGGCCCAGGCTATACGTCAGAACGTATAAACCTATAAAAAGAGCTGACAACCAGAGGTATATATATCCAATAAAAGGAAAGAGAAGTGGAGAAGTAAGGCCAGTATCCACTAAATGGTGTGTGGAAGGCACCGCTCACACTAATAAAGAACAGAAATACCACTTAAAGTGCAAATAGTATTTATTTTTATTGTACACGATATTCCAGCAATTTAAAATAAGTGCAAATATCAAAAAGCATAATAAAGAATGGCTATGGTGAGATATACGGTGAGGGGTACGATGGAAAAAGAACCCCAACAAAGAGAAAAAAAGGAGGCTCATACCCTGCTACAGAAAGCACTCCATAGAAAATGCCTACAAGTGAATCCTAGAGCCCCAGCCTATATCCAATGATGTAGGAGGCAATGGGGGTCTAAGAAAATAAATATAAATAGAGGGTAGGTGGGCCAGCTGATAAGTACAACAATATATATAATAAAATAGCATATGAGCAGATATTCAGCATAGCCACACATTACCTTGAGTCATGGCAGATGAAGGAGATGCAAAGTCTGCAGTATGGGTAAAGAGCAGCGCGCCTCGACGAGCGTTTCACCTGAATGGCTTCTTCAGGAGGCGTGGCCAGACAGGGCAGGTGAATGTATTTATGTTGAATGGCAATAAATGCCGTCCAATGGGTGTGCCTTCAGCTGCAGCGGTCCGCCCCCTGAGACGTCCGGGCGAGCCCACCGCCGCCCGGCAAGACAGGAAGAGGAACAACGTCACCCCCTGATCACCCGGGCGACGTCAGAACGTATTGCACCAGGGCTTGTCGGTGCTGCCACAGTCGCTGCAACATGTGCAGAGTTGAATTCCACCGGGTAGGCACATCGCATTTTAGCCGGTGAAGTGGCAGGCCCAACGACTTCTGTAGAGATGTAAGTCGCTGAGCTGCGGGATGCGAACGGCGGAAGTGAGCACACAGCGACCGTGCCCTCTGCAGAAGGCCATCTAGTCTGGGATAGTGGGCTAAAAATTGCTGGACAACCAGCACGTGTGTGACATTGCCCCGGCGAAGGGCCGCACCCAGGTTTGCAACATTGTTGTACACGGCCTTCCCTGGTTTCAGGTCCAGTGGAGACAACCATTCATGAAACTGGTTCCCCAGAGCTGACCACAACTCCTCAGCTGTGTGACTCACATTTCCCAGACATTTCAAAGTAAAAACCGCTTGATGACGTTGAGCCCTGCTGCCAGCATAGTAAGGATGTGTGCAGGATCCCTTCTGCGCAGTTAGAAAGCTTGTGGCATGACCAGACAGGCTTTGGGTGCAGGTGGAGGACCGAGAGGAGGTTGAGGAGGCAGAAGCAGTGGAGGAACTTCGAGATAAAGAGGATTGACGCACAACTCGTGGGGACGGCAAGACTTGGACAGCAGCCCCTTGTCCTGCTGTCACCATAGTTACCCAGTGCCCAGTCAGCGACATGTAACGCCCCTGTCCATGCCTACTCGTCCAAGTGTCTGTGGTGAAATGCACCCTGTCACACACATAGTTTCTCAAAGAAGCGGTGATGTTGTGTGTGACATGCTGGTGGAGCGCAGGCACACCTTTCTTTGAGAAGTAGTGCCGACTGGGCATCTGGTACTGGGGCACTGCGACAGACATAAGGTCTCGAAAATCCTCTGTGTCCACCAGGCGGAAAGGCAGCATTTCTGTAGCCAAGAGCTTGCAGATGGTGAAATTCAACCTCTTAGCTTTCTCATGGCTAGGAGGAAATGGTCTTTTACTTGTCCAATCTGAGGGACCGAGGGCTGGCTGTTGTGCTTAGAAGGGGTTGAGAAGGGTGTCCCCGGCAAACTGCCAGTCTGTGAGGAAGATGCAGGCGGACATGTTAGGTTGCCTTGATCCAAAGGTGGTGCTATCGATGTCGGACAGCGCTCAACACCAGCTGGTGTTTCCACCTCCAAAGAAAATGATGACCTGCCAATCACGCTGGCTGTTGCGGGTAAAGAGGTGGCAGGTCTGCGTCCCAAAACAGGTGTGACTGCTGTCCCCCCAGTCACAGAGGATGAAGAGGCCGCGGATGCACAAGATGTGGCAGACGGTCGTTGGCCCGGCCGGCTAGGCCGCATTGTAGCACAGTGAGCTTCCCACTGCAACTTATGCTTCATATCCATGTGCCGGTTCATGCATGAAGTACTCAAGCTATGTATTTTTTGGCCTCTACTTAGCTTTTGCTGACAAATGTTACAGATAACACGAGTTGGGTCATCCTTATTGATCTGAAAAAATGCCCAGGCTATGCAAGGCTTAGCACCCATGCGACCTGAAGAGCCATCACAACTTGTGGTCAGAGGCAGAGTTGTCTTTGAGGATGCAGTTGTTGACGTGCTTCCAGTACTACGTCTCTGTCCAGGAAGGCGCAACCTGACCTCATCGTCACTAGCATCCTCCTCCACCTCCTCTGCTGACCTCATCGACTGGCTGACTGTGGGTTGACAGTAAGTGGGATCTCCAACCTCGTCATCATCACCCTGTGTGTTATCACACCTGTCGTCCTCAGAGCCAACCTCTTCCTGCCCTGACAAAAAACTCAAGTTGTCGCTCCAATCAGGTATTTGAGTCTCATCGTCGTCTTCCTCATTGTCTCCACCAACAGGAGTTACAGTTTGGGAACGAGGGTCTACATTATGGTCAGAACCTTCTGCGTCTGGTCCTGGATCCGACTCCTAAAGATTCTGGGCATCAGTGCAGATCATTTCCTCGTCTGGATTCACAGAAGCTCTGGAGCCGACCTCTGATTCCCAGGCTATAGTATGAGTAAACAGCTCTGCAGACTCAACCATCTGTTCTACCCCATACTCAGACGGGCAGCTGAAGACTTGGGAGCTGTGAGGAAGCAAGTGCGATTGGGGTGACACCTCTGAGGACTGGAGAATTTGTGATGTTGAAGTTGAGGTGGAGGAGAGCCCACTTAAAGGAGCACTTGATATCCGTTGAAGCACCTGCTGTTTTTGTGCCTCATCTGGAATTTGTAGCGATTGGCGTGGCCGTAAGAAAGGGATCTTATCGCATTGTCCGCTAAAAGAAGTAGACATCTTAGTTTGGCTGGAAGATGGTCTTTCTTCTGCAGATGCTACTGTTGCTTTAACACCTACCCCACGGACACAACCTTTTTTTCCCTTCCCAACACGCCTATTCCCCTTTCCACCAGCAGCAGGCCTTTTTCCACTCATTTTGGTGGTTAACTAATTGACAACTCTGGAGTTGTTTGCACAAAAAACAATCGATGGGAACCGAGCAGAGCTGAGTGGCCAAACTGTGGTATTAGCCCAAAAGTATTGGCTGGGTTAGATGCAGTAAAACAATTTTATTACATACACAGGTGGTGGAGGTTAGTATAGACGGACTAATAGAACAAGTCCCACACACTGCTACAAGCCCAAATATTTTTTCAGAGCTAGATGCAGATAACAATTATTTTGAATTTGCAACCTGGTGGAGGTTAGTATAGATGGACTAATAGAACAAGTCCCACACACTGCTACAAGCCGATGCCCAAATATTTTTCAGAGCTAGATGCAGATAAAAATTATATTGAATTTGCAACCTGGTGGAGGTTAGTATAGATGGACTAATAGAACAAGTCCCACACACTGCTACAATCCCAAACCCAAATATTTTTTCAGAGCTAGATTCAGATAAAAATTATTTTGATTTTGCAACCTGGTGGAGGTTAGTATAGATGGACTAATAGAACAAGTCCCATACATTGCTATAAGCCCAAGCCCAAATATTTTTTCAGAGCTACGTAGATACAGATAAAAATTATTTTGAATTTGCAACCTGGTAGAGGTTAGTATAGATGGACTAATAGAACAAGTCCCACACACTGCTACAAGCCCAAGCCCAAATATTTTTCAGAGCTAGATGCAGATAAAAATTATTTTGAATTTGCAACCTGGTGGAGGTTAGTATAGATGGACTAATAGAACAAATCCCACACACTGCTACAAGCCCAAACCCAAATATTTTTTCAGAGCTAGATGCAAATAAAAATTATTTTGAATTTGCAACCTGGTGGAGGTTAGTATAGATGGACTAATAGAACAAGTCCCACACACTGCTACAAGCCCAAGCCCAAATATTTTTTCAGAGCTAGATGCAGATAAAAATTATTTTGAATTTGCAACCTGGTGGAGGTTATTATAGATGGACTAATAGAACAAGTCCCACACACTGCTACAAGCCCAAGCCCAAATATATTTTCAGAGCTAGATGCAGATAAAAATTATTTTGAATTTGCAACCTGGTGGAGGTTATTATAGATGGACTAATAGAACAAGTCCCACACACTGCTACAAGCCCAAGCCCAAATATTTTTTCAGAGCTAGATGCAGATAAAAATTATTTTGAATTCGCAACCTAGTGGAGGTTTTTATAGATGGACTAATAGAACAAGTCCCACACACTGCTACAAGCCCAAGCCCAAATATTTTTTCAGAGCTAGATGCAGATAAAAATTATTTTGAATTTGCAACCTGGTGGAGGTTAGTATAGATGGACTAATAGAACAAGTCCCACACACTACTTCAACCCCAAGCCCAAATATTTTTTTAGAGCTAGATGCAGATAAAAATTATTTTGAATTTGTAACCTGGTAGAGGTTATTATAGATGGACTAATAGAACAAGTCCCACACACTGCTACAAGCCCAAATATTTTTTCAGAGCTAGATGCAGATAAAAATTATTTTGAATTTGCAACCTGGTGGAGGTTAGTATAGATGGACTAATAGAATGATGCTATGCCCAAAAGGTTTTGCTTCACTAGGTGCAGTAAAAAAATTGTATTCTATATACAGGTGGTGTAGCTTGCAACACAGATAGGCTACTCCACTGACTAACACACACTGCAAGAGGCCAAAAAGGATTTGCTTTGCTAGATTTAGCCAAATGCTGTTAAAAAAACTTGCACAGCACTGGCACAGACCTGCCTGGCAAAAAGTGATAGGAACTGATGTAACCTAGCCATCAAAAGGACTGCAATTACAATTAGTCTTTACTCCCAACCTATCTATTTAAGAGCACAGACCTGCCTGATAAAAGTGATAGGAACTGATGTAACCTAGCCCTCAAAAGGACTGTAATTACAATTAGTCTTTACTTCCAACCTATCTATTTAAGAGCACAGACCTGCCTGATAAAAGTGATAGGAACTGATGTAACCTAGCCCTCAAAAGGACTGCGATTACAATTAGTCTTTACTCCCAACCTATCTATTTAAGAGCACAGACCTGCCTGATAAAAGTCGTAGGAAATGATGTAACCTAGTCCTCAAAAGGACTGCAATCACAACTATTCCCTACTCCCAAGCTATCTGTAGATTTGTGCAAAAATTGGCTTGAAATTAACACTGAAAGTATAGTGCACAGAGCAACAGCGGTGCCGTCTAACACGCAGCTGCAGCAGTGAGAAAATGGTGGCGACGGGGAAAATGGCTGGGTTTAATAGGGCAAGGACATGTGACATACACTGCCATTGACACATGCCCTTGCTTGTGTGAGAAAAAGCTGTTCGCTCCGTGTGTGCGCTGCTGATAGGCTGACAAATTGCACCTCCCCACTGTAAATGCGGGAAAGAGAAAAAAAAATGGAGATCTTCATTATTTATGCAGAGATCCATCCCCTGCCCCTCCCTCCACCCCGCTGTACACTCAAACTGCGTATTAACATTAATTTTCAGCATTACTGAGAAAAAATCCAGTTATGATTTTGGTGCACGAACAGTTATCGAACATAACCTCGAACAGCCAAATTTTTTTCAAATTGTTCGTGTTCGCCGAACGGCTCGAACACCGCCCAAAACAGCTCGAATTTGAGATTGGCGAACAGTTCGAGTCGAACACCACTCATCTCTAGTTAGCAGTGCAGTTCTGGTCAAGGGATGACTTTTTAAGTAAAGGGGTTATGATTGCATGTTTTAATGAAGAGGGAAAGATACCCAAAGAAAGAGAGAGGTTAAATATTTTATTTAGGTGGATAGTGACAGCTGGGGTAAGGGACTGAAGGAGATGTGTGGGAATAGGGTCACTGTTGTAGGGTGAGAAGCGAGGAGTCTGGTTACTTCTTTTTCTGTGACAGGCTCGAAGATGGAAAGTGAACTTGAGGTGAGGGAGGGAAGGGGATCCAGACTCTGAGGGGATTGTGCAAAAATGTCTTGACAGATATGATTGATTTTTTGTAGGAAATAAGTGGCCAGATCATCAGCGCTTAGGTTGGTGATGGGGGTCTGTACTTTAGGGCTGAGGAGGGAGTGGAAGGTTTCAAAGAGACATTTAGGATTGTTGGCTAGAGATGTGATTAGGGTAGTAAATTAGACTTGTTTAGCCAGATAGAGAGTAAAGTTATAAGTTTTGAACATGAACTTATAGTGGATGAAGTCTTCTGCTGAAAGTGATTTTCTCGACAGATGCTCAGCGCACCTTGAGCAGCGCTGGAGAAAACGTGTTTGCATCGTGTGCCAGGGCTGCCATCTATGCTGGGTCATTCTGCGTGTAGCAGGTGCTGCTTCATCCAGGGCACTCTGCAATGTGTTGTTATAGTGTGACATTGCTAAGTGTGGACAGGAGAGGTAGAGGATGGGAGTAGTGATGAGCGAGCACTAAAATGCTCGGGTACTCATTGCTCGGGTTGAGCAAATTGGAATACTCGGGTGCTCGACCCGAGCAATGAGCCCAATGTAAGTCTATGGGAAACTCGAGCATTTTTCAGGCGGCTTCCCCCGGCGGTCTGCAGAGGGCCTAAATTGATGGGAACAGTGCTCAAATGACATGGGGACAGCATGGGGAAGACCCCTGGAAGCATCTCTGACTACCAGATCACTGCTGTCAACAACGTTGTCAGAGTATTACACCACTTTTACGGACTTCCAATAAAACATACAAAAACGAAACCAAAATGGATTTTCCTGGGAAATATGTTAAGGAACATCCTTTCCAGGGTTATGACTTGTATATAAAGCAAAATAAATAGCCAAAAACAAAAATACTCCTCCACACCTTGGGCTGTGTTCACACGTAGCGTTTTTGATGCATTTTTGCACTTTTGCATTGCTTTCAACAAAGACAAATGCATTCACTGTGAAAGGTCATTTTAACATTTTACAACCTTATCTGGCCATGTGGTGTGTGACACATCATCAGACACATGGATACAGTGCTGAAAAGACATGGGAACAGCATGGGGAAGACCTCTGGAAGCATTTCTGACTCCCAGGTCACTGCCTAAAAGTGTGCCCATCATAAGTGATCCTTGGCGCATGCGAAGATGCCTCCCGCCATGCACCTGTCATTGCAGACTTGCAACAATAACTGTCCATGTCCTTGTCCCAGTGCAGCGTTCAGTTGACCCTACCCCATTCCTTGGAATGCAAGCGCAAGTATGCAGCCAGCCACCCACCCACCCACCCACTGGCTGCAATACTATACTGCCAAATTTTTGACAGCAGCTTGTACTTCAAATGTGGCCTTTTAGGCTCGTGGAGGTGGAAGCTTTTCATAACGTCATGCCGGCGGCTGCCGGGTGTCCATACTCGGTCCCCAGCCGCCACTGTTTCTCCCGGTGTCGCCTCCGCCTTCCACAAGCACGGGTCCCACAACATTACCCGTGCCCTCCCCAGTGCACTTACTGGGAAAGACCACCTAACCACAAACACGTGGACAGGTGAATGTGGCCAGGGACGGTACGGAGCCAGTCCACAACTTTTTTTGCTGACAGTTGTATTTAGCTCGGTGAAAGGACTGGCATAGAGGGAAACCCTATCTACCCTGCATGTCATTTCTCACAGGAAGTCCTGTAATGCAGCTTGTTGCAGAAGCAATGGCAGCCCGTCCAACATCAACTCGCCCTTGTCGGTGGTGCTTTGACACACACACATCTTTCTTTGTGCATTTAATTTCTTGAATACAGAGTTGGACAATGGCCTGATCTGTAATGCGGTTTGAGAAATAATATGCATAAGCATGGCTGATCCACATTAAAAAAGCAGCCATAGAGTGTCCGCGAACCTTCCCCAACACTTTTCTTAGCCAGGGCTGCTTTTCGGCAGGGTTGGACGGGCCCACCAGAGAACCAGAGACTCCTCCGGCGGGCCCTGGATTCTCCTTCAGGAGAGTTCATAATGCCGAGGTGAGACCATGATGATGATAGAGGCCACCATCTGCTTAGTTTTCTGTTACTTGGAATGCAAGTGCAAGTATGCAGCCAGCCACCCGCCCACCTACAGGCCGCAACAGTAAACTGCCAGATTTCTGGGCAGCTTTTTGCACTTGCAATATGGCCTTTTAAGCTCGTGAAGGCAGAAGCTTTTCACAACCTCATGCCGGCGGCGGCCGGGTGTCCATACTCTGCCCCCAGCCGTGACTCTATTTCCCGGTATCGCCTCCGCCTTCCACAAGCACGGGTCCCACAACATTACCCGTGACCTCCCCAGTGCACTTACAGGGAAGGACCGCCTAACCACAAACACGTGGACAGGTGAATGT
The DNA here is from genome assembly GCF_046119375.1 of Phyllobates terribilis. Classification (NCBI taxonomy): domain Eukaryota; kingdom Metazoa; phylum Chordata; class Amphibia; order Anura; family Dendrobatidae; genus Phyllobates; species Phyllobates terribilis. The sequence continues at coordinate 186,734,727 of NW_027362761.1, forward strand.
GGCCAGGGACTGTACGAAGCCAGTCCAATACTTTTTTTGCTGACAGTTGTATTTAGCCCGGTGAAAGGACTGGCATAGAGGGAAACCCTATCTAGCCTGCATGTCATTTCTCACAGGAAGTCCTGTAAAGCTGCTTTCACTTGAAAAGTGGCCTTTTAGGCTCGTGGAGGTGGAAGCTTTTCACAACCACATGCCTCATGCCTCGTGTCCATACTCGGTCCCCAGCCATCACTATTGTCTCTGTCTTCTACAAGCGCGGGGTCCCTGAACGTTACTGCTGGTACTTTTCTGTGGGAATTTGCTTGCCTCCTACCAGCCTGGAATATTTCCAGCAAACTATGGTGCGACGCCATGGTATTAGCACTGCCCCCAGTACCAGTAGCGAAGCAATCCCCAATTTCCTTCTCAGGAATTTTATTTGGAAGACTGAGTGGCTGCCCAAATACATTAGTTTCTCACAAAGGAGCTGAAGATAGAGTGGCAGTAGGTGCAAGTTTCTCCAGCCTGTTAGATATTAGAGGGTGAACGGCAGCACATTGACTCAGTGGTTATCACTGAAGACTTGCCAAGGCAGTGCTGCAGTGCTGTCAGCTTGTGACTGATGTGGTCATTTCGGAGATGGAGGAGGAGGTGCATGAGCTGAACAATGTGATTACATTGTTGTTAAATTGGTGACGCTGTTTTTTACGTTTTTTTTTAAGACAAATGCATTCACCGGGAAATGTAATTTTAACATTTTACAACCTTATCTGGCAATGTGGTGTGTGACACATCATCAGACACATCCTGTTTTATTTATGATGGAGGGACTCTGAAAGTCATAAAGCCTATTTTTATAGGGATATCAGACTGCCCTTACTATTCTTAAAAGGCCAGCAGTCGGCCCTAGCTATTGTTAGAGAGCCATCAGCCAACTATGCTTTGTTGTTCCCATTATTAACAAGTGGGTCTCCTATACTGTTATTGCGTATCCAGTGACTGCAAGGGCTGCCAAAAATTTGGACGCAACCCAATACCCCTTTGAAGAGACATACAGGAAGGTCTCAGTAAAAAAAATATTCCCATTATAAAGGAGCGGGTCTCCTATAGTGGTAATGCCCATGCTGTGACTGCAAGGGCTGCCAAAATTTGGGTAAAACCCCACTAAGAATTTAAAGACACATAGAGCAGGGCCACAGTAACAAGGTACGACATGTTCCCATTAGAAAGTAGAGGGTCTGCTAGACAGTTATAGGGTATGCAGTGAGTCCAACGGCTGAAAATTTTAGGAAAAACACCACTAAGAATTTAAAGACACATGGAGCAGGGCCACAATAACAAGGTACGACATGTTCCCATTAGAAAGGAGAGGGTCTGCTATACAGTTATAGGGTATGCAGTGAGTCCAACGGCTGACAATTTTAGGAAAAACCCCACTAATAATTTAAAGACACACAGAGCAGGGTCACAGTAACGACAAATTCCCATTAGAAAGGAGAGAGTCTCCCATAGTGTTGGCCTATGCAGTGAATGCAAGGGCTGCCAAAAATTTGGAGGCACTTCAATGCCCCTTGGAAGAGACGTGGAGGAGGGCCTCATAAAAAAATGTTCCCATTAGAAAGGAGCGGGCCCCCTATACTTGTAATGCCCATGCACTAAGTGTATGGGCTGAAAAACATTTACCCCTGGGGGGTATACATGAACATACTGTATAAAATTTTTTTTTACGGGCATCATAAACACCCTTTAAAAATATTAGGTGGGTGTTGCATCACAGATATGGTGGTGGAGGATGAGGAGAAGGAGGAGGACAAGAGCAAATAGCCAAAATAAGGAAGCGTATACCCATGTGTGGGTGTGAAAAGGTGCATGGGAATACACCTCCCAAGAAAAGACACTGGATTGGAGTTTATGTTACGCTGCTATCATTCGGTGGTGTTGAGAAGTCTGGCCCAATCCAGCCCTTGTTCATTTTTATAAGAGTCAGCCTGTCAGCATTTTCAGTTGACAGGTGGATGCGCTTATCAGTTAAAATTCCACCAGCGGCACTAAAACCCGCTCTGATAAAACACTGGCGGCAGGGCAGGCCAGGAACTCCAAGGCATAGAGAGCCAGTTCATTCCACGTATCCAGCTTGGATACCCAATGATTATAAGGCACAGCGGAATCACGGAGGACGTTGGTACGGTCGGCAAGGTACTCCCTCAGCATCTTCCCAAACTTTGCACTCCTTGTGAGAGTACCCCGCGCCTCAGCGCCTGTCCGATGGGAGGGTCTGAGAAAACTCTCCCAGAACTTTGACAGTGTTTCCCTGCCTCTGCTGGATTGAAGTTGTGTTTCTCTCGCCTATACTCCTTGGTTGTCCAACCAAGTGTGCCCTCTGCCGCCAGCATTTTCAGATGGGAATTTTTTTAATAGTTCCGCAACAAGGGCCTTCTGGTACAGCCCCATTTTTGTAGACCTGTCCGCCTCAGGAATAAGAGATACAAAGTTCTCCTTGTAGCGTGGGTCTAGAAGTGTAACCAGCAAGTAATGACTATCACCCAAAATTTTGAGAACGCGAGGGTCATGGGAAAGGCAGCGTAACATAAACTCAGCCATGTGTGCCAGACTACTAACAGGTAAGACTTCCGTGTCCTCACCAAGAGGATGACTGACCATGCTCTCCTCCTCCTCCTCTCTGTCTTCTGGCCATCCACGCTGAAGAGACGGTATGACAGCTGTGCAGGTAGTACCGTCTATATTGCATGAAACTAGCTCCTGTCCTTCCTCCTCCTCCTCCTCTTCCTCATTGTCACCCAATCCACATTGGGATGAGATGAGGCTTGGCTGTGTGTAATCACCCTGTATGGTTCCTTGCTCCATCTCATCGTGCTACATCTGCAATGCATCCTCTTTGATTGTGAGCAGAGAGCGTTTCAGAAGACAGAGAAGCGGGATGGTGATGCTAATTATGGCGTCATCGCTGCTCACCATCTTGGTGGAGTCCTCAAAGTTTAGGAGGATGGTACATATGTCTGACATCCATGTCCACTCCTGAGGTCTTATGTGTGGAGTCTGAAATGAATACCGACGGCCTTGTTGATGCTGGTACTCAACAACTGCACTCTTCTGCTCACAAATTCTTCCCAACATCTGCAGTGTAGAGTTCCAACGCGTGGGGACATCACACACCAGTCTGTGAGCCGGAAACTGCAAACGCTGCTGAAACACTGCAAGGGCAGCGGAAGCGGTAGCTGACTTTCTAAAATGGGCACACAGCTGGCGTACTTTAACAAGCAGATCCGGCAGCTCCGGGTAGGATTTGAGAAACCGCTGAACCACGAGGTTAAGCACATGGGCCAGGCATGGTACGTGTGTGAACTCGCCTCGCCTCAGAGCCGCCACCAGGTTCGGCCATTGTCACACTCGACCATGCCTAGCTGTAGGTTCAGCTGTGTGAGCCACAGATCTGCCTGCTCTTTCAGAGCTGTCCACAACTCTTCAGCATTGTGTGGTTTTTCACCTAAGCATATTAGCTTCAGCACAGCCTGTTTCCGCTTGGCCGAGGCAGTGCTGCAGTGCTTCCAGCTTGTGACTGATGTGGTCATTTCAGAGATGGAGGCTGAAGAGGAGGAGGAGGCTGAGGAGGATGAGGTGCAGTAGCTGTAGACCGTGGGGGAAACCCTGATTGACTTAGGGCCCGCAATCCTTGGCGTCGGGAGCACGTGTTCCGTCCCAAGGTCCGACTGGGTCCCGGCTTCCCCTATGTTAACCCAGTGTGCTGTCAGCGAGATGTACCTTCCCTGCCCACAAGCACTTGTCCACGTGTGCGTGCTTAGGTGGACTTTACCGGTAACTGTGTTGTTGAGAGCACGGCTAATGTTTTGGGACACAAGCTTGTGTAATGCGGGGACGGCACACCGGGAGAAATAGTGGCGGGTGGGGACCGAGTACCGAGGGACGTCCGCCCCCATCAGGTTGCGGAGTGCTTCCGTCTCCATGAGCCTAAAAGGCAACATTTCGAGCGCAAGCAGTCGTGAAATGTGAGAATTTAGTAGTGTGGCCTGTGGGGCGTTGGCTGCATATTTGCATTTGCGTTCCAAGGACTGGGGTATTGACAACTGAATGCTGCGCTGGGACAAGGACATGGACGTGCTTCCTGATGCTGCTACTTGAGAGTGTGGAATGACAGGTGCAGGGCAGGAGGCATCTTCGCATGCACAACAGCAGAAGAAGCAATGGTGCCACCCGCAGACACTGTTCCTGGACCCTGGGGTTCGGCCCACAAAGTCGGGTGCTTTGATGCCATATGCCTGATCATGCTGGTGGTAGTCAGGCTGGTCGTTTTGCCACCCCTGCTGATGCTGGCCTGGCAGGTGTTGCAAATGGCCATTTTGGGGTTATCGGCAGAGTCTTTAAAAAACAACCAGACTCGGGAAGACCTAATAGTTGTACTGACAACTTCATTTGTGTTGGTATTACGGGGAACGGTTGCCTGCCTTCTGTCTGCTGCCACCACACTGCTTCTTCCTGCCTGTTGGGGTGCTCTGCCTCCCTCCCCCTGTGTGCTGCTGTCCTCGCTCTGCATGTCCTCCTGCCAGGTTGGGTCAGTTACTATATCATCCACCACCTCGTCTTCCACTTCCGCACCCTGGTCCTCCTCCTGACTTTCTGGCAATTGTGTCTCATGATCGTCCACCTCTTGTGACACTTTCCCACCATCGCCTTCGTGTGACCGTGGCTGCTCAAATATTTGTGCATCGCTACACGCGATCTCCTCTTGCCCCGCTTCAAGTGGACCGGGCGAGAGGCCCGAATGTCACACTGTCACAGAATACTGGAGGTAGGGGGCCTAAGCTGACCCTAAGCTGGGGCCCTGACTAATCCCTCATCCTGGAGGTACTGTTAAAGGTACAGAGGTCCAGGCCGCCAGCGTAACCCCTACCTCCTGAGGATCCCTGCACCACAGTAATCTAGTCCTGAGAAGGACCCCGATCACAACAATAGGGAACCAGCAATAATATGCCCACACACAGTATTTAGACGAACGAGACAGTACAAGGGAAAAACCAAAACCACCTTGCATACAACTTCAACAAAACTACAACAGAGGGAACACCAACGGGAAAGGAGATAAATGATAAAGCGAGGAAAGGGAAATAACACTTTCAAATACACTTATCTCAGCAACTCCAAACACCACGATCCGCTCTGTAAGTCAGAATGAAAAGCTTTCACCGACACCTCACAAACAGACCTGCAGGAATATAAAGGAGTCTCACTAACGAAGCATTGATTGCAGCTGGGCGAGGCTGGACCTCAGCTAGCCCAGAGAGAGAGAGAATTAACTCCTTCACTGCCGAGAAAACACAAAGCACCAACAAGTCAGCTGCGAGAAGTCAGGCTGTGTACTCGTGACGATCTTCGTGGCAACACACCCGTGACAGTACCCCCCCTTCTACGAGGGGCCTCCGGACCCTCAGGGCCAGGTTTATCCGGGTGAGTCGTGTGGAAGGCCCGAACTAATCGGTCTGCGTTAATATCCGACGCAGGAACCCACATCCTCTCCTCAGGACCATACCCCTTCCAATGAACCAAGTACTGAAGGGACCGGCGATTAAAGCGTGAATCAATGACCCTCGATACCTGGAACTCCAAGTTACCATTGACAACCACAGGAGGGGGAGGTAAAGGTGACGGTACCACCGGCGCCACATACCTCTTAAGCAATGATCTGTGAAACACGTTGTGAATTTTAAACGTAGGGGGGAGGTCAAGACGGAATGCCACCGGATTAATAACAGAACTGATTCTGTACGGCCCGATGAACCTGGGACCCAGTTTCCAGGAGGGAACCTTAAGTTTAATATTCCTGGTAGACAACCATACCTGATCGTTCACACTTAGGTCCGGACCAGACACTCTCCTCCTATCAGCCATACGTTTGTATCGGTTCCCCATAGTATTCAGATTCTTCAGCACCCCTCTCCATACTGAAGCGAGAGATGAGGAAAATCATTCCTCCTCCGGAACCCCCGAAGAGCCCCCCCTACTGAAAGTACAAAACTGGGGGTGAAAACCATATGCCCCAAAAAACGGGGACTTACCCGTGGACTCGCTTCGCCTATTATTGAGAGCAAACTCTGCCAGAGGTAGGAAAGAAGCCCAGTCCTCCTGGTTCTCTGACACAAAACACCGAAGATATGTCTCCAAGCTCTGGTTCATACGTTCCGTCTGACCATTGGTCTGAGGATGAAAAGCCGACGAGAATGACAAATGCATCCCCCGCCGTGCACAAAACGCCTTCCAGAACTTGGACACAAACTGAGACCCCCGATCAGACACCACCTCGGAGGGTACCCCGTGAAGCCTCACAATCTCCCCAATGAACACCTGCGCAAGAGTTTTAGCATTAGGGAGAGCCGGAAGAGCGATAAAATGTGCCATCTTGCTGAACCTGTCCACTACAACGAGTATGACCGTTTTACCCGAAGACGGAGGGAGGTCCGTAATAAAGTCCATAGACAGATGAGTCCAAGGACGCTCCGGGATCTTCAAAGGTAAGAGGGCCCCAGACGGACGGGTATGTGAGGTCTTAGAGCGCGCACAAACCCCACAGGACGCGACAAAAGTTACCACCTCTTTATGTAAGTTAGGCCACCAAAACCGACGCGAGAGGAGATCCACAGTTGCTTTACTCCCCGGGTGTCCTGCAAAAACTGAGTTATGGTGTGCCTCGATCACCTTTTGTCGCAACTGATCTGGAACGAACAGTCTCCCCGGAGGTCCAACAGGGGCGTCCCCCTGAGCCTCCAATATCTCCTCCTCCAGCTCAGAGCATACTGCCGAAACCACCACCCCCTCCTGAAGAACAGGAATCGGGTCGTCCGTATTCCCGGCCCCAGGGAAACTACGAGATAAGGCATCCGCCTTTACATTTTTAGACCCAGGACGATATGTAACGACGAAATTAAACCTGGTAAAAAACAATGACCACCTAGCTTGTCTGGGATTCAGACGTTTAGCGGACTCCAGATATAGCAGGTTCTTGTGATCGGTGATGACGGTGACCGGATGAACTGCCCCCTCCAAAAAATGGCGCCACTCCTCAAAAGCTAACTTAATGGCCAGGAGTTCCCTATTGCCGACATCGTAATTCCTCTCAGCGGACGACAATTTTTTAGAGAAAAAGGCGCACGGATGCCACTTACCAGGGGACGAACCCTGTGACAATACTGCTCCCACCCCTACCTCGGAAGCGTCTACCTCAACAAAGAATGGCTGAGACGCATCAGGTTGAATGAGTATGGGTGCCGAGGCAAAACATTTTTTCAAGGAGGAGAATGCTTGACAAGCCTTGTCAGACCACCTAGAAAAATCCGTCCCCTTTTTAGTCATGTCTGTGAGAGGCTTAACCACGGACGAGAAATTACGAATGAACTTCCGGTAATAGTTAGCAAACCCCAGGAAACGTTGTAGTGCCTTAAGATTCTCCGGCCGATCCCACTCAAGAACTGCCCGCACTTTCCCAGGGTCCATACGAAAACCGGACGCAGAAACCAGGAAGCCTAAAAACTGGAGTTCCTGTACGGCGAACACACACTTTTCCCACTTGGCATACAGTTTATTATCCCGCAAGATCTGTAACACCTGTCTAACGTGCTCCTGATGAGACACCAGATCCGGCGAGTAAATTAAGATATCATCCAGATATATGACAACAAACTGTCCCACCAGGTGGCGAAAAATATCATTAACAAAGTGTTGAAACACCGCCGGGGCATTAGTCAGACCGAATGGCATGACAAGGTTCTCATAATGCCCCTCCGGAGTGTTAAAAGCCGTCTTCCACTCATCCCCCTCCTTCATCCTAATCAAATTGTACGCCCCCCTGAGATCCAACTTAGAGAACCATTTGGCGCCCACGATCTGATTAAAGAGATCGGGAATAAGTGGGAGCGGATACGGATCTCGGACCGTAATCCGATTAAGTTCACGGAAATCCAGGCAAGGGCGTAGGCCTCCATCTTTCTTCTTAACAAAGAAGAACCCCGCGGCCACCGGTGAAGATGAAGGTCTAATATGCCCCTTAGCCAGACTTTCAGAAATATAATCCTTCATGGCCTGCCTCTCAGGACCAGAAAGGTTATACAACCTAGCTTTAGGTAACTTGGCCTCAGGGAGCAGTTTTACAGAACAGTCATACTCGCGATGAGGAGGTAGTTCCTGACACCCATTCTCCGAGAATACATCCTCAAAGTCTGCCAGAAATGGAGGTAAGACCCAAGGAGTAACCGCACCGATGACCGTGTTCATGCAGTTTTTATTACAGAATTTACTCCATTGGCTTATCTCTCTGGTTTGCCAATTAATAACAGGGTTATGCTTAGCTAACCAAGGAAGGCCCAACACTATAGGAGTGGGAAGACCCTCCAACACATAGCAAGACAACAGTTCTTTATGTATTGCCCCCACTTGAAGTTTTACGCCATGCACAGCTTGCAAAAAACTTCCCTGACCGAGAGGCCTGGCATCGATCGAGAATATGGGGATGGGTTTAGCCAACTCACTCAATCGCATACCTTGAACCCGGGCAAACCGAGCATCAACCAGATTAGCCCCGGCCCCACTATCCAGAAGAACAGATATCCTCTCAGTTCTCGTACCCACCACCACCTCCGCCGGTACGAGAAACTGAGACGAACCTAGGGACGAAATACCTACTCCCAGATTGCCGTCCACCACACAACCTGGGATCAACAGTTTTTTCGACGACTCTTTACTCAGCAAGGGACGGGATGGACACCCCCCAATAAAATGTCCCTTTTTCCCGCAGAGGAAACACCTTCCTGTCTTATGGCGCACCACCGGTTCCCTTCCCCGAAATGATGTCCCTCCTAATTGCATAGGCTCCTCCGGACTGACCAGGGGAACCACCATATGAGGGGACCTTGTAAGAGGTGGAGACATTACAGGGGGTAGAGTTATCCCGCACCTCTCCCGAAGCCGTCTGTCAACGCGAATAGCAAGGGCCATAGCGGCTTCCAGTGACGCGGGAGAGTCATACTGTGCCAACACATCCTGTAATTTGTCGGATAAACCATGACAAAACTGGCTCCTAAGAGCCGGGTCATTCCACTGGGTGTCCGTGGCCCACCTACGGAACTCCGAACAGAATTCCTCCGCCGGACGATCTCCCTGCTGAATCCTACGTAACTTAGACTCAGCAAGGGAGATCCGATCTGGGTCATCATACACGAGTCCCAAAGCAGCGAAAAACCTATCCACTGACTGGAGAACTGGGGAGCTAGGGGGAAGAGAGAACGCCCAAGATTGTGGGTCCCCTTGTAGGAGCGAGATGACAATTCCCACCCTTTGTTCTTCACTGCCCGATGACCGAGGCCGCAGCCGAAAGTACAATTTGCATGCCTCCCGGAAAACAAAAAACTTGTCCCGCCCCCCAGTGAACCTGTCAGGGAGAGCTACTTTAGGTTCTGGTCCGGCTTGCTCCAGAGGATGCAAAACCTTGGACCTAACGTCCGCCAGCCCCATGGACAAACTCTGCAACTGCTGAGCTAGACCGGCTACTGGATCCATGGTAGCTGGAGAAAAACTAAGATGGTCGGTGAAAATGTCACACTGTCACAGAATACTGGAGGTAGGGGGCCTAAGCTGACCCTAAGCTGGGGCCCTGACTAATCCCTCATCCTGGAGGTACTGTTAAAGGTACAGAGGTCCAGGCCGCCAGCGTAACCCCTACCTCCTGAGGATCCCTGCACCACAGTAATCTAGTCCTGAGAAGGACCCCGATCACAACAATAGGGAACCAGCAATAATATGCCCACACACAGTATTTAGACGAACGAGACAGTACAAGGGAAAAACCAAAACCACCTTGCATACAACTTCAACAAAACTACAACAGAGGGAACACCAACGGGAAAGGAGATAAATGATAAAGCGAGGAAAGGGAAATAACACTTTCAAATACACTTATCTCAGCAACTCCAAACACCACGATCCGCTCTGTAAGTCAGAATGAAAAGCTTTCACCGACACCTCACAAACAGACCTGCAGGAATATAAAGGAGTCTCACTAACGAAGCATTGATTGCAGCTGGGCGAGGCTGGACCTCAGCTAGCCCAGAGAGAGAGAGAATTAACTCCTTCACTGCCGAGAAAACACAAAGCACCAACAAGTCAGCTGCGAGAAGTCAGGCTGTGTACTCGTGACGATCTTCGTGGCAACACACCCGTGACACCGAATCTATAAATGGAAAAGTCAACAGCTCTTCAGAGTGTCCAAGTGTGGGATCAGTTGTCTCTGGGTACTTGGCATGGTGGGAGGAAGGAGATTCCGGGTGAGGAATATGCGGTCCAGACTCACCGCTACTGAGACTTGACCGTGTGGAAGACAGGGTGGTGGTGGTGGCTAAGTGACTGGAAGCATTATCCACTATCCAACCAACAACCTTTTGACACTGCTCTGGGTTCAATAGTGGTGTGCTGCGGTCCCCTAGAAATTGGGACAGGAAGGTCAGGCGAGAAGATGTAGGTGTTTGTTGTGGCACAATTTCGGCTTGCCCACGGCCTTGTCGTGACCTTTGAATGCACCATTACCATCACGTCGAGTTCCCCGTCTTTTGCCACGTGCCTTGCCCATTTTAAATGGAGGACAGTATCTTCCACACTCACTACAAATGACTGAGTTTGGAGCGAATTTATATGTGATCCGTGTGACGGAGAAAACACAGTTTTAAATAGATGGATTTTTAGCGCTGTAATAAGGAAAGGACCTGGCTGTATTCTGCAGTGCCAACAAGCAAATGGTACAGAAAAAACATGTTCTCTTGGTTGCTTTTTAAGCAAATAATGAGGATTAAGATGCAGAAAAAATTATTCGTGGCCCCTGAGACCTGGGCCTATTTCCAGAAATATCTAGCAACAGCAGCTGACAGAAGTGGAATGGAGCCTCTTGTGCTATGTGCACTGCAGTCTGCTATATACACTGCCTGCTTGCCTATATACACTGCCTGCCTGATATCTCTGCAGATGGATTAATTAGTCCTCAAAAGGACTGTTTGATAAGATGGATATGTGTAATGTATGGTTTTTCTCCCTACACTACCTAATACACAAACAAATCTCTCCCTGACACAGCAGCAGCTCTCCCTACACTGTCTGATCCGGAGTGACTGTGACGAGCATGGCAGCGCCAGGTCTGATATACACCTGATGGCGCTGTGCAGCCAGCCAATCACTGTAATGCCCACAACCAACATAGCTACGGCATTACAGTGCATGGCAGGCAATCCCTGCATGTTCATTGGCTCTCTAAAGAGCGCCAAACATGCAGGGAGGGGACCCGAGTTCCCGCCCGAGCAACCCGGAAATACTCGCCGAGCACTGAGCTTGTCGAGCACCATGATGCTCGGGCGAGTACCGAGTAGTGGCGAGCACGTTCGCTCATCACTAGATGGGAGCTAAAGATGACTGTAGATTGTTCATAAGCTGCTGGGTATTGATGGCACGTAGATTTCTGTGTGTATGGTTCTAGACTCCATGCTACAAGGAGAACTTGCTATCTCTCCTTCCCGTGGCAGAGAGGTGTAATAAAATGTTGCAGCACCAGAAGGCCCTTGTTGAAAAATTATTAAAAAAATTCCCATCTGACAACTCTGGTGGCAGAGGTCACATTTCGTTGAACAACCAAGGAGTATAGGTGAGGGAGACACAAACCTGATGCGGCAGAGGCAGGATAACACTGTCAAGGATTGGGACAGTTTTCCCAGACCCTTCCAGTGCCCAGGCCCTGTTATAAGGTGTACTCTGACAAGGAGGGAAAAGATTTGGAAGATGCTGAAGGACTACCTTGGCGACCGTACCAGCATCCTCCGTGATTCCTCTGTGCCTTACAACTATTGAGTATCCAAGCTGGACATGTGGCATGAACTGTCTCTCTACACCTTGGAGGTCCTGGCCTGCCCTGCCGCTAGCGTTTTGTCAGTGGGTTTTTAGTGCTGCCGGGGGCATTATAACTGATAGGGGCATGCGCCTGTCAACTGAAAATGCTGTCAAGCTGACTCTTATCAAAATGAACAAGGGCTGGATTGGGCCAGACTTCTCAACACCACTGGATGATAGCAGAGGAACATAAAGTCAAATTCAATGTTTATTGGGGGTCTATTCCCATGCACCTCTTCACACCCAGACATGAGTATATGCTTCAGGAATTCTTCTATTATATGTCACCCTCCTCCATATCCTCCACCACCATATCACCAGGGTGACCATAATGTTTTTAAGGGTGTTTATGATGCCCATAGGAACTATTTTTAGAGGCCTACCTCTAATTTTATACTACAATATCACCTCTCTTATCTGAAATTCAATTATGGGTGAGCTGTCGCAGTATGGATAGCGTATTACACCGATCCAGCCAGGCATTATTACCTAGGTATTATTTTTTCTGCGTGCTGCAGAAAAAAGTAAAAATCTATTCTATTCCCTATTGATACCACTGTTACCTGCATTTACAATAGGGACAGGTACTAGGTGGTATCATCAGCTGTAGATGAGTGTTCATTCTGGTCGCATACATCTCTTCATCAGTTCATAACTTGATTGATTTTTTTTTTCCCATGCACTCATTGACCGATTCATAATTTTTACGGTGATCTGTAATCAGAAATTGATCAAGGTTGACAGAAATTTATCATAGTTGACAAAAATTATTTGAAGTTGGCAGACATTTTTCATATTTGCCAAACCAGAACTCACACTTTGCACTGACAAGATGCAGTACCCTGAAATACAGTTTCTGCAAATTGAGTTTTGGCTTATATCCTAAGTAGTGTTGAGCCACCCCCGTAGTGTTCGGGTTCGGTTCGTCGAACACCGGCATGTTCGAAGAACGGTTCGTCGAACACCATCGAACACCGTTAAAACCAATGGCAGGCAAACAAAAACACATAGAAAACACATAGAAAACACCTTCAAAGGTGTCCAAAAGCTGACAAACTGCTCAGAAGACACAACTAACACATGGAAAAGTGACAAGTCATGCGAAAAGAAAAGAGGTGGAGGAGTAAAAGGAGGAGGAGACACAGATATAGTCATGTCATGCCCTTCTAAAATCAAGAAAGGCTGGAGTAAAAATCTAAAATCAGCCTACCAACACCCAGACGTCGTGACAAGAAAATTAAAAAAAGAAATATCTTTAGGTCGAATGGCGGTTCCATTCAGAACCCTTTCCTTACAAGACGTAGTGGTATCCCCGTTGGGAGTCGTGCCAAAAACGGAACCCAATACATTCGGACTAATCCACCATTTGTCATATCCAAGGGGCAGGTCAGTAAACGGCAACATCGACGCGGAACCAAGTACAGTAGTATATACTGTACATGATTTGACAAGGCAATCAGGCGGGTCAAGAAGTTGGGAAGGGGTACCGTAATGGCCAAAACAGAAATTGAGGGGGCATTCCGGTTACTTACTACCCATGCCTCCGAATAGTGTCCGCTTATTGGGCTGCTTCTGGGAAGTAGCATACTATATAGATCTCTGTTTGCCCATGGGGTGCTCCATATCCTGCTCACTATTTGAGGCGTTTAGTTGCTTCCTCGAATGGGTCATCATGGACGTTTCTAAGGGGGCACATATTATCCATTACCTTGACGACTTCTTATGCCTGGGCCCAAAAGATTCACCACAGTGTGAATACACGCGGTAGTCCACCTGTGAGAAGGAGAGAGCTGGAGGGAGAGCAGACACCACAGAACCGAGGGGTTAGATGGAGAACGGAAGAAGGAAAGAGGGCGAGGGAGGTAAGGGAGTACGGTGGAAGGCGGGGAACAGCCCTGGGAAGAAAAGCCGCTTGCGCATCCCTTTGAGGTTACGGGCGCGAGCAGGCAGAGGGATTACGCTGGAGTGCGAAGCCGACACGGCCAGTCAGTTCCTGCCCGTGCGACCTCCGTGTCGCCGGGTTTGTGCCAGAGCGGCGGTGGACCCTGACGGCCAGCCCCCCTCTCACAATACTGGTGCCTGTCTGCTGGTGGGTCGAGACCCCCCGCGATGGAGGCAGGTCTAAGCTCTTTAATTTAAATTGGCTCTGTAATTTGAATGAGTACACTTTAAATCCTTTTACAAGGATCTATTGGAGGGCAAGTCTGGCGCCAGCAGCCGCGTTAATTCCAGCTCCAGTAGCGTCCACTAAAGCTGCTGCAGTTAAAAAGCTTTTATAAGGATCGAGCTTGGCGGTCCGCCTCAAGGCGTGCTACCGCCAGTCCCAGCCCCCTTGCCTTGGAGCACCTCCCCGATGCTCTTCACTGAGTGCCCCGGGGGCCCGAAGCGTTTCGTTTGAAAAAATTAAGTGTCCAAAGCACAGGTTGGGTAGCTTCCAAAGCACAGTTATGGCTTTGATGTTCACTTGGAGATACTCCTGTACCATCCTCTCTAGGCGTTGACTATGTGTCAGACTTCTGTGGCCTTGCAAAGGATGGTCTAAAAAATTGGTGAAACGATTCCACAAAATTGCTGTTACCAGCAGATACCGTGTTACTATTACGGATTGAGTGATGAAGACTCGACAGTCCCACGGTTGGCAAGTTAGAACTGTGAGATTCACTACGTGCACCACTGGTGTTTTGTTGAAAAGCAGATGTAAGATTCTGTAGCAGCCTCTGCTGATACTCCTGCATGCGTGAATCCCTTTCTGTGGCAGGAATTATTTCGGCAAATTTACTTTTGTACCAGGGATCTAAGAGTGTGGCAACCCAGTAGTCGGGATTACTTCGAATTCTGACAATCCAAGAGTCATGTTGCAGGTAGTGCAGCAAGAAGGCACTCATGTGTCTTGCACATCCAGGAGGACCAAGTCCTTGTTGTGTTGGTGGCGAGGTTAGAATCATGCTTCCTTTCTCTGCCCTCTCCCCCCAACCTCGCACAACAGATATTTGATCAAGGTCTCCCTCATCTGATGAGTCTTCCATGCCCATCGCCAGTTCATCCTCCACTTCTTCCTCGGCTCCTGCACCTTCATCAACAGCTTGGCTGCTACCATGCGCCCTCGTTAATCCCTCTCCCCCACCCTCACACGCCTGCCGCCTTGGTGCTGCCGTCTGGACCTTGGAGATGTTATCCCTTCCGCATGCGACTCTTCCTGTACTTCCTCCCCCTCCTCTTGTCCCACCACCTGACTCCGCATACTGTTTAAAGTGTGCTCCAGAATGTAAATGACCAGAATAGTCATGCTGATAATGGCATCGTCAGCACTAAACATCTTCGTCGCCATTTCAAAACTGTGCAGAAGGGTGCATAGGTCCTTGATCTGAGACCACTTCTGCAGTGTGATTTGCCCCACCTCTGGATCTCGTTGGCCCAGGCTATACGTCATAACGTATTGCACCAGGGCTCGTCGGTGCTGCCACAGTCGCTGCAACATGTGCAGAGTTGAATTCCATCGTGTCGGCACATCGCATTTCAGCCGGTGAACTGGCAGGCCCAACGACTTCTGTAGAGATGTAAGTCGTTGAGCTGTGGGATGCGAACGGCGGAAGTGAGCACACAGCGACCGTGCCCTCTGCAGAAGGCCATCTAGTCCGGGATAGTGGGCTAAAAATTGCTGGACAACCAGGTTCAACACGTGAGCCATAAAAGGCACGTGTGTGACATTGCCCCAGTGAAGGACCGCACCCAGGTTTGCAGCATTGTCACACACGGCCTTCCCTGGCTGCAGGTTCAGTGGAGACAACCATTCATGAAACTCGGTCTCCAGAGCTGACCACAACTCCTCAGCTATGTGACTCACATTTCCCAGACATTTCAAAGTAAACACCGCCTGATGTCGTTGAGCCCTGCTGCCAGCATAGTAAGGAGGATTGCAGGATTCCTTCTGTGCAGTTAGAACGCGGGTGGCATTACCAGACAGACTTTGGGACCGAGAGGAGGTTGAGGAGGCAGAAGCAGTGGAGGAACTTCTAGATAAAGACTCGTGGCGACAACAAGACTTGGACAGCAGCCCCTTGTCCTGCTGTCACCATAGTTACCCAGTGCCCAGTCAGCGACATGTAACACCCCTGTCCATGCCTACTCGTCCAAGTGTCTGTGGTGAAATGCATCCTGTTACACACAGAGTTTCTCAAGGAAGCGGTGATGTTGTGTGCGACATGCTGGTGTAGCGCAGGCACAGCTTTCTTTGAGAAGTAGTGGCGACTGGGCATCTGCTACTGGGGCACTGCAACGGACATAAGGTCTCGAAAATCCTCTGTGTCCACCAGGCGGAAAGGCAGCATTTCTGTAGCCAACAGCTTGCAGATGGTGAAATTCAACCTCTTAGCTTTGTCATGGCTAGGAGGAAATGGTCTTTTACTTGTCCACATCTGAGGGACCGAGGGCTGGCTGTTGTGCTTAGACGGGGTTGAGTAGGGTGTCCCCGGCAAACTGCCGGTCTGTGAGGAAGAAGCAGGCACACATGTTATGTTGCCTTGATCCAAAGGTGGCGCTCTCGATGTCGGAGAGCGCTCAACACCAGCAGGTGTTTCCACTTCCAAATGAACTGACGACCTGCCAATCACACTGGCTATTTCGGGTAAAGAGGTGGCAGGTCTGCATCCAAAAACATGTGTGACTGCTGTCCCCCCAATCACAGAGGATGAAGAGGCCGCGGATGCACAAGATGGGGCAGACTGTGGTTGGCCCGGCCCGCTAGGCCGCATTGTAGCACAGTGAGCTTCCCACTGCAACTTATGCTTCATATCCATGTAACGGTTCATGCATGAAGTACTCAAACTATGGATTTTTTGGCCTCTACTTAGCTTTTGGTGACAAATGTTACAGATAACATGAGTTGGGTCATCCTTTGAGATCTCAAAAAATGCCCAGGCTATGCAAGGCTTAGAGCCCATGCAACCTGAAGAGCTACCACGACTTGTGGTCAGAGGCAGAGTTGTGGTTGAGGATGCAGTTGTTGACGTGCTTCCAGTCTCTGTCCAGGAAGGCGCAACCTAACCTCGTCGTCACTAGCATCCTCCTCCACCTCCTCTGCTGACCTCATCGACTGGCTGACTGTGGTTTGACAGTAAGTGGGATCTCCAACCTCGTCATCATCACCCTGTGTGTTCCCACACCCATCGTCCTCAGAGCCAATCTCTTCCTGCCCTGACCGAAAAGTCAAGTTGTCACTCCAATCAGGTATCTGAGTCTCATCATCGTCTTCCTCATTGTCTCCACCAACAGGAGTTACAGTTTGGGAACGAGGGTCTACATTATGCTCAGAACCTTCTTCATCTGGGCCTGGATCCGACTCATAAACATTCTGGGCATCAGTGCAGATCATTTCCTCGTCTGGATTCACAGAAGCTCTGGCGTAGACCTCTGATTCCCAGGCTATAGTATGAGTAAACAGCTCTGCAGACTCAATCATCTGTGTTACCCCATACTCAGATGGGAAGCTGGAGACTTGGGAGCTGTGCGGAAGCAAGTGCGATTGGGGTGACACCTCTGAGGACTGGAGTATTTGTGATGTTGAAGTTGAGGTGGAGGAGAGCCCACTTGAAGGAGCACTTGACATCCATTGAAGTACCTGCTGTTTTTGTGCCTCATCTGGAATTTGTAGCGATGGGCGTGTCCGTAAGAAAGGGATCATATCACATTGTCCACGAAAAGAAGTAGACATTAGTGTTGAGCCACCCCCGTAGTGTTCGAGTTCGGTTCGGTTCGTCGAACACCCGTGTGTTCGCCGAACTGTTCGTCGAACTGTTCGTCGAACACCTTCGAACACCGTTAAAACCAATGGCAGGCAAACAAAAACACATAGAAACACATAGAAAACACCTTCAAAGGTGTCCAAAAGCTGACAAACTGCTCAGAAGACATAACTAACACATGGAAAAGTGACAAGTACATATAGTCATGCGAAAATAAAAGAGGTGGAGGAGTAAAAGGAGGGGGAGACACAGATATAGGCATGTCATGCCCTTCTAAAATCCAAAAAGTGAGAAGCCGACACGGCCAGTCCGCTCCTGCCCGTGCCACCTCCGTGTCGCCGGGTTTGTGCCAGAGCCGCGGTGAACCCTGATGGCCAGCCCCCCTCTCCCAATACTGGTGCCTGTCCGCTGGTGGGTCGAGCGAGCCCCCCTGTGGTGGAGGCAGCTCTAAGGTTTTTAATTTAAATTGTCTCTCTAATTTGAATGAATACACTTTAAATCCATTTACAAGGATCTATTGGAGGGCAAGTCTCATGCCAGCAGCCGCGTAAATCCAGCTCCAGTAGCGTCCACTAAAGCTGCTGCAGTTAAAAAGCTTTTATAAGGATCGAGCTCGGCTGTCCACCGCAAGGCATCCTACTGCCAGTCCCAGCCCCTATGCCTTGGGGTGCCTCCTGATGCTCTTCACTGAGTATCCCGTGGTCCCGAAGCATTTCCTTTGAAAAAATGAAGTGTCCAAACTACAGGTGGTGTAGCTTGCTTAACAGCCGGGATAATCCGCTGACTAGCAGACCCTGCTACTAGGCACAAAGTATTTCCTGGGCTAGATGCAGTTAAAAATTTGTAATTAGATACTCTCGTTGGATGCTGAGAAAGCATTCCATAGAGTCTCCTGGCACGCCATATATGATTCTCTTAAAAAGCTTGGGGTAGGGGTCTAGGGGACCCTTTTATAGCCAAAATCACGGCCCTGTATCGCAATACGTCACCTAGGCTGAAGATAAATGGAACTGTAGCACCCTGAGGGCTCGGTTGCTACAGAGGTATTGCACCTCACCCAGAGGTGTGATATCTCACTCTCAGGTAAGGATGTAGTGTGGATCAGGACCCGACACCTGCATGCATTACACCACATTGCCGTGGGGCAGGGCGACCAATATGCCCCTGAGATGGGCACGACAGTCCCTGTCCCTGGCTGGAGTGGGGGGAGGGAACACTGAGGAAGGGGAACCCTGTAGTGCAGGAGCAGGGAGGAAGCAGTTCCTGGGTGCATTGAGAAGGGAGTATAAAAGGTGGGCACCATCTTAGTTCAGTGCAGAGAAGTCTGAGCAGAAGTGGCAGGGAGCAGGGGCTCTGCATGAGCTCTGCTCCGGAGGCGGGCCTAGTAACAGAGGCCCAGGCCTGGAAGAGGGAGAAGGAAGGAAGAGGAGCGGAGAAGGCTCCAGGAACGAGGAACGAAGGGATCTCAGGGGTGCGGACGGGTAAGTCGCCACCGCACGCCAGAATCCACCTGCGTGGAGGGGTCAGGCCAAAGGGGGAGACCGGTCCCCGAAACTAGTGGAGGCAGGAAACGACCCTCAGCTAGAAACAGGAGGCTGTGACATTTTATGTGGCGCAGCCCCTCGCTACACCCGCTAGGAAGGCACCACATAGGGTCAGGGAAACTGGCGCCAAGTTTACCAAGAGGAGGCCCGAGGCAGCCGGACAGAAGGGTTGGTAAGAAAGGCCAGACAAAGGACACACAAAGGGGGTCCTGTGAAGCGCTCCAAAGTTATCTGGGAGTTGTCTGAGCCCCTCACCTGGTGAGCACAGTACGACGTGGGCAGCCGTTACCTGCAGACGTGGTCTGGATAATAAGAACTGTGAGTAAAGGCCCTGGACTGCATCACTGACTCCGTGTCATTACTGCTGCTGCCCTGCACCATCACCCCCATCCTCCGCATACACTGCCCTGAGGCTATACTCCTCCCGTGGGGAGTTATGCTACGCTCTGCTGCACCCACAACACCAGCCTCAGCGGTCTGCCCTGGAGCGGCGGTTCACTCTGACCGCAATCCACGGGTGGCGTAGTCGGACATTTAAACATCAAAACCACATAAATAGTTCCGCCACTGGTTTGACCGCCCTGAGCCACGGAACCGGGTTGCCGCCACGGAGACTACAACCACCAGAATCCACCAAAAATGGTCCGGCTCCGGGTGTCCCAAGGCCCAGGGGGCGCGTCAGAACATTTTCATCACCTTTCACAATCACCAATGGGACAAGGCAGGGATGTTCTCTGTCCCCTCTCTTATACATCCTAGTGACGGAGCACCTGCTCTCATCAATTTGCCATAACCCCAATATTAGGTGGATTGAGGTGGGAGGCACCGAGTACAAGTGCTCTCTATTTGCTGATGATGTCCTAGTATATATCACTCAATCACATATATCCATCCATGCTGTTATGGCTGAAATAGATCACTTTGTTACATGGTCAAATTTTAAAATCAATGCAGCGAAGTCTGAGGCCCTCGATGTCTCCCTCCCCAAATCTATATAGGATTCCATCCAGTCCAACTTTCCCTTTGCCTGGCCCTCACAGGGTATCAAATACTTAGGAATTCCTATTCATAGAGACCTCTCCCATCTATGTTATCTTAATTTTGGGCCCTTTATTGAACAACTCCATACAGACCACGGTTGGCAAGTTAGAACTGTAAGATTCACTACGTGAACCACTGGTGTTTTGTGGAAAAGCACATGTACACTGTGTTCCAAATTATTATGCAAAAAGTGTTTAGGAGTGATAAGGGAAGAATTTGTTTGTTTGTCAGTTAAACTCATTGATGGTGATGTGTGTCAGTGCTCTTTATATCACTGTAAGCAATTGCAGACACCAGTGCTAATTAGTTTGTCAGGTGTGTCCAATGAAAGGCAAGACTACTTAAGAAGGCTCTCTCACATTATTCAGCAGCCTACATTTTCTGCCAAAATGGGAAAGAAAAAGGATGTGTCGGCTGCTGAGAAGCAACAAATTGTGGAGTGTTTAGGTCAAGGCATGACTACAATCAACATTGTGCGATGATCAGGATGAAGTGTCTTGGCAATCAAGAAGTATGTAGCTGATTCACAGTACACACGTGTGCGTGCTGATAAGGGCAAATTAAGGACTCTTTCCTACAGGCAATTACGTCAGGTTGAAAGAGCAGCGGCAAAAAAGCCTTGTCATAGCAGCAGACAAGTTTTTGAAGCTGCTTGTGCCTCCAACGTCCCCCGAACAACAAGATGCAGGGTCCTTCAGAGGTTTGCAGCTGTGCATACGCCATCCTGTCGACCTCCTCTATCCACTTCACACAAGCAGAAACGGCTCCAGTGGGCCAAACATTACATGAAGACTGATTTCAAAACTGTTTTGTTCACGGATGAGTGCCGTGCAGCGCTCGATGGTCCAGATGGATGGAGTGGAGGATGGCTGGTTGATGGACACCCCATGCAAACACGGCTACAGCGCCAACAAGGAGGAGGTGGAGTAATGTTTTGGGCTGGAATCATGGGGAGAGAGATTGTCGGCCCCTTTAGGATCCCTGAAGGCGCTAAAGATGAACTCCATAATGTATGTGGATTTTCTCAAACAGCACTTCCTGCCATGGTTCAAGAAGAAGAACCGTGTATTTCACAGCAAGATCATTTTTCTGCATGATAATGCACCATCTCATGCTGCACATAAAACATCTGCATCTCTGGCTGATATGGGCATAAAAGGGGACAAACTTATGGTGTGACCCCCATGCTCCCCTGACCTCTACCCCATTCAGAACCTTTGGAGCATCATTAAAAGGAGTGTCTATGATGGCGGGAGGCAGTTCACATCTAAGCAACAGCTCTGGGAGGGTATTCTGTCCTCATGCAAAACAATTGAAGCAGAAACCATCCAAAACCTGACAAATTCAATGGACGAGAGAGTTCAGAAGCTCCTTTCGAACAAGGGGTCCTATGTGAAAATGTAACATCACCTAGAATAAAGTTTTGAGTTGAAAACTGTTTGATTTCAGTTTCTAACAACCTGCTAATGCTTATAATTTCAAAAATGACCATTTTTTTGGTCTTTATTAAAATGAAAAGGTTGATCGAAAAGTTTGGGGGATCTAAGAGTGTGGCAACCCAGTAGTCATGATTACTTCGAATTCTGACAATATGAGGGTCATGCTGCAGGTAGTGCAGCAAGAAGGCACTTATGTGTCTTGCGCATCTCGGAGCCCCAAAATTATTTTCCGGGCTAGATGCAGCTAAAAATTATTTTTAATTTTAAATCTGGTGGAGCTTATTATAGATGGCCTAATAGGATCAGTGCTGCACACTGCTACAAAGCCCAAATTATTTTCCAGTCAAGATACAGATAAACATGATTAGTAATTTGAAAGCTTAAAACGGTTGGTAGGGTGATTTTAAACAATCATCAAGCTTTTACTCTCCCCAGGATGACACAGGGGTAGAAAAGTCGTTTCGGATCCATGATTTGTTCATCTTTATGAACATGAGTCTGTCTACATTATCAGTGGAGAGCCGCGTGCGCTTATCTGTCAGCACACCACCAGCAGCGCTGAACACACGTTCAGACAGAACGCTGGCTGCGGGGCATGACAAGATCTCCAAGGCGTAAGTGGCTAGCTCCGGCCACTCATCCAGATTGGAAGCCCAAAAAGAGCAAGGGTCCAGTGACACAGTCGTGGCTTCAATGTTTACTTGGAGATACTCCTGTACCATCGTCTCTAGGCGTTGACTATGTGTCAGACTTCTTGTCTCCTGTGGCCTTGCAAAGGATTGGCTAAAAAAGTGGTGAAATGATTCCGCAAAATTGATGTTACCACCAGATACTGTGGTTCTGTTACGGTTTGAGTGCTGAACACTTGACGGTCCCACGGTTGGCAAGTTGGAACTGTGAGATTCACTACGTGCACCACTGGTATTTTGTGGAAAAGCACATGTAAGATTCTGCAACAGTCTCTGCTGATACTCCTGCATGCGTGCATCCCTTTCTATGGCAGGAATAATTTCTGCAAATTTACTTTTGTACCGGGGATCTAACAGTGTGGCAACCCAGTAGTCAGGATTATTTCTAATTCTCACAATTCGAGGGTCATGTTGCAGGTAGTGCAGCAAGAAGGCACTCATGTGTGTTGCGCATCCAGGAGCACCAAGTCCCTGTTGTGTTGGTGGCGAGGTAACAATCATGCTTCCTTCCTCTGTCCTCTCCCCCCAACCTCGCACAACAGAAATGTGATCAAGGTCTCCCTCATCTGATGAGTCTTCCATCAGTTCGTCCTCCACTTCTTCCTGGGCTCCTGCACCTTCCTCACTAGTTTGGCTGCTACCATGCGCCCTGGTAAAACCATCTCCCCCACCCTCACATGCCTGCCGCCTTGGTGCTGCCGACCGTCTGGACCTTGCAGATGTTAGCCCTTCCGCATACAACTCCTCCTCCTCTACTTCCTCCACCTCCTCTTGTGCCACCACCTGACTCCGAATTCTGTTTAACATGTGCTCCAGCATGTAAATCACCGGAATAGTCATGCTGATAATGGCATCGTCAGCACTAAACATCTTCGTCGCCATTTCAAAACTGTGCAGAAGGGTGCATAGGTCCCTGATCTGAGACCACTCCTCCAGCGTGATTTGCCCCACCTCTGAATCTCGTTGGCCCAGGCTATACGTCAGAACGTATTGCACCAGGGCTTGTCGGTGCTGCCACAGTCGCTGCAACATGTGCAGAGTTGAATTCCACCGGGTAGGCACATCGCATTTTAGCCGGTGAAGTGGCAGGCCCAACGACTTCTGTAGAGATGTAAGTCGCTGAGCTGCGGGATGCGAACGGCGGAAGTGAGCACACAGCGACCGTGCCCTCTGCAGAAGGCCATCTAGTCTGGGATAGTGGGCTAAAAATTGCTGGACAACCAGGTTCAACACGTGAGCCATACAAGGCACGTGTGTGACATTGCCCCGGCGAAGGGCCGCACCCAGGTTTGCAGCATTGTCGCACACGGCCTTCCCTGGTTTCAGGTCCAGTGGAGACAACCATTCATGAAATTGGTTCTCCAGAGCTGACCACAACTCCTCAGCTGTGTGACTCACATTTCCCAGACATTTCAATGTAAAAACCGCCTGATGATGTTGAGCCCTACTGCCAGCATAGTAAGGAGGTGTGCAGGATCCCTTCTGCGCAGTTAGAAAGCTTGTGGCATGACCAGACAGGCTTTGGGTGCAGGTGGAAGACCGAGAGGAGGTTGAGGAGGCAGAAGCAGTGGAGGAACTTTGACATAAAGAGGATTGACGCACAACTCGTGGGGACGGCAAGACTTGGACAGCAGCCCCTTGTCCTGCTGTCACCATAGTTACCCAGTGCCCAGTCAGCGACATGTAACGCCCCTGTCCATGCCTACTCGTCCAAGTGTCTGTGGTGAAATGCACCCTGTCACACACAGAGTTTCTCAAAGAAGCGGTGATGTTGTGTGCGACATGCTGGTGGAGCGCAGGCACACCTTTCTTTGAGAAGTAGTGCCGACTGGGCATCTGGTACTGGGGCACTGCGACGGACATAAGGTCTCGAAAATCCTCTGTGTCCACCAGGCGGAAAGGCAGCATTTCTGTAGCCAAGAGCTTGCAGATGGTGAAATTCAACCTCTTAGCTTTCTCATGGCTAGGAGGAAATGGTCTTTTACTTGTCCACATCTGAGGGACCGAGGGCTGGCTATTGTGCTTAGACGGGGTTGATAAGGGTGTCCCCGGCAAACTGCCGGTCTGTGAGGAAGATGCAGGCGGACATGTTAGGTTGCCTTGATCCAAAGGTGGTGCTATCGATGTCGGACAGCGCTCAACACCAGCTGCTGTTACCACCTCCAAAGAAAATGATGACCTGCCAATCACGCTGGCTGTTGCGGGTAAAGAGGTGGCAGGTCTGCGCCCCAAAACAGGTGTGATTGCTGTCCCCCCAGTCACAGAGGATGAAGAGGCCGCGGATGCACAAGATATGGCAGACGGTGGTTGGCCCGGCCGGCTAGACCGCATTGTAGCACACTGAGCTTCCCACTGCAACTTATGCTTCATGTCCATGTGCCGGTTCATGCATGAAGTACTCAAACTATGTATTTTTTGGCCTCTACTTAGCTTTTGCTGACAAATGTTACAGATAACACGAGTTGGGTCATCTTTATCGATCTGAAAAAATGCCCAGGCTATGCAAGGCTTAGCACCCATGCGACCTGAAGAGCCACCACGACTTGTGGTGAGAGGCAGAGTTGTGTTTGAGGATGCAGTTGTTGACGTGCTTCCAGTACTACGTCTCTGTCCAGGAAGGCGCAACCTGACCTCGTCGTCACTAGCATCTTCCTCCACCTCCTCTGCTGACCTCATCTCTTGGCTGACTGTGGGTTGACAGTAAGTGGGATCTCCAACCTCATCATCATCACCCTGTGTGTTATCACACCTGTCGTCCTCAGAGCCAACCTGTTCCTGCCCTGACAAAAAACTAAAGTTGTCGCTCCAATCAGGTATTTGAGTCTTATCATCGTCTTCCTCATTGTCTCCACCAACAGGAGTTACAGTTTGGGAATGAGGGTCTACATTATGGTCAGAACCTTCTGCGTCTGGTCCTGGATCCGACTCATAAAGATTCTGGGCATCAGTGCAGATCATTTCCTCGTCTGGATTCACAGAAGCGCTGGAGTCGACCTCTGATTCCCAGGCTATAGTATGAGTAAACAGCTCTGCAGACTCAACCATCTGTTCTACCTCATACTCAGATGGGCAGCTGGAGATTTGGGAGCTGTGAGGAAGCAAGTGCGATTTGGGTGACACCTTTGAGGACTGGAGTATTTGTGATGTTGAAGTTGATGTGGAGGAGAGCCCACTTAAAGGAGCACTTGATATCCGTTGAAGCACCTGCTGTTTTTGTGCCTCATCTGGAATTTGTAGCGATTGGCGTGGCCATAAGAAAGGGATCTTATCACATTGTCCGCTAAAAGAAGTAGACATTTTAGTTTGGCTGGAAGATGGTCTTTCTTCTGCAGATGTTACTGTTGCTTTAACACCTACCCCACGGACACAACCTTTTTTCCCCTTCCCAACACGCCTATTCCCCTTTCCACCAGCAGCAGGCCTTTTTCCACTCATTTTGGTGGTTAACTAATTCACAACTCTGGAGTTGTTTGCACAAAAAAACAATGGATGGTAACCGAGCAGAGCTGAGTGGCCAAACTGTGGTATTAGGCCAAAACTATTGGCTGGGTTAGATGCAGAAAAAAATATATTCAGTTTGCAACCTGATGGAGGTCAGTATAGATGGACTAATAGAGAAAGTCCGACACACTGCTACAAGGCCAAATATTTTTTCAGAGGTAGATGCAGAAAAAAATTATATTCAGTTTGCAACCTGATGGAGGTCTGTATAGATGGATTAATAGAACAAGACCCACACACAGCTAGAAGCCCAATATTTTTTCAGACGTAGATGCAGAAAAAAATATATTCAGTTTGCAACCTGATGGAGGTCAGTATAGATGGACTAATACAACAAGTCCCACACACAGCTAGAAGCCCAATATTTTTTCAGAGGTAGATGCAGAAAAAAATATATTCAGTTTGCAACCTGATGGAGGTCAGTATAGATGGACTAATACAACAAGTCCCACACACAGCTAGAAGCCCAAATATTTTTTCAGAGGTACTGTAGATGCAGATACAAATTATTTTTAATTTGCAACCTGATGGAGGTCAGTATAGATGGACTAATACAACAAGTCCCACACACAGCTAGAAGCCCAAATATTTTTTCAGAGGTACTGTAGATGCAGATAAAAATTATTTTTAATTTGCAACCTGATGGAGGTCAGTATAGATGGACTAATAGAGAAAGTCCCACACACTGCTAGAAGGCCAAATATTTTTTCAGAGCTAGATGAAGAAAAAAATTATATTCAGTTTGCAACCTGATGGAGGTCAGTATAGATGGATTAATAGAACAAGACCCACACACAGCTAGAAGCCCAATATTTTTTCAGAGGTAGATGCAGAAAAAAATATATTCAGTTTGCAACCTGATGGAGGTCAGTATAGATGGACTAATACAAGTCCCACACACAGCTAGAAGCCCAAATATTTTTTCAGAGGTACTGTAGATGCAGATAAAAATTATTTTTAATTTGCAACCTGATGGAGGTCAATATAGATGGACTAATACAACAAGTCCCACACACAGCTAGAAGCCCAAATATTTTTTCAGAGGTACTGTAGATGCAGATACAAATTATTTTTAATTTGCTACCTGATGGAGGTCAGTATAGATGGACTAATACAACAAGTCCCACACACAGCTAGAAGCCCAAATATTTTTTAAGAGGTAGATGCAGAAAAAAATATATTCAGTTTGCAACCTGATGGAGGTCAGTATAGATGGACTAATACAACAAGTCCCACACACAGCTAGAAGCCCTAATATTTTTTCAGAGGTACTGTAGATGCAGATACAAATTATTTTTAATTTGCAACCTGATGGAGGTCAGTATAGATGGACTAATACAACAAGTCCCACACACAGCTAGAAGCCCAAATATTTTTTCAGAGGTACTGTAGATGCAGATACAAATTATTTTTAATTTGCAACCTGATGGAGGTCAGTATAGATGGACTAATAGAGAAAGTCCGACACACTGCTAGAAGGCCAAATATTTTTTCAGAGCTAGATGTAGAAAAAAATTATATTCAGTTTGCAACCTGATGGAGGTCAGTATAGATGGATTAATAGAACAAGACCCACACACAGCTAGAAGCCCAAATATTTTTTCAGAGGTAGATGCAGAAAAAAATATATTCAGTTTGCAACCTGATGGAGGTCAGTATAGATGGACTAATACAACAAGTCCCACACACAGCTAGAAGCCCAAATATTTTTTCAGAGGTACTGTAGATGCAGATAAAAATTAGTTTTAATTTGCAACCTGATGGAGGTCAGTATAGATGGACTAATAGAATGATGCTATGCCCAAAAGATTTTACTTCACTAGGTGCAGTAAAAAAATTGGTATTCTATACACAGGTGGTATATCTTGCAACACAGATAGGCTACTCCACTGACTAACACACTCTGCAATAGGCCAAAAAGGATTAGCTTTGCTAGATTCAGCCAAATGCTGTGAAAAAAACTTGCACAGCACTGGCACAGACCTGCCTGGCAAAAACTGATAGGAACTGATGTAACCTAGTCCTGAAAAGGACTCCAATTACAATTAGTCTTTACTCCCATAACCTATCTATTTAAGAGCACAGACCTCCCTGATTAAAGTCGTAGGAAATGCTGTAACCTAGTCCTTAAAAGGACTGCAATCACAACTATTCCCTACTCCCAAGCTATCTGTATATTTGTGCGAAAATTGGCTTGAAATTAACAAGGTATAGCGCACACAGCAACAGCGGTGCCGTCTAACACGCAGCTGCAGCAGTGAGAAAATGGTGGCGACGGGGAAAATGGCTTGGTCTTATAGGGCAAGGACATGTGACATACACTGCCAATGACACATGCCCTTGCTTGTGTGAAAAAAAGCACTTCGCTCCGTGTGTGCGCTGCTGATAGGCTGACAGATTGCACCTCCCCACTGCAAATGCGGGAAAGAGAAAAAAAAATGGAGATCTTCATTGTTCCTGCAGAGATCCATCCCCTGCCCCTCCCCCCACCCCGCTGTACACTCAAACTGCGTATTAACATTAATTTTCATCATTACTGAGAAAAAATCCAGTTATGATTTTGGTGCACGAACAGTTATCGAACATAACCTCGAACAGCCGAATTTTTATCAAATTGTTCGTGTTCGCCGAACGGCTCGAACACCGCCCAAAACAGCTCGAATTTGAGATTGGCGAACAGTTCGAGTAGAACAACGCTCATCTCTAGTAGACATCTTAGTTTGGCTGGAACATGGTCTTTCTTCTGCAGATGTTACTGTTGCTTTACCACCTACCCCACGGACACAACCTTTTTTTCCCTTTCCAAAACGCCTATTCCCCTTTCCACCAGCAGCAGGCCTTTTGACACTCATTTTAGTGGTTAATTAATTGGCAACTCTGTAGTTTGCACAAAAAACGATGGATGGAAACCGAGCAGAGCCGAGTGGCCAAACTGTGGTACCAGCCCAAAAGGATTGGCTGGATTACATGCAGTAAAACAATTTTATTAGATACACAGGCGGTGTAGCTTGCTTCACAGGTGGGCTACTCCGCTGACTACGAGACACTTATATTAGGCCCAAAAGGATTTCCTGGGTTAGATGCAGTAAAAAATTAGAATTAGATACACAGGCGGTTTAGCTTCCTTCACAGGTGGGCTACTCCGCTGACTACAAAACACTGCTACTATGCCCAATAGGATTTACTGGGTTAGATGCAGTAAAAAATTGTTATTAGATAAACAGGTGGTGTAGCTTGCTTCAGATGGGCTACTCCACTGACTACCAGACACTGCTACTAGGCCCAAAAGGATTTCCTGGGTTAGATGCAGTAAAAAATTAGAATTAGATACACAGGCGATGTAGTTTCCTTCACAGGTGGGCCACTCCGCTGACTACCAGACACTGCTACTAGGCCCAAAAGGATTTACTGGGTTAAATGCAGTAAAAAATTGTTATTAGATACACAGGTGGTGCAGCTTGCTTCAGATGGGCTACTCCACTGACTACCAGACACTACTACTAGGCCCAAAAGGATTTACTGGGTTAAATGCAGTAAAAAATTGTTATTAGATACACAGGTGGTGCAGCTTGCTTCAGATGGGCTACTCCACTGACTACCAGACACTACTACTAGGCCCAAAAGGATTTACTGGGTTAGATGCAGTAAAAAAATGTTATTAGATACACAGGTGGTGTAGCTTGCTTCAGATGGGCTACTCCACTGACTACCAGCCACTGCTACTAGGCCCAAAAGGATTTACTGGGTTAGATGCAGTAAAAAATTGTTATTAGATTCACAGGTGGTGTAGCTTGCTTCAGATGGGCTACTCCACTGACTACGAGACACTTCTACTAGGCCCAAAAGGATTTACTGGGTTAGATGCAGTAAAAAATTAGAATTAGATACACAGGCCGTGTAGCTTCCTTCACAGGTGGGCTTCTCCCCTGACTGCCAAACACTACTACTAGGCCCAAAAAGATTTCCTGGATTAGATGCAATGTAAAATTAGAATTAGATACACAGGCAGTGTAGCTTCCTACACAGGTGGGCTACTCCGCTGACTACGAGACACTGCTACTATGCCCAAAAGGATTTACTGGGTTAGATGCAGTAAAAAGTTGTTATTAGATACACAGGTGGTGTAGCTTGCTTCAGATGGGCTACTCCACTGACTATCAGACACTGCCACTAGGCCCAAAAGGATTTACTGGGTTAGATGCAGTAAAAAATTAGAATTAGATACACAGGCGGTGTAGCTTCCTTCACAGGTGGACTACTCCGCTGACTACCAGACACTGCTACTAGGCCCAAAAAGATTTCCTGGGTTAGATGCAGTAAAAAATTTGAATTAGATACACTGGTGGTGTAGCTTTATTTACAGGTGGGCTACTCCGCTGACTACCAGACAATGCTACTAGGCCCAAAATGATTTCCTGGGTTAGATTCAGTAAAAAATTAGATTTAGATACACAGGCGGTGTGGCTTCCTTCACAGGTGGGCTACTCCACTGACTACCAGACACTGCTAATATGCCCAAAAGGATTTACTGGGATAGATGCAGTAAAAAATTGTTATTAGATACACAGGTGGTTAAGCTTGCTTCAGATGGGCTACTCCACTGACTACTAGACACTGCTACTAGGCCCAAAAGGATTTCCTGGGTTAGATGCAGTAAAAAATTAGAATTAGATACACAGGCGGTGTAGTTTCCTTCACAGGTGGGCCACTCCGCTGACTACCAGACACAGCTACTATGCCCAAAAGGATTTACTGGGTTAAATGCAGTAAAAAGTTTATATTAGATACACAGGTGGTGCAGCTTGCTTCAGATGGGCTACTCCACTGACTACCAGACACTGCTACTAGGCCCAAAAGGATTTCCTGGGTTAGATGCAGTAAAAAATTAGAATTAGATACACACGCGGTGTAGCTTGCTTCATAGGTGGGCTACTCCACTGACTACGAGACACTGCTACTAGGCCCAAAAAGATTTCCTGGGTTATATGCAGTAAAAAATTAGAATTAGATACACAGGCGGTGTAACTTCCTTCACAGATGGGCTACTCCGCTGACTACCAGACACTGTTACTAGGCCCAAAAAGATTTCCTGGGTTAGATGCAGTAAAAAATTGTTATTAGATACACAGGTGGTGTAGCTTGCTTCAGATGGGCTACTCCACTGACTATCAGACACTGCTACTAGGCCCAAAAGGATTTACTGGGTTAGATGCAGTAAAAAATTGTTATTAGATACACAGGTGGTGCAGCTTGCTTCAGATGGGCTACTCCACTGACTACGAGACACTGCTACTAGGACCAAAAGGATTTCCTGGGTTAGATGCAGTAAAAAATTAGAATTAGATACACAGGTGGTGTAGTTTCCTTCACAGGTGGGCCACTCCGCTGACTACCAGACACTGCTACTAGGCCCAAAAGGATTTACTGGGCTAAATGCAGTAAAAAATTGTTATTAGATACACAGATGGTGTAGCTTGCTTCAGATGGGCTACTCCACTGACTACCAGACACTGCTACTAGGCCCAAAATGATTTACTGGGTTAGATGCAGTAAAAAATTAGAATTAGATACACAGGCGGTGTAGCTTCCTTCACAGGTGCGCTACTCCGCTGACTATGAGACACTGCTACTAGGCCCAAAAGGATTTCCTGGGTTACATGCAGTAAAAAATTAGAATTAGATACACAGGCGGTGTAGCTTCCTTCACAGGTGGGCTACTCCGCCGACTACCAGACACTGCTAATATGCCCAAAAGGATTTACTGGGTTAAATGTAGTAAAAAATTGTTATTAGATACACAGGTGGTGTAGCTTGCTTCAGATGGGCTACTCCACTGACTACCAGACACTGCTACTAGGCCCAAAAGGATTGGCTGGCTTAGATGCAGTAAAAAATTGGTATTAGATATACAGTAAGTGTAGCTTGCAACACAGATAGGCTACTCCAATGACTAAAAGACACTGCTACAGGCCCAAAAGGATTGGCTAAGCTACATTTCGCCAAATGCTGTGAAAAACACTTGCACAGCACTGGTACAGACCTGCCTGGCAAAAAGTTCTAGACACTGCTGTAACCTAGCCCTCAAAAGGGCTGCAATTAGAACTAGTCCCTACTCCCTAAACCTATCTCTCTATGGAACTGGAAATTCGCTCGCAATTCACAGTTATACTGTATAGCGCCCACAGCAGCAGCGGTGCCGTCCAACACTCAGCTGCAGCAGTGAGAAAATGGTGGCGACGGGGAAAATGGCTGGGTCTTATAGGGCAAGGACATGCGACATACACAGCCAATGACACATGCCCTTGCTTGTGTGAAAAAAAAGCACTTCGCTGCGTGTGTGCGCTGCTGATAGGCTGACAGACTGCACCGCCCCACTGTAAATGCGGGAAAGAAAAAAAAATGGAGATCGGAATTATTTCTGCAGAGACCCATCCCCTGCCCCTCCCCCCGCCCACTCTACACTGAAACTGTCTATTAACATTGATTCACAGTATTACTGTGAAAAAATCCAGTTACGCTTTTGGTGCACGAACAGTTATCGAACATAACCTCGAACAGCCAAATTTTTTGCAAATCGTTCGAGTTCATCGAACGACTCGAACACCGCCCAAAACAACTTCAATTTGAGATTGGCGAACAGTTCGAGTCGAACATCGCTCATCTCTAATCCTAAGTCATATGATAAGGCTTGTTAAAGGGTCACTATTGACTTTTAAGATTGCTACTTTCTGTAGGTGGCACTAGAGTTCTGGTCCTCTTCCTCTCTGAAGAGACAATTTATATATTTCCCGGAGGAGCAATGCGGCTTTAAAAGTCTCCTCACCTTGACATGCTTAACTTGTCTCTCTCCGCAAGGAGAAATGTTACCTCTTATCACATATTTGACAGAAATTAGTCAAAGTTTAAAAAATTTACTGATTTAATGTGTCCATTCGCAGTTTCTCTGTAGCTTCTGAATGTAAGATTTAGTGGTGGGACTATTTCCATCCATTTCTGGGTGCTTCTTGTGGTATGTTTGGGGTCATTGTCCTGCTGGAAGACCCCTGACCTAGGAAGCAACCCCAACTTTATGACACTGAGCACTATATTGCAACCCAAAATCCTATGGGAATCTTAACATTTCATGATGCCTTGCACATAGTCAAGGCACCCTGTGCCAGAGGCAACAACACAACTCCTAAATATCTTTTAACCTCTACCATATTTGACTGTAAGTGCTGTGTTCTTTTATTTGTAAGCCTCATTCTAATTACAGTAAATAGTTGAATGATGTGCTTTACCATAAAGCTTTATCTTGGTCTCATCTGTTTCCAAGACGCCTGCTGGCCCTCTAAAAATAGTGGCGGCCGCCTGCTGGCATTCTATAAATTGTGAGGGCCGCCTGCTGGACATCCATAAATTGTGAGGGCTGCCTGATCGACATCCAAATTTCAAACTTTATAGAATGTATATGAAAAAGAAAATGTGACCACCTCAGATGGACACATTATATTGCAGTAGCAATATGCGGCAATGCAAAACGTAGCTGGTTGATGACCCACTAACAATAGTAAGGGCCGCATGATGGCCCTGTTAAAATAGGCTTTGTGACTTTCAGAGTCCCTCCTTCATAAATGAAACAGGATGTGTCTGATCATGTCTCACACACCACATGCCAAGATAAGGTAGTAAAATGTTAAAATTACATTTACTGGTGAATGTATTTTTCACCATTGAAAGCAATGCGATAGTGCAAAAATGCATCAAAAACCCTATGTGTGAACATAGCCCAAGGTGTGGAGGAGAATTTTTTTTTGGGGGGGTTATTTATTTGGCCTTATATACAAGTCATGACCCTGGAAAGAATGTTTCTTAACATTTCTTCCAGGAAAATCCATTTTACCTTCGTTTTTTTATGTTTTATTGTCAGTCTGTAAAAGTGGCGTAATACTCTGACAACATTGTTCACAGATATGCTATGGGTCAGCGACGAAGTGTGAATAAGTTTGAACACACAACTGGCAGACTTTAAATAGAGTATAATTGTCACGTTGCCAAAAATGTCAGGATTATTATCGCAGTAATAATTATCCACCTGACATGCTGGACAAGTTTCTCTGCTTCCACTATACAGCAATGCTATTCAAATCAACCAAATCTGGCTGTATGCCGCTAACAAGCAAATGAAGCAGTAAAAATGGCGTATTATATTGATTTTCACCAAAATTATCAGGGTTAAGCGCAAAGAGATTATTAGTAGTGATGGGGAAGCACTAAAATGCTTGTGTGCTCGTTGCTCGAGTCAAGCACATTGGAATACTCGGGTGCTCGACCCGAGCAACGAGCCCAATGTAAGTCTATGGAAATCTTGAGTATTTTTCAGGCGGCTCCCCTCGGCGGTTTGCAGAGGGCCTAAAAATTGCCCAAGTCGATGGGAACAATGCTCAAATAGCATGGGAACAGCATGGGGAAGACCCCTGGAAGCATTTCTGACTCCCAGGTCACTGCTGTCAACAATGTTGTCAGAGGTATTACGCCACTCACAATAAAACATACAAAAAAGTAACCAAAATGTATTTTCCTGGGAAATATGTTAAGGAACATTCTTTCCAGGGTAATGACTTGTATATAAGGCAAAATAAATAACCAAAACCAAAAATTCTCCTCAACGCCATAGGCTATGTTCACACGTAGCGTTTTTGATACGTTTTTGTATTGCTTTCAACCGTGACAAATGCATTCACTGGGAAATTTCATTTTAACATTTTACAACCTTATCTGGCCATGTGGTGTTTGAGACAAGATCAGACACATCCTGTTTCATTTATGAAGGAGGGACTCTGAAAGTCACAAAGCCTATTTTTATAGGGCCATCAGGTGGCCTTTACTATTCTTAAAGGGTCAGCAGTCGGCCCTCACTATTCTTAGAGAGCCATCAGCCGGCTATGCTTTGTTGTTCCCATTACTAAAGAGTGGGTCTCCTTTACAGTTATTGTGTATGCAGTGAGTGTCAGGGCTGCCCAAAATTTGGACGCACCCCAATACACCTTTGAAAATTTGGACGCACCCCAACACCTCTTTGAAGAGACTTAGAGGAGGGCCTCCTGAAAAAAAAGTTCCCATTATTAGGAAGTGGGTCTCCCATACTGTTTGCATATGCAGTGAATGCAAGGGCTGCCAAAAATTGGGAAGCACTAAAATACCGCTTGGAAGAGATGAAGAGGGCCTCATAAAAAAATGTTCCTATTACGAAGTGGGTCTCCCATATTGTTGGCCTATGGAGTGAATCCAAGGGCTGAAAAAAAAATTGGGAGGCACTCCAATGCCCCTTGGAAGAGATATGGAGGAGGGCCTCATAAAAAAATGTTCCCATTAGAAATGAGTGGGTCCCCTATACTTGTAATGCCCATGCACTAAGTGTATGGGCTGACAAACATTTACCCCTGGGGGGTATACATGAACATACTGTATAAAAAATTGTTTTTATGGCCATCATAAACACCCTTTTAAAAAATTATGTGGGTGTTGCATCACGGACCACGATCACCCTGGTGATATGGTGGTGAAGGATGAGGATGATGAGAAGGAGGAGGACAAAAGCAAATAGCCAAAATCAGGAAGCCTATACCCATGTGTGAGTGTGAAAAGGTGCATGGGAATACACTTCCCAAAAAAAGACACTGGATTTGAGTTTATGTTACGCTGGTATCATTCGGTGGTGTCGAGAATTCTGGCCCAATCCAGCTCTTGTTCATTTTTATAAGAGTCAGCCTGTCAGCATTTTCAGTTGACAGGCGGATGCGCTCAGTTATAATTCCACCAGCGGCACTAAAACCCGCTCTGATAAAACACTAGTGGCAGGTCAGGCCAGGACCTCTAAGGCATAGAGAGACAGTTCATTCCACATATCCAGCTTGGATACCCAATAATTATAAGGCATAGAGGAATCACGGAGGACGTTGGTACGGTCGGCAAGGTACTCCCTCAGCATCTTCCCAAACTTTGCACTCCTTGTGAGAGTACCCCGTGCCTCAGGGCCTGTGCATTGGGAGGGGCTGAGAAAATTCTCCCAGAACTTTGACAGTGTTCCCCTGCCTCTGCTGGATTGGAGTTGTGTCTCTCTCGCCTGTAGTCCTTGGTTGTCCAATGAACTGTGACCTCTGCCGCCAGCATTTTCAGATGGGAATTTTTTTAATAGTTCCGCAACAAGGGCCTTCTGGTACTGCCCCATTTTTGTAGACCTGTCCGCCTCAGGAATAAGAGATATAAGTTCTCCTTGTAGCGTGGGTCTATAAGTGTCACCAATCAGTAATGGCTGTCACCCAAAATTTTGAGAACACGAGGGTCATGGTAAAGGCAGCGTAAAATAAACTCAGCCATGTGTGCCAGACTGCTAACAAGCAGTCTGGCACCAAGAGGACGACTGACCATGCTCTCCTCCTCCTCCTCTCTGTCCTCAGGCCATCCACGCTGAACAAACGGTATGACAGCTGTGCAGGTAGTACTGTCTATAGACCATGAAACTAGCTTCTGTCCTTCCTCCTCCTCCTCTTCCTCATTGTCACCCAATCCACGTTGGGATGAGATGAGGCTGTGCTGTGTGGAATCACTCTGTATGGTTCCTTGCTCCATCTCATCGTGCTCCGCCTGCAATGCATCCTCTTTGATTGTGAACAGAGAGCGTTTCAGAAGACAGAGAAGCGGGATGGTGACGCTAATTATGACATCATCGCCGCTCACCATCTTGGTGGAGTCCTCAAAGTTTAGGAGGATGGTACATATGTCTGATATCCATGTCCACTCATGAGGTCTTATGTGTGGAGTCTGAACTGCATACTGATGGCCTTGTTGATGCTGGTAGTCAACAACTTCCCTCTTCTGCTCACAAATCCTTCCCAACATCTGAAGTGTAGAGTTTCAACGCATGGCGACATCACACACCAGTCTGTGAGCCGGAAGCTGCAAACGCTGCTGAAACACGGCAAGGGCGGCGGAAGCTGTAGGTGACTTTCTAAAATGGAAACACAGCTGGCGTACTTTAACAAGCAGATCCCGGCAGCTCCGGGTAGGATTTGAGAAACCGCTGAACCACGAGGTTAAGCACATGGGCCAGGCATGGTACGTGTGTGAACTTTCCTTGCCTCAGGGCCGCCACCAGGTTTCGGCCATTGTCACACACGATCATGCCTGGCTGTAGGTTCAGTGGTGTGAGCCACAGATCTGCCTGCTCTTTCAGAGCTGTCCATAACTCTTCAGCATTGTGCGGTTTGTCACCTAAGCATATTAGCTTCAGCACAGCCTGTTGCCGCTTGGCCGTGGCAGTGCTGCAGTGCTTCCAGCTTGTGACTGATGTGGTCATTTTGGAGATGCAGGCTGAAGAGGAGGAGGAGGCTGAGGAGGATGAGGTGCAGGAGCTGTAGACTGTGGTGGCTGACAAACAAAAAAATTCTTACCTTATCACTCCTAAACACTTTTTGCATAATAATTTGGAACACAGTGTACATGTGCTTTTCCACAAAACACCAGTGGTTCACGTAGTGAATCTTACAGTTCTAACTTGTCAACCATGGTCTGTATGGAGTTGTTCAATAAAGGGCCCAAAATTAAGATAACATAGACGGGAGAGGTCTCTATGAATAGGAATTCCTAAGTATTTGATACCCTGTGATGGCCAGGCAAAGGGAAAGTTGGACAGGATGGAATCCTGTATGGATTTGGGGAGGGAGACATCGAGGGCCTCAGACTTCGCTGCATTGATTTTAAAATTTGACCATGTAACAAAGTGATCTATTTCAGCCATAACAGCAGGGATGGATATATGTGATTGAGTGATATATACTAGGACATCATCAGCAAATGCAGAGCACTTGTACTTGGTGCCTCCCACCTCAATCCACCTAATATTGGGGTTATGGTGAATTGATGAGAGCAGGTGCTCCGTCACTAGGATTTATAAGAGAGGGGACAGAGGACATCCCTGCCTTGTCCCATTTGTGATTATGAAAGGTGATGAAAATGTTCTGACGTGCCCCCTGGGCCTTGGGACACCTGGAGCCGGACCCTTTTTGGTGGATGCTTGTGGCAGTAGTCTCCGTGGCGGCGACGCGGTTCCGTGGCTCAGGGTGGTCAAACCAGTGGCGGAACTATTTATGTGGTTTTGATGTTTAAATGTCCGACTACGCCACCCGTGGTTTACGGTCAAAGTGAACCGCCGCTGCAGGGCAGACCACTGAGGCTGGTGTTGTGGGTGCAGTAGAGCGTAGTATAACTCCCCACGGGAAGAGTATAGCCTCAGGGCAGTGTATGCAGAGGATGGGGGTGATGGTGCAGGGCAGCAGCAGTAATGACACGGAGTCAGTGATGCAGTCCAGGGCCTTTACTCACAGTTCTTATTATCCAGGCCACTTCTGCAGGTAACGGCTGCCCACGTCGTACTGTGCTCACCTGGTGAGGGGCTCAGACAACTCCCAGATAACTTTGGAGCGCTTCACAGGACCCCCTTTGTGTGTCCTTTGTATGGCCTTTCTTACCAACGCTTCTGTCCGGCTGCCTCGGGCCTCCTCTTGGTGAACTTGGCGCCAGTTTCCCTGACCCTATGTGGTGCCTTCCTAGCGGGTGTAGCGAGGGGCTGCGCCACATAAAATGTCACAGCCTCCGGTTTGTAGCAGAGGGTCTTTCCCGCCTCCCCTAGTTTCGGGGACTGGTCTACCCCCTTTGGCCTGACCCCTCCACGCAGGTGGATTCGGGCGTGCGGTGGCGACTCGCCCGTCCGCACCCCTGGGATCCCTTCATTCCTTGTTCCTGGAGCCTTCTCCGCTCCTCTTCCTTCCTTCTTCCTCTTCCAGGCCTGGGCCTCTGTTACTATGCCCGCCTCCGGAGCAGAGCTCATGCTGAGCCCCTGCTCCCTGTCACTTCTGCTCAGACTTCTCTGCACTGAACTAAGATGGTGCCCACCTTTTATACTCCCTTCTCAATGCACCCAGGAACTGCTTCCTCCCTGCTCCTGCACTACAGGGTTCCCCTTCCTCAGTGTTCCCTCCCCCCACTCCAGCCAGGGACAGGGACTGTCGTGCCCATCTCAGGGGCATATTGGTCGCCCTGCCCCACGGCAATGTGGTGTAATGCATGCAGGTGTCGGGGTCCTGATCCACACTCCATCCTTACCTGAGAGTGAGATATCACACCTCTGGGTGAGGTGCAATACCTCTGCAGCAAGCGAGCCCTCGGGGTGCTACAGTTCCATTTATCTTCAGCCTAGGTGACGCATTGCGATACAGGGCCGTGATTTTGGCTATAAAAGGGTCCCCTAGACCCCTACCCCAAACTTTTTAAGAGAATAATATATGTCGTGCCAGGAGACTCTATGGAATGCTTTCTCAGCATCCAACGAGAGTATCTAATTACAAATTTTTAACTGCATCTAGTCCAGGAAATACTTTGTGCCTAGTAGCAGTGTCTGCTAGTCAGCGGATTATCCCAGCTGTTAAGCAAGCTACACCACCTGTAGTTTGGACACTTAATTTTTTCAAAGGAAATGCTTCGGAATACTCAGTGAAGAGCATCAGGAGGCACCCCAAGGCATAGGGGCTGGGACTGGCGGTAGGACGCCTTGCGGTGGAACGCCGAGCTCGATCCTTATAAAAGCTTTTTAACTGCAGCAGCTTTAGTGGACGCTACTGGAGCTGGAATTACGCGGCTGCTGGCATGAGACTTGCCCTCCAATAGATCCTTGTAAAAGGATTTAAAGTGTATTCATTCAAATTAGAGAGACAATTTAAATTAAAAAGCTTAGATCTGCCTCCACCACAGGGGGGCTCGCTCGACCCACCAGCGGACAGGCACCAGTATTGGGAGAGGGGGGCTGGCCGTCACGGTCCACCGCGGCTCTGGCACAAACCCGGCGACACGGAGGTGGCACGGGCAGGAACGGACTGGCCATGTTGGCTTCTCACTTTCTGGGTTTTAGAAGGGCATGACATGCCTATATCTGTGTCTCCCCCTCCTTTTACTCCTCCACCTCTTTTCTTTTCGTATGACTATATGTACTTGTCACTTTTCCATGTGTTAGTTATGTCTTCTGAGCAGTTTGTCAGCTTTTGGACACCTTTGAAGGTGTTTTCTATGTGTTTCTATGTGTTTTTGTTTGCCTGCCATTGGTTTTAACGGTGTTCGACGAACAGTTCGACGAACAGTTCGGCGAACCGAACCGAACTCGAACACTACGGGGGTGGCTCAACACTAGTTAAAATCAAACAAAATTTGTCATAGTTCACAAATCTTAAATAAACACACAAAACAGTGGAAGAAAACATAGAGAGAACTCCAAGTATGAACACTCGCCTAAGGAAACCGTAAACTTACCTGATCTTTCGTCTCGTACCCTAACATCTGACCAAGTCAAACTTTTATCATATGGACTCCATTTTGTTCCTGCAAAGAATTTTGATTTATTTTCCACAAGTTTGGATATCAATCGCTTCATAGGTAACATCACTATCAAGAAGCATTTTGGGAATGAGGAAAATGAGAGTGACATTATCCAACAAACTAACACGCATAATTCTTTTCGGGGTTTTGATTTCCATGAAGAAATTACGGTGTTAGATTTGGAAAGATTGGACACTGAAACTAATCCTGGAAACATCAACTAAGTGACTAATTTCAAACCAAAAAGACCCTATTTCTATCCTGTTCCGAACGTTTGGACCGTTTTCAGGATCTTATTGAAAAAGACCTTAAAACTTTACGTGCCAATATTTCTACCAATCCAATCCAATTCTAACTTTACTCCTAAACTACGAAAAGCTTTGTCTGAATTAACACATATGACTGATATCATTGTCAAGATGTCGGACAAGGGTTGCATGGTGATTATTATGGATGTTGATGTATACAGAACACAAATTTTGGTCATGCTCTGCGATTCCACTACCTATTCCAAACTTCCATCCAATCCTACTGTGAACTTTTCTAAATTGGCTGCCGATTTAATTTATGAGGGTTTTTCATACAACATTTTTTCTAAAAAAAACAGGTTGACTATTTGATTGTAGAGAATCCAGTTACTCCTACATTACATGCACTTTCTAAGGTGCATAAAGGTACTTTTCCTCCACCGATGAGACCCGTTATTACTGGCATCGACTCAGCTAATAAACATCTCAGTGAATGGCTGGATTCTGTACTACAACTTTTAGTCCAATGTATTATACCTGTGGAGATAATTTGGAACAAATGTCTGAGAAAAAATGGCTGGATGGTTATACATGGATCAGCTGTGATGCTGTTTCCCTTTATACATCCATCCCTCAAAATATTGCCATAGAAGCACTTATCTTCCACTTAAAAAGAAGTTCTTACTCTGAAATTTTACAGCAATTTATTGTAAAGATAACAGTTTTTCTTATGACACACAATTTCTTTCTTTTTTTTATAGAAATTATTATTTGCAGCACAAGGGAGTTTCAATGGGAGCCAATTTCTCCCCATTAGCTATTTTGGTTATGTCTTATTAGGAATTGAGATATCTTTATTCTGAACTGAACCCTTTTTCTGTTTGTATTGTTTGGTATGGCAGATACATTGACAATATGCTTCTTATTTGGAGCGATGTATCTACCATACCTTCTTACATTGAATATATCAATTCTAATCCCTTTAACCCACAATTTACATATTTACATAATCAGATATTACTTTCCTATATCTGCAGCTGTCAGTTATTCCTAATAAATTAATATGTACGGTACTTCAATGTTTTGCAAACTCTTGTCAGGCAATAACATCCTACACACAGCAAGTTGCCATCCGAAACATGTCACCAGTGTCGTACTGGGGAGCCAAGGGCCCACCAGTAACATCAACTCCAGGGTGCCACTTTTCAGCTACATGCAAATGTGACTTTTTTCTCATTCACAAATTTCTATAGCAATAAAATGGGTTGAATGTTGAATACAAAAAGATGCTGCCTTTGTCTGTACATAGTGAATCAAGTATATTGTGCCAAGTACTGCTCATATAAGAGGGTGGTGACCACTCCTGCACACAAGCCCACCAGAAGATTCTCCTGTTCTCCTGTGGCTTAGTCCAAGCCTGCATGTCACCAAAGCAATTTTAGTAGATGAATTCATGAGAATTACTAGAAATTGTAGTGATCCTGCTGATGCAGCACATGAAATTGACAAATCATGTGGCAGGTTATGGGATTGTGGTTATCCCAAATGGATGATCAAAAGAGGTAGGGGTATTGTTAGAAAGAAAAAATAA
This sequence comes from Phyllobates terribilis, assembly GCF_046119375.1. Lineage (NCBI taxonomy): Eukaryota > Metazoa > Chordata > Amphibia > Anura > Dendrobatidae > Phyllobates > Phyllobates terribilis. Next base: position 186,776,852 of record NW_027362761.1, read on the forward strand.
ATTGGATCTAATCAATTATAATGGGTCCCAAACTTAAAAAGATAATTCTAAATGTTCTAAACCGGTATTATCACTCCAGTATAGTTTCCAATTTTCTCTCACGAAAAATATTGTCAACAAATATTTACCCATATTACTTGAAAATTACATTTTACCCTCATTATTACAGGATGGTTGTTATATTGTAGCCAAAAAGGCTCATTCGTTGGGAAACATCATTTCACCAATTTTTTTCCAGGTGTTAATGTTCGGAATAAAACGTGGCTAGATTTCAAGGGTTTTTACAAGCGCAGGGCGCAAAAATGTAATTCATTAATTGCAATTCTGTAAATGTAATATACACAATCAGATGTTCCATATGTCAGAAAATATATATTGGTTGCATGACACAGTAATTAAAAATTGTATTAATGAACATTTCAATAATATAACCAACACGAATAATTTAAATCACAGCGATTCTTCAGCAGCTAGACATTTTATCTCTCACCACCTGCGACAGGTCACTTCTTTCCAAGCCTTCGGCATAGAGAAGGTTAATAGACTGGCACGGGGAGGTGATGTTAGAAGACTACTGAAGCATTCTGGATATTCAGTCTTTGTTCTAGGGTTCCTGATGGCTTGAACTTAATAGATAATAGATAATGTACCATTACTAAGGTATATATAACTATTCTCTACTTGGAGTTTTTTCTGTGTAGATTGTTCACAAACTTGCTGATTTTAACATTCACCTTTTCTGTTATTTTAATCAGTGTATTACCTACCACAAGTGTTTCCCTTTGTAACTTATAACCATTGGTTGTTTGAGAATATATAGGGCTGCTGGGAAATATTTCCCATTAAGCTTTGACAAAAAACGCAGGATAACGTTTGAAACATGTCACTTTTGCGCTCCATCTTCCATCCACGTCTTTCTAGCTTTTTAATAATACTTTAATAACGGAAGAAAAAAGTTTTTTAACCTGTATCTAGGAGCTGGACCAAGCCTGCCTTTCTCTCTCTTCATGTTCACATGTATAGCCCGAACGTGGTTCCATGCTCACTGGACTCCCATGATCTAGCACTGAGCTGGCTTCCTTTTTTTTGTTTTTCTCGTGATAATAATGCTTGGACTCGCTCTTGATGGTTTAATCCCTTTACACCCCAACTCTGTTTTCACGTTAATAACCAGGCTAGTTTTTACAATTCTGACCCACTGTCATTTTATGAGGTAACAGCCCTGGAACGCTTCAATGGATCCCACTGATTCTGACAGTGTTTTTTCATGACATATTGTTCTTCATGATAGTGATAACATTTCTTCGATGTGACTTGCATTTATTTGTGGAAAAAAAAAACAGAAATTTGGTGAAAATTTTCAATTTTCAAACTTTTAATTCTCATGCCCTTAAATGATAGATATATGTCACGCAAAATAGTTAATGAATAAAATTTCCCACATGTCTACTTTACATCAGCAAAGTTTTTTAAACTAAATTTTTTTTGTTAGGAAGTTATAATGGTTAAAAATTGACCATCGATTTACAACAAAATTAATAAAACCATTTTTTTAGGGACCACATCACATTTGAAGTGACTTTGAGACGTCTATATGACAGAAAATACCCAAAAGTGACACCATTTTAAAAACTGCACCCCTCAAAATGGTCAAAACCACATTCAAGCAGTTTATTAACCCTTCGGGTGCTTCACAAAAATGTTACTTTAGCCCCAATTTTTTTTATTTTTCCAAGGGTAACAGGAAAAAATGGACCACAAAAGTTGTTGTGCAATGTCTCCTGAGTATGCTGATACCCTATATGTGGGGGAAAACCATTGTTTGGACACACGACAAGGTTTGGAAATGAAGAAGCACCGTTTGACTTTTTGAACGCAAAATTGGCTGGAATTGAGAGCGGACGCCATGTTGCATTTGGAGAGCCCCTGATGGGCCTAAACAGAGGAAACAGGAAACCCTCCCCCACAAGTGACCCCATTTTGGAAACTAGACCCCTCAAAGAACTTATATAGATGTGTAGTGAGCACTTTGAACCCCCAAGTGCTTCACAGAAGTTTATAACAAAGAGCGTGAAAATAAAAAATCACATTTTTTCCACAAAAATTATCTTTTAGCCCCATATGTGGGGGAAAACCACTGTTTGGGCACACTACAAGGCTCGGAAGGGAAGGAGAAACGTTTGACTTTTTGAAAGCAAAATTGGCTGGAATTGAGAGTGGAGGCCATGTCGCGTTTGGAGAGCCCCTGATGTACCTAAACAGTGGAAACCCCCCACAAGTGAACACATTTTAGAAACTAGACCCCCAAAGAAATTTATATAGATGTTTAGTGAGCACCTTGAACCCCCAGGTGCTTCACAGAAAATTATAATGTTGACTTGTGAAAATAAAAAAAATAACATTTTTCCACAAAAATGTTATTTTAGCCCCAAAATTTTTATTTTCACAAGGGTAGCAGGAAAAAATGGACCTCAAAATCTGTTGTGCAATATCTCCTGAGTATGCTGATACCCCATATGTGGGAGAAAACTATTGTTTGGGCGCATGTCAGGGCTCGGAAGGGAAGCAGTGACATTTTGGAATGCAGACTTTGATGGAATGGTCTGCGGGCATCATGTCGCATTTACAGAGCCCCTGATGTTCCTAAAAAAGTGGAAATTTCCCACTAGTGACCCTATTTTAGAACTGATCTACTGTTTGCTGGTATGTGAATTTTTTATAGTGTAGCGGCACACGTGAGTTGTGTAGAGTGCATCAGGTTGGTATACGTGAGTTGTGTAATGTACGTCAAGTTGTCATATTTAGTTGTATAGTGTTTGTCAGGTTGGCATACGTGAGTTGTGCCAGTCAAAAATGAATTTTGTAGTCCATGGTTGTGTGGTACAGTCTGAAGCATTCTTTTATACACAGGCCCGGTTTATCAGGGCAAGTGTCGCATTGATAAGTGGTGTGCTTACTTATCCCCCTTCTGTAACACACTCGGCACCTCTTTTGTGACCTTCCTTTTTTGTGATTTGAGGGACCTTCCCCGGGAACTGTTGGCCTGGTACAATATGAGCACCTTCAGTTCCGGAAGTACTGGGACTCGCTCCTTCCTGACTGCCAAATATCAGAGTCTTGATCACTACCTCTTGGAACTGAAGGTACAACGTAGCGGTCTGGCCTGAAAATCGTGATAGCATGAAAGTGTTGTGCATTGCCATCTGTACGATGTGTATGGCCAGCTTCTTGTACCACACCTTGGCCTTTCTCAAGCCACTGTACAGCTAGAGGACTTGATCAGAGAGATCAACTCCCCCCATGTTCTTGTTGTACCCCAGTACACAGTGTAGTTTGTGGACCTGTGTAGGGGTACCTCATACAGTGCTGGGGTGCTGCCATTACCATGTATGGTGGTCAAGAAAAGGACATCCCTCTTCTCCTTGTACTTGACCACCAGCATGTTGTTGCGACATTGGGCTCTGCTCTCACCCCTTCTGAGCAGCTGCCCAATAGTACAGTAATGCAGGCTATGGTAGCTCGTGCAGAGAGGGACTTGAAGAGTGGGATGTTGGTAGAAAAGTTATCTATGTAGAGGTGATAACCTTGATCCAGCAGTGGGGGCACCAAATTCCACACAGTTTTCCCACTCACTCCCAGAATAGGGGGGTATTCAGGGGGTTTAATCCGGGATTCCTTCCTTTTATAAACCCTAAACTTGTGGGTGTACCCTGAAGTATTCTCACAGTTTGTACAGCTTAATTCTGTACCTGGCCCTCTTACTGGGCAGGTACTGCCGGAATTTGAGTCTCCCCTTAAAATGGATTAGGGACTCATCCACACAGATGTCCCTTTGAGGCACGTACACCTCAGCAAACTTGCTGAAGTGCTCAATGACCGGCCGAACTTTGAAAAGACTGTCAAAGTTGGGGTCATCTCGGGGAGGACATTGTGCATTATGATTGTAATGCAAACATTTTTGGATGGCCTCAAAACGTTTACAGGTCATACCATTCAGAACAGTGGAGTGTGGTATAAAACATGAATACTCCAGTATTGCCAAAGTTCTGGCTTCTTCTGTATCCTCAGGTGAAGGACCAGGCCCCAACATGTCATCATTTCTGCTCTGTCTGTAGGGGTCCAGTTAGAAAATCATGAAGAGTGGTTTTGTGCCAAAAATTGCTGAGCGTACAAATTTGTTTGGCGCACCATGAGGTTTACAAAATCCTCAGAGAAAAAGACTTTGAAAAAGTACATTTCTGTGAGGCCGGTGGTGTGAAATTTGATTCCTGATTGCGCCGCAAAATCAGGAATCAATGGCTCATAATCTTCAGGGGGTGAGGTCCATACGGGGTCTGTAACAATAGGCGCTGGTTATGTTTCTGTCCTGGGATGTCTGCGTGTCGGTTCAGTATTGCTTGAGGAAGAGGAGGAAAAATAAAGGAAGGTGGGATCCTCTCCCTCACTGTCAGTGTCAGAGGCAAGGAAAGCATATGCCTCCTCAGCTGAATACCGGGTTTTGGACGAGCGGGAAGACATTTTTTTTTTATGTACTGTATGTGGTGTTTGTGTGAGTACCAAATGTTATTCACTTGTGTGTGTGTGTGTGTGTGAAAGTGCTTGATGTAATTTTTTATTTTTATTTTGAAAAGAAAAAGCTAAAAGAAAAAAAGCAACAAGCGGAGTTTGATCACTGATGTGCATCAGTGATCAGCGCTCGACGGATGTAGGACGGCCTCACAGATTATTTTTTTCCGTGCTGACACTAACTCAATTCAGTAAAAATACCGTAGTAGACGACGATTACTATGGTATATTTTTACTCTTTACTAACTCGAACTCAATTCAGTAAAAAATACTGTATTAGATGACAATTACTAAGGTATATTTTAACTCTTTACTAACTAATCATTTAAGTACAAAATGCCGTAGTAGACGATTAATTACAGTATATTTTTACTGTCCCTAATCTAATCCAAATTATTTTTGGGGATTTTTTTTCCAGAAAAAACAACCGGAGACAGTGATGTTTGTCACCGAGCAGCGCTTGGCGGCTGTAGAATGCATGCACAGATGTTGTGCAAAAAGGGGATAAAAAAAAAAATAGGGGTCACTGATCAACGCTCGGCAGCTGATGGATGCATGCATGGAGGTGGTGCAAAGGGGGGGGGATGGATAGGGACAAAGAAAGTCTTGGAAAACAGCAAGCACAGACATTGATCAGTGATTTGTTTCAGTGATCAGCGCTTGACTGCTGCAGGATGCACGAAAAAAAAAAAAACTACTAAAAATCAAGCAATCAAGTAATGATCAGCGATCAAGTACTGATCAGCGCTTGGTGACAAAGGGGTGGGCAGGGGGGAGAGGGGTGAAAGGGGAGGACAGGGAGAGGGAAGGGGGATTGGGGTGGATGAGGAGAGATCTATGTCATCGTCGATCGCACCAATCAGAGATGGCTTAGGTGAGCCTGGTGTTGCCAGGCACCAGCCTGTGATTGGTGCTCTTACAACACCGATCTTAGGCTGGACATCAGTGTTTCAGGCAATCTGATTGCCTGACAATACTGAGAAATGCTGCGATTGGCTGTTCAGAAGCCAATCACAGAGATCGTAGTTGCGGGAGGGCGTCGCCACCCCCTTTGGATGCTGCCGCCATCTACCCTGAGATAAGATGGCGCCTATATGTTGGTTAGTCCCTGAAACCAATTATCCATGTTGATACTGATAAATATTTCTTGTGTAGCAGGATGTGCTGTGTTGAATTTAAGCTATTAGTATATCTCCAATTATAACACCACTCATATGAACTTTCGCTGTGAGATTAAGGATTTACTCTTGGCAATAAATTTAATGTTAGTTTAATACAAAGTTGGGTTGATACATGTAACTTTTTTTCTTGTTTTCATTCGTTATTGAATTCCAAAAGTTATAATTTTTTTTTTCAGTCATGAGCTGTAAAAGGACTTGTTTTATGTGGGATGCAAGCAGTGTCATAGCCTGAAACTTGTGTGCCCCAATGCAAAATATCCAACAGGACTCCCAATCACAAAAAGTCTTTAATCTTAATTATCTTTTCATATGGGCAAAAGGGACCTTTTGGGCTCCATTAATCTTTAGGGTCCGGATGTGATTATGTGACACCCCTGGGGTCTGGTTGCCACAGTAATAGAAATATTATGTCTGAGAGCAAGTGGGAGGTTTCTCTGGTCAGGAGCCCTAAGCATGCAACACGGCCCACCCAGACCTGGGAGGGGAGGAATCTGCCCTTATAAACTGGGTCTGGGGCGGGATTAAGAGTGAAGTCCCAGACAGAGACGCAGTCAGGTCTGGAGGACAGCAGACACAGGGAAAGGAAGACCTAGGAGCTCTGTAGGAACAGTAGCTGAATACCAGGGGCTGGAGCTGAGCAGAGTTCGCCCTGGTTGAAGACACTAAACCCGGACACGGAGTCCGAGGCTGTGGAGACATCCAGGTCCAGCAGCAGAATCCAACCGGCAGGGGATTCCATGTCCTCTGGCCTTAGAAACCCGAAGGCACGGTCACAAGCAAGGGACCAGCACCGCCATCGTGAAGCGGAGGCTAACGGAAGGCCCCAAGTCACCGGCCATACGGGTGAGCACCACACGGTATACTCAGGGACGTGGGCTACTTCTACCCGCATAGAGCAAGGTAGCCAGGAAAGAGTGCAGATAGTCGGGGAGGCCTACAACTCCACCTGGCCAGGGGAGATCCTGCTTGCTCACGGACTGACCAGGCCCCTACTGCTAACCAGTACTCCCGGGAGGGTCTGCTTTATACCATCAGTAAAGACCCTGAATTGCACCACACGTCTCTGTGTTTCATCGCCGCACCAGCACCATTACTTCTGGGACGCTCACACCATCACTTCCATCATTCACTCTAGCTGCCCTGAGGCAATACTTCTCCCGTGGGGAGTCATCCCATTCTTGGCTGCGCATGTAACATCAGCCTCAGCGGTCTGCAGCGCAGCGGTGGTCCCCACTGACCGCAATCCACGGGTGGCGTAGTCGGACAATTACAGTACCAATAGACTGCCACTGGTTTGACCGCCCTGGGCACGGACCGGGTCGCCGCCACACGGAGACTACAACCCCCAGCATCTTACAGAAGGCCCGGCTCCGGGTATCCCCCTGCACAGCACAGGCCCAGGGGGTGCGTCAATTACAACTCCTGCACCTTATATAGGTATGCCCCTGGATGCAAGTTTTTAATGGTAATTTTTTTCTATTCTATTTTCTTTATTCTAATTTAGTTGTATTATTTTTAAACAATTTACATACAATATTATTATATGTCATAGTGATTGTACAGATACAGGAAATGTGCACATATCATAATTAATAGGCGATGGGTGTAATATATAACTGACATCCTGTTCTAACACTTAGGATTTGAGTTAAAGGGGTATTCCCATCTCCAAGAGCCTATTTCAATATGAAGTAGGTGTAATAGTAATATTAGCACATACGTACAATTAGAAATGTAGTATAGTTCTTCTGATTCGCTATGTCGCTTACCCCACTTGCAGGGCATTGCAGTAGCTTAGGTATCCATGGTTACGACCACTAACTGCTAACTAACTGTCACTATATCAGTGGTCATAACCATGGATACCTAAGCTACTGCAATGCCCTGCACATGGGGTAAGCGAAATAGCAAATCAAGAGAAGTATACTACATGCCTGATTGGAGGCATTTGGTAATGTTTGCATTATTATTAGACCTACTACAGATTGGGATAACATCTAGGAGATGGAAATACCCTTTTAACTCCTATTATATCTGTGTAGTCCCTTGGATGCTACAGTCAATAGCAACCTGAGCACCTACCATATTTTAAAGAGGACCTTTCATGTCCTGACACACATCAGGAGGTAAAAGGAGTCCAAAAAATGCAGTATAATTCTTTTGCTTCGATATATCGCTTACCCAATGTGCAGGGCATTGCAGTAGCTTAGATATCCATGGTTACAATCACTAACAGCTAACTAACTGTCACTATATAAGTGTTGGCATCCTTAGTAAAGATTGAAAATAATTTGACCACAAGGATATGTTAACTTAAGTTCAGATAGGGGCAAGACCGGATACATGAATTCATTGGAATCCTGGTGGTACCGTTATTCCGGACGACCATAGGCTCCAGCTTCTCTCAGGCTCAGGACAGATTCAATTGCTGACCAGACACATTTGACAAGAGTCCTCATAAACGGTAGAACAGTAACATTTAATGAGGCACGGCCAGTGCAATGTAAATGTCTCTTTGAGCAACAGGCTCCAGTAATAACAGTACAATCTCCTTTGCAGCACAGCAGTACACAGTCTATTATCCTGTAGCACAGTACAGCACAGTTTTAATGCACACAACCACAGGCTTTTCCTTCACAAGAACTCAATTGTACACAGCATTCTTTATCCTGCATGGAGATGGAGAGGGGGAAGGTTTGATGAGGGAGATGATCCCTATGACAGGATTCATTACAGTCCTTATCTTCCTGGCCGACAATACTCCACACTGTTAGCTCAGGGAGTCTAACTGATCTTTGTTTAGCTTCCCTCCTGACCTGAATTCTGTTCCCTTGCCCTCTGTGATATACAGATCATAAGCCACCTTTCTCTTCGGCTCCAGCCAGACAGTAAACAGCTTCCCCACAATCCCCCTGGATCTCTGTTAAACCCTCCCTGTCTCCTGTGACTGTGTTAACCCCTCTAGTTGCTGGAGGCTTCTGAAGTACAACACTTCCTGTCTCTTCTGACTGTGTTAACTCTTGCAGTTGCTGGATGCTTTTGAAGCAACACAACTACTTTTGCCAGTTTCAAGTTACTTCAGTGACCAGTCTGAATTTTTCTTACTTTAACAGAAAGGTAATAAAAATTTTGTCCATGTGTGTAAACTAGAGATGAGTGGATTGATCATCGGAGGATCGAGTTTGCGTTGAATTTTCTGAAATTTGTGGTTTCTTGAGAATTCAAACATTTTGAGATTCGAATCGCGGTTTGCAAAAAATAAACAAATATATACTTGCCTGGCACCATTTCCTACACTGCTAAAGCTTCAGAGAATCGGTGTCATTTTGTGTGGCCCCACAAGCTTCCCCATAATACCTGCAGCTATAACTTCTAGCGAATTATCATACCTTGCACAGTGGTGCTACAACCTATACACAAAAATTGATGCAAACCAACACAGTAATTAAAAATATATATTTTTTATTGTTACATGATAAAATCATCACAATATATAAAAGTAGGGGAGGTCAGATACAGAGAAATTGGCCATAGTACAGAGGGTAAGTGGCAATGTGAGTATGCAGTTTAAACAATATTAATAATATATTGAAGGATGCAATAAAAAGCTGCATTAAAAGATAAATTATTGCATCTTATGCACTTTATATAAATCAGTTGAGTTTGCATAAGATATATTATCTATAGTAGATAGTTCCAATATACTAACCCACATACTAATGAATATAAAGTGTTGTGTGCAACAAAGATGTAGTACATTAAGTTAAAGCAGCATAATAAATTTCACAAATCCCAATAGTATTTTCAGAGAATATTGCAAATGTTAAACAGACAAAAAGTAAGCACATTATAAAATACACACATGGTCAAAATTGTTGGTACCCCTCGTTTAATGAAAGAAAAACCCACAATGGTCACAGAAATAACTTGAATCTGACAAAAGTAATAATAAATTAAAAATCTATGAAAATGAACAAATGAAAATCAGTCATTGCTTTTCAACCCTGCTTCCACAGAATTAAAAAAAAAATTCAACTCATGAAATAGGCCTGGACAGAAATGATGGTATCCCTGAAAATAATGTGACAAAAGGGACATGTTAAATCAAGTTGTGTCCACTAATTAGCATCACAGGTGTCTACAATCTTGTAATCAGTCAGTGGGCCTGTATATAAGGCTACATATACTCATTGTGCTGTTTGGTGACATAGTGTGTACCACACTCAACATGGACCAGAGGAAGCAAAGGAATGAGTTGTCTCAGGAGATTAGAAAGAAAATTATAGACAAGCATGTTAAAGGTAAAGGTTATAAGACCATCTCCAAGCAGCTTGATGTTCCTGTGACTACAGTTGCACATATTATTCAGAAATTTAAGATCCATGGGACTGTAGCCAACCTAAAAAAAAATCACTGACTGAGGTGGAATAGCAATAATTAAAAAATGATACTTTATTATAACTATTAAAATATGATGAGCAAAACCACCGTACTAAATGCAGTCTATCCTGTATGTCCCCTCTTTTATCACACGGGTCATACTCAGGATATTAATATTCCCTAAAACCAATCACCCAATGTGTAATAACACATGCAGAGGGCAAAGTGCAATAATAATTCTATGCTCCCCCTGTGGAAATAATTTAAACCTCTCCTTTTTCATATAACCCCGACTATATACAAGATAAGAAGGGGTCTATAGTCTGATATTCTGCAGAGGGCAAAGTGCAATAATAATCCAATGTTCCCCCTGTGGAAATAACTTATATTCATCTAAGGGTTGGCAATTTAGGATAGAGATATATTGAGAGTAGTCTAGACATCAGTTATTACACATTGGGTGATTGGTTTTAGGGAATATTAATATCCTGAGTATGACCCGTGTGATAAAAGAGGGGACATACAGGATAGGCTGCATTTAGTACGGTGGTTTTGTTCATCATATTTTAATATTTATAATAAAGTATCATTTTTTAATTATTTCTATTCCACCTCAGTCCGTGATTTTTTTGTGTATGTTGGTGGTTATAATATATTTTGAGTTATTGGTCCTCAGTCAGTGAACCCGACTGTAGCCAACCTCCCTGGACGTGGTCGCAGGAGGAAAATTGATGACAAATCAAAGAGACGGATAATACGAATGGTAACAAAAGAGCCCATGATAACTTCTAAAGAAATTAAAAATGAACTTCAAGCTCAAGGAACATTAGTGTCAGATCGCACCATCCGTCGTTGTTTGATCCAAAGTGGACTTCATGGAAGGAGACCAAGGAGAACTCCATTGTTGAAAAAAATCATAAAAAAGCCTGACTGGAATTTGTCAAACTACATGTTGACAAGCCACAAAGCTTCTGGGAGAATGTCCTATGGACAGATGAGACAACAATGGAAGTTTTTGGCAAGGCACATCAGCTCTATGTTCACAGACGGAAAAATGAAGCATATCAAGAAAAGAACACTGTCCCTAGTGTGAAAAAAGGAGGGGGCTCTGTTATGTTTTGGGGCTGCTTTGCTGCATCTGGCACAGGGTGTCTTGAATCTGTGCAGGGTACAATGAAATCTCAAGACTATCAAGGGATTCTAGAGAGAAATGTACTGCCCAGTGTCAGAAAGCTTGGTCTCAGTCGCAGGTCATGGGTCTTGCAACAGGATAATGACCCAAAACACACAGCTGGAAACACCCAAGAATGGCTAAGAGGAAAACATTGGACTATTCTGAAGTGGCCTTCTATGAGCCCTGACCTAAATCCTATTGAGCATCTTTGGAAAGAGCTGAAACATGCCGTCTGGAAAAGGCAACCTTCAAACACGAGACAACTGGAGCAGTTTGCTCATGAGGAGTGGGCCAAAATACCCGTCGAGAGGTGCAGAAGTCTCATTGACAGTTACAGGAATCGTTTGATTGCAGTGATTGCCTCAAAAGGTTGTTCAACAAAATATTAAGTTAAGAAGAACCATCATTTCTGTCCAGGCCTATTTCATGAGTTTAATTTTTTTAAAAATTCTGTGGAAGCAGGGTTGAAAGCAATGTCTGACTTTCATTTGTTCATTTTCATAGATTTTTAATTTATTACATTTGTCAGATTCAAGTTATTTCTGTGACCATTGTGGGTTTTTCTTTCATTAAACGAGGGGTACCAACAATTTTGACCATGTGTGTACATGTACTGTACATATACATACTTTGACCCAGAGAACCATCTATGTCCAACACGCATTTTGCTCTACACTATATCAAGGAAGTGATTATACTAAACAAAGGTCAGCTTTTTATTTCAGTGACCAATAGATAAAATTACACATTTGTGACTTGAATAAATGAATAATTAGAAACCTAGTTGCAGTCTGGTGCTTGTGTATGTGCTGTTCACCCCTGCCAGAAATCGGAAGTACATCAATGTAAGGTGCCCCAGCGAGGTAGTCGTGGGCTAGTTGTGGCCCCTGCTCGCTTTGGCACCTTACAGAAAATTTGTGTCCTCCCTCTGATGTGTGGCTGTGCATGTGACATTCTTCACTTACTTCACACCATCCGGTCGCGGCTGTCTCCAGACATTTCTCTTCTGGGACCAGGGCAGTAATAATTTCAGAGGACACAAAGTTATTAACCATAACTGGGGTTTTACTTGGGGGGGAAGGAGTAATTACAATATTTACAGTCTGGTAGATTGGATAATGCCCAACAGGTTCTTGTCTCCCATACAGGTGCTAAAATCATCTTCAGCCCTGGTGCCCTCTTTAGGTGAAGCATCTCTCTGTTTCTATTCCTTAGCCTAAGAAAGTTCCTCACCAGCGACAGTGTGCCCAGATCCTTTATCTCCCTCATGGCTTATCCTGGAGTCCTATTTTCCTCTGCTACCTGCAGACTAGAAGTGCCCCGGATCCTCAATACCTCCATTGAGTTTTTCTGGCCGACTAATGGGACTCCTAAGTGAGGAGATATTCACACTACGGATTCACTGTCTGAGGGTAGAGAATTCCCGTCTACCCTAGCAGCCAATTTCCCTGGATGTCCACACGTAAGTGTTCCTGTCACGTCCCTGAAAGGGCTTCAATTGACTCAAAAATAATGGCTGCAGCTATTTTTAGCACACCCAGAGGCTCCACCCACTAAGCCATCTGCTTAGCAACTGCCTTACCTCTCACTGACAACTGTGCTCAGCAGTGGCATCTTGTGGCTTGTAAAAAGTACTGCAGCCCCACAAGGAATTATATCTAACCTCTAGACATGCCCAATGTCTATCCCTGTCACTACGTTTCCCCCTTACTCCACTGACTGCGCCACTGAAATTAACCCCGTAATGTGACCTAATAGCAGTTCAGAGAGTGCCTAACTATGGGGATATGTAATTCTAACTACTTCAGTCCCAGGGGAAGGTTACACCCTTCCTCCCTATTACATCAATCTCAGCATCTCACAATGGGACGCATCGCAGGTTTATATACAGATGAAATTGATGTGTTCCACAGTGGAACACACAGCCCATGGGTAGAAGAGTTTAGAGCGCTCCAAAGTAGAGAATTGTGGGACGAGTTATAACAATAAGGATGACATATGATTTGAAATAGCAAGACAAACACATAAACAAAAGAACAAAACATAGACAACATTCCAGTGTGAAAAAGCACATATAACATATATTTGTGTACATGTAGAAGATTATATCAAATAATTATAATTATTTATACTGCACATTTAATATATTCACATTATTAAGTATAAATGTGAATGTATACAGTACATACACATATTGCATATAATTGTGTACATACATGTGATAACCTTAGCACCAACGTAAATGAACTTGCTGCAAATATGTTTTATTTAGATCTGGCAGCAAATGAGAGAAACAGATATTGCCCAATGTTTCGACTTATATTAGATCTTTCTCAAGGACATCTGTGTGAGTAGTGGCCGGATGTGGAAGGTAATGTTGAGCCCATGTTTATATTTTGCTAATTTGCAGCAATTTGGGATGCATCCGTGAAATAGTTTAGGTGAGGAAATCTGGAAAATGACAATTATGTTACTGTGACATTTTAAAGGTGTTGTCCACAACTTGGGCAACCCCTTTTTAAAGGGAATCTTTCAGCAGATTTTTGCTATGTAAATGAGAACAAAATGAGGTTGGGGCTGAGACACTTATTTCAGTGATGTGTCAATTATCGGGCTGTCTGCTGTAGTTTCAATACTATCAGAGTATTATTAGCAGGAGATTATCACTGCCAGACTTGCCTTCCTTTTGGTCCAACCACACCCCCAGCCATGATTAGCACCTGACTATCAATATACAATGTATATTGAAAACCTAGGATAAAAACAAAATGAGCAAATACTCCATGTGAGCTCTGCAGTCAATCAGCATACACTAATAGGCTGCAGTTCTTGCAGACTTTTTTTTAGAAGTCCAAGGTTCACTTGAAGGAAGTGTGAGCTAAAAAGCCCATCAGTGACCACTGATTGGCTATAGTGCTTACATGGCATAACAGTGCCATGCAAGCCCTGGGAGACCTGGTACCAACACTGCTGTAACAGCAATGATGCAGGTGGTGAGTATGTTATTATATTTTTACAATGAGGCTGTATAATTCCTTTAAGTGTGGTTCAGTCAGGTAAGCTCATACTCCATTATACTTCCCATCATTATTGAAGATGGACATGAATGTGCCTTTATACTTTTCTTGCACAAGGCACCCATTGTTGTCAGGTGACTTTTTGGTAATGATACTTAAAGGGAATCTGTCAACAGGTTTTTGTTTTGTAATCTGACAGCAGTATGAGGTAAGGACAGAGATCCGGATTCCAATGATGTGTCACTTAGTTTACTTAATGCAACAGTTGTGATAAAATTAGTTTTCTTTGTTGCAGATTTAGCAGAGCTGAGATGATGAACTCTGTATAATCCTGCCCACACCACTGATTGGCAGCTTTATGTGTACATTGTATAATCACAGATAGCTGCTAATCAGTGCTGAGGACGTTGTATGGACTACAAGGCACGAGGCAGCTTGTCCTGTAATGATAAACACTGATTGTATTGAAACACTAAACTTCCGCCAATAAGTGACACATCGCTAGAATCAGGGTCTCTTTCCCTACAGCATTCTACTCTCAGATTACAAAGCAAAAACCTGCTGACAGATTCCCTTGAAGAGGATCTGTAGAAAAAAACATTGTATTATTTATGGATTTCTGTGACATGATAGTTATTGTTATGAAAAATGTAGTTAAAAAAAACCTTCATAAGAGAAGTAAGCATTTTAAATGTTCCACCACCCTCTTAATTTATTCTTACTTTCATCATTGTTCTATTTTGCTTTCTTATGTTCCCATTGAACTTTTTGCCCCAGTGCATTTAATTGACATCTATCATACTTGCCCCCTAGTGAGAGCTAGATGATTCGTGTTACATGGATTGGTAAAATAGAAAATAGGCTCTACTTAACATAATCTATCCAAAGTTAAATGAACCAGAGATTGTATTCAAGCCGAATATGATAATACTGTTTCACAATTATTCCCTATTAATGAATATCAAATAAATATATTATTGCTGAGGTCAGTGACAGCCTAATGAAAAAATTAAACGTTACTTCATTGCAAATGCAAAACTTATCTCATCTCAGTGAGGCTGCATGAACCTGACATTAAAGGAATGTGATAGAGTCTTTTTACCCTGTTTTTGGCACCAATAATTACCATGTGTAACTATGTGTCGCCTTCCAATTATGGTATATTGCTAGTCATCAATATGTGATTCATATAACTCTAAGGCCATGTTCACACGTTCAGTATTTGGTCATTATTTTACATCAGTATTTGTAAACCAAAACCAGGAGTGGGTGATAAATACAGAAGTGGTGACGTGTTTCTATTATACTTTTCCTCTGATTGTTCCACTCCTGATTTTGTCTTACAAATACTGATGTAAAATACTGACCAAATACTGATTATATGAACGTGGCCTAATAGCTAGTGTTCCAATTTCAAGAAGTTAAGAAGGAACCAAAGCGCTTGGTCTTTTGGGGTTTTATAAGGTGCATTGTCATGTTCATCCATGATCTGTGTCTGGTAATGCCAATATACAATATTTCAATGAAGCTGATCTAAAATACCAAACATAGAGCATGGAGAAAAATAAAAGTTTGTATCACTAAAAAGCCAAAGGGGCAGCATTACTTGATCGATGATAGCAGACCATATAATCAGATTTTGTACAAATTGTTTCTCTTGATAGATCCTTTAAAAAAATCCATCATGTCGGACATATCAGTATATGTTCCTTTCGTGGTCTCAATGCCCCCTTGGTGCCCATTTTTTATTTACTGTCTATTTAGTAGCTTTCTATCACAGAAAAATAATAAAGTGGCACTGAATGACAACTGGGGCAAAAGGAAGCAGTCAAGAGGAGGGGCAAAATATAGATATTGGGCAGAATGGGGACATTAAACAGATGGACACTAAATGAGCATTTAATATAGGTACCACAACCTCAGTGCCCAGGTGTACTGCACCCATTTAGTTAGCCACTTACTTTCTGCTGGCACCTTCAATAAAAAAAATGCCATTGTGCTGCCAGTAAGAATCTCCTGAGTCCTTGCTCAACTACAGCAGAGGATTGCAGAGGAAGAAGGTAGAAAAAAGCCTCTCTCAATGCCACTGCCCCTTCCTGTATTCTGACTGGAGGGATGACATTGATACCTGTCAACTTAGGAAGAACTAATCAGTGGTGTCTCATTGTTTCTGCATGATACATTGCCTTTACTGGTGCTTCTGTATTGTGTCGTAGACTCAGGACATTGATGAAGTGCCGTATGTTTGTTTTTTGTTTTTTTTTAACTTTGCATTTCAAATATTTTTGTGGCTCCCAGTTATATTTTGGCACTTTTTTTTTTAGATATTTTTGAATGACATAGTGAAGTTGAAGTCTACACCTTACATATTACATGTACTGTATAATTCACGGAGCTGCTGTGTTCACATGTCCATTTTTTGGCAAACTGTGTGTCCACATACCATCACAGAGACTTGTCCATTTTTGATCTGAGTGAATTATCAAAATCACCCATGCAAATTTATAAGTCTGTAAAAATCATGGACAGCACACAGATGCCATCGGTGTACAATCCATGTGCATGTTTCTATTTTTTTGCATGCAAGGAGATCACCGATAAAACACTGATGATAAAACCTAACCCATTGACATTGACAGGTCTCCATTACATTTATGTAGATCACCAGACAGCAAAAAAAAACTGACATATAAATAACCCCATAGAATAAAATGTAAATTCACTGACCGCGCACTTACGTTTGAATGAGCCCCTATTTATTTCCTTCACACATAGTATCAGAAGGTTATGTGACAAATGTCACGGCATAATCCTTAAGAACTTTACTAGTCATTTAGTTATGGACTTTTCAGGATAGTTACAGGTTATTTGTAGATTAGCTCCAAGTACAACCGCTTAGGAATAAATACTTCAACTGCTAACAATGATGCTGTCAGTCGAAGTATAACTCCCAGTACTCCTCATTAACATCTAACGGGCCTCAATGCAAATGTATGCAGCTAAACACTCAGGGATTATCCTTAAACGCAAAGGAAACTGTGACACTGACTTTTTCACTCCAATTCTTATATCTGACAGAAATAGCTCTCAACTGAATCATCTGAAACCAAGAACTAAACAGTGAATGTAATTTCAGAGGTCAGTATGTTCCCAGATTTATATCAAGTAAAAAAACTTCTTTTTTGACTTTCAAACTTAAATAGCTCTATAGTATTTGTAATAACGGAGTTCACAGTCTCTTTTACTTTTAGAAAAAAAAAACAGAGTTTTCAGTATTGAAAGTTCATACTGTGTGGTTCTTCGAGAAATGGCAAAGCTTTTGTAACTAAAAAAACATTCAGTATCACCTTCACTACTTTATTACCTTTAGTACTTCCAGAAAAAAAGTGTCAATGTACTCGATTGAAGCCAGTCAGTCACTGCTAGTGAAGACTGTATGTCCTCTTGCATTAATAGCATTTTGCTATATATAATCTTTAAATTATGCAGAGCTGTGGTATAACAACCAAAGAAATTTATGGTCATTGCTGCACCTCCAGATGCCCTGAACGTAATTGTGGCATGCACCATCAGATGCTGTATTTGTCCATACTCTCATTTTACAAGATAATATCTGTAATACAGCCCCACATGGATCCACCAAACACTGACACATACTATTCCTGTTGCCTATTAATACAGAGGTAGAGATTAGAGTTGAGCGAATTTGTTCGGCATTTCAAATTCGTGTTCGTGTGCGATGTCATCTGTGTGGCAGCGTGGCAAATCAGGAACGTTCATGGGCGGAGCCAATTTTTTGGGCGCGAACAAGTCGGAACCCGGCACACGAACACAAACTTGAAATGCCGAACAAATTCGCTCAACACTAGTAGAGATGATTAAATCTTTTGAAATTCACCAACTTTGACAAATTTTTCCCCAAAATATTATTTGCAGCGAATCGACTTGCTGTGAATTTGCTATCCTACCAAGCCTCTAAATGTCCAAAAAAGACACGTGTAACACTCTGTGGTATCCTAGGACTGTATTGAACCCCTTTCAAGGTATTTAATGCATATACTTTATTGGAAATGTCTAAGTGATCGCCACGTAACTGGCTAGGGAAAACTGGATAACAACTAACAGGAACTAACACACTGCACTAACAGTCTTTTTAAGCTTCTTAAATTTTAAAAATGGTCAAAAAATTATCCCTTTTTGGGGGTAAATGCCTGCCTTTTTATTTCTATACTCAGGTAGTGCATACGGAAAAAACTGGTGCGCTGCTGTTTAAGTGAAGAAGCAATGGCTTCTCAACTAGGAGTGAAAAAAAATTACCCCTTTTGGGATTGACAACAGACTGAAAATGAATTAACAGCTTCAAAAGCCTTTCTATCACGCTATCATTTTATCCTTTTATTTGGGGAGCAGAAAAAAAGTTATTTGTTTTCAAAGGGAAGAAGCAATGGCTTGTCAAAAAACTTAAAAAAAATGTTCCCAATTTTGGGAATAGTTTCATATTTGAGTGCCCTGAAGATGGTACGCTTCCGAGCAGTAGCACAGTTTAGTTATACAAAACACTGGACAAACTTGTGTGCGTGTCTAGGCAGACAAGAATAGCACTATAGCACTATAAAACACATCAGGCAAAATGTGCCTCTCTTCAGCTGCCAATGGTGAATCTCAAAGTAACCCATGCTCCAGTTTGACTGCTGCAGTATATAGCCCATCATCACTTTATGCTGCATGTACGCATGATCTAACTTATGCAGCATCGAATTCCAACAGTTTGCAATGTTGCAAATCAGGAGGTAATTTAGCAGACCAGTCTATTATTGCTTTGACACAGAAGAATGGTTGAAATGAACAGCCAATTTCTTGGCTATGGCCAACACCATCCTCAAGCTTGAATATTCCTTTAAGAAATTTTTCATTATTGAGGGTCCGTGCCCACGATGCGTTTTTCAAGCGTTACGCTGCGAAATTTTTGCAGCATAAACGCTTGGGAAACGCTTGGTAATCCTTCCCCCATGGTTCCCAATGCAATCCCGCACTTTCAATGCCCATGCTGCGGAATTTTCCGCAGCGTTTTTGATATGCGGAAAAATCTGCAGCATGTCCATTATTTGTGCGCTTACGCATGCGGAATTGTCATCTACAATGCATTAGAAAACGCAAGGCAATTCCGCATGTGCAAAACGCTTGAAAAACGCGCAAAAAACGTGTGTCAAATTCCGCACGCGTTTTTCTGGGCAAGGAGATGCAGAAATGAAGCGGAAATTTTCTGCTTCATTTCTGCATCGTGGGCACATAGCCTGAATGTTGCATTTTTAAATTCAGCATATGTGCCATGCAGGGAGCATAACTTATGTTTCCCTATTGTAAGGCAACCAGAATGTTCAAGGCATTGTAGCTTATGACAGTGCCCAGCTGCAGTTGACAGGGAGCCATGCAACATGAGATTTGCTGCTGCTGTATGGCTTTTGTTTCGCATGGTTTTATGGTTTTGAGCTGTAAAACTGCTTGGCAGTGCTTTACCTTGCATAAACAAAAAGAATGTGGACAGTGTGTTTAATCAACGCTGTGTCCTGTGGCTGCTGAGGATGGAGTCTTGTCTGTTGAGAATGCAGAGGAGGTATAGGAGAAAATAGATAACCACCACTTGGCGGTGCAAAAAGTTGTAGCTAGTCTTCTATACTTGTTACGATTGAAATGGTACATTGCTACTGCTCAAACCATTCATCCATTGGTTGCTGCTCCAGAGGAATGGACAATTCAAAAGAGCAGGCCACATTCTCCTACGTGTGAGAGCACAGAGCGGGCACCCCTTTGTGTGTGAAATAATGGAAATTGGGTGCATGACATCATTTCTGATGACTAGGACCATACACCTGTTTTCTTGGCACACAATCGGGGATCGATATCTAGAGAAAGAAGGGGAGGCGTTCTCCGAGTACAACAAGCAGTAGTGGTGCATTATGTTGAAGGTGGTGATGATACAGACCAGGTAATACTTGATGATGTTACCTGAGTGACAGAAAGATGAGTGTTACGAGAAGGGGTAGGATGACAACTTGAGGCTTACTCTGATTGCTGGCTGGCATGCTTTTCCCAAATAGGACTAGCAGAAGTTCCTCTCTTGTCCCTCCCTAACTCACTCCTCACCATGTCCGTTCCCACCTGTCATGCCACTTCACAGTTGTGTCATGCGAGCTCAGGGACCCTTAATATTTGTTTTTTATTCCTAAGTTATGTATTTTAAATCATACTCTCTTGGTATCCGGTGTGGATGACCTCCCTGGTTTCTCTGTTTTTTCTGTTTTTCTCATTTTTATGGTCCCTAACATTGGATGTCTATCTACCGTGTCCAGGCACTGACCTCTTTCCTGTCGCATATGATCATTATAACAGGCCCATATGGGCGGATATGATCATCTATATACGCATTACTACTGCCCTATAAGGTTGTTTGTCCTTATGCGGTCTATGTATATGGTTGGAGCTGTTTCCATGGCTAACACTCGGAGATATAGTCGCTTCTATGGGATTCGTGCTCGCGCAAGCGCAGAACCATGCGTTCCACTGTGCGGTACAAGTGCGACACAGGTACTTTAGATGCAGTGACACAGAAACACAGAGCAGCCAGTACAGGGATAATAAACAGGGGGCATTTATTGTAACAGGGTCAATCTCCACGCAGGGAGTAACAGGCGAAATATGGGGACAACAAGGGAAGTAGCAGGTAACAGGCTATAACCGACAATCCACAGTTTGGCTAGATGTAGCAGAGTCGAAACAGTTGTAATCGGCAGTTTTACACTTAGCTGACTCTTGTTCCCCACAAGGCAGTTGGCGGCTGATGCCGGTGTTGTTGTCTTCTGGCTTCCCTGCCTAAACAGTGCTCTGTCTTCTGGTGGCAGCGGGCGGTCTCCGGTTTGACCCGCTGAGCCCATAGTTCATAACACTGCATCTCACTTGCTTGGCTCCACGGACCCTGCGTCTCTTCTTCCTCTAGTCGGGCTTGACTCCAACTGTCAACTGCCTGCTTTCCCACACAAACCTCCTTTTTCTCCCTCTTCCTAGACACACCCCCAGCTCCCCAGTCACCTGACTCCTGAGCTCTCGCTCTGGACATGCCCCCAGCTTCCCGGTCACCTGACTCTTGTGCTCGCAGTCTGTCTTCCCCCTACAACCAGAGGCACGGCCCCGGCAGTTCCGGATCCCTTGTTCTGAAAGTACTTACACCCCGGCCTATCCCCTTACACTCCCGCTCTCCTCCTTTAACTCGCCATTCCACAGACGAGAGATCCTTCACCAAACGATCACATGCTTGGACTTCATGGACGATATTTTGCCATAGAAATTGATCTTGTTCGTAACGGTGAGGAGACACTCCTGCTGTTGTCCGTTCTGACCGGCGTAACTCAGTTTGACCGATGGGGGGTGCAGGGTCACTCGGATTCCCAATCTCCGCCTGCCCGGTGGCTTCAACCGATGGTGTTCCCTCGCTGCCTGCACTGGGGACTGCAGGTAATCGAGTGCTGGGGCTCGGAGGTAGAATCAACAATTCTTCTTCATCCACATCGTGGCTTGGGGCATCTGTGACAGGACCCTCTCTAGAAGCAGGTGATCCTTCTTCATCCTCGTCATCTTTAGACAGGGCTTTAGCATACTACGATGAACCACTCTGGTAGGGGCTCCTTCAGCCCCCTCGGGTTGAACTTCATACACAGGTCCTTCAGCGCCAACCCTGTGCTTCACTCGGTGCGGGGTCCGTTCCCACTGCCTACTCAATTTGCCCCAGGGCCACCTGTCTCTAACCAACACCCGCTCCCTGGGCCTCAGAGCTGTCCCTTGAAGAGGCAATGTCTCATGATTAGTATTGAGCATTCCGATACTGAAATATCGGGTATCGATGGTTATTCGTGGTATCGGAGTTCCGATACTGAGTTCCGATACTTTTAGAATATCGAATACCGGAATCGGAAGTTCCCATAATGCCTGCGCTCTGCAGTGTCTCTGAAGGATGACAAGCTGGATGGCAGCGCTCAGCTTACTGTACTTGTCATTTAGTGTTAAAGGATTTATTAAAAAAAATAATAGTGTTTTCATGCACCGTCTCTTTAAAAAAGCCAGCCGGCAATTCATCAGCGGTATACATCGGTACCCGACAATTTAGAACAGAAAGAATAGAGCATCACACATAGATTAGATAGATAGAAACATGTCAGTCACATATATAAGAAGTACAATGATAGTGTTGATTACTGTACTTGTCATTTAGTGTTAAAATAAAGAATTTATTAAAAAAAAAAATTGGCGTGGGGTTCCCCGTAATTTTAGTCTCTAGAGGAGGTTAAGCAGATGGCTGGGGCAGATGTTTGAAGCCTGGGAAGGGGGTAATACCCACGGAGCTTTCCAGGCTACTAATATCAGCCCCCAGCTGAATACCTAGCTTTTAATAGCTATTAAAATGGGGGACCGCAAAAAAATGACGTGGGGTCCCCCTATTTTAATAGCTAGCAAAGGCTAGGCAGACAGCTGGGGCTGATATTAATAGCCCAGGAAGGGTGCCATGAATATTGGCCCTCTCCCAGGCTAGAAACACCAGGAGAATTCTCCCACGCTGTCAGTGACGTGCATGAGGTGAGCTGAGTTCATTGGACATGAACTCGGCTCATCTGGATGCCGTCACAGCCAGACACTGAGGAGCGCAAGTATGCCTGCGCTTCTCAGTGTCTGCGGCATGGCAAGCTGGATGGCAGCTTTCGGCTGCGATCCAGCCTGTCATGTGAATGTAGCAGAGCTGAAGCCGTCCTGGGAACCATGGAAAGGTAAGGATGAGGTTGCTTTATTATTTTACTTTTATTGCAGAAGACATTGGCTTCAGCTGGAATGGGCGTGATGGTGAGTATGGTTTAATTTAGAACATTAAAAAATTGTGTGTTTATTTCAATTAAAGGACTTTATTCTGGGTGTTTTGTTTTTTTAAATACTTTACTAGAAATTCATGGCGGTCATGTCTAATATTGGCATGACCCCATGAATTTCGGGCTTAGGGCCAGTTGATAATGCCAAGCTGGCCCTAACCCCTTTATTACCCAGTGAGCTACCGCACCAGGGCCCTGAATGAGTTGGGTACAGCGCCAGAAGATGGCACTTCTATGAACGCGCCATTTTCTGTTTTCTGGGGTCGCTGCGGACTACAATTTGCAGCGGGGGGGCAGAAAGCTTGGGCCTTCCTGCACTGTGGATTCCAGCCCCCAGCTGCCTAGTTGTACCTGGCTGGACACAAAAATAGGGCGAAGCCCCAGGTATTTTTTTTTAAAAATTATTTCATGAAATTCATGAAATAATTAATAAAAAAAGGGCTTCCCTATATTGTTGTGTCCGGCCAGGTACAAATAGGCAGCTGGTTGTTGGGGGTAGCCCGTTCCTGCCTGCTGTACCTGGCTGGACACAAAAATAGGGCGAAGCCCCACGACAATTTTTTTTAAATTATTTCATGAAATTCATGAAATAATTAAAAAAAGGGCTTCCCTGTATTTTTGTTTCCAGCCAGGTACAAATAGGCATCCGGGTGTTGGGGGCAGCCCGTTCCTGCCTGCTGTACCTGGCTGGACACAAAAATATGGTGAAGGCCACGTCAAATTTTTGGTGAAAAATTCAATAAATTAAAAAAAAAAAAAAAACACATTTAGGGACTGCATCTTTATTAACCCCTCCACGTGAGGGGTTAATAAAGATGCAGTCCATAAATTATTATTTTTTTTATTATTTTTTAATTAATTTTTCCCAAAAATTTTGATGTGGGCTTCGCCATATTTTTGTATGCCAGCCAGGTAAAGCATCCAGGAACGGGCTGCCCCCAACCACCAGATGCCTATTTGTACCTGGCCGGACACAACAATATAGGGAAGCCCTTTTTTTTTATTATTATTAGTTCATGAATTTCATGAAATAATAAAAAAAAAAATAAAATATGTGCGGCTTCGCCCTATTTTTGTGTCCTGCCAGGTACAGCAGGCAGGAACAGGCTGCCCCCAACCACCAGCTGCCTATTTGTACCTGGCCAGACACAACAATATAGGGAAGCCCTTTTTTTTTTTTTATTATTTCATGAATTTCATGAAATAATTGAAAAAAAAATACGTGGGGCTTCGCCCTATTTTTGTGTCTAGCCAGGTGCAGCTAGGCAGCTGGGGGCTGGAATCCGCAGCGCAGGGAGGCCCAAGCTTTCAGGCCCCCCCGCTACAAATTGCAGTCCGCAGCCACCCCAGAAAATGGCGCGTTCATAGAAGCGCCATCTTCTGGCGCTGTAACCAACTCATCCAGGGCCCTGGTGCGGTGGCTCACTGGGTAATAAAGGGGTTGGGGCCAGTTTGGTATTATAAGCTGGCCCTAAGCCCGAAATTCATGGGGTCATGCCAATATTAGACATGACCGCCACGAATTTCTAGTAAAGTATTTAAAAAAAACACAACACCCAGAATAAAGTCCTTTAATTGAAATAAACACACAATTTTTTAATGTTCTAAATTAAACCATACTTACCATCACGCCCATTCCAACTGAAGCCAATGTCTTCTGCAATAAAAGTAAAATAATAAACCAACATCATCCTTACCTTTCCATGGTTTCCAGGACAGCTTCAGCTCTGCAGCATTCACATGACAGGCTGGATCGCAGCCGAAAGCTGCTGTCCAGCTTGCCATGCCGCAGGCACTGAGAAGCGCAGGCATGCTTGCGCTCCTCAGTGTCTGGCTGTGACGGCATCCAGATGAGCCGAGGTCATGTCCAATGAACTCAGCTCACCTCATGCACGTCACTGACAGCGTGGGAGAATTCTCCTGCGCTCAGCGCTTCAGCAGGAGAATTCTCCCACGCTATGGATGCGCCATTTCTGGGGCGGCTGACGGCTGGTGTTTCTAGCCTGGGAGGGGCCAATATTCATGGCACCCTTCCTGGGCTATTAATATCAGCCCCCAGCTGTCTGCCTAGCCTTTGCTAGCTATTAAAATAAGGGGGACCCCACATCATTTTTTTGGGGGTCCCCCATTTTAATAGCTAGTAAAGGCTAGGTATTCAGCTGGGGGCTGATATTAGTAGCCTGGGAAGCTCCGTGGGTATTACCCCCTTCCCAGGCTTCAAACATCTGCCCCAGCAATCTGCTTAACCTCCGCTAGAGACTAAAATTACGGGGAACCCCACGCCAATTTTTTTTTTAATAAATCCTTTATTTTAACACTAAATGACAAGTACAGTAATCAACACTATCACTGTACTTCTTATATATGTGACTGACATGTTTCTATCTATCTAATCTATGTGTGATGCTCTATTCTTTCTATTCTAAATTGTCGGGTACTGATGCTGAATTGCCGGCCGGCTTTTTTAAAGAGACGGTGCATGAAAACACTATTATTTTTTTTAATAAATCCTTTAACACTAAATGACAAGTACAGTAAGCAACACTGTCACTGTACTTCTTATATATGTGACTGACATGTTTCTATCTATCTAATCTATGTGTGATGCTCTATTCTTTCTGTTCTAAATTGTCGGGTACCGTTGTATGCCGCTGCTGAATTGTCGGCTTTTCATGTAATACATTCTACATTATTCTTAGCTGTTTTCCTTCATGTAGAATTAACCTACAAGGAAAGAAAGGGTTTATTTTCATTCCGATATTTGTGTCCCATTGACGTGCATTGGTTTCCGGTATCGGAATCAGCGATATCCGATATTTTTTGGGTATCGGTCCGATCCAATCTGATCCGATATTTCCCGATATCGGAAGGTATCGCTCAACACTACTCATGATGTTTGAGCTCCCGAAACTTTTGTTGTACCAACCGTCGGAGGGTCTGCAGTCGATGCCGGTGTTCCCAGACCCAGGAAGACATCCCCGTCCGTGGGTAGTCCTCCTCGGGGTCCAGCTCTAACTCGGTAATCTCTCGCCCCTTTCGCCCGAACAGTAAGGTATAAGGAGTGAACCCCGTCGTACTATTCACTCGGTTGTTGTAGACCTACACCAGCTCGGCCACAAACTCAGGCCATTGTACCTTCCAATCTTCCTCCAACATGCGGAGCATTTGGATCAGTGTCTGATTAAAGTGTTCACAGGCCCCATTTCCTTGAGGGTGGTAAGGAGTAGTCCGTGACTTCTCAATCCTGTACAACTGGTGCCGCTCTTCCATCACCTGGCCTTGGAAGCAGGCGCCTTGATCGGAATGGATCCTCTTTAGGCAGCCGTACACCCGAATGAAGTCTCGGCAGATGGCCTGCGCAGCTTATTCGGCGGTCTGGTCTCTGGTCGGGGTCACCACCGCAAACTTTGTGAAGTGGTCTGTCATTACCAGGCAATGTTCATACCCAAGATGCGCCGGTCCAACAGTCAAATAGTCGATCATCAGCACCTCCAAGGGGGCAGAAGTCACAATGGTTTGTATGGGGACCCGCTGCTCCGGGGGTTTAACCAGCTCACAGCTCCGACATCTTCGACAAGTGTCTTCTATTGTTGCTCGCAGTCGGGGGTGATACACCAGCCTCTGCAACCACTGAAATGTCTTTTCTGGTCCGAAGTTAGCCCCTCGTTCATGAGCCTCCTTAGCCACTACTCCGACCAACTTCTCTGGGATCACCACTTGCCAGGTGATCCCGAACTCTCGCAGTAGCTGTACCCGTCCGTACAGCAGCCCGTCTCGCAAACAAAGTCTCTCCCATTGTCCCAGCATTTTCACTGCCCCCGGGGACAGGGTACTCCTCTCCTCTCGACTGGGGACCTGTCTCAAAGCCACCCATTGACGTAATTAGGCAACTTCTCTGTCAGTCTGTTGAAGCCGGACCCAGTCATCTCTTGGCTGCCCTAGCACTTGTTCTTCCGACGTCTCTCCGATCTGTCCCTGCACCGCGACCAGCGGTCCCACGAAACGTCGGAAGCTAGGGACCTCATCCGCCTCCAAATATTCATCGCGGTCGTGATCAGGCCATTCATATGTCACTCTGGAGAGGGCGTCGGCGTGAATAATCTCTGCCTTAGACCGGTAGGCGATCTTATACCGATACCTGGCCATGCGGGCCACCCACCGCTGCCCAATGGCCCCCAATTTCGCATGAGCCAGCGGGCTGCTATCTGTTCTCACCAGTACTTCGGACCCGGACAAATACTCTGCGAACTTTTCGGTCATTGCCCAAACCAGAGCCAGCAACTCTAATTTGAAAGAGCTATAATTATCTGGGTCCCGCTCAGAGTTGTGAAGGGAGTGGCTGGCGTACGCAATCACGCGCTCTTTCTCCTCCTGTACTTGGGATAACACGGCTCCCAGACCATGTAGGCTCCCATCAGTGTGGAGTATGAATGGTTGGGAGAAATTTGCATAGGCAAGTATTGGGGCCATTTTTAGGGCACAGAAGGCCTCTTCCTGGCTGTTTCCCCACCGAATCGCCCGATTCTTGGAGCCTGCCGGCACTCCCTTAAGTAGCTCCAGCAATGGGTTGGCTATGCGGGTGAAGTTCTTCACGAATCTTCGGTAGTACCTGGCAAGTCCCAGGAAGGCCCGAACGTCCTTCACTGTCTTCCTGGGTGGGCCACCTTTTCCTGGGTGGGCCTGACTCCTTCACCGGACACAGTATGACCGAGATGTTCGAACTGTTTGCGGAACAGGTGGCACTTCTGGGGCTTCACCTTTAGGTCATGACTCTGTAGGTGACTCAGTACTTGCTCCAGTCGCTGGAGGTGCTCCTCGAAGGTGGCGGCACAGACAATTATGTCGTCAAGATAAATCAGTGTCGCCTCGAAGTTCAAATCGCCCAGGCACCTCTCCATCAGATGCTGGAACGTCCCGGGGGCGTTAGTCAGGCCGAAGGGCATCCGATTGAACTCGAACAGTCCCATGGGTAATATGAACGCCGTCTTCGCATGTTCATGTTCGGCCATGGGCACTTGCCAATACCCGCTGGCTAGATCCAAGGAGGAGAAGTATCTTGCCTTCCCTAAGACCGACAGGGACTCTTTGATTCGGGGTAGTGGGTAAGAGTCTCGTACTGTACAGGCATTCAGTCGTCTATAGTCCACACAGAACCGCAGGGTCCCATCTTTCTTCTGGACCAGGACAATCGGGGATGCCCACGGACTCTGACTCTCCCGTATCGCACCATTCTGTAACATATGGGATAGCATCTCCTTAACCTCTTTATACATCTGGGGAGGTATCTTCCAGTATCTCTCCCGCACTGGGGCAGCGCCCCCCGTGGAACTCTGGTGGGTAATGGCTTCGGTGCAACCAAAATCATTCTCATGGCGAGCAAAGACTTCCTGGTACCACTCCAGTACCTCCTAAACCTGCTGCACCTGTCGAGGTGAAAGTCCCGTCACTTCAGCCCGCATTTGTTCTAGGATTCTTCGTCCCCCCTTCGCACTAGCACGATGGGATTCCGGCGGCACAGTGACCGCTAGAGTCCAGGGGTCTCCTCGTACAGCGGACAGCTGTACCACATTAGATTGCAGCAATTTCTCTGGCATTCCCAGAATCTGGGCTATTTCTGCCCTGGGAGGGAGTGTGAGATCATCTTCGCCCAGATTAGCGCACCACACTATAACATTGCCACCCTGGACGGTGGCCAGTGTCTGAGCCACCGGGAGTCCGGGGGGTACTTTGTCCATCGATGTTGGTTCCATCTGAACTTCGACCCCCTGAAGAGGTGTGCAGGCCCATGCGTGTAACGTGCGTACGGTTTGTCCTGGCGCTAAGGTGAGCGCCATAGCTGCTGGTACTATTATTTTCCCCAGGACCTTCCCTTCACTCCACGTCTCCTGAGCCTGGGCGGCTCTGATTAATTGTTGAAAAGCCCTCCTTTTGGGGGCTCATGGGTCCCACCGGTCTAGAGGAATCTCCTTCGGCTCACTAATCAGGATTTGCCCGATCTCTTTCAGCACATTCATTCCGAGGGTCACCGGGGGTCCACTTCCAGTTCCCCCTGCGACCAAGATGACTCCTTTTTTTCTCACATCTTTTCCACACACTCGGATCTTCATCCATACCACCCCTGCGACCGGGATGGGTAATTGATTAGCTGCCGTGAGTCTAATTACTGGTCCCCATTCAGGCCGCGCTATCTCTGGAAATCGCTGTTGAAAGTAGGCTTCTGTCATCGTAGTCAGCTGGGATCCCTTGTCAATCAGACAGTGAACAGCCCGACCACTTATTTCGGTCCAGACAGGCAGGCTGGTGGAAACTAGGTCCTTGGGACTTCTTCTTTTTCTTTCCCCTTCCTTAGGCTCAGGGCTGTGTCCCCCAGACACGGAGCCTGTTAGTTTAATGGCTGCCGTAACAGGGGCCACCCTCGGGTAGCACAGCCCCTGGCATAATGTCCTGCACCTCCGCACTTCCAGCAGGTCGTGTCTCTGTCTGTGTAGGGCTGCCTCACTCCTCTGCGGAACTTTCCTGAAGGGCGGGGCCTGAATTCAATTCTTTCCCTAACTGGGGCAATCGATCCGGGTATCTCTGGTGTTGGTGCAGGGGTCTTCTTGAGACTGGACCATTCACCCCGCATTTCCTGTATGTCTTTTCGCATCTATCGAGCCCATTCCGGTTCAGCTGCAGGCGGGGTGGGTACCTCGTTACTCCGGACAATGCTTGCCAGGGCTGTCACCCCCATCTCCTGCTCTCTCACACGTGTCTCCGCCCCGACTTCTAGAAAAGTCATACGTGGGTTAGATCACAGGTGCTCCCGCAAGGCCTGCTTCAGCTGCACATCCCTGAGGCCTGTCACAAATTGGTCCCTTAAGATCAAGTCAGGGGGGCCCATTCCCAAATTCCCCATGTCGTCTTTTCTAGTGATATAGGCATGCACCCTCTGTAATGCATTAACATACTGGGTCACAGTCTCCCCTTCCTGCTGCACTTGGTGAAACAGCCGTATCCTCAGCTCTCCTCCAATATCCGCACCACTTTTTCTACAGTACCCCGGTCATGGGGAGAGCGGTACATCACGGAGTGCCGGGCCTCGCCGTCCAGGGCCAGTAAGGCTATTTCGGCTCCCATAGCTGGGGTCATCGGATGCATACGTAACATACTCCTAACTCTCTCAACCCAATCCCACAACATCATATTGTCCCCGGTGAACTTTGGGAGATTGCTGAGCATGGCCCCCAATGGCAAGCTAGATCTAGGGGCTCCCAGGATGGACTGATCTGTAGTGTCTGTGCCTAAAGACTGCATCGTGCTGACTACGCCAAATGTGACACAGGTACTTTAGATGCAGTGACACAGAAACACAGAGCAGCCAGTACAGGGTTAATAATTAGGGGGGATTTATTGTAACAGGGTCAATCTCCATGCACAGAGTAACAGGGGAAATATGGGGACAACAAGGGAAGTAGTAGGTAACAGGTTATAACCGACAATCCACAGTTTGGCTAGATGTAGCAGAGCCGAAACGGTTGTAGTCGGTAGTTTTACCCTTAGCT
This sequence comes from Phyllobates terribilis, assembly GCF_046119375.1. NCBI lineage: Eukaryota > Metazoa > Chordata > Amphibia > Anura > Dendrobatidae > Phyllobates > Phyllobates terribilis. The sequence goes on from NW_027362761.1 coordinate 186,807,620, forward strand.
GACTCTTGTTCCCCACAAGGCAGTTGCCAGCTAATGCTTGTGGTGTTTTCTTCTGGGTTCCCCGCCTAAACAATGCTCAATCTTCTGGCGGCAGCGGGCGGTCTCCGGTTTGACCCGCTGAGCCCCTAGTCCATAACACTGCACCTCACTTGCTCGGCTCCACGGACCCAGCGTCTCTTCTCCCTCTAGTTGGGCTTGACTCCAACTGTCAACTGCCTGCTTTCCCACGCAAACCTTCTTTTTCTCCCTCTTCCTAGACACGCCCCCAGCTCCCCGGCCACCTGACTCCTGAGCTCTCGCTTTGGACACGCCCCCAACTTCCCGGTCACCTGACTCCTGTGCTCGCAGTCTGTCTTCCCCCTGCAACCAGAGGCATGGCCCCGGCAGTTCTGGATCCCTTGTTCTGAAAGTACTTATACACTGGTCTTCCCCCTTACACAAGGACCGGATGTTATTACACATCCGGCAGGATGTGCGTCACCCAGCTGACACATGACAACCCGGAAGCATGCAGCGCGCCGGTGGTTAGCGTGCGGCACCTATAAAAGACACAGGCATAATGTTTATCAGCATATGTACCTATGTGATGACGTAGAACTTTGGGCTATGAATGGGCTATGCACTCCCCTGAAGATAAAAGGAGAAACGCGTCGGGAGCCCGCGTTTGAAGCTGCAGTACTGCTAACAATATAGGGAAGATAAGTAGATATTTCTTTCCACTAAGCTATGGGTGTCTCCTGTCTATTTTTTGCAATTCTAGTAGTTATGTGGATGTACAGCATATTATAAGACGTGGCTGCACCCACTAACATAGATATATTGTTGCTATTCAGTGACCAGGTGGCCTTCAATGTGCACTGGTTTGTTCTTGGTAAAATTGGATATAATTTTGTATGGTTCTAGTGGCATATGATATTGCCTAACCACTATCCAACATCATACTCTGATTATCGTTTGGTTTTCGACCGGTGGAAGTATATAGTGCGTCGGTCTGTGTGTTCTGTGTCTTTAAATTTATGATGGTTACATGTCACATGACTTCCATATTATTAATGTCTTTCATGACCACCGTTGAGACCCATTTTTGTTTGGAGGGCCTCATTTTGCTGGGGGCTCCATTATATGCAATAAATACCACTCATGCTAGTTAGGTCAGTCCCATCTAGGCTTACCTAGCATTTGTGTTTTTTAGTGATGAGCGAGCATACTCGCAAGTACTCGGTACTCGCCCGAGCATCTCAGTACTTGAGATGCTTGGAGAGCGCTGAGTACTTGGGAGATGCTTGGGCGGATGCTCGGGTCCCTTCCCTGCATGTTTGGCGCTCTTTAGAGCGCCAATCAACATGCAGGGATTGCCTGCCACTCATTGTAATGCCGCAACCATGGTGATTCTGGCATTACAGTGATTGGTTGGCCGCACAGAGTCATCAGGTCTATATCAGACTTGGCGCCGCCATGCTCGTCACAGTCACTCCGGAATCAGGCTGTGTAGGGAGAGGTGCTGCTGAGCTAGGGAGAGATTTGCTTGTTTCTACTTAGTGTAGGTGTACCAAACTATATTAGCAACACATATCCATCTCAACAAACAGTCCTTCTGAGGACTAATCCATCTGCAGAGATATCAGGCAGGCAGTGTATATAGGCAGGCAGTGTATATAGCAGACTGCAGTGCATATAGCACAAGAGGCTCCATTCCAGTTCTGCCTTATGCTGCTGTTAGATATTTCTAGACAAAGGCCCAGGTCTCAGGGGCCAGGAATAATTTTTTTGGATCTTAATCCTCATTATTTGCTTAATAAGCAATCCAGAAAACACCGTTTTTCAGCGCCATTTGCTTGTTGGCACTGCAGAATACAGCCAGGTCCTTTCCATTTTACATTGCTAAAAATTCAGCTATTTAAAACTGTGTTTTCTCCGTCACATGGATCACATATACGTTTTCAGAAAATACTGCCACTTTTGGCCTCCATTCAAATTTTTTTTCACTGTGTCAGCGAAGTTTTTTACACCGGTTTGCTGTTCAAAATAGTTACCTACAGGTCAGGTATTTAAAACTGTGTTTTCTCCGTCACACGGATCACATATACGTTTTCAGACAATACTGCAATTTCTGACCTCCATTACAAATTTGTTTCAGTGTGTCAGTGAAGCAATTGACACCAGATTGCTGTTCAAAATAGTTACCTACAGACCAGGTATTTAAAACGGTGTTTTCTCCGTCACATGGATCACATATACGTTTTCAGAAAATACTGCCATTTTTGGCCTCCATTCAAATTTTTTTTCACTGTGTCAGCGAAGTTTTTGACACCGGTTTGCTGTTCAAAATAGTTACCTACAGGCCAGGTATTTTAAACTGTGCTTTTGTCCGTCACACGGATCACATATACAGTACTGACCAAAAGTTTTGACATACCTTCTCATTTAAAGATTTTTCTGTATTTTCATGACTATGAAAATTGTACATTCACACTGAAGGCATCAAAACTATGAATTAACACATGTGGAATTATATACTTAACAAAAAAGTGTGAAACAACCTAAAATATGTCTTATATTCTAGGTTCTTCAAAGTAGCCACCTTTTGCTTTGATGACTGCTTTGCACACTCTTGGCATTCTCTTGATGAGCTTCAAGAGGTAGTCACCGGAAATGGTTTTCACTTCACAGGTGTGCCCTGTCAGGATTAATAAATGTGATTTCTTGCCTTATAAATGGGGTTGGGACCATCAGTTGTGTTGTGCAGAAGTCAGGTGGATTCACAGCTGATAGTCCTACTGAATAGACTGTTAGCTGCTTTTTTCTTGCCATAATACAAATTCCAATCATGGCTTGAAAGGTGCACAGTATATATTGACAATCCCAAACTGTACTTAGCACATATAAATCTTTTATCCTAATTGCCATCTCTAACTATAGTATTCAAATATATAAAGTCTTTATCTTGACTGCCATCTCTAATTTTATTCTCAGCTGCGTTTATTTCATTTTCTCTCCTTACCTCCTATTACTTTTTTCCCTTGTATCCATCTATATATGCACATTAAATACATGGAGCATCCTCTGTACTTTTCTCCGTTATTCTCGATGGGTGCGCATGCGTGGCTATCGGCGCTCATGGACTTCCGGTGGGTTGCACGGAGGAACGTCAAGCGTTCCACGCTTGCGTTCCAAGCGCCTGAACCGGAAGTCCGCTTTTTCAATTATGAGAAGCCGCACGTCGCGCATGCGCCCGCTACGTCGAGCATCACATGGGTGCTCCAGCGTTAAATCATTGGTAGCAATTAGTATTTAAGGTCCCAGCTGTTTCATAGTAGTCACCGCCCCCAGGAAGAAGCGTGGCGAAACGGCCGTCGGGGTGCAGCGCCAGGATCACGGGGATACTACTCTCTCCTGTAAGTTTACGACACGATTTAGAAAGGATTTAGATTGCAACCTTTTGCTTGACTGCAATTTTGTCATGGTTAGAACCATATATCTGGGCATTTTGAGATATGTGAACCATCTAGTTCTTGCTACAACTGAGAGTGTGATACCATTGGCCTATATATAGCTTTGTCTATCAATTGCTACATGTGAGTTGTATTGTATAGGTCTGTTACAGCTCACATGAGGAAAAATCACCATAGCTGCTAGCACTAGACACCTTTTCTATCAGTTGTACTTTATAAATATGACTTGGGATAAATTATTGATTATACTTTGAAATTTGAAGGTCTAATATAGCTAATGGCACTAGACACTTTATAAGCTGCAAAATTCTGAATCTAGAAAGTTTATTTCAGCTAATGGCACTAGATACTTTATCAGTAGTTGCACTTTATGAGTAAAAAAACTAGACTCAATCATTTATTGAATACATCCTTTACATCAGTAATAACATAAATCTATTCATGTCAATTTATTCTATAGGATTGAGACCTATATTTGAACCCTGGTGCTGAATAATTTTCCTCCTGCTTAATTTTAAATGTATTTTTCTTTTTAATGGATTTAATAAAAGATTTCTTTTAATACAATACTGTCTATACTCTATTTTCCCTCTACCTATATGCGTAGTGGGTGACGTGTGATATATGTAATGTCAAGAGTGACATATCCTCTGTGGTTATTTTGAGATAACTTCATGGTAAAATAGTTGCTAGGAAACCACTGCTAAGGACAGGCAACAAGCAGAAGAGACTTGTTTGGGCTAAAGAACACAAGGAATGGACATTAGACCAGTGGAAATCTGTGCTTTGGTCTGATGAGTCCAAATTTGAGATCTTTGGTTCCAACCACCATGTCTTTGTGCGATGCAGAAAAGGTGAGCGGATGGACTCTACATGCCTGGTTCCCACCATGAAGCATGGAGGAGGAGGTGTGATGGTGTGGGGGTGCTTTGCTGGTGACACTGTTGGGAATTTATTCAAAATTGAAGGCATACTGAACCAGCATGGCTACCACAACATCTTGCAGCGGCATGCTATTCCATCCGGTTTGCGTTTAGTTGGACCATCATTTATTTTTCAACAGGACAATGACCCCAAACACACCTCCAGGCTGTGTAAGGGCTATTTGACTAAAAGGGAGAGTGATGGGGTGCTACGCCAGATGACCTGGCCTCCACAGTCACCAGACCTGAACCCAATCGAGATGGTTTGAGCTGGACCGCATAGTGAAGGCAAAAGTGCCAACAATAGCTAAGCATCTCTGGGAACTCCTTCAACATTGTTGGAAGACCATTTCCGGCTACTTTGAAGAACCTAGAAAATAAGACATATTTTCAGTTGTTTCACACTTTTTTGTTAAGTATATAATTCCACATGTGTTAATTCATAGTTTTGATGCCTTCAGTGTGAATGTACAATTTTCATAGTCATGAAAATACAGAAAAATGTTTAAATGAGAAGGTGTATCCAAACTTTTGGTCTGTACTGTAAGTTCGCTCCAAATTCAGTCATTTGTAGTGAGCGTGGAAGATATTGTCCTCCATTTAAAATGGGCAAGGCACATGGCAAGGGACGGGGAACTGGACGTGATGGTGCATGCAGAGGCCGAGGCCACGGCCGTGGGCAAACTGAAATTGTGCCACAACACACCCACAATCTTCTCACCTGACCTTCCTGTCCAGATTCCTAGGGGACCACAGCACACCACTATTGAACCCAGAGCAGTGTCAAAAGGTTGTTGGTTGGATGGCGGATAATGCTTCCAGTCACTTAGCCACCACCACCACCCTGTCTTCCACACGGTCAAGTCTCAGTAGCCATGAGTCTGGACCGCATATTCCTCACCCTGATCCTCCTTCCTCCCACTGTGCCGAGTGCCCGGAGACAAATGATCACACTTGGACACTCTGAAGAGCTGTTCACTTTTCCATTTATAGATGTGGGCCTCTCGCCCGGTCCACTTGAAGCGAGGCAAGAGAAGATCGCATGTAGCGATGCCCAAATATTTGAGCAGCCACGGTCACACGAAGGTGACGGTGGGAAAGTGTCACAAGAGGTGGACGTTAATGAGACACAATTGCCAGAAAATCAGGAGGAGGACCAGGGTGTGGAATTGGAAGACGAGGTGGTGGATGATATAGTAACTGACCCAACCTGGCAGGAGGACATGCAAAGCGAGGAGAGCAGCACACAGGAGGAGGGAGGCAGAGCACCCCAACAGGCAGGAAGAAGCAGTGTGGTAGCCGCAGACAGAAGGCAGGCAACCGTTCCCCGTAACACCAACACAAAGGAAGTTGCCAGTACAACTGTTTTCCCGAGTCTGGTTGTTTTTTAAAGACTCTGCCGATAACCCCAAAAAGGCCATTTGCACCACCTGCCAGGCCAGCATCAGCAGGGGTGCCAAAACTAGCAGCCTGACCACCACCAGCATGATCAGGCACATGGCAGCAAAGCACCCGACTTTGTGGGCCGAACCCCAGGGTCCAGGAACAGTGTCTGCGGGTGGCACCATTGCTTCTTCCACTGTTGTGCATGCAAGCCAATCCCCTGTCCATGGTGCATGCGAAGATGCCTCCTGCCCTGCACCTGTCGTTGGACACTCTCAAGTAGCAGCATCAGGAAGCACGTCCACGTCATTGTCCCAGCGCAGACATTTCACGACTGCTTGTGCTCGAAATGCTGCCTTTTAGGCTCGTGGAGACGGAAGCATTCCGCAAACTGATGGCGGCGGCCATCCCTCGGTACTCAATCCCCAGCCGCCACTATTTCTCCTGGTGTGCCGTCCCCGCATTACACAAGCACGTGTCCCAAAATATTAGCCGTGCCCTCAACAACACAGTTACCGGGAAAGTCCACCTAACCAAGGACACGTGGACAATTGCTTGTGGGCAAGGACGGTACATCTCGCTGACGGCACACTGGGTTAACATAGTGGAAGCCGGGACCCAGTCGACCTTGGGACGGAAGACGTCCTCCCGACGCCAAGGATTGCGGGCCCTAGGTCAATCAGGGTTGCCCCAAAGGTCTACAGCTCCTGCATCTCATCCTCCTCAGCCTTCTCTTCCTATTCAGCCTCCATCCCTGAAATGACCACATCAGTCACAAGCTGGAAGCACTGCAGCACTGCCTCGGCCAAGCGGCAACAGGCTGTGCTGAAGCTGATATGCTTAGGTGACAAACCGCACAATGCTGAAGAGTTGTGGACAGCTCTGAAAGAGCAGGTAGATCTGTGGCTCACACCACTGAACCTACAGCCAGGCACGGTTGTGTGTGACAATGGCCGGAACCTGGTGGCGGCTCTGAAGCGAGGCGAGCTCACACACGTACCATGCCTGGTCCATGTGCTTAACCTTGTGGTTCAGCGGTTTCTCAAATCCTTCCCGGAGCTGCCGGATCTGCTTGTTAAAGTATGCCGCCTGTGTGCCCATTTTAGAAAGTCACCTTACAGCTTTGACCGCCCTTGCCGTGTTTCAGCAGCATTTGCAGCTTCCGGCTCACTGACTGGTGTGTGATGTCCCCACGTGCTGGAACTCTATACTGCAGATGTTGGGAAGGATTTGTGAGCAGAAGAGGGCAGTTGTTGAGTGCCAGCATATTCAGTTCAGACTCCACACATAAGACTTCAGGAGTGCACATGGATGTCAGACATATGTATCATCCTCCAAAACTTTGAGGACTCCACCAAGATGGTGAGCGGCGATGATGCCATAATTAGTGTCACCATCCCACTTCTCTGTCTTCTGAAACGCTCTCTGCTCACAATCAAAGAGGATGCATTGCAGGCGGAGCACGATGAGATGGAGCAATGAAACATACAGGGTGATTACACACAGCCCAGCCTCATCTCATCCCAACGTGGATTGGGGGACAATGAGGAAGAGGAGGAGGACAAAGAACTGGAGCTAGTTTCATGCGCTATAGATGGTGCTACCTGAAAAGCTGTCATACCGTCTGTTCAGCGTGGATAGCCAGAGGACAGAGAGGAGGAGGAGGAGAGCATGGTCAGTCATCCTCTTGGTGAGGACATGGAAGTCTTTCTTGTTAGTAGTCTTGCACGCAGTGGCTGAGTTTGTTACGCTGCCTTTCCCATGATCCTCGAGTTCTCAAAATTTTGGGTGATAGCCATTACTGGTTGGTGACCCTTCTAGACCTACGCTACAAGGAGAACTTTATATCTCTTATTCCTGAGGTGGACAGTAGTGTTGAGCCACCCCCGTAGTGTTCGAGTTCGGTTCGGTTCGTCAAACACCCGTGTGTTCGCCGAACTGTTCGTCGAACTGTTCGTCGAACACCTTCGAACACCGTTAAAACCAATGGCAGGCAAACAAAAACACATAGAAACACATAGAAAACACCTTCAAAGGTGTCCAAAAGCTGACAAACTGCTCAGAAGACACAACTAACACATGGAAAAGTGACAAGTACATATAGTCATGCGAAAAGAAAAGAGGTGGAGGAGTAAAAGGAGGGGGAGACACAGATATAGGCATGTCATGCCCTTCTAAAATCCAAAAAGTGAGAAGCCGAGACGGCCAGTCCGCTCCTGCCCGTGCCACCTCCGTGTCGCCGGGTTTGTGCCAGAGCCGCGGTGAACCCTGACGGCCAGCCCCCCTCTCCCAATACTGGTGCCTGTCCGCTGGTGGGTCGAGAGAGCCCCCCTGTGGTGGAGGCAGCTCTAAGCTTTTTAATTTAAATTGTCCCTCTAATTTGAATGAATACACTTTAAATCCATTTACAAGGATCTATTGGAGGGCAAGTCTCATGCCAGCAGCCGCGTAATTCCAGCTCCAGTAGCGTCCACTAAAGCTGCTGCAGTTAAAAAGCTTTTATAAGGATCGAGCTCGGCTGTCCACCGCAAGGCATCCTAGTGCCAGTCCCAGCCCCTATGCCTTGGGGTGCCTCCTGATGCTCTTCACTAAGTATCCCGTGGTCCCGAAGCATTTCCTTTGAAAAAATTAAGTGTCCAAACTACAGGTGGTGTAGCTTGCTTAACAGCCGGGATAATCCGCTGACTAGCAGACACTGCTACTAGGCACAAAGTATTTCCTGGGCTAGATGCAGTTAAAAATTTGTAAGTAGATACTCTCGTTGGATGCTGAGAAAGCATTCCATAGAGTCTCCTGGCACGCCATATATGATTCTCTTAAAAAGCTTGGGGTAGGGGTCTAGGGGACCCTTTTATAGCCAAAATCACGGCCCTGTATCACAATACGTCACCTAGGCTGAAGATAAATGGAACTGTAGCACCGAGGGCTCGGTTGCTACAGACGTATTGCACCTCACCCAGAGGTGTGATATCTCACTCTCAGATAAGGATGGAGTGTGGATCAGGACCCGACACCTGCATGCATTACACCACATTGCCGTGGGGCAGGGCGACCAATATGCCCCTGAGATGGGCACGACAGTCCCTGTCCCTGGCTGGAGTGGGGGGAGGGAACACTGAGGAAGGGGAACCCTGCAGTGCAGGAGCAGGGAGGAAGCAGTTCCTGGGTGCATTGAGAAGGGAGTATAAAAGGTGGGCACCATCTTAGTTCAGTGCAGAGAAGTCTGAGCAGAAGTGGCAGGGAGCAGGGGCTCTGCATGAGCTCTGCTCCGGAGGCGGGCCTAGTAACAGAGGCCCAGGCCTGCAAGAGGGAGAAGGAAGGAAGAGGAGCGGAGAAGGCTCCAGGAACGAGGAATGAAGGGATCCCAGGGGTGCGGACGGGCGAGTCGCCACCGCACGCCCGAATCCACCTGCGTGGAGGGGTCAGGCCAAAGGGGGAGACCGGTCCCCGAACTAGTGGAGGCAGGAAACGACCCTCAGCTAGAAACCGGAGGCTCTGACATTTTATGTGGCGCAGCCCCTTGCTCCACCCGCTAGGAAGGCACCACATAGGGTCAGGGAAACTGGCGCCAAGTTTACCAAGAGGAGGCCCGAGGCAGCCGGACAGAAGTGTTGGTAAGAAAGGCCAGACAAAGGACACACAAAGGGGGTCCTGTGAAGCGCTCCAAAGTTATCTGGGAGTTGTCTGAGCCCCTCACCTGGTGAGCACAGTACGACGTGGGCAGCCGTTACCTGCAGACGTGGTCTGGATAATAAGAACTGTGAGTAAAGGCCCTGAACTGCATCACTGACTCCGTGTCGTTACTGCTGCTGCCCTGCACCATCACCCCCATCCTCCGCATACACTGCCCTGAGGCTATACTCCTCCCGTGGGGAGTTATGCTACGCTCTGCTGCACCCACAACACCAGCCTTAGCGGTCTGCCCTGTAGCGGCGGTTCACTCTGACCGCAATCCACGGGTGGCGTAGTCGGACATTTAAACATCAAAACCACATAAATAGTTCCGCCACTGGTTTGACCGCCCTGAGCCACGGAACCGGATCGCCGCCACGAAGACTACAACCACCAGCATCCACCAAAAAGGGTCCGGCTCCGGGTGTCCCAAGGCCCAGGGGGTGCGTCAGAACATTTTCATCACCTTTCACAATCACCAATGGGACAAGGCAGGGATGTCCTCTGTCCCCTCTCTTATACATCCTAGTGACGGAGCACCTGCTCTCATCAATTCGCCATAACCCCAATATTAGGTGGATTGAGGTGGGAGGCACCGAGTACAAGTGCTCTCTATTTGCTGATGATGTCCTAGTATATATCACTCAATCACATATATCCATCCCTGCTGTTATGGCTGAAATAGATCACTTTGTTACATGGTAAAATTTTAAAATCAATGCAGCGAAGTCTGAGGCCCTCGATGTCTCCCTCCCTAAATCCATATAGGATTCCATCCAGTCCAACTTTCCCTTTGCCTGGCCCTCACAGGGTATCAAATACTTAGGAATTCCTATTCATAGAGACCTCTCCCATCTATGTTATCTTAATTTTGGGCCCTTTATTGAACAATTCCATACAGACCACGGTTGGCAAGTTAGAACTGTAAGATTCACTAAGTGAACCACTGGTGTTTTGTGGAAAAGCACATGTACACTGCGTTCCAAATTATTATGCAAAAAGTGTTTAGGAGTGATAAGGGAAGAATTTGTTTGTTTGTCAGTTAAACTCATTGATGGTGATGTGTGTCAGGGCTCTTTATATCACTGTAAGCAATTGCAGACACCTGTGCTAATTAGTTTGGCAGGTGTGTCCAATGAAAGGCAAGACTACTTAAGAAGGCTCTCTCACATTATTAAGCAGCCTACATTTTCTGCCAAAATGGGAAAGAAAAAGGATGTGTCGGCTGCTGAGAAGCAACAAATTGTGGAGTGTTTAGGTCAAGGCATGACTACAATCAACATTGTGCGATGATCAGGATGAAGTGTCTTGGCAATCAAGAAGTATGTAGCTGATTCACAGTACACACGTGTGCGTGCTGATAAGGGCAAATTGAGGACTCTTTCCTACAGGCAATTACGTCAGGTTGAAACAGCAGCAGCAAAAAAGCCTTGTCATAGCAGCAGACAAGTTTTTGAAGCTGCTTGTGCCTCCAACGTCCCCCAAACAACAAGATGCAGGGTCCTTCAGAGGTTTGCAGCTGTGCATGCGCCATCCTGTCGACCTCCTCTATCCACTTCACACAAGCAGAAACGGCTCCAGTGGGCCAAACATTACATGAAGACTGATTTCAAAACTGTTTTGTTCACGGATGAGTGCCGTGCAGCGCTCGATGGTCCAGATGGATGGAGTGGAGGATGGCTGGTTGATGGACACCCCACGCAAACACGGCTACAGCGCCAACAAGGAGGAGGTGGAGTAATGTTTTGGGCTGGAATCATGGGGAGAGAGATTGTCGGCCCCTTTAGGATCCCTGAAGGCGCTAAAGATGAACTCCATAATGTATGTGGATTTTCTCAAACAGCACTTCCTGCCATGGTTCAAGAAGAAGAACCGTGTATTTCACAGCAAGATCATTTTTCTGCATGATAATGCACCATCTCATGCTGCACATAAAACATCTGCATCTCTGGCTGATATGGGCATAAAAGGGGACAAACTTATGGTGTGACCCCCATGCTCCCCTGACCTCTACCCCATTCAGAACCTTTGGAGCATCATTAAAAGGAGTGTCTATGATGGCGGGAGGCAGTTCACATCTAAGCAACAGCTCTGGGAGGGTATTCTGTCCTCATGCAAAACAATTGAAGCAGAAACCATCCAAAACCTGACAAATTCAATGGACGAGAGAGTTCAGAAGCTCCTTTCGAACAAGGGGTCCTATGTGAAAATGTAACATCACCTAGAATAAAGTTTTGAGTTGAAAACTGTTTGATTTCAGTTTCTAACAACCTGCTAATGCTTATAATTTCAAAAATGACCATTTTTTTGGTCTTTATTAAAATGAAAAGGTTGATCGAAAAGTTTGGGGGATCTAAGAGTGTGGCAACCCAGTAGTCATGATTACTTCGAATTCTGACAATATGAGGGTCATGCTGCAGGTAGTGCAGCAAGAAGGCACTTATGTGTCTTGCGCATCTCGGAGCCCCAAAATTATTTTCCGGGCTAGATGCAGCTAAAAATTATTTTTAATTTTAAATCTGGTGAAGCTTATTATAGATGGCCTAATAGGATCAGTGCTGCACACTGCTACAAAGCCCAAATTATTTTCCAGTCAAGATACAGATAAACATGATTAGTAATTTGAAAGCTTAAAACGGTTGGTAGGGTGATTTTAACCAATCATCAAGCTTTTACTCTCCCCAGGATGACACAGGGGTAGAAAAGTCGTTTCGGATCCATGATTTGTTCATCTTTATGAACGTGAGTCTGTCTACATTATCAGTGGAGAGCCGCGTGCGCTTATCTGTCAGCACACCACCAGCAGCGCTGAACACACGTTCAGACAGAACGCTGGCTGCGGGGCATGACAAGATCTCCAAGGCGTAAGTGGCTAGCTCCGGCCATTTATCCAGATTGGAAGCCCAAAAAGAGCAAGGGTCCAGTGACACAGTCGTGGCTTCAATGTTTACTTGGAGATACTCCTGTACCATCGTCTCTAGGCGTTGACTATGTGTCAGACTTCTTGTCTCCTGTGGCCTTGCAAAGGATGGGCTAAAAAAGTGGTGAAATGATTCCGCAAAATTGATGTTACCAGCAGATACTGTGGTTCTGTTACGGTTTGAGTGCTGAACACTTGACGGTCCCACGGTTGGCAAGTTGGAACTGTGAGATTCACTACGTGCACCACTGGTATTTTGTGGAAAAGCACATGTAAGATTCTGCAACAGTCTCTGCTGATACTCCTGCATGCGTGCATCCCTTTCTATGGCAGGAATAATTTCTGCAAATTTACTTTTGTACCGGGGATCTAACAGTGTGGCAACCCAGTAGTCAGGATTATTTCTAATTCTCACAATTCGAGGGTCATGTTGCAGGTAGTGCAGCAAGAAGGCACTCATGTGTGTTGCGCATCCAGGAGCACCAAGTCCCTGTTGTGTTGGTGGCGAGGTAGCAATCATGCTTCCTTCCTCTGTCCTCTCCCCCCAACCTCGCACAACAGAAATGTGATCAAGGTCTCCCTCATCTGATGAGTCTTCCATCAGTTCGTCCTCCACTTCTTCCTGGGCTCCTGCACCTTCCTCACTAGTTTGGCTGCTACCATGCGCCCTGGTAAAATCATCTCCCCCACCCTCACATGCCTGCCGCCTTGGTGCTGCCGACCGTCTGGACCTTGCAGATGTTAGCCCTTCCGCATACAACTCCTCCTCCTCTACTTCCTCCACCTCCTCTTGTGCCACCACCTGACTCCGAATTCTGTTTAACATGTGCTCCAGCATGTAAATCACCGGAATAGTCATGCTGATAATGGCATCGTCAGCACTAAACATCTTCGTCGCCATTTCAAAACTGTGCAGAAGGGTGCATAGGTCCCTGATCTGAGACCACTCCTCCAGCGTGATTTGCCCCACCTCTGAATCTCGTTGGCCCAGGCTATACGTCAGAACGTATTGCACCAGGGCTTGTCGGTGCTGCCACAGTCGCTGCAACATGTGCAGAGTTGAATTCCACCGGGTAGGCACATCGCATTTTAGCCGGTGAAGTGGCAGGCCCAACGACTTCTGTAGAGATGTAAGTCGCTGAGCTGCGGGATGCGAACGGCGGAAGTGAGCACACAGCGACCGTGCCCTCTGCAGAAGGCCATCTAGTCTGGGATAGTGGGCTAAAAATTGCTGGACAACCAGGTTCAACACGTGAGCCATACAAGGCACGTGTGTGACATTGCCCCGGCGAAGGGCCGCACCCAGGTTTGCAGCATTGTCGCACACGGCCTTCCCTGGTTTCAGGTCCAGTGGAGACAACCATTCATGAAATTGGTTCTCCAGAGCTGACCACAACTCCTCAGCTGTGTGACTCACATTTCCCAGACATTTCAATGTAAAAACCGCCTGATGACGTTGAGCCCTACTGCCAGCATAGTAAGGAGGTGTGCAGGATCCCTTCTGCGCAGTTAGAAAGCTTGTGGCATGACCAGACAGCCTTTGGGTGCAGGTGGAAGACCGAGAGGAGGTTGAGGAGGCAGAAGCAGTGGAGGAAAAATGACATAAAGAGGATTGACGCACAACTCGTGGGGACGGCAAGACTTGGACAGCAGCCCCTTGTCCTGCTGTCACCATAGTTACCCAGTGCCCAGTCAGCGACATGTAACGCCCCTGTCCATGCCTACTCGTCCAAGTGTCTGTGGTGAAATGCACCCTGTCACACACAGAGTTTCTCAAAGAAGCGGTGATGTTGTGTGCGACATGCTGGTGGAGCGCAGGCACACCTTTCTTTGAGAAGTAGTGCCGACTGGGCATCTGGTACTGGGGCACTGCGACGGACATAAGGTCTCGAAAATCCTCTGTGTCCACCAGGCGGAAAGGCAGCATTTCTGTAGCCAAGAGCTTGCAGATGGTGAAATTCAACCTCTTAGCTTTCTCATGGCTAGGAGGAAATGGTCTTTTACTTGTCCACATCTGAGGGACCGAGGGCTGGCTATTGTGCTTAGACGGGGTTGATAAGGGTGTCCCCGGCAAACTGCCGGTCTGTGAGGAAGATGCAGGCGGACATGTTAGGTTGCCTTGATCCAAAGGTGGTGCTATCGATGTCGGACAGCGCTCAAGACCAGCTGGTGTTACCACCTCCAAAGAAAATGATGACCTGCCAATCACGCTGGCTGTTGCGGGTAAAGAGGTGGCAGGTCTGCGCCCCAAAACAGGTGTGACTGCTGTCCCCCCAGTCACAGAGGATGAAGAGGCCGCGGATGCACAAGATATGGCAGACGGTGGTTGGCCCGGCCGGCTAGACCGCATTGTAGCACACTGAGCTTCCCACTGCAACTTATGCTTCATGTCCATGTGCCGGTTCATGCATGAAGTACTCAAACTATGTATTTTTTGGCCTCTACTTAGCTTTTGCTGACAAATGTTACAGATAACACGAGTTGGGTCATCTTTATCGATCTGAAAAAATGCCCAGGCTATGCAAGGCTTAGCACCCATGCGACCTGAAGAGCCACCACGACTTGTGGTGAGAGGCAGAGTTGTGTTTGAGGATGCAGTTGTTGACGTGCTTCCAGTACTACGTCTCTGTCCAGGAAGGCGCAACCTGACCTCATCGTCACTAGCATCTTCCTCCACCTCCTCTGCTGACCTCATCTCTTGGCTGACTGTGGGTTGACAGTAAGTGGGATCTCCGACCTCATCATCATCACCCTGTGCGTTATCACACCCGTCGTCCTCAGAGCCAACCTGTTCCTGCCCTGACAAAAAACTAAAGTTGTCGCTCCAATCAGGTATTTGAGTCTTATCATCGTCTTCCTCATTGTCTCCACCAACAGGAGTTACAGTTTGGGAATGAGGGTCTACATTATGGTCAGAACCTTCTGCGTCTGGTCCTGGATCCGACTCATAAAGATTCTGGGCATCAGTGCAGATCATTTCCTCGTCTGGATTCACAGAAGCGCTGGAGTCGACCTCTGATTCCCAGGCTATAGTATGAGTAAACAGCTCTGCAGACTCAACCATCTGTTCTACCTCATACTCAGACGGGCAGCTGGAGATTTGGGAGCTGTGAGGAAGCAAGTGCGATTTGGGTGACACCTTTGAGGACTGGAGTATTTGTGATGTTGAAGTTGATGTGGAGGAGAGCCCACTTAAAGGAGCACTTGATATCCGTTGAAGCACCTGCTGTTTTTGTGCCTCATCTGGAATTTGTAGCGATTGGCGTGGCCGTAAGAAAGGGATCTTATCACATTGTCCGCTAAAAGAAGTAGACATTTTAGTTTGGCTGGAAGATGGTCTTTCTTCTGCACCTACCCCACGGACACAACCTTTTTTCCCCTTCCCAACACGCCTATTCCCCTTTCCACCAGCAGCAGGCCTTTTTCCACTCATTTTGGTGGTTAACTAATTCACAACTCTGGAGTTGTTTGCACAAAAAAACAATGGATGGTAACCGAGCAGAGCTGAGTGGCCAAACTGTGGTATTAGGCCAAAACTATTGGCTGGGTTAGATGCAGAAAAAAATTATTTTTAATTTGCAACCTGATGGAGGTCAGTATAGATGGACTAATAGACCAAGTCCCACACACCGCTAGAAGCCCAAATATTTTTTCAGAGCTAGATGCAGAAAATTTTTTTATTCAATTTGCAACCTGATGGAGGTCAGTATAGATGGACTAATAGACCAAGTCCCACACACTGCTAGAAGCCCAAATATTTTTTCAGAGCTAGATGCAGAAAAAAATTATTTTTAATTTGCAACCTGATGGAGGTCAGTATAGATGGACTAATAGACCAAGTCCCACACACCGCTAGAAGCCCAAATAGTTTTTCAGAGCTAGATGCAGAAAAAAAATATTTTTAATTTGCAACCTGATGGAGGTCAGTATAGATGGACTAATAGACCAAGTCCCACACACCGCTAGAAGCCCAAATATTTTTTCAGAGCTAGATGCAGAAAAAAATTATATTCAATTTGCAACCTGCTGGAGGTCAGTATAGAAGGACTAATAGAACAAGTCCCACACACTGCTAGAAGCCCAAATATTTTTTCAGAGCTAAATGAAGAAAAAAATTATTTTTAATTTGCAACCTGATGGAGGTCAGTATAGATGGACTAATAGACCAAGTCCCACACACTGCTAGAAGCCCAAATATTTTTTCAGAGCTAGATGCAGAAAAAAATTATTTTTAATTTGCAACCTGATGGAGGTCAGTATAGATGGACTAATAGACCAAGTCCCACACACTGCTAGAAGCCCAAATATTTTTTCAGAGCTAGATGCAGAAAAAAATTATTTTTAATTTGCAACCTGATGGAGGTCAGTATAGATGGACTAATAGACCAAGTCCCACACACCGCTAGAAGCCCAAATATTTTTTCAGAGCTAGATGCAGAAAAAAATTATATTCAATTTGCAACCTGCTGGACGTCAGTATAGAAGGACTAATAGAACAAGTCCGACACACTGCTAGAAGCCCAAATATTTTTCAGAGCTAAATGAAGAAAAAAATTATTTTTAATTTGCAACCTGATGGAGGTCAGTATAGATGGACTAATAGACCAAGTCCCACACACCGCTAGAAGCCCAAATATTTTTTCAGAGCTAGATGCAGAAATTTTTTTTATTCAATTTGCAACCTGATGGAGGTCAGTATAGATGGACTAATAGACCAAGTCCCACACACTGCTAGAAGCCCAAATATTTTTTCAGAGCTAGATGCAGAAAAATATTATTTTTAATTTGCAACCTGATGGAGGTCAGTATAGATGGACTAATAGACCAAGTCCCACACACTGCTAGAAGCCCAAATATTTTTTCAGAGCTAGATGCAGAAAAAAATTATTTTTAATTTGCAACCTGATGGAGGTCAGTATAGATGGACTAATAGACCAAGTCCCACACACTGCTAGAAGCCCAAATATTTTTTCAGAGCTAGATGCAGAAAAAAATTATATTCAGTTTGCAACCTGATGGAGGTCAGTATAGATGGACTAATAGAATGATGCTATGCCCAAAAGATTTTACTTCACTAGGTGCAGTAAAAAAATTGGTATTCTATACACAGGTGGTATATCTTGCAACACAGATAGGCTACTCCACTGACTAACACACTCTGCAATAGGCCAAAAAGGATTAGCTTTGCTAGATTCAGCCAAATGCTGTGAAAAAAACTTGCACAGCACTGGCACAGACCTGCCTGGCAAAAACTGATAGGAACTGATGTAACCTAGTCCTGAAAAGGACTCCAATTACAATTAGTCTTTACTCCCACAATCTATCTATTTAAGAGCACAGACCTGCCTGATAAAAGTCGTAGGAAATGCTGTAACCTAGTCCTTAAAAGGACTGCAATCACAACTATTCCCTACTCCCAAGCTATCTGTATATTTGTGCGAAAATTGGCTTGAAATTAACAAGGTATAGCGCACACAGCAACAGCGGTGCCGTCTAACACGCAGCTGCAGCAGTGAGAAAATGGTGGCGACGGGGAAAATGGCTTGGTCTTATAGGGCAAGGACATGTGACATACACTGCCAATCACACATGCCCTTGCTTGTGTGAAAAAAAGCACTTCGCTCCGTGTGTGCGCTGCTGATAGGCTGACAGATTGCACCTCCCCACTGCAAATGCGGGAAAGAGAAAAAAAAATGGAGATCTTCATTGTTCCTGCAGAGATCCATCCCCTGCCCCTCCCCCCGCCCCGCTGTACACTCAAACTGCGCATTAACATTAATTTTCATCATTACTGAGAAAAAATCCAGTTATGATTTTGGTGCACGAACAGTTATCGAACATAACCTCGAACAGCCGAATTTTTCTCAAATTGTTCGTGTTCGCCGACCGGCTCGAACACCGCCCAAAACAGCTCGAATTTGAGATTGGCGAACAGTTCGAGTAGAACAACGCTCATCTCTAGTGGACAGGTCTATAAAAATGGGGCTGCAGCAGAAGGCCTTTGTTGCGGAACTATTAAATAAATTCCCATCTGAAGGCGCTGGTGGCAAAGATCACACTTCGTTGGACAACCAAGGAGTACAGGCAAGAGAGACACAACTTGAATCCAGCAGAGGCAGGGGAACACTGTCAAAGTTATGGGAGAATTTTCTCAGTCCCTCCCATCGCACAAGCCCTGAGGCGCGGGGTACTCTCACAAGGAGTGCAAATTTTGGGAAGATGCTGAGGGAGTACCTTGCCGACAGTACCAACGTCCTCCGTGATTCCTCTGTGCCTTATAATTATTGGGTATCCAAGCTGGATACGTGGAATGAACTGGCTCTCTATGCCTTGGAGGCCCTGGCCTGCCCTGCCGCCATGGGTATACGCTTCCTGATTTTGGCTATTTGCTCTTGTCCTTCTCCTCTTCCTCCACCACCATATCACCAGGGTGACCGTGGTCTGTGATGCAACACCCAGATAATTATTTTAAAGGGTGTTAATTAAGCCCGTAAAAATTTTTTTTTATACAATATGTTCATGTATACCCTCCAGGGGTAAATGTTTGTCAGCCCATACACTTGCATGGGCATTACAAGTATAGGAGGCCGGCTCCTTTTTAATGGGAACATTTTTTTATGAGGCCCTCTGACCTCCACGTCTCTTCCAAGGGGCATTAGAGTGCCTCCAAATTTTTGGCAACCCTTGCATTCACTGCATAGGCAAACACAATGGGAGACCCACGTCCTAAAAATGGGAACATTGTTTTCAGGAGGCCCTCTTCTAAGTCTCTTCAAAGGGGTATTGGGGTGCGTCCAAATTTTGGCCAGCCCTGCCACTCACTGCATACGCAATAACAGTAAAGGAGACCCACTCTTTAATAATGGGAACAATAAAACATAGCCGGTTGATGGCTCTCTAAGAATAGTGAGGGCCGACTGCTGGCCCTATAAAAATAGGATTTGTGACTTTCAGAGTCCCTCCTTCATAAATGAAACACGATGTGTCTGATGATATCTCACACACCACATGGCCAGATAAGGTTGTAAAATGTTAAAATGACATTTCCTGGTGAATGCATCTGTCACAGTTGAAAGCAATGCAAAAGTGAAAAAACACATCAAAAACGCTACTTGTGAACATAGCCCAAGGTGTGGAGGAGTATTTTTGTTTTTGGT
The DNA here is from genome assembly GCF_046119375.1 of Phyllobates terribilis. NCBI lineage: Eukaryota > Metazoa > Chordata > Amphibia > Anura > Dendrobatidae > Phyllobates > Phyllobates terribilis. The sequence continues at coordinate 186,827,127 of NW_027362761.1, forward strand.
TATTTATTTTGCTTTATATACAAGTCATTACCCTGGAAAGGATGTTCCTTAATATATTTCCCAGGAAAATTCATTTTGGTTTCGTTTTGGTATGTTTTATTGTGAGTCCGTAAAAGTGGCGTAATACCTGTGACAACGTTCTTGACAGCAGTGACCTGGGAGTCATAAATGCTTCCTTGGTTCTTCCCCATGCTGTCCCCATGTCATTTGAGCACTGTTCCCATCGATTTGGGCAATCTTTAGGCCCTCTGCAGACAGACGGGGGGAGCCGCCTGAAACATGCTCGAGTTTCCCATAGACTTACATTGGGCTCGTTGCTCGGGTCGAGCACCTGAGTATTCCAATGTGCTCGACACGAGCATCGAGCACCCGAGCATTTTAATGCTCACTCATCACTAGTATTTTTCCACTTAGTACACCATGTGTGTCTTTTATGTGCTTTGTGTAAAGTATTGTCCAGCACTAAGCTGTTTTAATTAAGGTTAAAATAAAGAGACATTGTTTTACCCTCTGCTAATTACTTGCTTTTCCCAAATAGGTAGATGATATCAAGTCATGTTCTGATGGGAGATGTAGGTCCTAGTCAATATGAGTTGGGATGTCCATATCTAATCTTCCCCCTGCAGAGTCTGCAGACTACCAAAGAGTCACTTCGCGGCAATGTTTAAAAGAACTCCCTCATCTAAAATGCCCAAATGTAGGACTCATCTCCATGATGACCAGAGATTTCAGGAATGGTTGAGCCTCCTCCATCCACTACATGTGCAGCATTACCTGCTCCATAGCTGACCGATGAGATGGCAGCAGATTTTGTACCCAGTGATCTTTTAGCTGCCTGGCGCCTCCGATGTGTATCGCCAAGGCTAACACCTATCTGGTTCTCAGGTCTTGTCCACCACAGAATCATCATTAAGGTCATTTCTGACTTAGGTGACAATTGCCTCTGTATGTCCTGTGCTCCTCGCCCCAAGTTCACCCTGCCTCATTCCCACCTTTAGATTTGCCCTGGCTCAGAGTGCTACTAGTACTGCAAGTGCCCCTACCACCAAGGCTCACAGATCCAGCAACATACTTAAATGTTTGAATCAGGTTCTCCATCTCTTATGGCCCCATGTCATCTGTGTACAAAGGCTAATTATTTATCTCTTCTAATAAATCAACTGGAAGAAGTTGTTCTGGTGAATTATCTTACTTAGTCCCAGGGTGCTGCGTGAGTCCACAGCTGTGACCGGCGGTAAAAAGCTTATCACTGGTCAGAGGCATCGTCTGATGAGAGAGTACTACTCTCATCAGCCTACACCTGCTGTCGCCTGCTGTCAGCTCTCCATGACAGCTGGCTCACACTGAGACAGGAACGTGAGAACACTCCTGCAGGGTGTAGCGGTGCCGTGAGAAAGGTCACCAGAGTTCATAGCTGATGAAACCGGTCACCTCACTTAAGGCACCACTAACTGCATGAGAAAGTTCTCACGCAGCCAGCGGTGCCATAATTGAGGTCACTGGGGTTCATCAGCTTTGAACTCCGGTGAACTTTCTCATGGCAGCTCAGCGCTACACACTGAAGGAGCGATTATGCTCTTTTGTCAGTGTGAGCCAGCTCTCATGGAGAGCAGTCACATCAGTGACTGCTGATGTGACTGCTGTCCAAGTCATCCAGATCGTTGTGGGACAGTATGGATTATTTTCATGATGGACAGGTGAGTTTTATGGTGGTTTATTATTTTTTGTCTTTTACAGGTGACAAGGGCATCGGGGATTAGGCGTTACAGTGAGTATTATGGTGTTTTTTTAATTTGACCTCTTTTACAGGGGCCAAGGGCTTTGGTGGATTAGGCGTTAAGGTGAGTATAATGCTTTTTTATTTTTATTTCAATATTTGTTTATTTCAATTTTTTATTTCTCTATTTGGAGCACAGGTGACCAGTGGTAAGCTTTTAGCACCAGATTTTTTTTTGTTAGATGTTCGGACAAACCCACCGGACGCGAACATTTATGGGTTTGCCCATCACTACCCACAATTTAAATGTTTTGTTCACCAAGCCTCTTAGCTATCACTTTTGCCTTATGACATGGTACTTAGTAGTGATGAGCGAGCATGCTCGCCACTGCTCGGTACTCGCCCGAGCATCTCAGTACTCGAGATGCTCGGAGCTAGCCGAGTACTTTCGAGATGCTCGGGCTTGAGCTCAAGTCCCCGTCCTGCATGTTTGGCGCTATTTAGAGCATCAATCATGCAGGGATTGTCTGCCACTCACTGTAATGTCACAGCCATGGTGGTTGTGGCATTACAGTGATTGCCCAAATCGATGGGAACAGTGCTCACAGTGAAACATGAAAAGCCGGGAATTCATCAGCGGCATACACCGGTACCCGACAATTTAGAACAGAAAGAATAGAGCATCACACATAGATTAGATAGATAGAAACATGTCAGTCACATATATAATAAGTACAGTGACAGTGTTGGTTACTGTATTTGTTATTTAGTGTTAAAATAAAGGATTTATTAAAAAAAAACTAATAGTGTTTTCATGCACCCGTCTCTTTAAAAAAGCCGGCCGGCAATTCTTCAGCGGCATACATCGGTACCTGACAATTTAGAACAGAAAGAGTAGAGCATCACACATAGATTAGATAGAAACATGTCAGTCACATATATAATAAGTAGAGTGACAGTGTTGGTTACTGTACTTGTCATTTAGTGTTAAAATAAAGGATTTATTAAAAAAAAAATTGGCGTAGGGTTCCCCGTAATTTTAGTCTCTAGCGGAGGTTAAGCAGATGGCTGGGGCAGATGTTTGAAGCCTGGGAAGGGGGTAATACCCACGGAGCTTCCCAGGCTACTAATATCAGCCCCCAGCTGAATACCTAGCCTTTACCAGCTATTAAAATGGGGGACCCCCCAAAAAAATGACGTGGGGTCCCCCCTATTTTAATAGCTATCAAAGGCTAGGCAGATAGCTGGGGGCTAATATTAATAGCCCAGGAAGGGTGCCATGAATATTGGCCCCCTCCCAGGCTAGAAACACCAGCCGTCAGCCGCCCCAGAAATGGCGCATCCATAGGATGCGCCAATTCTGGCACTTAGCCTCGCTCTTCCCACTGCCCTGTAGCGGTGGCAGTAGGGTAATAGGGCTGGGGTTGATGTCAGCTTATAATGCCAGCTGATATCAAGCCCAGGTTAGTAATGGAGAGGCGTCTATAAGACACCCCCATTACTAACCCCATAGTCAAAGTTAAAAAAAACACAAACACCCAGAATAAAGTCCTTTAATTGAAATAAACACACAATTCTTTAATGTTCTAAATTAAACCATACTTGCCATCACGCCCAGTTCAGCTGAAGCCAATGTCTTCTGCAATAAAAGTAAAATAATAAACCAACATCATCCTTACCTTTCCATGGTTCCCAGGACGGCTCCAGCTCTGCTACATTCACATGACAGGCTGGATCGCAGCCAAAAGCTGCCATCCAGCTTGCCAAGCCGCAGACACTGAGAAGCGCAGGCATGCTTGCGCTCCTCAGTGTCTGGCTGTGACGGCATCCAGATGAGCCGAGGTCATGTCCAATGAACTCCGCTCACCTCATGCACGTCACTGACAGCGTGGGAGAATTCTCCTGCGCATGCAGTGAGCATGAGAGAATTCTCCTGCGCTGTCAGTGACGTGCATGAGGTGAGCTGAGTTGAATATGAACTTGGCTCATGTGGATGCCGTCACAGCCAGACACTGAGGAGCGCAAGCATGCCTGCGCTTCTCAGTGTCTGCGGCATGGCAAGCTGAATGGCAGCTTTCGGCTGCGATCCAGTCTGTCATGTGAATGTAGCAGAGCTGAAGCCGTCCTGGGAACCATGGAAAGGTAAGGATGAGGTTGGTTTATTATTTTACTTTTATTGCAGAAGACATTGGCTTCAGCTGGAATGGGCGTGATGGTAAGTATGGTTTAATTTAGAATATTAAAAAATTGTGTGTTTATTTCAATTAAAGGACTTTATTCTGGGCGTTGCGTGTTTTTTAAATACTTTACTAGAAATTCATGGCGGTCATGTCTAATATTGGCGTGACCCCTTGAATTTCGGGCTTAGGGCCAGTTGATAATACCAAGCTGGCCCTAACCCCTTTATTACCCAGTGAGCCACCGCACCAGGGCCCTGGATGAGTTGGGTACAGCGCCAGAAGATGGCGCTTCTATGAACGCGCCATTTTCTGGGATGGCTGCGGACTGCAATTTGCAGTGGGGGGGGCCAGAAAGCTTGGGCCTCCCTGTGCTGCGGATTCCTGCCTCCAGCTGCCTAGTTGTACCTGGCTGGACACAAAAATAGGGCGAAGCCCCACGTATTTTTTTTTTTAATTATTTCATGAAATTCATGAAATAATAAAAAAAAAGGGCTTCCCTATATTGTTGTGTCCGGCCAGGTACAAATAGGCAGCTGGTGGTTGGGGGCAGCCCATTCCTAGATGCTGTACCTAGCTGGACCCAAAAATAGGGCGAAGCCCCACGTCAATTTTTTGAAAATTATTTCATGAAATTAACACTAAATGACAAGTACAGTAACCAACACTGTCACTCTACTTATTATATATGTGACTGACATGTTTCTAGCTATCTAATCTATGTGTGATGCTCTATTCTTTCTGTTCTAAATTGTTGGGTACCAGTGTATGCCGCTGATGAATTCCCGGCTTTTCATGTTTCACTGTGAGCACTGTTCCCATTGATTTGGGCAATCACTGTAATGCCACAACCACCATGGCTGTGACATTACAGTGAGTGGCAGACAATCCCTGCATGATTGATGCTCTAAATAGCGCCAAACATGCAGGACGGGGACCCGAGCTCCCGCCCGAGTATCTCGAAAGTACTCGGCGAGCTCCGAGCATCTCAAGTACTGAGATGCTCGGGCGAGTACCGAGCAGTGGCGAGCATGCTCGCTCATCACTAATGGTACTCCATCATGGTGGAAAAAGCATTATTCATCACTAAATTGCTTTTAGATCATTGGGATATTTGTTCCTGGAAGAAGTTTAGATCTCATTGTGTATTCATGGCAGTGTATTTAGGCAAAATTGAGACTTAACTCACTCCCTTGGGTGAAAAGCAACCCCACCCATGAATAGTCTCAGGATGTTTTACTGTCGGCATGAAACAGGACTCATGGTAACATTCACAGCTTGTCAGTCAATTCATACTGCCTAAACCATGGATAGCGTGAATAAAAGACTGGCTGCATGATTGCAGCCAGGTATGTTTTTCTTCAGAATGATCCAGTTCTTCAGAGAATACTTATTTTATAGAGCCGGACGGGAACTTGTCTGACCTTTCCCCGCACTACCAAGTTGATTGACAGGTCTCTCCCAATGTACACACATGGGATTCACATGTCAGTCAACTAGAGTGCTACAAAAGAGAAGCTGGCTGAAATGTTCCCCGCTGGAGCATTTCAGAGTAAAACATAACTGGCTGAAATCATGCATCGAGGCTCTGATTCATGCTGCCCCTAGTTTGACAGGTTCAGTTTAAATTGCTCTTCTTGTTTGTAGTGCCTCAAGAATGAAATAAATGGTGTTATTAAGGTGCTATGCCACATTATATCACGGATCAATCAATTTAGCCACACAGACTGTGCCGGTCCTGTACCTCCTTATCACTCCTTATGAGTATGCATTACTATTCACAGACTGAGACTACCACTCTCATTATCTATATGCTTCAGCACTGCAGTAGTCAACAAACTCTTTTTTAAGCTGTGCTCTCTGACCTCCTCTCCCTAAGCTGTAATATCCTACAATGCACACTGCTTTTTGGTTTTCATCTTTTACATTGGCTGATATTCCCCACTGATTGGCTGTGCTAGATCATGGTATGTAATAGCTGCAAAGTATTCTTGGGAAGCCCTCATGGCTGCGTCTGATGTCATCTGAGCTTGCTCTGTGGATGATGTAATCTTCAGCAGTATGTGAAATTGAGCTGGGCATTTTTTTCAGAACGCTGTTTGAATTCAAGTGCAAATTGTTTGAATTTGCCAGTCACGCTGGGCTGGGACTTCCAGCTTTGACTAGGATTGGGAGTATTCTGCGCAAGTGTGATAAAGGACACGGCATAATAACGTCAATGCACATATGCAGAATCTTCCCTGGGGATTTCAACGTGAGAAACGGTGATCTGAGGACTGGATGGGTGACAGTGAGGGGCAGAAGGGTTGGAGAAATGAAGTGTGTGGTTAGTAAAAGGATTTTTATTTTTTTATTTTTACCTTTATTATGCTCTGGGATCTGGATAGATAATAAGGGACATTAAATTCGTAGAGAATAACTTCTCCGTGAATCGAATTTCATAACAATCCAATTCGAATTTAGCCTAATCCACTCATCTCTAGTTCTAATGCGTGAGATTAGGAATCACTGTTAGCTTTAGAATTGTGAGATTACATATAGGTAAAAAAAAGTGCAAACATCACACTACCCCTGGTGTATCAAAGGTAAAAAAATGCATAATGTCTCTACTAGACTATAAAATCTGAAAATATTGGGCCTTTACTTTTCCTTCTGAACAATATTAAAGAAAAAAGAGATGTTTTGAAATGAATCAAAAGTTAAGTGGGGCAATTTACATATAAGCTTTCCGGCCCCTACTGAGTCTTGGCTAAAAAAGAATTTTATTCTGAACAGTAGAAATAACTATATTATGTATATGGGATTAAAACTACCTGCTGACCCAGCTAGGTAGCAGCAAATAGAATTACATTCCATTACTCTGTAAAGTAAAAGCTAATCTTTCTAAGTAGGATTCCAAAATTTCATCCAGTGAAATTAACATTTTTATACCATATTCATTAACTGTGTCTTATTTTCTAAAATAAAATCTTTGTACAATAAAAGTTTTGTGATTCTTAGATACAACAAATTCATCTTGAATATTTTACTAAACGTGCTAAAAGTCTGGTGCAATTTGCGCAAAAGTAACTGCTTTGTATCACATTTATTATACGTTTTAGGACAGGATCGGACACTGCTACAAGAGGTGCAAAAATAATACATGTGCTCTTTGCAGTCCAATAGCTCATTATACTGCATAATTCCACCTGTTTCGGAAGTGGTAGCGGTGGGTCTCCTTACCTCTTGCGCTCCTGTGTGGGTATACACGTTGCACCAATGATATGTCTGGCTCTGTTTTAGGACCTTGGGGTATGTGCACACTGCATCATTTAGATGTTTTTTCCAGATGTAGCTGCTTCACTAAAACTCCTTCGGTTGTCAAAGAATGAGCATGTCGCTTTGTCTCCAAACCTCGAAACAGTTAGAAGAAGTGACATCATGAGGAACATGTACACAGCAATGTTGTTTTGATATTGCTGTGCATCATCTACAGTTTATGTGGCTGCTTTTGCAGCACTTTTTCAGACCAGTCCCATTCGGAATCAGCCTGAAAAAGACGTTTGCACATACCCTTTCTCTGTCTCGTCTGACAAGAGGGGGCCTGGCTTAATGAGAAAGAAATTTGGTGAAATAGTGTCGCCATACACCAAAAATGCATCAAAACATTGGCGCAAATTTCTGAAACAAGCTACTCAAACTTATTGACTGTGTAAACTTAGGCTACAAAGTATACAAATGATTTATCTGATTTACCTTTCGGTACGAGCCACTTTGATAAATTTGGTGCATTTTAAATATCTTTAGTCTAGGCTAACATGGTCTAAAAATTAGACAGCTTTAGTAAAACTGCCCATGTGTTAAGCAGTTAACACATTAATAGTCTTATTCTTTGATGAGCCAAAACATCAACATTAAAACTGTAATTAAGGATGTTAGATGTTTGTGGAGCTTTTTTTGCCAGAGTCAATGTCATTCTTCTGCTCACATTATCTTGCACAAAGAGTGACCTCCTAAATACACTAACTTACAGTGTGTCATCTAATCAGTGGCTCTCAGTCAGTTTTCGGACTCTGCTTTTGGATTTTTGCCTGCCCTGACCGGTATCTGTCTTTTCATGTTCAATCAACTCTGGCAGCCCTGGACTTGGATTTGTATGACCATGGTCTGTTCATCGATTCTTGTGTCTTACTTGACTGGTCATTAGTCGCTGCCATGATGTTACCTGATTTTGTTGCACAGATACCACATTTTTAAGAAAAACTCTTATTTTGTGATATAACAATTATAGTGCCTGAAAAAGCAGTGCATGATCTCTATTCCTGAAGGTCTCAGTTGTGCATCTTCCACTTAAGCTTAAAAGGGAATCTGTTACCAGATTTTTATATGTAATCTGAGAGCAGCATGATGTAGGAGCTGAGACCCTGATTCCAGCTATGTATCACTTACTGGTCTGCATGCTCTCATTTTGATAAAATCACAGATTTTTCTGCTGCAGATCTGTAAGGGTGTGTGAACACCTGGGCACGCTCTGCATCTCTCCATGATAAAACAGGTACATGTGTAATATGTAATATTGTGTATCATTGTGAAATATTGAGAATGTGTGTTAACCCCTTACTGACATTGTCCGTAATAGAACGTCCCTGTGCCCTGGGCCTATTGGACCAGGTACATACTATTACGCACAATGTGATCGCGCCTGCAGCTTCTGTGGGGGGCGATCGCTGCTGGGTGTCAGCTGATTCTCACAGCCGACACCCGATGCTATGTGCCAGGAGCGGTGCCGCACCACTCCTGGCACATTAACCCCTGAAATGCTGCAATCAATGTCGATTGCAGCATTCCTGCAGCAAGGGAAGGTAAGACCAAGCCTCTTACCTTGAATCGGGACCTCGCGCTGTGAGCACGGGGTCCCTATCGTTGCCATGTTGACCCAATGTCATCATGACGACATCCGGGTCACCAGAAAGTTACTTTGATCATGCGAAGTGCGTGATCAAAGTAACTTGTGCCTAAATAAATATTATTATGAAAAAAATAATAATTAAAAGTACACATATTTGGTATTGCCGCGTCCGGCGTGACCTGACCTATAAAATTGAACTACTAGTTAACCCCTTTAGTAACCTGACCTGACCTATAAAATTGAACTACTAGTTAACCCCTTTAGTAAACACGGTAAAAAAAAAAAAAAAAAAGAAGCAAAAAAACGATGCTTTGTCATCATACCGCCAAACAAAAAATGGAATAAAACACGATAAAAAAGACGAATGTAAATAAAAATAGTACTGCTGAAAATATCATCTTGTCGTGCAAAAAACAAGCCGCCATACAGCTCCATCAGCTGAAAAATAAAGTTATAGCTCTCAGAATAAAGCGATACAAACAAGAACACTTTTTTCTATAAAATAGTTTTTATTGTATAAAAGCGCCAAAACATAAAAAAACGATATAAATGTAGTACCGGTATAAATGTACTGATCCGAAGAATAAACTTGCCTTACCAATTTTACCACACGTGGAACGGCATAAAAAAAAAAAAAAAACAATTCCTGAATTGCTGGTTTTTGTTTACTCTGCCTCACAAAAATTGGAATAGAAAGTGATCAAAAAATGTAATTTGCCCAAAAATGGTACCAATAAAAACGTCAACTCGTCCCTCAAAAAACAAGCTCTTACATGACTCTGTCGGCCAAAATATGGAAAAATTATTGCAAAAACTAGTCTTTGCAAAAAAGCGTCTTTTAGTGTGTGACGGCTGCCAAACATTAAAAACCCCATATGAATCTTGTATCGCTGTAATTGCACCGACCCGAAGAATAAAGTAGCCTAATCACTTATACTGCACGAGCAACAGCGTAAAAAATAAACGCTAGGGTTGTGGTTGTTTTAGGGTTAGGTTTGTATTAGGGTTGGGATTTTTTCAAAAGTAAAGAAGAAAAAAATGATGATGATATGGCGACTAGTGTTGAGCGCAAGTGCTCACTACTTGAGTTTGCATCGGGTGTTTGGGTATGCACCGAGTATCGCGAGTGCTCGTGTGACATGCTCGAGTCTCCGCCCTATATATTTCGTGGCTGTTATACAGCCAAAAAAAACTCGCAGGGATTGCCTGCCATGCACGAGCGATCCCCGCATGTTTTTATTTGGGTGTCTAACAACCATAAAACATGCGGGCGGGGACTCGAGCATGTCACTCGAGTACCCGCGATACTTGGTGCATACCCGAGTACCCGATGCAAATTTAAGTAGAGAGCACTTGCACTCAAGACTAATGACAACTTATTCAATATGATGACCTAATGTTATCAAATTCAGTGTCATACCTCTGGGATCAAAATGTTCACTATACCCCTTGATAAAATCCTTGAGGGGTCTAGTTTCCAAAATGGGGTCACTTATGGGGGGTTTCCACTGTTTAGGGGCATCAGGGGCTCTCCAAACGCGACATGGCGTCCGCTCTCGATTCCAGCCAAAAAGTCACACAGTGCTCCTTCTCTTCTGAACCCTGCAGTATGCCCAAACAGCACAACAGTATTTGGGGTCCATTTTCTCCTCGTACCCTTGTGAAAATAAAAAATTTGGGGCTAAAAGATCATTTTTGTGGAAAAAATTGGATTTTTTTATTTTCACGGCTCAATGTTATAAACTTCTGTGAAGCACCTGGGGGTTCAAGGTGCTCACCACACATCTAGGGAAGTTCCCTGAGGCGGCCAGTTTCCAAAATGTGGTTACTTGTGGGGGGTTTCCACTGTTTAGGTACATCAGGGGCTCCCCAAACACAATATGGCATCCGCTAATTATTCAGGCAAATTTTACATTCAAAAAGTCAAATGGTGCTCCTTCCCTTCTGAGCCCTGCCGTGTACCCAAACAGTGGTTTTCCCCCACATATGGGGTATTGGCGTGCTCAGGAGAAATTGCACAACAAATTTTGGGGTTAATTTTTTCCTAACGTTAGAAAAAGGAAGATTTCCAGCTTCTTAAATACAGTCATGGCCAAAAGTATTGAGAATGAGACAAATAGTAATGTTTCCAAAGTTTACTGCTTCATTTTTTGTAATGGCAATTTGCATATACTCCTGAATGTCAAAGAGTGATCAGCTTAACAGCAATTACTGTACTTGCAAAGTCAATATTTGCCCAGAAAATGAACTTTAACCCCCAAAACACATTTCAACATCATTGCAGTCCTGCCTTAAAAGGAGCAGCTAACATCGTTTTAGTGATTGATCCATTAACACAGGTGTAGGTGTTGATGAGGACAGGGCTGGCGATCAATCAGTCATGATTAAGTAAGAATGACATCACTGGACACTTTAAAAGGAGGCTGGTTCTTGGTATCATTGTTTCTCTTCAGTTAACCATGGTTATCTCTAAAGAAACACGTGCAGCCATCATTGCACTGCACAAAAATGGCCTAACAGGGAAGAGTATCGCAGCTACAAAGATTGCACCTCAGTGAACAATCTATCGCATCATCAAGAACTTCAAGGAGAGAGCTTCCATTGTTGTCAAAAAGGCTCCAGGGTGCCCAAGAAAGACCAGCAAGCGCCAGGACCGTATCTTAAAACTGTTTCAGCTGTGGGATCGGACTACCAGCAGTGCCGAGCTTGCTCAGGAATGGCAGCAGGCTGGTGTGAGTGCTTCTGCACGCACTGTGAGGCGGAGACTCTTTGAGCAAGGGCTGGTTTCAAGGAGGGCAGCAAAGAAGCCACTTCTCTCCAGAAAAAACATCAGGGACCGACTGATATTCTGCAAAAGGTACAGGGAGTGGACTGCTGAGGACTGGGGCAAAGTCATTTTCTCTGATGAATCCCCTTTTCGATTGTTTGGGACATCTGGAAAACAGCTTATTCGGAGAAGAAGAGGTGAGCGCTACCACCAGTCTTGTCTCATGCCAACTGTAAAGCATCCTGAAACCATTCATGTGTGGGGTTGCTTCTCAGCCAAGGGAATCGGCTCACTCACAGTCTTGCCTAAAAACACAGCCATGAATAAAGAATGGTACCAGAATGTCCTCCAAGAGCAACATCTCCCAACCGCCCAAGAGCAGTTTGGCGCCCAACAATGCCTTTTCCAGCATGATGGAGCACCTTGCCATAAAGCAAAGGTGATAACTAAATGGCTCATGGAACAAAACATAGAGATTTTGGGTCCATGGCCTGGAAACTCCCCAGATCTTAATCTTAATTAGAGATGAGCGGTGTTCGACTAGAACTGTTCGCCAATCTCAAATTCGAGCTGTTTAGGGCGGTGTTCGAGTTGTTCGACGAACCCGAACGATTTGCAAAAAATTCGGCTGTTCGAGGTTATGTTCGATAACTGTTCGTGCACCAAAAGCGTGTCCTGCATGTCTGGCGCTATTTAGAGCACCAATCATGCAGGGATTGTCTGCCACTCACTGTAATGCCACAGCCATGGTGGTTGTGGCATTACAGTGATTGCCCAAATCGATGGGAACAGTGCTCACAGTGAAACATGAAAAGCCGGCAATTCAGCAGCGGCATACACCGGTACCCGACAATTTAGAACCGAAAGAATAGAGCTTCACACATAGATTAGATAGATAGAAACATGTCAGTCACACATATAAGAAGCACAGTGACAGTGTTGCTTACTGTACTTGTCATTTAATGTAAAGGATTTATCAAAAAAAATAAGTGTTTTCATGCACCGTCTCTTTAAAAAAGCCGGCCCGCAATTCAGCATCTGTACTGTACCCGACAATTTATAACAGACAGAATAGAGCTTCACACATAGATTAGATAGATAGAAACATGTCAGTCACATATATAATAAGTACAGTGACAGTGTTGCTTACTGTACTTGTCATTTAGTGTAAAGGATTTATTAAAAAATATAATAGTGTTTTCGTGCACCGTCTCTTTAAAAAAGCCGGCCGGCAATTCAGCAGCGGTACCCGACAATTTATAACAGACAGAATAGAGCTTCACACATAGATTAGATACATAGAAACATGTCAGTCACATATATATGAAGTACAGTGACAGTGTTGCTTACTGTACTTGTCATTTACTGCAAAGGATTTATTAAAAAAAATAATAGTGTTTTCATGCACCGTCTCTTTAAAAAAGCCGGCCGGCAATTCAGCATCTGTACCCGACAATTTATAACAGACAGAATAGAGCTTCACACATAGATTAGATAGATAGAAACATGTCAGTCACATATATATGAAGTACAGTGATAGTGTTGGTTACTGTACTTGTCATTTAGTATTAAAATAAAGGATTTATTATTAAAAAAAATTGGCGTGGGGTTCCCCGTAATTTTAGTCTCTAGCGGAGGTTAAGCAGACAGCTGGGGCAGATGTTTGAAGCCTGGGAAGGGGGTAATACCCACGGAGCTTCCCAGGCTACTAATATCAGCCCCCAGCTGAATACCTAGCCTTTACTAGCTATTAAAATGGAGGACCCCCCCCAAAAAAATGACGTGGGGTCCCCCCTAATTTAATAGCTAGCAAAGGCTAGGCAGACAGCTGGGGGCTGATATTAATAGCCCAGGAAGGGAGCCATGAATATTGGCCCCCTCCCAGTCTAGAAACACCAGCCGTCAGCCGCCCCAGAAATGGCGCATCCATAGGATGCGCCAATTCTGGCACTTAGCCTCGCTCTTCCACACTGCCCTGGTGCGGTGGCAGGGGGTAATAGGGCTGGGGTTGATGTCAGCTTATAATGCCAGCTGACATCAAGCCCAGGTTAGTAATGGAGAGGCGTCTATAAGACACCCCCATTACTAACCCCATAGTCAAAGTTAAAAGAAAACACAAACACCCAGAATAAAGTCCTTTAATTGAAATAAAGACACAATCCTTTATTGTTCTAAATTAAACCATACTTACCGTCACGCCCATTCCAGCTGAAGCCAACGATCTCCTGCAATAAAAGAAAAATAATAAAGCAACCTCATCCTTACCTTTCCATGGTTCCCACGACAGCTTCAGCTCTGCTACATCGAGATAACAGGCTGGACCGCAGCAGAACGCTGCCATCCAGCCTGTCAACCCGCAGACACTGAGAAGCGCAGGCATGCTTGCGCTCTGCAGTGTCTGGCTGTGACGGCATAAAGATGAGACGAGTTCATGTCCAATGAACTCGGCGCACCTCATGCACGTCACTGACAGCGTGGGAGAATTCTCCTGCACTCAGCACTTCAGCGTGAGAATTCTCCCACGCTGTCAGTGACGTGCATGAGGTCAGCTGAGTTCATTGGACATGAATGAGCTCACCTCATGCACGTCACTGACAGCGTGGGAGAATTCTCACGGTGTAGCGCTGAGTGCAGGAGAATTTTCCCACGCTGTCAGTGACGTGCATGAGGTGAGCTGAGATCATTGGACATGAATGAGCTCACCTCATGCACGTCACTGACAGCGTGGGAAAATTCTCCTGCACTCAGCGCTTCAGCGTGAGAATTTTCCCACGCTGTCAGTGACGTGCATGAGGTGAGCGCATTCATGTCCAATGAACTCAGCTGACCTCATGTACGTCACTGACAGCGTGGGAGAATTTTCACGCTGAAGTGCTGAGTGCAGGAGAATTCTCCCACGCTGTCAGTGACGTGCATGAGGTGTGCCGAGTTCATTGGACATGAGCTTGTCTCATCTTTATGCCGTCACAGCGAGACACTGAGGAGCGCAAGCATGCCTGCGCTTCTCAGTGTCTGCGGGATGACAGGCTGGATGGCAGCGTTCTGCTGCGGTCCAGCCTGTCATCTCGATGTAGCAGAGCTGAAGCTGTCGTGGGAACCATGGAAAGGTAAGGATGAGGTTGCTTAATTATTTTACTTTTATTGCAGAAGACATTGGCTTCAGCTGGAATGGGCGTGACGGTAAGTATGGTTTAATTTAGAACAATAAAGAATTGTGTGTTTATTTCAATTAAAGGACTTTTTTCTGGGTGTTTGTGTTTTTTTAAATACTTTACTAGAAATTCATGGTGGTCATGTCTAATATTGGCGTGACCCCATGAATTTCGGGCTTAGGGCCAGCTGATAATGCCAAGCTGGCCTTAACCCCTTTATTACCCAGTGAGCCACCGCACCAGGGCCCTGGATGAGTTGGGTACAGCGCCAGAAGATGGCGCTTCTATGAACGCGCCATTTTCTGGGGCGGCTGCGGACTGCAATTTGCAGCGGGTGGGGCCCAGAAAGCTTGGGCCTCCCTGCGCTGCGGATTCCAGCTCCCAGCTGCCTAGTTGTACCTGGCTGGGCACAAAAATAGAGCGAAGCTCCACGCATTTTTTTTTTTAATTATTTCATGAAATTCATGGAATAATTAAGAAAAAAAGGGCTTCCCTATATTGTTGTGTCCAACCAGGTACAAATAGGCAGCTGGTGGTTGGGGGCAGCCCGTCCCTGCCTGCTGTACCTGGCTGGACACAAATATAGTGCGAAGCCCCACGTCAATTTTTTTAATTATTTCATGAAATAATTTTTTTAAAAAAGGGCTTCCCTATATTGTTGTGTCTGGCCAGGTACAAATAGGCAGCTGGTGGTTGGGGGCAGCCCGTTCCTGCCTGCTGTACCTGACTGGACACAAATATAGGGCGAAGCCCCACGTCAATTTTTTTTAAATTATTTCAGGAAATTCATGAAATAATGAAAAAAAAATTGATGTTGGGCTTCGCCCTATATTTGTGTCCAGTCAGGTACAGCAGGCAGGAACGGGCTGCTCCCAACCACCAGCTGCCTATTTGTACCTAGCCGGACACAACAATATAGGGAAGCCCTTTTTTTCTTAATTATTCCATGAATTTCATGAATTTAAAAAAAAAATGCGTGGAGCTTCGCCCTATTTTTGTGTCCAGCCAGGTACAACTAGGCAGCTGGGGGCTGGAATCTGCAGCGCAGGGAGGCCCAAGCTTTCTGGGCCCCACCCGCTGCAAATTGCAGTCCGCAGCCACCCCGGAAAATGGCGCGTTCATAGAAGCGCCATCTTCTGGCACTGTACCCAACTCATCCAGGGCCCTGGTGCGGTGGCTCACTGGGTAATAAAGGGGTTAAGGCCAGCTTGGCATTATCAGCTGGCCCTAAGCCCGAAATTCATGGGGTCACGCCAATATTAGACATGACAGCCATGAATTTCTAGTAAAGTATTTAAAAAAAACACAACACCCAGAAAAAAGTCCTTTAATTGAAATAAACACACAATTCTTTATTGTTCTAAATTAAACCATACTTACCATCACGCCCATTCCAGCTGAAGCCAATGATCTCCTGCAATAAAAGTAAAATAATAAAGCAACATCATCCTTACCTTTCCATGGTTCCCAGGACAGCTTCAGCTCTGCTACATCGAGATGACAGGCTGGACCGCAGCAGAACGCTGCCATCCAGCCTGTCATCCCGCAGACACTGAGAAGCGCAGGCATGCTTGCGCTACTCAGTGTCTGGCTGTGACGGCATCCAGATGAGCCGACAATGAACTCGGCTCACCTCATGCACGTGGGAAAATTCTCACGCTGAAGCGCTGAGTGCAGGAGAATTTTCCCACGCTGTCAGTGACGTACATGAGGTGAGCCGAGTTCATTGTCGGCTCATCTGGATGCCGTCACAGTCAGACACTGAGGAGCGCAAGCATGCCTGCGCTTCTCAGTGTCTGCGGGATGACAGGCTGGATGGCAGCGTTCTGCTGCGGTCCAGCCTGTCATCTCGATGTAGCAGAGCTGAAGCTGTCCTGGGAACCATGGAAAGGTAAGGATGAGGTTGCTTTATTATTTTTCTTTTATTGCAGGAGATCGTTGGCTTCAGCTGGAATGGGTGTGATGGTAAGTATGGTTTAATTTAGAACAATAAAGAATTGTGTCTTTATTTCAATTAAAGGACTTTATTCTGGGTGCTTGTGTTTTTTTTTTAACTTTGACTATGGGGTTAGTAATGGGGGTGTCTTATAGACGCCTCTCCATTACTAACCTGGGCTTGATGTCAGCTGGCATTATAAGCTGACATCAACCCCAACCCTATTACCCCCTGCCACCGCTACAGGGCAGTGTGGAAGAGCGAGGCTAAGTGCCAGAATTGGCGCATCCTATGGATGCGCCATTTCTGGGGCGGCTGACGGCTGGTGTTTCTAGACTGGGAGGGGGCCAATATTCATGGCTCCCTTCCTGGGCTATTAATATCAGCCCCCAGCTGTCTGCCTAGCCTTTGCTAGCTATTAAATTAGGGGGGACCCCACGTCATTTTTTTTGGGGGGGTCCTCCATTTTAATAGCTAGTAAAGGCTAGGTATTCAGCTGGGGGCTGATATTAGTAGTCTGGGAAGCTCCGTGGGTATTACCCCCTTCCCAGGCTTCAAACATCTGCCCCAGCTGTCTGCTTAACCTCCGCTAGAGACTAAAATTATGGGGAACCCCACGCCAATTTTTTTTAATAATAAATCCTTTATTTTAATACTAAATGACAAGTACAGTAACCAACACTGTCACTGTACTTCATATATATGTGACTGACATGTTTCTATCTATCTAATCTATGTGTGAAGCTCTATTCTGTCTGTTATAAATTGTCGGGTACAGATGCTGAATTGCCGGCCGGCTTTTTTAAAGAGACGGTGCATGAAAACACTATTATTTTTTTTTAATAAATCCTTTGCAGTAAATGACAAGTACAGTAAGCAACACTGTCACTGTACTTCATATATATGTGACTGACATGTTTCTATCTATCTAATCTATGTGTGAAGCTCTATTCTGTCTGTTATAAATTGTCGGGTACCGCTGCTGAATTGCCGGCCGGCTTTTTTAAAGAGACGGTGCACGAAAACACTATTATATTTTTTAATAAATCCTTTACACTAAATGACAAGTACAGTAAGCAACACTGTCACTGTACTTCATATATATGTGACTGACATGTTTCTATCTATCTAATCTATGTGTGATGCTCTATTCCTTCATGTCTAAATTGTCGGGTACCGGTTTATGCCGCTGCTGAATTGCCGGCCGGCTTTTTTAAAGAAAGCGTCTTCTGAGCAGTTTGTCAGCTTTTGGACACCTTTGAAGGTGTTTTCTATGTGTTCCTATGTGTTTTTGTTTGCCTGCCATTGGTTTTAACGGTGTTCGACGGTGTTCTAAGGTGTTCGACGAACAGTTCGACGAACAGTTCCTCGAACATCCCGGTGTTCCACGAACCGAACCGAACCCGAACACTACGGGGGTGGCTCAACACTAATCTTAATCCCATCAATGCACCTTTGGAAGTGCATTGAGGTGAAGGGTACATTGCTGGAAAAGGAAAAAAAAAAAAAAAAAAAAAAAAACTCTTTAAATCTCTTAGTTTGCGAGTGTAAACGAGCTGCGTGTGTCCGGAGCGTAAGTGCGAACGAAAGTAAGTGTGTGACTTGTTTTTCAGTGAAGAGGTATTGGGAATCCTGCAGAAAATACCTGTGTGAATTGCGGTGAGTGCTGCATTGTGACCTGCTGAGTGCTTTTCTACCTGTTTAGATTTATTGGGCTTTTTAAAACCTATTTTCTCACTACAGTTTTAGTTTCTTAGTTTACTACCTGTGTATTTAAGGGTTAACTACATTGCACTAAAATCCTGAGGTGTAGATTTACTCACAAGGGGTTAATTAAGGGGAAGGGGTCATAATTAAGGGTTTATAAGGGGCAGCTGGTTGGGCATCAAGTCCTTTGGAAGTGCATTGAGGTGAAGGGTACATTGCTGGAAAAGGAAAAAAAAACAAAAAACAAAAAAAAAAAACTCTTTAAATCTCTTAGTTTGCGAGTGTGAATGAGCTGCGTGTGTCCGTAGCGTAAGTGCGAACGACAGTAAGTGTGTGACTTGTTTTTCAGTGACTTTGGATTCAGGGAGTTTGGAAGAGAGGACTTAGGACTGAATCGCTGACTGTATTTCATTCTTTCTTTACTTTACTTTTTACTTAATTAATCCACCTGACCTACTTAGCTGATTCCCCCGTCCATACTTGATACTTAATTGATCCCCCGTCCATACTTAACTGATCCCCCGCCGATATCTAATTGATACACTTGCACATCCCTAATTGATCCCCGTCCATACACCTATATATAAATAATTGTGTTTTGTACTTGTATATATATACTGACTGTATCCCCATATTTAGAATGATGTCCATGTTGGCCGGAGCCGTGCAGTGTACATCTTGTGCAATGTATGCATTCCGTGAGCAACCGCTCGAGGATCCATACTGCTGCGAGAGATGTGAGCATATCGTGCACTTGGAAGCCCAAATTCTGGATCTAAGTGCTCAGATAGCGATACTGAGGAGCATCGACAACATGGAACGGAGTTTGCTGCTCACCGAGCAGACACTCAATGGGTCAATACTGGGGGTGGAGCATAGAGGGGAAGTGCAGGCTGAACAGGCAGGGAGCTGGATAACAGTTAGGAGGGATAGAGGGAAGAAGCAGAGGAAGGCTGGTTCAGAACCGGCATTATTGGAGCACGACAGATCCTCTGACCGCCGGGGGAGTATATGCTCCAGTAATGAGGGGGAGGGGGGAAGTGTAGGGCAGGCAAGACAGGTTCTGGTAGTGGGTGACTCTATTATTAGGGGGACAGACAGGGCAATCTGTCACAAAGACCGGGATCGCCGAACGGTGTGCTGCCTCCCTGGCGCTCGAGTCCGGCACATCGCGGATCGGGTTGACAAGTTACTGGGTGGGGCTGGCGAAGACCCAGCGGTCATGGTCCACATCGGCACCAATGACAAAGTGAGTGGTAGATGGAGGGTCCTTAAAAATGATTTCAGGGACCTAGGTAGGAAGCTTAGGGCAAGGACCTCCAAGGTAGTTTTCTCAGAAATACTACCAATCCCGCGAGCCACACAGGAGCGCCAGCGGGAAGTTAGGGAAGTGAATAAGTGGCTAAAGAGTTGGTGCAAGGCAGAAGGGTTTGGGTTCATGGAGAACTGGGCCGACTTCGCGGTCGGCTACAGGCTCTACCGTAGGGACGGGCTGCACCTCAATGGGGAGGGTGCAGCGGTGCTGGGGAAGAAGATGGCTAATAGGTTGGAGGAGTTTTTAAACTAGAGACGGGGGAACCAAGGAAATAGGTGGGATGTGAGGGAAGCAAGGGGGAAGGAGAGAAGTGAATATAATGATGGTGGAGAGGGGAGTGGGGATAGTACAGTTAGATCGTTAGAGAAGAATAGGATGCTAAATAACCCCAAAGTTTTATCTTGCATGCTGACCAACGCAAGAAGCCTGACCAATAAGGCGGATGAGCTGCGGGCGCTTATATCGGAGGAGAGGTATGACATCGTAGGTATAACAGAGACTTGGCTAGACGATAGCTACGACTGGGCGGTAAATTTATTAGATTATAGTTTATTTAGAAGGGACCGGAAACAGGGGAAAGGCGGAGGAGTCTGCTTATATGTAAAGTCATGTCTAAAACCCAGACTAAGGGAAGATATAGGAGAGGGAGAAGAGGGGGTCGAGTCCATGTGGGTAGAGATAGAGGGGGCAAAAAATAATAATAAAATATTACTGGGGGTCTGCTATAAGCCACCAAATATAACAGAGGAGAATGAGAATCTGCTATTAGGACAAATAGACAAAGTAGCAAAACATAATGAAGTGATTATAATGGGGGATTTCAACTACCCGGATATTGACTGGGAAACAGAAACCTGTAGATCTCAGAAAGGAAAAAGGTTCTTGACAAATATTAAGGATAATTAACTCTCCCAACTAGTGCAGGAACCAACGAGAGGTAAGGCCGTGTTGGACTTAATATTGACTAATAGGCCTGATAGAATAACTGAGGTACAGATAGGGGGGCACCTAGGTAATAGCGATCATAATATTATCGACTTCAAAATGCCCTTCAGTAGGGTTATCAATAAGGGAACAACAAAAACATTAAACTTTAAGAGGGCGAAGTTTGATCAGCTGATAGAAAACCTTCAACTTATTGACTGGGACAAAGTACTTAATCAATGGAATACGAATAGTAAATGGGAAACCTTCAAAAGAATTCTGAATACTCAGTGCGAGAGGTATATACCGTATGGGAATAAAAGGGCCCGAAATAAGAGGAAACCAATATGGTTGAACAAGAACATAAAAGGGGCATTAAATGGCAAAAAAGAGGCATTCAAGAGATTAAAACAGGAAAACAGTAAGGAGGCACTAATGTGTTACAAGGAAAAAACGAGAACCTGTAAAAAACAAATAAAAATAGCGAAGGAGGAAACAGAGAAACGTATTGCTAGGGAAAGTAGATCAAATCCCAAACTGTTCTTTACGTATATAAATAGCAAAAGGATTAAATCGGATAATATTGGACCGATAAAAAGTGAGGAAGGCAAAATCATAGAGAAAGATGAGGATAAAGCTAATCTATTAAATATTTTTTTTTCGACAACTTTCACAAAGGAAATAGAACTAACAGGAGAAATGAGAAGTGACAAGCTTAATCCTCCACTAAGTATGACAAATCTAACCCAAGTTGAGGTACAGAAACGCCTCAGTAACATTAAAATAAACAAATCACCAGGACCTGATGTCATACACCCACGGGTACTAAGGGAACTAAGTAATGTGATAGACAGACCGTTATATCTTATATTTAAGGACTCTGTTGAGACTGGGTCTGTGCCACTTGATTGGCGACAGGCGAATGTAGTGCCAATATTCAAAAAGGGAGCGAAAAGTGACGCCGGAAACCATCGGCCGGTGAGTCTGACGTCCGTTGTGGGCAAAATTTTTGAAAGCTTCATTAAAGAGGCAATTACGGAGCATCTTGATGCTAATAATCTTTTAATCCCGAACCAACATGGATTCATGAGGAATCGCTCCTGCCAAACAAACCTGATTGACTTCTACGAGGAGGTTAGCCCTCGAGTAGATCAGGGGGAACCAGTGGATGTCGTGTATCTCGACTTCTCAAAAGCGTTTGATAGCGTGCCACATAATAGGTTGGTATACAAAATGAGAATGATGGGGCTGGGGGAAAATGTCTGCAAGTGGGTAGCTAACTGGCTAAAGGATAGAAGGCAGAGGGTGGTTATAAATGGAATATACTCAGATTGGGTAAGCGTCACTAGTGGGGTACCACAGGGGTCTGTACTAGGCCCAATGTTATTTAATATCTTTATTAACGACATAGTCAACGGGATAAATAGTAAAATATCAATATTTGCAGATGACACAAAGTTATGTAAAACAATTAATACAAAAGAGGACAGTGCAGACCTACAGAGGGATTTGAATAAGCTGGGTAGGTGGAGCATTAAATGGCAAATGAGGTTTAACGAGGAGAAATGTAAGGTCATACATATGGGAAGGAAAAATGGAAGTCACCAGTACTCACTGAATGGGAAATCATTGGGGAATTCAGAGATGGAGAAGGACTTGGGCATCTTGATTGATAGCAAACTAAATTGGAGTGCCCAAAGTCAGGCCGCTGCTGTAAGGGCAAACAGGGTAATGGGATGTATCAGAAGAGGTATAGCTGCAAAGGATGAGAACATTGTTCTTCCACTGTACAAAGCACTGGTCAGACCACACTTGGAATACTGTGCTCAGTTATGGGCCCCAATATATAGAAAGGATATAAATGAGCTTGAAAAGGTACAAAGGAGGGCAACAAAATTAATAAAGGGAATGGAGGGACTGCAATACCCAGAGAGGTTGGCAAAACTAGGACTATTCAGCCTGGAAAAGAGAAGGTTGAGGGGGGACATAATAAATGTGTACAAATATGTTAGGGGACAGTATAGAGATCTTGCCCGGGATTTGTTCAAAAGGAGGGATATTACGGTAACAAGAGGGCATTCACTAAGACTGGAAGAGAAAAGGTTTCAGCACCAGCATAGGAAGGGGTTCTTTACGGTAAGAGCAGTGAGAATATGGAATTCACTGAGTGAGGAGACGGTAATGTCGGATTCACTACACCAGTTCAAGCGGGGACTGGATGCATTTCTAGATACCAGGCAGATTTCAACATATACTTAAAAATAAAATAAAATAGTAGGTTGATACAGGGATTTATTCTGACTGCTGGTTTCAGAGTCGGGAGGGAATTTTTCCTCAGGTGAAGATTGGCTAAATCATTTGGGGTTTTTGCCCTCCTCTGGATCAAGTTTAGCAATTACAGAACTAACAGGTCGAACTTGATAGATGCAAGTCTGTATTCGGCTTTACAAACTATGTTACTATGTTACTATGTTAACTTGTGGTCAATCATCAAGAGACGGGTGGACAAACAAAAAACAACAAATTCTGGCAAAATGCAAGCATTGATTATGCAAGAATGGACTGCTATCAGGCAGGATTTGGTCCAAAAGTTGATTGAGAGCATGCCAGGGAGAATTACAGAGGTCTTGAAGAAGAAGGGGCAACACTGCAAATATTGACTTGCTGCATTAACTCATTCTAACTGTCAATATAACCTATTGGTACTCATAATATGATTGCAATTATATTTCTGTATGTGATATAAACATCAGACAAACACTAATAAAAACCAGAGGCCAGCAGATCATGTGAAAATATAATTTTGGTGTCATTCTCAAAACTTTTGGCCATGACTGTAGTCCAAAAATCTTTTTATTGTAGAAAAAACTTTATAAAATCAGATTCCATAGTCATGTTATATAGCCAGGGCAACGCGTTTCGAATGCAAGGCTTGCGTTCTTTGTCAAGACTGGCATACAAATAGTATATATACAATTGTTCACCAATTAGCATACAGAGTGAAAGTCACATGATACATGGATCCCCATATAAATGTTAAAATAGATTTACAAAATATGCACACAAATTTGCATAAAAAAATATGACAAAGAAGATGACGCATATACAAATAATTTGCTCGCTATAATGGAACAATAATTCTCTCCGCAAATTCAAGCCATTTGGATGGCAAGTGTTCAGGTAATACATCCAAAATGCTTCTCGATCAATTAAACGTCTCCTGTTGTCTCCACCCCGAGGATTGGAGGTGAGTTTTTCAATTCCAAAGACCTGAAATGAAGATGTCTCTCTATTGTGCTGTTCAATAAAATGTCTGGACGCACAAGAGATATTATGATTAGTGACATTATAAATATCACTCAAATGTTCTGCCACTCGTTGTTTTAATTTTCTTATAGTGCATCCGACACTACTATAACTGCTGTTGCAGTTCAAATTTCATTTTGATTGGTGTTTGTAAAAGTTTTGGTATAGCGACAAATACCGCATCTATTGAAACCGCATCTATAGAACCCTTTACAATTAAGCCATGTAGGCGTTTTTGCATGTTATTAGGATAACTTGATGA
Organism: Phyllobates terribilis; assembly: GCF_046119375.1. Lineage (NCBI taxonomy): Eukaryota > Metazoa > Chordata > Amphibia > Anura > Dendrobatidae > Phyllobates > Phyllobates terribilis. The sequence goes on from NW_027362761.1 coordinate 186,851,278, forward strand.
TAATAATCCTCCTAATGTTTGTGCTTTTTTTGCAACCACCAAAAACTCCAGGATTTTGATAGTATAACATCTTCATATAAAATAGGAAGATGTTTTAATATTATATTTTTAATTTGATGAAATTGTGCACTATATTTTAAAGAGATTACTGTCCGTTTTTTTTGGTTTGCATCTGACAAATTGTCATTTTTATCGGTTTCGATATTTGGCATATCAATTAAATACAATCTGTCTTTTTTTTTTGCACTATTTTTTCTGCTCTTTTTAACACCCCTAGATTTTAATTTATTTTTACACCTGGTAAATTCTTCATCCAATTTGTCTCTATTACTACAATTACGTTTAATTCTTGTTAATTCACCTACAGGTATTGCTTTTATAGTATGTTGTGGGTGTCCACCTTTAGCATGTAAAATGGTATTCCCTCATATGAGCTTGGAAAATGTAGCAGTAACAATGGAATTATCAGAAATTTCTAATTTTAGATCTAAAAATGATATACAATTGCGATTATTAATTTTTTCCTGTTACCTTTGCGAAAATAAAAAAAATTTAGTCTAAAGTAACATTTTTGTGAAAAAAGTTAAATGTTCATTTTTCTCTTCCACATTCCAAAAATTCCTGTGAAGCACCTGAAGGGTTAATAAACGTCTTAAATGTGGTTTTGAGCACCTTGGGGGCGGTGCAGTTTTTCCAATGGCATCACTTTTCGGGTATTTTCTGTCAAAGTCACTTCAACAGTGATGTGGTCCCTAAAAAAATGGTTGTAAATTTTGTTGGAAAAATGAGAAGTCGCTGGTCAACTTTTAACCCTTATAACTTCCTAACTAAAAAAAAAATTTGGTTCCAAAATTGTGCTGATGTAAATTTGACATATGGGAAATGTTATTTATTAACTATTTTGTGTGACATATCTCTCCAATTTAAGGGCATGAAAATTCTAATTTTGAAAATTGCAAAATTTTCAAAATTTTCACCAAATTTCCAATTTTTTTTTCTCATAGCGAATAAATTTTACCACTATCATGAAGTACAATATGTCACGAAAAATCATTATCAGAATCAGTGGGATCCACTGAAGCGTTACAGAGTTCTTACTTTATTAAGTGACAGTTGTCAGAATTGTAAAAATTGGCCTGGTCATTAATGTGCAAACCACCTTTGGGGGTGAAGGGGTTAATATACTGTGACAAGATGATATAGGGTGGTAAGGTATAGATGTAGGAATAAAATAAGGTTAGCTAGTAACCAGGGGTTCAGGATAGGGGGCACTGTAGTGCGAAGAATAGATATAAATTATAGTTATTGGGTCTAGGAACTTTCCTAACTAGGAGCAGTAGAAGGTTATAAATAGTAGAAGCACTTCTTGTTTGGGGTAGATAGGGGAATAGAGCTGAAGAAGTTGTAATGTTCAAGCTGGTTCAGGAGGTATAATTGAGGTAGAGGAGAAGTTCAGGGCCTTAGGGCTGAAGGTCAGCAGCCATGCAGCGAGAGGTAGAGAAACAGGGGAGCAGCATAATAGAAGAAGGGGACAACTTCAAGGAAACTTCTCTAAATGTCCGAGGCCTGCGGCCTGGAGAAGGCATGGATGAGCCAGTCTTACTTTCCAAGAAGGGGAAATGGGCCAGTATGTACCTATAGATAGCAGGACCGTGTTCTGGAAAGCTGCGGTAACGGGTGGGCTATACCTGGTGGACAAAGTCAGAAGAGAGAGGGACAGATAAGGAGGCTGAAACTGTGATGGGTGTATCATAAAATGCTGTGTCTGCGACCAAAACTGAACTGAAAAAGTTAAGTAAAGTTGTTCTGATGAAAAAGGAAAAAGAGTCTGAGCTTGACTGTTGGCCTGCAGCTGAGACTGGAATCCTGAAGCTGATAAGATCCTCCAGGAAAACCGTGAGTGGTGTTGTTCAGTACACACAGACCACTAGACAGACTGAACATTATTTGCTCTTTGTGGGGAGTCAGGATGTGGGAGCACAGCAGCAGCCCCTCACCACAACTACCATCCTGCACCCTTCACAAATCTAGCAGTTCTCTAAATGCTGAGCTCTGTGTAACACTGCCCACACCACTCATTGGCAGCTTTCTGTGTAAACTGTAAATTGACAGAAATCTGCTAATCAGTGATTGGGGCTTGGTTACACAAAGCAGTTAACTAGGAGGCAAGAGGCATGAGGCAGCTAGTCCTGTAGAGATAATCTGCTGATAAAACACTGATTTTATTGAAACAACAACACACAGTCTATCAAGTGACACATCACTGGAATCGGGTTTTCTGCACCTACTCTCTCCACATAGTAAAAACCTACTGACAGAATCCCTTTAACACCATGAGGAAGATTTACTATGGCTATAGTGCCAAAATTCTGGCCTAAAAGGCACCTGATTTCTTAATTTTGAAAAGTGTTTAAAAATAGGAGTTTCGGTGAGTGGACACGTAGAATTTAGCAAATGTAATATTGAAATTTACAACAATATTAGCATAAAATTCTGGTGTGAAGTAAAATAGTCAAAAATTGTCTAATATGTCTTAATTTAAAATATCAAATCGAGTTACATCAACTTTGATAGATTCGGCATAACTTCTGCCTGGACCCTGTACATTTAATGCTGTCTTATAATTAATAATTCTGCACAAGTGTACCCATATTTCATCCATAGTTCTTTACCTGCAGTTTGTAGGCACCCTCTGTTTAAAGTGATCTTGTCCCATACATGCACTTCTATTGGGTGATGCATCTAGCTGATATATGAATTGGAAAGCAAAATAGTTGCAGACATATAATAAGTATAGAGTGTGAAGCGTCAAATGGATTCAGAACTACCTTGTATATAGTGCTAAGTTCAGTGTTCTTTAGTTGGAGTAATGGTGTCTGACCTTTACCATATAGTAATTGTGAGCTAGTTATATCAACCTGGTTTCTATTCTTTGTTTTAAAAGTAAATTGCAGTAAATGTTAGCATGTAATGGAGATCACAATGTTAAAATATTGAACATTTCTTCAAAGTGCATAAAAACATTTGCTTTACTAATAGCTAATGTACGACATTTAAATACTATGCTATGAGTTTTAGGTATAGTAAATCAGAAAATTATGAAATAAAAAAAAATGCTTCAAGGAGGAATGTGGAAATAGAGCTTCCAACAGATATTTATAACAGTAGTTCTACAGAACGTAAGCATATATTTGTACACTGCTCAAAAAAATAAAGGGAACACTCAAATAACACATCCTGGATCTGAATGAATGAAATATTCTCATTGAATACTTTGTTCTGTACAAAGTTGAATGTGCTGACAACAAAATCACACAAAAATCATCAATGGAAATCAAATGTATTAACCAATGGAGGCCTGGATTTGGAGTCACCCTCAAAATTAAAGTGGAAAAACACACTATAGGCTGATCCAACTTTGATGTAATGTCCTTAAAACAAGTCAAAATGAGGCTCAGTATTGTGTGTGGCCTCCACGTGCCTGTATGACCTCCCTACAACGCCTGGCCATGCTCCTGATGAGGTTGCGCATGGTCTCCTGTGGGATCTCCTACCAGACCTGGACTAAAGCATCCGCCAACTCCTGGACAGTCTGTGTTGCAACGTGACGTTGGTGGATGGAGCGAGACATGATGTCCCAGATGTGCTCAATCGGATTCAGGTCTGGGGAACGGGCGGGCCAGTCCATAGCTTCAATGCCTTCATCTTGCAGGAACTGCTGACATACTCCAGCCACGTGAGGTCTGGCATTGTCCTGCATTAGGAGGAACCCAGGGCCAACCGCACCAGCATATGGTCTCACAAGGGCTCTGAGAATCTCATCTCTGTACCTAATGGCAGTCAGGCTACCTGTGGCGAGCACATGGAGGGCTGTGTGACCCTCCAAAGAAATGCCACCCCACACCATTACTGACCCACTGCCAAACCGGTCATGCTGAAGGATGTTGCAGGCAGCAGATCGCTCTCCACAGCGTCTCCAGACTCTGTCACATCTTTCACATGTGCTCAGTGTGACCCTGCTTTCATCTGTGAAGAGCACAGGGCGCCAGTGGCGACTTTGCCAATCCTGGTGTTCTGTGGCAAATGCCAAGCGTCCTGCACGGTGTTGGGCTGTGAGCACAACCCCCATCTGTGGATGTCGGGCCCTCATACCACCCTCATGGAGTCAGTTTCTAACCGTTTGTGCAGACACAAGCACATTTGTGGCCTGCTGGATGACATTTTGCAGGGCTCTGGCAGTGCTCCAACCGGTTCCTCCTTGCACAAAGGAGGAGGTAACGGTCGTGCTGCTGGGTTGTTGCCCTCCTATGGCTCCCTCCACATCTCCTGGTATCTGCTCCATGCTCTGGACACTGTGCTGACAGACACAGCTACCCTTCTTGCCACAGCTCGCACTGATGTGCCATCCTGGATGAATTGCACTACCTGAGCAACTTCTGTGGATTGTACTGTAGACACCGCCTCATGCTACTGTACCTCTAGGGGTGAGAGCAATGGCAAAATGAAAAAGTGACCAAAACAACAGCCAAAAAGGATGAGAACAGAGAAATGGTCTGTGGTCACCACCTGCAGAACCACTGCTTTGTAGGGGGTATCTTGCTAATTGCCTATCATTTCTACCAGTTGTCTGTTACATTTGCACAACAGCAGGAGAAATTGATTCACAATCAGTGTTGCTTCATAACTGGACAGGTAGATTTCACAGAAGTGTTATTGACTTGGAGTTACATTGTGTTGTTTAAGTGTTCCCTTTATTTTTTTGAGCAGTGTATATTAGGTTGTACCTTAGCAATTTTTGCATTCAACAGATGTTAATTCACTGAAGACATACATCTGAGTCTGTATCCTGCTAATATTAATTACATTTTTGCAAAGACAAAACCTGGCAAAGGTTTCTTGACACACTAAGATTACGGTGTCAGATTATGTACTAGGAAAATAGCTTACAAGTTACAAACAGCTGTCAAGGCTCAGTTTGCCAGCTTTCGCCTGCACTAAAGTTGAAAACCCCTGGAGAAATTGTCCTACACTTTAAATTTGCTCCTCAACCTAATTATTATGCAGCAGATAACAGAGTTGTGCCCTTGTTTACTTCTTGCCAGGAAGGAACATACTTGTACTGTATATGTTAATGTCATTGAAATTATTTCTTACGAAAATCATGCTCTTGTGACTACCTTAGATAAAGAACAAATAAAAGTGTATATATACAGACAGTCATGTAAAAAGCAAGTATACTCCAGCAAGAAATGTTGTTGTTTTGTGGATATGTGAATATTTCATTCTTACCATGTGTGATGACATAGCATTTATTCTTAATTATGCCAGGCATATTATTCGACAGGTCAAGAGACATAAGCCATTGTTGAAATGAGCCTGAATGTTTACTCTTGTTGTAGGTTGAATTGATGTTTGTTGATATGTTGAATGCTTGCTGACTACCTATTGTATCCATCCATTCAGCTTATTGTTATGCTATCCTTGAGGGACAAAGGCACAGGTTAATTGAGCAATTTATGTTTGTTGTTAATTTGGTTAATGCCTGCTGACTACCTATTGTATCAGTCCATGCAGCTTGTTGTTCTGCAAACAATGAAGGACAAAATATGCAGGTTAATTGAACACTGTAACATCCCTGGCGGCGTGCTGGCATGGCTTACCATCTCCCACCATGCAAGACCGCCAACTTACCTATCAGTCCAGGCTGTGCACTGTACTCCTCTGCTTGCTGTGTGCGTGTCTCTTGTCTGCTGGCTTAGGGCAGCGGCGCTGTTACTTCCTGATTCTTAAAGCTGCAGTATGCGCAGTCCTAATGCGTCCCCAGCCTATTGCTGTGAGTCACTGGATACTTAAACCTCCCCCACCCTGTGGGAGGTGCCTGAGCAACACTTTCTTTCAGTGTGTTCTGTGCAACTGAGTTGCAGGCTTAGTACCCAGGCCCGTTACCTATATCTGTGACTTCTTGTCTATTTCCACCACCCTGGGGACTGAATGCCCAGGCTCGTTCCTGAGTCAGTTCCTGTCTGAACTGTGTCCTAGCCCGTTACCTGTTTGTCTCTATGTCCGATCCTTTAATTTTCCTCCAGTTCCTAACTCCTACTTGTTGTCTCTGTACTTCTGTTTGTGAGTTTTGTATCCACTCGCTACTTCATAGCAAGTACCTTGTGTGTATCTGGTTCTGCTTGTCCCGTTTCCCTGCCTCTGTATCTACCTCCTGTGTTCTAGCTATCTTCCTGTGTTTCCCAGTCTGTTCCATGTGAACAGAGCCCTGTCCTGTCTGCCCGTACCTGCGGCTCTTCTCCGCTCTGCTCCGCTTGCCCTCTGCACCTGGGGCTTTGCTCTGCTCTGCCCTGCTCCGCTTTCCCTCTGCAACTGCGGCTTTGCTCTGCTCTGCCCCGCTCTGCTTGCCCTCCGTACCTGCGGCTTTGCTCTGCTCTGCCCCGCTCCGCTTGCCCTCCGCACCTGCTGCTTTGCTCTGCTCTGCCCCACTCCGCTTGCCCTCCGCACCTGCGGCTTTGCTCTACTCTGTCCCGCTCCGCTTGCCCTCCGCACCTGCGGCTTTGCTCTGCTCTGCCCCGCTCCGCTTGCCCTCCGCACCTGCGGCTTTGCTCTGCTCTGCCCCGCTCCACTTGCCCTCCGCACCTGCGGCTTTGCTCTGCCCCGCTCCGCTTGCCCTCCGCACCTGCGACTTTGCTCTGCTCTGCCCCGCTCCGCTTGCCCTCCGCACCTGCGGCTTTGCTCTGCTCTGCCCCGCTCCGCTTGCCCTCCGCACCTGCGGCTTTGCTCTGCCCCGCTTGCCCTCCGCACCTGCGGCTTTGCTCTGCTCTGCCCCGCTTGCCCTCCGCACCTGCGGCTTTGCTCTGCTCTTCCCCACTTGCCCTCTACACCTGCGGCTTTGCTCTGCTCTGCCCCGCTCCGCTTGCTCTCCACACCTGCGGCTCTGTTCCTTTATCCCAGTCTGTACTCGTCCCTATCCAACCTGTTTTCCTACCTGCCAGTACCGTCCAGTCTGCATACTAGCCGTACCTGTCCGTCCCCACCAGTCTGCATACCAGCCGTGCCTGCCAGTACCCGCCTGTCTGTATACCAGCCAAACCTGCCCGTTCCTGCATTCCCTGGTGTGGGTCAACAGCTGTGACCGGGGTCTGACCTGGAGTAGCACCTGGGCCACCTCCCACGTCCCTCCTTGGACCACGGAGTCGATTAAGCCACCGTGTGTTCATGGTTGGATCTGGCCAGGCCCCTAGTCACGCCCCTCCAGGCACAGCCTGAACACATGGAGGGATTGCTTGTTTGTAATGTGAGGATTCCCTGTGTTGAGGCTGCTTACAGCTGTAAATCATGCAGACGCAGGGACACAAACATAATATATGAGCACACCAAATCTACTCAGTAAGCACCTGAGCATGCTCGGTGAAAGGGTTAAACGAGCATGCTTGCTCATCACTAGAAGGGATCATCAGGGTCATCGTGTCCAACCCCCCTGCTCAATGCAGGATTCACTAAATCATCTCAGACAGATGTCTGTCCAGTCTCTCTTTGAAGACTTCCATTGAAGGAGAACTCCCCCCTCTCATGGTAGCGTGTTCCACTCATTGATAACCCTCACTGTCAAAATTTTTCTTCTAATCTGTATCTTCTCCCTTTCAGTTTCATCCAATTGCTTCTCGTGTTTCCATGTGCAAATGAGAATAATGCTGATCCCTCTACAGAGTGACAGCTCTTGAGATATTTATAGACCGCTATTAAGTCTCCTCTCAGTCTTCTCTTTTGCAAGCTAAACATTCCCAAATCCTCTAACCGTTCCTTATAGGACAATGTTTGCAGACCAGTCACCATCCTGGTAGCTCTTCTCTGACCTTCCTCCAGTTTTCAATGTCTTTTTTAAAACGTGGTGCCCAGAACTGGACACAGTATTCCAGATGAGGTCTGACCAAAGAGGAATAGCGGGGCATAATTACTTCACGTGATCTAGTCTGTATGCTTCTGTTAATGTAACCCAGAATTGTGTTTGCCTTCTTTGCTGCCGCATCACACTGTTGACTCATTTTCAGTCTGTGATATATTAGTATACCCAAATCTTTTTCACACGTGCTGTTGCTCTGCCCTTTCCCTCCCATTCTGTATATGCTTTTTTTCATTTTCTTGCCCAGATGTAGGACTTTGCATTTCTCCCTGTTAAAAACCATTCTGTTAGTTGCTGCCCACAGTTCCAGTTTGTTTTAGATCTTTTTGAATCCTCTCTCTCTCTTCTCTAGTATTAGCTATCCCTCCTAGCTTTGTGTCATCATCAGCAAATGTAATCAGTTTACCCTCAATTCCTTCATCTAAATCATTGATAAAGATGTTGAGCAACACAAGGCCCAGGACAGAGCCTTGTGGTACCCCACTTAAGACATTCTTCCAACTGGATTTGCAACCATTTATGACCACTCTTTGGGTCCAATCACTAAGCCAATTGTGAATCCACCTAACAGTTGCTTTGTCCATTCCATAGTTGGTCATTTTTTCAATAAGAATGGTATGAAATACTTTGTCAAATGCCTTGCTGAAGTCAAGATATACTATATCTACCAAATTTCCCTGATCCACCCAGTCAGCGATTCTGTCAAAGAAGGAAATTAAGCTAGTCTGACATGACTTGACTTATTAGTTACAAACCCATGCTGGCTCTTGTTAATCACTTCATTCTCATAAAGGTACTTGCATACATGTTGTTTAATAATTTGTTCAAAGATCTTTCCTGGTATAAAAGTAAGGCTCACAGGCCTATAGTTCCCTGGGTCCACCTTCTTCCCCTTTTTGAAGAAAGGGACAATATTCGCTCTTTTCCAGTCTTCTGGGACTTCTCCTGTCCTCCAAAAATTTTCAATAATTTCCTCTGCCATCTCCTTCAGTACCCTAAGATGTAATTCATCTGGACCTGCAGACTTGACTTCATTTATGTTAGCTAAGTCTTCCCTCACTATCTCTCTGTTTATAGATAGTGTGAATTCTTCTATTCCTTCAATAGTACAGTGAAGATCAGTTGACGTCACATTTACTTTCTGAGAGAAAACAGATGCAAAATAAGAATTTAAAAGTTCGGTCTTCTGAGCATAATTTTTTACCACTTTATCATTTTCATCCTGTAAAAATCCTAGAGCATCTTTGACTTTTCTTTTACTTTTGACATAACCCCCAAATCCTCTCTTATTGCTTTTGGCATCTCTAGCAAGCCTTAATCCATTATCAGCTTTAGCTAGTCTGATGTGTGCCCTGCAGGTTCTGCAACCACCATTGTATTCTTCTTTAGATATGTCTTCCTCTTTCCATTTGATAAACATTTCTTTCTTCCTTTTTAACATGTGTTTAAGTCCATCCATCCTGGTTTCCTTAAATGCTTCACATTCTTCAGTATTTTAGGGATTGTTAACGATTTTGCTTTGAGAATCAAATTTTTCTAAATTTCCCATGTTTCCTGGACATTTCTGTCCTTGAGGACATCCAGCCATTGGATCCCTCATATCCTATTTCCGAGTCCCTTAACATCTGCCTTTATGAAATCCAACCTTGAAGTCTGACTCTAGACAGGTCTTCCTCCTCTAGTTATCCAAAATTCTATGATAGAATGATTGCTGCCTCCAAGGGTCCCAGCCACCCTTACCTCCTTGTTTATGAGGATTAGATCCAAGGTAGTAGATACCCTTGTACTCTCTTCTACCTTTTGGAAAATAAAGTTGTCAGCAAGAGAGGATAAGAATTTCCTGTTACTTTTACCTGAGAGAGATTCCTAACAAATGTCTGGATAGTTGAAATCTCCCATGATGTCATATTTTTTAGATAACTTGGCCATCTTATGCATAAAGAGTTTATCCATATCTTTAGCTTGCCCAGGTGGCCTATAGTAAAGACCTACAATGGTGTCCTTTCCATTGTTCTCTTGTTGTATTCTTACCCAGTTTCCACAGAACTCCCAGTCTCTGAAACTTCAGTCTTTGTGGAGATATACACTTTTCTAACATACAATGCGACACTTCCTCCCCATTTAAATAAGTTGTTCTTGCAAATAAGTTGTATTCTTCTAGCCTTGTATTCCAATCATGTGTATCGTCCCACCAAGTTTCAGTTAAGCCAATTACATCATATTTCTTTTCCTGCGTTAGTAGCTCCAATTCTATTTTGTTGCCCATGCTCTATGCATTTGTATAGAAACATCTTAGTTTGTGATAGGTTTCTCTTTCTCCAATATTTTTATTATTCTGATTTTTTTGTCTTTGTTCTTTCTTTCCACTTCTAATAGCAAAACTCTCAATAATATTTGTCTGCTGTATGGCTTTCCCTGGCCTTTTGTTTCCCTTCCCACATTGTTCTAGTTTGAAGCTCTCCTGATGAGTGAAGCAAGGCGACTTCCAAATATGTGTTTTCCAGTCTTGGTAAGGTGCAGCCCATCTCTAGCAAGGAGTCCATCATATAGGCAATTTACTCCGTGATCCAGAACTCCAAATCCTTGCTGACGGCACCATCGACATAGCCAGTTGTTTACCTGTAGAACCCAGGTTGGGATAATCAAGTCACCTGGCCACGTACCACAACGAACTGTCAGCTTCCTAAGCTTGCCACTACCCCCTCTCTGTCGGTGCCCACCAAAAGCGGGGTGGTACTAGTTGGAGTATTTGGCCCTGGAAGCCCCGAAGTTGCAGATGTTCTAATTGCCTGCAAGCCAGCGGAAGGGTGAGACTGCCATTTGCACCATCTTATGTACTTGCTGGGACTGTACTATGCAGTTTGTTATTCACTGATGGTGATTCAATAAAGTGTCACCCCATTGTGTTACCCTCACCCTGTGTTGTTTGAGTAGTATTTTGCCCATGGGCAAGGAGAGCGGGCATTCAGTGGGATGAGCCCTGGTCCATGCAATCTTACTAAAAGCAGCCAGGCCAGTGGACGAGAGCACCCACTGACCCTCGTGTCTCTACACCATGTATAACTGTGATGTAATGGAAAATGGAGACTGACAAAAATTGATTTTCTAATGTGAACACTGTGACTGACACTGATTGGTTTTATCCCATAGTAAACTATGTAAATGGAAAAAAGTGAACCTCCACCTCACACACTTCTATACCTCCTAATGAAGCAATTTATAATAATTAATATTATAATAATTTTTATTTCTAGACCCAAAATATTCCGCAGCACTTTACAATACAGAGGATGCTTGTACAAACAGGATATGACACTACAGAGTAGCACATAGCTCAACACCTATCAAGAGGAGTAAGGGCCCTACTCGCAAGTTTACAATCTATGAAGAAGTAGGGGTGACACAAAAGGTAAAAATAAAGTGCTTGTCATGTAAAGTCCACCATCAATATAATAAATAGGGGCATTCAAATAACACTGCATGAACCAGTCTCCAGCCAGTATTTGTACAAGTACAGATAGATACAAAGTACTATGGAGTGCATGGAAGAGAGAACAGGGAATAGGTAGTTAGATTAGTGAGGTGACATAATATACCAGTATAAAGAAATGTGTTTTTAAGGCGCGCCTAAAACTGTGGATACTGGGAATTGTCTGGGGTAGTGCATTCCACAGAACTGGGGCAGCACAAGACAAGTCATAGAGATAGAAGTGGGAGGTTCGGATTATAGAGAATGTTAGTCTTAGGTCATTAGCAAAATGGAGAGGACCGGTAGGCTTTTAAAAAAGAAATGAGGAAAAAGCTGTACGGCGGTGCAGAACTGTGGAGAGCTCTGTGGGTAAGAGTGATAAGTTTATAGTGGACTGATGGGCAACCAGTGCAATGACTGGCACAGAGTGGCATTACATCAGTGTAATGGCTGGATAGAAATATGATCCTGGCAGCTGCATTCAGGATAGATAGGAGAGGGGAGAATTTAGCAAGAGGAAGACCAATTAGTAAATAGTTGAAAGAAAGCAAAAAGTGGGAGTGATACCCACCACTCAGAAACAAGTTTCTCACATTGTACTTAAAAATAGACAGCAGGGGATGTGAAAATCTTAAAACATAACTTTTAATGTTATTATAATGATAAAAATATGCCACTCATAAAAAAGAGTCAAGTCTCTAAACCAGATTGATAATTGCCAGTAACATAGTAAAGAGACCATCCCTATGTGAATACATTTAAAATTTTCAAACAACCCTACAGTATGGAGATAAAAAAAAATGTTTTTTTTTTTGTTTTTTTTTTAGATAGATTCTATAACAGAGAGTTAAGGATCAGTGGTCTATGAATACATGTTTAAAGATCATTTTTAGCGCTTGTATCTATTAAGGAAAATCTATATATCAGAGGGCTTTGGTTTGATATAGGGTTATTGTATTGATCCCTGACTTTCTTCTTTCTCTCTGTTATAGAGAGTTCATGTAAAGAACATGTCTACAACTGTGAACATTTGTTTTTCTTTTTACTGTGAAGCAAACAACAAATAGGACAAAATAACTGAAAACTTCAGTGTGCATAACTATTCACCTCCCTAAAGTCAGTAATTTGTAGAGCCTCTTTTTGCAGAAATTACAGCTGCAAGTCGCTTTGGATAAGTCTCTATTTCTCTATGAGCTTTCCACATCTTGCCACTGGGATTTTTGCCAGTTCATCAAGGCAAAACTGTTCCAGCAGTTTGACCACAGATTCCCAATTGGATTAAGGTCTGGGCTTTGACTAGGCCACTTCAAAACATTTACATGTTTCCCCGTAAACCACTCGAGTGTTGCTTTAGCAGTATTCTTTGGGTCATTGTCTTGTTGGAAGGTGAAACTCCGTTCCAGTCTCAAATCACTGACAGACTGAAACAGGTTTTCCTCAAGAATATCCCTGTATTTCACACCATCAAACTTCTCCTCGACTCGGACCATTTTCCCTGTCCTTGCTGCTGAAAAACATCCCCACGGCATGATGCTGCTACCACTATGTTTAACTGGGGGGATGGTGTTCTTGGGGTGATGAGCTGTGTTGGTTTGGCGCCAGCCAGCGTTTACCTTGGTGGCCAAAAAAGTTCAATTTTGGTCTCATCTGACCACAGCACCTTCCTCCACATTTGGGGAGTCTCTCACATATCTTTTGGCAAGCTCAAAACAAGCCTTATATTTTTTGTGTGTAAGTAAAGGCTTTTTTTCTGCCCACTCTTCTATAAAGGCCAACTCTATGGAATGTATGGCTTATTATGGTCATATGGACAGATACTCCAGTCTCTCCTGGGGAACTCTGCAGCTCCTTCAGGGTTACTTTTGGTCTCAGGCTGCCTCTCTGATTAATGTCCTCCTTGCCTGGGCTGAGAGTTTTGGTGGGTGGCCCTCTCTCGGCAGGTTTATTGTGATACCATATTCTCTCCATTTGATGGTAATGGATTTGACGGTGCAAAAATATTAAAACACATGTTGTAATGTAACAAAATAGGTAAAAAGCCAAGAGGGTGTATACTTTCACAAGCCACTGTAGGTCTAATTTAACTTAACAATTAATCAACTGACTTAAGACAGGAGGAGGCAATAAGATGCAAAGACAAACAAGTTTGTAGGCCAATATAGACCATAAAGTCTTTGAGCAAGTGAGATAACCTTACAACATTTGGGAACAGGCACAGAAGCATTAAAATGAACATTAATTGGGGGTTGCAAAGATGGACGTGAAGATGAAGGCTTTATAAGGGTTAACACAAAAGATTAAATAACCATATACCTTTGTGAAGAGAAAGGAGATGAGTGTTAGATTCATGCATGTTTAACTACCATTTGAAATAGTAAACCATGTAGTCCTTATACACCAAACTTCAAAGTGAATCTGTAATGGTGAACTGCACATGGAAACATGATAACTCTTAATAGGGCTTCCATGGACAGAGTTTATACAAGCCACATGGCTAGAGTTCCTTTGGGACTTGCTAAACACTCACCCTTTAAACCTGGGATGTGGACTTACAACAGGGTTCCCTGGGTTATGTCCATGGAATAGCTGCCAGCTGATGGAATGATCTAGCAGAGGAATGTTGACTAGCCAGGATTACACCAGAGAGGGCATATACAAGTAAAAATCAGATGCAAAGTAAGGAGATAGCCAAGGGCAGAACCAGGAGGACAGAGTTAGAGGCAGAAGTGTTAGGCAAATGGAAGGTTGTTATTCCAGCAACAGGTATCAAGCAAGTGAGCTGTGAGAATTTAAGCTTGGTGTGATACTGTCCCGTTGGCCACAGGAGCAAGCTGATTAGACCTGATGAGCTGCTAGACAGCACACTCACGTTCTGCCGGACTGGGTAACATCACAGGTCGCTGCCACTCCAGTATCTCTGGCTGGATAATGTCTGTTTCACCTAAAGCTAGTTGCTAAGATGTCTCCTCCATCACCAGTGCAGCCTGCATAATCAATATGGCAGCACCAGGTGACAGAAGATGATGTCGCAGGTTCAGGTAGATGTCATCCCATCAGATCCCAATCAAACACTAAGTGTGGAACTTTGCTTCACTTTGCTTTTAATGGGCAGTGCTAAGTTACAAAAATATGGGTAGCTGAATGTAGATTGCTGGGCATAGTTGAGTGTCCTAACAAATTCTCACAAGTGGTGTCCTTTGCGAGGCAAAAAATAAGAAAAAAATTGTTTTGGTGGGCACTGTCATAATGAAGACAAGGGTGAGAAGGTATATAAAAAAAAAACTATGAACATTCATTAAAAGACAGTAACGCATTTCAAAATCGATTTGATTTCTTCCTGAGGCTATCATACAAAACAGTATATAAAACAACTTATAAAGGAAGCCGTGATTCAAGGCAATTACATGTCCCACCTACTGGTGAGTATCAAAACTCGGTCACACAATAGAACACCATATGAATAGTTTATAATCACAGTACAAATAAAGAATAAAAGATTATATATGCAATCTCCAGATGAAAAGGTAAAAAATTGTGAAGGAAAAAAGAAAAAAAATTCCCCCTAAAATTAAAAGATTGTGGCGTCCTTGGAATTTTAAAATTTTTTGACTAGTTCATAATGGTTACTTGTGGTATTCCAGATTTCTTTAAATGTGTAATTCACCTGTACACAAGACTGTACCAACTCATAGTGGATACATGTGAAAAATAGGTAGCCCTCAATTCCACAGGTTCAGGCCGAGAAGAATAAAGCACTCACAGCATCCATGATCATCTTCTTTGATTTACTAGCTCGCTATCAAAATACAGAACATAAAGTCCAAGTTCACTTGTCACAGCTGGGTCTTTTTCAAGCACTGTTTCAAGGTGAGCCAATAAATTGAAGATGATCATGGTTTCTGAGAATGCTTTATTTAACTTGCTTTCAAAATCAAGGATTCAAACATTGTTTTTAAAACATTTTCGAAATATCCATAAACTGGATTACCTATAAATCTATGACATTATTGCTAGTGAATTAGTAATGAAACTTTGTGTGGGCAATGGGGCACATTGAATTAGATACTTTAATTTGGAAGGGGAATTGGGTTGCTTAGAAGTCACTTGCAAGTATCTGAAATCTCATCTCATAAAATACACGTGGAACTGATTTGTTTTCTATTCCTAATTAAACTAAAAGTCTTTTTTGCATTTTCTTTTCTTTTGATACAAGTGAAGTTGGTTGATGTCAGAAGTATTACTCTAAAATATTCTTTAAAAGGATGAAGTTGGTGCCGAGAATAAAATCCGCGCTCCTCCGTGGTGAAGAAATTTGACGAGAGATTGTATATATTTAACAATCTTGTAATTTATTACTAAAAGCTACGATTACTACGCGTTTCGTGGACGTCCCGTCCACTTCCTCAGGTACATAGCTGATGTAGACCGACGGTACAATCTCTCGTCAAATTTCTTCACCACAGACGAGCGCGGATTTTATTCCCGGCACCAACTTCATCCTTTTAAAGACTACCTTACAAGATCCCTAGGGATTCTGTGCTGGCTGCAGCCCTTCGCTACAAATTCTTATGAGTTGTGCATTACACATCTCACAAAGGTGAGCACATTTTCTTTTTACCCACTTGGTTGTTGTTGGATAACAGCGCATTGTGCCCCTATCTCTCTACTTATTCTAAAATATTCTTAGTATAATTTTACTATTTTAAATTAAAATATTTGTTTTGATTTTATAGTTTGTTTTGGTGTATGGATTTAACACAAAACAGAATTTAGATTATTGTGAAGGCATAAAAATGTATTTTATGAGTATTTCCAAATAACATTGAATATCATTCTCACTGCACATACATTTTCCCTTGCATTTTCTATTTGGATATGAATCCATCCATTGTTTTATACAGCCATGAAATTTGCATTGTTTATGTAGCCAATAAATATTTATCTGTGAACATTTGAATTAATTTCTCTTTTACTTGACATATCCCTTTAGTTTCTATATGGGCTCTTGTACCATGAAGCTAAAGGTTGGAGAAAATGTAGCAATCAATTGAATATTATTAATTATATTTTTATTTATGACATTATAATTTTATTTATGACATACACACTAGACCCAGAGAACCAATCAGCATGTTTTTGAAATGTTGGAGAAAGATGAATTACTGAGAGGAAAGCCACACAAACACACAAACATGCGGAGAGAATGCAAGCTCCATAAAGATGTTGTCCCCAAACTAATGCGGAAAGGCAACAGTACAGGACAGTGAGCCAATACTTAATTTTTTTTAAGGGTTTATCCCGGATTTTTTTCCATATAGGGCCAAGAACTTATTGCCAGATAATTACTAACTACCTGCCTGTTCTACCTTGCGACGATCTCTTCCAGGTCAGAGCAGTCACAGACCACTCCTGTTGATGATTCTTCTGCTCCTGCTGAAAGCAAGTCGACAGAGCAATTCCTTCTCTTCCACTCTGCTCCGTTGATGGGGCATCACTACTAATGTAATGATGATTGACAGCCAGCTCACTGCTGCCTAACTTTGGGGAGACCATTGTTAATCAGCATGATGTCGGCAGTGATGAAGAGAAAGAGATGCTGTGTCAATAAGCGGTGAAAGGAAGCAGAAATGCCTCCTGAGCTGGGAGAGATTGTCACAGGGCAGAACAGGCAGGTAGTTAGCAACTATTTGATGGCAAGCCCAATATGAGAAAAAACAAAGCAAAATAAAACCAAAAAGTCCCAGATGACCCCGATAATTTGAGTTTATGCCTGAGAAATTTAAGTATTAAATGTGTTTTCCCGCTTTTGCTTTATATCCCTTTAACCCATTAATGACCATGCAAGTTTTCATACTTGTGCTTTAATTTTTTTCCTAGCCTTCTTCCAAGAGTCATAACTTTTGTATTCTTCTGTAGAGATGAGCGGTGTTCAACTCGAACTGTTCGCCAATCTCAAATTCGAGCTGTTTTGGGCGGTGTTCAAGCCGTTGGGCGAACACGAACAATTTGAAAAAAATTCGGCTGTTCGAGGTTATGTTCGATAACTGTTCGTGCACCAAAATCATAACTGGATTTTTTCTCAGTAATGCTAAAAATTAATGTTAATACGCAGTTTGAGTGTACAGCGGGGCGGGGGGAGGGGCAGGGGATGGATCTCTGCATAAATAATGAAGATCTCCATTTTTTTTTCTCTTTCCCGCATTTACAGTGGGGAGGTGCAATCTGTCAGCCTATCAGCAGCGCACACACAGAGCGAACTGCTTTTTTTCACACAAGCAAGGGCATGTGTCATTGGCAGTGTATGTCACATGTCCTTGCCCTATAAGACCCAGCCATTTTCCACGTAGCCACCATTTTCTCACTGCTGCAGCTGCGTGTTAGACGGCACCGCTGTTGCTGTGTGCGCTATACTTTGAGTGTTAATTTCAAGCCAATTTTCGCACAAATCTACAGATAGCTTGGGAGTAGGGAATAGTTGTGATTGCAGTCCTTTTGAGTACTAGGTTACATCATTTCCTACGACTTTTATCAGGCAGGTCTGTGCTCTTAAATAGATAGGTTGGGAGTAAAGACTAATTGTAATTGCAGTCCTTTTGAAGGCTAGGTTACATCAGTTCCTATCACTTTTTGCCAGGCAGGTCTGTGCCAGTGCTGTGCAAGTTTTTTTCACAGCATTTGGCTAAATCTAGCTAAGCAAATCCTTCTTGGCCTCTTGCAGTGTGTGTTAGTCAGTGGAGTAGCCTATCTGTGTTGCAAGCTACACCACCTGTGTATAGAATACAATTTTTTTTACTGCACCTAGCCAAGTAAAACCTTTTGGGCATAGCATCATTCTATTAGTCCATCTATACTAACCTCCACCAGGTTTCAAATTCAAAATAATTTTTATCTGCATCTAGCTCTGAAAAAATATTTGGGCTTGTAGCAGTGTGTGGGACTTGTTCTATTAGTCCATCTATACTAACCTCCACCAGGTTGCAAATTCAAAATAATTTTTATCTGCATCTAGCTCTGAAAAAATATTTGGGCTTGTAGCAGAGTGTGGGACTTGTTCTATTAGTCCATCTATACTAACTTCCACCAGGTTTCAAATTCAAAATAATTTTTATCTGCATCTAGGTCTGAAAAAATATTTAGGCTTATAGCAGTGTATGGGACTTGTTCTATTAGTCCATCTATACTAACCTCCACCAGGTTGCAAATTCAAAATAATTTTTATCTGCATCTGGCTCTGAAAAAATATTTGGGCTTGTAGCAGTGTGTGGGACTTGTTCTATTAGTCCATCTATACTAACCTCCACCAGGTTGCAAATTCAAAATAATTTTTATCTGCATCTAGCTCTGAAAAAATATTTGGGCTTGTAGCAGTGTGTGGGACTTGTTCTATTAGTCCATCTATACTAACCTCCACCAGGTTGCAAATTCAAAATAATTTTTATCTGCATCTAGCTCTGAAAAAATATTTGGGCTTGTAGCAGTGTGTGGGATTTGTTCTATTAGTACATCTATACAAACCTCCACCAGGTTGCAAATTCAAAATAATTTTTATCTGCATCTAGCTCTGAAAAAATGTTTGGGCTTGTAGCAGTGTGTGGGACTTGTTCTATTAGTCCATCTATACTAACCTCCACCAGGTTGCAAATTCAAAATAATTTTTATCTGCATCTAGCTCTGAAAAAATATTTGGGCTTGTAGCAATGTGTGGGACTTGTTCTATTAGTCCACCTATACTAACCCTTACCAGGTTGCAAATTCAAAATAATTTTTATCTGCATCTAGCTCTGGAAAAATATTTGGGCTTGTATGAGTGTGTGGGACTTGTTCTATTAGTCCATCTATACTAACCTCCACCAGGTTGCAAATTCAAAATAATTTTTATCTGCATCTAGCTCTGAAAAAATATTTGGGTTTGTAGCAGTGTGTGGGACTTGTTCTATTAGTCCATCTATACTAACCTCCACCAGGTTGCAAATTCAAAATAATTTTTATCTGCATCTAGCTCTGAAAAAATATTTGGGCTTGTAGCAGTGTGTGGGACTTGTTCTATTAGTCCATCTATACTAACCCCCACCAGGTTGCAAATTCAAAATAATTTTTATCTACATCTAGCTCTGAAAAAATATTTCGGCTTGTAGCAGTGTGTGGGACTTGTTCTATTAGTCCATCTATACTAACCTCCACCAGGTTGCAAATTCAAAATAATTTTTATCTGCATCTAGCTCTGAAAAAATATTTGGGCTTGTAGCAGTGTGTGGGACTTGTTCTATTAGTCCATCTATACTAACCTACACCAGGTTGCAAATTCAAAATAACTTATCTGCATCTAGCTCTGAAAAAATATTTGGGCTTGTAGCAGTGTGTGGGACTTGTTCTATTAGTCCATCGATACTAACCTCCACCAGGTTGCAAATTCAAAATAATTTTTATCTGCATCTAGCTCTGAAAAAATATTTGGGCTTGTAGCAGTGTGTGGGACTTGTTTTATCAGTCCATCTATACTAACCTCCACCCCCTGTGTAATAAAATTGTTTTACTGCATCTAACCCAGCCAATACTTTTAGGCTAATACCACAGTTTGGCCACTCAGCTCTGCTCGGTTCCCATCCATTGTTTTTTGTGCAAACAACTCCAGAGTAGTGTTGAGCCACCCCCGTAGTGTTCGAGCTCGGTTCGGTTCGTCGAACTGTTCGTTGAACATCGTTAAAACCAATCGCAGGCAAACAAAAACACATAGAAACACATAGAAAACACCTTCAAAGGTGTCCAAAAGCTGACAAACTGCTCAGATGGCACAACTGACACATGAAAAAGTGACAAGTACATATAGTCATGCGAAAAGAAAGAGGTGGAGGAGTAAAAGGAGGGGGAGACACAGATATAGGCATGTCATGCCCTTCTAAAACCGAAAAAGTGCGAATCCGACATGGCCAGTCCGTTCCTGCCCGTGCGACCTCCGTGTCGCCGGGTTTGTGCCAGAGCTGCGGTGGACCCTGACGGCCAGCCCCCCTCTCTCAATACTGGTGCCTGTCCGCTGGTGGGTGAAGCCCCCCCTCGGTGGGGGGGAGTAACATCTGCAGAAGAAAGACGATCTTCCAGCCAACCTAAGATGTCTACTTCTTTTCGTGGACAATGTGATACGATCCCTTTCTTACGGACATGCCTATCGCTACAAATTCCAGATGAGGCACAAAAGCAGCAGGTGCTTCAACGTATATCAAGTGCTCCTTCAAGTGGGCTCTCCTCCACCTCAACTTCAACATCACAAATACTCCAGTCCTCAGAGGTGTCACCCCAATTGCACTTGCTTCCTCACAGCTCCCAAGTCTCCAGCTGCCCGTCTGAGTATGGGGTAACACAGATGGTTGAGTCTGCACACCTGTTTACTCATACTATAGCCTGGGAAACGGAGGTCTGCTCCAGAGCGTCTGTTAATCCAGATGAGGAAATGATCTGCACTGATGCCCAGAATCTTTATGAGTCGGATCCAGGACCAGATGAAGAAGGTTCTGAGCATAATGTAGACCCTCGTTCCCAAACTGTAACTCCTGTTGGTGGAGACAATGATGAAGACAATGATGAGACTCAAATACCTGATTGAAGCGACAACTTGACTTTTCGGTCAGGGCAGGAAGAGGTTGGCTCTGAGGACGACGGGTGTGAGAACACACAGGGTGATGATGACGAGGTTGGAGATCCCACTTACTGTCAACCCACAGTCAGCCAGTCGATGAGGTCAGCAGAGGAGGTGGAGGAGGATGTGACAAGCCCAGGGGATGGGGATAAGTCGGTACCCGAGCCTTTGCCTGGCCTTTGGGATGTCGCGGTGGTCGGCTCCCGGGCCCGTACCCTGGGGTCAGTCTTTAAAAGGGTGGATAATTGTTAATTTTTTAAGAGTTCGTGACACCACCTGTGGTATCTGGTGAGAAGCACCAGCGCTGCAGTAGTCCACTGAGGCCGGTGATAAGGCAGCTCGATGGTATAGCTCCCCACAGGTGGAGCTAGGCCTCAGGGCAGCGTATGCAGGGGGAATGCAGGACAGGCGATACCCAGCTGGGTCAGAACAAGAACGGGAACGGACACGGTAGTCACTTCAGTACCTTTTACTGGTGGAAATTCAGGCACATCCCGGAGCACTGTAGGGTGAAGGGTGCATATCAGGATCCTCCCCAATGAGCGGGTGTAGGGCCTCCTGTTTCTTGCCTCTGCGTAGTAAGTTTCTGACCTGCCTGGAGCTAGGCCTAACTTTGTCTCTGTCCTGCGCTGGCTGACCTTGTGGTAGGGCCTTGTCTTGGAGTTC
This sequence comes from Phyllobates terribilis, assembly GCF_046119375.1. NCBI lineage: Eukaryota > Metazoa > Chordata > Amphibia > Anura > Dendrobatidae > Phyllobates > Phyllobates terribilis. The sequence goes on from NW_027362761.1 coordinate 186,872,950, forward strand.
ACGCTCCCAGTATGCGGGGCCTAAGCGTCTCCTGGCTCTGTTACGTATCAGCACCTTAGCGATCCTGGGACTTGTAGTTCTCCAGGGATTCCGGTTATGCCTTACTGGGTCATAGAGATCCCGGTAAACTCGGATCCGGTGTCCGGTAAATGCTTCGGGGTGATCTGGTTAAGCTCCTCTGCCCCCTATGTACTAACTCTCCACTAGCCTTCGGCCTACTCGGGCCCTCACTAGGCTATACACACTAACGGCAACTTGCCGCGCTTCACCGATCTTATGGCGCCGGCACACCTTAAGCTCTAACTGGGCTCCCTTAATCTAGCTAACAGGAGCCTCGTGCTCCACTGCTGAACTATTAACTCAGTTCTCTAGACTAGACTGATCAGACTGACCTCTCTTAGGCTTCTCTACTGCAGGAACTCTTCAGAGGAACTGAACTGCCTAGCTCCACCTTCCCTATTTATGTCCCTAACGGGCTCCCTCTGCTCTTCTGAGGTGGAAGGTGGAGATGTGTGAATGTTTATGGGGGCCTCTTGTGGAGGATTCCATCAATGCACTCTTCTAGGATCTGTGATACCAAGCGCAGCTGGGTGTCACAGATGCTATTGACAACGAGGTTAGGTTACGCCTTCCTGGACAGAGACGGAGTACTGGAAGCACGTCAACAACTGCATCCTCAATCACAACTCTGCCTCTGTCCACAAGTCGTAGTGGCTCTTCAGGTCGCATGGGCTCTAAGCCTTGCATAGCCTGGGTATTTTTTCAGATCGATAAGGATGACCCAACTCGTGTTATCTGTAATATTTGTCACCAAAAGCTAAGTAGAGGCCAAAAAATACATAGTTTGAGTACTTCATGCATGAACCGTCACATGGATATGAAGCATAAGTTGCAGTGGGAAGCTCACTGTGCTACAATGCGGCCTAGCGGGCCGTGCCAACCACCGTCTGCCCCTTCTTGTGCATCCGCGGCCTCTTCATCCTCTGTGACTGGGGGGACAGCAGTCCCACATGTTTTTGGACACTGACCTGCCACCTCTTTACCCGCAACAGCCAGTGTGATTGGCAGGTCATCATTTCATTTGGAAGTGGAAACACGAGCTGGTGTTGAGCGCTCTCTGACATCGAGAGCACCACCTTTGGATCAAGGCAACCTAACTCTTCCGCCTGCATCTTCCTCAAAGACCGGCAAGTTTTTCCGGGGACACCCTACTCAACCCCGTCTAAGCACAACAGCCAGCCCTCGGTCCCTCAGATGTGGACAAGTAAAAGACCATTTCCTCCTAGCCATGAGAAAGCTAAGAGGTTGAATTTCACCATCTGCAAGCTGTTGGATACAGAAATGCTGCCTTTCCGCCTGGTGGACACAGAGGATTTTTGAGACCTTATGTCCATCGCAGTGCCCCAGTACCAGATGCCCATTCGGCACTACTTCATAAAGAAAGGTGTGCCTGCGCTCCACCAGCATGTCGCACACAACATCACCGCTTCTTTGAGAAACTCTGTGTGTGACAGGGTGCATTTCACCACAGTCACTTGGGCGAGTAGGCATGGACAGGGGCGTTACATGTCGCTGACTGGGCACTGGGTAACTATGGTGACAGCAGGACAAGGGGCTGCTGTCCAAGTCTTGCCATCCCCACGAGTTGTACGTCAATCCTCTTTATCTAGAAGTTCCTCCACTGTTTCTGCCTCCTCAACCTCCTCTCGATCCTCCACCTGCACCCAAAGCCTGTCTGGTAATGCCACCCGCTTTCTAACTGCGCAGAAGGAATCCTGCACACCTCCTTACTATGCTAGCAGCAGGGCTCAACGGCATCAGGCGGTGTTTACTTTGAAATGTCTGGGAAATGTGAGTCACACAGCTGAGAAGTTGTGGTCAGCTCTGGAGACCCAGTTTCATGAATGGTTGTCTCCACTGGACCTGCAACCAGGGAAGGCCGTGTGCGACAATGCTGCAAACCTGGGTGCGGCCCTTCACCAGGGCAATGTCACACACGTGCCTTGTATGGCTCACGTGTTGAACCTGGTTGTCCAGCAATTTTTAGCCCACTATCCCGGACTAGATGGCCTTCTGCAGAGGGCACGGTCGCTGTGTGCTCACTTCCGCCGTTCGCATCCCGCAGCTCAACGACTTACATCTCTACAGAAGTCGTTGGGCCTGCCAGTTCATCAGCTGAAATGCGATGTGCCGACACGGTGGAATTCAACTCTGCACATGTTGCAGCGGCTGTAGCAGCACCGACAAGCCCTGGTGCAATACGTTCTGACGTATAGCCTGGGCCAACGAGATCCAGAGGTGGGGCAAATCACGCTGCAGGAGTGGTCTCAGATCAGGGACCTATGAAGATGACGTGCCCCCTGGGCCGTGGGGTACCCGGAGCCGGGCCGGTAGGCGCTGTGGGTTGTAGTCACTGTGGCGTCGACCCGGTCCGTGACCCAGGGCGGTCAATCCAAGGGTAATTTGTATATATGAGTTTTATAATGTCCGACTACGCCACCTGTGGAGTGCGGCCAAAGGGGCTACCATTGCGGAACAGTTCTCTGAAGCTGGTGGTTTTTCAGCAATGGTATTATTACTCCCCACAGGAAGAGTGTAGCTTCAGGGCAGTTTGGGTGGATGATGGTGGTTGTAGTGCAGGGAGTCAGTAATGAACACAGAGTCTGTGTGATGCAGTCCCAAGATCTTTACTCACAGTTGTTGCAGTCCAGATTACAGGTACCAGAGAAATCTCCCCCGTCGAGCTGTGCGTACTCAGTGAGGGGCTCAGTACACCCCCAGATATCTCCGGAGTACTTAGCAGGACCCCCTTCTGAGTGTCCTTTCTCTGGCCTTCTCCCTGCACCTCACACCCAGTGACACTTCTATCCGGTATCCTCGGGCCTTGGTGGGCGACGTGTGTTCCGTCCCCTGGGTCCTATGTGGCTACCTTCTTAGTGAGACTGGTGTGGACTTTGGCCTGCAGTAAATGAAATTCTGCAGCCTCCGGTTTCTAGTTGAGCCCTGCTGTTTCTCCGCTAGTTGAGGAACCGGTTCCCCTTATCTGGCCTGACCCCTCTACCTCCTGGTAGCAGGGGGCGTACGGGTGGCCTTCTGCATGCCCCGTACCCCTAGGGTCCCTTTGGTTCCTGGAGCCTTCCTGCTCCCACTCCTCTCTTCTCTCCTTCAGTCCAGGGCCTCCCAGGCTAGGCCCGCCTCCGGAGCAGAGCTCATGCAGAGCCTCTGCTCCTGTCACTTCTCCTCTGACTGGCTTTCTCTTTCTAAGATGGCTTCCTATTTATACTCTCCCTGTCATGTGCTCCCCTAAGCTGCTTTCTCCACCTACACCCACTACATAGGACCCTCCCACCAGCTAGGGACCTGGGACTGCGCTCTCCCTTAGGAGCAATCTCGCCCTACCCCCACTGCGGGTATGTGTTGGATGCAGGTGTTAGAGTCCCGAGCCATACTCCTTCCTTACCTGAAGGTGAGATACCACACCTCTGGGTGAGATGCAGTACCTCTGTGGCGACTGAACCCTCAGGGGCGCCACACACCCTTCTGCACAGTTTTGAAATGGCGACGAAGATGTTTAGTGCTGACGACGATGCCATTATCAGCATGACTATTCTGGTGATGTACATGCTGGAGCACACGTTAAACAGAATTCAGAGTCAGGTGGTGGGACAAGAGGAGGTGGAGGAAGTAAAGGAGGAGTCGTATGCGGAAGGGATAACATCTCCAAGGTCCAGACGGTCGGCAGCACCAAGGCGGCAGGCATGGGAGGGTGGGGGAGAGGGATTAACCAGGGCACATAATAGTAGCCAAACTGTTGAGGGAGGTGCAGGAGCCGAGGAAGAAGTGGAGGACGAACTGGCGATGGGCATGTAAGACTCATCAGATGAGGGAGACCTTGATCACATTTCTGTTGTGCGAGGTTGGGGGGAGAGGGCAGAGGAAGGAAGCATGATTCTTACCTCGCTACCAACACAACAAGGACTTGGTCCTCCTGGATACGCAAGACACATGAGTGCCTTCTTGCTGCACTACCTGCAACATGACCCTAAGATTGTCAGAATTCGAAGTAATCCCGACTACTGGGTTGCCACACTCTTAGATCCCCGGTACAAAAGTAAATTTGCCGAAATAATTCCTGCAATAGAAAGGGATTCACGCATGCAGGAGTATCAGCAGAGGCTGTTGCAGAATCTTACATGTGCTTTTCCACAAAACACCAGTGGTGCACGTAGTGAATCTCACAGTTCTAACTTGCCAACAGTGGGACTGTCGAGTCTTCATCACTCAAACCGTTACAGTAACACAGTATCTGCTGGTAACAGCAATTTTGTGGAATCGTTTCACCACTTTTTAGACCATCCTTTGCAAGGCCACAGGAGACAGGAAGTCTGACACATAGTCAACGCCTAGAGAGGATGGTAAAGGAGTATCTCCAAGTGAACATCGAAGCTATGACTGTGTCACTGGACCCTTGCTCATTTTGGGCTTCCAATCAGGAAAAATGGCCGGAGTTCGCCACTCACGCCTTGGAGATCTTGTCATGCCCTGCAGCCAGCGTTCTCTCTGAACGTGTGTTCAGCGCTGCTGGTGGTGTGCTGACAGATAAGCGCACGCGGCTGTCCACTGAGAAAGTAGAGTAAAGATGAACAAATCATGGATCTGCAAGGACTTTTCTACCCCTGTGTCATTCTGGGGAGACTAAAAGCTTGAGGATTTGGTAAACTCACCTCACCAACCGTTTTAAGCAACTCTGGGGCAATTGATGCCACTTAAGTGGTGTCTGTGCCACAATTTTTGGAAAAAATGGAGACTCTTTTTGGAGTCCCCTTGCTGTGTTTTACGTGACGTTGGCATCGTCAATTCCAGGTGGGTTGGGTCGCTCCCAACCCCCTTTTAACTGTAAGAAACTACATACACTATGGCTTGGGGTAACACAGATGGTTGAGTCTGAAGAGCTGTTTACTCAGAGGTCTGCTCCAAAGCTTCAGTGTCTGCTAGTCAGCGTAGAATTTTTAACTGCATCTAGCCTAGGCAATACTTTGGGCGTAGTAGCCCTGCTGCGAAGCAAGCTGCACCGCCTGTGTATCTAATAAGAATTTTTAAATGCATCTAGCCTAGGCAGACTGTGGGAAGCCCCAACCAAACCCAGACGCTCAGCCCCCCTACCGCCCCCCTTTCCTTGACAATACAATAATGTAACTCTTACAACTGGATGGGTGAGGATCGGTCACAGCTTTATTAACTCTTTATACTCATTCCATTAGAAAGGCATTTTATTTCTAAAATAATTCAGCTTGTTGCAGCATGCCCTGGGTCTCCACACCGGCAAGTTGGCCAACAAGTGTAACTCCCCAACATGTCCTTTCTATTTCCAGGCCACGGAGGATCCTGCGTACTCGTATGCAGGACTCTGACCCCCATCCATCACTCTTAACGCTTGTTCCACTCCGTCCTGGAGTCCTGACAGGAATATGTCCCGTCCAATATCCATTAAGTGAACACCATCGGGCCGTATGAGGCCTGCTTTATCTCCTTCCAGTTGTCGGTGTTGTATCACTACACCGCCTTTGTGTCTTCTAAATTTTGCCATCCGAATATTTATTACCCGCCTTGTCCGTTCAATGGCCGTGATGTCTCGCACACCTTGCCATACCGCTATCGGCACAATCTCTGACCATACTATAGTTAGTTTTGTGAAAAATTCTCTGAAGCGCTCAGTGTCTAGTTTCATTATTGCCATTAGTTATGCGCTCTTGTGATGACCTAGGTCGTTTCCCCGGGCCTGTATAACTAAGATGACCGGACCTCTTGCCTCTCTCCATACCTTGATTACCTCCATTAGTACCTGTGGCCATAGCAGGCCTCTAATACCTCTCCAGTTGAAATATGTGTTATGAAACTCTAATTTCCTCCCGCCTGGGCAGACTTTCGCCCTTTTTTCTGCCCAATATATATACGAGTGGCCTATCACCCACACTGTTGGCTTAGCGTCACCAGTGAAAGAAACAAACCACATTAGGATAACAAGTCCGGTCTTATGTATCTCGCCAAACACGTGGATCACCATCTCCCTATCCTCTGAACTTCCGTTTCTGACAGTTCTGCTCTTGCTGCTTCCGTGGCCGCGCCTTTGCGGAATGAGTGTGTCCCGTAATCTTTGGGGTGGTTCCCTGCCGATGTTATGCATTTATTAAATATAACTTGGAACTGGTATCTTGATAATGGCGTTCCATCAATGTGTGATAGGAAGAAATTACTTTGTGATCTGACGGTTATATATTTTTTTACTATTGTTACCCGACTCAGTGTACCGTTTGTGGGTTGTAGAAGTACCCAAGTGCCCCTGCCCACTGGAACCGTTTTCGATTGGCGTATGCGTAGACGTATTGCATTATTGGCTATGACTACGTCCTGGTGTAATAAGCCTCCACTGGTGGTAATTTTGGATTGAGGGACTAATTCGCTTATGCATAGCTCCCCGAAGAAGGCGATCGCAAATGCAGTAGACAGTAGTGTTGCTTCAAATTGTGAGTGTCATGTTAATGGTGTTAGGGATATCATGTGAGAAATCAGTTTTAGTGACACGGGACGGGACGTCTACACTCCTGACTTGGCTGACCCCTTTTCCACCCTTTTATGGATTGTCTGATGATGAATCTCTTTGTCACATCTCCCCAATTCAGTAGTTGGAAGTGAAATGCTACTCCGGTCAGACACCGCTGCGCTGACGCCCCTGATATGCCCCTCATCATTAGCTGGTGGAGAAATTCTATGGTGACTTGTAATCTGGCTTGTTTACATTGGTCAACCCGTCTGCCTGCTACTAGTCGTGTCCACTCTTCCCATGCCTTACCGTATGCTTGCCACGTCGACGGGGCAACTGACGCTCTGATTAATGGCATCAACTATTCGCCACTAGATCCCATAGGGAGGGTGGGCAACTGTTGTCCGATGGGTGGGCGTTGGGGAGGAGCTCTGTGAAAATCTGCCAATTGAATTGTGATAAAGCGTTAGCAGCAGCTTTAGACACCTCAGCTTCGTGGCTAGAGCGGACCCATGCATTGTGTTTTAGGCACAGGAATGCTAGACGGCGTAGACGGGAAAGACGATGATGACATCTTATTAATGCAGAGCGCTAGGCTGGTGTTTTTTGTTATGAAGCGTATATTTTTGTTAGCCAGGAGCGCGCCCCATATTTCTATTGCTACCACTATTGGGAAGAAAAAAAATTTTCCGGGCTAGATGCAGCTAAAAATTATTATTAATTTAAAAGCTGGTGGAGCTTGGTATAGATGGCCTAATACAATGAGTACCACACACTGCTGCTATGCCCAAAATTATTTTCCAGTCAAGATGCAGCTAAAAATTATTAGTAATTTGAAAGCTGGTGGAGCTTAGTATAGATGGCCTAATAGAATGAGCACCACTGCTAATATGCCCAAAATTAGTTTACAGGCTAGATGCAGATAAAAATTATTTTGAATTTGCAACCTGGTGGAGGTTAGTATAGATGGACTAATAGAACAAGTCCCACACACTGCTACAAGCCCAAGCCCAAATATTTTTTCAGAGCTAGATGCAGATAAAAATTATTTTGAATTTGCAACCTGGTGGAGGTTAGTATAGATGGACTAATAGAACAAGTCCCATATACTGCTACAAGCCAAAATATTTTTTCAGAGCTAGATGCAGATAAAAATAATTTTGAATTTGCAACCTGGTGGAGGTTAGTATAGATGGACTAATAGAACAAGTCCCAAACACTGCTACAAGCCCAAGCCCAAATATTTTTTCAGAGCTAGATGCAGATAAAAATTATTTTGAATTTGCAACCTGGTGGAGGTTAGTATAGATGGACTAATAGAACAAGTCCCACACACTGCTACAAGCCGAAATATTTTTTCAGAGCTAGATGCAGAAAAAATTTATATTGAATTTGCAACCTGGTGGAGGTTAGTATAGATGGACTAATAGAACAAGTTCCACACACTGCTACAAGCCAAAATATTTTTTCAGAGCTAGATGCAGAAAAAAATTATATTGAATCTGCAATCTGGTGGAGGTTAGTAAAGATGGACTAATAGAACAAGTCCCACACACTGTTACAAGCCCAAATATTTATTCAGAGCTAGATGCAGAAAAAAATTATTTTGAATTTGCAACCTGGTGGAGGTTAGTATAGATGGACTAATAGAACAAGTCCCACACACTGCTACAAGCCAAAATAATTTTTCAGAGCAAGATGCAGAAAAAAATTATATTGAATCTGCAACCTGGTGGAGGCTAGTATAGATGGACTAATAGAACAAGTCCCACACACTGCTACAAGCCGAAATATTTATTCAGAGCTAGATGCAGAAAAAAATATTTTGAATTTGCAACCTGGTGGAGGTTAGTATAGATGGACTAATAGAACAAGTCCCACACACTGCTACAAGCCGAAACATTTTTTCAGAGCTAGATGCAGAAAAAAATTATATTGAATTTGCAATCTGGTGGAGGTTAGTATAGATGGACTAATAGAACAAGTCCCACACACTGCTACAAGACGAAATATTTTTTCAGAGCTAGATGCAGATAAAAATTATTTTGAATTTGCAACCTGGTGGAGGTTAGTATAGATGGACTGATAGAACAAGCCCCACACACTGCTACAAGCCGAAATATTTTTTCAGAGCTAGATGCAGAAAAAAATTATTTTGAATTTGCAACCTGGTGGAGGTTAGTATAGATGGACTAATAGAACAAGTCCCACACACTGCTACAAGCCGAAATATTTTTTCAGAGCTAGATGCAGAAAAAAATTATATTGAATTTGCAACCTGGTGGAGGTTAGTATAGATGGACTAATAGAACAAGTCCCACACACTGCTATAAGCCAAAATATTTTTTCAGAGCTAGATGAAGAAAAAAATTATATTGAATCTGCAACCTGGTGGAGGTTAGAATAGATAGACTAATAGAACAAGTCCCACACACTGCTACAAGCCAAAATATTTATTCAGAGCTAGATGCAGAAAAAAATTATTTTGAATTTGCAACCTGGTGGAGGTTAGTATAGATGGACTAATAGAACAAGTCCCACACACTGCTTCAAGCCGAAATATTTTTTCAGAGCTAGAGGCAGAAAAAAATTATATTGAATTTGCAACCTGGTGGAGGTTAGTATAGATGGACTAATAGAACAAGTCCCACACACTGCTACAAGCCGAAATATTTTTTCAGAGCTAGATGCAGAAAAAAATTATATGGAATTTGCAACCTCGTGGAGGTTAGTATAGATGGACTAATAGAACAAGTCCCACACACTGCTACAAGCCGAAATATTTATTCAGAGCTAGACGCAGAAAAAAATTATTTTGAATTTGCAACCTGGTGGAGGTTAGTATAGATGGACTAATAGAACAAGTCCCACACACTGCTAGAAGCCAAAATATTTTTTCAGAGCTAGATGCAGAAAAAAATTATATTGAATCTGCAACCTGGTGGAGGTTAGTATAGATGGACTGATAGAACAAGTCCCACACACTGCTACAAGCCGAAATATTTTTTCAGAGCTAGATGCAGAAAAAAATTATATTGAATTTGCAACCTGGTGGAGGTTAGTATAGATGTACTAATAGAACAAGTCCCACACACTGCTACAAGCCGAAATATTTTTTCAGAGCTAGATGCAGAAAAAAATTATATGGAATTTGCAACCTGGTGGAGGTTAGTATAGATGGACTAATAGAACAAGTCCCACACACTGCTACAAGCCGAAATATTTATTCAGAGCTAGACGCAGAAAAAAATTATTTTGAATTTGCAACCTGGTGGAGGTTAGTATAGATGGACTAATAGAACAAGTCCCACACACTGTTACAAGCCAAAATATTTTTTCAGAGCTAGATGCAGAAAAAAATTATATTGAAACTGCAACCTGGTGGAGGTTAGTATAGATGGACTGATAGAACAAGTCCCACACACTGCTACAAGCCGAAATATTTTTTCAGAACTAGATGCAGAAAAATATTATATTGAATTTGCAACCTGGTGGAGGTTAGTATAGATGGACTAATAGAACAAGTCCCACACACTGCTACAAGCCAAAATATTTTTTCAGAGCTAGATGCAGAAAAAAATTATATTGAATTTGCAACCTGGTGGAGGTTAGTATAGATGGACTAATAGAACAAGTCCCACACACTGCTACAAGCCGAAATATTTTTTCAGAGCTAGATGCAGAAAAAAATTATATGGAATTTGCAACCTGGTGGAGGTTAGTATAGATGGACTAATAGAACAAGTCCCACACACTGCTAAAATCCGAAATATTTTTTCAGAGCTAGATGCAGATAAAAATTATTTTGAATTTGCAAGCTGGTGGAGGTTAGTATAGATGGACTAATAGAACAAGTCCCACACACTGCTACAAGCTGAAATATTTTTTCAGAGCTAGATGCAGATAAAAATTATTTTGAATTTGCAACCTGGTGGAGGTTAGTATAGATGAACTAATAGAATGATGCTATGCCCAAAATGTTTTACTTCACTAGGTGCAGTAAAAAAATTTGTATTCTATACACAGGTGGTGTAGCTTGCAACATAGATAGGCTACTCCACTGACTAACACACACTGCAAGAGGCCAAAAAGGATTTGCTTTGCTAGATTTAGCCAAATGCTGTGAAAAAAACTTGCACAGCACTGGCACAGACCTGCCTGGCAAAAAGTGATAGGAACTGATGTAACCTAGCCCTCAAAAGGACTGCAACTACAGTTGGTCTTTACTCCCAACCTATCTATTTAAGAGCACAGACCTGCCTGATAAAAGTGATAGGAACTGATGTAACCTAGCCCTGAAAAGGACTGCAATTACAATTAGTCTTTACTCCCAATCTATCTATTTAAGAGCACAGACCTGCCTGATAAATGTCGTAGGAAATGATGTAACCTAGACGTTAAAAGGACTGCAATCACAACTATTCCCTACTCCCAAGCTATCTGTAGATTTGTGCGAAAATTGGCTTGAAATTAACAAAGTATAGCGCACACAGCAACAGCGGTGCCGTCTAACACGCAGCTGCAGCAGTAAGAAAATGGTGGCGACGGGGAAAATGGCTGGGTCTTATAGGGCAAGGACATGTGACATACACTGCCAATGACACATGCCCTTGCTTGTGTGAAAAAAAGCAGTTCGCTCTGTGTGTGCGCTGCTGATAGGCTGACAGATTGCACCTCCCCACTGTAAATGCGGGAAAGAGAAAAAAAAATGGAGATCTTCATTATTTCTGCAGAGATCCATCCCCTGCCCCTCCCCCCGCCCCGCTGTACACTCAAACTGCGTATTAACATTAATTTTCAGCATTACTGAGAAAAAACCCAGTTATGATTTTGGTGCACGAACAGTTATCGAACATAACCTCGAACAGCCGAATTTTTTTCAAATTGTTCGTGTTCGCCGAAAGGCTCGAACACCGCCCAAAACAGCTCGAATTTGAGATTGGCGAACAGTTCGAGTCGAACACCGCTCATCTCTACTCCAGAGATATCAATTAGTTAACCACAAAAATGAGTGGAAAAAGGCCTGCTGCTCGTGGAAAGGGGAATAGGCGTGTTGGGAAGGGAAAAAAAGGTTGTGTCCTTGGGGTAGGTGTTAAAGCAACAGTAACATCTGCAGAAGAAAGACCATCTTCCAGCCAAACTAAGATGTCTACTTCTTTTAGCGGACAATGTGATAAGATCCCTTTCTTACGGCCACACCAATCGCTACAAATTCCAGATGAGGCACAAAAACAGCAGGTGCTTCAACGGATATCAAGTGCTCCTTTAAGTGGGCACTCCTCCACCTCAACTTCAACATCACAAATACTCCAGTCCTCAGAAGTGTCACCCCAATCGCACTTGCTTCCTCACAGCTCCCAAGTCTCCAGCTGCCCGTCTGAGTATGGGGTAGAACAGATGGTTGAGTCTGCAGAGCTGTTTACTCATACTATAGCCTGGGAATCAGAGGTCGGCTCCAGAGCTTCTGTGAATCCAGACGAGGAAATGATCTGCACTGATGCCCAGAATCTTTATGAGTCGGATACAGGAACAGACGCAGAACGTTCTGACCATAATGTAGACCCTCGTTCCCAAACTGTAACTCCTGTTGGTGGAGACAATGAGGAAGACGATGATGAGACTCAAATACCTGATTGGAGCGACAACTTGAGTTTTTTGTCAGGGCAGGAAGAGGTTTGCTCTGAGGACGACGGGTGTGATAACACACAGGGTGATGATGACGAGGTTGGAGAACCCACTTACTGTCAACCCACAGTCAGCCAGTCGATGAGGTCAGCAGAGGAGGTGGAGGAGGATGCTAGTGACGACGAGGTCAGGTTGCGCCTTCCTGAACAGAGACGTAGTACTGGAAGCACGTCAACAACTGCATCCTCAAACACAACTCTGCCTCTGACCAGAAGTCGTGGTGGCTCTTCAGGTCACATGGGTGCTAAGCCTTGCATAGCCTTGGCAATTTTTCAGATCGATAAGGATGACCCAACTCATGTTATCTGTAACATTTGTCAGCAAAAGCTAAGTAGAGGCCAAAAAATACATAGTTTGAGTACTTCATGCATGAACCGGCACATGGATATTAAGCATAAGTTGCAGTGGGAAGCTCACTGTGCTACAATGCGGCCTAGCCGGCCGGGCCAACCACCGTCTGCCACATCTTGTGCATCCGTGGCCTCTTCATCCTCTGTGACTGGGGGGACAGCAGTCACACCTGTTTTGGGACGCAGACCTGCCACCTCTTTACCCGCAACAGCCAGCGTGATTGGCAGGTCATCATCATTTTCTTTGGAGGTGGAAACAGCGACATCGATAGCACCACCTTTGGATCAAGGCAACCTAACATGTCCGCCTGCATCTTCCTCACAGACCGGCAGTTTGCTGGGGACACCCTTCTCATCCCCGTCTAAGCACAACAGCCAGACCTCGGTCCCTCAGATGTGGACAAGTAAAAGACCATTTCCTCCAGCCATGAGAAAGCTAAGAGGTTGAATTTCACCATCTGCAAGCTTTTGGCTACAGAAATGCTGCCTTTCCGCCTGGTGGACACAGAGGATTTTCGAGACCTTATGTCCGTCGCAGTGCCCCAGTACCAGATGCCCAGTCGGCACTACTTCTCAAAGAAAGGTGTGCCTGCGCTCCACCAGCATGTCGCACACAACATCACCGCTTCTTTGAGAAAATCTGTGTGTGACAGGGTGCATTTCACCACAGACACTTGGACGAGTAGGCATGGACAGGGGCGTTACATGTCGCTGACTGGGCACTGGGTAACTATGGTGACAGCAGGACAAGGGGCTGCTGTCCAAGTCTTGCCGTCCCCACGAGTTGTGCATCAATCCTCTTTATCTCGAAGTTCCTCCACTGCTTCTGCCTCCTCAACCTCCTCTCGGTCCTCCACCTGAACCCAAAGCCTGTCTGGTCATGCCACAAGCTTTCTAACTGCACAGAAGGGATCCTGCACACCTCCTTACTATGCTGGCAGCTGGGCTCAACGTCATCAGGCGGTTTTTACTTTGAAATGTCTGGGAAATGTGAGTCACACAGCTGAGGAGTTGTGGTCAGCTCAGGAGAACCAGTTTAATGAATGGCTGTCTCCACTGGACCTGCAACCACGGAAGGCCGTGTGCGACAATGCTGCAAACCTGGGTGCGGCCCTTCGCCGGGGCAATGTCACACACGTGCCTTGTATGGCTCACGTGTTGAACCTGGTTGTCCAGCAATTTTTAGCCCACTATCCCGGACTAGATGGCCTTCTGCAGAGGGCACGGTCACTGTGTGCTCACTTCCGCCGTTCACATCCCGCAGCTCAGCGACTTACATCTCTACAGAAGTCGTTGGGAATGCCACTTCACCGCCTAAATGCGATGTGCCTACCCGGTGGAATTCAACTCTGCACATGTTGCAGCGACTGTGGCAGCACCGACAAGCCCTGGTGCAATATGTTCTGACGTATAGCCTGGGCCAACGAGATCCAGAGGTGGGGCAAATCACGCTGGAGGAGTGGTCTCAGATCAGGGACCTATGCACCCTTCTGCACAGTTTTGAAATGGCGACGAAGATGTTTAGTGCTGACGATGCCATTATCAGCATGACTATTCCGGTGACTTACATGCTGGAGCACATGTTAAACAGAATTCGGAGTCAGGTGGTGGCACAAGAGGAGGTGGAGGAAGTAGAGGAGGAGGAGTTGTATGCGGAAGGGTTAACATCTGCAAGGTCCAGATGGTCGGCAGCACCAAGGCGGCAGGCATGTTAGGGTAGGGGAGATGGTTTTACCAGGGCACATGGTAGCAGCCAAACTAGTGAGGAAGGTGCAGGAGCCCAGGAAGAAGTGGAGGACGAACTGATGGAAGACTCGTCAGATGAGGGAGACCTTGATCACATTTCTGTTGTGCGAGGTTGGGGGGAGAGGACAGAGGAAGGAAGCATGATTGTTACCTCGCCACCAACACAACAGGGACTTGGTGCTCCTGGATGCGCAAGACACTTGCGCACCTTCTTGCTGCACTACCTGCAACATGACCCTCGAATTGTGAGAATTAGAAATAATCCTGACGACTGGGTTGCCACACTGTTAGATCCCCGGTACAAAAGTAAATTTGCAGAAATTATTCCTGCAATAGAAAGGGATGCACGCATGCAGGAGTATCAGCAGAGACTGTTGCAGAATCTTACATGTGCTTTTCCACAAACCACCAGTGGTGAACGTAGTGAATCTCACAGTTCCAACTTGCCAACCGTGGGACCGTCGAGTGTTCAGCACTCAAAACATAACAGAAACACAGTATCTGCTGGTAACATCAATTTTGCGGAATCATTTCACCACTTTTTTAGCCCATCCTTTGCAAGGCCACAGGAGACAAGAAGTCTGACACATAGTCAACGCCTAGAGACGATGGTACAGTAGTATCTCCAAGTAAACATTGAAGCCATGACTGTGTCACAGGAGCCTTGCTGTTTTTGGGCTTCCAATCTGGATAAATGGCTGGAGCTCGCCACTTACGCCTTGGAGATCTTGTCATGCCCAGCAGCCAGCGTTCTGTCTGAACGTGTATTCAGCGCTGCTGGTGGTGTGCTGACAGATAAGCGCACGCGGCTCTCCACTGATAATGTACACAGACTCCCGTTCATAAAGATGAACAAATCATGGATCAGAAAGGACTTTTCTACCCCTGTGTCATCCTGGGGAGAGTAAAAGCTTGATGATTTGGTAAAATCACCTCACCAACCGTTTTATGCTTTCAAATTACTAATCATGTTTATCTGTATCTTGGCTGAAAAATAATTTGGGCCTTGTAGCAGTGTGCAGTACTGATTCTATTAGGCCATCTATACTAAAATCCACCAGATTTAAAATTACTAATCATGTTTATCTGTATCTTGGCTGGAAAATAATTTGGGCCTTGTAGCAGTGTGCAGTACTGATTCTATTAGGCCATCTATACTAAACTCCACCAGATTTAAAATTACTAATCATGTTTATCTGTATCTTGGCTGGAAAATAATTTGGGCCTTGTAGCAGTGTACAGTGCTGATTCTATTAGGCCATCTATACTAAACTCCACCAGATTTAAAATTACTAATCATGTTTATCGGTATCTTGGCTGGAAAATAATTTGGGCCTTGTAGCAGTGTGCAGTACTGATTCTATTAGGCCATCTATACTAAACTCAACCAGATTTAAAATTACTAATCATGTTTATCTGTATCTTGGCTGGAAAATAATTTGGGCCTTGTAGCAGTTTGCAGTACTGATTCTATTAGGCCATCTATACTAAGCTCCACCAGCTTTCAAATTAATAATAATTTTTAGCTGCATCTAGCCCGGAAAATAATTTTGGGGCTCCTAGATGCGCAAGACACATGAATGCCTTCTTGCTGCACTACCTGCAACATGACCCTCAGATTGTCAGAATTCGAAATAATCCTGACTACTGGGTTGCCACACTCTTAGATCCCCCACACTCTTTGATCAACCTTTTCATTTTAATAAAGAACAAAAAAATGGTCATTTTTGAAATTATAAGCATTAGCACGTTATTAGAAACTGAAATCAAACACTTTTCAACTGAAAACTTTATTCTAGGTGATGTTACATTTGCACATAGGACCCCTTGTTCGAAAGGAGCTTCTGAACTCTCTCGTCCATTGAATTTGTCAGGTTTTGGATGATTTCTGCTTCAATTGTTTTGCATGAGGACAGAATACCCTCCCAGAGCTGTTGCTTAGATGTGAACTGCCTCCCGCCATCATAGACACTCCTTTTGATGATGCTCCAGAGGTTCTCAATGGGGTTGAGGTCAGGGGAGCATGGGGGTCACACCATAAGATTGTCCCCTTTTATGCCCATATCAGCCAGAGATGCAGATGTGTTATGTGCAGTATGAAACGGTGGATTATCATGCATGAAAATTATCTTGCTGTGGAATACACGGTTCTTCTTCTTGAACCATGGCAGGAAGTGCTGTTTGAGAAACTCCACATACATTATGGAGTTCATCTTTACCCCTTCAGGGATCCTAAAGGGGCCGACAATCTCTCTCCCCATGATTCCAGCCCAAAACATTACTCCACCTCCTCCTTGTTGGCGCCGTAGCCGTGTTTGCAAGGGGTGTCCATCAAACAGCCATCCTCCACTCCATCCATCTGGACCATCGAGATTTGCATGGCACTCATCGGTGAACAAAACAGTTTTGACGTCAGTCTTCATGTATTGTTTGGCCCACTGGAGCCGTTTCTGCTTGTGTACAGTGGATAGAGGAGGTTGACAGGATGGCTTACGCATAGCTGCAAACCTCTGAAGGACCATGCATCTTGTTGTTCGGGGGACGTTGAAGGCACCAGCAGCTTCAAAAACTTGTCTGCTGCTATGACAAGGCTTTTTTGCCGCTGCTCTTTTAACCTGACGTAATTGCCTGTAGGAAAGAGTCCTCAATTTTCCCTTATCAGCACGCACACGTGTGTACTGTGAATCAGTTACATACTTCTTGATTGTGCGATGATCAGGATGAAGTGTCTTGGCAATGTTGATTGTAGTCATGCCTTGACCTAAACACTCCACAATTTGTTGCTTCTCAGCAGCCGACACATCCTTTTTCTTTCCCATTTTGGCAGAAAATGTAGGCTGCTTAATAATGTGGGACAGCCTTCTTAAGTAGTCTTGCCTTTCATTGGACACACCTGCCAAACTAATTAGCACAGGTGTCTGCAATTGCTTACAGTGATATAAAGAGCCCTGACACACATCACCATCAATGAGTTTAACTGACAAACCAAAAAATTCTTACCTTATCACTCCTAAACACTTTTTGCTTAATAATTTGGAACACAGTGTACATGTGCTTTTCCACAAAACACCAGTGGTTCACGTAGTGAATCTTACAGTTCTAACTTGCCAACCGTGGTCTGTATGGAGTTGTTCAATAAAGGGCCCAAAATTAAGATAACATAGATGGGAGAGGTCTCTATGAATAGGAATTCCTAAGTATTTGATACCCTGTGAGGGCCAAGCAAAGGGAAAGTTGGACTGGATGGAATCCTGTATGGATTTGGGGAGGGAGACATCGAGGGCCTCAGACTTCGCTGCATTGATTTTAAAATTTGACCATGTAACAAAGTGATCTATTTCAGCCATAACAGCAGGAATGGATATATGTGATTGAGTGATATATACTAGGACATCAGCAGCAAATGCAGAGCACTTGTACTCGGTGCCTCCCACCTCAATCCACCTAATATTAGGGTTATGGCGAATTGATGAGAGCAGGTGCTCCGTCACTAGGATATATAAGAGAGGGGACAGAGGACATCCCTGCCTTGTCCCATTGGTGATTATGAAAGGTGATGAAAATGTTCCATCTATCTTCAGCCTAGGTGACGTATTGTGATACAGGGCCGTGATTTTGCCTATAAAAGGGTCCCCTAGACCCCTAACCCAAGCTTTTTAAGAGAATAATATATGGCGTGCCAGGAGACTCTATGGAATGCTTTCTCGGCATCCAACGAGAGTATCTAATTATAAATTTTTAACTGCATCTAGCCCAGGAAATACTTTGTGCCTAGTAGCAGTGTCTGCTAGTCAGCGGATTATCCCAGCTGTTAAGCAAGCTACACCACCTGTAGTTTGGACACTTAATTTTTTCAAAGGAAATGCTTCGGGCCCCCGGGACACTCAGTGAAGATTTTTCCAGTACACTATGTGGTAAAATCAATGGTGTCATTCAAAAGTACAACTTGTCCCTCAAAAAACAAGCCCTCATATGGCTGTATTGAAAGAAAAATAAAAAAGTTATGGCTCTTGGAAGAAGGTGAGGAAAAAAAAAAGAAGAAAAATCGCCATGGGGTGAAGGGATTAATCATCTGAATCAATTAATTAGAAATTTTCCTGGATCAAACTATTACAGATGTGGCAATACTAAATACATTTTGTTGTTTTTCTTAACTTCTTTAAAATTTAAATGGAAAAAGGTAGAAAAAAGGTAGAGTGGTTTTTAAAAAAAAATAAGAAAAAACAAAACAAAAAAAAAACAATTTTATTTTCATTTTTTAGTCAACTTGCAAGTTTGAACCACTTATCGCTTGTTCAATTCACTGATATGCAGCAATTTTATTTATTATATATGTTCTTATATGTGTGTTGTAAAACTCTAGGGGTGTTGCCGGGCGGCATGGCCAGCAAACTGAGCCAGCATGTTTACCTTCAGATGATGGCTGTTATTTTTCTGTCATCATTTGCCTCTAACAGCCACGAGCGGAGCTCCGCCTGCAGCTGCTAATCTGTTACATGCCGCTTTCAATCTGTGACAGCAGCATTAACACCCAAATGATTGTGGGATGCCGATGGGTTGCAGTGTTGGCTGGGTATCTGCTGAAGACCCCTATGTCTGACATGACACAGCATTATTGACTGAAAATTTAAAATGTTACAGGCCTCAGAAAATGGAGACACAAGAGAAATATTTTTTTAAGAATTTACTAATTTTATTTTCACCACTTAAACAAAAAAACCTATACATGTATGGTATCAGCATAATCGTACTGACCTGGAGAATCACATGGCCAGGACATTTTTACACTATAACAAAACTCATAAAACAGTGGTAGAATTGCACATTTTTTGCAATTTTGCTGCACTTGGAATTTTTTTCCTTACTTTTCAGTCCATCATATGATAAAATGGATGGAGTCATTTTGGTCCTCCACAAACAAGCCCTTATAAGTCTATATTGAAAGTAAAATATAAATGTTATGGCTCTCCCAAGAAGGGATGGAAAAATTAAAGCTCAAAAACAGAAAATCACTCAGTTGGGAATGGGATAATATAATACAATAGAGAAGAAATGACAATCTCTTATGAACCCCACCTATGTCATGGAAGTACTAAGATTATGGTGACAGAGGCCTTAAAGCGGTATTCCCATCTCCAAAATCCTATCTCAATATGTACTAGGTGTAATAATGAATAAAATTAGCAAATACCTCCAATTAGCAATTTAGTATAGTTTTTCTTATTCGCTATGTCTCTTTCCTCATGTGCAGCCATTGCCGGACCTTAGGTATCCATGGTTACGACCACTGATATAGTGACAGTTAGCTAGTTGCTAGTAGTCGTAACTATGGATACCTAAGGTCCTGCAATGCCTGCACATGAGGAAAGAGACATAGCAAATAAGAAAAGCTATACTAAATTGCTAATTGGAGGTATTTGGTAATATTATTATCACACCTACTACATATTGGGATAGGATCTTGAAGATGGGCATACCCCTTTAAGTTAGTGCTTTGCTGCCATGGCAACCCATCGACTCATCTCATTTTGATAGCAAGAAACCAATGGGCTTCAGAGTGGTTGCCTGATACAATTGGTCCACTTAAATGCCGCTGTCAGAGATTGCTGTTTAACCACTTAAATGATAATGTCAATGACTGGAGCTAGCAGTGATTGCTGCTGGTAGAGTCAGATACTGGCTGTATAACACAGCTGACACCTGCTCTGTATTTTAGCTCCTGAGACTGGTCCATACACCTTCACCTGATACAGGATGCACCAGTAGGTCCTAAACTGCCAGGTTTTCACAATACAAAATTAAATAATAATAGTATAACTTGTATTTAATGCAATTCTTCTATCTAGATTCATTAAGAAATTAAGTACAATAATTCACAATCGTGACCGCAATAACCAAACTGCAGAGTTAGTGCAATTATACCCATTATCATGAAGACATACCTTTGTTGTATCTGTGCATACATCATTGTGTGGTTTTAGTATCAACAGAAAATCAAATACACAATTCTGTATTTCCTATAGTGTATTTTTGCTACTTTCCTACTCATAGAAGAGCTGGTTTCGGTACTTGTATCTGTTTCATGCCCACAATATAAAACAGCATGGCAATGATGTATTTCATCCCTAGTGATATTTTGTAAATCAAGACAGGTTGACAGTTCTGGAGATGAGAAGCATAATGTATTCTTGTAGTGTTTTATTGCCCATAACTCCACTTGTACATGAGCAAAGGTATTGAACTGTAAGAGGTTGAACTGTAGTACTCAAGTTTCACAAGTCTTTTGTACAAGAAAACTATCACAATATGTTTCCCTGGCTATACCTTTACAAGTTTAAGGCCATTCATCATACATATTACTGCAGCTGTAGAAGTTCATCACAAAAGTCACAAACTTGCAATAAACTGAGCATAAAATAGGAACTGTCCCTTTTATTCTGTTCCTGAGATGTTGGCTTGCTTTATATCCGTGTAATAAAGAATAATATTTGCTGATGACATTTGTTGTTCAAGCGGTTTTGGCATTACTGAGTACAATTTGTCATTTTTTAGTACTGATATAAAACATTATGGAGCGTTCTCATTTTAATCCCATAGGTTTCTCAATAATTCGAATGGTCCATTGTTAGTAGGACGAAATATTAAGATTTTAATTCAGTTTGTGGTTTAGTTTTCTTGTTCACTAATATGAAAAACTTCCATTCATACATTCCTATTAGCAGTGTATACTTTAATTTGATTTGTAAATACAACATTAAAAGGGAAAACTCTATAAAATATACAGTATAATATTTAGGTATGTATTTAAATTGGGCCATAAAGATGAATGACATTGAGATGAGGCATTAGTTGCATGTCGGCAATTAGAACAGTGGTGCAGTACAAAGACCATACATTTTACAGTGATTAATCATCCTTTGTTTGTGGAGGAAGGAGTTGTAGGAAATTTTACAAAGACTGCTTTAAGTGATAAATCTTAGTATTAAAACCTCAGATCAGTTGTGACATCATCGATTGCAGGGGTCTCAAACTCAGCTGGGTATATGGGCTGCACACGGAAAAACATTTAATTTGGGGGGGCCACATTATTTGCAGGACAAAGTGACATTTTTAGTGATACCATTTTTTTTTCTATACACCTTTTGAACTGGTCCTCATCTTGTAGTAATGCCCCATGCTGGTCCCTATCTTGTAGTAATGTGCCCCATCCAGGTCCCCATATTGTATGTATATCCCCATCCAGGTCCCCATATTGCAGGTATATCCTCATCCTGTCTCCCATATTGTAGATATGTCCCCATCCACGTCCTCATCTTGTAGTAATGGCCCCATCTTGAAGTAACATCCCCATCCTGGTCCCATTCCTGTCGTAATGTACCCCATCCAGGTCCCCATATTGCAGACATGTCCCCCATCCAGGTCCCCATATTGCAGACATGTCCCCCATCCAGGTCCCCATATTGCAGACATGTCCCCCATCCAGGTCCCCATATTGCAGACATGTCCCCCATCCAGGTCCCCATATTGCAGACATGTCCCCATCCTGCGCACATGTCCCCATCCAGGTCCACCCCCCAATACTGCGCACAGGTCACCCCCCCATACTGCACACAGGTCACAGGTTTCCCCCCCATATACTGTGCACAGGTTCCCTCCCCCCCATATACTGTGCACAGGTGTTCCCCCCCATACTGTGCACAGGTGTTCCCCCCCATACTGCTCACAGGTGTCCCCCCCCATGCTGCGCACAGGTGTTTCCTGCCCCCATACTGCGCACAGGTCACCCCCCCCATATACTGCGAACAGGTTCCCCCTCCCCCCCATATACTGCGCACAAGTTCCCCCCCCATATTGTGCACAGGTGTTCCCCCCATACTGTGCACAGGTGTTCCCCCCCCCCATACTGCGCACAGGTGTTCCCCCCCCCATACTGCGCACAGGTCACCCCCCCATATACTGTGAACAGGTTCCCCCCCCATACTGTGCACAGGTTCCCTCCCCCCTATACTGCACACAGGTGTCGTCCCCCCATACTTTGCATCCAACACCACACTTCTCCACAAGAGGGGGCTAGAATGCACTAGTTGCTGCCCTCCTGGTTACAGGGAGACTGGGGAACCAACAGTTAGGGGGAACCAGTTAGTGGGTGAGGGTGGAGGACTCACAATTTAGTGACACTTTACAATTGATATTTAATAAAAAGCCATCTTGGTTCTTGGTCCTTGTAGTCTAGTCTTTCGCTGGTCCTGGTAGTTGAGTTCTTGACGGTCCAGGGTAGTCATCTTGCCTGGCTGCCATGTACTGTGATCTCCTACCCTGAAAGTGGATCCTGTGTGGACCTACAGCTGATGGGGACACAGCCCTCGTACCCCGGACGTGTGACGAGGGGCAGGTTGGAGACAAGGAATGTCTCAACCCGGTCAAGGACCACGACCAAGAAGGACCGGAGCTTAAGAGTGTAGCTCCACAGCAAATGGATCCCAGGGAGGATGCAGACGGAGCGGTGTAAGCCACCTGTCCTTGCCAGCCTGATATATTCAGAGGGAGTCCGGCTGCAAGAGGGGTACCGGCCCCCGACACCGGACCTTGTTACTCTATGTCCTGATCGGGAAAGCCCGGTAGGCCCTGAGGATCCCAACGGGTACCGGACGGAGCGGAGCTGCCACCCGTGCCCTTGTTCTGAGAGGAGCTCAGAGGGAGACCCGGCCTATCTACACACACGGACAGGAAAGGATACGGTCTGTAGTTCAGGAACACTCTGGTGCGGGGTCCTGATTGAATGCTGGACTTGCTCGGAGGTAGCCGGACCCCCGTCCCTGGTGACCGCAGGACTCCGCGAGGAGCAGGGAGTCGCCTTCCTTCTGCCATCTCGAATGTGAGTAAAGCCTTGGAAGTTCACCCCCATGGCCTCCGGACTGTTTATTCTGCGCTACACCGTACGACTTGGCGCCCGTACTCCTCTACTACTACCCCCTTCATCCTGTCTCTCTGCCCTGAGGCCCTGCTCCGCCTGTGGGGAGTAGTAACAACGTTGGCCGCTATACCACCATGCCTCAGCGGACTGCAGCGGCGCTGGTGGCCTTCACCAGGTGCCACAGGTGACGTAGTCGGAATCAGCCACTCTACCCGGATAAGCCCACACCATCCTTTTAATTTTGACAGCCCTGAGCACGGGTTGGGTCCGGGCCACGGCTGCACCCCATCTCTTCATCATAGGACTCGACTCCGAGTCCCCCATCTCCCAGGGTAAAGAAAAGGGCTTTCGAGTAGAGGCGTCACACTGCGCACAGGTTCCTCCCCCCCATACTGCGCACAGGTTCCCCCCCATACTGCGTACAGGTCCCCCCCCCCATACTGCGCACAGGTGTTCCTCCCCCACACTGCGCACAGGTTCCCTCACCCCCATACTGTGCACAGGTTCCCCCCCTCCATACTGCGCATAGGTGTTTCCCACCCCATACTGCGCACAGGTGTTTTCCTCCCCCCATACTGTGCACAGGTTATCCCCCCTCCCATACTGCGCAAAGGTTCCCCCTCCCATACTGCGCACAGGTCCCCCCCCAATACTGCGCACAGGTACCCCACCCCATACTGCGCACTGTGCTGTATTTCACATACACATGACAGAAAAAAAAAAAAGATTCTTCTCACCTGTCCTCCGTTCCCTCGGCGTCCTTTCTGCACCTGTGGCCCCGTCCAGCAGCCGCCGACATCAGCGCTGTAGTGCAGTGTATTGCCGCGCAGAGACCGACTCTCTGCACAGCAATACCAGTGTCAGCCGCCGGCCTATCATAGGCCAGCAGCTGACATCTGCATCCCAGCGCAGCAGCGTATGATGTCACTGCCACGTGCAGACGTCAGCTGCTGGCCTCTGACACTGGTATTGCTGTGCAGAGAGCCAGTCTCTGCGCGGCAATACACTGCATTACAGCACTGATGTCGGCGGCTGCTGGAGCGAGCCGCAATTGTTACAGGGTCTATGTGCCTGCGGGCCGCATGAAGCAGCCGGAGGGGGCGCATGCGGCCCGCGCGCCGCGTGTTTGAGACCCCTGATCTATTGCGACTGGTGGTTCCTTTGTTGTGAACTGTGTATAGAGGTGTTACCTGTCATTGTAATCCAGCCTCTGATAATAATGAGCCTGCTGAAAACTTTTCCTGAAATATCAGGAAAATTGAGTCCTAGTGGCCAGGGTGAAAATTGCAAGATAACTAACTGCTTTTTAATAAAAATAAAAAACTGGAATTTTTTTTTATACACGTAAATCAAAAGCCTGATTTAAACAGGCCATTTAATGATGGCACATTAACTTTAATACAGTTTTGCATAAGCCTGTGTGAAGAGGCCTTTAATCCCTTAACGACTAATGATGACGAGTATAGCACTTCCTGAGCAAGTCTCAGTTCCTGCATCATGATGTGCTATACCTGCCATGGAATTAAACTGTCACTGTGTGAAAACACACAGTGACAGCTCAGTGCCGGCAGCAGTCACTGACAAATGACCAGCACAGCAAGAGAAACAGGGACCCATTTCAGCGGTCCCCGCTCTTTGATCGCTGTAATTGGACAGTCAATCTGACTGACCGATCTCAGCATGCGATCGCCGGGAAGTGCAGAAATATCAACACTTCCCTGCACAATCAACACCAGGAGTTTGGCTTAGCTGATAGCCAAGCTCCTGCGTAAACAACCAGGGCCGGTGCAAGCAGCGCCCCTGGCTGATTATCCCTCGAGGTGCTGCGATTGATAGCAATAACAGCACTTAAAAGGTTGTGAGAGGGAGGGGCTCCCTCTCTCACCCCAATTGGCACCCCCACAACATAATCACGGGGAGCCGATGGTTGTCATGGCATCCAGAGGTCAAACAATGACCTCCTGGTGTTCCAGGTAGGGTGGCCTGTTAGACACAGCCTTCGGCCACTTTCACAAGTTCAATATTTGGTCAGTATTTTACATCAGTATTTGTAAACCAAAACCAGGAGTGGGTGATAAATACAGAAGTGGTGACGTGTTTCTATTATACTTTTCTTCTGATTGTTCCTCTCCTGGTTTTGACTTACAAACACTGATGTAAAATACTGACCAAATATTGAACGTGTGAACGTGGCCTTAGGCAGAGTCTAACAGGTGCGTTCTGCCAGTGTAGTCTCACAGGTCTCATGCATTGCAGTACATCTGTATTGCAATGCATGAGACAAGTGATCAGCCAAATAAAAGTTAAATTCCCATAGAGAGACTAAGTAAAAAGGTAAAAAAAAAGTTAAGAAAATAATTGCAAAAAAAATTATTAAAAAACCCCACTACAGAATAAAGAACAAAAAATATTACACCAATAAATACACATATTTATGTAAAAACAAAAATACATGATTAAAGTACACATATTTGGTATCCCTATGTCCAGAACATCTCGATCTATAAAACTGTCACACTATTTAAGCCCTACAGTGAATACCGTGAAAGAAAAGTAAATAAAAAGCGTGGAAAAAAGCTATGCTTTTTCATAATACTGCTGAAAAAAATTAAATAAAACACGATAAAAAAAACAAATGTAAATAAAAATGGTATGGCTGAAAACAACATCTTGTCCCACAAAAATCAAGCTTACATATAGCTTCGTCAGTGGAAAAATAAAGTTATAGCTCTCAGTACATAGTGATGCAAAAATAATATTTGTTCTATAAAATTGAATCCATTGTGTAAAAGTGGCAAAACATAAAAAAATGATATAATGTGGTATCACTGTAAACACACGGACTCAAAGAATAAAACGGTCATCACTTTTACCCTCCTCCCCACAAAAAAAACTCTATTTCTGAATTGCTGGCTTTTGTTCATTCTGCCTCCCAAAAATCGGAATAGAAAGTGATAAAAAAAATATGTGCCCGTAAATGGTACCAATAAAAACTGCAACTCATCCTGCAAAAAACAAGCCTTCACATGACTGTGGTAGCAGAAATATAGAAAAATTATAGCTCTCAAAATATGGCGATGCAAAAACTTTTTTATAAAAAAGGGTTTTTTAGTGTGTGCTAGTATCCAAACATAAAAAAACGCTATAAATCTAGTATCGCTGTAATCGTACCGACCCGAAGAATAAAGTAGTCTAATCACTTATACCACAGAAGAAACGGCGTAAAAAATAAATAAAAACAATTCCTGACCTATTGATTTGTTTATTCTGCCTCCCAAAGATTGTAGTAAGCCTCAGCTCACTTTTATTCTGCACTCTGCACTGAGCCCTTACATCGGGGTTTCCATGTAAATCTCTGAAATACGTGATTCAGTCAGAACCACTGACAGAAGATTCCCTGTAATGGGGCAGAGGGAAGCACTTTGGACTCTGTCTAGCCTATGATCTGGTCACGCCTGGTTTTTTGGTGTGTTTAAAAGCATGGTTGACCACAGTTTTGTGCACCTCTTAAAAGGATACCGCCGAACAGAAGCCGCACAGAGTCCAGAGTATCTCTGCTGCCTCATTAGTGAATTGATCCCTTGGGGGTTTCATTTGAATCACATATTTTGTACATTTAGATGGAAACCCTGATGTAAGTGCTCAGCGTACCGCACAGGATGAATGTGAACTGATCCAAAATGTTCTGTACCCCAAAATGCCACCAATAAAACTTCTACTCAACACACAAAAAACAAGTCCTCATTCAGGTCAGTCATCAGAAATATAGGGGGTGTCCACATTAGTAGTAGCACAAAGGCTCTGGAAAAGTGCCATGGCTCCCACCAAAAGAAATCCAGTGAAATCTGCACTCCCAACTCCAAATGCCCCCTTTTCCTGAGCCCTGCAGTGTGCCTAAACTGCAGTTAGCATCCACATGTTTGGCATTACTGTAGTGAGGAGAGCCCACTTAATGTATGGGGTGTGTATTTCCATAAGCACGAGCTGGGCACAATATACGGGCTCTACAATGTATTGAGCTCTACAATGTACGGGCTCTACAATGGCAGATTTGCATTTTCACTCTGCAACATCAATTACCACTTGTTTCTGGAAATCACCCATGGAGTCAAAATTATCCCTACATGCATATATGATTTCCCAAAGGGGTGTAATTTCCAAATTGGGGTCAGTTAAGGGAGGTTTCTGCTTTTCTGGCACTTAAGGCTCTGCAAATAGAGTCTGAAAACTATTCTAGGAAAATCTGTGCTCCAAAAGTCAAATAGCGCGCCTCCCAAATCTCGTTGTGTAGCTAAACAGTACTGTACAGCCACATGTGTATTTCCATATTCATGAGAAATTGTGTATTGAATTATGCGGTAATTTTAACCTTTTT
Organism: Phyllobates terribilis; assembly: GCF_046119375.1. Taxonomy (NCBI): domain Eukaryota; kingdom Metazoa; phylum Chordata; class Amphibia; order Anura; family Dendrobatidae; genus Phyllobates; species Phyllobates terribilis. The sequence continues at coordinate 186,900,561 of NW_027362761.1, forward strand.
CCCCTTGCGAAAATGTAAAATCTGAGACTAAAACAACATTTTAGTGATAAAAATGTAATTATCTTTTCTTCACCACCCAATGGTATAAAAATTTGTGAAACACATGTGGTGTCAATATGCTCACTGCACCACTAGATGACTTAATTATGATGTTTAGTTTGTAAAATGCGGTTACTTATGGGGGATCCTACTGTCCTAACACCTCAGAAGCTCTGCCAATGTGACATGGCACCTGCAAACCATTCCAGGCAAATCTGGACTCCAATATGGCCCTCCATCCCATCTTAGCTTTGCACTGTGCCTGAAAAGTAGTTCCCGACCACATATGGGGTATTACCGAACTCAGGAGAAATTGCGTAACAAATTTTTTGACCATTTTCTCCTACTAGCCCCTTTGAAAATTAAAAACATTTTAGTGGAAAAAATGTAATTTTCATTTTCACAGCCCAATGTTATACAATTCTGTGAAATACTTGTGGGCTTTAAAATGCTCACTACACCCCTAGAGAAATTCTGCTGTCTTGGCATCTCAGGGGCTCTGCCAATGTGACATGGCGTCTACAATCTATTCTAGCAAAAATTTGTGCTCCAAAAGTCAAATGGTGCTTTTTCCCCCTCGAGTCCTACTTTGTGCTCAAATAGGAGTTGGGAAAATGAAAAATTTGGGGCTAAAACAACTTTTTTATGGGAAAAATATATTTTTCCATTTTCTCAAAGTTGTCTCGCTGGTGGGTGTGGACCCACTGTACCATGGGCCCGGCTTACACTTGAGGGGCATAACTAAGCGACTACCTGGTTGTTCACTAGAGCCTCTAATGGTGAAGTTAGGTTTGTGCTGCAGGTAGCCACCAGGTACCACTCCAGGGCAGTTCCCGGTACTGCAGCAGTTGACCTCAGTGGTCAGGGACGCAGGTATGGACTCGGAATACCTGGCAGGACAGGATCAGGATCACTGGCAGTATGGATACTGGACAGAACGTGTCTAGGTTCAGACAGAATGACTGGATCAGACAGGACGGGCTCAGTATCACTTGACATGTGCTGGTACAGAATCGAAGAATAGGTACAGGAAAAGGGACCTGACAACGGAATAGCAGCTTAGAAACACACTAGGTACTGAAGTTGCTCAAGAGAGTGCCTTAAATACCTAATGCTTCTCAGCGAAAGGCTGGGGACACTTCCAGAGTGCACGTGCTGCCCATTTAAGAAGCAGGGAGCGTGCGCATGCTGAGCGCGGTGCCAGGGGACCTGCACATTGTGTGTGAGCACTGGGAGCTGCGGTGGGAGACGGAGCAGGAGATGCCACTTAACAGCCGTGGCAGTGAGCATGCTGGTGTCCCTGCCGGAGGAATGGAGAGGATCCATGCAGGGATGTCGGCGTTACAGTACCCCCCTCCTTACACCCTCACCTCTCCAAACCCAAAAGGAATCTCTTCATGAGAATTGTGGCATGAATATTCTCCATGGGCTCCCACGATTTCTCTTTGGGACCAAATCCTTTTTAATCCACCAGGAAAAAAGTTTTACCCCTTACGTTCTTCAAGATGGCCAAGGCCAAGATGCTCTTCACCTCAAAGACTGGTGCAGGCTTGAAGCCAGAATCCTTGAAGTGGCTCAGGATGACTGACTTGAGGAGAGATAAGTGTAAAGAGTTAGGTCCTCTTAATAAAGCTGGAACCTTCAATTTGTAGGACGAGGCCTTGATTTGCTTGACAACCTCATAGGGACCAATAAAAGTGAGGACCCAACTTGTAAGATGGAACCTTGAGATGGATGTACAGGTGCATCTCACTAAATTAGAATATCATCAAAAAGTTAATTTATTTCAGTTCTTCAATACAAAAAGTAAAACTCATACATTATATAGAGTCATTACAAACAGAGTGATCTATTTCAAGTGTTTATTTCTGTTAATGTTGATGATTATGGCTTACAGCCAATGAAAACACAGAAGTCATTATCTCAGTGAATTGGAATACTTTATAACACCAGCTTGAAAAATGTTTTTAAAATCCAAAATGTTGGCCTACAGAAATGTATGTTCAGTAAATGCACTCAATACTTGGTAAGGGCTCCTTTTGCATCAATTACTGCATCAATGTGGCATGGCATGGAGGTGATCAGCCTGTGGCACTGATGAGGTGTTATGGAAGCCCAGGTTGCTTTGTTGGGTCTGGTGTCTCTCTATGGGGTTAAGGTCAGGCGAGTTTGCTGGCCAATCAAGTACAGTGATACTGTTGCTTTTAAACCAGGTATTGGTACTTTTCGCAGTGTGGACAGGTGCCAAGTCCTGGAGAATGAAATTTCCATCTCCAAAAAGCTTGTCAGCAGAGGGACGCATGAAGTGTTCTAAAATTTCCTGGTAGACAGCAGGGCTGACTTTGGTCTTGATAGAACACAGTGGACCTACACCAGTGGATGACATGGCTCCCCAAACCATCACTGATTGTGGAAACTTCACACTAGACCTCAAGCAGATTGGATTGCGTGCCTCTCCACTCTTCCTCCAGACTCTGGGACCTTGATTTCCAAATGAAAATTGGAACTCTGGGACCTTGTGGAGTGTGTCAATGACTGCCTTCTGGACATCTGTCAAGTCAGCAGTCTTCCCCATGATTGTGGAGCCTACTGAAACAGACTAAGGGACCTTTTTAAACACTTAGGAAGCCTTTTCAAGTATTTTTTGTTAATTATTTTAATTTACTGAAATAATGACTTTTGTGTTTTCATTGGCTGTAGTCATAATCATCAACATTAACAGAAATAAATACTTGAAATAGATAACTCTGTTTGTAATGACTCTATATAATATATGAGTTTCACTTTTTGTATTGAAGAACTGAAATAAATTAACTTTTTGATGATATTCTAATTTAGTGAGATTCACCTGTATTTCAAGGAGAGCCACACCTTATTCCCTGGAGAAAAACATGGTGGATCCATGCATCTTTTGTCAGCATGCCTTTTCATCTGTTCGGACAACCTCTCAAGAGTGGCTTTGGTGTTCTCCCAGATCTTGGAGAAATCTTTAGGGAGAGCATCGGCTGCAGGGATGCTAGAAGTGGCCGACACTGGAAGAGGAACGCCAGGTTGTTGACCATAGACAATGAAAAACGGTGACTTCACAGAGGTCTCCCTTAAATGATTATTATAGGAGATCTCTTCCAGAAATTAGACAGAATCTGGTTGACCCTCTCCAGCTGACCATTGGATTAAGGATTCTATGCAGAATAGAAGTCTAAGATCTTGTTAAAACATTTACAAATGGCTCTCCAGAATCTGGATGTGAACTGGACGCCCCTGTCAGATACAATGTCAAGAGGGAACCCGTGAAGGCGGAAGATGTACTGAATAAACTTTTCCGTAAGCACAGGAGCAGACGACAGACCAGGCAATGGGGTAAAGTGAGCCATCTTCGAGAAGCAGTCCACCACCACCCAGATGATGGAGCATCCAGAGGACACAGGGAGATCTGTAAAAAAGTCCATAGTGATGTGCTGACAGGGAGCTGAAGGCACAGGAAATGGTAAAAGTCGCCCAGACGGAAGTTGCCTGGGAGTCTTGTCACAAGCACAGGAAGGGCAGGCTGAAGTGAATTCCACAATATCCTTTCGCATGGTTGGCCACCAATAATGACGCAAGATAAGTTGCAAAGTCTTTTTGTGACCGGCATGACCAGCCAACTTTGAACAGTGCACCCACAGCAAAACTTGCCTCCTGTCCGATTGTAACACTAAAGTCTTCCTTGGAGGAATCTGAGACAAGTTTACCAGAGCCACAGTAACCATCTTGGAAGCCTTGATGGTAAGTTGGGGTACCTCCTCTCCTCTTGGTTGGTGGATAGAAGGGACCTAAAAAGCGCATCCGCCTTGACATCTTTCTAGGTCGGCCGAAAATGTAGGACAAAGTTAAAGCGAGCAAGAACAGTGACCACTTAGCTTGGTGCGTATTTAGCCTTTGTGCAGACTGCAGATAAGCCAAGTTCTTACGGTTAGTATATATGACAACCAGATGAACTGCCCCTTCGAGAAGGTAACGCCACTCCTTTTAAAGCTGTCTTAATCACCGACAATTCATGATCTCCAAACGAATAGTTACGTCCAAGGGCAGAGAAATCCTTGCAGTAAAAACTGCAATGTGACCAACAAGACTTCTGTGAGAACTGCCCCTGAGCCAAAGGATGAAGCATCCACTTCCAAGAAGAATTGTTTGCTGATCTCAGGCCTATGTAGTACAGGAGCAGAGAAGAAGGCTTGTTATAGGGAGAGAAGAAATGCGTTCTCAGCCTCCTGAGTCCAAACTCTTGGATTGGCGCCACCACAGATCATCGCTGAGATGAAGGCAGTCTGAGACAAGAAGTGAGGAATAAACTGGTGGTAATAGTTAGTAAATGTAAAGGGAAGTTTCCTAGGTTGTACATGTATATATGTATCTGCATGCTAGCCATGCTTGCAGATAAGTATACATGTATATATTGGCCCCCATCTCCTTATGTGTTTCAGTCTGTTTGCTGCTGTTGGGGAGAGGATCAACAAAATGTCCAGCCATGTACTAAAACAGGTTTTGCGAGTATGGTTGGACATGAACAAAGACCTTAGCCAGTGGGCGGGGAATAATACATCATTTCCTGTGCTGGACTTAAAACCCCAGAGCCCCTTTTGGACTGTTGGAGAGATGGACATAACAACACATGGCTGAGTATCTCTCTTCCCCTGTAACTCTTTACTTACTAGCCCTACATACCCTGTACTAACCCTCCTAGATATATATATATATATAGGGAAAGTTAGTATAGTTGGGTGGGCTGATATTGCATGAGTGATTAGGAAACGTGGGTGGAAAATATATTAGGTAATTGGGAATTGTATATCCATTTTGTGTACTGTGTTAGTGTGATAAATAGTAGTATATTAACTGTAGACTTTTGTGTAATAAATATCTTTTATTAGCACACGGTTTTGTCTCAGTTGGTGTATAGTATAAGGCACAGATAACGTTAGTGGATATTAATTATTAATAGTCAAGTTTGATGTTAATAGTTAATATTGGACCTCAATAGAGGTGTAGGAGAGTTCCCCATTAATAACTGATATTTTTGGAGGGAATCTCGTCCTTTAACAGTAAATCTCAAAAATCACTGAATTGCCTTAACGCCATTTGAAAATTGAAGACAACTTCTCAGGATTCATCTTCAAACACGTGGCTGAGATGATATATCCTAGGAAAGGCAGAAAGGACTGTTCAAAGACGCATTTCTCAAATCTACCAAACAGGCGATTCTCCCTAAAACCTGACGAACGCCCCTCCTATGAGAAGACAGATCTGGATAGAAGACCAAGATATCATCCAGATAAACCACCATTCAAGAGTAAAGGAGATCTCAGAAGATGTCATTCATTAACTCTTGGAAGACAGCTGGGCCATTACTGAGCCCAAATGGCGTAACACAATACTCATAGTGACCATCCCGTGTGTTGAAAGCAGTCTTCCGCTCATCTCCTTTGCGTATGCGGATCAAGTTTTAGGCTCCTCTCAGATCGAGCTTGGTGAAGATCCTTGCACCTACTAGAAGATCAAACAACTCCGGGATTAGTGGCAATGGATATTTGTTTTGAATCATAATCTCATCGAGACTTCTATAATCTATACAAGGCCGGAGAGTTCCATCCTTCTTTTTAACAAAGAAGAACCCAGCTCCTGTCAGTGAGGAAGACTTCTGGATGAATCCCCTTGTTAGATTCTCCTAAATGTAATCGGACGACATGGCTAGGGTCTACGCCTGAGGCAGAGGGTAGATACGGCCTCGAGGGGGCGAGGATCCCGGGAGCATATCTATGGGACAATCGTATGGCCTATGTGGAGGTAACATCTCCGCTTCCATCTTACTAAAGACATCAGCGTATGACCAGTAAGAAGAGTAGATGGTGTCACCGGCAGCCAAAATGCACCTATAGGAACAAGACACCTCTTGTGGCAAGATTATCCCAAACGAAGCACTTCACCGGATCTGTCTAGGATGAGCTCATGAATATGTACCCATGGCAGGAGAAGTGGATGTGGCAGACAAGGCAGGACATAGAAGGCGATCTTCTCCATTTGCAGAATCCTACCCGGAGCTCCACCTGCTCAGTAGCAAAATGAATGACTTTGGATAGGGCCCTTCCTTTGACAGACAACACCATCAAAGGACTTTGAAGATGTTGGATGGGAATCTTGTACTGTTCTACCATGGCTTCCTGCATGAAGATCCTGCTGAACCAGAATCTAGGTAGGCCATCTCAATGAAACAACAAGTGACAGGAGTTCCTTTTGTAGACTCGGTCGTTGCTGTAATCCTCGTTATCGCGTTGGAATTTTTGTCTCTTGCATTCCTGAAGTGTATTTTCGCCCAGGGTAGCCTCTCCTACAGACCTTAAGCTTTGGAGTTTCTCAACTTTTCAGGAAAATAGCAGGTAAGATGTTCCGTGCTACCATAGTAGTAGCACAACCCCTTGGCATGACGGTGTTTCTGCTGTTGCTCAGCTAGTTTAACGCGATTGACCTGCATAGGTTCAGGAGAGTCAGCTGCCGCAGAAAGCCGGGTAATGAGCGGTCTCTGGAAGGACGGAGCCAGATGCCTTGATGTCCTCTCTGTACAAGTTAAATCATCGCACTCTCAGATGATGAAATGCAAAATTCATTTATTAGCACAACAAACCCAGAAAGAAAATAATTTTATCAAACCAATAGTTAGTGGCGACACAAGAGAAGACATTTCGGCTTTTTACATGGCCTTATTCATTTCTGTTGCTATTGATATTTGGTTTGTGCATAACCTAAGGTTTAGGTTGTAGTAAGTGGTGGGGCCACAGAGGTGGAGGACTTGTATGAGACTCTTTAAAGAGAGCGCGGCTGCCAAACCAGAAGCAAGGTCACCCGATGGGGGCGCCACTGGATGTGACGCCGCGCTAGTATGCCGCTGTTAGGAGAAGCTGTCGGCATGTAGGTAGTCATGGTAACAGGTGTATACACGGCGCTCGTGGGTAGGCACATGCGCAGTGCGTGGGAAATCTGGTTAATTAGAACCAGTGTAGCTGCAGTGTGTATAAAACGGGCCAAGGGGTAGTCATAGTAACTGGTGTACACACGTCGCCGAGAGGTGGGCGCATGGGCAATATGTGGGATGCCAGGTATAGTAGAACCAATGCGGTAGTGATAGCTGTTATATAGACTCTATGGGAGTGTGGTCTGTGTATCCAGATGGGGGCTACTTAAATAGATAGGTTCATATGGCCACATTACTAGTCTTACCAAGAACGTAATAGGAGGCTTGGGAAGGGGTGACTCATATAGGTACAGCATTAAGGTTATGTATTATGGGGGGGGGGGGAGGTGTACTTACCCCTGTGGATGGAGTGGAGTCATTGTGTCTGTCAAGAGAAAAAGGATGTTTAGTAAATCCAGTCAATTTCCCTATTGAGTCCTCTAGGGGATAATGTTTGCAAGGTGTAAATCCAAAATGACTCGCGTTCTTTTAGCTTTCTTACATGATCACCACCCCTTCTCGGTCTCGAGACGTGTTCTATGACTTGAAAACGGAGTTGGGCTACTGTGTGTTTTGAATTTAGAGAAGTGGTCTGAAAGTGGGAGCCAAGTTTTGCCACAGCGGATGGTGGACTTATGGCTGGCGATGCGGTCTTTAATGTGTTGTGTTGTCTCGCCTACGTAAAGAAGGCCACATGGGCACTTGATTACGTAAATGACAAAATTAGAGTCACATGTAAAGAACCCTTTGATGGGATAACTTTTACCTGTTCTGGGATGCGTGATGGAGTCTGATTTGGTGATGTTTGAACAGGCCGCGCAGCTGAGGCAGGGAAAGGTTCCATGCCTCCGAGCTCTGAGTAAGCGTTGTGTTGGGGTTACATAAGAGCTGCCTAGATCTGCCTTAATAATTTTGTCCTTAATGTTGGGGGCCCATCTGCTGCACATGAGAGCTCGATTTGAAAAGGCGGAAATTTCAGGATAGGCCCTGGAGCGGAGTGGCCAATGCTTTTTAATTGTAGTGTGTATCTTGGTCATCAGAGGGTGGTATGTGTGTACGAATGGGACCCATTCCCTCTCAGAGGAGGGGAGGTGTTCATGTCTGGGTTCTAATGCTCTTGTTTTTTCATTCTCAAGTAGTTTGATGGGATAGTGTCTTTCCTGGAACTTATGTGACATAGCCTGTAGGTGTTCTGGGTGAAGGTCGGGGTTACTGACAATGCAGGTGACCCGGTGGAATTGAGAACGGGGAAAGCTGTTTTTAGTGGTTCTGGGATGACAACTGGAAAAGTGTAGAAAGCTATTGCAATCCGTGGTTTAGAAAATAAGTCCGTCATGAGGTTGCCATCGGTATCCTTAATCACCATAGTGTCTAAAAAGGAGATCTGAGACGGGTCATGGTTCAATGTGAATTGTAGTTCCGGTCTGTTGGAATTGAGGGTGGTGATAAAGATAGTTAGTGTATCCATTGGTCCCTTTCATATACCGAAGATATCATCTATGTAGCGAGGGTAAGTAATATTGTGTTGCTTGAATAGCTCATTGGTGTAGATGTGTTCCTCCTCAAACTTATGCATGTATGCATTTGAATAGGCCAGTGCTATGTTAGAGCCAATTGCAGTGCCTCGTTTCGGTATGTAAAAATCCTCTCTAAACATGAAATAGTTCTCATGCAGGACTAGTGACAGTAACTCGAGGCACAGTTGTATAGAGTTTGGTGATAAGTTGGACTGCGCAAGTAGGTGCGAGGATGCTTCCAATCCTAGAGTATGGGAGATAGAGGTATAAAGACTATTGACATCCAGTGTAACTAATGTGCTATCCGATGGAATATTGGAAATGTTTCTGATGATGTTTAGGAATTGACTGGTGTCCAGTAAAAAGGCCGTCGTTTTTTGAACTAACGGCGTGAGGATTTTCTCAATATATTTGGCTAGTGGTGAGAGGACAGTCTGTGGAGGCTACTATAGGGCAGCCAAGTGGATTAGTCAGAGATTTGTGAATTTTCAGTATGATGTAGAATACAGGCTTTATCGGGTATGGGTTCATCAAGAATGTAACTGTCTTGGTGTCAATGGTATTCAAGCTGAGATGTTTCTTCAGTACCTCTTGGATTCTGGAGCGAAAACTACTAGTGGGGTCATGGCTGATCCTAGCATACGTGTTCGTGTCTGCTAGTTGACACTCTATTTCATTAATATAGTAGGATCGATCCATGATGACTGTTGCTCCCCCCTTGTCTGCTGGTTTAATCATTGTGTGTCTCTTGTTTTGTAAAGCCTTAAGGGCTTTTTTCTCGTCGTTAGACAGGTTTTGGTGTGTGGGGTAGAATCCCAGGCGTTATTCGTGAAGTAAATTCTTGATGTCCCTGTCGATTAGCGCTATTGTAGTTTCTGCTGCGTGGTTAGTATGTGGTGGGTTAAAAGAGCTAGGATTATGCAAACTTAGAGATACAATAGAGAGTTATGGGACAGAAGCACCCCCGGTTGGGGGGGCCCTGTTCACGGATGTCTCCTTAGACAGTCCAAAATTAGTTTTCAGGCGTATCGAACAGTAAAACCGTTGAAGGTCCTTTTCCAGCTGGAATGAGTCCCAGTTGGGTGTAGGACAGAAAGATAAGCCTTTCTATAATACTTGTAGTTCTGTTGGAGACAGAGTGTAGCTGGAAATGTTTTTCACCAGGTTGGTCGTCTTACCTGGGATCGAGTGGTCATTCTTTGTCCTCCTCGATCTTCTGGTGGGTCTATGCGTTGACGTCCTTCTCATCTGTTTTTCCATAAAAAATGTCCCACCCCCGACTGGTGGAAGAGTCGCATCCCAAGCTGAAGGATCATTGATTGCGCTGTGGGTATTGTCGTTGTGGATAGTAGCCGGAAGAGGAGTTCCTTTTGTAGACTCGGTTGTTGCTGTAATCCTCGTTATCGCGTTGGAATTTTTGTCTCTTGCGTTCCTGAAGTGTATTTTCACCCAGGGTAGCCTCTCCTACAGACCTTAAGCTTTGCAAAAAGCTATTCCAAAGATATAAATAATATATACTGGCTAGAGATAAGCAAATCATATCTCCCCATTAGATTAACATAGACAAAAACTACAGTCATGGCCAAAAGTATTGAGAATGACACCAAAATTATATTTTCACATGATCTGCTGGCCTCTGGTTTTTATTAGTGTTTGTCTGATGTTTATATCACATACAGAAATATAATTGCAATCATATTATGAGTACCAATAGGTTATATTGACAGTTAGAATGAGTTAATGCAGCAAGTCAATATTTGCAGTGTTGCCCCTTCTTCTTCAAGACCTCTGTAATTCTCCCTGGCATGCTCTCAATCAACTTTTGGACCAAATCCTGACGGATAGCAGTCCATTCTTGCATAATCAATGCTTGCATTTTGCCAGAATTTGTTGGTTTTTGTTTGTCCACCCGTCTCTTGATGATTGACCACAAGTTCTCAATGGGATTAAGATCTGGGGAGTTTCCAGGCCATGGACCCAAAATCTCTATGTTTTGTTCCATGAGCCATTTAGTTATCACCTTTGCTTTATGGCAAGGTGCTCCATCATGCTGGAAAAGGCATTGTTGGGCGCCAAACTGCTCTTGGACGGTTGGGAGAAGTTGCTCTTGGAGGACATTCTGGTACCATTCTTTATTCATGGCTGTGTTTTTAGGCAAGACTGTGAGTGAGCCGATTCCCTTGGCTGAGAAGCAACCCCACACATGAATGGTTTCAGGATGCTTTACAGTTGGCATGAGATAAGACTGGTGGTAGCGCTCACCTCTTCTTCTCCGAATAAGCTGTTTTCCAGATGTCCCAAACAATCGAAAAGGGGATTCATCAGAGAAAATGACTTTTCCCCAGTCCTCAGCAGTCCACTCCCTGTACCTTTTGCAGAATATCAGTCGGTCCCTGATGTTTTTTCTGGAGAGAAGTGGCTTCTTTGCTGCCCTCCTTGAATCCAGCCCTTGCTCAAAGAGGCTCCGCCTCACAGTGCGTGCAGAAGCACTCACACCAGCCTGCTGCCATTCCTGAGCAAGCTCGGCACTGCTGGTAGTCCAATCCCGCAGTTTTAAGATACGGTCCTGGCGCTTGCTGGTTTTTCTTGGGCGCCCTGGAGCCTTTTTGACAACAATGGAAGCTCTCTCCTTGAAGTTCTTGATGATGCGATAGATTGTTGACTGAGGTGCAATCTTTGTAGCTGCGATACTCTTCCCTGTTAGGCCATTTTTGTGCAGTGCAATGATGGCTGCACGTGTTTCTTTAGAGATAACCATGGTTAACTGAAGAGAAACAATGATACCAAGAACCAGCCTCCGTTTAAAGTGTCCAGTGATGCCATTCTTACTTAATCATGACTGATTGATCGCCAGCCCTGTCCTCATCAACACCCACACCTGTGTTAATGGATCAATCGCTAAAACGATGTTAGCTGCTCCTTTTAAGGCAGGACTGCAATGATGTTGAAATGTGTTTTGGGGGTTAAAGTTCATTTTCTGGGCAAATATTGACTTTGCAAGTACAGTAATTGCTGTTAAGCTGGTCACTCTTTGACATTCAGGAGTATATGCAAATTGCCATTACAAAAAATGAAGCAGTAAACTTTGGAAAAATTACTATTTGTCTCATTCTCAATACTTTTGGCCATGACTGTATGTAGTGGATCTCCACTCACAAAACCCAAACTTGGAAAAATTCCAAAATCCACTAACAAATGCAAAAGTAACAATCTTTATTGATAAATAGTATTAAAAATACATCGTCAAATAATCACAGAAATCCTCAGGATCATTTGAAAGAGGGAAAGGATGAAACAGACAAAAAAATCAGCACAAAGGGACACATGTAGTAGTTCTATATAAGAATTATTATCAGTTCCCATTGGTAAGATTACCTATAATAAGGAGATGAATGATGTCATGAACATTATAGTTCAAATGTGATCTAGTGACAATGGTCACATGGATCAGTAACGTATTAGGGCAGAGCATCTAAATGATGAAAATCTTCAAGCCCTCAAAAAGGGCAGTAACCAGAAGTTGCTCCTATCGAGATGAAAAAAACTTACCCATAGGGATTATCACTGAGTATGGTCTCGTGTCGAATATAACGCCCCGACGCGCGTTTCGCACACTAGATGCTTTCTCAAGGGGAGTGTGATCAAAGGTGTATGTGCCTCACCTGATAAATATCTATCTGTGTCCGGAAACCACCAATCGAAAGACCGTACGCCAGCGCTGCGACAGAGAAACCGGAAGTGCGGGGTCCCGCTCTCCTTTTCGGCACGCACTAGGGAAATCCCCGTTTGACGTCATATGTGCGTGCCGGAATTGACGGAGACCTTAGCCCGACAAAGGATAATCTGTCGCAGTGCGCATGCGCCTACTGGTGCTATCTTTTGGAAGTCCGTGCTCACATTTAATAACATAGGGTGTAAAGCGCTTGTCTCTCCTAGGAATCACCAAGAAGAGATTTGGAGTTGCGTCAGCCCCTATAGGGTGAGAAGTGTAGAACCTTCAAATTAGGAGGTCCGCAAAACCCCCATGTCACAAAGGGCCCTCCCCCAATTATATAGTGTAATGAGATAACAATATGGGGAAATAAGAGAATAGAAAGTAGAAAAAATGGGAAAATAATAATAATAATAATGAAATCAAAAATGAAAAAATGAAAAAATGGCAGAGATAACAAATACAACAGGAAGTGCACCGTTATGCATCTTTATAAATGCAGCAGTATCCAAAGATTGCAAAGGCAATCAATGTATGTGATTGCAATAAATAAATATCTGTTGATACAAAAAAGTTGATATGTACAATTATAAGTACAACAGCAGATAAATAGATTTGTACAACTGCAAATGGGTAAATGTTCATAGATGCATCCAAGTGCACAATTGATATACAAGAATATATATGTGCAATATTAGGAAACACAGGAAAAAAAAAAAAATACTGGATATCATATGTGCAGTGGATGCAATTCAAAAATGTCCAGTGATGTAGAGGGAAAAATGGTTTCCAGAGTCCTCATTTCCTTGCTGAGATTTGGTGGCTAAGGAATTCGGACGGAGATGGGTCCAAAGCGCATTAGAGTTGAATGCTTCCATATTGACACAAGATAGGAGTGATAGCAGATCATTCATGCTAAATTGCGGAGGCATAAAGAAAAGAAAGTTAAAACCACACAAAAAAAGAAGAGTAATGTTAAAATTAAAATTAAAAATGTAGAGATTAAAGGAAGGGTGAGAAACTAAGTTTCTCATTTAACCCGATAGGTGACATAGTCCCCAAGCTGGTGATCCACTTAAGCTCTAATTGAGCTAGGGCTTTTTTGACATCCCCTACCCGAATACCGCAATGGATTCGATCAATCCCCCTGATTATAAAACCCCGGGGGTCTGAATTGTGGCAGGTCTTAAAATGTTTTGGGATGGTCTTCATGGTCGTCAAGTCCTCCACCTCCCTAGCCGCAACAATATCCCTAACATGCTCCCGAGTCCGGATACGTAATTCCCTGGATGTTAATCCCACGTAGATTTTTCCACATGGGCACACCCCGTAGTATACAACATAGGGTGTACTACAGAATATGTAGCTAGTGACCGCAAAGGTCCGAGTCCCATCTGCCGTATCAAAGGAGGTGGCTCTAATAATGTTGCCCTTTGTACAGGCAAGGCAATCACCGCAGGGGAAGCATCCCCATTTTTGTTTACCAGTCCCAAAATAATTTTTGGTTTTCGCCACATAGTGGCTTTTAACTAGATGGTCCCGAAGGTTTTTACTGTGTCTTGCCGTCATGAGTGGAAACTCAGGGATCTCCTTTTTCAAGACTGGATCGGTAAGTAAAATAGGCCAATGTTTCACGAGAATATCTTTTATAGAATTCCACTCACAATTAAAAGTGGAAATAAATCTTATTTTCGGGATATCAGATTTTTTCTTAGTAGTTCTAAGGAGTCTTTCCCGCGGAATTGTCTTTACCCTGTTTTTCCATTAAAAATGTCCCACCCCCGACCGGTGGAAGAGTCGCATCCCGAGCTGAAGGATCATTGATTGCGCTGTGGGTATTGTCATTGTGGATAGTAGCCGGAAGAGGAGTTCCTTTTGTAGACTCGGTCGTTGCTGTAATCCTTGTTATCGCGTTGGAATTTTTGTCTCTTGCGTTCCTGAAGTGTATTTTTGCCCAGGGTAGCCTGTCCTACAGAACTTAAGCTTTGGAGTTTCCCAACTTTTCAGGAAAATAGCAGGTAAGATGTGGTCTGTGCTACCATAGTAGTAGCACAACCCCTTGGCATGTTGGTGTTTCTGCTGTTGCTCAGCTAGTTTAACGCGATTGACCTGCATAGGTTCAGGAGAGTCAGCTGCCGCAGAAAGCCGGGATATGAGCTGTCTCTGGAAGGACGGAGCCAGATGCCTCGATCTCCACTCACGCATTGCTTCTCTGGAATGTTTCCGGAACCTGAGATTGATCCGGATAGCCAGGAAAATTAGGTCATCAAGAGTAGTGGGGATGTATCAACCTGACAGTTTGTCCTTAATCTCTCCAGACAAACTCTCTCAGAAGGCGGCTACTAGTGCCTCATTTTTCTAGCCAAGTTCAGAAGTCAGGGTGCAGAAACAGAAGGCATATTGGCCTACAGTCAGACCTCCCTGATGCAGTCTGAGGAGGGAGGATGCATTTGAGGTGACACGATCCGGCTCGTCGAAGACCTTAAGGAACACCCTCAGGAAGACCTGCAGATCTGAGGTCACAGGATTCCTTCTCTCTCATTAGGCATTAAGCCATGTGAGGGCTTCTCCTCCAAGGTGGGACATCAAAAATGCCACTTTAGCCTATTCAGAGGGGAACTGGTGGGCCAACAGTTCATAGTGCAGCGTGCATTCCTGCTTGGAATCTCCATGGAAACGTGGTGGAGCAGACAGACGAGGGTCAGCACCAGGTGTGTAAGTTGCAGACTGGGTAGTAACTGCCAAGGTTGCTGCCACTTGGATTGGTGAGGGTGAAGGAGCCGACGTCAGAGCGTCTAATCGGGCATTTACTGACCGTAAGTAGGACAGGATTTGATCCTGCTGATTTTGTTGGCTGGTCATCTCCTGAAACAACTCCGAGAATGGAGGGGTATTGGGTCAGCGGCATTCATGGCCTGAGCAAACTGTGACGTTGGTGGGTGTGGACCCACTGTGCCACTGGCCGGGCTTACCCTGGAGGGGCTTAACTAAGTGACTACCTGGTTCTTCACTGGAGCCTGCAATGGTGAGGTTAGGCTTGTGTTGCACATAGCCACCAGGAACCACTCCAGGGCAGTCCCCCGATACTACAGCAGCTGACCCCTGGGGTCAGGGATGCAGGTTTGCACTTCGAGTGTCTGGCAGTACAGGATTGGGATCACTGGCAGTATGGCTACTGGTGCCGATTCAGACAGAATGGGTTCAGGTTCGGACAGAATGACTGGTTTAGACAGGAAGGGCTCAGGATCACTGGACAGGTGCTGGTACAGGATAGCAGAACGAGTACAGAAATAGGGACCTGACAGAGGCACACTAGGTACTGAAGTTGCTCATGCACCTCCCTACAGGGGAGGATGCATTAAATACCTAATGCCTCCCAGCTATGGGCTGGGGACACTTCCAGAGTGCACGCGCTGCGCCTCTAAGAAGCAGGGAGCAAGTGTGGCTTATGTGCAATGCCGGGAGACATGCACGATGTGCGGGAGCCCTGGAACCTGGGAGCTGCAGTGGGAGCCGGAGCAGGAGATGCCGCTGACTGCCTGTGGCGGTGAGCATTTTTGTCCCTGCCAGGGGGATGGAGAGGAATCATGCAGGGATGCCGGTGTTACAAACATTATACAGTTCTGTGAAGCACCTAGGGGTTCAAGGTGCTCACCACACCTCAAAATATACACTGGCGACTAGTGTTGAGCCACCCCCGTAGTGTTCGAGTTCGGTTCGGTTCGTCGAACACCCATGTGTTCGCCGAACTGTTCGTCGAACTGTTCGTCGAACACCTTCGAACACCGTTAAAACCAATGGCAGGCAAACAAAAACACATAGAAACACATAGAAAACACCTTCAAAGGTGTCCAAAAGCTGACAAACTGCTCAGAAGACACAACTAACACATGGAAAAGTGACAAGTACATATAGTCATGCGAAAAGAAAAGAGGTGGAGGAGTAAAAGGAGGGGGAGACACAGATATAGGCATGTCATGCCCTTCTAAAATCCAAAAAGTGAGAAGCCGAGACGGCCAGTCCGCTCCTGCCCGTGCCACCTCCGTGTCGCCGGGTTTGTGCCAGAGCCGCGGTGAACCCTGACGGCCAGCCCCCCTCTCCCAATACTGGTGCCTGTCCGCTGGTGGGTCGAGAGAGCCCCCCTGTGGTGGAGGCAGCTCTAAGCTTTTTAATTTAAATTGTCCCTCTAATTTGAATGAATACACTTTAAATCCATTTACAAGGATCTATTGGAGGGCAAGTCTCATGCCAGCAGCCGCGTAATTCCAGCTCCAGTAGCGTCCACTAAAGCTGCTGCAGTTAAAAAGCTTTTATAAGGATCGAGCTCGGCTGTCCACCGCAAGGCATCCTAGTGCCAGTCCCAGCCCCTATGCCTTGGGGTGCCTCCTGATGCTCTTCACTAAGTATCCCGTGGTCCCGAAGCATTTCCTTTGAAAAAATTAAGTGTCCAAACTACAGGTGGTGTAGCTTGCTTAACAGCCGGGATAATCCGCTGACTAGCAGACACTGCTACTAGGCACAAAGTATTTCCTGGGCTAGATGCAGTTAAAAATTTGTAAGTAGATACTCTCGTTGGATGCTGAGAAAGCATTCCATAGAGTCTCCTGGCACGCCATATATGATTCTCTTAAAAAGCTTGGGGTAGGGGTCTAGGGGACCCTTTTATAGCCAAAATCACGGCCCTGTATCACAATACGTCACCTAGGCTGAAGATAAATGGAACTGTAGCACCGAGGGCTCGGTTGCTACAGACGTATTGCACCTCACCCAGAGGTGTGATATCTCACTCTCAGATAAGGATGGAGTGTGGATCAGGACTCGACACCTGCATGCATTACACCACATTGCCGTGGGGCAGGGCGACCAATATGCCCCTGAGATGGGCACGACAGTCCCTGTCCCTGGCTGGAGTGGGGGGAGGGAACACTGAGGAAGGGGAACCCTGCAGTGCAGGAGCAGGGAGGAAGCAGTTCCTGGGTGCATTGAGAAGGGAGTATAAAAGGTGGGCACCATCTTAGTTCAGTGCAGAGAAGTCTGAGCAGAAGTGGCAGGGAGCAGGGGCTCTGCATGAGCTCTGCTCCGGAGGCGGGCCTAGTAACAGAGGCCCAGGTCTGCAAGAGGGAGAAGGAAGGAAGAGGAGCGGAGAAGGCTCCAGGAACGAGGAATGAAGGGATCCCAGGGGTGCGGACGGGCGAGTCGCCACCGCACGCCCGAATCCACCTGCGTGGAGGGGTCAGGCCAAAGGGGGAGACCGGTCCCCGAACTAGTGGAGGCAGGAAACGACCCTCAGCTAGAAACCGGAGGCTCTGACATTTTATGTGGCGCAGCCCCTTGCTCCACCCGCTAGGAAGGCACCACATAGGGTCAGGGAAACTGGCGCCAAGTTTACCAAGAGGAGGCCCGAGGCAGCCGGACAGAAGTGTTGGTAAGAAAGGCCAGACAAAGGACACACAAAGGGGGTCCTGTGAAGCGCTCCAAAGTTATCTGGGAGTTGTCTGAGCCCCTCACCTGGTGAGCACAGTACGACGTGGGCAGCCGTTACCTGCAGACGTGGTCTGGATAATAAGAACTGTGAGTAAAGGCCCTGAACTGCATCACTGACTCCGTGTCGTTACTGCTGCTGCCCTGCACCATCACCCCCATCCTCCGCATACACTGCCCTGAGGCTATACTCCTCCCGTGGGGAGTTATGCTACGCTCTGCTGCACCCACAACACCAGCCTTAGCGGTCTGCCCTGTAGCGGCGGTTCACTCTGACCGCAATCCACGGGTGGCGTAGTCGGACATTTAAACATCAAAACCACATAAATAGTTCCGCCACTGGTTTGACCGCCCTGAGCCACGGAACCGGATCGCCGCCACGAAGACTACAACCCCCAGCATCCACCAAAAAGTGTCCGGCTCCGGGTGTCCCAAGGCCCAGGGGGTGCGTCAGAACATTTTCATCACCTTTCACAATCACCAATGGGACAAGGCAGGGATGTCCTCTGTCCCCTCTCTTATACATCCTAGTGACGGAGCACCTGCTCTCATCAATTCGCCATAACCCCAATATTAGGTGGATTGAGGTGGGAGGCACCGAGTACAAGTGCTCTCTATTTGCTGATGATGTCCTAGTATATATCACTCAATCACATATATCCATCCCTGCTGTTATGGCTGAAATAGATCACTTTGTTACATGGTAAAATTTTAAAATCAATGCAGCGAAGTCTGAGGCCCTCGATGTCTCCCTCCCTAAATCCATATAGGATTCCATCCAGTCCAACTTTCCCTTTGCCTGGCCCTCACAGGGTATCAAATACTTAGGAATTCCTATTCATAGAGACCTCTCCCATCTATGTTATCTTAATTTTGGGCCCTTTATTGAACAATTCCATGCAGACCACGGTTGGCAAGTTAGAACTGTAAGATTCACTACGTGAACCACTGGTGTTTTGTGGAAAAGCACATGTACACCGCGTTCCAAATTATTATGCAAAAAGTGTTTAGGAGTGATAAGGGAAGAATTTGTTTGTTTGTCAGTTAAACTCATTGATGGTGATGTGTGTCAGGGCTCTTTATATCACTGTAAGCAATTGCAGACACCTGTGCTAATTAGTTTGGCAGGTGTGTCCAATGAAAGGCAAGACTACTTAAGAAGGCTCTCTCACATTATTAAGCAGCCTACATTTTCTGCCAAAATGGGAAAGAAAAAGGATGTGTCGGCTGCTGAGAAGCAACAAATTGTGGAGTGTTTAGGTCAAGGCATGACTACAATCAACATTGTGCGATGATCAGGATGAAGTGTCTTGGCAATCAAGAAGTAAGTAGCTGATTCACAGTACACACGTGTGCGTGCTGATAAGGGCAAATTGAGGACTCTTTCCTACAGGCAATTACGTCAGGTTGAAACAGCAGCGGCAAAAAAGCCTTGTCATAGCAGCAGACAAGTTTTTGAAGCTGCTTGTGCCTCCAACGTCCCCCGAACAACAAGATGCAGGGTCCTTCAGAGGTTTGCAGCTGTGCATATGCCATCCTGTCGACCTCCTCTATCCACTTCACACAAGCAGAAACGGCTCCAGTGGGCCAAACATTACATGAAGACTGATTTCAAAACTGTTTTGTTCACGGATGAGTGCCATGCAGCGCTCGATGGTCCAGATGAATGGAGTGGAGGATGGCTGGTTGATGGACACCCCACGCAAACACGGCTACAGTGCCAACAAGGAGGAGGTGGAGTAATGTTTTGGGCTGGAATCATGGGGAGAGAGATTGTCGGCCCCTTTAGGATCCCTGAAGGCGCTAAAGATGAACTCCATAATGTATGTGGATTTTCTCAAACAGCACTTCCTGCCATGGTTCAAGAAGAAGAACCGTGTATTTCACAGCAAGATCATTTTTCTGCATGATAATGCACCATCTCATGCTGCACATAAAACATCTGCATCTCTGGCTGATATGGGCATAAAAGGGGACAAACTTATGGTGTGACCCCCATGCTCCCCTGACCTCTACCCCATTCAGAACCTTTGGAGCATCATTAAAAGGAGTGTCTATGATGGCGGGAGGCAGTTCACATCTAAGCAACAGCTCTGGGAGGGTATTCTGTCCTCATGCAAAACAATTGAAGCAGAAACCATCCAAAACCTGACAAATTCAATGGACGAGAGAGTTCAGAACCTCCTTTCGAACAAGGGGTCCTATGTGAAAATGTAACATCACCTAGAATAAAGTTTTGAGTTGAAAACTGTTTGATTTCAGTTTCTAACAACCTGCTAATGCTTATAATTTCAAAAATGACCATTTTTTTGGTCTTTATTAAAATGAAAAGGTTGATCGAAAAGTTTGGGGGATCTAAGAGTGTGGCAACCCAGTAGTCATGATTACTTCGAATTCTGACAATATGAGGGTCATGCTGCAGGTAGTGCAGCAAGAAGGCACTTATGTGTCTCGCGCATCTCGGAGCCCCAAAATTATTTTCCGGGCTAGATGCAGCTAAAAATTATTTTTAATTTTAAATCTGGTGAAGCTTATTATAGATGGCCAAATAGGATCAGTGCTGCACACTGCTACAAAGCCCAAATTATTTTCCAGTCAAGATACAGATAAACATGATTAGTAATTTGAAAGCTTAAAACGGTTGGTAGGGTGATTTTAACCAATCATCAAGCTTTTACTCTCCCCAGGATGACACAGGGGTAGAAAAGTCGTTTCGGATCCATGATTTGTTCATCTTTATGAACGTGAGTCTGTCTACATTATCAGTGGAGAGCCGCGTGCGCTTATCTGTCAGCACACCACCAGCAGCGCTGAACACACGTTCAGACAGAACGCTGGCCGCGGGGCATGACAAGATCTCCAAGGCGTAAGTGGCTAGCTCCGGCCATTTATCCAGATTGGAAGCCCAAAAAGAGCAAGGGTCCAGTGACACAGTCGTGGCTTCAATGTTTACTTGGAGATACTCCTGTACCATCGTCTCTAGGCGTTGACTATGTGTCAGACTTCTTGTCTCCTGTGGCCTTGCAAAGGATGGGCTAAAAAAGTGGTGAAATGATTCCGCAAAATTGATGTTACCAGCAGATACTGTGGTTCTGTTACGGTTTGAGTGCTGAACACTTGACGGTCCCACGGTTGGCAAGTTGGAACTGTGAGATTCACTACGTGCACCACTGGTATTTTGTGGAAAAGCACATGTAAGATTCTGCAACAGTCTCTGCTGATACTCCTGCATGCGTGCATCCCTTTCTATGGCAGGAATAATTTCTGCAAATTTACTTTTGTACCGGGGATCTAACAGTGTGGCAACCCAGTAGTCAGGATTATTTCTAATTCTCACAATTCGAGGGTCATGTTGCAGGTAGTGCAGCAAGAAGGCACTCATGTGTGTTGCGCATCCAGGAGCACCAAGTCCCTGTTGTGTTGGTGGCGAGGTAACAATCATGCTTCCTTCCTCTGTCCTCTCCCCCCAACCTCGCACAACAGAAATGTGATCAAGGTCTCCCTCATCTGATGAGTCTTCCATCAGTTCGTCCTCCACTTCTTCCTGGGCTCCTGCACCTTCCTCACTAGTTTGGCTGCTACCATGCGCCCTGGTAAAACCATCTCCCCCACCCTCACATGCCTGCCGCCTTGGTGCTGCCGACCGTCTGGACCTTGCAGATGTTAGCCCTTCCGCATACAACTCCTCCTCCTCTACTTCCTCCACCACCTGACTCCGAATTCTGTTTAACATGTGCTCCAGCATGTAAATCACCGGAATAGTCATGCTGATAATGGCATCGTCAGCACTAAACATCTTCGTCGCCATTTCAAAACTGTGCAGAAGGGTGCATAGGTCCCTGATCTGAGACCACTCCTCCAGCGTGATTTGCCCCACCTCTGAATCTCGTTGGCCCAGGCTATACGTCAGAACGTATTGCACCAGGGCTTGTCGGTGCTGCCACAGTCGCTGCAACATGTGCAGAGTTGAATTCCACCGGGTAGGCACATCGCATTTTAGCCGGTGAAGTGGCAGGCCCAACGACTTCTGTAGAGATGTAAGTCGTTGAGCTGCGGGATGCGAACGGCGGAAGTGAGCACACAGCGACCGTGCCCTCTGCAGAAGGCCATCTAGTCTGGGATAGTGGGCTAAAAATTGCTGGACAACCAGGTTCAACACGTGAGCCATACAAGTCACGTGTGTGACATTGCCCCGGCGAAGGGCCGCACCCAGGTTTGCAGCATTGTCGCACACGGCCTTCCCTGGTTTCAGGTCCAGTGGAGACAACCATTCATGAAATTGGTTCTCCAGAGCTGACCACAACTCCTCAGCTGTGTGACTCACATTTCCCAGACATTTCAATGTAAAAACCGCCTGATGACGTTGAGCCCTACTGCCAGCATAGTAAGGAGGTGTGCAGGATCCCTTCTGCGCAGTTAGAAAGCTTGTGGCATGACCAGACAGGCTTTGGGTGCAGGTGGAAGACCGAGAGGAGGTTGAGGAGGCAGAAGCAGTGGAGGAACTTTGACATAAAGAGGATTGACGCACAACTCGTGGGGACGGCAAGACTTGGACAGCAGCCCCTTGTCCTGCTGTCACCATAGTTACCCAGTGCCCAGTCAGCGACATGTAACGCCCCTGTCCATGCCTACTCGTCCAAGTGTCTGTGGTGAAATGCACCCTGTCACACACAGAGTTTCTCAAAGAAGCGGTGATGTTGTGTGCGACATGCTGGTGGAGCGCAGGCACACCTTTCTTTGAGAAGTAGTGCCGACTGGGCATCTGGTACTGGGGCACTGCGACGGACATAAGGTCTCGAAAATCCTCTGTGTCCACCAGGCGGAAAGGCAGCATTTCTGTAGCCAAGAGCTTGCAGATGGTGAAATTCAACCTCTTAGCTTTCTCATGGCTAGGAGGAAATGGTCTTTTACTTGTCCACATCTGAGGGACCAAGGGCTGGCTATTGTGCTTAGACGGGGTTGATAAGGGTGTCCCCGGCAAACTGCCGGTCTGTGAGGAAGATGCAGGCGGACATGTTAGGTTGCCTTGATCCAAAGGTGGTGCTATCGATGTCGGACAGCGCTCAACACCAGCTGGTGTTACCACCTCCAAAGAAAATGATGACCTGCCAATCACGCTGGCTGTTGCGGGTAAAGAGGTGGCAGGTCTGCGCCCCAAAACAGGTGTGACTGCTGTCCCCCCAGTCACAGAGGATGAAGAGGCCGCGGATGCACAAGATATGGCAGACGGTGATTGGCCCGGCCGGCTAGGCCACATTGTAGCACACTGAGCTTCCCACTGCAACTTATGCTTCATGTCCATGTGCCGGTTCATGCATGAAGTACTCAAACTATGTATTTTTTGGCCTCTACTTAGCTTTTGCTGACAAATGTTACAGATAACACGAGTTGGGTCATCTTTATCGATCTGAAAAAATGCCCAGGCTATGCAAGGCTTAGCACCCATGCGACCTGAAGAGCCACCACGACTTGTGGTGAGAGGCAGAGTTGTGTTTGAGGATGCAGTTGTTGACGTGCTTCCAGTACTACGTCTCTGTCCAGGAAGGCGCAACCTGACCTCGTCGTCACTAGCATCTTCCTCCACCTCCTCTGCTGACCTCATCTCTTGGCTGACTGTGGGTTGACAGTAAGTGGGATCTCCGACCTCATCATCATCACCCTGTGCGTTATCACACCCGTCGTCCTCAGAGCCAACCTGTTCCTGCCCTGACAAAAAACTAAAGTTGTCGCTCCAATCAGGTATTTGAGTCTTATCATCGTCTTCCTCATTGTCTCCACCAACAGGAGTTACAGTTTGGGAATGAGGGTCTACATTATGGTCAGAACCTTCTGCGTCTGGTCCTGGATCCGACTCATAAAGATTCTGGGCATCAGTGCAGATCATTTCCTCGTCTGGATTCACAGAAGCGCTGGAGTCGACCTCTGATTCCCAGGCTATAGTATGAGTAAACAGCTCTGCAGACTCAACCATCTGTTCTACCTCATACTCAGACGGGCAGCTGGAGATTTGGGAGCTGTGAGGAAGCAAGTGCGATTTGGGTGACACCTTTGAGGACTGGAGTATTTGTGATGTTGAAGTTGATGTGGAGGAGAGCCCACTTAAAGGAGCACTTGATATCCGTTGAAGCACCTGCTGTTTTTGTGCCTCATCTGGAATTTGTAGCGATTGGCGTGGCCGTAAGAAAGGGATCTTATCACATTGTCCGCTAAAAGAAGTAGACATTTTAGTTTGGCTGGAAGATGGTCTTTCTTCTGCACCTACCCCACGGACACAACCTTTTTTCCCCTTCCCAACACGCCTATTCCCCTTTCCACCAGCAGCAGGCCTTTTTCCACTCATTTTGGTGGTTAACTAATTCACAACTCTGGAGTTGTTTGCACAAAAAAACAATGGATGGTAACCGAGCAGAGCTGAGTGGCCAAACTGTGGTATTAGGCCAAAACTATTGGCTGGGCTAGATGCAGAAAAAAAATATTTTTAATTTGCAACCTGATGGAGGTCAGTATAGATGGACTAATAGAACAAGTCCCACACGCTGCTAGAAGCCCAAATATTTTTTCAGAGATAAATGAAGAAAAAAATTATTTTTAATTTGCAACCTGATGGAGGTCAGTATAGATGGACTAATAGACCAAGTCCCACACACTGCTAGAAGCCCAAATATTTTTTCAGAGCTAGATGCAGAAAAAAATTATTTTTAATTTGCAACCTGATGGAGGTCAGTATAGATGGACTAATAGACCAAGTCCCACACACTGCTAGAAGCCCAAATATTTTTTCAGAGCTAGATGCAGAAAAAAATTATTTTTAATTTGCAACCTGATGGAGGTCAGTATAGATGGACTAATAGACCAAGTCCCACACACCGCTAGAAGCCCAAATATTTTTTCAGAGCTAGATGCAGAAAAAAATTATATTCAGTTTGCAACCTGATGGAGGTCAGTATAGATGGACTAATAGACCAAGTCCCACACACTGCTAGAAGCCCAAATATTTTTTCAGAGCTAGATGCAGAAAAAAATTATTTTTAATTTGCAACCTGATGGAGGTCAGTATAGATGGACTAATAGACCAAGTCCCACACACTGCTAGAAGCCCAAATATTTTTTCAGAGCTAGATGCAGAAAAAAATTATATTCAGTTTGCAACCTGATGGAGGTCAGTATAGATGGACTAATAGAATGATGCTATGCCCAAAAGATTTTACTTCACTAGGTGCAGTAAAAAAATTGGTATTCTATACACAGGTGGTATATCTTGCAACACAGATAGGCTACTCCACTGACTAACACACTCTGCAATAGGCCAAAAAGGATTAGCTTTGCTAGATTCAGCCAAATGCTGTGAAAAAAACTTGCACAGCACTGGCACAGACCTGCCTGGCAAAAACTGATAGGAACTGATGTAACCTAGTCCTGAAAAGGACTCCAATTACAATTAGTCTTTACTCCCACAATCTATCTATTTAAGAGCACAGACCTGCCTGATAAAAGTCGTAGGAAATGCTGTAACCTAGTCCTTAAAAGGACTGCAATCACAACTATTCCCTACTCCCAAGCTATCTGTATATTTGTGCGAAAATTGGCTTGAAATTAACAAGGTATAGCGCACACAGCAACAGCGGTGCCGTCTAACACGCAGCTGCAGCAGTGAGAAAATGGTGGCGACGGGGAAAATGGCTTGGTCTTATAGGGCAAGGACATGTGACATACACTGCCAATCACACATGCCCTTGCTTGTGTGAAAAAAAGCACTTCGCTCCGTGTGTGCGCTGCTGATAGGCTGACAGATTGCACCTCCCCACTGCAAATGCGGGAAAGAGAAAAAAAAATGGAGATCTTCATTGTTCCTGCAGAGATCCATCCCCTGCCCCTCCCCCCGCCCCGCTGTACACTCAAACTGCGCATTAACATTAATTTTCATCATTACTGAGAAAAAATCCAGTTATGATTTTGGTGCACGAACAGTTATCGAACATAACCTCGAACAGCCGAATTTTTCTCAAATTGTTCGTGTTCGCCGACCGGCTCGAACACCGCCCAAAACAGCTCGAATTTGAGATTGGCGAACAGTTCGAGTAGAACAACGCTCATCTCTACTGGCGACCAAAGGTTTTGCATTTTATTTAAAAGTGTTATTTATTCTGTCTGGCTTTTGTGATACCATTTTCCTAGTGATTTTAGTAAACTGGACGCAAATGGTTGTCAGCTATAAGGTCAAAACTAGTGTTTGACATTGTTTGATCCCTTTATGTGTTCGTTTTCAACATTTGCTGGGCCAAATGCTTTGCATATTGTGTCATGGGTAGTCGAATTTTGCCTAATTTATTTTTTATTTTTTTATGTGTGTTTTTAGGTTAAAACATGGCAAAGATAAAGTCAAATTTATCACCAGATGTCAGGAAGCTTATTATTCTGAGAGTGAAGTCAGGCAAAAGCCAAAAAGAGGTAGGTATGGTATTCAACTGTTCAACTGTTCTCACAGTCAAGTGTCACGTATATTAAAGAAAGAAAGAGAAGGTTATGGAACAGCTGACAAACCTAAAAGTGGATGGCCAGGGAAAACTTCCTCCAGAGTTGATCACATTATTAAGAAAAAGTCAATATCTGATGTTCTTAAAAGTGCTGTGCTGATTTAGCACAAAATTAACGAAGAATATGGGGTCAAAGTGAGTCACCAAACTGCAGTGCGACGGCTAAGTGCAGTAGAGTTGAATGCACGATTTCCAGTCAAGAAGACTTTCATCTCTGCAAAGAACCGGAAGGACCGACTTGATTTTACCAAAGAACACAGCCAATGGTAAGAGACAGATTGGTCTAAGGTGTTGCGGTCGGATGAATCCAAGTTCAATCTATTTGGCAGTGATGGCAAGCACTATATATAACACCCAATTGGAAAACATAATGATGTATGGTACCAAACACCTACAGTGAAACATGGTGGTGGCAATGTCATAGTTTGGGACTGCTTTTCTGCATCTGCCATTGGCCCTCTGTATAGAATTGATGGAAATATGAATTCTACAATGTACAAGGATATACTTGAGAATGTAATGCTGCTACATGGTAAAACCAAAGTAGGCATGGGATGAAAATTCTAGCAAGACAATGATCCAAGCACACATAAATTTAGTCAAAAATTGGTTAGCAAAGAAAAATGTTGGCCTGTTGCAATGGCCAAGCCAGATAGGTATACAGCACTCAGTGTAAGAATGGTGCACGAGTAAAGATTCCACCCTATGACATGGCAATGGCCAAGCCAATCATCTGATTTTAAACCCTATAGAGCACCTTTGGGATGAGCTAGAGTGACAAGTTGGGGCCCATACCCATAGCAATAAAGATGAATTGTTTGCAGATTTGCAAATGGAATGGATCAAGATCCCTCAAGATGTCTTGAATAGCCTCGTTGATTCAATGCCCCGTCAGTGTGGTGCAGTAATTATAGGAAAATAAATACTAAGTTATGGCATTATAAACAATGAATTACTCTCTATGTTGTGATCAATAAATAGTATATGCAAAACTTTTGGCAGTCAATTTTCTTTAATTAAATGACCATACCTATATTCAAAAGCATTTTGGTTAAAATTAGGTCTTGCATGATGACAACTTTAGGCACTTTCAATTCATCACCAGGGAAATTACATCACAACAACCAGACAGAAGTAATCACACTTTCAAAAAAAAATACAAAAGTTTTGGTAGCCACTATATTCCAAAATTGGGTCACTTGTGGGGGGTTTCCATTGTTTAGACACATCAGGGGCTCTGCAAACGTAACATGGCGTCCACTATCTATTCCAGCCAATTTTGTGCTCCAGAAGTCAAATGGTGCTCTTTCCCTTCCGAGTCCTGTACACAAACAGTAGTTTTCCATCACATATGGAGTTTCCGTATACTTAGTAGAAATTGCACAGCATATTGTATGATCCATTTCTCCTGTTATCCTTGTGAAAATTAAAAATTTGGGCCTAAGGCAACTATTTTTGTGGGAAAGATTAAAATGTTTAAGGAAATACTACTAGAATCCTGTAGAAAATTTATATCCTCTGATAATAAAATGTCCAGGAATAAAAAGAAACCATTATGGATAAATAAGACAGTACAAAGTTTAATAAGACAAAAACAAAGGGCATTCAAAATCTTGAAGGCCAAGAATACAGAAATAGCATTTCAGGAGTATAAAGACCTAAATAAGAAATGTAAAAAAAGAAATCAAGCTAGCAAAATTATCTACAGAACAACAAATCGCCAGGGACATTAAAATAAATCCCAGAAAATGTTATACATACATCAATGCCAAAAATAGAAAATCAGATGGTATCGGCCCCTTAAAAGACGATAATAACATAATTATAGAGGACAAAGAAAAGGCTGAGATATTAAACAGACACTTTTCATCCATGTTCACCAACAAACAGTCTGTTGCAGGGATCTTTCAACAGGGCAAAAATCAAAGTTCACCACCTGATATAACTAGTTTAACACAAAAAGAAGTACATATACACAGAAGGGCCTTCATGTTTTAAATAATCGTGGCAAAGCGCCAGTTTAAAGAATACATGGCTAATAATTACCACAAGCCTACTCAACATTAAATATAATAATAGGAGAAACAGAGTACGTATAGGCGTAAAAACAGTATAACTTTATTAAATGCCAAATATAAAAGCGGCCACTAAAGGTGGCGGCATAAAATAGACAATAGATTACAAAATGCAGCACATAGTAATGTGTATACAGGGTATATATACTTGGGGAAAAGCTTCCTCAAGGAGAAGGAGGAAGGAAAAGGCAAGCACAAAAAGATATAGTACACATCATACAAATGCCCAACTCCATACAAGCCTCCATATAGAGGCTCTATTGGGGCCACCTGGTATACTTTTGTTTCTCCTGGTCCTTGGCCTGTCTCTTACCTCTATTTATAATTGTGTTTGGTAAGCGATATTGGTACTTATATTGACATTGTATATTCATCTGTACACTTGTATGGAGTTGGGCATTTGTATGATGTGTACTATATCTTTTTGTGCTTGCCTTTTCCTTCCTCCTTCTCCTTGAGGAAGCTTTTCCCCAAGTATATATACCCTGTATACACATTACTATGTGCTGCATTTTGTAATCTATTGTCTATTTTATGCCGCCACCTTTAGTGGCCGCTTTTATATTTGGCATTTAATAAAGTTATACTGTTTTTACGCCTATACGTACTCTGTTTCTCCTATTATTATATTTATACAAAAAGAAGTACGCCTGCGTCTGAGCAAATTAAACATTGACAAATCCCCTGGCCCAGATGGTATTCATCCACGGATACTGAGGGAGTTGAGCTCCGTAATGGACAAACCGCTGTATTTCATATTCTTAGACTCTCTTGTAACAGGGGTAGTGCCACAGGATTGGAGGATAGCCATTGTGGTTACGATATTTAAGAAAGGTAAGAAGGTGGATCGAGGTAACTGCCGTCCAGTAAGTCTGACATCAGTAGTGTGCAAAGTTTTTGAGGGCATCATAAGAGATGACCTGCAGAGTTATATCACAGAGAATAATATAATAAATGATAATCAGCACGGATTCATGAAAAATAGGTTGAGTCTAACCAACACGTTGGGGTTCTCTGAGGAGGTAAGTGCAAATCTGGATGTAGGTAATGCGGCTGATGTGATTTATCTGGACTTTGCAAAGGCATTTGATACTGTACCACATAGCAGCCTTATACTGAAGCTACAGAAGCAAGGACTTGGGGGAACTGTATGTAGATGGGTAATGAATTGGCTAAATGATAGGAAGCAAAGAGTCATCATAAATGGTACATTATCTAAATGGGACATGGTCAGCAGTGGGGTGCCATAGGGATCTGTGCTAGGACCGATTCTTTTTAATGACCTTGGGGATGGGATTGAGAGTAAAGTGTCAGTTTTTGCTGACAATAGCAAACTATGTAGAATATTAAAATCTGAACTTGACATTATGATATTGCAGAACGATCTGGATAAGATGACTGAATGGGCAAACACTTGGCAGATGACACTTGGCAGATGAGATTTAATGTAGATAAATGTGGAGTAATGCACCTAGGACGGAGTAATGCTATTGCTACATATACATTAAATGGGAGTATACTCAGGACTACAGAACAGGAGAAGGACTTGGGTATTCTGGTTATAAGTAAGCTGAGCAGCAGTACTCAATGTCAAGCAGCAGCCACAAAAGCAAACAATATTTTAGGATGTATAAAAAGAGAAATAAAATCCTGCAATCCTGCAATCCCAAGATATTGTTACCCCGTTATAAATCACTGGTGAGGCCAGTGATAATTAACTCTCCCAACTAGTGCAGGAACCAACGAGAAGGAAGGCCGTGTTGGACTTAATATTGACTAATAGGCCTGATAGAATAACTGAGGTACAGATAGGGGGGCACCTAGGTAATAGCGATCATAATATTATCGACTTCAAAATGCCCTTCAGTAGGGTTATCAATAAGGGAACAACAAAAACATTAAACTTTAGGAGGGCGAAGTTTGATCAGTTGATAGAAAACCTTCAACTTATTGACTGGGACAAAGTACTTAATCAATGGAATACGAATAGTAAATGGGAAACCTTCAAAAGAATTCTGAATACTCAGTCCGAGAGGTATATACCGTATGGGAATAAAAGGGCCAGAAATAAGAGGAAACCAATATGGTTGAACAAGAACGTAAAAGGGGCGTTAAATAGCAAAAAAGAGGCATTCAAGAGATTAAAACAGGAAAACAGTAAGGAGGCACTAATGTGTTACAAGGAAAAAACGAGAACCTGCAAAAAACAAATAAAAATAGCGAAGGAGGAAATAGAGAAACGTATTGCTAGGGAAAG
Source organism: Phyllobates terribilis (assembly GCF_046119375.1). Taxonomy (NCBI): domain Eukaryota; kingdom Metazoa; phylum Chordata; class Amphibia; order Anura; family Dendrobatidae; genus Phyllobates; species Phyllobates terribilis. The sequence goes on from NW_027362761.1 coordinate 186,931,161, forward strand.
TAGATCAAATCCCAAACTGTTCTTTACGTATATAAATAGTAAAAGGATTAAATCGGATAATATTGGACCGATAAAAAGTGAGGAAGGCAAAATCATAGAGAAAGATGAGGATAAAGCTAATCTATTAAATAATTTTTTTTCGACAACTTTCACAAAGGAAATAGAACTAACAGGAGAAATGAGAAGTGACAAGCTTAATCCTCCACTAAGTATGACAAATCTAACCCAAGTTGAGGTACAGAAATGCCTCAGTAACATTAAAATAAACAAATCACCAGGACCTGATGGCATACACCCACGGGTACTAAGGGAACTAAGTAATGTGATAGACAGACCGTTATATCTTATATTTAAGGACTCTGTTGAGACTGGGTCTGTACCACTTGATTGGCGACAGGCGAATGTAGTGCCAATATTCAAAAAGAGAGCGAAAAGTGACGCCGGAAACTATCGGCCGGTGAGTCTGACGTCCGTTGTGGGCAAAATTTTTGAAAGCTTCATTAAAGAGGCGATTACGGAGCATCTTGATGCTAATAATCTTTTAATCCCGAACCAACATGGATTCATGAGGAATCACTCCTGCCAAACAAACCTGATTGACTTCTACGAGGAGGTTAGCTCTCGAGTAGATCAGGGGGAACCAGTGGATGTCGTGTATCTCGACTTCTCAAAAGCGTTCGATAGCGTGCCACATAATAGGTTGGTATACAAAATGAGAATGATGGGGCTGGGGGAAAATGTCTGCAAGTGGGTAGCTAACTGGCTAAAGGATAGAAGGCAGAGGGTGGTTATAAATGGAATATTCTCAGATTGGGTAAGCGTCACTAGTGGGGTACCACAGGGGTCTGTACTAGGCCCAATGTTATTTAATATCTTTATTAACGACATAGACAACGGGATAAATAGTAAAATATCAATATTTGCAGATGACACAAAGTTATGTAAAACAATTAATACAAAAGAGGACAGTGCAGACCTACAGAGGGATTTGGATAAGATGGGTAGGTGGAGCATTAAATGGCAAATGAGGTTTAACGAGGAGAAATGTAAGGTCATACATATGGGAAGGAAAAATGGAAGTCACCAGTACTCACTGAATGGGAAATCATTGGGGAATTCAGAGATGGAGAAGGACTTGGGCATCTTGATTGATAGCAAACTAAATTGGAGTGCCCAAAGTCAGGCCGCTGCTGTAAGGGCAAACAGGGTAATGGGATGTATCAGAAGAGGTATAGCTGCAAAGGATGAGAACATTGTTCTTCCACTGTACAAAGCACTGGTCAGACCACACTTGGAATACTGTGCTCAGTTATGGGCCCCAATATATAGAAAGGATATAAATGAGCTTGAAAAGGTACAAAGGAGGGCAACAAAATTAATAAAGGGAATGGAGGGACTGCAATACCCAGAGAGGTTGGCAAAACTAGGACTATTCAGCCTGGAAAAGAGAAGGTTGAGGGGGGACATAATAAATGTGTACAAATATGTTAGGGGACAGTATAGAGATCTTGCCCGGGATTTGTTCAAAAGGAGGGATATTACGGTAACAAGAGGGCATTCACTAAGACTGGAAGAGAAAAGGTTCCAGCACCAGCATAGGAAGGGGTTCTTTACGATAAGAGCAGTGAGAATATGGAATTCACTGAGTGAGGAGACGGTAATGTCGGATTCACTAAACCAGTTCAAGCGGGGACTGGATGCATTTCTAGATACCAGGCAGATTTCAGCGTATACTTAAAAATAAAATAAAATAGTAGGTTGATACAGGGATTTATTCTGACTGTTGGTTTCAGAGTCGGGAGGGAATTTTTCCTCAGGTGAAGATTGGCTAAATCATTTGGGGTTTTTGCCCTCCTCTGGATCAACTTTAGCAATTACAGAACTAACAGGTCGAACTTGATGGACGCAAGTCTTTATTCGGCTTTACAAACTATGCTACTATGTTACTATGTGTAATATGGGATCCTGTTTTGTGCACCACATTTTAAAAAGGATATTCAGAAGTTAGAGTCAGTTCAAAGGCGGGCAACTAGACTATTACAAGGGATGGAGGCCTGTCATATGATGAGAGGTTGAAAAAGTTGAGCTTGTTTAGCTTAAAAAAATGATGCCTCAGAGGGAATCTCATTTACATGTATACATATATGTGTGGTCAGTGCAAAGGACTAGCACATGACTTATTCCTTCCAAAGACCATACTAAGGACCAGGGGGCACTCATTACGGGTGGAAGAAAGGTGATTCCGGCACCTAAACAGGAAAGAGTTCATGACAGTCAGAACAGTTGGACTGTGGAATGCTCTACCACAAGAGGTGGTAATGGCAGACATCATAACAGCATTCAAAAAGGACTGGATGATTTCCTCGATACACATAACATTGGTAATAATACATTTGTGAGGCCTAGTCCCAGTAAGTTAGTGTAGTGTTAGTGTAGGTAGTACAATTGAGGAAGAGAGGTTGAACTTGATGGACCTAGGTCTTTATTCAACCTACGTTACTATGTTACTATGTTCCTTCACTACAAAACAATTGCAAATGTAGGAAAAGTTGTGTGAATTACGACACCATCTTGTAGACATTTCTATCCTGTTGTTAGAAACAGAAGCTTAATCAACCACAACCACTAAATACTGAAAGGGATTGTGATAAGCACACCACCACACTCTTATGAACTCTGTCTAGAAAAAAAATTACCTTTGCTCCCCAAAGCAATCAATCACATTGCAGCTTTCAATTCTAACACCACTGAGGTAAAATGAAAGCTGTGCTCTGATAGGTTGCTATGGACACCACCACACTGCTATGAACTGTGACTAAAAAAAATGCACCTTTCATTGCTTATACTGCTTAGGTAAAATGAAAGATATGCTATGATTGGATGCTATGGACACCACCACACTCTTTGGAAGCTGGGTTAAGAAAATCTTCTCTGCCCACAGTAGCCAGTCACAGCACAACGTCGATTAATTTCTAACCAATTTAATGACACTAAAATCATCCACCAAAGGTCAAGCAAAGGGGTCAAAGTATGATGCAAGAAAAAGCTTATGGAGTCCGTGTTTGTGAAAAAACTATGTGATGGAATTTTTTTAGATATTTTTACTGAGTTCAGGGATCGAAAGCATATAAAAATCACCGCTTATTTTTCAAACAATTTTCCCCTCGCAGACCTGTGTAATTCTTGGTTTTCTTCATACAAATCACCTAAAATAGCTTCTGCCATGTTACAGATAGCATAAGACAGAGAAGTAGGATTACATAACCTCAGGTAGGGCCAGCTGGCCTCATCATAATGCCTAGCATTTACCCTACCCTATAGCACATCCAAACCTGAGGGACTATAGGTCAGAGGTCACAGAATGCACTAAAAAAGCATAAGCAGAAGAGGCAGCTGCCATTTTGCTTGGAATGTGGACCTCAGAGCTGGATTGAATTCATTTCAATAAATTGAGAGAGAGAGAGAGAAGTCACGGACACTGTGTTTCAGAAGGGAGTTTCTGTTGTGAGTGCTGCCATTTACACAATCAGTCTGTTTTTGCTGCACCCAATTTTGCAGAATTTTCTGCATGAGTCTACTAGAATTTATCAAACAATGCAATAAGGCGGGCAACATACACAAAAAAGCCTGAAGTGCTCTTATGAGCAGTGTAACAGTGTAAAATAAAAGCAAACACCATATCACTATTTATTCCAGTTCAGTCTGTGACAATTTAGGCACATCACTAAATAACTAGCTCAGGCACAGTGGTGCCGCATTTAAAAATGTATAGTAAAAGAATGAGCTTCAATGGATGGGGTAATGTAAAATGAAAACATCTATGCCACATCATCTGCCAGTAAGGATGTGGGAGGTTGTAACGGAAGTAGCAGCAGCTCTGTTAGCACCTGCCTTCCACCCAGGACAATATTTTCCAGTGTTCCCACTACTTGTATTATTTAATTAAAAAATTATATTTTTAATTTTAAAAAACATAAAAAGTCACAGTACAGTGTGTTATTAAGCAGGCTGTTATCACTGGTTAGCATCTATTTTCCCATAGCCATATATGCTATGGTCACTTTGACATTACTAAGACTCTCTTTGTGTTACAGAGCTTCAAATGAGTTGGATACAGTCCTAGGAGACCTCAGAGTGTTATACGCGTCTTTTCAGGGCACACTTTCTATGCTCATTCCTTGGATGTCTTCCGCCGGGAAGCCTCCCCCTCTCTATACTTCACAGTATAGAGTAACAGACACCAGTGGCGGGGCTTCTACAAGAACAACGGCGAAACCACTGTTGAAGCCGCTTCAAGAAAATTACCACCACCATTTTCCTGAAGTGCCTTTACTTTGGAAAACTTGACAGTTGTGCTTGCTCCTAAAAGACACTGTGTGGACATTGCAATAGAGTGATTTGGAAAAACTGCACTATAATCGTTTTCTTGTAAAATTTAAATGCGCTTTAAAATAAAAATGTACTAATAGATAACTTTATAACAATAGATTCCCATTATTACATAAAATATGGTTTGTCTACATTGTTACTACTTATTTTCAATTGTTTTCTACATTGTGTAAAACATTTCCCTTTATACCCAATCGAAGGAGCTTGTAAGTTTAGATATCTTAAACACTTTAGTTCCTTCTTTCTGAGCAGCTTTACTGCTACAAATCTTTACAGGTACTCTAGCCTTTTCACCTTGTTTGATCTTCATCGGTTGTGTTCTCTCCCTTATCGGCAGAATAACTCCCTCTTATATTGTACATCACCTTTTATGATCTGCTGATTCCTTTATGTATGGTTAATCTGTTGGTTTAGAATTGTAGGCTTGCGTATTTTCAAACTAAAAGATTTAAGAATTCTTCACATTTCCTAGAAAAACTGAATTTAAGGCTGAAATCAACTTAAGAAACCAAATTATTAGAAGCAATATTAATTTGATGTATGATGGCTATTCTCCAGTAAATGTGGACACCATTGGGCCCAAATCATTTTCTCAATTCAAATGTTAGAAATATATGCTTAATGTTGTGCACAGACAACTGTAAAATGCCGGTCTTCAGAGTTGATATTTAACAGTATAATTACATTGACTTAGGAAAATTAAATTTTTAAGCATTTAATAGACTTTTCAGCTTAAACAGAAATGCTTCCTTATTGCTGTACTAGCACAATTACGTTATGATAAATAAGACATTGATATGATGCCTAAAATGTTCAAGATTTGTAATTATTACTTAATTAACTCACATGCAAAGAAGGTCAATCAAAGATCATTGTGAAGTCTAGCTACCCAGGTCATTTTCTCTAATAGTACATTTCGCACTTGTACGTTGTATGAATATAAGTTTTAGAACTTTCTAATGTGCTTTGGGCTGGAATCATCAAGGTGTTTTCACCAGAATTCTTGCATAAAATACCTTGAAATGTGCCAGAATTTTTTTGCAATTTGAAGTTGCACAAAAATGTTGTCACTTTAGGCATTTTTATGCCACTCCCAACTAGAACTACACCAAGGTTGAAATAGCTTGGGTAGGATGGGACTTGACTAAACATGCCCGACTAATTCATGATAATTTACACCACTAAATTGCATCAGAAATGTCCTCTAGTCTCTGACTGGAGTAACATTTTGGCAGTAGCACATTGCAGTTGAAGGATACTCCAAATTCCTTTGGAGGCGCACACCTCTTAATGAATTTTGCTTATCATACTGGGGTGCACAGTTAAGCAAGACCGGCATACAAAATCCTAGTCTTGATGAATCGGTGTTTTGATTGCTCACCATTTATAAGAGTGCTATGCATGCTGGTAGTAAATTTGAACTCTTGCTTGCAGATTCTAGATGATAAAAACTGTACAACTGTATTTAACTCACAATAGAGATGAGTGATTTGATTTGCAGGCCACTGGTCCAGTGGTCAAGTCAGTGGTCTGTGATCATCAGACAGGAGCCCTGCAACCCACTTTCAACCTGCCACTATCCCCAGCATATTTTCTGATTTTTAGCCTACGTACCCATAGCATTACTCTACTCTGATCCTAATAATCAAAAGAGGCTCCTGGGCTCCCAGCAGTTAGGATCCAGTTCACGAGGCTCCCGTCCAGTGCTCACAGACCAGTGACTTGACTTCTAGATCAGGGGCCTGTTAATTGATTCACTCATGGCCGAAAGGGTTGGCACCCTTGAAATTGTTCCAGGAAATGAAGTATTTTTCCCAGAAAATTATAGCAATTACACATGTTTTGTTATACACATTTATTTCCTTTATGTGTATTGGAACAACTTAAAAAAACTGAGAAAAAAAGGCAAATTGGATATAATTTCACACAAAACCCCAAAAATTAGCTGGACAAAAATGTTGGTACCCTCAACTTAATATTTAGTTTCACATCCATTGGAATAAGTAATTGCAATCAATCGCTTACTATAACTATCAACAAAAAAATATATGTTTAGGAAAAGATGGCACTTCATACCCGTCAATAAAATTCCAAAGTGCTTGTTTATTAATCCATGATTAAATGATGGAATACAGCCACATGTTACAAACAACTGACATTTCTGGCGCTGCTGTGCCCTTAATCATAACTATTTTTATTGACTGGTATGCAGTGCCGTCTTTTTCAATTCATATATTTTTTCTGGATGGTCGGCTGGCAAGACATGAAGGACGGGCACCTACCAGGACATTTAAGCAGGAGCTTTTGAAATCATCTGCAGTGTGTGGAGCTTTTCTCCTTTTTTTTTTTCTTCTAACCATCAACAAGCTTCTTACACCTCTCAACTGGAATTTTGGACCATTTTTCTTTTGCAAACTGTAAAGACTCCAGGTCTCTCATATTTGAAGGGAGCCTTCTCCCAACAGCAATTTTAAAATCTCTCTACAGGTGATCAATGGGATTTAGGTCCGGACTCATTGCTGGCCACTTCAGAACTCTCCAGCACTTTTTACATCCATTTATGGGTGCTTCTTGAAGTATGTTTAGGATCATTGTCCTTCTGGAAGACCCATGACTTAGGACGCAAATCCATCTTTCTGACACTGGGCACTACATTACAACCCAAAATGGCGATCTAAATTCCTTTGGTGATTGTCAGATCTCATGATGCCTTGCACACAGTCAAGGCACCCAGTGCCAGAGGCAGCAAAACAACCCCAAAACATCTTTGAACCTCCACCATATTTGTACTGTGCTCTTTTCTTAGTAGGCCTCATTCAGTTTTCGGTAAACAGTAGAATGATGTGCTTTACTAAAAAGCTCTATCTTGGTCTCATCTGTCCACAAGATGCTTTCACAGAGGGATTTTGGCTAACTCACATACATTTTGGAAAACTGCAGTCTAGATTTTTTATGTTTCTGTGTCAGCAGTGAGGTCCTCCTGGGTCTCCTGCCATAGCATTTTATTTCATTCAAATGTGGACAGATAGGAAATAAACATGTGTATAACAAAAGATGTGTAGTTGCAGTAATTTTCTGGGAGAAATAATTCATTTTTTGGAAATATTTCAAAGGTGCCAACACTTTCAGCTATGACTCTATAATTTACTCACTCATAAAATACACCACGTTTTGAAGGAGAAGATGCAATGTGTAGCAAGAAATACATTTAAAGAGTAATTGCATCTTAATGGTCCTTAGTTGCAGGTGTTATGCCCTGCTAGAACTTCCTGGCTGCTTCTTAAAGGGGTTGTCCAGTCCAAAGCGACAAGTCTGCAATCACTCTGTGTGACTGCAGACTTATGAATCCCCCCAGTGCACGCATTGAGCGCTGCGGCGATTCACCGGTTTCAGACTTAGGAAAGGAGGGTATGTATGAGTTATTCATACTCCCAGTCAGTGGGCACGGCCTCGCTCTCCATACACAATACAAGGGTATGGAAGCGAGGCCGCACCCACTGGCCAGGAGTATGTATAACTCATACATACCCTTTGTTCCCGGGTCTGAAACCGTTGAATCTCTGCAGTGCACAGTTCATGCTCTGGGGGGATTCATAAGTCTGCAGTCACACAGACTGATTGCAGACTTGTCAGTTTGGACCGGACAACTCCTCTAATGGTCAAGCTGAGAGCTCATTATAACCCATTATGTGCTGACTGATCTGGATGATCTTGGGACCACACGGTGTGGATACAGACTCGGTCCAATGTTGAATGTAACTGTCAGTTCAGCAGGTGAGCCTACTATCATTTCTGTAAAACTGCAGCAACAGCTCTCGCCACTCACATGAAGCGCATTTTTCTTCCTCCACCTGCACCACCAGTGTGTTTCTCCATCTTTGCCTCAGTCTGCAGCTTCAGTTGCTTAAATACACTTTCCTATCTTTTCAACTGAGAACTGGCAGCGACATAACCCTCAGGCAATTACCCATAGCCTACAGTGTACCTTACAGTGTCAATCTCCTTTTTGTCACCGCACACTACTCTGCTAACATTATCAGCGCACAAAGCCTGGCATCTAGTCTTTGATGACTCTTGTAATACAGATGTCACAGCTTCATTGTGTAGTAGTATATATGATTCATTTGCTGGTGTATTAGTGTGATAACATACTATGCAGAATTTGCTGCATACATCCAACAGTAGTTTGCATTTGATTCCACTCACTGTGATGTCAAATGACCATATGATTTGGTATTAAAATCTTTCAGCCATTAGGCATCACAGTGGGTGCAATTAAAAGCGAACTACTAATGTAGTAAATTACTGTGCAAGCCTAAGGTACAGTGTCCATTTTAGGACATGAACAGATATCAAAGTTAAACATCAGAATGATGTCAGTTTGAGGCTGAATACCCTGTCTGAGAACTGATTTTGATAATTGACTTTGATATATGATTTTGATAAGTGATTTTCACATGTGACTTTGATAAGTGACTTTGACACCTGAATTTGTCAAGTGACTTTGACATCTGACTTTAATAAGTGACTTTGATAAGTGACTTTGACATCTGACTTTGCTATGTGACTTTGATAAGTGACTCTGATATACAGTACAGACCAAAAGTTTGGACACACCTTCTCATTTAAAGATTTTTCTGTATTTTCTTGACTATGGAAAAGCAGTCATCAAAGCAAAAGGTGGCTACTTTGAAGAACCTAGAATATAAGACATATTTTCAGTTGTTTCACACTTTTTTGTTAAGTATATAATTCCACATGTGTTAATTCATAGTTTTGATGCCTTCAGTGTGAATGTACAATTTTCATAGTCATGAAAATACAGAAAAATCTTTAAATGAGAAGGTGTGTCCAAACTTTTGGTCTGTACTGTATGACTTTGACAAGTGACTTTTACAACTGGTAATAATAATAATAAAAAAGTCACTGTTCGCTGATGGGACTTGAACCCAAAACTCTATGTCTAGAAGCCAGTGCACTTACCATTAAGGGTTTTGGGTTCAAGTCCCAATAACTGAAGAAAATGTTGTTGTTTTTTAATTCTTCTGGCTAGCACCACACAGACTACAATAATGTTTTATTCTAAAAAAAACAAAAAACTCCACTCTATGGGTATGAAACTTTACCATTCAGCCATAGCTTCTAGTGATACTGGCTGTTGGTTTTTCTTTGCTTATGAAATGAACCATGAAAATACTCAGGGTGTCTAAAAGTAATTGTGATTCTTATTCTGATGTGTGAGAAAAGTCAGATATCAAAGCCAAGCATCACTGAAGTTTTCGTGCTAGCCAGCATAATTAAAAGAAAAAAAAAGTTTAAATTGAACTCAGAACCTCCACTCCATGATGCAAGAGAGCTACCGTTCTGCCATAAGCTCAAATGTTGCTGGCTGAGAGTTTTTCCTGGTTTATGAGATTAACTATGCAAATACTCATGGTGTCTGGAAGTCTTTCTGATTTTGATTTTGATGTGTGAAGAAAGTGAGGTATCAAAGTCATTGAACAAACTCATACATCATTTGAATTTGGATTGCAGAATGTCTGCGTGAAAGTCCTGATTGCACTGGAAATAACATAACCAAGTAGAATGCTCACTTGACTTTGATAAATGACTTTTACAGCATAATTTAAAAAAGAAAAAAAATTCTTCTGCTCCTGGGATTTGAACCCGAAAGCTCCACTCTGTGAGCCTGAAACTTTGCCATTCAGCCATAGGATCAAGTGACAGTGATGGGTAGCTTTTCTTGTCTTATGGGATCAACAATTAAAATACTCAGGTTGACTAAAAGTCATTGTGATTCTAATTCTGATGTTTGAAGAACCTTAGGTATCCATGGTTATAACCTCTGATATAGTGACAGTTAGTTAGCTAGTTGCTATTGGTCGTAACCATGGATACCTAAGGTCCTGCAATGCCTGCACATGAGAAAAGAGACATAGCGAATCAGAAAAACTATACTACATTTCCACACTCCAAAGACATACTGAAAGGGAATTTAGATTGTGAGCCCCAATTGGAACAGTGTCGATATTGTCTGTGAAGCGCTGTGGAATTCATGGAGCTATATAAGTGAGTAAAATAAATAAACCAAATAAATAAATAATTGGAGGTATTTGCTAGTTACCTATATTGTTATTAATACACCTACTACATATTGGGATAGTATCTTGGAGAAGGGAATACCCCTTTAATTTATTAATCTTCTCCATTACCTGTGTACGCGATGACATCCGAGTGCAGTCCGATATTTCACACGCACTCATAGACTTGTATGGGTGCATGCTATCCAATTCTCGGATGTACTCATAGCATCCTGCGATTGTATTCTCATGCCGAATAGGCATAAGTAAAAAATCGCAGATCTGCACTGCCCCATAGTATAACATTCGATAGAGTCCTATCCAATAAAACATTGCATAGCACTCGGCCATGTTATACATTCGTGTGATTGAGGCCTTATCAGAACAATGTCCTGTAGGAACTTATCCCCAGAGTTACCAAGATTAGCCATTGCTCCTGTCACATTGATGTATGGCTGGTCCAATGCGCAGTACTGTCTCCTTACACTCCAGTAAGATAACTAATGGCTATGATGTGTGTCACTAAGCAGGTGTCATACACCCTGTATAATTTAATAGGAGCATTGGATTTGCTTCCATAAGCACGCTGTTCTCAAAATGTCCCCCCAGTGTTACATATGTATACATACATCTAGCTATACATATGGCCGCACGGCAATTTGACAGGAGCGTTGGCTGAGCTCAGTAACTTTGTGGACAAGTTACGGCAATGGATTGTTTTGATAAGCAGAACGTTCAGAGGATCCAGCCATCTGATGGTTTAAGTAATGGTTTTGTAATTATTTTATTTCTTTTTATCTGAGCTCCTCTCACCTGATTTGTGACCACAAACCACAAAGTTGTATGTGCAGGGAAACAAGGAGCCTGTAAAATTCAAATCTTGCAAAATTATTTAATGAAACCCAATTACAAAAATGATTTTTAGCCCAAATACATATAAGTGAAATTTAAAAAAATGTCCCTGAAGACGAACAACTCCTTTAATCCTTTGCTCTTACTTCACTCAGCAGTTTTGTGGGTTATCTGAGTTCTAATCAGTGATAGTCAACCTTTCCAGTATGTCTAGGTATACAGAGATCATTTTTAATCACTAATGTATGTAGGACTGCCCACTGAAATTTTAAGAGTAGAACGAGCAAAGGATAGAGATGGGCAAACCCAGACAGTAAAGTTCGGGGTCCGTACCAAACATCTAGTATTCTGGCATGGATCCCGAACACGGACTTCCTCAGGAAGTCATGCAGATGATGGGAAACCATGGATGTTCGGGCCCCCCATTCATATGAATTAGGTCCAGGTTCGGGTTCGAGTTCCGGTATCGTTCTGGTACCCGAACCAAACTTTTTATAGATGTTCAACTGAACACGCCGATCACAAACATCCACAGGTTCGCCCATCACTAGCAGAGGATTATCAGGTATAATTCAAGCACCTTACATTTATAGCACTTGGTCCTGGGCTTTATCACCCAGCAATTGTAAACTTATGGTGCGGGATTAAAACTCTTTTTACGGGGGAGAAAAAAGGAGCAATTTATTACTGCGTCTGTCTTCCTCTTTGCACCCACTCAGTTAGGCACTGCTGATGCTTTTGTAGGACCTGATCACCGGATCTCCGCCATAATAGCAAAGCAGTTGGGCTCTAGTAGACCCAAACCAGTTTTGCCAGTAACACCTGGCAGAGCAGTGGGCTGTTTACCCCTGTAACTGGGACTCCTATGGATTTTCCAGTAACAGTGGGAAAAAATTAACAATAAAAGAAAAAAATGTTCCCGAGAGATCTTTTTTGATCTCTTGGGGGCTAAACTATGTAAATATATCTAAATATTTTATTATATATAAAAATCTATATATTTTTAAATGTAATCCATAGTCCTCATGACAAAAATGCATTTTTTCATATATATAGTATATTTATTACATACATATAACAAAAAGCAAAACCTACACATATTAGGTGTCCACACAACTGTAAAACCTAGGAGAATTCATTATTCAGGTTATTTCATGGAAAATGTGAAAAGTAAAATTATAAACAAAAAATAGCTTTTTTCTATATTTGCTTCACAAAGAAAAATGATATATGTTCCTCAAAACATATATAAAAGCCATTCAAACCTAGTCATTGAGCGATTAAAGGAATAATGTAGAAATAATACTGAATCTTTTCACACAATACCATATAATAAACCGTTCAAGAGCAGCTCTTCCTGCTCCAGACTGCATTAATAATATGACCACTTCCTATATGAATCTCTCCTGTGTGGCAATATGCAATCACTTTCCTGTACAGTTTTTCTTACTTGTGTGAATGACTTCCTCGATATGTTGACTGTACAACAGCTCGTGTTCTTGTTTAAATGAAACAACTGAAATCTGCTCTGTTTTTTGATTTCATAATGTTTGCTTGCTTGGTAGCAGAAAACTAAATAAGAACAAACAAAACTGTATGTGGATGAAAAATAAAAGTAAGTTGATTTTAGCAGACTTTGTTGTCTAAAGTCCCAAAGGAGACAGAGCCCTTTCCAGGGCATTAATGGAGATGCAATTTGTTGACTTGTATGCTAAATGTAAGGCCACTTGACCAGTCAGATACAGTCACTTGGACTGTGATTTAAAAAAAAACAATGTTGACCCCAACACTGAATTCACACATTTGTATGTCATGGTCTTTGGACCGGCAGCAAGTTTCCAGACCCAAACGCAACAGCTTCATAGGTACACATTAGGCTGTCAACTTTTGGGTCAGGAGACTTACAGCCAGCCTATGCATTGTGGTCCATCTCTGGCCACGACACAGAGATATGTGAATATAACCTAAAATTGCAACTTGAGCACTACAAAACAAAAACATGAAAAATGCTACAAAAACTTTTTTTTATTCTTCCAGATGAAGGGGGCTTCGTCAGAGAAAAATAACTTTACTCCAATCCTCTGCAAATCAATTCCTGGTAAGTTATTTTCTCCAATGAAACCCTCTTCAGACTGTTTTGGAAATCTGGAAGAATTATTGTCCGGAGAAGAAAGTCTTGGAAAATAAGGTACAACACTATAAATATTGAGCATTTGCATAAACTTGATATCGTTGTCAATAAAAGTGTGAAAACTTTTGAAATGCTTATGCTTGTATTTCACCAACCATAGAAATATCTGACTACAAGATCTAAAGCAATGAAGCAGCAAAGTTTGTGAAAAACAAAATTTAAGTCAGTCTCAAAACTTTAGGCCATGACTGAACAACCCTTGGGTTCACTCCTGGCTTCAATGTCCACCAACCTATCCGTGCACCTTCCCAGAACTCTCTAAGCCGTTGGAACAAGAGAATGATTGTGACTGGGTCATATTTTTTACCTTTATTATAGAATCAGCTGTACATATATTCCGTATGTAAACAATACTTTTTACCTGTTTGCTCAAAAAAGACACCCCAAAATATTTGACATGTCAAATCAAATAATTAAAGCTAATCTGTTGATTTTTGAACCTAAGTATAACAAAAAACAAGGACAGGCTGCCTCATTGAAGACATCTATATCTTACTTTGAAATGCTATGGAAAAAAAACCCCATAGTTTAAAGGGGTTGTCTGTTCTAAATCGATAAGTCTGCAGTCACTCTGCGGGCCCTGGCCTGGAGCATGTATAACGCATACATATCCTCTGGTCCCGGCTCAGAGACCGGTGAATCCTCACAGCGCACAGTGCATGTGCTGGGGGGATTCATAAGTCAGCAGTCACACAGAGTGACTGCAGACTTATCAATTTGGACCGGACAACCCTTTAAAAGATGAGCCTATAATAGGCAGAATAGTTATATGGGCAGCATCTGCCTTCTCCCTTAATTGACAGGTCTCTTCTTAAGCATAAATATGTCTTAACCTGTCAATCAATCCAATCAAGCTACTTTTATTTTGTGTGTGATATCATTGTATCTTTTAACTGGATTACTTTAGTTAAGAAAAACATATTGTCCAATGTTTTTTGTGTCTTTGGATTAGTTAATTTTATTTTGAGCTTCGTTTCTATACCTGCATTTATTTTCTACAACCTCACCTAAATTGCCTGCTGAAATCCAGAATATGAAAATACTGTTTAAAATGCAAGGGACTGTTGAGAGACATAAGCTGGCAGGTAAATTGTGTGCAAATGTTCCAACATTCCTATTAAATATAATCTTGTATTGTCAGTCGGTTTGTTGCCAAAATGAAGCTGTTCCAATAGAAAGGAGTATCTGCTGTGGGTGTCACAGTGTATAAGAGAAAGATAAAATGTTCTTAGGAGAGAGAATGCAATGGTGCCAGCAGTTCTTTCTGTCCAACTCCTTAACAGTTGCCCAGGTACCATCCTTTTCCCTTCCAGATGGTCCCATTTGATTTGATTGTATTCCACATAATACATTTATAAATTCAGTCACCAGTCCAAGAAAAGAAATTTGCCAAGTAATATTAAAGACATAATACAGAACAATTATCCTCTACAAGTAACGTTCCACAATTTCTTCCTTTGCTGCAAATTTACATAACACCTGAGAAAGATTCGTTATTTATTCCCTCTTCAGGTTTCGTTTTTCCATCTTCTTATATTTTGAATGCATATTTACTAATTAGAATTGTAGATTTTTTATTTGCCGATACCAATAAAATACCTTTAGCATAACACTGCATATAACAAAAGAAATAAATGCATATCCACAAATAATGCAGTTTTTGGTAAATCCAGAATTCTGATATTGACAGTTCAGTGCACATGTTAATTCTATATTGCTATATAAGGTTCTAGCATTGTTACACACCTGCAGCACAATCCATCTGAGTCTGCAACATTACATAGGAGCATATGCTACCATGAATTCTGGTCACACTTGCTGTAGTTGCAATTTACCCTTTTACTGAACTTCCAAGTCATAGGTTAGTTTTCCTATTCTACATTAGGCATTGTTCACGCTTGCCACTTTGAGTTCACTTTCTCTGTTTCATTCAAGGAACAGAGATACAGAATTCATGTTGAACAGGGATAAATTAATTTTTTTTAGATTTTGAGAAGAAATATTTCAATATTTGGAGTGAAGTTCTAAAATATTAAAGCTAAACAGACCATAAAAATTTCATGTAGTCATGTAGTGTTAAACAGCAATTATAGTTTTCACATAAACTACTGTGATGTATTTCCTGTGGAAGAATATGTAGGAAGATTTGCTGAGAATAGCTTCATTAAAGGGATTGTTCACTACTTGGATAACCCCTTCTCAACCACCATAATTCCCCCATGCAAAATAATAACAGCAATACTCACCTCTGGTGTGAGCGCTGTTCCAGCAATGTTGATGCCTGCTCTCCAGGGGCTTGTGTGACAGTATTATGTCATGTGAGCCTGCAGCCAATCAACAGCCGCTTCCCTCTCACCTCTTTTGGATATAACTGATGTCTGGCAGAGGTCAGAGAGCAGTAGCACACTCTTACTTCTTCTGGGTGTCAATTACGTCCAAAGGAAGTGAGAAGGAAGCGGCCACTATTTGGATGCAGGGCTCACATGACACATGAACCCCGTGAGAGCAGGCACTGACATCCCTGTAATGGAGGTGAGTATAGCTGCAGTTATTTTACATGGGGCAACTATAGCGATCCTTATAGTCAACAGCATGAATGATGATGGATGGTAGTATTCTTGTTTGTGAGGCACCAGTTAATAGCATGCCTTTACCATTGTTAAAGTCAAACTGGGAGGTTTAGTTTTCCACTGTATAAAATTGCATGGCAGGGGCTAACCCGACAGTTGATCTCTGTACTACTAGTTTCTGTCACCGTTTTTATTTTATGAGCTATGTTCTGGTTCTGTATTTATATATAAACTTTGTTCTGTGGCTGTATAGATGTTATGAACTTGGTTCTGGTGCTATATTTATATAATTTGCTTGGATCTAGTGCTGTATTTCTTTTATGAGATTTACTCTGTCCTGTATTTATGTAATATGCTAAGTTCTGGTGCAATATTTTTCTATGAGCTTGGTTGTGATGCTACATTTATGTCATGAACCTTATTTTGATATTGTACATGTTGAATAAGCTCTGTTCTGGCACTGTCTTTTACTATGAGCTTAGTTCTGCTGTTGTCATTATGTTATTAGCTTGTTTATGGTGCAGTATTGCAGTATGCAGTATATAGGAGCTTGGTTATGCTACTCTTTGTTATAAACTCGCTTCTGCTAAAGTATACATTGAATAGGCTTAATTCTGGTCTTTTATTTTTGTTATGAGTTTGGTTCTTGTGCTGTATGCATGTAACTAGTTTGGTTATGGTGCTGTATTTATGTAGTTAGCTTGCTTCTGGTGCTATGTTTATGTTATGACCTTAGCAGTGGTACAATGTTTTTAAAATGAGTTCAGTTTTAGTATTGTGTTTATTTGTAAGCTATTTTGTAGAGGTGTGTTTAAATTATGAGTTTGGTTTGGTTGCTGTATTTATTTGTGAGCTTGGCTCTGTTCCTGGCTTTATATATGAGCTTGGGTTCGGTGCTCTATTTCTGTATGAGCTTGGTTCTGGGTTGTATTTATGTATGAGCTTAGATGTGGTGTATTAACCTTGATGTTAATACTATATTTAAACTTTACTATTTAGAATTTGTGAAATGGCATAAAGCTGAGAGATTTGGTACCTTTGTGTAATGCACAGCTAAATACAGTGCATTGTGAAAGTATTTGGCCCCCTTGAACTTTTCTACCTTTTGCCACATTTCTGGCTTCAAACATAAAGATATAAAATTCAAATTTTTTTGGGAAGAATCAACAACAAGTGGGACACAATCGTGAAGTGGAATGAAATTTATTGGATATTTTAAACTTTTTTAACAAATTAAAAACTGAAAAGTGGGGCGTGCAATATTATTCGGCCGCCTTGAGTTAATACTTTGTAGCGCCACCTTTTGCTGCGATTACAGCTGCAAGTCGCTTGAGGTATGTCTCTATCAGTTTTTCACATCGAGAGGCTGAAATTCTTGCCCATTCTTCCTTGCAAAACAGCTCGAGCTCATTGAGGCTGGATGGAGGGCAGTTTTCAGCTCTTTCCACAGATTCTCGATTGGATTCAGGTCTGGACTTTGACTTGGCCATTCTAACACCTGGATACGTTTATTTTTGAACCATTCCATTGTAGATTTTGCTTTATGTTTGGGATCATTGTCTTGTTGGAAGATAAATCTCCGTCCCAGTCTCACGTCTTTTGCAGACTCCAACAGGTTTTCTTCCAGAATGGTCCTGTATTTGGCTCCGTCCATCTTCCCATCAATTTTAACCATCTTCCCTGTCCCTACTGAAGAAAAGCAGGCCCAAACCATGATGCTGCCATCACCATGTTTGACAGTGGGGATGGTGTTTTGAGGGTTATGAGCTGTTTTGCTTTTATGCCAAACATATAGTTTTGCATTGTGGCCAAAAAGTTTGATTTTGGTTTCATCTGACCAGAGCACCTTATTTCACATGTTTGGTGTGTCTCCCAGGGGCTTGTGGCAAACTTCAAACGAGACTTTTTATGGATATCTTTGAGAAATGGCTTTCTTCTTCCCACTATTCCATAAAGGCCAGATTTGTGCAGTGTACGACTGATTGTTGTCCTATGGATAGACTCTCCCACCTCAGCTGTAGATCTCTGCAGTTCATCCAGAGAAATCATGGACCTTTTGGCTGCATCTCTGATCAGTCTTCTCCTTGTTCGAGATGAAAGTTTAGAGGGACGGCTGGGTCTTGGTAGATTTACAGTGGTCTGATACTCCTTCCATTTCAATATGATCGCTTGCACAGTGCTCCTTGAGATGTTTAAAACTTGGGAAATCTTTTTGTATCCAAATCCCGCTTTAAACTTCGCCACAACAGTATCTCGGACCTGCCTGGTGTGTTCCTTGGTCTTTATGATGCTCTCTGCACTTGAAACAGAACCCTGAGACTATCACAGAGCAGGTGCATTTATACGGATACTTGATTACACACAGGTGGATTCTATTTATCATTACCAGTCATTTAGGACAACATTGGATCATTCAGAGATCTTCACTGAACTTCTGGAGTGAGTTTGCTGCACTGAAAGTAAAGGGGCCGAATAATATTGCACGCCCCACTTTTCAGTTTTTAATTTGTTAAAAAAGTTTAAATTATCCAATAAATTTTGTTCCACTTCACGATTGTGTCCCACTTGTTGTTGATTCTTCCCAAAAAAATAAAATTTTATATCTTTATGTTCGAAGCCAGAAATGTGGCAAAAGGTAGAAAAGTTCAAGGGGGCCAAATACTTTCACAATGCACTGTAAAATGCACAAGTCAATAGTACTCAATGTGGTCCTAGTCATCCAGGAGGAAAGAATGAGTGGCTTGAAGTGTATGTTGGGTTATTCATTAATTACCAAAATGCCCTAAAAAAGTGTAAAGGGGACCCAAAAGGGTAACACTTCAGGATGATTATAAGTAAACCCAGCCCGAGAGAATGTGGCTCTGAGGACTAAGGAAGTGAGAACAACAAGAAAATAAAATATATATCTTTTCATTGAATAATAAATAGCAATAAAATAGGGTTAAAATTCAGAAACGGTGCCTATAAGACTGGAGACGCAGTAAGGTGCCTGATATACATGTAAACAATTGTGACCATAAACTACCACAGAGGTATCGCTTCAATATGGCATCAGAATATCTCAATCATGATGACCACTGTAATAATGCATGACCTATTCTAAAAGTAGTATCACACTAAGAATAGCAGCTAACATAATAATAAGATTATAAATAGAGTATTACCTGGTGGTATAGGGAATAGTAACAACAGGATGAATGACACTGCGTACCTCCACGTCGATCATCGTTTCACCATGCTTCCTTGGGGACATGACAGGGTGGGGGGTGTCACTAGGTTATATGTGGCAAGGAGCTAATGGCAGAACAGCTAAAAGTGATATCATCCACTTTAGGTGATTGTGGCGCATGCGATCTTGGCATGAACATAAGAGAAAAGTGACTTCCGCTCTGCGAGTGGGGGAGCATGCGCCATCAGGTCCTGCTGGTAACGTCAGCTCACAATGCCGCTGAAGCGGAAGTCATGATGGCCAGCCAGTAGCACATGCACCCTCCTAGTGTGTGAAGCCGAACAGAGAAATGGCAATGTTTATTAATGGGGCAGCATGGTGGCTCAGTGGTTAGCACTGTAGCCTTGCAGCGCTGGGGTCCTGGGTTCAAATCCCACCAAGGACAACATCTGCAAGGAGTTTGTATGTTCTCCTGTGTTTGTGTGGGTTTCCTCCGGGTTCTCCGGTTTCCTCCCACACTCCAAAGACATACTGATAGGGAATCTACATTGTGAGCCCCAATGGGGACAGTGCCCATAATGTCTGTAAAGCACTGTGGATTTAATGGCGCTATATAAGTGAGTAAAATAAATAAACTCCTTAATGCTCAGGACTTATGCAGTGAAGACTAAGTAGGGGATAACATACTTGAACATAGACTAATGAATACTATTGCTAAGGATATCTGAAAACGAATAATAATAGCCATAAATGAACAAATAAAGTGGTAATGAGTATCATAGACGTGAGAAATTACATAAAATAAATAGTCCCTTTGTGGGTATTAAAATTTGATGGGCATAATAGATGAAAATATGTAAAAGTAAATGTAAAAAATAACAACTAAAAACTAAATTGCAAAAGAAGGAAATATGCCAAAACTGTGTGTGAACCTCATCAAACTTAGTGTGTTGTATGAAAGGTAATGAATAAAGTGTATAAATATACTGTGAGCGCAAAGGAAAGTGTACTAGATGTGGATATCACAGTGATGTGTAAACCATATGTGAAAGTTGCAAATTAAATCTATAATAATCCTGCCTGCCTTTGATCTTTGAATGAACTACTTCCTCTGCAGTCTCAGCAGTGACCTGTCATTCACAGACCAAAGGCAGGCACAGGGGCTGGGGAATCACAGGGAGGAGAAGACCAAGTGTACAGTCTGGCCCCTGTGCACCAAAATCTAATTAGCAGAAAACTTCAAATGATCCTTAAAGAAGAACAACAAAGCGGATTTCTTCACCAAAGGTATCAATCTAATCTGTATTAGGCTATGTGCACACAAAGCGTTTTTAATGCGTTTCCGTGGCGTTTTTTCTGCCGTGGAAATGCTGCAAAAACAATTCTTAATAGATCTGCCAGCTATAGCAATGGTAATCCTGATGTGCTGTGCACATGATGCGGAAATTTTTGCTCAGGATTGCCATTGCGGAAAAAAAATGCAGCATGACCATTGTTTGCGCAATTCCGGCCCGAAATCACGCCCATTGCCTTGAATTGAACCACTGCAAATCCGCAGGTATAGTATTTATTCCTGCGGATTTGCTGCGTTTAAATTAAAGCCAATAGCCGCAAATTTGTGGCAGAAACGTGGTGCGGATGGTACCCGGGTCGGGAGAGGAGAACTACTACTCCTCTCATCTGACCGCTGCTCCCGCTGATAACAGCGAGATCGGGTTGGCTGGGGGGAGCAGTAGTCTGCTCTGCCAAGCCGGCGTGCCCGCCGTGTAAAAAGAAAGAAAAAGTAAAAAATAAAAAAAAACACTACACTCACCTATCCGGCGCCCCCCGGTGTCCTCCTGGTCCTGGTCCCTGGCTATTCTCTCCTCCCGGCAGACAGCAGTACACTGCGGGGAGCACGTGTAGTGTACTGCTCTGCCAGGATCTGCGGTCACGTGAGCGGTCAGCTGATCGCTCACATGACCTCACAGTGGGAAAATTCAGAATAATGTTCCCATGGTGGTGAGCTCACCGGGGCTGATCAGCTGATCTTCAGCTGATGAACCCCAGTGACCTCCTGCAGCATGTATACTGATAGGAGTGATTTTACACTCCTGTTAGTATATAGTGCTGTCTTCTACAGTTGTGACATCAGTGATTGCTGATGTCACTGCTGTTGAAGTGACCCGGAACGCCAAGGGACAATCTTTGGCGTAATCGTGGACTGCATCGTTGATGGTGGACAGGTGAGGGAAATGGTTGTTTGTTTTTTTACTTTTTTTTAGAAGATCGATGGCTTCGCGAACAGCGTACAATAAAAAAAAAAATTAAAACCATGTGTTTATATTTCATTAAAATACTTTATTCTAGCCGTGTCTTTTATTGAAAAAAGCAGGGACCACTTTACTACGTGGTTAGTAATGGGGGCGTCTTATAGACTTGGGCTTCACGTCAGCCGCCAATGCAAGGCTGATGTGAACCCCAACCCCATTTCCCCACTCGCCACCGATACAGGGCAGTGGGAAGAGCAGAGGCTAAGCATCAGATTTGGCACATCTTATGGATGTGTCGATTCTGGGATTGCTGAGGGGTGATATTGTTAGCTGTGGAGGGGGATAGTATTCATGGCCCCTTCCCTGGCTATTAATATCAACCCGCAGCTGTCTGTTTAGCCTTTTCTGGTTAGATTTTATAGGGGGACCCCAGGTAAAAAATTTTCTGGGGTCCCCTTGTAATCTAGCAAGTAAAGGCTAAACAAACAACTGTAGGCTGATATTATTAATAGCCAGGGAACATTGTTTGCTAATGGCCCTTCCCCAGCTACTAATATCAGCCCCCAGCAGTCGGCTTTCCCTCTGCTGGTTATAAAAAGGACGCGGGAGCCCATGCCATTTTTTTTTTAAATTTTAGGCTCTGTGCCCACAATCCGGACGTAGCAGAGCTTTGGACGCATATTTTCTGCTGCGTCCAAAACGTTGCATTCTATTGAATGCAGATAAATCCACATGTGTTCACTGAACCATGCGTATTTACCGCATTCAATACATTCTAGCGGTCAAATTTATGTTGCGGACACTAGCGACTCCACAAGAGAATTTGACATGCTGAAAGACACGCCGCATGACAGTGTCCACGGGTGATCCGCAGCCTCAGATGCATGCATAGTGGACATGGGATTTCTAGAGATCCCATCCACGATGCTGTAACATCTGGATGCTGCAGGTTTGATGCAGCGTCAAACCTGCAGCGGCTCTTGATCGTGACGACGCACCCAAACTGACCCGCAGCATGTCAATTTCAGTAGCAGAGACTAGGACCGCAGCATGTCAAATTCTCTTGCGGAGTCGCCAGTCTCCGCAACATAAATTTGACCACTAGAATGTACTGAATGCGGTAAATCTGCATGGTTCAGTGAACACATGTAGATTTACCTGCGTAAAATTCATAAGTCTCCCATCCAGTGGTCAGAGACTACTAACCTGGCAAATGGACCGGAGTCACACAAATCAATCTGCCCCACTCTAATGACCATTATTGATAGTTGAAAAGAAATATCCATACACTGAAATGACCAGTTTCACATTATAAAAACCTGCCCCATTAGTAGAATGTTTATTATACATGCTTTATTTCTTTTTTGTTACTATTTTCCTGCTTACATTGGAGAAAAACAAATTTGAGTAAATGTGCATTTGCTACAATTGGATTTATTCCTCATTAAAAAAATTTTTTGCATTGCATTGTTGTAAAGATGTTTGCACGTAAACCACTTTTCCAACAATTTTGCTATTTTATTAACAAAAAATCATTTGCCAGATCAGTGGAGAGTTTTCATGTCTGAGGATAGTTTATGGGATAGAGAATAGAGATATTTTCACTAAGTTCTTTCCTTTCTCTGAAAGAAACTGTGCAGTTTTACAAAACTTACAAACTTGACCCAAGGTAATATAGGGGGCAGCAAAAATAATTGGCTTAAGATTTCTCTAGGGTTTACATTTCAGCAGAATGCCCCAGGTGCCAAAGATATAAATATTAAGAACCTGGATGATACAGTGCAGCATGCTGAATATTGTGGAAAGTTCAGCCCTCCGAAGGGGTGACATTATACCATATGGAAATGACAAAAAGATTGGCAGAAATAATTTCTAACTGCATTTAATGGGGATAAATTAGCTCGTAAATAAGAGTAAGATATCTATTTGTTTATTTCAAATGATTAAAATTAAAGAAGTTCTAAAATATTTTCTTCTTATCAAAAAACATGTTTAAACAATGGCATATATGATACATGCCAGCCCAAAATAGGGATTAGTGATCCTCATTTGTAAATAAAACAATTAGTATAATTTTTCTAACTATTCCTTGTGGCAATATCTGCTGATGTTTGGGGTGTACATACTACACTGCACAGCTTCTGTTTCGAAATATCAGCTTGTGGACCTCGACAGTAACGTAAATGACCAGATTTATTATTATTTCGTATTTAATATCAGTTTTAGGGAATTCATCCTTTCATGGTGAAAAGTACCGTATTTTTCGGACTATAAGACACACTTTTTTCCTCCAAAATTTTGGAGGAAAGTGGAGGGTGCGTCTTATAGTCCGAATACTATCTCCCTGTATATACTGTGGCTCTGCGTGATAGGAGGTCTGGGGAAGAAGCAGCGGGGGATCAGTGGGGCACAGGAGGCAGCAGCCGACTGCTGCAGCTTGCGCTGTGACTGCTACTAAAGAAAATGAATATTCCCTGCAGGGAATATTCATTTTCCTTAATAGGCAGCACACTGTACCGCAGTGCGGCTCCTGCTGCGCTCTGCGGTCTGTTAGCCTGCTATTAAAGCTCATGAATATTCCCTACAACCCACTCCCATGGGTTGTAGTGAATATCCATGGTCTTTAAAAAGCAGGCACACTGACCGCAGAGCGGCAGCAGGAGCCGTGCTGTGGTACAGTGTGTGCACTCTCACACTGTGTGAGGGCGCATGGCAGGGCCACCATGTGCACCCTGCCATGCGCAGCTCACACAGTGAGAGTGTCAGCAGCAGAGCGGGACAGCGCTGGAGGAGAGAGGAGGTGAGTATGAGTGTTTATTTTTTTTTGTGGGCAGCAGGATGGGGACCCATACCAGCATGGGGGCTCAAGGGGTGCCATGCATGCCAGGATGGGGGCTCAAGGGGTGCCAAGCATACCAGGATGGGGGCTCAAGGGGTGCCATATATACCAGGATGGGGGATCAAGGGGTGCCATGCATACCAGGATGGGAGCTCAAGGGGTGCCATGCATACCAGGATGGGTGATCAAGGGGTGCCATACAAACCCGGATGGGGATCAGGGGGGTGCCATGCATACCATGATGGGTTATAAAGGGGTGCCATGCATACCAGGATGGGGGAATCAAGCGGTGCCATGCATAACAGGATGGGGATGAGGGGGGCCATACATACCTGGATGGGGGCTCAAGGGGTGCCATGCATACCTGGATAGGGGCTCAAGGGGTGCCATACATACCAAAATGGGGGATCGAGGGGTGCCATGCATACCAGGATGGCGGATCAAGGGGTGCCATGCATACCAGGATGGGTGATCAAGGGGTGCCATGAAAACTAGGATGGGGATCAGGTGGTGCCATGCATACCAGGATGAGGGCCACGTAGAGATGGTATGGGGGCCACGTATACCAGGAAGGAGGGGCCATACATACCAGGATGGAGGATATTAACAGAATTGGGGGACATTACCCCAATACCAGCGTCAGCAGCAGACTCCCTCCCCAATAACGGGGCATCATGACCACATTTTTTGCTTTAAATATTTTTTTTTCCTATTTTCCTCCTCTAAAACCTAGGTGCGTCTTATGGTCCGGTGCATCTTATAGTCTGAAAAATACAGTAATTGTCACCCTGAAAAATGGCCCTGAACTATTATCACTATTATTATTATTATTTATTTTTAGAGCACCATTGATTCCATGGTGATGTACAATAGAAGGGGGTTATATACAAAATATAAATTACAGGGAACAAACTAACAATGACAGACAGGATTTACAGTCTACAGGACAATGGGGAAGAAGACAGTAGGTTGGGGGGGGTTGGGGCAGCTCGGTTGTGGTGAAGTGGCAGCGGGATCACTGCAGACTGTAAGCTTGCTTGAAGAGATGTGTTATCAAGTACCGTCTGAAAGTTCCGAAACTGGCAGACAATCTGACATGTTGTGGCACAGAATTCCACAGGATAGTGTATGTTCAGGAGAAATCAAGGAGGCGATTGGGTGAAGAACGTAAAAATGTGGAGGAGAGAAGAAGGTAATGGGAGATTAATTCGGAGATATATGAAGGAGACAGATTATGGATGGCTTTGTAGGTGTATATTGTGTGGGTAGCTGAAAAGACACAGATTCCAAGGATGTACTTACTTTCATTTTTCTGTAGTAAATGTTCAAACATTTTATGCCCTGTATGCTAATGACGGATTTAGATTTCCCTACACTTTTTCTCAGAGCGGGGCACAGACTGCATGTGATTTAGTGCTGGAGAGTGAAAGTGAGTTTATTTTATTTATTTTACTCGCTTATATACAGTAGCACCATAATTCCATAGCACTTTACAGACATCATCATCACTGTCCCCATTGAAGCTCACAATCTAAGTTCCCTATTTGTATATCTTTGGAGTGTGGGAGGAGATCAGAAGAAACCAACGCAGAGCAGATCTGTGTCTGTTAAAACACAGAAGCTCCTGCTCCCTTCCGAAACCGGGTTGTCACAGTGTAAAACCACAACCACATTTAAAAGGGAAAGAGCTTCTTTATTTTACTTACAGGAAGAGTAATTTCAAACAAGTAAATTGTTTAGTAAAAACATGCAATTCAAGTTTTCCTTTTGGTTTCTCCTGGGACATAAAAGTTGCCATCAATTTACTAATCAATTCCATTCAAAGCACAGACAGGAAATTTCTGTACTCTGTGCTTTGAATGGACTGTTGCAAGAAAGAGCTAAAGGTCACATAACAACATGTCAGAGCTCAAGAACAAAGCAGAATTTTAACAGCAAGTTAATTATGAACATTCTTTATTTCTGACAAGCTTTGCAAAGCTTTAACCCCTTAGTGACAGAGCTAATTTTGACTTTAATGACCAGGCCAAATTTTTTATATCTGACCAGTGTCACCTTATGTGGTAATAACTCTAGAATGTTGCAACGTATCCCAGTGATTCTGTGATTGTTTAGTCATAACACATTGTACTTCACGTTAGTGATAAAATTTGGTCGATAGGATTTGCATACAGTGGGTACGGAAAGTATTCAGACCCCTTTAAATTTTTCACTCTTTGGTTCATTGCAGCCATTTGGTAAATTCTAAAAAGTTCTTTTTTTTCTCATTAAAGTACACTCTGCACCCCATCTTGACTGAAAAAAGCAGAAATGTAGAAATTTTTGCAAATTTATTAAAAAAGAAAAACTGAAATATCACATGGTCATAAGTATTCAGACCCTTTGCTCAGTATTGAGTAGAAGCATCCTTTTGAGCTAGTACAGCCATGAGTCTTCTTGGGTATGATGCAACAAGTTTTTCACACCTGCATTTGGGGAACCTCTGCCAATCTTCCTTGCAGATCCTCTCCAGTTCTGTCAGGTTGGATGGTGAACATTAGTGGACAGCCATTTTCAGGTCTCTCCAGAGATGCTCAATTGGGTTTAGGTCAGGGCTCTGGCTGGGCCAGTTAAGAATGGTCACAGAGTTGTTCTGAAGCCACTCCTTTGTTATTTTAGCTGTGTGCTTAGGGTAATTGTGTTGTTGGAAGGTGAACCTTCGGCCAAGTCTGAGGTCCAGAGCACTCTGGAAGAGGTTTTCATCCAGGATATCTCTGTACTTGGCCGCATTCATGTTTCCTTCAATTGCAACCAGTCGTTCTGTCCCTGCAGCTGAAAAACACCCCCATAGCATGATGGAGCCACCACCATGTTTCACTGTTGAGATTGTATTGGGCAGGTGATGAGCGGTGCCTGGGTTTCTCCACACATGCCACTTAGAATTATCACCAAAAAGTTCTATCTTTGTCTCATCAGACCAGAGAATCTTATTTCTCATAGTCTGGGAGTCTTTCATGTGTTTTTGAGCAAACTCTATGCGGGCTTTCATATGTCTTGCACTGAGGAGAGGCTTGCATCGGGCCACTCTGCCATAAAGGCCCAACTGGTGGAGGGCTGCACTGATAGTTGACTTTGTGGAACTTTCTCCCATCTCCCTACTGCATCTCTGGAGCTCAGCCACAGTGATCTTGGGGTTCTTCTTTACCTCTCTCACCAAGGCTCTTCTCCCACGATTGCTCAGTTTGGCTGGATGGACAGGTCTAGGAAGACTTCTGGTGGTCCCAAACTTCTTCCATTTAAGGATTATGGAGGCCACTGTGCTCTTAGGAACCTTGAGTAATGCAGACATTCTTTTGTAACCTTGGCCAGATCTGTGCCTTGCCACAATTCTGTCTCTAAGCTCCTTGGGCAGTTCCTTTGAGCTCATGATTCTCATTTGGTCTGACATGCACTGTGAGCTGTGAGGTCTTATATAGACAGGTGTGTGCCTTTCCAAATCAAGTCCTATCAGTTTAATTAAACACAGCTGGACTCCAATGAAGGAGTAGAACCATCTCGAGGAGGATCGCAAGGAAATGGACAGCATGTGACTTAAGCATGAGTGTCTGAGCAAAGGGTCTGAATACTTATGACCATGTGATATTTCAGTTTTTCTTTTTTAATAAATTTGCAAAAATTTCTACATTTCTGTTTCTTTTCAGTCAAGATGGGGTGCAGAGTGTACTTTAATGAGAAAAAAATGAACTTTTTAGAATTTACCAAATGGCTGCAATGAACCAAAGAGTGAAAAATTTAAAGGGGTCTGAATACTTTCTGTACCCACTGTATATTTAAGAAAATATCGAAAATTTGACAAAAATTGTTACATTTTTGTCAATTTTCAAACTTTTATTTTTATGCCCTTAAATTAGATAGTTATACCACACAAAATAATTAATAAACAACATTTCCAATATGTCTACCTTACATCTGCATCATTTTTGAAACATCATTTTTTTTGTTAGGAAGTTAGAAGGGTTCAAAGTTAATCATCAATTTCTGGTTTTTCCAATAATATTTACAAAACCATTTTTTAAGGGACTGCATCCCATTTAAAGGGAACCTGTCATGTCTTATCTACACTGCCCCCATAGCGTTGTTAGTGATGCAATGTGCATCACTAACAAGCTTTTTTCATTAAAATTGGTGGTAATATAATGAGCCTATAACATTTTATACACTTATATCCTACCTGCTACTTTTTAGTCATAAGGGTGTGATCCTGGTATTCAGTCTACACTTCCCCCAACGCAATGGGGGCAGTGTAGATAGTAGGTAGGGCATGACAGGTTTCCTTTAAAGTGACTTTTGGGGCCTATATGACAGAAAATACCCAAAAGTGACACCATAAAAACAGCACCCCTCAAAGTCCTCAAAATCACATTCAAGAAGTTTATTAACCCTTCAGGTGCTTCACAGGAATTATTGGATTGTGGAAGGAAAAAATTAACATTTTACTTTTTTCACAAAAATTTTACTTTAGCCCCAATTTTTTTACTTTAACAAGGGTAACAGGAGAAACGAAAATCCAAAATTTGTTGTGCAATTTCTTCTGAGTATGCCAATACACTATATGTGGGGGAAAACCACTGTTTGGGCACAGGGCTTGGAAGAGAAGCAACACAGTTTGGCTTTTTAAACGCAAAAATAACTAAAATCGAGAGCGGACGCCATGTCGCATTTGGAGAGCCCCTGATGACACTCGTCATCAGTGTTGAGCGCAAGCGCTTGCTACTCTATTTAGCATCAAGTGCTCGGGTATGCACTAAATATTGCTGGTGCTCGAGTGACATGCTTGAGTCTCTGCCCCTCATGTTTTGCAGTTGTTAGACACCCAAAAAAACATGCGGGGATTGCCCATGTATGGAAGGCAATCCCTGCATGTTTTTTTGGCTGTCCAACAGCTGCGAAACATGTGGGGTGGGAGCACGAGCATGTCACTTGAGCACCCACGATACTCGATACTGCATGCCCAAGCACTCAATGGAAACTTGAGTAGCGAACACCGCCCATCCACCACCAATGATGGGCATGCCAATGTCAGCTGCCGGTCTCTGATTGGCCTATGGTGTGTATTGCACTTCAAGGATCTGCTGGATCTTTGTGCTGCAATACATTCAGGCTGAATGTACATTCTCGGATGCACATCCAGCTTAAGTAGTCGCTGGTGTCGGCGGACCTCCCTCCATCTCTTGGCCCCGGTGCAGCTGCACCAGCCCAGCAATATGTCAGCCCCTGCTTTTAGCTATTATTTAGGAGTAGATAGCGCAAGGTTTGTTTAATTTAATTCTCCAATATCAACAGGTGCAGGAAATAACGAGACAATCAAGTGCATAGAGAGACACACTATAAAGACATTCACTGGTTTTTATCTCAGATCTGTAGGAATGGATTTACTGAACGAGAAACAATTTTTTTTTCAATTAATTTTTCAATTAACGTCTTTGAAATATTTTCTAGGTTCTTTCTGTGCTGTTGATGTGAACCTGCTGTTGTATCTCCCAGAGACTGATTACAGTAAACACTTTACTAAGTAAATAAAGCAAAAATGGAATGTTAAGAGATCATAGGTTTAGAAAAGATAAGATTCTCTCACTCCTTAGCCAGGTACACAATTATCTGATATAGCACTTTCCACACGGTCTGTCTGTACAAATATTGCAAATGTATTAAATACTTTCTATGTACATTCCTTTTATCATGCTTTTTCATACCTTACCTACATCTGTAGTGGGTGAAATAAGTAACTGAACATGTCATCAATTTATTTTCTATTCTGCTATTTTTTCAAGTCTTCAATACTTTTTCCCTGTGCCATTTCTCATTGTCAAAGATAACACACAGATCCCCTCACTGCCACCAATTTGTCAAGGGAAACACCAGAGAGATCCCACAGATCCCACCACTGTTACCAGTATGTCAGGGAACAACACTTCGCTGCCTCCAATCGTCAGGACAATGATGCAACTGACTGGCGAGTGATGGACGAAGCTGCGGCTGGTTTCCCTACTAGGCACCTTCCTTATGAAAAGTAAATGCAAAGTGACAAAGTAGCAGAACTGCAAACCGTATGCTGAAACAGCAGCATTTGGGAAATCCTGGAGAACCTGAATAATGTGCTTTATATGAGCTCTGCAAGAGAAATGAATACAGGGAATCTTCGCAGATGATGGCGAGTAAAACATGTCAAATATTTTACAACCTTTCATGCTTTATTTCCTGAATAAACTCTCCGAGAGATCTCTAAAAGCCACCTGGTAGTGGAATTTATATCCTGAAAGCAATCACAAGGCATATTGAGAAATATACTGCAGTCCTTGTAAGTACACTTGAAATAAATTACTACTGAACGCATGAGCAGGTAAAGCACTGCACCCAAATAGTCAAAATATATTTTTCCTAGAGCATAACAAATCATCAAATTCTAGGAGCTTTCTTAATGTTGCTTGCTCTACCTCAGGCAGCCTAAGGGTTTTGTTCTGCTTAGAAATGTATGGAGAATACATACAGATTGACTTGCCATTTCCTATTCTTGAGATGCATCATTTGTATGACCCACCTGAGGGCATTATTTCCCCATCCCAAGAAATATCAGTGTATAACAAGACTGCAAATCCATTGAGTGTTTATCAATTGAAACTTGTGACTGTCATGTTCTTCCCTGGTGGCTTCTTGCTATCTAACCTCAGCACACATTTCCTATCGGCTGCAAATGTAGTCAGCATTATAGCTTGCATGTATGTATTCCCCCAACTATCAAAATAGAAAAAAAGGACAAATCATGCATCGCAGAGTGCAATTTTTAGCCACACTCCTAAGCACACACCCCAGCCACACTCATTTACCATTTCATTTGCAAATTCTCCCCTGGCCACATAAAGAAAATGTTAGAAAGTGATAGAAAACCCCTTTAAGGCTGTGTTCACACTACTGCTAAAACCGTCCGTTGAGGTGTTCTATTATAGAAACAGAGTAAAAGAGAAAGCAGCTGGGGTCGAATTCATCATTAGTCGCAGCAGTGAAGCCTGACTGTCCCCAAACACAAAATAAACCCCATCAACTTTCTGTCAAGAGTCCCATCATATTTCAAACCTAAGTTCCTGTTCTTACTGAGGCCATCTCTTCAGTGTTCCTTTTTGGCCTCAATCCAATGCAAGTTGCAACTTTGAATGTCACAATGTGGTGTAAACCAAGGGCATAGAGGTGCATCTTAAAAAGGGTTGGATTTATGTGTATAAAGTACACATAAATCCAGTGACTTAAAAGTGACGTCTCCAATTAAATTAATTTATTTTCTTTGGAAGCACAAGGTGTAGAGAGGGTCGTGTATTCTTGGAGGGTCCAAAATTCTCTCCAATATCTCGTTCACTGGAGGGGATACGGACCCAAGGAGAGATCCTGGGTTCTGGCTCGATCTGTGAAGGCTGATCTTCTGGTCAGTGACTTCCATTGTAGGCTTCCATGGAAACCTGGGGGTCCAGTGGTCCCCTGAGAACAGTGGGTACTGTCATAATTCCTCCTATCATTGTGCCTGGACGCAGTGAATTACAGTTCTGCCGTTCAATCTAGGACAGGGGTGAGCTGATCTGTCAGTATGGTGATAGACAGCTCAGCCATCCAATCAGATGCTGGCGTATGCTGAGCTGTCAGTGTCTTGAGTGACAGTTAAGCCATTCAATCATGAACAGGGCATGCCGGGGCTTCACCCATGTGTCTCCTGTTCGGAGTAATTACCTGGCTCACTGTCTTATATTATTGCCATTTGTAGTTTTGCTCAAGAGGTGTGTGTGTGCTCTGTGCTCCTTGTTTTGTATTCCGATCTTTGTTGCTCAACTTTGGATTTGCCTTTGACCTTGTGTTTGCCTAGCTCTTTTGTTGTGATCCACTACCTTCTTGGAATTCTGACTCTGTAATGTGGTCTCCGCAATCTCTCACAGCAGCATTTAACGCATGCTGGCAAGGGGGCGTGTCGTTCCATCAGCGTGCTCGTGACGTGATCGTGGGGCACTGATGGGTTGTCATGATAGCCGGGGGTCAGCTGATGACCCCCCACCCCGACCCCGTGCCTGTCCTTACAATCCTCCTCCTCCACATTAAAAATGAAACAATTAAAAAATACAATAAAAAAAACACATATTTGGTATCATTGCATTCGTAAAAGTCTGATTTATCAAAATATGGAATAAATGAATCCTATCGGTAAACGATGTAATGAGAAAAAAAATCAAAACTCCAAAATTAAGTTTTTTTAGGCCGCTGCAACATTGCAATAAAATGCAATAAGAGGAGATCAAAACATTGTATCTACCCCAAAATGGTATCAGTGAAAATGTCACCTCATGTTGCAAAGAATAAGACTGTGTGTCCACGATGCGTTTTTTAAGCTTTTCCGCAGCGGCAAAAACGCTGCAGAAATGCTTAAAAACGCATGGTAGAAGGCCTGCCATGTTCCCCAATGATAATCAGCATGTGCTGTGCACATGCTGCGGAAATTTCCGCTGCGGATTATCATTGCGGAAAAAAACGCAGCACTACCAATTATTTTGCGGAAGTGATGCGTTTTCGCCGCCATTGACTTGCATTAGAACGCATGCATTCCGCTTCTCTAGATAAGGACATGCGGAATGCACACGCTCCAATGTGCGGATGGTACCCAGGTCTAGAGGAGAGGAGACTCTCCTCCGGACCCGGGTACCATAGAAAATGTGAAAAAAAGAATAAAATAAAAAATAAAGATTATATTTACCTTCTGACGGCCTCCGCTGCACTCGTCCTTTCATGCCGGCAGCTAACGATGGACTGAAGGACCTGCGCTGATGTCATAGTCATGTGACGGGTCACACGACGCTGACGTCGGCAGGTCCTTCAGTGTACCGCTGCCGGCAAGGGAGAACGGAGGGAAGCAGGACACCGGGGGCCATCAGAAGGTAAGTATATATTTATTTTTACCATTCTTTTACGGTCACACTATATAAATCCATGCCGTTTGCATGGATTTATATAGTGTGACCAAGTTGTCAAGCACTTTCCAAGTGATGCTAAAATCGCTTGGAAAGCGCTGGTCAACCTGCATGCGGAAATGCAAGTGAAGAACGTTTCACATCCGCATGTCCCTGGCAGGATAAACGCATGTACAATCCGCATGTACAATCCGCATGTACAATCCGCATGCGTTTTTTTCTGCCAGGGAGATGCAGAAACGCTCAGGAAAAAATCCTGAGCATTTCTGCATCGTGGGCACATACAGTAGCCTAAGCCATCACATAGCACCATATCCCGAAAAATGAACATTTTACAGGTCACAGAAAATGGCGACACAATACATTTTTTTCTCTTTTTTATGAATTTCTGAATTTTTTTCACCACTTAAATAAAAAAAAATACATGTTTAGTATCTGTGTACTTGTACTGACCTGGAGAATCATATTGCCAGATCAGTTTTACCGTATAGTGAACATGGTAAATATAAATTGCACTTTTATTTTTTTTTCCTGCATGGTATCATTCAAAAGTACAACTTGTCCCTCAAATAAAAGCCCTCAAACTGCTATATTGACGGAAAAATAAAAAAGTTATGGCTGTTGGAAGAAGGGGAGGAAAAAAATGGAAACAAAAAAGGAAAATGGCTCAGGGGACAAAAGGGTTAAATAAGGATACGCAGCAGAATAATAAAGAAAACTCTAGTGCTATGTTTTGGGGCAGCACTGTGAGACACAATAATGCTTTTGGACCTTGTTGGTCCATGTTCATATACAGTATATAAAGTGAACAACTTGTATTGCTTAACTTTCCGTTCTAGAGTTTTCCTATTAGTCACTTAGAAAGACAAACTGCATTCAATTCTAATCATAATATTTTTTCTACTTTCTTGATTTGACAAATATTCCCACCAGGTAAATAAACAGGAATCAGTATACACATTTATAGCTGTTATGGGTGATATGATGTTGAATGTCACGTTATCTTTAAATCTGTCTTAAAGCAAGACACATGTGCCACTCCATAAAAAAATATTAGACTTTTCTCTTTCTTAAATTTAGAACTGACTTTGAAGTGACCTCATATTTCTTCTTTAGACTGAAAGGCACAGTACTTATATATATTGCCAGTGGACAGATTACATTACACCAGTGGGAGATTTCATGATCAGCAGATGAATAGCAGAAACAAAGGCATTCTAATATAAGGCAGAAATAAGGGAAAGATAGATTGGCTCAGTGTTAGTAGCAGACTATTTCTTGACATGAAGCTTTGCTATGTCTCTTGAGTAATTTGAAGACTCATGCATTTTGTACTAGAATTAAATATTACAGAATCCCCATAAAAAGGCAGATTAAATTAAAATTAGTTAAAATAAATCTGTTCTAATGTAATCATATTTTTCCCTTCTACATATTAATCTGGAATTGCCATATTTTTTTCCTAGAAGCTATCAAAATGGTCCAATTATTTAAGATGGATGTTAATTAGAAGTTCAAGTTTGGTAACAATTTATTTGTGCATACAGATTTATAAAATTTCCTTCTTTGTAAAAAAAAAACATTTGCAGCTTTCACACAGTTTTAATCTAGTCTTATTTTCAGTATGGTCATAACACCCAGACCTCCCGTGTCAACTGTTCTGCTATGATTTATGTTCAGTTTAGCTAATCTGTGGGAGGTCTGAGCAGTTCAGCCATAATAGGGTCTTATTTATTGTATGTATTTAACGGGAAATTGTTAGAAATAAAATGGGATTTACCTTCATCCATTGTGGTAATCTACAGGTAAATACTAGTGATGAGCGAGCATGCTCGCTACTGCTCCGGTGCTTGCCCGAGCATCTTACTGCTCGAGATGCTCGGCTCTCGCAGAGTATTTCCGGAGTTGCTCGGCGGGGGCTCGGGTCTGCTGGTGCTTTTACAGATATTTCTAGAAATATCCCCAGGTATCAGGGGCCAGGAATAATTTTTTGGGGATCTTAATCCTGATTAGTTGCTTAAAAAGCAATCCAGAGAACACTGTTTTTCTGCTCCATTTGCTTGTTGGCACTGCAGAATAAAGCCAGGTCCTTTCCATACTACAGCGCTAAAAATCCATCTATTTAAAACTATGGTTTGTCCGTCACACGGATCACATATAAGTGCGCTGAAAATTCTGCCATTTCTGGCCTCCATTGAAATTTTGTTGCAATGTGTCAGAGAAGTTATTGACATGAGATCGCTGTGAAAAATAGTAGCCTACAGGCCAGCTATTTAAAACTGTGGTTTTCCATCACATGTATCACATATCACTGCGGTTCAAATCCATCCATTTGTAGTGAACGTGGAAAATATTGTCCTCCATTTAAAATGGGCAAGGCGCATGGCAAGGGATGGGGAAGTGGACGTGATGTGATGATGGTGCATGCAGAGGGCGAGGCCGAGGCCGTGGGCTAGCTGAAATTGTGCCACAACAAACACCCACATCTTTTTGCTCGACCTTCCTGTCCCAATTAATGGGGGACAGAAGAACACCACTATTGAACACAGAGCAGTGTGAAAAGGTTATTGGTTGGATAGCAGATAATGCTTCCAGTCACTTAGCCACCACCACCACCACCCTGTCTTCCACACGGTCAAGTCTCAGTAGCTGTGAGTCTGGACCGCATATTCCTCAACCTGATACTCTTTCCTCCCACTATGCCGAGTGCCTGGAGACAACTGATCCCACACTTGGACACTCCCAAGAGCTGTTCACTTGTCCATTTATAGATTTGGGCCTCTCGCCCGGTCCACTTGAAGCGGGGCAAGAGGAGATCGCATGTAGCGATGCCCAAATATTTGAGCAGCCACGGTTACACGAAAGCGATGGTGGGAAACTGTCACAAGAGGTGGACGATGATGAGACACAATTGCCAGAAAGTCAGGAGGAGGATCGGGGTGCGGAAGTGGAAGACGAGGTGCTGAATGATATAGTAACTGACCCAACATGGCAGGGGTCATACAGAGCGAGGACAGCAGCACACAGGGGGAGCAGTGTGGTGGCCGCAGACAGAAGGGGGGCAACCATTCCCCATAACATCAACACGACGGAAGTTGCCAGTACAACTGTTAGGTCTTCCCGAGTCTGGTTGTTTTTTAAAGACTCTGCCGATAACCACAAAAAGGTCATTTGCACCACCTGTCAGGCCAGCATCAGCAGGGGTAGCAAAACTACCAGCCTGACCACCAGCAGCATGATCAGGCACATGGCAGCAAAGCACCCGACTAAGTGGGCCGAACCCCAGAGTCCAGGAACAGTGTCTGCGGGTGACACCACTGCTTCTTCCGCTGTTGTGCGTGCAAGCCAATCCTTGTCCATGGCGCATGCAAAGATGCCTCCTACCCTGCACCTGTCATTGCACACTCTCAACTAGCACCACCAGCAAGCACGTCCACGTCCTTGTCCCAGCGCAGCATTCAGTTGTCCCTACCCCAGTCCTTGGAACGCAAGCACAAATACGCAGCCAACGCCCCACAGGTCACACTACTAAATTCACACATTTCGCGACTGCTTGCGCTCAAAATGTTGCCTTTTAGGCTCATGGAGACGGAAGCTTTCCGCAACCTGATGGCAGCAGCCGTTCCTCAGTACTGGGTCCCCAGCCGCCACTATTTCTCCCGGTGTGTCGTCCCTGCAGTACATCAGCACGTGTCCCACAACATTAGCCGTGCCCTCAACAACGCAGTTACTGGGAAAGGCCACTTAACCACGGACACGTGGACAAGTGCTTGTGGGCAGGAACATAGTGGAAGCCAGGACCCAGTCGGACCTTGGGACGGAACACGTCCTCCAGACGCCGAGGATTGTGGGCCCTGGGTCAATCAGGGTTGCCCCCACATTCTACAGCTCTTGCACCTCCTCCTATTCCTCCTCTTCAGCATCCATCTCCGAAATGACCACATCAGTTGCAAGCTGGAAGCACTGCAGCACTGCCTCGGCCAAGCGGCGACAGGCTGTGCTGAAGCTAATATGCTTAGGTGACAAACCACACAACGCTGAAGAGTTGTGGACAGCTGTGAAAGAGCAGGCAGATCTGTGACTGACACCGCTGAATTTACAGCCAGGCATGGTCATGTGAGAAGCGAGGCGAGCTCACACATGTACCATGCCTGGCCCAGGTGCTTAACCTCGTGGTTCAGCGGTTTCTCAAAACTTACCCGGAGCTGCCGGATCTGCTTGTCAAAGTGTGCCGACTGTTTGCCCATTTTAGAAAGTCACCTAAAGCTTCCACCGCCCTTGCCGTGTTTCAGCAGCGTTTGCAACTTCCAGCTCACCGACTGGTGTGTGATGTCCCCACGAGTTGGAACTCTACATTTCAGATGTTGGGAAGGATTTGTGAGCAGAAGAGGACAGTTGTTGACTACCAGCATCAACAAGGCCGTCGGTATTCAGTTCAGACTCCACACAAAAGACTTCAGGAGTGGACAGGGATGTCAGATATCTGTACCATCCTCCAAAACTTTGAGGACTCCACCAAGATGATGAGCGGCGATGACGCCAAAATTAGCATCACCATCCCGCTTTTCTGTCTTCTGAAATGCTCTCTGCTCACAATCAAAGAGGATGCATTGCAGGCGGAGCACGATGAGATGGAGCAAGGAACCATACAGGGGATTACACACAGCCCAGCCTCATCTCATCCCAACGTGGATTGGGTGACAATGAGGAAGAGGAGGAGCTAGTTTCATGCGCTATAGACAGTACTGCCTGCACAACTGTCATACTGTCTGTTCAGCGTGGATGGCCTGAGGACAGGGAGGAAGAGGAGGAGAGCATGGTCAGTTGTCCTCTTGGTGAGGACACGGAAGTCTTGCCTGTTAGCAGTCTGGCACGCATGGCTGAGTTTATGTTACGCTGCCTTTCCCTTGACCCTCATGTTCTCCAAATTTTGGGTGACAGTCATTACTGGTTGTCTAGACCCACGCTACAAGGAGAACTTTCTATCTCTTATTCCCGAGGCGGACAGGTCTACTAAAATGGGGCAGTACCAGAAGGCCCTTGTTGCGGAATTATTAAAAAAATTCCCATCTGAAAACGCTATCGGCAGAGGCCACAGTTCGTTGGACAACCAAGGAATACAGGCGAGAGAGACACAACTCCAAACCAGCAGAGGCAGGGGAACACTGTCAAAGTTCTGGGTCAGCTTTCTCAGAGCCTCCCATCTTACAGGCCCTGAGGCGTGAGGCACTCTCACAAGGAGTGCAACGTTTGGGAAGATGGTGAGGGAGTACCTTGCCGACCGTACCAACGTCCTCCATGATTCCTCTGTGCCTTATAATTACTGGGTATCCAAGCTGGACACGTGGAATGAACTGGCTCTCTACGCCTTGGAGGTCCTGGCCTGCCCTGCCGCTAGCGTTTTATCAGAGCAGGTAGAATTATAACCGATAAGCGCATCCGCCTGTCAACTGAAAATGCTGACAGGCTGACTCTTACAAAAATGAACAAGGGCTGGATTGGGCCAGACTTCTCAACACCACCGAATGATAGCAGTGTAACTTAAACTCAAAAACAGTGTCTTTTTTTGGGAGGTCTAATTCTATTCCCATGCACCTCTGTCTTCATACCCAGACATGGGTATATGCTTCCTGATTTTGTCTATTTTCTCTTGTCCTCCTCCTTCTCCTCATCCTCCATCAGCATATCATTCACCACCATATCCATCTACCATATCACGTCCTCTACGCGTCTTGCAAGGGGCATTGGAGTGCCTCCAAATTTTTGGTAGCTTTTCCATTCACTGCATAGGCAAACACTATGGGAGAGCCATTTCCTAATAATGGGAACATTGTTTTTAGCAAGGTCTCCGACCTCTACGTTTCTCCCAAGGGGCATTAGAGTGCCTCCAAATTTTTGGCAGCTTTTGCATTCACTGCATAGGCAAACACTATGGGAGACCCACTTCCTAAAAATGGGAACATTGTTTTTAGGAGGCTCTCCGACCTCTACATGTATTGCAAGGGGCATTGGAGTGCTTCCAAATTTTTGGCAGCTTCTGCATTCACTGCATAGGCAAACACTATGGAAGACCCACTTCCTAATAATGGGAACCTTTTTTTAGGAGGCTCTCCGACCTCTAC
This sequence comes from Phyllobates terribilis, assembly GCF_046119375.1. Lineage (NCBI taxonomy): Eukaryota > Metazoa > Chordata > Amphibia > Anura > Dendrobatidae > Phyllobates > Phyllobates terribilis. The sequence goes on from NW_027362761.1 coordinate 186,970,603, forward strand.
GTCTCTTCCAAGGCGCCTTGGAGTGCCACCAAATTTTTTGGCAGCCCTTGCAGTCATTGCATACGCAATAACAGTATAGGAGACCCACTCGTTAATAATGGGAACAACAAAGCATAGCCGGCTGATGGCTCTCTAATTGCTGGCCCTTTAAGAATAGTAAGGGCCGCCTGATGGCCCTATAAAAATAGGCTTTGTGACTTTCAGAGTCCCTCCATCATAAATTAAACAGGATGTGTCTGATGATGTGTCACACACCACATGGCCAGATAAGGTTGTAAAATGTTAAAATGACATTTACGAGTGAATGCATTTGTCTTGGTTGAAATCAATGCAAAAGTGCAAAAACGCATCAAAAACACTACGTATGAACATAGCCCAAGGTGTGGAGGAGCATTTTTGTTTTTGTATATTTATTTTGTCTTATATACAAGTCATTACCCTGGATATTTCCCAGGAAAATCCATTTTGGTTTCGTTTTTGTATGTTTTATTGTGAGTCCGTAAAAGTGGCGTAATACCTCTGACAACGTTGTTGACAGCAGTGACCTGGGAGTCAGAAATGCTTCCAGGGGTCTTCCCCATGCTGTTCTCATGTAATTTGAGCACTGTTTGTATCGATTTGGGCAATTTTTAGGCCCTCTGCAGACCACCAGGGGGAGCCGCCTGAAAAATGCTCGAGTTTCCTATAGACTTACATTGAACTCGTAGCTCGGGTCGAGCACCCGAACATTCCAATTTGCTCGACCCAAGCATCGAGCACCCGAGCATTTTAGTGCTCTCCCATCACTAGTAAATACCATTTTAACCCCTTAGTGACAGTGCCAATTTTGACCTTAATGACCAGGCCAAATTTTACAATTCTGACCAGTGTTGGTTCATGTGGTAATAACTCTGGAATGCTTCAATGGATCCCACTGATTCTGAGAATGTTTTTTGTGACATATTGTATTTTATGATTATGGTAAATGTGTTCTATATGACTTGCGTTTATTTGTAAAAAAAAAAACAGAAATTTGGTGAAAATTTGGAAAATGTTACAATTTTCAAACTTTGAATTTTATGCCCTTAAAACCAGAGAGCTATAATACACAAAATAGTTAAATAACATTTCCCACATGTCTATTTTACATCAGCGCAATTTTTGAAAGTTGATCAGCGATTTCTCATTTTTTTCAACAAAATTTTTTTTCAACAAAATTTACAAAAACTATTTTTTTAGGGACCACATCACATTTGAAGTGACTTTGAGGTATTTATATGACAGAAAATACCCAAAAGTGAGACCATTCTAAAAACTGCATCCCTCAAAGTGCTCAAAATCACATTCAAGAAGTTTATTAACTTCACAAAAATTTAACTTCATACTCAATTTTTTTTTATTTTCACAAAGATAACAATAGAAAATGGACCACAAAATTTATTGTGCAATTTCTCCTGAGAATGTTGGTACACCAAATGTGGGGAAAAAACACTGTTTGGGCACACGGCATGGCTTGGCAGGCACCATTTGACTTTTTGAAAATTGGCTAGAATCTAGAGCGGACGCCATGTCGCATTTGGAGAGCCCCTGAAGTGCCTAAGCAGTGCAAACCCCACACAAGTGACCCCATTTTGGAAACTGCATGCCTCAAGGATCTTATCTAGATGTGTGGTGAGCACCTTGAAACCCCAGGTGCTTCACAGAAGTTTTTAACATAGAGCTGTGAAAATAAAAAATAAAATATTTTCCACAATAATGATCTTTTAGCCCCCAATTTTTTATTTTCACAAGGGTAAGAGGAGAAAATGGAACCAAAAATTGTTCTCCTGAGTACGCTGATTCCCCATCTGTGGGGAAAAACCGCTGTTTGGGCTCACGGCAGGGCTCGAAAGGGAAGGAGCAACGTTTGACTTTTTGAATGCAAAATTGTCTGGAATCGAGAGCAGACACCATATCGCGTTTGGAGAACCCCTGATGTGCCTAAACAGTGGAAACCCCCCACAAGGGACCCATTTTGGAAACTACACCCCTCAAGGATTTTATCCAGGGGTATAATGAGCATTTTGAACCCAGATATAAGACACAAAATATGATAATATTAGGTCTTCATGTTAAATAAGACATCATTAGTGTTGCGCGCAAGTGCTCGCTACTTGAATTTACATCGGGTGCTCGGGTATGCATCGAGTGTCGTGGATGTTCGAGTGACATGCTCGAGTCCCCACCCCACATGTTCTGTGGCTGTTAGACACACCCAAAAAAACATGCGGGATTGCAGGCAATCCCTGCGTGTTTTTTTTAGCTGTATAACAGCCTCAAAACATGTGGGGTTGGTGCATGTACCTGCCATTATTTTACAGGAAAATGATGCGGAGGGCCACGGGAAATGCAGGAGGGACCGGGGGATGCTATAGGTACTGGGGGGAGGGCTTAGGGGGAAATAATTTCTCTCTCCTCTAACATATACTGTATATCATGTCAGAAGAGAGAGAAATCTTTTTTTTTTTCAACTCTGGGGGGCGATACAGCCTTATTCCCGATTGCCGTTTTAAAACAGCCACCGTTTTAATGCATATCGGCGGTCGTTAAGGGGTAAAAGGGAATCTGCCATGTCCCCAAACACTATTAACCTGTTGATATGGGGTTCATCTGCAGGGTAATAATGTTCTTAACCTGAGAAGCTGTTGCACTGAAAGTGTGGCTTCTGGGAGGAAATTAAGTTTATTCCTCCCAGCAGCCTTTGGCTTTCAGTCAAAGAGGTACAGTGGGCACAGCTTCAGTCACTGCTCAGTATACAGTGAGCAGCATATCTAATAGAGCCCTAGCACTTTGACTGATAAGCATCTTTGCAGAGTATCAGTGCAGAGCAGGCTGTCAGTCAATGTGCCAGGGCGTGATTAGAGCCATCGCTCACTATGTACTGAGTGTACTAGAGTCGTACTGGCGCAGGCATGTAACGATTGTGGTTGCAGAGGGTGCAAACACGATTATGCCACTGCAGAAGTGGGGCCTGCACATGCCAGTGCCATTTTAAGCTAAATGTACATCTTCACACGCACACTTAGCTAAAATGTATTGCAATACAGAACCACCGGATCCTTGTGCTGTAATCACTATACAGGCCACCGGCCAATCATAGGCAGGCAGCTGACATCAGGCTGCCCATCGTGTGTGACGCGTGAAGTCACTGCCATGCACTACCCACCCATATGTACTGGCTATGGAAGATGAAGAGGATGCTGCACGATGCGAATGACAGTCTAGCCGCCAATCACAACAGAGGCATGCTGTGTTTCTTCCAGGTGTCTCACATTCTGGGTGATTACCTGGCTATTTAGCTGGTTATCATTTTCTGATTATTGCCAGTTTTAGCTTCAGCTCATTGGTGTGTGTGCACCTTGCTTTCCAGTGCTCTTTTTCTTATTGTTCGCTGCCCGACCTTGGACCTTCCTTTGACCATCCGTTTGCCTAGTTCCTTTGTCTTGATCCGTTACCTCCCTGGTATTCTAACCTTGGACTATGACCTGACTACATCTTTGTCTTACCCCCCTGTTTATGACAAGCTCTCTTGGTTTCTGATCTCGGACCTCTTGACTACCCTGTCTCATGGCTTGTCTGTGAGTAGTGACCCAGTGTCACAATTGTGACTTAGCGTCACATTATGACTGAGATTATGCTTTTTTTTTTTCCCACCAGTATGGATCTCATTCGTACACTTTGTGATGAGGTGGTGAATCTGACCAAGATGATTCAGGATCTGGCCAAAGAGCACCAGAATCTATTATTGTCACAGTTCCAGCTGCAGGGTCAGTTTTCTAGCGTGATGAGTAATTCCCAGAGCTCTCTGCTACCGGCAGTAGCTATGACTAGAGATTAGTGTTGAGCGAGCGTGCTCAATGAACCCTTTCACTGAGCATGCTCGGTTGCTGCCCGAGTATTTTTACCGTGCTCGACAACTATGTTCGAGCCACAGCGGCTGCATGTGTCGCATGTGACACCCCTCCCACTGCAGGAAACACACCAGATGGAGACCTAACCTGGAGTCTCCACATTTCAAAAAATAGAAGCAGACTCCACCAAAGTGGCATCAATTTCACTAGAGTAGAAATCGTATAATGGGGACTGACACACCTTCCACTACAGCCAACTCACCAGATGGAGACCCAATCAGGAGTCTCCACACTTCAAAAAATTATTGGTAACATCAGCAGCAGCAGCAACAGCAGGCACAGAAGCCACGACAAAGATGTCACAGACTGCAATAATGCGAAATCAATGCAGCACACTAAAAACAACACCATCTCCTAGTCTGCCCAGTCTGTAATTGGGGTGCAAAAGTCCTTGGAGATCCATGACTTGTTCATCTTTATGAAAGTTAGTCAATCTACACTTTCAGGGGACAGCCGGATGCACTTATCCATCAGGACACCACCAGCATCACTGAAGACACGTTCTGAGAGAAAGCTGGCTGCCGGGCTTGATAAAACCTCCAAGGCATGACAGGCAAGCTCAGATCACCCTTCCATTTTTGAAGACCAAAATGTAAAAGGGTCCAAACTCTTTCTGATGGTATTGACATTGAGCTTGAGATACTCCTGCACCATCCTCTCCAGTCATTCACTATGTGTCAGACTTGTACTCTGTTGTGCTGGTGCATGAGTTAGTCTAAAAAATGTGTGAAACAACTCACAGAAATTGCTTCTGCCACTTACACTGCTGCTGCTGCTAATGTTTTTCCGTTTACGAATTGACGTTCCTGGGGTTGGAAGTCTAGAATGTACTGTGTGCCTCACTGATGTCTTGGGGAAAACCTCTCTTAAGGTTGTCTAAAAGCGTGTTTCGATACTCCAACATGCGTGGGTCCCTTTCCAGAGCGGGAAGCATCTGGCAAAATTTACTCTTGTACCATGAATCTAAGAGAGTGGCAAAACAGTAGTCAGCACTATTTACAATACTAACAATACGAGGATCATGTTGCAGATAGTGCAGCAAGAAGGTGCTCATGTGTCGGGCTCTTCCATCGTGCCTGGGTAACACTGATGCTTGCTTCCTCCATTCTCTCCCACCAACCACGGACAACAGAGAGAGGATCATTGTCCTCTTCTTCTCCTGACTGTTGCTCGTTCATCACCTCTTCCTCCTCGATTTGTTTTGTTCCTCAGCTCCTGCACCTACACTAACAGTTTCTCTGGTACCACGAGCCCCCCTCGATCATTGTAATTCACCCTCCCTTGGCACCCGCCTGTGTGACGACAGTGTGGAACTTAGAGACATTGTTATCCCTCCTGCATCCTTCTCTGCTTCCTCCTCTTTCTCTGGGACCACCACCTCCTCCCACAGACTATTCAAAGTATGATCCAGCATGTAGATGACCAGAAAATTGATGCTGATGACAGCATCATCAGCGCTAACCATCTTAGAAGCCATTTCAAAACTGTGCAGAAGGGTGCAGAGGTCCTTAATCTGTGCCCACTCTGCAAATATTATTTGCACCACATCTGTACTGCATTGGCCCAAGCTATACGACATGAAATACTGCATCAGGGCTTGTCGCTGCTGCCACAGTTACAGTAACATGTGCAGAGTGGAATTCCACCGTGTCGGCACATTGCATATCAACCAGTTAACTGGCATGGCCAAAGATCTCTGTATTGATGCAAGTCGATGACCCGCGGGGTACGAACGTTGGAAGTGAGCACACAGTGACCATGCATTCTGCAGCAGTGCATCCAGGCCGGGATAGTGGCGGAAAAATTACTCTACCATCATGTTGAGGACGTGAGCCATGCAAGGCACATGTGTGAGGTTGCCCCGGCGTAGGGCCGCCAACAGGTTGGCACCGTTATCGCACACAGCTTTTCTTGGCTCCAGGTTCAGTGGAGACATTCATTGCTCCAACTCGGCCTGGATAGCTGTCCACAACTCTTGAGATGGGTGACTGAAATCTCCAAGGCATATAAATTTTAACATTGCCTGATTGCAGTGAGCCCTGGCTGCGTAGTACAGAGGTGGGTTGGATTCTCTCTGCACTGTTGGAACGCGTGCCTCATTAAAGCAAAACTTGAGGGTGAGGGTGGAGGCCCTAGAGGAGGTGGAGGAGACAGAAGCAGTGGTGGAAGTGTGAAATACAGAGGTTTTGTTCTGTAAGCCTTGGGGATTCCAAGACTTGTGGAGCTGCCCCTTCCCCGCCTGCCCCCACATACACCAGAGTCACCCAGTGCCCTGTCAGTGAGATGTAATTAGTGTTGAGCCACCCCCGTAGTGTTCGAGTTCGGTTCGGTTCGTCGAACACCCGTGTGTTCGCCGAACTGTTCGTCGAACTGTTCGTCGAACACCTTCGAACACCGTTAAAACCAATGGCAGGCAAACAAAAACACATAGAAACACATAGAAAACACCTTCAAAGGTGTCCAAAAGCTGACAAACTGCTCAGAAGACACAACTAACACATGGAAAAGTGACAAGTACATATAGTCATGCGAAAAGAAAAGAGGTGGAGGAGTAAAAGGAGGGGGAGACACAGATATAGGCATGTCATGCCCTTCTAAAATCCAAAAAGTGAGAAGCCGAGACGGCCAGTCCGCTCCTGCCCGTGCCACCTCCGTGTCGCCGGGTTTGTGCCAGAGCCGCGGTGAACCCTGACGGCCAGCCCCCCTCTCCCAATACTGGTGCCTGTCCGCTGGTGGGTCGAGAGAGCCCCCCTGTGGTGGAGGCAGCTCTAAGCTTTTTAATTTAAATTGTCCCTCTAATTTGAATGAATACACTTTAAATCCATTTACAAGGATCTATTGGAGGGCAAGTCTCATGCCAGCAGCCGCGTAATTCCAGCTCCAGTAGCGTCCACTAAAGCTGCTGCAGTTAAAAAGCTTTTATAAGGATCGAGCTCGGCTGTCCACCGCAAGGCATCCTAGTGCCAGTCCCAGCCCCTATGCCTTGGGGTGCCTCCTGATGCTCTTCACTAAGTATCCCGTGGTCCCGAAGCATTTCCTTTGAAAAAATTAAGTGTCCAAACTACAGGTGGTGTAGCTTGCTTAACAGCCGGGATAATCCACTGACTAGCAGACACTGCTACTAGGCACAAAGTATTTCCTGGGCTAGATGCAGTTAAAAATTTGTAAGTAGATACTCTCGTTGGATGCTGAGAAAGCATTCCATAGAGTCTCCTGGCACGCCATATATGATTCTCTTAAAAAGCTTGGGGTAGGGGTCTAGGGGACCCTTTTATAGCCCAAATCACGGCCCTGTATCACAATACGTCACCTAGGCTGAAGATAAATGGAACTGTAGCACCGAGGGCTCGGTTGCTACAGACGTATTGCACCTCACCCAGAGGTGTGATATCTCACTCTCAGATAAGGATGGAGTGTGGATCAGGACCCGACACCTGCATGCATTACACCACATTGCCGTGGGGCAGGGCGACCAATATGCCCCTGAGATGGGCACGACAGTCCCTGTCCCTGGCTGGAGTGGGGGGAGGGAACACTGAGGAAGGGGAACCCTGCAGTGCAGGAGCAGGGAGGAAGCAGTTCCTGGGTGCATTGAGAAGGGAGTATAAAAGGTGGGCACCATCTTAGTTCAGTGCAGAGAAGTCTGAGCAGAAGTGGCAGGGAGCAGGGGCTCTGCATGAGCTCTGCTCCGGAGGCGGGCCTAGTAACAGAGGCCCAGGCCTGCAAGAGGGAGAAGGAAGGAAGAGGAGCGGAGAAGGCTCCAGGAACGAGGAATGAAGGGATCCCAGGGGTGCGGACGGGCGAGTCGCCACCGCACGCCCGAATCCACCTGCGTGGAGGGGTCAGGCCAAAGGGGGAGACCGGTCCCCGAACTAGTGGAGGCAGGAAACGACCCTCAGCTAGAAACCGGAGGCTCTGACATTTTATGTGGCGCAGCCCCTTGCTCCACCCGCTAGGAAGGCACCACATAGGGTCAGGGAAACTGGCGCCAAGTTTACCAAGAGGAGGCCCGAGGCAGCCGGACAGAAGTGTTGGTAAGAAAGGCCAGACAAAGGACACACAAAGGGGGTCCTGTGAAGCGCTCCAAAGTTATCTGGGAGTTGTCTGAGCCCCTCACCTGGTGAGCACAGTACGACGTGGGCAGCCGTTACCTGCAGACGTGGTCTGGATAATAAGAACTGTGAGTAAAGGCCCTGAACTGCATCACTGACTCCGTGTCGTTACTGCTGCTGCCCTGCACCATCACCCCCATCCTCCGCATACACTGCCCTGAGGCTATACTTCTCCCGTGGGGAGTTATGCTACGCTCTGCTGCACCCACAACACCAGCCTTAGCGGTCTGCCCTGTAGCGGCGGTTCACTCTGACCGCAATCCACGGGTGGCGTAGTCGGACATTTAAACATCAAAACCACATAAATAGTTCCGCCACTGGTTTGACCGCCCTGAGCCACGGAACCGGATCGCCGCCACGAAGACTACAACCACCAGCGTCCACCAAAAAGGGTCCGGCTCCGGGTGTCCCAAGGCCCAGGGGGTGCGTCAGAACATTTTCATCACCTCTCACAATCACCAATGGGACAAGGCAGGGATGTCCTCTGTCCCCTCTCTTATACATCCTAGTGACGGAGCACCTGCTCTCATCAATTCGCCATAACCCCAATATTAGGTGGATTGAGGTGGGAGGCACCGAGTACAAGTGCTCTCTATTTGCTGATGATGTCCTAGTATATATCACTCAATCACATATATCCATCCCTGCTGTTATGGCTGAAATAGATCACTTTGTTACATGGTAAAATTTTAAAATCAATGCAGCGAAGTCTGAGGCCCTCGATGTCTCCCTCCCTAAATCCATATAGGATTCCATCCAGTCCAACTTTCCCTTTGCCTGGCCCTCACAGGGTATCAAATACTTAGGAATTCCTATTCATAGAGACCTCTCCCATCTATGTTATCTTAATTTTTGGCCCTTTATTGAACAATTCCATACAGACCACGGTTGGCAAGTTGGAACTGTGAGATTCACTACGTGCACCACTGGTATTTTGTGGAAAAGCACATGTAAGATTCTGCAACAGTCTCTGCTGATACTCCTGCATGCGTGCATCCCTTTCTATGGCAGGAATAATTTCTGCAAATTTACTTTTGTACCGGGGATCTAACAGTGTGGCAACCCAGTAGTCAGGATTATTTCTAATTCTCACAATTCGAGGGTCATGTTGCAGGTAGTGCAGCAAGAAGGCACTCATGTGTGTTGCGCATCCAGGAGCACCAAGTCCCTGTTGTGTTGGTGGCGAGGTAACAATCATGCTTCCTTCCTCTGTCCTCTCCCCCCAACCTCACACAACAGAAATGTGATCAAGGTCTCCATCATCTGATGAGTCTTCCATCAGTTCGTCCTCCACTTCTTCCTGGGCTCCTGCACCTTCCTCACTAGTTTGGCTGCTACCATGCGCCCTGGTAAAATCATCTCCCCCACCCTCACATGCCTGCCGCCCTGGTGCTGCCGACCGTCTGGACCTTGCAGATGTTAGCCCTTCCGCATACAACTCCTCCTCCTCTACTTCCTCCACCTCCTCTTGTGCCACCACCTGACTCCGAATTCTGTTTAACATGTGCTCCAGCATGTAAATCACCGGAATAGTCATGCTGATAATGGCATCGTCAGCACTAAACATCTTCGTCGCCATTTCAAAACTGTGCAGAAGGGTGCATAGGTCCCTGATCTGAGACCACTCCTCCAGCGTGATTTGCCCCACCTCTGAATCTCGTTGGCCCAGGCTATACGTCAGAACGTATTGCACCAGGGCTTGTCGGTGCTGCCACAGTCGCTGCAACATGTGCAGAGTTGAATTCCACCGGGTAGGCACATCGCATTTTAGCCGGTGAAGTGGCAGGCCCAACGACTTCTGTAGAGATGTAAGTCGCTGAGCTGCGGGATGCGAACGGCGGAAGTGAGCACACAGCGACCGTGCCCTCTGCAGAAGGCCATCTAGTCTGGGATAGTGGGCTAAAAATTGCTGGACAACCAGGTTCAACACGTGAGCCATACAAGGCACGTGTGTGACATTGCCCCGGCGAAGGGCCGCACCCAGGTTTGCAGCATTGTCGCACACGGCCTTCCCTGGTTTCAGGTCCAGTGGAGACAACCATTCATGAAATTGGTTCTCCAGAGCTGACCACAACTCCTCAGCTGTGTGACTCACATTTCCCAGACATTTCAATGTAAAAACCGCCTGATGACGTTGAGCCCTACTGCCAGCATAGTAAGGAGGTGTGCAGGATCCCTTCTGCGCAGTTAGAAAGCTTGTGGCATGACCAGACAGGCTTTGGGTGCAGGTGGAAGACCGAGAGGAGGTTGAGGAGGCAGAAGCAGTGGAGGAAAAATGACATAAAGAGGATTGACGCACAACTCGTGGGGACGGCAAGACTTGGACAGCAGCCCCTTGTCCTGCTTTCACCATAGTTACCCAGTGCCCAGTCAGCGACATGTAACGCCCCTGTCCATGCCTACTCATCCAAGTGTCTGTGGTGAAATGCACCCTGTCACACACAGAGTTTCTCAAAGAAGCGGTGATGTTGTGTGCGACATGCTGGTGGAGCGCAGGCACACCTTTCTTTGAGAAGTAGTGCCGACTGGGCATCTGGTACTGGGGCACTGCGACGGACATAAGGTCTCGAAAATCCTCTGTGTCCACCAGGCGGAAAGGCAGCATTTCTGTAGCCAAGAGCTTGCAGATGGTGAAATTCAACCTCTTAGCTTTCTCATGGCTAGGAGGAAATGGTCTTTTACTTGTCCACATCTGAGGGACCGAGGGCTGGCTATTGTGCTTAGACGGGGTTGATAAGGGTGTCCCCGGCAAACTGCCGGTCTGTGAGGAAGATGCAGGCGGACATGTTAGGTTGCCTTGATCCAAAGGTGGTGCTATCGATGTCGGACAGCGCTCAAGACCAGCTGGTGTTACCACCTCCAAAGAAAATGATGACCTGCCAATCACGCTGGCTGTTGCGGGTAAAGAGGTGGCAGGTCTGCGCCCCAAAACAGGTGTGACTGCTGTCCCCCCAGTCACAGAGGATGAAGAGGCCGCGGATGCACAAGATATGGCAGACGGTGGTTGGCCCGGCCGGCTAGACCGCATTGTAGCACACTGAGCTTCCCACTGCAACTTATGCTTCATGTCCATGTGCCGGTTCATGCATGAAGTACTCAAACTATGTATTTTTTGGCCTCTACTTAGCTTTTGCTGACAAATGTTACAGATAACACGAGTTGGGTCATCTTTATCGATCTGAAAAAATGCCCAGGCTATGCAAGGCTTAGCACCCATGCGACCTGAAGAGCCACCACGACTTGTGGTGAGAGGCAGAGTTGTGTTTGAGGATGCAGTTGTTGACGTGCTTCCAGTACTACGTCTCTGTCCAGGAAGGCGCAACCTGACCTCGTCGTCACTAGCATCTTCCTCCACCTCCTCTGCTGACCTCATCTCTTGGCTGACTGTGGGTTGACAGTAAGTGGGATCTCCGACCTCATCATCATCACCCTGTGCGTTATCACACCCGTCGTCCTCAGAGCCAACCTGTTCCTGCCCTGACAAAAAACTAAAGTTGTCGCTCCAATCAGGTATTTGAGTCTTATCATTGTCTTCCTCATTGTCTCCACCAACAGGAGTTACAGTTTGGGAATGAGGGTCTACATTATGGTCAGAACCTTCTGCGTCTGGTCCTGGATCCGACTCATAAAGATTCTGGGCATCAGTGCAGATCATTTCCTCGTCTGGATTCACAGAAGCGCTGGAGTCGACCTCTGATTCCCAGGCTATAGTATGAGTAAACAGCTCTGCAGACTCAACCATCTGTTCTACCTCATACTCAGACGGGCAGCTGGAGATTTGGGAGCTGTGAGGAAGCAAGTGCGATTTGGGTGACACCTTTGAGGACTGGAGTATTTGTGATGTTGAAGTTGATGTGGAGGAGAGCCCACTTAAAGGAGCACTTGATATCCGTTGAAGCACCTGCTGTTTTTGTGCCTCATCTGGAATTTGTAGCGATTGGCGTGGCCGTAAGAAAGGGATCTTATCACATTGTCCGCTAAAAGAAGTAGACATTTTAGTTTGGCTGGAAGATGGTCTTTCTTCTGCACCTACCCCACGGACACAACCTTTTTTCCCCTTCCCAACACGCCTATTCCCCTTTCCACCAGCAGCAGGCCTTTTTCCACTCATTTTGGTGGTTAACTAATTCACAACTCTGGAGTTGTTGGCACAAAAAAACAATGGATGGTAACCGAGCAGAGCTGAGTGGCCAAACTGTGGTATTAGGCCAAAACTATTGGCTGGGTTAGATGCAGAAAAAAATTATTTTTAATTTGCAACCTGATGGAGGTCAGTATAGATGGACTAATAGACCAAGTCCCACACACCGCTAGAAGCCCAAATATTTTTTCAGAGCTAGATGCAGAAAAAAATTATATTCAATTTGCAACCTGCTGGACGTCAGTATAGAAGGACTAATAGAACAAGTCCCACACACTGCTAGAAGCCCAAATATTTTTTCAGAGCTAAATGAAGAAAAAAATTATTTTTAATTTGCAACCTGATGGAGGTCAGTATAGATGGACTAATAGACCAAGTCCCACACACTGCTAGAAGCCCAAATATTTTTTCAGCGCTAGATGCAGAAAAAAATTATTTTTAATTTGCAACCTGATGGAGGTCAGTATAGATGGACTAATAGACCAAGTCCCACACACCGCTAGAAGCCCAAATATTTTTTCAGAGCTAGATGCAGAAAATTTTTTTATTCAATTTGCAACCTGATGGAGGTCAGTATAGATGGACTAATAGACCAAGTCCCACACACTGCTAGAAGCCCAAATATTTTTTCAGAGCTAGATGCAGAAAAAAATTATTTTTAATTTGCAACCTGATGGAGGTCAGTATAGATGGACTAATAGACCAAGTCCCACACACTGCTAGAAGCCCAAATATTTTTTCAGAGCTAGATGCAGAAAAAAATTATTTTTAATTTGCAACCTGATGGAGGTCAGTATAGATGGACTAATAGAACAAGTCCCACACGCTGCTAGAAGCCCAAATATTTTTTCAGAGATAAATGAAGAAAAAAATTATTTTTAATTTGCAACCTGATGGAGGTCAGTATAGATGGACTAATAGACCAAGTCCCACACACTGCTAGAAGCCCAAATATTTTTTCAGAGCTAGATGCAGAAAAAAATTATTTTTAATTTGCAACCTGATGGAGGTCAGTATAGATGGACTAATAGACCAAGTCCCACACACCGCTAGAAGCCCAAATATTTTTTCAGAGCTAGATGCAGAAAAAAATTATTTTTAATTTGCAACCTGATGGAGGTCAGTATAGATGGACTAATAGACCAAGTCCCACACACTGCTAGAAGCCCAAATATTTTTTCAGAGCTAGATGCAGAAAAAAATTATATTCAGTTTGCAACCTGATGGAGGTCAGTATAGATGGACTAATAGAATGATGCTATGCCCAAAAGATTTTACTTCACTAGGTGCAGTAAAAAAATTGGTATTCTATACACAGGTGGTATATCTTGCAACACAGATAGGCTACTCCACTGACTAACACACTCTGCAATAGGCCAAAAAGGATTAGCTTTGCTAGATTCAGCCAAATGCTGTGAAAAAAACTTGCACAGCACTGGCACAGACCTGCCTGGCAAAAACTGATAGGAACTGATGTAACCTAGTCCTGAAAAGGACTCCAATTACAATTAGTCTTTACTCCCACAATCTATCTATTTAAGAGCACAGACCTGCCTGATAAAAGTCGTAGGAAATGCTGTAACCTAGTCCTTAAAAGGACTGCAATCACAACTATTCCCTACTCCCAAGCTATCTGTATATTTGTGCGAAAATTGGCTTGAAATTAACAAGGTATAGCGCACACAGCAACAGCGGTGCCGTCTAACACGCAGCTGCAGCAGTGAGAAAATGGTGGCGACGGGGAAAATGGCTTGGTCTTATAGGGCAAGGACATGTGACATACACTGCCAATCACACATGCCCTTGCTTGTGTGAAAAAAAGCACTTCGCTCCGTGTGTGCGCTGCTGATAGGCTGACAGATTGCACCTCCCCACTGCAAATGCGGGAAAGAGAAAAAAAAATGGAGATCTTCATTGTTCCTGCAGAGATCCATCCCCTGCCCCTCCCCCCGCCCCGCTGTACACTCAAACTGCGTATTAACATTAATTTTCATCATTACTGAGAAAAAATCCAGTTATGATTTTGGTGCACGAACAGTTATCGAACATAACCTCGAACAGCCGAATTTTTCTCAAATTGTTCGTGTTCGCCGACCGGCTCGAACACCGCCCAAAACAGCTCGAATTTGAGATTGGCGAACAGTTCGAGTAGAACAACGCTCATCTCTAGATATAATGCCCTTGGCCATGCTTACTCGTCCAGGTGTCTGTGGTGAAATGCACCCTGGCAGACATACACTGTGTGCAGAATTATTAGGCAAGTTGTATTTTAGAGGATTATTTTTATTATTGATCAACAACTATGTTCTCAATCAACCCAAAAGACTCATAAATATCCAAGCTTAATATTTTTGGAAGTTGGAGTGTTTTTTTTTCAGATTTGGCTATCTTAGGACGATATCTGTTTGTGCAGGTAACTATTACTGTGCAGAATTATTAGGCAACTTAATAAAAACCAAATATAATCCCATCTCACTTGTTTATTTTCACAATTTAAACCAATATCAGTGCACAAAATTTAGAAATAAACATTTCTGAAATGCAAAAACAAAAAACAAAAAAATTAGTGATCAATATAGCCACCTTTCTTTATGATGACACTCAACAGCCTTCCATCCATAGATTCTGTCAGTTGCTTGATCTGTTTTCGACCAACATTGCGTGCAGCAGCCACCACAGCCTGCCAGACACTGTTCCGAGAGGTGTACTGTATTCCCTCCCTGTAGATCTCACATTTTATGATGGACCACAGGTTCTCTATGGGGTTCAGATCAGGTGAACAAGGGGGCCATGTCATTATTTTTTCTTCTTTTAGACCTTTTCTGGCCAGCCACGCTGTGGAGTAGGTGGATGCATGTGATGGAGCATTGTCCTGCATGAAAATCATGTTTTTCTTGAACGATACCGACTTCTTCCTGTACCACTGCTTGAAGAAGTTGTCTTCCAGAAACTGGCAGGTCTGGGAGTTGAGCTTCACTCCATCCTCAACCCGAAAAGGTCCCACAAGTTCATCTTTGATGATACCAGCCCATACCAGTACCCCACCTCCACCTTGCTGGTGTCTGAGTCGGAGTGGAGCTCTCTGCCCTTTATTGATCCAGCCTCTGGCCCATCCATCTGGCCCATCAAGAGTCACTCTCATTTCATCAGTCCATAAAACCTTTGAAAAATCAGTCTTAAGATATTTCTTGGCCCATTCTTGACATTTTATCTTATGTTTCTTGTTCAAAGGTGGTCGTTTTTCAGCCTTCCTTACCTTGGCCATGTCCCTGAGTATCGCACACCTTGTGCTTTTTGATACTCCAGTAACGTTGCAGAGCTGATATATGGCAAAACTGGTGGCGAATGGCATCTTGGCAGCTTCACGCTTGATTTTCTTCAATTCATGGGCAGTTATTTTGCTCCTTTTTTGGCCAACACGCTTCTTGCGACCCTGTTGGCTATTTGCTATGAAATGCTTGATTGTTCGGTGATCACGCTTCAAAAGTTTTGAAATTTCAAGACTGCTGCATCCCTCTGCAAGACATCTCACAATTTTGGACTTTTCAGAGCCCGTCAAATTTCTCTTCTGACCCATTTTGCCAAATGAAAGGAAGTTGCCTAATAATTAAGCACACCTTATATAGGGTGTTGATGTCATTAGTCAACACCCCTCCTCATTACAGAGATGCACATCACCAGATTTACTTAATTGGTAGTTGGCTCTCAAGCCTATGCAGCTTGGAGTAGGACAACATGTATAAAAAGTATCGAAGTGATCAAAATACACATTTGCCTAATAATTCTGCATGCGGTGTAGATTTAGTCAAGGTACGGGTGATTTTTTCTGCGACATGCTGGTGTAATGCAGGCACAGCTTTCTTAGAGAAGTAATGGCGACTGGGCAAAAGGTACTGGGGGACTGCTATGGCAGCTTTCGGAAACTGACTGTTTCTACCAGGCGGAAAGGAAGCATTTCCGTGGCCAACAGATTGGAGAAGGTAGAGTTCAACCTCTTAGCTTTGTCATGTGTAGGATGAAACAATCTTTTACGTGACCACAACTGCGGGACCGAGGACTGGCTGCAGTGCAGAGAGAGGGCGGAGTACGGTGAACCGGACAAACTGCTGGACTGTGAGTGAGGTCAGGCGGAGATGTTACGGTGGATTGAGAAACATGTGGTGTGCTCGATGAAACAAACACAGCAGGCATGTCCGCTTCTGTTACAGCTGACGGACTCTTATTCAGCCTGACTGGAGCAGGTAAAGAAGCGGAGCTTCTCTGGTGGGAGACCTGCGTGACAATACTTGGCATGGTAGCAGAGGAGGAAGAAACAGCAGATGCGGTTGATGGGGCGGCTGATGGTTGTTGAGGTCTGCTGGTCCGCATTTGATCGCAGTGAGATTTCCAGAGAAAAGCATGTTGATTGCGCATGTGAAGGTTCATTCATCTAGTAGTCAAATTATTGCACTTTTTCCCTCTACTAAGTTTTTTCTTGCAAAGTGTACAGATAACGTGAGTTGGCTCATCCTTTGTGTCAAAAACTTCCCAAGCTAGGCTACTTTTGCAGCCTCTGTGAGCTGCAGACCCGCGACTGCTGCTAGCCACAGTTGTGGCTAAGGATGCAGTGCTCCTCGTGCTTGCATCTCTCCGTGTCTGCGCCCTAGGGCGCAACATAACCTCCTAGTCTTCCTCCTCCTCCACCTCCTCAGATGAGCTACTCAGCTGCATGCCTCTGGGTTCACACCAAGTGGGATCTACAACCTCATCATCATCTAAAGTGTTATCCCATTCCTCGCCCTGAGAGTCACCCTTCTCCTCTTCTTGCCCTGAGAGCACAGTACAGTCTGCATGAGCCTCAGGTATCTGAATCTCATCAGGATCACCTCCCCCCGGGAGTTAACCTCTGGTGACGAGGGTCAGGAAGCTGCTCAGATCCTACTTCATCATGCTCCGAATGCAGCCTAAAAATATTTTGGGCATTGGTGCAGATGATTTCCTCCTCTTGACTCTGTGAATCTTTGGAGTACACTTCTGATGCCCATGGCATAGAATGTGTGAACAGTTCCGCAGACTTACCCTTCTGTGATTCCCTACAGTCAGCTGGGCAATTAGACAGTTGTGATGCGGGGGGAAGCAAAGGTAATTGGGGTGCCACCTTTGTGGACTGTACTGTATGTGATGGTGAGGTGGAGGAAGAGGAGGAGAGGTCACTTGAAGCAGCACTTGCCATCCACTGGAGCAGCTGCTTTTCTGATCCTCATCAATAAGGTGTATCGCTGTGCGGCTACCAAAGAAAGGGGGTGGAGTAGCCCATCCAGTAACAAAAATTGTCAGTTGTCTTTGGAAAGAACGTGACGGTGTTGGTTCACTAGTGCTTTCACTAACATTACCACCTTCCCCACGTATACCTTGAACACCAAGCCTATTTCCCCTTCCACCACGACCTCTCTTTTTCCCACTCATGTTGCTCAGATAATGTGGTAGGAGCACGCTATTAGCAACAAAAAATTTGATTTTTTTACTCTGCATGAGCACTGCATACAGCTGAATTTCACCGCCACAAAATGACAAGGTGAAAAATGGCTTGCCGTATCACGTTAGCAACTGAAAAAAATAGTTTTTTTACTCTGCAACAGCTCTGCACACAGCTGAATTTCAGCGGCACTAAATGACAAGGTAAGATATGGCTTGCTGTATCACGTTGGTAGCAGAATAAAATATTTTTTTAGTGTGGTTGAGGCCTGTTTAACATACAACATATGTTCCAAACAATTTCAAACTGAGATCTCCCCTACTGTATCACATTAGTAACAGAAGAAAGTATTTTTTAGTGTGGATGAGGCCTGTATAACAGAGAACATATGCTCCAAACAATTTCAAACTCAGATCCTCCCTACTGTATCATGTTAGTCGCAGAAGAAAGTATTTTTTAGTGTGAATGAGGCCTGTATAACATACAAGGTATGCTCCAAACAATTTCAAACTGAGATCTCCCCTACTGTATCACATTAGCAACAGAAGAAAGTATTTTTTAGTGTAGATGAGGCCTGTATAACAGAGAACATATGCTCCAAACAATTTCAAACTCAGATCTCCCCTACTGTATCACGTTAGTCACAGAAAAAAGTATTTTTTTAGTGTGGATGAGGCCTGTATAACAGAGAAGATATTGTCACACCAGGTGTGGGGGAACACTTAGTGCAATACAGAGGGAAAAGGGAAGGGAGCCAAGACACTAGGGAAAGGGGGGAAGTGGAGACCTCCTAGTCTGGTCTAGCATCACCCTGTCTCCCCTAATGTCCCTATATTGCCACCTCAGCAATCGCCGCACGCGTGCCTCACCCTACTCTCCCTTGCGTATGGCTATGGCTAGGGATGGAAGGAGATGAGCACTAGTCAACCTCCACTAAACTCTATAGACAACAAGGGTGGACAAAACAGGGGAAATGGCTTAGCTCTAGATGAACTCCAAATAAGCACACGGCCTCAAGCTCCAGAGAGGACGAAGTACTACTCCTGCTAAGCTTCACAAGTAGAAATAGATATAGCCGGCAACTCCCTCTCAGACACACCAGGTATATATACACCCAGGCCAGAGAGCTAATTAGCAAGAGCGAGGTAGCCGCTCTGTCCTAAAGACAGCCTCTTATCTAAGAGACTATCTGCAATGCCAAACGTAGAGATCTCCTGCAACCAACTGCAGGGTGACCCATGACAGTACCCCCCCCCCATCTGAGTGACCTCCGGACACTCAGGACCAGGTTTCTCAGGAAAAGAGGTGTGGAATGAGCGAACCAATCTGGGAGCATTCACCTCTGACGCTGAAACCCACATACCCTCCTCTGGACCATAGCCTTTCCGGCTTAGCTCTAGATCAACTCCAAATAAGCACACGGCCTCAAGGTCCAGAGAGGACGAAGTACTGCTCCTGCTAAGCTTCACAAGTAGAAATGGATATAGCCGGCGACTCCCTCTCAGACACAACAGGTATATATACACCCAGGCCAGAGAGCTAATTAGCAAGAGAAAGGTAGCCGCTCGGTCCTAAAGACAGCCTCTTATCTAAAAAACTGTCTGCAATGCCAAATGTAGAAATCTCCTGCAACCCACTGCAGGGCAACTGTCTGTCACCTCTGACACACCCGTGACACATATGCTCATAGTAATTTCAAAGTGAGATCTCCCCTACTGTATCACTTTAGTCACAGAATAAAGAATTTTTTTAGTGTGAATGAGGCCTGTATAACATGCAAGATATGCTCCAAGCAATTTCAAAACTGAGATCTCACCTACTGTATTACGTTAGTAACAGAAGAAAGTATTTTTTAGTGTGGATGAGGCCTGTATAACATACAAAATTTGCACCAAACAATTTCAAACTGAGATCTCCCCTACTGTATCACGTTAGTAACAAAAGAAAGTATTTTTTTAGTGTGGATAAGGCCTATATAACAGAGAATATATGCTTCAAACTTTTTTAAACTCAGATCTCCCCTACTGTATCACGTTAGTCACAGAAAAAAGTATTTTTATTGTGGATGAGGCTTGTATAACACAAGATATGCTCCAAACAATTTCAAACTGAAATCTCCCCAACTGTATCACATTAGCAACAGAATAAAATATTTTTCTAGTGTGGATGAGGCCTGTGTAACAGAGAAGAAATGCTCCAAAAAATTTCAAACTGATATCTCCCCTACTGTATCACGTTAGTAACAGAAGAAAATATTTTTTTTAGTGTGAATGAGGCCTGTATAACAGAGAAGAAATGCTCCAAACAATTTCAAACTGCGATCTCCCCTACTGTATCATGTTAATTACTGAAGAAAATATATTTTTAGTGTGGATGAGGCCTATATAACAGAGAACATATGCTCCAAACAATTTCAAACTCAGATCTCCCCTACTGTATCACTTTCGTCACAGAATAAAGTATTTTTTTTAGTGTGGATGAGGCCTGTATAACATGCAAGATATGCTCCAAACAATTTCAAACTGAGATCTCACCTACTGTTTCACGTTAGTAATAGAAGAAAGTATTTTTTTCTGTGTGGATGAGGCCAGTATAACATACAAGATATGCTCCAAACAATTTCAAACTGAGATCTCAGCTACTGTATCACGTTAGTCAGAGAAGAAAGTATTTTTTTTAGTGTGGATGAGGCCTGTATAACATACAAGATATGCTCCAAACAATTTCAAACTGAGATCTCCCCTACTGTATCACGTTAGTCACAAAAGAAAGTATTTTTTTAGTATGGATGAGGCCTATATAACAGAGAACATATGCTTCAAACATTTTTAAACTCAGATCTCCTCTACTGTATCACATTAGTCACAGAAAAAAGTATTTTTATTGCGGATGAGTCCTATATAACACAAGATATGCTCCAAACAATTTCAAAATAGATTTTTTTTACTCTGCATGAACAGTGCATACAGCTGAATTTCACCGCCACAAAATGACAAGGTGAGATATGACTTGCTGTATCACTTAAGCAACTGAAAAAAAATATATTTTTTTTACTCTGCAACAGCTCTGCACACAGCTGAATTTCAGCGTCACTATATGAAAAGGTGAGATATTGTCATGGGTCAGAGGTGACAGACAGTCACCCTGCAGTTGGTTGCAGGAGATCTCTACTTTTGGCATTACAGACAGCTTCTTAGATGCTGGCTGTCTCTAGGACCCAGTGGCTACCTCCCTCTTGCTAATTAGCTCCCTGGCCTGAGTGTATAAATACCTGTTGTGTCTGAGAGGGAGGTGCCGGCGATATTCATTACTACTTGAAAGGCTTTTAGCAAGAGAAGTATTTCGTCCTCTCTGGAGCTTGAGGCCATGTGCGCATTTGGCTGGAGTCATCTAAAGCTAAGCAATCCCCCCCTTTTTGTCTACCCTTGTTGTCTATAGAGTTTAATGGAGATCGACTAGTGCTCATCTCCTCCCTTCCCTAGTCTTAGCCATACGCCAGGGAAAGTAAGGGCGAAGTACACGTTTGGCGATTGGTGAAGAGCCAATATAGGGACGGTAGTTGAGACAGGATGACACTAGACCAGACTAGGAGGTCTTCACTCTCCCCTTTCCCTAGTGTCTTGGCTCCCTTTCCCTCTTCCCTCTGTGTTGCACTAAGTCTTTCCCACACCCTGCGTGACATTATTGCCGGCCGAGCATGTTTTGAAAAGGAAAAAGAAAAAAAAAACTGACTTTTTTTTTCTCTGTGTGTTTTTTGGCATTGACCTTTTATTTTCCTTTGTCCGTTGGTATGGGTTCAGTTGCAGAGCTTGCAGGGCGGCTGCACAAGCTATCTCTGGAGGTGAATGACCTCCGCGGTGAGGTACAGTAGCAGCATCAGCAGCTGCAGGTCGCCAATGTAGGGGTCTCTGCATGTAGGCCTGTCCAGCCTGAACCCAAAGTTGCCCTCTCGGACAGGTTTTCTGGAGGTAAGGACACATTTTTTGTATTCAAGGAGGCCTGCAAACTGTAATTTAAACTTTGCCCCTATTCCTCCGGAAATGAGGAGCAATGGGTTGGTATTGTGGTCCCTCTATAACAGGGAGATCCTCAGTCATGGGAATTTTTGTTACCGCAGGACTCTGTTTGTCTCCAGTCTGTGGAGGGGTTTTTCGGGGCTCTGGCCCTCATCTATGATGACCCTGACTGAGTCGCCTTGGCTGAGTCTAGGCTACGTCGCGTTCAGCAGAGGAATCGGTAAGTGAAAATGTACAATTCGGAATTCCGTAGATGGGCAGCTCGCCCTTAGAAGTCAATTTTGTGAGGTGCTTACTGAAAGGTTGAAAGATGCCTTGGCAGTATATGAAACCCCTCAGTCCATGGAGGCTGCCATGTCATTGGCAATACGTCTTGATAGATGCCTTTGGGATAAACGGGTGAGAAACCCTTCTTGTTGGGGTTGTGTACCTCTGCTGGGGGAGCAGTCTGGGGTTGAGCCTGTACTGGAGGAGGTGGAGGAACCCATGCAGATAGGGGGTGTCTCTACATCATACATCTTCCCAGAGATTCGCAGGAGAAAAGGCGTATGTTTATTGTATGTGAAAAAGGGACATTTTGTTGGAACCTGTCCTTCAATTCCTAAACAAAAGGAGACTTGATTAACTCTTGGTAGTCTGGAGTTGGATAAACAAGGGGTGCATTTGTGGCCAAACTGCAGTTCCCGCTTTGTCCTGACAGCAGAGGTGATGCTAGAGAGCAAAACCGAGAAAATTTCTGTCTTTGCTGACAGTGTAGTCGGAGTCAGCATGGTTGATGCTGAGTTTGTGAAAACTCATGGTCTTGCTTGCTGTGATTTAGCTGAACCTATTTCCATCTTTGCCATTGACTGGGCGCCACTTGCACAGAAAGCATTTGCTCAGATTGTACAAAATAAAAAACTGAGGGTGGGGTCAGTTCATTGTGAAATAATCCCTTGCTATGTTCTGGACAATCTTCCCACACCGATTGTCTTGGGTATTCCTTGGCTTGTTAAACATAATCCGTTTGTGGATTGGCAAACCGGGGAGATTATTGAATGGGGAGATTACTGTCATGAGAACTGTTTAGAGATTTCCCTTGCTACTGTCTCTACAGAAATATTACCTGCTTTTCTGTCTGGTTTTGAGGACAATTTTTTTCTGAGAGGGGATGTCAGGATTTGCCTCCTCATCATGCTTATGACTGTCCTATTAACCTGACCCCCGGAGCTAAGCTACCAAAGTCCAGACTGTATAATTTTTCTGGCCCTGAGAGACAAGCCATGAAGGATTTCCTTGCGGAAAGCCTGGAGAAG
Source organism: Phyllobates terribilis (assembly GCF_046119375.1). Classification (NCBI taxonomy): domain Eukaryota; kingdom Metazoa; phylum Chordata; class Amphibia; order Anura; family Dendrobatidae; genus Phyllobates; species Phyllobates terribilis. The sequence continues at coordinate 186,993,551 of NW_027362761.1, forward strand.
GGACATATCAGACCCTCATCTTCGCCCATGGTGGCAGGGTTCTTCTTTGTGAAGAAAAGATGGCGGTCTACTTCCCTCTTTAGATTTCCGGGAATTAAATCAATTTACCATCCATGATCCATAAACTCTTCCTCTGATTTATGATTTGTTTAGCCAGGTTATGGGAGCTAAAGTATTCTCCTAGTTGGATTGAAGGGGAGCCTACAACCTGGTTAGAATCAGAGAAGGGAACGATATGGAAAACAACGTTCAATACCCTGGAAGGACATTTGGAGAGTCTGGTAATGCCTTTTGGTTTGACCAATGCACTTACGGTATTCCAGCATAAATTATATTTTCCATCATTTGGTGGGGAGTAGTGATGAGCGAGCATTAAAATGCTCGGGTATTCGTTGTTTGGGCCGAGCAAATTGGAATGCTCGAGTGCTCGGTCCGAGCAACGAGCCCTATGTAAGTCTATGGGAAACTCGAGCATTTTCCAGTGACTCCCCGCAGCGGTCTGTAGAGGCCCTAAAAATTGCCCAAATCGATGGGAACAGTGCTCAAATGACATGGGAAAAGCATGAGGAAGACCGCTGGAAGCATTTCTAACTCCAAGGTCACTGCTGTCAACAACGTTGTCAGAGGTATTACGCTACATTTACGGACTCACAATAAAACATACAAAAACGAAACCAAAATGGATTTTCCTGGGAAATATGTTGAGGAACATCCTTTCCAGGATAATGACTTGTATATAAGGCAAAATAAATAACCAAAAGCAAAAATGCTCCTTCACACCTTGGGCTATGTTAACTCGTAGCGTTTTTGATGCGTTTTTGCACTTTTGCATTGCTTTCAACCAAGACAAATGCATTCACTGGAAAATGTCATTTTAACATTTTACAACCTTATCTGGCCATGTAGTGTGTGAAACATCATCAGACACATCCTGTTTCATTTATGAAGGAGGGATTTTTAAAGTCACAAACACTATTTTTACAGCCTTACTATTCTTAAAGGGCCAGCAGTCGGATATGCTTTGTTGTTCCCATTATTAAAGAGTGGGTCTCCTATACTGTTATTGCGTATGCAGTGACTGCAAGGGATGGCAAAAATTTGGACGCAACCCAATACCCCTTTGAAGAGACATAGAAGAGAGTCTCAGTAAAGAAAAATTTTCCCATTATAAAGGAGTGGGTCTCCTATAGTGGTAATGCCCATGCTGTGACTGCAAGGGCTGACAAAATTTTGAAAAAAAACCACTAACAATTTAAAGACACATAGAGCTGGGCCACTGTAATGACATGTTCCCATTAGAAAGGAGAGGGTACGCTATCCAGTTATAGGGTATGCAGTGATTCCAACGGCTGCCAAAATTTAGGAAAAACCCCACTAACAATTTAAAGACACATAAAGCTGAGCCACAGTAATGACATGTTCCCATAAGAAAGGAGCGAGTCTGCTATCCAGTTATAGGGTATGCAGTGAGTCCATTGGCTGCCAAATTTTAGGAAAAACCCCACTAACAATTTAAAGACACATAGAGCTGGGCCACAGTAACAACATGTTCCCATTAGAAAGGAGAGGGTCTGCTATCCAGTTATAGGGTATGCAGTGAGTCCAACGGCTGCCAAAATTTAGGAACAACCCCACTAACAATTTAAACACACATAGAGGTAGGCCACAGTAACAAGTACAACATGTTCCCATTATACAGAAGAGGGTCTGCTATTCAGTTATGGGGTATGCATTGAGTCCAATGGCTGCCAAAATTTAGGAAAAACCCTACTAACAATTTAAAGACACATGTGGCTGGGCTACAGTAACGAGTATGACATGTTCCATTAAAAAGGAGTGGGTCTCCCATACTGTTTGCCTATAGAGTGAATGCAATGACTGCCAAAAATGTGGAGGAACTTCAGTGTCCCTTGCAAGAGACGTAGAGGTCGGAGGACCTCCTGAAAACAATGTTCCCATTATTAGGAAGTGGGTCTCCCATACTGTTTGCCTATGCAGTGAATGCAACGGCTGCCAAAAGTTTGCAGGAACTCCAATGCCCCTTGCAAGAGCCATAGAGGTCGGAGGGCCTCCTGAAAACAATGTTCCCATTATTATGAAGTGGGTTTCCCATACTGTTTGCCTATGCAGTGAATGCAACGGCTGCCAAAAATTTGGAGAAACCCCAGTGAGTGCCCCTTGCAAGAGATATGGTGGTGATATGGAGGAGGATGTGGAAGATGAGGATGAGGAGAAGGAGGAGGGCAAGAGCAAATAGACAAAATCAGGAAGCCTATACCCATGTCTGTGTGTGAAGACAGAGGTGCATGGGAATAGAGTTAGACCTCGCCAAAAAAGACACTGTATTTGAGTTTGTTACGCTGCTATCATTCGGTGGTGTTGAGAAGTCTGGCCCAATCAAGCCCTTGTTCATTTTTATAAGAATCAACCTGTCAGCATTTTCAGTTGACAGACGGATGCGCCTATTGGTTATAATTAGTGTTGAGCGAACATGCTCGACACTGCTCGCCCGAGCATCACGCTACTCGGGATGTTCGGCGAGCACCGAGCATTTCCGGGTTACTCGGGCGGGAGCTCGGGTCTCCTCCCTGCATGTTTGGCGCTCTTTACAGAGCCAATGAACATGCATGGATTGCCAGCCAGTCACTGTAATGCTGCAGTCATGTTGGTTGTGGGCATTACAGTGATTGGCTGGCCGCACAGCGTCACCTCGAGTATTTAAAACGGGGCGCTGCCATCTTGGACACAGTCGCCCCGGATTAGACAGTGTAGGGACAGCGCTGCTGATTTAGGGAGAGATATAAACTGCGAAATAGTTAGTGTAGGGTCTGTAAAGGCTGCCAGAACAAACAAACAGTCCTTTTCAGGACTAATATCCATCCCAGATACCAGGCAGGCAGGCTGTATAGGAGACACAGTGGTTATACCAGCAAACGCTGCATTACAGTCCTGTGTGCTCCTGTTGCTGAAATTGCTGGACTTAGCACAAGGTGTCGGGGGCCAGGAAAAATCCTTTTTTTTTCATCTAAATCCTCCTTTTTTTTTCCTCCTTCACACTGTACAAATACCCGTCTTATTAACCTTTTGGTGTGTGTCCCCCCCCCCCCCAAAAAAATAAAAGCATGTCTCTGATTTTTCAGACACAAATATAACTGTTGAAAATAGTCTGGTGTAGGCTAGAGAAACAGAAGTGTTGTTTTGCACTTCCACGGTTCAAACCTCTGTATTATCCATTTTGGGCCATTTGTATCTAAAAAAAAAAACAGTTTGAGTGTGTCGCTCACTGTTCAGCCGCAAATGTCTCTATTTAAAAAAGTGTGGTATACCCCAGTAAACAATAACTGTGGTTTTGCCATCCCACGGTAAAAAATCTCTATTATTCAGGTTTTGGTAGTTTTTCCGTAAAGAAAAACAGTAGCGTCTCCTGACTGTTGTGACACAAAAATATATCTGTTGAAAATAGTCTTGTGTAGGCCCGACATCCCAGTGTAGTTTCGCAGTTCCACAGGTCAAATCACTGTACTATCCAGTTTTGGGCCTTTGGTATCTAAAAAAAAAGCAGTTTGAGTGTGTCGCTCACTGTTCAGCCGCAAATATCTCTATTTAAAAAAGTGTGGTATACCCCAGTAAACAATAACTGTGGTTTTGCCATCCCACGGTTAAAAATCTCTATTATTCAGGTTTTGGTAGTTTTTTCCGTAAAGAAAAACAGTAGTGTCTCCTGACTGTTGTGACACAAAAATATATCTGTTGAAAATAGTCTTGTGTAGGCCCGACATCCCAGTGTGGTTTCGCAGTTCCACGGGTCAAATCGCTGTACTATCCAGTTTTGGGCCTTTGGTATCTAAAAAAATAGCAGTTTGAGTGTGTCGCTCACTGTTCAGCCGCAAATATCTCTATTTAAAAAAGTGTGGTATACCCCAGTAAACAATAACTGTGGTTTTGCCATCCCACGGTAAAAAATCTCTATTATTCAGGTTTCGGTAGTTTTTTCCGTAAAGAAAAACAGTAGTGTCTCCTGACTGTTGTGACACAAAAATATATCTGTTGAAAATAGTCTTGTGTAGGCCCGACATCCCAGTGTGGTTTTGCAGTTCCAAGGGTTAAATCGCTGTACTATCCAGTTTTGGGCCTTTGGTATCTAAAAAAAAAGCAGTTTGAGTGTGTCGCTCACTGTTCAGCCACAAATATCTCTATTTAAAAAAGTGTGGTATACCCCAGTAAGCAATAACTGTGGTTTTGCCATCCCACGGTAAAAAATCTCTATTATTCAGCTTTTGGTAGTTTTTTCCATAAAGAAAAACAGTAGTGTCTCCTGACTGTTGTGACACAAAAAAATATCTGTTGAAAATAGTCTTGTGTAGGCCCGACATCCCAGTGTGGTTTCGCAGTTCCAAGGGTTAAATCGCTGTACTATCCAGTTTTGGGCCTTTGGTATCTAAAAAAAAAGCAGTTTGAGTGTGTCGCTCACTGTTCAGCCACAAATATCTCTATTTAAAAAAGTGTGGTATACCCCAGTAAACAATAACTGTGGTTTTGCCATCCCACGGTAAAAAATCTCTATTATTCAGCTTTTGGTAGTTTTTTCCGTAAAGAAAAATAGTAGTGTCTCCTGACTGTTGTGCCACAAAAACATATCTGTTGAAAATAGTCTTGTGTAGGCCCGACATCCCAGTGTGGTTTCGCAGTTCCACGGGTCAAATCGCTGTACAATCCAGTTTTGGGCCTTTGGAATCTAAAAAAAAAGCAGTTTGAGTGTGTCGCTCACTGTTCAGCCGCAAATATCTCTATTTAAAAAAGTGTGGTATACCCCAGTAAACAATAACTGTGGTTTTCCTCTTCCACGGTTCTAATCTACTCTTTATTACCCTTTTTCCATTGATAGTGCAAGTGTAAGCTATTTTACTTCATTTACAATGGGCAAGGCGCGTGGCAAGGGACGTGGAAGTGGACGTTCTGGTGATGGTTCGTGAAGAGGACGGGGCCGTGGCCAAGGAGAAAATGTGCCACAACCAACAGCCACATCTTCTCGCTCCCACTTCTTGACCGAATTACTAGGGAAGCACAGAACAACACCAGTATTGAGAACTGATCAGTGTGAACAGGTTATTAATTGGATAGCAGATAATACTTCCAGTTACCTGGGCACCACCACCTCCGGTCTGTCTTCCACACGGTCAACTCTTAGTAGCCGTGAGTCTCGACCACATACTCCTCCTCACCCTGATGCTCCTTCCTCCCACCATGCCGAGTGTCGTCAGACAGCAATTGATCCCACACTTGGACACTCTGAAGAGCTGTTCACTGGTCCATTTCCATCTTTGTGCCCCTCGCCTGATATGCTTGAAGTGGTGGAAGAGGAGATCCCATGTTGCGATGCCCAAATATTTGAACAGCCACGGCCACAGGAAGTCGACGTTGGCAATCTGTCACAAGAGGTGGACGATGACGAGACACAATTGCCAGGAAGTTAGGAGGAGGATCGTGGTGCGCAAGTGGAAGAGGAGGAGGTGGTGGATGATCTAGTAACTGACCCAACGTGGAAGGAGGACATGCTGAGTGAGGCCAGCAGCACACAGGGGGAGGGAGGCAGAGTACCCCAACAGGCAGGAAGAAGCAGTGTGGTGGCCGCAGACAGAAGGCAGGCAACCGTTCCCCGTAACACCAACACGAGGGACGTTGCCAGTACAAGCGGTAGGTCTTCCAGAGTCTGGAATTTTTTTAAAGACTCTGCTGATAACCCCAAAAAGGCCATATGTTCCACCTGCCATGCCAGCATCAGCAGGGGTGACAAAACTACCAGCCTGACCACCACCAGCAAATACTATGGGACACCCACTCCCCAATAATGGGACTTATGTTTGTAATATGCTGTACTGCATGGCTCTTGTAAGGGGCATTGCAAGTTGCTCCGTCCTAATTTTTGGCAGCTTTTGCTTGGAAAGCATAAGCAAATACCATGGGACAGCCACTCCCCAATAATGGGACTTATGTTTGTAATATGCTGTACTGCATGTGACGCGCCCCCTGGGCCGTGTGTACACGTGTGTGGGATACCCGGTGCCGGGTCTCTGGGGTCTGTAGTCTCCGTGGCGGTGACCCGGTCCCGTGGCTCAGGCTGGTCAAACCAGTGGCAGTCTTTCTTAGGTTTTGAGGTTAATTGTCCGACTGCGCCACCCGTGGATTGCAGTCAGGGAGTACCACCGCTGCGAGGCAGACCGCTGAGGCTGGTGTTGTGTGCGCAGCATAGAATGGGATAACTCCCCTCGGGAGGAGTATAGCCTCAGGGCAGTGAGTGTGGATGATGGGGGTGATGTTGCATGAGCGCAGCAGGAATGACTCAGAGTCTTTGCAGTGCAGTTCAGGGTCTTTACTGATGATTATAAGGTAGACCCTCCCGGGAGTACTGGCTAGCATAAGAGGCCTGGTCAGTCTGTGAGCAAGCAGGAGTTCCCCTGGCCAGGTGGAGTTGTAGGCCTCCCCGTCTGTCTGCACTCTTCCTGGCTACCTTGCTGTAAGTGGGTAGAAGTAGCCCACGTCCCTGAGTGTACCGTGTAGTGCTCACCCGTATGGCTGGTGACTTGGGGCCTTCTGTTAGCCTCCGCTCCACGACGGCGGTGCTGGTCCATTGCTTGTGACTGAGCCTCCGGGCTTCTCTGGCCAGAGGACCTGAAATCTCCTGCCGGCTGGTTTCTGCTGCTGGATATATAAGTCCTCACAGCTTCGGACTCCTGTGTCCGGTTCCTATTATCTTCTGCCAGTGCGAGCTCTGCTCAGCTTCCAACCCCTGGTCTTTAGCTCCTAGTTCCTACAGAGCTCCTTGCTGTTACTTTCCCTTGCTCTCACCCTGACTCTGACTGTTCTCTGACTCACTCAACCCCGCCCCAGATCCAGTTTATACGGGCAGAATTCTCCCCTCCCAGGATTGGGGCAGGAGGATGTTGCATGTTTAAGGGATCCTGACCAGGAAACCTCCCACTTGCTCTCCGACGTAATATCTCTATTACTGTGGTGACCAGACCCCTGGGGTGCCACACATGGCTCTTGTAAGGGGCATTGCAGTTCCTCATAATTTTTGGAAAGCCTTCCATTCACTGCTTAGGCCAACAGTGCACGGGAGACCCAGTTGCTATAAATGGAAAAAAAGGTTTAGTTAACGCCCTCTGACCTCCATGTCATTTCCAAGGGGCATTGGAGTGGCTCGAAATTTTTGGTAGGCATTGCACTCACTGTATGCCCTATAACTGTGTAGCCGAACCGCTCCTTTTGTTACAGAAACATATCCTACAAGACATATCTGGTTGACTGGCCTGATATTGATGTGAATGGTCCCTGTTCCTCCTGCTCTTTCTCCTTTGCCACTACCTCATCCATCATTTATCACCTGAAGCTTTGTATTAACGGGAGTCATAGAACTTGGATAGTAGCAGGAAAACATCCAGCAATCCTCGGAGGAGGTAGGATATGCGCCAAAACGCTGACCACCTCAGGCCTAGCCGCTACTACATACATGCGCTTGCATTACAACAAAACAAAGCAGATGCTAACTTCTATCATCCTCATCATGCTCCTCACCTTGGCACTCTAAACTCCCCTGATGGAGAAGCCAGGGCCCACCAGAGGAGTCTGATAGTCCGGTGGGCTCGGCCAATGCTGCCCTAAAGCAGGCCAGGCTAAGAAAAGTGTGGGAAAGGTTACCGGGACAAATAGGGGTGGCTGGGGACCGAGTATGGACACCCGGCCACCCCCTGGAGGCTGGGGAGCAAGCGGGGACACCCGGCCACCAGGCGGCTGGGGACTGAGTATGGATACCAGGCCGCCGACACAGCCATGGCGTGGTGGCCAGATTCCGCCTCCACATGCCTTAAAGGCCCAATTTAAAGTGCAAGCAAGCAAGCAGTATGGTATTGCAGCCTGGGGGTGGGTGGGTGGCAGGCTGCATACTTGCGCTTGCATTGCAAGGAATGGGAGAGGTACAATTGAACACTGCCCTGGGACAAGGACTTGAAAGGGGATAGTTGCAAGTCTGCAACGACAGGTGCAAGGTGGGAGGCATCTTCACATGTACCATGAACAGGGGTTTGGCATGCACACACTACAGCGGAATAGGCTCTCCTTCCCACTAAATGCACTGGGGAGGGCACAGGTAATGTTTTGGTATACGCGCTTAATCTTATGTATAAGGCACACCAGGACAAATATGGGCGGCTGGGGACTGAGTATGGATATCTCGCTGCCGAAGCAGCCATGAGGTAGTGGCCAGCTTCGGCCTCCTCCAAACTAAAAGGCCCCATTTCAAGTGCAAGCTAGCAGTATGGAATTGCAGTCTGGGGGTGGGTGTGTGGCAGGCTGCACACTTACACTTGCATTAAAAGAAAACATAGCAGATGCTAACTTCTGTCATCATCATCATGCTCCTCACCTTGGCACTCTCAACTCCACCGATGGAGAAGTCAGGGCCCACCGGAGGAGTCTGGTTCTCTGGTGGGCTCGTCCAATGCTGCCCTAAAGCAGGCCGGGCTAAGAAAAGTGTGCGGGGGGATGTTCCAAGGAGAAATAGGGGCGGCTGGGGACCGTTTATGGACACCCGGCTGCCCCAGGCGGCTGGGGACCGTGTGTGGACACCCGGCCGCGAGGCGGCTGGGGACTGAGTATGGATTCCAGGCCGCCAACACAGCCATGACGTGGTGGCCAGATTCCGCCTCCACATGCCTAAAAGGCCCAATTTCAAGTTCAAGCAAGCAAGCAGTATGGTATTGCAGCCTGGGGGTGGGTGGGTGGCAGGCTGCATACTTGAGCTTGTATTGCAAGGAATGGGGGAGGTACAATTGAACACTGCCCTGGGACTAGAACTTGCATGGGGATAGTTGCAAGTCTGCATCTTCTGATGCGGTAAGGATCACTTATGATGGGCACACTTTTAGACAGTGACCTGGGAGTCAGAGATGCTTCCAGGGGTCTTCCCCATGCTGTTCCCTTGTCTTTTCAGCACTTTATGCATGTGTCACACAGCACATGGCCAGATAAGGTTGTAAAATGTTAAAATGACATTTCACGGTGAATGCGCTTGTCATAGTTGAAAGCAATACATAAGTGCAAAAACGCATAAAAAATGCTACTTGTGAACATAGCCGAAGGTGTGGAGGAGTATTTTTGTTTTTGGTCATTTATTTTAACTTATACACAAGTCTTTACCCTGGAAAGGATGTTCCTTAACATATTTCACAGGAAAAAAGTTTCACTTTCGTTTTTGAACGTTTTATTGTGAGCCTGTAAAAGTGGCTTAATACCTCTGACCACGTTGTTGACAGCAGTGACCTGGGGGTCAGAAATGCTTCCTGGGGCGATCCCCATGCTGTCCTCATGTCATTTGAGCACTGTCACTATCGTTTTGGGCACTTGTTAGGCTTTTAAAAGACTGCCGGGTGTGCCACCGCAAAAATGCTCGAGTCTCCCATAGACTAACATTGGGCTCGTTGCTCGGGTCGAGCACCCGAGTATCACGGCGAGCTCGGCCCGAGCTTCGAGCACCCGAGCATTTTAGTGCTCGCTCAACACTAGTTATAATTCCAGAGGCGGCACTAAAAACCCGCTCTGACAAAACGCTGCCACGTGTCCAGCTTGGATACCCAATAATTATAATGCACAGAGGAATCACGGAGGACATTGGTGCGATCGACAAGGTACTCCCTCACCATCTTCTAAAACTTTTCCCTCCTTTTGAGAGTACCCTGCATCTCAGGGCCTGTGCGATGGGAGGGTCTGAGAAAACTGTCCCAGAACTTTGACAGTGGTCCCCTGCCTCTGCTGGATTGCATTTGTGTCTCTCTCGATTGTACTCCTTGGTTGTCCAACGAACTGTGAACTCTGCCGCCAGCTTTTTAAGATGGGAATTTTTTCAATACTTCCGCAGCAAGGGCCTTCTCGTACTGCCCCATTTTATTAGGCCTGTCCTGCGCGGGAATAAGAGACAGGAAATTCTCCTTGCAGCGTGGCTCTAGAAGTGTCACCAACCAGTAATGACTACTGTCACTCAAAATTTGGAGAACGCGAGGGTCACGGGAAAGGCAGCGTAACATAAACTCTGTGTGCCAGACTGCAAAGAGGCAAGACTTCCGTGTCCTCACCAAGAGGACAACTGACCATGCTCTCCTCCTCATCCTCCTCCTCCCTGTCTTCAGGCCATCCAAGCTGAAAAGACGGTATGACAGTTGTGCAGGTAGTACCGTCTATAGCGCAGGAAACTAGCTCCTCTTCTTCCTCCTCCTCTTCCTCAATGTCACCCAATCCAAGTTGGGATGAGATGAGGCTGGGTGTGTGTAATCACCCTGTATGGTTCCTTGCTCCATCTCATCGTGCTCCGCCTGCAATGCATCCTCTTTAATTGTGAGCAAAGAGCGTTTCAGAAGACAGAGAAGCGAAATGGTGATGCTAATTATGGCATCATCGCCGCTCACCATCTTGGTGGAGTTCTCAAAGTTTTGGAGGATGGTACATATGTCTGACATCCATGTCCACTCCTGGGGTCTTATGCGTGTAGTCTGAACTTAATACCGATGGCCTTGTTGATGATGGTAGTCAACAACTGCCCTCTTCTGCTCACAAATCCTTCCCAATATCTGCATTGTAGAGTTCCAATGCGTGGGGACATCGCAGATCAGTCGGTGAGCTGGAAGCTGCAAATGCTGCTGAAGCACGGCAAGGGCGGCGGAAGCTGTAGCTGACTTTCTAAAATGGGCACACAGGTGGCGTACTTTGACAAGCAGATCCAGCAGATCCGGGTAGGTTTTGAGAAACCGCTGAACCACAAGGTTAAGCACATGGGCCAGGCATGGTGCAGGTGTGAGCTAGATGGGTGGTGACCAAGGCGGCCATTTTGAAGTCGGCCATTTTGGATCCAAGAGGGTTGCATTGACAATCCAACACAATGGGCAGCACTTTGAACACATTTTATTTGAAAATAACTCATGAAGGAATAAAGTTATGTTAAAACCAAGCACACCATTGTTTTTCTTATGAAATTCTCAATAAGTATGATGTGCCACATGACCCTCTTCCCATTGAAAAAAATAAAGTTGGATCCAAAATGGCCAGCTTCAAAATGGCTGCCATGGTCACCACCCATCTGGAAAAGTTTTCCCCCTCCCATATACTAATGTGCCACAAGCAGGAACTTGATATCACCAACCATTCCCATTTTATTTAGGTGCATCCATATGAATGGCCCACCCTGTAGAATGTGGGGGCAACCCTGATTGATCCAGGGCACGCAATCCTTGGCGTAGGGAGGACGGTGTCCGTCCCAAGGTCTGACTGGGTCCCTGCTTCCACTATATTAGCCCAGTATGCCGTCAGCGAGATGTACCGTCCCTGCCCACAAGCACTTGTCTATGTGTCCGTGGTTAGGTGGACTTTCCCAGTAACTGCGTTGTTGAGGGCACGTCTAATGATGTGGGACATGTGCTCGTGTAATGCGGGGACAGCACACTGGGAGAAAAAGTGGTGGCTGGGGACCGAGTACCGAGGAACGGCCACCGCCATCAGGTTGTGGAAAGCTTCCAATTCATGAGCCTAAAAGGCAACATTTTGAGTGCAAGTAGTATGGCCTGTGGGGCGCTGGCTGCATATTTGCGTTTGCGTTCCAAGGACTAGGGTAGGGATAACTGACCGCTGCGCTGGTTGAGAGTGTGCAATGACATGTGCAGGACAAGAGGCATCTTGGCATGCGCCATGGACAGGGGATTGGCGTGCACGCACAACAGCGGAACATGCAGTGGTGTCACTCACAGACACTGTTGCTGGACCCTGGGGTTCGGCCCACTTAGTTGGGTGCTTTGCTGCCATGTGCCTGATCATGCTTGTGGTGGTCAGACTGCTAGTTTTTCTACCTCTGCTAATGCTGGCCTGGCAGGTGGTGCAAATGGCCTTTTTGGGGTTATAGGCAGAGTCTTTAAAAAACAACCAGACTCGGGAAGACCTAACAGTTGTACTGACAACTTCTGTCGTGTTGGCGTTATGAGGAACGCTTTCCCGCCTTTTGTCTGTGACCACAACACTGCTTCTTCCTGCTTGTTGTCATGCTACGCCTCCCTCCCCCTGTATGCTGCTGTCCTAGCTCTGTATGTCCCCCTGCCGGGTTGGGTCAGTTGCTATATCATCCACCACTTTGTCTTCCACTTCCGCACCCTGGTCCTCCTCCTGACTTTCTGGCAATTGTGTCTCATCATCATCATCATCCACCTCTTGCGACAGCAATTGCACTTTCCCACCATTCGTGTGACCATGGCTGCTCAAATATTTGGGCATCGCTGCATGCATTCTCCTCTTGACTTGCTTTGAAGCTGGCGGGGTGAGAGTCCCGAATCTACAAATGGAAAAGTGAACAGCTATTCGGAGTGTCCAAGTGTGGGATCAGTTGTCTCCGGGCACTCGGCATGGTGGGAGGAAGGAGGATCAGGGTGAGGAATATGCGGTACAGACTCAAGGCTACTGAGACTTGACCGTGTCGAAGACAGGGTTGTAGTGGTGGTGGCAAAGTGACTGGCAGCATTATCTGCTATCCAACCAACAACCTTTTGACACTGCTCTGGGTTCAATAGTGGTATACTGCAGTCCCCTAGTAAATGGGACAGGAAGGTCGAGTGACAAGATGTGGGTGTTTGTTGTGGCACAATTTCAGCTTGCCAATGGCCATCTCCTCGGCCTCAGCCTCTGCATGCACCATCACCATCACGTCCACTTCTTCATCCCTTGCCATGCGCCTTGCCCATTTTAAATGGAGGACAATATTTTCCACGTTCACAAGAAATGGCTGATTTTTGGAACGCAGTTATATGTGATACGTCTGACAGAGAACCACGATTTTAAATAGCAGGCCTGTAATTTACTAATATTATTCTACACAGAGACCTAGTGTGAATAGCTTGACCGACACACTTCAACAGAATGGAAAAGGAGGCCAATATTTTCCACGTTCAGTTCAAATTTCTGGGTTTTTATCGCTGTAATATGGAACAGATCTAGCTGTATTCTGCAGTACTAACAAGCAAATAGAGCAGAAAAATGGTGTACTCTGGATTGCTTTTTAAGCAAATAACCAGGATTAAGATAAAAAAAAATTTGCCCTGGCCCCTGATATTTGGGGCTATGTCTACAAATATCTGTAATTATTACAGCAGCAGACAGGACATTCAATGTACCCTCTTGCGCTATATGCACTGCAGTCTGCCACATACACTGCCTACCTGCCTAACTCCTGCTATCACCACTGAATATATGCAGCTGGATTAGTCCTTAGAAGGACTGTTAGTTCAGATAGATAGATATATGTTGTGGAATACCTATACTAACAATAAATAAGCAAATCTCTCCCTGACTCAGCAGCACCTCTCCCTACCTTGCCTGTTTCCGGGGTAGACTGTGACGAGCATAGTGGCGCCAGGTCTTATACTGTATAAACCTGATGATGTTGTGCGGCCAGCCAATCACTGTAATGCCCACAACCAACATGGCTACGGCATTACAGTGCTAGGCAGGCAATCCCTGCATGTTCATTGGCTCTCTAAAGAGCGCAAAACATGCTGGGAGCGGACTAGAGCAATCTGGAAATACTCGCCGAGCGCCGAACATGTTGAGCACCATGATGCTCGGGTGAGTACCGAGCAGTGGCGAGCATGTTCGCTCATCACTAGTGGGGAGGTTTGTGGTGGTCTATCTGGACAATATTTTGGTTTACTAACCTGATTTTGAGACTCATCGGGGGCATATTAAGCAGATGCTCCGGATATTAAGGGATAACAAACTTTATGCCAAACTAGAAAAATGTGTTTTCTCTGTTCAGGAGGTACCGTTTCTGGGGTACTTGTTGTCATCTTCGGGTTTTCGGATGGATCTGGAGAAGATCCGTGCAGTCCTTGACTGGGAATGTCCCGAGAACCTGAAGGCTTTACGTTTTCTGGGCTTTACTAATTTTTACCAGAAATTTATTCAAAATTACTATAGTGAAACCCCTTACTGACATGACTAAGAAGGGGTCTAATTTTTCCAAATGGTCGGATGCTTCCCTCCAGGCTTTTTCTTCCATAAAGAATCATTTTGCCACTGCACCTATACTCAGTCAACCCGATTTTTCTCAACCCTTTATTGTGGAGGTTGATGAGTCAGATGTCGGCATTGGGGCTGTGTTGTCTCAGGGTTCGTCCCCTAGTAAATGGCATCCATGCGCCTTCTTTTCTAAAAAATTGTCTTCGGCTGAAATTATGACGTGGGTAATAGGGAACTTTTGGCGATCAAATTGGCATTCGAAGAATGCCGACATTGGTTGGAGGGGGCTGTCCATCCTATTACTGTTATTACTGACCATAAGAACCTGTCATATCTCCAGTCAGCTAAACATCTCAACCCTAGGCAAGCCAGATGGTCCCTGTTTTTTACTAGGTATAATTTTGTTGCCACTTTTCGTTCAGGGGTCAAAAAATGTCAAGGCTGATGCTTTTTCCCGGCGCTTGCCTGGTGGTGGTGACCATGAGAACCCTGCCCCGATATTACAGAAAGGGGTAGTCATTTCGGCTCTTTATCCTGAACTGGAGGGTGAGGTGTTGGAGACACAGGGGGACGCCCCTGCCTCCTGCCCTTCAGGAAAGTTATTTGTACCATCTAACTTGCGCCGCAAAGTTATTAAGGAACATCATAACTCTGTGCTTTCTGGGCATCCAGGTGGTAAGGCAACCGCGGACCTCCTCTGTCGTTGTTTTTGGTGGTCAGGGTTGCATCGGGATGTGATTGAACACGTAGCTGCTTACAGTATTTGCACGAGTTCTAAGGTTTCGCATACCCATCCGTCTGGTGCTCTTCTTTGGCTACCTATCCCTAGTAGGCCATGGACACACTTGTCCATGGATTTTATTACTGACCTATCGGTTTCTGCAGGCAAAACGGTGGTTTTGGTGCTAGTAGATAGGTTCAGTAAAATGGTTCATATTGTTGCATTGCCTGCACTTCCAAATGCCAAGACACTTGCTCAGGTGTTCATAAATGATATCGTGAAGCTTCACGGGATTCCCTCCATTGTGGTGTCAGATTGGGGGACCCAGTTTGTTTCCAAGTTCTGGAAGGCATTCTGTTCTCAACTGGGGGTGCAGCTGTCCTTTTCCTCTGCCTTCCACCCTCAGTTGAATGGACAGACCGAGCGTGTCAATCAGAATTTGGACACCTACCTCAGGTGTTTCGTTTCCGAAAATCAGGAGGATTGGGCATCCTACCTACTGCTGGCAGAATTTGCCATTAATAATCATCATGAAGAATTCACTGGCAGGTCACCGTTCTTCGGTGAATATGGTTATCACCCACAGTTTGGAACCTTTAGTGGGGGAGGAGCTTCAGGAGTTCCTGAGCAGGAACGGTTTGCTTCGTTGCTTTCATCAATATGGCAGGGTGTGCTGAGTAATTTTAAGATCATGGGAGACAGGTATAAACGTATGCCTGACAGAAAACGCTTGCCAGCTCCGGACCTGAATGTGAATGAGTTTGTGTGGTTGTCTACCAGGAATATAAGATTGAAAGTTCGTTCTTGGAAGCTGGGACCTAGGTTTATTGGTCCCTATAAAATAACTGCCGTCATTAACCCAGCAGTGTTTCATCTTGAACTTCCTCAGGCCCTTAAAGTTCACAACGTGTTCCATAGGTTCTTACTTAAAAAATATGTGGAACCTCTTGAGCCCTCGCCTCTACCACCACCCCCAGTAATGGTTGATGGTAATCTGGAGTTCCAGATTTTGAGTATTGTAGATTCTTGTCTCCAACATCGTTCTCTACAATACTTGTTGCACTAGAAAGGCTATGGTCCAGTGGAGAGGATGTGGGTTTCAGCATTAGAGGTGAACACTCCCAAATTGGTTCGCTCATTTCACACATCTTTTCTTGAGAAAAACAGTCCTGAGTGTCCGGAAGCCACTTGTAGAGGGGGGTACTGTCACGGGTGTGTCAGAGGTGACAGACAGTTGCCCTGCAGTTGGTTACAGGAGATCTCTACGTTTGGCATTACAGACATCTTAGAGGCTGGCTGTCTCTAGGATCCAGCGGCTACATCCCTCTGGCTAATTAGCTCCCTGGCATGAGTGTATAAATATGTGGTGTGTCTGAGAGGGAGGTGCCGGCGATATTCATTACTACTTGTAAGGCTAAGGAAACTGTACTGTTTGTTACTGGAGCCTGTTGCTCATAAGACTTAACTTGCACTGGCTGTGCGGCTTCTTATTAAATGCTACTGTTCAACCGTTTATGAGGACTCTTGTCAAGTGTGTCTGGTCAGCAAGTGAAACAACCTACATGTCTGTGCTTGAGGGTCAATTCCCCTGTGTGCCTGAAAGAAGCTGCAGCACATGGTCTATGGTCGCCCTGAGTAATGGTTCCCCCAGGATTAAAAGAATTCATGTAACCTGCCTCGCCCCTATCTGAACCTAGCGGCGTGCATGTAACATTTGCTGTATCACGTTAGCACCTGAAAAAAATAGATTTTTAAAGGTCTACTCATGCATGGAGCACAATAGAAGCAGTGTGCTGTCTTTGTGTGGACCTCAGTAATGGCACAAGAAAAAAAAAAATCTGCTGGAAGGTCGATTTCACAGCCACAGAGGAAACTAGCTACCTAAAGTATCTGACCTAGAAGCAACAGCCTAGCTAACTAGCTAAAATCTTTAATGAATCCATGAGCAGCATCAGCAGCAGCCTCTGTGACCTGTTATAATGATAAATTGGCGATAAAACAACACGTCCACTCTTTATATAGAGAGGGACATGTGATTTCAGCAGCCAATGGCACAAGCCCTTGTGTCTGGACATTGTGGATCGTTCCTGCGCCTTGATTGGCTAGCCGCGATTTGCACACATAAAGTTAGGAAAAAAAAAAAAGATTACAAGCACGCAACTGCTCTGAGTTCTTTTGAGCTCTCCCCTGCCCTCCACTCATCAAACACGTCACCCAGCTCACCATACTCCACCACTATCCTAGCCAAAGTGATAAAAATAATTTTGCTTGAACGCAATAATTTCCCGCACTTTTACGGCATTTTACAGATTTTTGCAGATTTTAAGAAAAAATGCTTGTGTTTCCGATTATGAATCCGAATGTGCCATATTCGTGCCGAATTTCAATTGGCAATCGTTTTTCGAACATATTCGCACATCACTAGACATAACCTTGGTCTCTTTAACGTACATTTGCATCTAAGATATTATCCAGTAAATTAGTTTGCACTATCGGCGTCAGATTGGGGTGTCAAGGGCCCACCATTAACAATAATTTAGGGGCCCACTGTTCAGCTACATGCAAATATTAAATTACCCTCATTCACCAATTTTCCTATGCTTCTATGTAATAACAATCTGAGTAGTTTGTTAAATAAATGATGAGATGCTGTCTTTACATGTACATAGTGGATCACGTGTATATTGCCAACTACTGACCATATAGGAGGATGGGGGGCTCACTCATGCACAAGGGCCCGCTGGGGCATTCACCTGTTCCCCTTTGGGCCGGTCTGAGCCTGTGCATTCTATCATGTGTATATGAAGAATTAAAAACAAATAGGAATAAAGGTGTGTAGTTGTGCTATTATTCAAAGTAACTTACAACATAACATAATAATATTCTTACATTATTTAATGGATTAGAAAGGCAGAGTAAAATATTCAGGAGTTGTGTAAGAAACCCAGGATATTAGGAAAATAAAATATCTCAATGATAAGCTGTAATGAATGTAGATCTATCATTTAAATAATAGCCAGAAAGTTGTATTTACAGTATATGTGAATGCTGAGTCTAATTAAATAATAGTGGAAAATACAGCGAGATTTATGGCACCATAATATGGTCCCAGAGGCTTAGTAAAGACGCTTCATAGAACCTACTATTAATTTTATTCTGCATCAGTATTTCTGCTTGCTGCCAAGTACACTCATAAGTCACAGGCAATTGGTATTATTGGCGCAGTCTATCTAAAGTATTGACACTTGAGCCAATCTATAATGACTATTAAAGCAAGTGTTAAGTACTGTAAAATGAAAACATTTCTTTACTCATTAAGGATTTAGTAGCACATTAATAGTAAATTATGACACATTATTTGCATGGGAAAGGGAAACATTTGCATATTTATCCTTGCATGAATGATTCATAATAAAATGTTGTCATCAGAAGCAATTAGAAAAAAACATTAGCAGTATGTTCACTGCTCAATCTATTGTGCTCCTGCTAAAGAGATATACACTGGGAGTTATAGCTATGTATATGGAAGTTGTAGATAACGCTTACATTATACTTGACTTTAATGGATGGAAAATTCTTGTTCAGAAAATGCTCCACCCGCCCAATCATTAATGACACAAAGGTATGTTATATAGTAGAAAGGCCAACTAGATTTACCAACCATAGCTCATAATAATATCTCTATATATTAGGAACATACAAATAAATAGAAAATTACCAAATAGAATCCAATATATTGCACAGCATCAGACTAGGGTCACAAGACCAAATTTTCAGTCGGAGTGTTATCCGATAAAAAAACAGATCGTACTCGGTCCAATGTTATTCAATGAGGCAGAGCAGATGAGCGATTTTTTTCACTGGCTGAATCTGTGTGTCAATAAAATCACAGCATGCACAATTATCCTCTGAAAATCGGATGAGACTTGGTTGCCATACTGAGCCACAGTAAAGCATCCGATTTTTATGGATGTATTGCTATTCTGTAACTTAGGAAACTGTAAATGGTCTTGTAAATGATTAATAGCTGCTACTGTGAAAAAAACAGATTGCATACGGACTGCACATGGATGACAAGTGAGAAAAAAATCGTCCCACTTTTCTGGATACAACTTTGAATGAATTTTAATACGGTCATCAGACCCTAGCCTTAAAGGGTAGAATATACTGTAGATGCCTAGAATGGAGGCAACTTGTTACAGGGTACCAGACAGGTTCCTTAGTTATTCCCATCTTCATTGGGTCCTTTGCAGACATTGCAGTGAGTTGTAGAATGTATTACAGCTAAAGAAAAAGCAACTTTATTTTAATCATCTGATATAACGAGTGTGAGAGTTTGTGGGTGATTTGTTTTCAAGTTAGATTTGGCTTAAGTGTGTGACTTGTGAGTCACTGTTTGTATTTACTTGTTTATTTACATATTAATATTTCTGCCTTGTGTAATCCCCATTAGTAATATCTGCAACATTTTATTAGACCTGTCCGCCACGGGAAGGAGAGATAGAAAGTTCTCCTTGTATCGTGGGTCTAGAAGTGTGACCAACCAGTAATTACTGTGTGCTAAAACGCATACAACGCGAGGGTCACAGGAAAGGCAGCTGAACATAAACTCAGTCATGTGTGCCAGACTGCCAACAACCAAGTCTTCCGTCCCCACCAAAAGGACATCTGTCCAAGCTCTCCTCCTCATCCTTCTCCTCGTGTTCCCCCTCTTCAGGCCATCCACGCTGAACAGACAGTATGAATGTGGTGTGGGAAGTACCGCCTCTAGTGCTGGAAACCAGCTCCTGTTTAGAGATGAGCGTTGTTCTACTCTAACTGTTCGCCAATCTCAAATTCGAGCTGTTTTGGGCGGTGTTCGAGCCGTTCGGCGAACACAAACAATTTGAGAAAAATTCGGCTGTTCGAGGTTATGTTCGATAACTGTTCGTGCACCAAAATCATAACTGGATTTTTTCTCAGTAATGATGAAAATTAATGTTAATACGCAGTTTGACTGTACAGCGGGGTGGGGGGAGGGGCAGGGGATGGATCTCTGCAGGAACAATGAAGATCTCCATTTTTTTTTCTCTTTCCCGCATTTGCAGTGGGGAGGTGCAATCTGTCAGCCTATCAGCAGCGCACACACGGAGCGAAGTGCTTTTTTTCACACAAGCAAGGGCATGTGTGATTGGCAGTGTATGTCACATGTCCTTGCCCTATAAGACCAAGCCATTTTCCCCGTCGCCACCATTTTCTCACTGCTGCAGCTGCGTGTTAGACGGCACCGCTGTTGCTGTGTGCGCTATACCTTGTTAATTTCAAGCCAATTTTCGCACAAATCTACAGATAGCTTGGGAGTAGGGAAGAGTTGTGATTGCAGTCCTTTTAAGGACTAGGTTACAGCATTTCCTATGACTTTTATCAGGCAGGTCTGTGCTCTTAAATAGATAGATTGTGGGAGTAAAGACTAATTGTAATTGGAGTCCTTTTCAGGACTAGGTTACATCAGTTCCTATCAGTTTTTGCCAGGCAGGTCTGTGCCAGTGCTGTGCAAGTTTTTTTCACAGCATTTGGCTGAATCTAGCAAAGCTAATCCTTTTTGGCCTATTGCAGAGTGTGTTAGTCAGTGGAGTAGCCTATCTGTGCTGCAAGATATACCACCTGTGTATAGAATACCAATTTTTTTACTGCACCTAGTGAAGTAAAATCTTTTGGGCATAGCATCATTCTATTAGTCCATCTATACTGACCTCCATCAGGTTGCAAATTGAATATAATTTTTTTCTGCATCTAGCTCTGAAAAAATATTGGGCTTCTAGCTGTGTGTGGGACTTGTTGTACTAGTCCATCTATACTGACCTCCATCAGGTTGCAAACTGCATATATTTTTTTCTTCATCTACCTCTGAAAAAATAGTGGGCTTCTAGCTGTGTGTGGGACTTGTTCTATTAATCCATCTATACAGACCTCCATCAGGTTGCAAACTGAATATATTTTTTTCTGCATCTACCTCTGAAAAAATATTTGGCCTTCTAGCTGTGTGTGGGACTTGTTCTATTAGTCCATCTATACTGACCTCCATAAGGTTGCAAACTGAATATAATTTTTTTCTGCATCTACCTCTGAAAAAATATTTGGCCTTCTAGCTGTGTGTGGGACTTGTTCTATTAGTCCATCTATACTGACCTCCATAAGGTTGCAAACTGAATATAATTTTTTTCTGCATCTACCTCTGAAAAAATATTTGGCCTTCTAGCTGTGTGTGGGACTTGTTCTATTAGTCCATCTATACTGACCTCCATCAGGTTGCAAATTGAATATAATTTTTTTCTGCATCTAGCCCTGAAAAAATATTGGGCTTCTAGCTGTGTGTGGGACTTGTTGTACTAGTCCACCTATACTGACCTCCATCAGGTTGCAAACTGCATATATTTTTTTCTTCATCTACCTCTGAAAAAATATTGGGCTTCTAGCTGTGTGTGGGACTTGTTCTATTAATCCATCTATACAGACCTCCATCAGGTTGCAAACTGAATATATTTTTTTCTGCATCTACCTCTGAAAAAATATTGGGCTTCTAGGTGTGTGTGGGACTTGTTCTATTAATCCATCTATACAGACCTCCATCAGGTTGCAAACTGAATATATTTTTTTCTGCATCTACCTCTGAAAAAATATTGGGCTTCTAGCTGTGTGTGGCACTTGTTGTATTAGTCCATCTATACTGACCTCCATAAGGTTGCAAACTGAATATAATTTTTTTCTGCATCTACCTCTGACAAAATATTTGGCCTTCTAGCTGTGTGTGGGACTTGTTCTATTAGTCCATCTATACTAACCTCCATAAGGTTGCAAACTGAATATAATTTTTTTCTGCATCTACCTCTGAAAAAATATTTGGCCTTCTAGCTGTGTGTGGGACTTGTTCTATTAGTCCATCTATACTGACCTCCATAAGGTTGCAAACTGAATATAATTTTTTTCTGCATCTACCTCTGAAAAAATATTTGGCCTTCTAGCTGTGTGTGGGACTTGTTCTATTAGTCCATCTATACTGACCTCCATAAGGTTGCAAACTGAATATAATTTTTTTCTGCATCTACCTCTGAAAAAATATTTGGCCTTCTAGCTGTGTGTGGGACTTGTTCTATTAGTCCATCTATACTGACCTCCATCAGGTTGCAAATTGAATATAATTTTTTTCTGCATCTAGCTCTGAAAAAATATTGGGCTTCTAGCTGTGTGTGGGACTTGTTGTACTAGTCCATCTATACTGACCTCCATCAGGTTGCAAACTGCATATATTTTTTTCTTCATCTACCTCTGAAAAAATATTGGGCTTCTAGCTGTGTGTGGGACTTGTTCTATTAATCCATCTATACAGACCTCCATCAGGTTGCAAACTGAATATATTTTTTTCTGCATCTACCTCTGAAAAAATATTGGGCTTCTAGCTGTGTGTGGGACTTGTTCTATTAATCCATCTATACAGACCTCCATCAGGTTGCAAACTGAATATATTTTTTTCTGCATCTACCTCTGAAAAAATATTGGGCTTCTAGCTGTGTGTGGGACTTGTTGTATTAGTCCATCTATACTGACCTCCATAAGGTTGCAAACTGAATATAATTTTTTTCTGCATCTACCTCTGAAAAAATATTTGGCCTTCTAGCTGTGTGTGGGACTTGTTCTATTAGTCCATCTATACTGACCTCCATAAGGTTGCAAACTGAATATAATTTTTTTCTGCATCTACCTCTGAAAAAATATTGGGCTTCTAGCTGTGTGTGGGACTTGTTCTATTAATCCATCTATACAGACCTCCATCAGGTTGCAAACTGAATATATTTTTTTCTGCATCTACCTCTGAAAAAATATTGGGCTTCTAGCTGTGTGTGAGACTTGTTCTATTAGTCCATCTATACTGACCTCCATAAGGTTGCAAACTGAATATAATTTTTTTCTGCATCTACCTCTGAAAAAATATTTGGCCTTCTAGCTGTGTGTGGGACTTGTTCTATTAGTCCATTTATACTGACCTCCATAAGGTTGCAAACTGAATATAATTTTCTTCTGCATCTACCTCTGAAAAAATATTTGGCCTTCTAGCTGTGTGTGGGACTTGTTCTATTAGTCCATCTATACAGACCTCCATCAGGTTGCAAATTGAATATAATTTTTTGTGCATCTAACCCAGCCAATAGTTTTGGCCTAATACCACAGTTTGGCCACTCAGCTCTGCTCGGTTACCATCCATTGTTTTTTTGTGCAAGCAACTCCAGAGTTGTGAATTAGTTAACCACCAAAATGAGTGGAAAAAGGCCTACTGCTGGTGAAAAGGGGAATAGGCGTGTTGGGAAGGGGAAAAAAGGTTGTGTCCGTGGGGTAGGTGTTAAAGCAACAGTAACATCTGCAGAAGAAAGACCATCTTCCAGCCAAACTAAAATGTCTACTTCTTTTAGCGGACAATGTGATAAGATCCCTTTCTTACGGCCACGCCAATCGCTACAAATTCCAGATGAGGCACAAAAACAGCAGGTGCTTCAACGGATATCAAGTGCTCCTTTAAGTGGGCTCTCCTCCACATCAACTTCAACATCACAAATACTCCAGTCCTCAAAGGTGTCACCCCAATCGCACTTGCTTCCTCACAGCTCCCAAATCTCCAGCTGCCCGTCTGAGTATGAGGTAGAACAGATGGTTGAGTCTGCAGAGCTGTTTACTCATACTATAGCCTGGGAATCAGAGGTCGACTCCAGCGCTTCTGTGAATCCAGACGAGGAAATGATCTGCACTGATGCCCAGAATCTTTATGAGTCGGATCCAGGACCAGACGCAGAAGGTTCTGACCATAATGTAGACCCTCATTCCCAAACTGTAACTCCTGTTGGTGGAGACAATGAGGAAGACGATGATAAGACTCAAATACCTGATTGGAGCGACAACTTTAGTTTTTTGTCAGGGCAGGAACAGGTTGGCTCTGAGGACGACGGGTGTGATAACGCACAGGGTGATGATGATGAGGTTGGAGATCCCACTTACTGTCAACCCACAGTCAGCCAAGAGTTGAGGTCAGCAGAGGAGATGGAGGAAGATGCTAGTGACGACGAGGTCAGGTTGCGCCTTCCTGGACAGAGACGTAGTACTGGAAGCACGTCAACAACTGCATCCTCAAACACAACTCTGCCTCTGACCACAAGTCGTGGTGGCTCTTCAGGTCGCATGGGTGCTAAGCCTTGCATAGCCTGGGCATTTTTTCAGATCGATAAAGATGACCCAACTCGTGTTATCTGTAAAATTTGTCAGCAAAAGCTAAGTAGAGGCCAAAAAATACATAGTTTGAGTACTTCATGCATGAACCGGCACATGGACATGAAGCATAAGTTGCAGTGGGAAGCTCAGTGTGCTACAATGCGGCCTAGCCGGCCGGGCCAACCACCGTCTGCCATATCTTGTGCAACCGCGGCCTCTTCATCCTCTGTGACTGGGGGGACAGCAGTCACACCTGTTTTGGGGCGCAGACCTGCCACCTCTTTACTCGCAACAGCCAGCGTGATTGGCAGGTCATCATTTTCTTTGGAGGTGGTAACACCAGCTGGTGTTGAGCGCTGTCCGACATCGATAGCACCACCTTTGGATCAAGGCAACCTAACATGTCCGCCTGCATCTTCCTCACAGACCGGCAGTTTGCCGGGGACACCCTTATCAACCCCGTCTAAGCACAATAGCCAGCCCTCGGTCCCTCAGATGTGGACAAGTAAAAGACCATTTCCTCCTAGCCATGAGAAAGCTAAGAGGTTGAATTTCACCATCTGCAAGCTCTTGGCTACAGAAATGCTGCCTTTCCGCCTGGTGGACACAGAGGATTTTCGAGACCTTATGTCCGTCGCAGTGCCCCAGTACCAGATGCCCAGTCGGCACTACTTCTCAAAGAAAGGTGTGCCTGCGCTCCACCAGCATGTCGCACACAACATCACCGCTTCTTTGAGAAACTCTGTGTGTGACAGGGTGCATTTCACCACAGACACTTGGACGAGTAGGCATGGACAGGGGCGTTACATGTCGCTGACTGGGCACTGGGTAACTATGGTGACAGCAGGACAAGGGGCTGCTGTCCAAGTCTTGCCGTCCCCACGAGTTGTGCGTCAATCCTCTTTATGTCAAAGTTCCTCCACTGCTTCTGCCTCCTCAACCTCCTCTCGGTCCTCCACCTGCACCCAAAGCCTGTCTGGTCATGCCACAAGCTTTCTAACTGCGCAGAAGGGATCCTGCACACCTCCTTACTATGCTGGCAGTAGGGCTCAACGTCATCAGTAGTGTTGAGCCACCCCCGTAGTGTTCGGGTTCGGTTCGGTTCGTCGAACACCGGGATGTTCGAGGAACTGTTCGTCGAACTGTTCGTCGAACACCTTAGAACACCGTCGAACACCGTTAAAACCAATGGCAGGCAAACAAAAACACATAGAAACACATAGAAAACACCTGCAAAGGTGTCCAAAAGCTGACAACCTGCTCAGAAGACACTCTCTTTAAAAAAGCCGGCCGGCAAATTCAGCAGCGGCATACACCGGTACCCGACAATTTAGACAAGAAGGAATAGAGCATCACACATAGATTAGATAGATAGAAACATGTCAGTCACACATATAAGAAGCACAGTGACAGTGTTGGTTACTGCACTTGTCATTTAGTGTAAAGGATTTATTAAAAAAAATATTAGTGTTTTCATGCACCGTCTCTTTAAAAAAGCCGGCCGGCAATTCAGCATCTGTACCCGACAATTTAGAACAGAAAGAATAGAGCTTCACACATAGATTAGATAGATAGAAACATGTCAGTCACATATATAATAAGTACAGTGATAGTGTTGCTTACTGTACTTGTCATTTAGTGTAAAGGATTTATTTAAAAAAATAATAGTGTTTTCATGCACTGTCTCTTTAAAAAAGCCGGCCGGCAATTCAGCAGCGGTACCCGACAATTTAGAACAGAAAGATAGAGCATCACACATAGATTAGATAGATAGAAACATGTCAGTCACATATATATGAAGTACAGTGATAGTGTTGGTTACTGTACTTGTCATTTAGTATTAAAATAAAGGATTTATTATTAAAAAAATTGGCGTGGGGTTCCCCTTAATTTTAGGCTCTAGCGGAGGTTAAGCAGACGGCTGGGGCAGATGTTTGAAGCCTGGGAAGGGGGTAATACCCACGGAGCTTCCCAGGCTACTAATATCAGCCCCCAGCTGAATACATAGCCTTTACTAGCTATTAAAATGGGGGACCCCCCAAAAAAAATGACGTGGGGTCCCCCCTAATTTAATAGCTAGCAAAGGCTAGGCAGACAGCTGGGGGCTGATATTAATAGCCCAGGAAGGGAGCCATGAATATTGGCCCCCTCCCAGGCTAGAAACACCAGCCGTCAGCCGCCCCAGAAATGGCGCATTCATAGGATGCGCCAATTCTGGCACTTAGCCTCGCTCTTCCACGCTGCCCTGGTGCGGTGGCAGGGGGTAATAGGGTTGGGGTTGATGTCAGCTTATAATGCCTGCTGACATCAAGCCCAGGTTAGTAATGGAGAGGCGTCTATAAGACACCCCCATTA
Organism: Phyllobates terribilis; assembly: GCF_046119375.1. NCBI lineage: Eukaryota > Metazoa > Chordata > Amphibia > Anura > Dendrobatidae > Phyllobates > Phyllobates terribilis. Next base: position 187,019,904 of record NW_027362761.1, read on the forward strand.
CTAACCCCATAGTCAAAGTTAAAAAAAACACAAACACCCAGAATAAAGTCCTTTAATTGAAATAAAGACACAATCCTTTATTGTTCTAAATTAAACCATACTTACCATCACGCCCATTCCAGCTGAAGCCAACGATCTCCTGCAATAAAAGAAAAATAATAAAGCAACCTCATCCTTACCTTTCCATGATTCCCACGACAGCTTCAGCTCTGCTACATCGAGATGACAGGCTGGACCGCAGCAGAACGCTGCCATCCAGCCTGTCATCCCGCAGACACTGAGAAGCGCAGGCTTGCTTGCGCTGCTCAGCGTCTCTCTGTGACGACATCCAGATGAGCCGAGTTCATGTCCAATGAACTCGGCTCACCTCATGCACGTCACTGACAGCGTGGGAAAATTCTCACGCTGAAGCGCTGATTGCAGGAGAATTTTCCCACGCTGTCAGTGACGTGCATGAGGTGAGCCGAGTTCATTGGACATGACCTCGGCTCATCTGGATGCCGTCACAGCGAGACAGTGAGGAGCGCAAGCATGCCTGCGCTTCTCAGTGTCTGCGGGATGACAGACTGGATGGCAGCGTTCTGCTGCGGTCCAGCCAGTCATCTCGATGTAGCAGAGCTGAAGCTGTCGTGGGAACCATGGAAAGGTAAGGATGAGGTTGCTTTATTATTTTTCTTTTATTGCAGGAGATCGTTGGCTTCAGCTGGAATGGGTGTGATGGTAAGTATGGTTTAATTTAGAACAATAAAGAATTGTGTCTTTATTTCAATTAAAGGACTTTATTCTGGGTGTTGTGTTTTTTTTAAATACTTTACTAGAAATTCATGGCGGTCATGTCTAATACTGGTGTGACCCCATGAACTTTGGGCTTGGGGCCAGCTGATAATACCAAGCTGGCCCTAACCCCTTTATTACCCAGTGAGCCACCGCACCAGGGCCCTGGATGAGTTGGGTACAGCGCCAGAAGATGGCGCTTCTATGAACGCGCCATTTTCCGGGGTGGCTGCGGACTGCAATTTGTAGCGGGGGGGGGCCCAGAAAGCTTGGGCCTCCCTGCGCTGCAGATTCCAGCCCCCAGCTGCCTAGTTGTACCTGGCTGGACACAAAAATAGGGCGAAGCCCCACGTACTTTTTTTTTAATTATTTCATGAAATTCATGAAATAATTAAGAAAAAAAGGCCTTCCCTATATTGTTGTGTCCGGCCAGGTACAAATAGGCAGCTGGTGGTTGGGGGCAGCCCGTTCCTGCCTGCTGTACCTGGCTGGACACAAATATAGTGCGAAGCCCCACTTCAATTTTTTTTAATTATTTCATGAAATTCATGAAATAATTAAGAAAAAAAGGGCTTCCCTATATTGTTGTGTCCGGCCAGGTACAAATAGGCAGCTGGTGGATGGGGGCAGCCCGTTCCTGCCTGCTGTACCTGGCTGGACACAAATATAGTGCGAAGCCCCACTTCAATTTTTTTTAATTATTTCATGAAATTCATGAAATAATTAAGAAAAAAAGGGCTTCCCTATATTGTTGTGTCCGGCCAGGTACAAATAGGCAGCTGGTGGATGGGGGCAGCCCGTTCCTGCCTGCTGTACCTGGCTGGACACAAATATGGTGCGAAGCCCCACTTCAATTTTTTTAAATTATTTCAGGAAATTCATGAAATAATTTAAAAAAAATTGACGAGGGGCTTCGCACTATATTTGTGTCCAGCCAGGTACAGCAGGCAGGAACGGGCTGCCCCCAACCACCAGCTGCCTATTTGTACCTGGCCGGACACAACAATATAGGGAAGCCCTTTTTTTCTTAATTATTTCATGAAATAATTTAAAGAAAATTGACGTGGGGCTTCGCCCTGTTTTTGTGTCCAGCCAGGTACAACTAGGCAGCTGGGGGCTGGAATCCGCAGCGCAGGGAGGCCCAAGCTTTCTGGGCCACCCCCGCTGCAAATTGCAGTCCGCAGCCACCCCGGAAAATGGCGCGTTCATAGAAGCGCCATCTTCTGGCGCTGTACCCAACTCATCCAGGGCCCTGATGCGGTGGCTCACTGGGTAATAAAGGGGTTAGGGCCAGCTTGGCATTATCAGCTGGCCCTAAGCCCGAAATTCATGGGGTCACGCCAATATTAGACATGACCACCATGAATTTCTAGTAAAGTATTTAAAAAAAACACAACACCCAGAAAAAAGTCCTTTAATTGAAATAAACACACAATTCTTTATTGTTCTAAATTAAACCATACTTACCATCACGCCCATTCCAGCTGAAGCCAACGATCTCCTGAAATAAAAGAAAAATAATAAAGCAACATCATCCTTACCTTTCCATGGTTCCCATGACAGCTTCAGCTCTGCTACATCGAGATGACAGGCTGGACCGCAGCAGAACGCTGCCATCCAGCCTCTCATCCCGCAGACACTGAGAAGCGCAGGCTTGCTTGCGCTCCACAGTGTCTCTCTGTGAGGGCATCCAGATGAGCCGAGTTAATGTCCAATGAACTCGGCTCACCTCATGCACGTCACTGACAGCGTGGGAAAATTCTCCTGCACTCAGCGCTTCAGCGGGAGAATTCTCACACTGAAGCGCTGAGTGCAGGAGAATTCTCCCACGCTGTCAGTGACGTGCAGGAGGTGAGCTGAGTTCATTGGACATGAGCTCACCTTATGCACGTAACTGACAGCGTGGGAAAATTCTCCTGCACTCAGCGCTTCAGCGTGGGAGAATTCTCACGCTGAAGCGCTGAGTGCAGGAGAATTCTCCCACGCTGTCAGTGACGTGCAGGAGGTGAGCTGAGTTCATTGGACATGAGCTCACCTTATGCACGTCACTGACAGCGTGGGAGAATTCTCCTGCACTCACCGCTTCAGCGTGAGAATTTTCCCACGCTGTCAGTGACGTGCATGAGGTGAGCCGAGTTCATTGGACATGAACTCGGCTCATCTGGATGTCGTCACAGAGAGACGCTGAGCAGCGCAAGCAAGCCTGCGCTTCTCAGTGTCTGCGGGATGACAGGCTGGATGGCGGCGTTCTGCTGCGGTCCAAACTGTCATCTCGATGTAGCAGAGCTGAAGCTGTCGTGGGAACCATGGAAAGGTAAGGATGAGGTTGCTTTATTATTTTTCTTTTATTGCAGGAGATCGTTGGCTTCAGCTGGAATGGGCGTGACGGTAAGTATGGTTTAATTTAGAACAATAAAGGATTGTGTCTTTATTTCAATTAAAGGACTTTATTCTGGGTGTTTGTGTTTTTTTTAACTTTGACTATGGGGTTAGTAATGGGGGTGTCTTATAGACGCCTCTCCATTACTAACCTGGGCTTGATGTCAGCTGGCATTATAAGCTGACATCAACCCCAACCCTATTACCCCCTGCCACCGCACCAGGGCAGTGTGGAAGAGCGAGGCTAAGTGCCAGAATTGGCGCATCCTATGAATGCGCCATTTCTGGGGCGGCTGACGGCTGGTGTTTCTAGCCTGGGAGGGGGCCAATATTCATGGCTCCCTTCCTGGGCTATTAATATCAGCCCCCAGCTGTCTGCCTAGCCTTTGCTAGCTATTAAATTAGGGGGGACCCCACGTCATTTTTTTTGGGGTGTCCCCCATTTTAATAGCTAGTAAAGGCTATGTATTCAGCTGGGGGCTGATATTAGTAGCCTGGGAAGCTCCGTGGGTATTACCCCCTTCCCAGGCTTCAAACATCTGCCCCAGCCGTCTGCTTAACCTCCGCTAGAGCCTAAAATTAAGGGGAACCCCACGCCAATTTTTTTAATAATAAATCCTTTATTTTAATACTAAATGACAAGAACAGTAACCAACACTATCACTGTACTTCATATATATGTGACTGACATGTTTCTATCTATCTAATCTATGTGTGAAGCTCTATTCTGTCTGTTATAAATTGTCGGGTACCGCTGCTGAATTGCCGGCCGGCTTTTTTAAAGAGACGGTGCATGAAAACACTATTATTTTTTTTGATAAATCCTTTACGCTAAATGACAAGTACAGTAAGCAACACTGTCACTGTACTTCGTATATATGTGGCTGACATGTTTCTATCTATCTAATCTATGTGTGAAGCTCTATTCTGTCTGTTATAAATTGTCGGGTACCGCTGCTGAATTGCCGGCCGGCTTTTTTAAAGAGACGGTGCATGAAAACACTATTATTTTTTTTGATAAATCCTTTACGCTAAATGACAAGTACAGTAAGCAGCACTTTCACTGTACTTCGTATATATGTGACTGACATGTTTATATCTATCTAATCTATGTGTGAAGCTCTATTCTTTCGGTTCTAAATTGTCGGGTACAGGTGTATGCCGCTGCTGAATTGCCGGCTTTTCATGTTTCACTGTTGTCACTGTTCCCATCGATTTGGGCAATCACTGTAATGCCACAACCACCATGGCTGTGGCATTACAGTGAGTGGCAGACAATCCCTGCATGATTGGTGCTCTAAATAGCGCCAGACATGCAGGACACGCTTTTGGTGCACGAACAGTTATCGAACATAACCTCGAACAGCCGAATTTTTTGCAAATCGTTCGGGTTCGTCGAACAACTCGAACACCGCCCAAAACAGCTCGAATTTGAGATTGGCGAACAGTTCTAGTCGAACACCGCTCATCTCTAGTCATCAGGCGGTTTTTACATTGAAATGTCTGGGAAATGTGAGTCACACAGCTGAGGAGTTGTGGTCAGCTCTGGAGAACCAATTTCATGAATGGTTGTCTCCACTGGACCTGAAACCAGGGAAGGCCGTGTGCGACAATGCTGCAAACCTGGGTGCGGCCCTTCGCCGGGGCAATGTCACACACGTGCCTTGTATGGCTCACGTGTTGAACCTGGTTGTCCAGCAATTTTTAGCCCACTATCCCAGACTAGATGGCCTTCTGCAGAGGGCACGGTCGCTGTGTGCTCACTTCCGCCGTTCGCATCCCGCAGCTCAGCGACTTACATCTCTACAGAAGTCGTTGGGCCTGCCACTTCACCGGCTAAAATGCGATGTGCCTACCCGGTGGAATTCAACTCTGCACATGTTGCAGCGACTGTGGCAGCACCGACAAGCCCTGGTGCAATACGTTCTGATGTATAGCCTGGGCCAACGAGATTCATAGGTGGGGCAAATCACGCTGGAGGAGTGGTCTCAGATCAGGGACCTATGCACCCTTCTGCACAGTTTTGAAATGGCGACGAAGATGTTTAGTGCTGACGATGCCATTATCAGCATGACTATTCCGGTGATTTACATGCTGGAGCACATGTTAAACAGAATTCGGAGTCAGGTGGTGGCACAAGAGGAGGTGGAGGAAGTAGAGGAGGAGGAGTTGTATGCGGAAGGGCTAACATCTGCAAGGTCCAGATGGTCGGCAGCACCAAGGCGGCAGGCATGTGAGGGTGGGGGAGATGGTTTTACCAGGGCGCATGGTAGCAGCCAAACTAGTGAGGAAGGTGCAGGAGCCCAGGAAGAAGTGGAGGACGAACTGATGGAAGACTCATCAGATGAGGGAGACCTTGATCACATTTCTGTTGTGCGAGGTTGGGGGGAGAGGACAGAGGAAGGAAGCATGATTGTTACCTCGCCACCAACACAACAGGGACTTGGTGCTCCTGGATGCGCAACACACATGAGTGCCTTCTTGCTGCACTACCTGCAACATGACCCTCGAATTGTGAGAATTAGAAATAATCCTGACTACTGGGTTGCCACACTGTTAGATCCCCGGTACAAAAGTAAATTTGCAGAAATTATTCCTGCCATAGAAAGGGATGCACGCATGCAGGAGTATCAGCAGAGACTGTTGCAGAATCTTACATGTGCTTTTCCACAAAATATCAGTGGTGCACGTAGTGAATCTCACAGTTCCAACTTGCCAACCGTGGGACCGTCAAGTGTTCAGCACTCAAACCGTAACAGAACCACAGTATCTGCTGGTAACATCAATTTTGCGGAATCATTTCACCACTTTTTTAGCCCATCCTTTGCAAGGCCACAGGAGACAAGAAGTCTGACACATAGTCAACGCCTAGAGACGATGGTACAGGAGTATCTCCAAGTAAACATTGAAGCCACGACTGTGTCACTGGACCCTTGCTCTTTTTGGGCTTCCAATCTGGATAAATGGCCGGAGCTAGCCACTTACGCCTTGGAGATCTTGTCATGCCCCGCAGCCAGCGTTCTGTCTGAACGTGTGTTCAGCGCTGCTGGTGGTGTGCTGACAGATAAGCGCACGCGGCTCTCCACTGATAATGTAGACAGACTCACGTTCATAAAGATGAACAAATCATGGATCCGAAACGACTTTTCTACCCCTGTGTCATCCTGGGGAGAGTAAAAGCTTGATGATTGGTTAAAATCACCCTACCAACCGTTTTAAGCTTTCAAATTACTAATCATGTTTATCTGTATCTTGGCTGGAAAATAATTTGGGCTTTGTAGCAGTGTGCAGCACTGATTCTATTAGGCCATCTATAATAAGCTCCACCAGATTTAAAATTACTAATCATGTTTATCTGTATCTTGACTGGAAAATAATTTGGGCTTTGTAGCAGTGTGCAGCACTGATCCTATTAGGCCATCTATACTAAAGCTTCACCAGATTTAAAATTAATAATAATTTTTAGCTGCATCTAGCCCGGAAAATAATTTTGGGGCTCCGAGATGCGCAAGACACATAAGTGCCTTCTTGCTGCACTACCTGCAGCATGACCCTCATATTGTCAGAATTCGAAGTAATCATGACTACTGGGTTGCCACACTCTTAGATCCCCCAAACTTTTCGATCAACCTTTTCATTTTAATAAAGACCAAAAAAATGGTCATTTTTGAAATTATAAGCATTAGCAGGTTGTTAGAAACTGAAATCAAACAGTTTTCAACTCAAAACTTTATTCTAGGTGATGTTACATTTTCACATAGGACCTCTTGTTCGAAAGGAGCTTCTGAACTCTCTCGTCCATTGAATTTGTCAGGTTTTGGATGGTTTCTGCTTCAATTGTTTTGCATGAGGACAGAATACCCTCCCAGAGCTGTTGCTTAGATGTGAACTGCCTCCCGCCATCATAGACACTCCTTTTAATGATGCTCCAAAGGTTCTGAATGGGGTAGAGGTCAGGGGAGCATGGGGGTCACACCATAAGTTTGTCCCCTTTTATGCCCATATCAGCCAGAGATGCAGATGTTTTATGTGCAGCATGAGATGGTGCATTATCATGCAGAAAAATGATCTTGCTGTGAAATACACGGTTCTTCTTCTTGAACCATGGCAGGAAGTGCTGTTTGAGAAAATCCACATACATTATGGAGTTCATCTTTAGCGCCTTCAGGGATCCTAAAGGGGCCGACAATCTCTCTCCCCATGATTCCAGCCCAAAACATTACTCCACCTCCTCCTTGTTGGCGCTGTAGCCGTGTTTGCGTGGGGTGTCCATCAACCAGCCATCCTCCACTCCATCCATCTGGACCATCGAGCGCTGCACGGCACTCATCCGTGAACAAAACAGTTTTGAAATCAGTCTTCATGTAATGTTTGGCCCACTGGAGCCGTTTCTGCTTGTGTGAAGTGGATAGAGGAGGTCGACAGGATGGCGCATGCACAGCTGCAAACCTCTGAAGGACCCTGCATCTTGTTGTTTGGGGGACGTTGGAGGCACAAGCAGCTTCAAAAACTTGTCTGCTGCTATGACAAGGCTTTTTTGCCGCTGCTCTTTCAACCTGACGTAATTGCCTGTAGGAAAGAGTCCTCAATTTGCCCTTATCAGCACGCACACGTGTGTACTGTGAATAAGCTACATACTTCTTGATTGCCAAGACACTTCATCCTGATCATCGCACAATGTTGATTGTAGTCATGCCTTGACCTAAACACTCCACAATTTGTTGCTTCTCAGCAGCCGACACATCCTTTTTCTTTCCCATTTTAGCAGAAAATGTAGGCTGCTTAATAATGTGAGAGAGCCTTCTTAAGTAGTCTTGCCTTTCATTGGACACACCTGCCAAACTAATTAGCACAGGTGTCTGCAATTGCTTACAGTGATATAAAGAGCCCTGACACACATCACCATCAATGAGTTTAACTGACAAACAAACAAATTCTTCCCTTATCACTCCTAAACACTTTTTGCATAATAATTTGGAACGCAGTGTACATGTGCTTTTCCACAAAACACCAGTGGTTCACGTAGTGAATCTTACAGTTCTAACTTGCCAACAGTGGTCTGTATGGAGTTGTTCAATAAAGGGCCCAAAATTAAGATAACATAGATGGGAGAGGTCTCTATGAATTGGAATTCCTAAGTATTTGATACCCTGTGAGGGCCAGGCAAAGGGAAAGTTGGACTGGATAGAATCCTATATGGATTTGGGGAGGGAGACATCGAGGGCCTCAGACTTCGCTGCATTGATTTTAAAATTTGACCATGTAACAAAGTGATCTATTTCAGCCATAACAGCATAGATGGATATATGTGATTGAGTGATATATACTAGGACATCATCAGCAAATAGAGAGCACTTGTACTCGGTGCCTCCCACCTCAATCCACCTAATATTGGGGTTATGGCGAATTGATGAGAGCAGGTGCTCCGTCACTAGGATGTATAAGAGAGGGGACAGAGGACATCCCTGCCTTGTCCCATTGGTGATTGTGAAAGGTGATGAAAATGTTCTGACGCACCCCCTGGGCCTTGGGACACCCGGAGCCGGACCCTTTTTGGTGGATGTTGGTGGTTGTAGTCTTCGTGGCGGCGACCCGGTTCCGTGGCTCAGGGTGGTCAAACCAGTGGCGGAACTATTTATGTGGTTTTGATGTTTAAATGTCCGACTACGCCACCCGTGGATTGCGGTCAGAGTGAACCGCCGCTACAGGGCAGACCGCTGAGGCTGGTGTTGTGGGTGCAGCAGAGCGTAGCATAACTCCCCACGGGAGGAGTATAGCCTCAGGGCAGTGTATGCGGAGGATGGGGGTGATGGTGCAGGGCAGCAGCAGTAACGACACGGAGTCAGTGATGCAGTTCAGGGCCTTTACTCACAGTTCTTATTATCCAGACCACGTCTGCAGGTAACGGCTGCCCACGTCGTACTGTGCTCACCAGGTGAGGGGCTCAGACAACTCCCAGATAACTTTGGAGCGCTTCACAGGACCCCCTTTGTGTGTCCTTTGTCTGGCCTTTCTTACCAACACTTCTGTCCGGCTGCCTCGGGCCTCCTCTTGGTAAACTTGGCGCCAGTTTCCCTGACCCTATGTGGTGCCTTCCTAGCGGGTGTAGCGAGGGGCTGCGCCACATAAAATGTCAGAGCCTCCGGTTTCTAGCTGAGGGTCGTTTCCTGCCTCCACTAGTTCGGGGACCGGTCTCCCCCTTTGGCCTGACCCCTCCACGCAGGTGGATTCGGGCGTGCGGTGGCGACTCGCCCGTCCGCACCCCTGGGATCCCTTCATTCCTCGTTCCTGGAGCCTTCTCCGCTCCTCTTCCTTCCTTCTCCCTCTTGCAGGCCTGGGCCTCTGTTACTAGGCCCGCCTCCGGAGCAGAGCTCATGCAGAGCCCCTGCTCCCTGCCACTTCTGCTCAGACTTCTCTGCACTGAACTAAGATGGTGCCCACCTTTTATACTCCCTTCTCAATGCACCCAGGAACTGCTTCCTCCCTGCTCCTGCACTACAGGGTTCCCCTTCCTCAGTGTTCCCTCCCCCCACTCCAGCCAGGGACAGGGACTGTCGTGCCCATCTCAGGGGCATATTGGTCGCCCTGCCCCACGGCAATGTGGTGTAATGCATGCAGGTGTCGGGTCCTGATCCACACTCCATCCTTACCTGAGAGTTAGATATCACACCTCTGGGTGAGGTGCAATACGTCTGTAGCAACCGAGCCCTCAGGGTGCTACAGTTCCATTTATCTTCAGCCTAGGTGACGTATTGTGATACAGGGCCGTGATTTTGGCTATAAAAGGGTCCCCTAGACCCCTACCCCAAGCTTTTTAAGAGAATCATATATGGAGTGCCAGGAGACTCTATGGAATGCTTTCTCAGCATCCAACGAGAGTATCTACTTACAAATTTTTAACTGCATCTAGCCCAGGAAATACTTTGTGCCTAGTAGCAGTGTCTGCTAGTCAGCGGATTATCCCGGCTGTTAAGCAAGCTACACCACCTGTAGTTTGGACACTTAATTTTTTCAAAGGAAATGCTTCGGGACCACGGGATACTCAGTGAAGAGCATCAGGAGGCACCCCAAGGCATAGGGGCTGGGACTGGCAGTAGGATGCCTTGCGGTGGACAGCCGAGCTCGATCCTTATAAAAGCTTTTTAACTGCAGCAGCTTTAGTGGACGCTACTGGAACTGGAATTACGCGGCTGCTGGCATGAGACTTGCCCTCCAATAGATCCTTGTAAATGGATTTAAAGTGTATTCATTCAAATTAGAGAGACAATTTAAATTAAAAAACTTAGAGCTGCCTCCACCACAGGGGGGCTCGCTCGACCCACCAGCGGACAGGCACCAGTATTGGGAGAGGGGGGCTGGCCGTCAGGGTTCACCGCGGCTCTGGCACAAACCCGGCGACACGGAGGTGGCATGGGCAGGAGCGGACTGAACGTGTCGGCTTCTTACTTTTTGGATTTTAGAAGGGCATGACATGCCTATATCTGTGTCTCCCCCTCCTTTTACTCCTCCACCTCTTTTCTTTTCTCATGACTATATGTACTTGTCACTTTTCCATGTGTTAGTTGTGTCTTCTGAGCAGTTTGTCAGCTTTTGGACACCTTTGAAGGTGGTTTCTATGTGTTTCTATGTGTTTTTGTTTGCCTGCCATTGGTTTTAACGGTGTTCGAAGGTGTTCGACGAACAGTTCGGCGAACACACGGGTGTTCGACGAACCGAACCGAACTCGAACACTACGGGGGTGGCTCAACACTACTCCTGTTCCTACTTCTACTCCTGCTCCTCCTCAATATCACCCAATCCGGGGTTGAGATGAGGCTGGGCTTTGTATCATCACCCTGTATAGTTCCTTGCTACATCTCATCGTACTCTGCCTGCAATGCCTCCTCTTTAATTGTGAGCAACAAGCATTTCAGTAGACAGAGAAGCAGGATGGTGACGCTAATTATGGAGTCATCGCCGCTCATCATCTTGGTCGAGTCCTCAAAGTTTTGGAGAATGGCACAGTTGTCAGACATCCATGCCCACTCAGCAGCTCTTATATGCGGAGGTTGACCAGAATACCGACTGGTGTTGGAAGTTGCTGCTCACAAATCCTTCCCAACATATGCAACATTGAGTTCCAATGCGTGGTGACATCGCACACCAGTCGTTGAGCTGGAAACTGCAAACGCTGCTGAAGTACTGTCGGGGCGGCAGAAGCTATAGCTGACTTTCTGAAATGGGCACACACACGGCATACTTTCACAAGCAGCTCAGGCAGATCTGGGTAGGTTTTGAGAAACTGCTTAACCACTAAGTTGAGCACGTGGGCCAGGCATGGTACGTGTGCGAAGTTGCCAAGCTTCAGAGCCGCCACCAGGTTCCGGCTATTGTCACACACGACCATGCCTGGCTGTAAGTTCAGCATGGAGAGACCCAGATACGCCTGCTTTGTTACAGCTTTTAACAACTCTGCAGCAGTGTGCAGTTTGTCACCTAAGCAGATAAGCTTCAGCAAAGCCTGTTACCGCTTGGCCGAGGTAGTGCTGCAGTGCTTCCAGCTTGCGACTAATGTGGTCATTTCAGAGATGGAGGCTGAAGAGGAGGAGGAGGAAGTGCAGGAGCTGTAGAATATGGGGGCAACCCTGATTGACCCTAGGCCCACAATCTGTGGCATTTGGAGGACATGTTCCATTCTAGGGTCCAACTGGGTCCCGGCTTCCACAATATTAACCCAGTGTGTTGTCAGTGAAATGTACTGTCCCTGGCCACAAACACTTGTCCTTGCCTCTGTGGTTAGGTGGACCTTCCCAGTAACTGCATTGGTGAGGGCACAGGTAATGTTCTGGGACACGTGCTTGTGCAAGGCAGGGACGGCACACCGGGAGAAATAGTGGCGGCTAGGGACTGAGTATCAAGGAACAGCCACTGCCATGAGGTTTCGGAAAGCTTCCATCTCCATGAGCCTAAAAGGCAACATTTCCAGTGCAGGCAGTAGAGAAATGTGGCAGTTTAGTATTGTGGCCTGTAGGTGGGTGGCTGCGTATTTGCGCTTGCGTTCCAAGGACTGGGGTAGGGACAACTGAACTCTGTGCTGGGACAAGGACATGGATGTGGTTGCTGACGGTGATGGTTGCAAGTGTCCAATGACAGGTGCAGGGTGAGAGGTATCTTCGCCTGCGTCATGGACAGGGGATTTGCGTGCACGCACAACAGAGGAAAAGACAGTGGTGTCACCCGCAGACATCGCCTCTGGACCCTGGCGTTCGGCCCAGCTAGTCAGGCGCTTTCCTGTCATGTGCCTGAGCATGCTAGTGGTGGTCAGGCTGGTAGTTTTGCTGCCCTTGCTGATGCAGACATGGCAGATGTTGCACATGGCCATTTTTGGTTTAACTGGACAGTCTATAAAAAAGAGCCAGACTCGGGAAGACCTAGCAGTTGGACTGGCAACTTCCCTCTTATTGGTGTTTTGGTGAGCAGTTGCCTGCCTTGTGTCTGTGACCACCACACTGTTTGTTTCTGCCTGTTGCGGTACTACACCTCTCTCCCCCTCTGCACTGCTGTCCTCGCTATGCATGTCACTTTGTCAGGTTGGGTCAGTGGCTGCATCGTACACCACCTCATTCTCCATGTACGCACCCTGGGCCTCCTCCTGACTTGCTGGTAATTGTGTCTAATCATCATCCACCTCTTGCGACAGTAATTGCACTTTCCCACCATTGCCTTCATGCGATCGTGGATGCTCAAATATTTGGGCATTGCTACATACGATCTCCTCTTGCTCCGCTTGAAGTGGACTGCTCGAGAGGCCAGAATCTATAAATAGAAATGTGAACAGCTCTTCTGAGTGTCCAAGTGTGGGATCACTTGTCTCTGGGAACTCGGCATGGTGGGAGGAAGGAGGTTCAGGGTGAGGAATAGGTGGTCCAGACTCATGGCTACTGAGACTGGACCATGTGGAAGACATGGTGGTGGTGGTTGTGGTGGCCATCTGACTGGAAGAATTATGTGCTATCCAACCAACAACCTTTTCACACTGGTCTGGCTTCAAGAGTGGTGTTTCGCAGCCTCCTAGAAAGTGGAACAGGAAGCTAGGTTGACATGATGTGGGTGCTTGTTGTGCTCCCTCAGCAGTCACAGTTTCATCTTGCCCACGGCCTCAGGCTCTGCATGCACCATCAGCATCACGTCCACTTCCCCATCTCTTACAACGCACCTTGCCCATTTTAAATGGAGTATAATATGTTTCAGCTTGCAAAAAAATTTCACGTTTACTACCGCAGTAATGTTTAATCACGTCTGATGATCAATTTTTTTAGGCAGTGCCGTTATAGCGATGCTATTGGTCAGAGTCCAAGTGTGGATATGTTTTGAACATACAACTGCCACACTTTAAATGGAGTATAATATTTTGCAGCTTACAAAAAATGTCACGGTTATTACCACAGTAATATTTGATCACGTCTGATGGCCAATTTTTTTAGGAAGTGTTGGTATAGCGATGCTATTGGTCAGCGACCAAGTGTGGATGTGTTTTGAAGGTGCAACTAGCAGACTTTAAGGCTGCATACCCACTATGCGTTTTTTAAGCATTTCCGCAGCGTAATTTCCACCACGGAAAAACTTAAAAATGCTTGCTAATAGGTCTGCAATGGTCCCCAATGATAATCCGCATGTGCTGTGCACATGCTGCGGATATTTCTACTGCAGATTATCATTGCGGAAAAATCCGCAGCACGTCCATTAATTTTGTGGAATCGCAGCGTTTTAGCAGCCATTGACTTGCATTGGACCACATAACATCCGCATGATTACACGTACACATGTGCATATTATGCGGTTCAATGCACTGATGGTACCCGGGTCTGGAGAAGAGGAGACTCTCCTCCATACCAGGGTACCATAGTACCTGTAGTTAAAAAAGAATTAAAATAAAAAATAAACATATACTTACTTTCTGATGGCCACCTGTCTGCTCCCGGCGGTGCTGCTGGCTCTTCGGCTGCTCACGGTGATAAAAGGACCTTCCATGACGTAATTTAGTCATGTGACAGGTCACGCGACCGCTGACGTCGGCGGTCGCGTGACATGTCACATGACTAAATGACGTCATCGAAGGTCCTTTTACCACCACCGCGAGCCGCCGGAGACACCGGACACACCGTAGTGGAGACCGGGGGCCATCGGAAGGTGAGTATAATGTTTTTTTTTTCTTTTTCACCATTTTTATTCTTTTTTTTACTATTGATGCTGCATTTTCAGCATCGTAACTTGGTCACACAACATAAATCCATGCCGGTTGCATGGATTTATATAGTGTGACCAAGTTGTTAAGCACTTTTCCAAGTGATGCTAAAATTGGAAAAGTGCTTGACAACCCGCATGCGAAAATGCATGTGAAGAGCGCTTCACAAACGCTTCTACCTGGCAGAAAAAATGCATGTAAAATCCGCATGCATTTTTTCTGCCAGTCAGATGCAGAAACGCTCAGGAAAAATCCGGAGCATTTCTGCTTCTTGGGCACATAGCCTAAATGGAGTATAATATTTTGCAGCTTATATAGCGATACAACTTTATATTGTACAACTTTATTAACTTAATAAATGAATTATTCATGAATAATTATATACATACAGTATATTATTTATTTAGTACATAGCGTTATACTGATATATACAGCTGTATCTCTGTACAATGTGTATATAAAGAACAACATCATTTAGAAATGTAGCTCCAGAAAATGTTCCAATCCTTTGTTATACAGTCTGTGGCTGACGTCTTGCATGTAAAAGGGTATGAATTCAAATCCCACATATGACTCCACTTTAGGAAAAGCAAAGCAGTAATGAATATATAGATCATAAACTGTCCTGCCCTCAAGTTCATGAGTTGACAGCAGAATCTCAAACTGCACAGAGGAGACATCACTGTAATGAAAAGTTGAATTTGGGACAACTCCTCCAATTCAGTACTGCACTGTTGGATTTGGGAGACATGACTAGTGTTGAGCCACCCCCGTAGTGTTCGAGTTCGGTTCGTCGAACACCCTTGTGTTCGCCGAACTGTTCATCGAACACCTTCGAACACCATTAAAACCAATGGCAGGCAAACAAAAACACATAGAAACACATAGAAACCACCTTCAAAGGTGTCCAAAAGCTGACAAACTGCTCAGAAGACATAACTAACACATGGAAAAGTGACAAGTACATATAGTCATGCGAAAAGAAAAGAGGTTGAGGAGTAAAAGGAGGGGGAGACACAGATATAGGCATGTCATGCCCTTCTAAAATCCAAAAAGTGAGAAGCCGACACGGCCAGTCCGTTCCTGCCCGTGCCACCTCCGTTTGTGCCAGAGACGCGGTGGACCCTGATGGCCAGCCCCCCTCTCCCAATACTGGTGCCTGTCCGCTGGTGGTTCGAGCGAGCCCCCCTGTGGTGGAGGCAGCTCTAAGCTTTTTAATTTAAATTGTCTCTCTAATTTGAATGAATACACTTTAAATCCTTTTACAAGGATCTATTGAAGGGCAAGTCTCATGCCAGCAGCCGCGTAATTCCAGCTCCAGTAGCGTCCACTAAAGCTGCTGCAGTTAAAAAGCTTTTATAAGGATCGAGCTCGGCTGTCCACCGCAAGGGGTCCTACCGCCAGTCCCAGCCCCTATGCCTTGGGGTGCCTCCTGATGCTCTTCACTGAGTATCCCGTGGTCCCGAAGCATTTCCTTTGAAAAAATGAAGTGTCCAAACTACAGGTGGTGTAGCTTGCTTAACAGCCGGGATAATCCGCTGACTAGCAGACACTGATACTAGGCACAAAGTATTTCCTGGGCTAGATGCAGTTAAAAATTTGTAATTAGATACTCTCATTGGATGCTGAGAAAGCATTCCATAGAGTCTCCTGGCACTCCATATATTATTCTCTTAAAAAGCTTGGGGTAGGGGTCTAGGGGACCCTTTTATAGCCAAAATCACGGCCCTGTATCGCAATGCGTCACCTAGGCTGAAGATAAATGGAACTGTAGCACCCTGAGGGCTCGGTTGCTGCAGAGGTATTGCACCTCACCCAGAGGTGTGATATCTCACTCTCAGGTAAGGATAGAGTGTGGATCAGGACCCCGACACCTGCATGCATTACACCACATTGCCGTGGGGCAGGGCGACCTATATGCCCCTGAGATGGGCACGACAGTCCCTGTTCCTGGCTGGAGTGGGGGGAGGGAACACTGAGGAAGGGGAACCCTGTAGTGCAGGAGCAGGGAGGAAGCAGTTCCTGGGTGCATTGAGAAGGGAGTATAAAAGGTGGGCACCATCTTAGTTCAGTGCAGAGAAGTCTGAGCAGAAGTGACAGGGAGCAGGGGCTCTGCATGAGCTCTGCTCCGGAGGCGGGCCCAGTAACAGAGGCCCAGGCCTTGAAGAGTGAGAAGGAAGGAAGAGGAGCGGAGAAGGCTCCAGGAACGAGGAACGAAGGGATCCCAGGTGTGTGGACGGGCACGTCGCCACCGCACGCCCGAATCCACCTGCGTGGAGGGGTCAGGCCAAAGGGGGAGACCGGTCCCCAAAACTAGTGGAGGCGGGAAACGACCCTCAACTAGAAACCGGAGGCTGTGACATTTTATGTGGCGCAGCCCCTCGCTACACCCGCTAGGAGGGCAGCACATAGGGTCAGGGAAACTGGCGCCAAGTTTACCAAGAGGAGGCCCGAGGCAGCCGGACAGAAGGGTTGGTAAGAAAGGCCAGACAAAGGACACACAAAGCGCTCCAAAGTTATCTGGGAGTTGTCTGAGCCCCTCACCTAGTGAGCACAGTACGATGTGGGCAGCCGTTACCTGCAGAAGTGGTTTGGATAATAAGAACTGTGAGTAAAGGCCCTGGACTGCATCACTGACTCCGTGTCGTTACTGCTGCTGCCCTGCACCATCACCCCCATCATCCGCATACACTGCCCTGAGGCTATACTCCTCCCGTGGGGAGATATGCTACGCTCTGCTGCACCCACAACACCAGCCTCAGCGGTCTGCCCTGCAGTGGCGGTTCACTCTGACCGCAATCCACGGGTGGCGTAGTCGTACATTTAAACATCAAAACCACATAAATAGTTCCGCCACTGCTTTGACCGCCCTGAGCCACGGAACCGGGTCGCCGCCATGGAGACTACAACCACCAGCATCCACCAAAAAGGGTCCGGCTCCGGATGTCCCAAGGCCCAGGGGGCGCGTCAGAACATTTTCATCACCTTTCATAATCACCAATGGGACAAGGCAGGGATGTCCTCTGTCCCCTCTCTTATACATCCTAGTGACGGAGCACCTGCTCTCATCAATTCGCCATAACCCCAATATTAGGTGGATTGAGGTGGGAGGCACCGAGTACAAGTGCTCTGCATTTGCTGATGATGTCAATCACATATATCCATCAACAGGCTGTTATGGCTGAAATAGATCACATTGTTACATGGTCAAATTTTAAAATCAACACAGCGAAGTCTGAGGCCCTCGATGTCTCCCTCACCAAATCCATACAGGATTCCATCCAGTCCAACTTTCCCTTTGCCTGGCCCTCACAGGGTATCAAATTCTTAGGAATTCCTATTCATAGAGACCTCTCCCGTCTATGTTATCTTAATTTTGGGCCCTTTATTGAACAACTCCATACAGACCACGGTAGGCAAGTTAGAACTGTAAGATTCACTAAGTGAACCACTGGTGTTTTGTGGAAGAGCACATGTACACTGCGTTCCAAATTATTATGCAAAAAGTGTTTAGGAGTGATAAGGGAAGAATTTGTTTGTTTGTCAGTTAAACTCATTGATGGTGATGTGTGTCAGGGCTCTTTATATCACTGTAAGCAATTGCAGACGCCTGTGCTAATTAGTTTGGCAGGCGTGTCCAATGAACGGCAAGACTACTTAAGAAGGCTGTCCCACATTATTAAGCAGCCTACATTTTCTGCCAAAATGGGAAAGAAAAAGGATGTGTCGGCTGCTGAGAAGCAACAAATTGTGGAGTGTTTAGGTCAAGGCATGACTACAATCAACATTGTGCGATGATCAGGATGAAGTGTCTTGGCAATCAAGAAGTATGTAGCTGATTCACAGTACACACGTGTGCGTGCTGATAAGGGCAAATTGAGGACTCTTTCCTACAGGCAATTACGTCAGGTTAAAAGAGCAGTGGCAAAAAAGCCTTGTCATAGCAGCAGACAAGTTTTTGAAGCTGCTGGTGCCTCCAACGTCCCCCCAAACAACAAGATGCAGGGTCCTTCAGAGGTTTGCAGCTGTGCGTACGCCATCCTGTCGACGTCCTCTATCCACTGCACACAAGCAGAAACGGCTCCAGTGGGCCAAACATTACATGAAGACTGATTTCAAAACTGTTTTGTTCACGGATGAGTGCCATGCAACACTCGATGGTCCAGATGGATGGAGTGGAGGATGGCTGGTTGATGGACACCCCACGCAAACACGGCTACAGCGCCAACAAGGAGGAGGTGGAGTAATGTTTTGGGCCGGAATCATGGGGAGAGAGATTGTCAGCCCCTTTAGGATCCCTGAAGGGGTAAAGATGAACTCCATAATGTATGTGGAGTTTCTCAAACAGCACTTCCTGCCATGGTTCAAGAAGAAGAACCGTGTATTCCACAGCAAGATCATTTTCATGCATGATAATGCACAGTCTCATGCTGCACATAACACATCTGCATCTCTGGCTGATATGGGCATAAAAGGGGACAAACTTATGGTGTGACCCCCATGCTCCCCTGACCTCTACCCCATTCAGAACCTCTGGAGCATCATCAAAAGGAGTGTCTATGATGGCGGGAGGCAGTTCACATCTAAGCAACAGCTCTGGGAGGGTATTCTGTCCTCATGCAAAACAATTGAAGCAGAAACCATCCAAAACCTGACAAATTCAATGGACGAGAGAGTTCAGAAGCTCCTTTCGAACAAGGGGTCCTATGTGCAAATGTAACATCACCTAGAATAAAGTTTTGAGTTGAAAACTGTTTGATTTCAGTTTCTAATAACCTGCTAATGCTTATAATTTCAAAAATGACCATTTTTGGTCTTTATTAAAATGAAAAGGTTGATCGAAGAGTGTGGGGGATCTAAGAGTGTGGCAACCCAGTAGTCAGGATTACTTCGAATTCTGACAATCTGAGGGTCATGTTGCAGGTAGTGCAGCAAGAAGGCACTTATGTGTCTTGCGCATCTCGGAGCCCCAAAATTATTTTCCGGGCTAGATGCAGCTAAAAATTATTATTAATTTTAAATCTGGTGGAGCTTAGTATTGATGGGGTAATAGAATCAGTACTGCACACTGCTACAAAGCCCAAATTATTTTCCAGCCAAGATACAGATAAACATGATTAGTAATTTTAAATCTGGTGGAGCTTAGTATAGATGGCCTAATAGAATCATTACTGCACACTGCTACAAAGCCCAAATAATTTTCCAGCCAAGATACAGATAAACATGATTAGTAATTTGAAAGCTTAAAACGGTTGGTGAGGTGATTTTAACCAATCATCAAGCTTTTACTCTCCCCAGGATGACACAGGGGTAGAAAAGTCGTTTCGGATCCATGATTTGTTCATCTTTATGAACGTGAGTCTGTCTACATTATCAGTGGAGAGCCGCGTGCGCTTATCTGTCAACACACCACCAGCAGCGCTGAACACACGTTCAGACAGAACGCTGGCTGCGGGGCATGACAAGATCTCCAAGGCGTAAGTGGCGAGCTCCGGCCATTTATCCAGATTGGAAGCCCAAAAAGAGCAAGGGTCCAGTGACACAGTCATGGCTTCAATGTTTACTTGGAGATACTACTGTACCATCGTCTCTAGGCGTTGACTATGTGTCAGACTTCTTGTCTCCTGTGGCCTTGCAAAGGATGAGCTAAAAAAGTGGTTAAATGATTCCGCAAAATTGATGTTACCAGCAGATACTGTGTTTCTGTTACGGTTTGAGTGCTGAACACTCGACGGTCCCATCGTTGGCAAGTTGGAACTGTGAGATTCACTACATGCACCACTGGTGTTTTGTGGAAAAGCACATGTAAGATTCTGCAACAGTCTCTGCTGATACTCCTGCATGCGTGCATCCCTTTCTATGGCAGGAATTATTTCTGCAAATTTACTTTTGTACCGGGGATCTAACAGTGTGGCAACCCAGTAGTCAGGATTATTTCTAATTCTCCCAATTCGAGGGTCATGTTGCAGGTAGTGCAGCAAGAAGGCACTCATGTGTGTTGCGCATCCAGGAGCACCAAGTCCCTGTTGTGTTGGTGGCGAGGTAACAATCATGCTTCCTTCCTCTGTCCTCTCCCCCCAACCTCGCACAACAGAAATGTGATCATGGTCTCCCTCATCTGATGAGTCTTCCATCAGTTCGTCCTCCACTTCTTCCTGGGCTCCTGCACCTTCCTCACTAGTTTGGCTGCTACCATGCGCCCTGGTAAAACCATCTCCCCCACCCTCACATGCCTGCCGCCTTGGTGCTGCCGACCGTCTGGACCTTGCAGATGTTAGCCCTTCCGCATACAACTCCTCCTCCTCTACTTCCTCCACCTCCTCTTGTGCCACCACCTGACTCCGAATTCTGTTTAACATGTGCTCCAGCATGTAAATCACCGGAATAGTCATGCTGATAATGGCATCGTCAACACTAAACATCTTCGTCGCCATTTCAAAACTGTGCAGAAGGGTGCATAGGTCCCTGATCTGAGACCACTCCTCCAGCGTGATTTGCCCCACCTCTGGATCCCGTTGGCCCAAGCTATACGTCAGAACGTATTGCACCAGGGCTTGTCGGTGCTGCCACAGTCGCTGCAACATGTGCAGAGTTGAATTCCACCGGGAAGGCACATCGCTGAGCTGCGGGATGCGAACGGCGGAAGTGAGCACACAGCGACCGTGCCCTCTGCAGAAGACCATCTAGTCCGGGATAGTGGGCTAAAAATTGCTGGACAACCAGGTTCAACTCGTGAGCCATACAAGGCACGTGTGTGACATTGCCCCGGCGAAGGGCCGCACCCAGGTTTGCAGCATTGTCGCACATGGCCTTCCCTGGTTTCAGGTCCAGTGGAGACAACCATTCATGAAATTGGTTCTCCAGAGCTGACCACAACTCCTCAGCTGTGTGACTCACATTTCCCAGACACTTCAAAGTAAAAACCGCCTGATGACGTTGAGCCCTACTGCCAGCATAGTAAGGAGGTGTGCAGGATCCCTTCTGCGCAGTTAGAAAGCTTGTGGCATGACCAGACAGGCTTTGGGTGCAGGTGGAGGACAGAGAGGAGGTTGAGGAGGCAGAAGCAGTGGAGGAACTTTGAGATAAAGAGGATGGACGCACAACTCGTGGGGACGGCAAGACTTGGACAGCAGCCCCTTGTCCTGCTGTCACCATAGTTACCCAGTGCCCAGTCAGCAACATGTAACGCCCCTGTCCATGCCTACTCGTCCAAGTGTCTGTGGTGAAATGCACCCTGTCACACACAGAGTTTCTCAAAGAAGCGGTGATGTTGTGTGCGACATGCTGGTGGAGCGCAGGCACACCTTTCTTTGAGAAGTAGTGCCAACTGGGCATCTGGTACTGGGGCACTGCGACGGACATAAGGTCTCGAAAATCTTCTGTGTCCACCAGGCGGAAAGGCAGCATTTCTGTAGCCAAGAGCTTGCAGATGGTGAAATTCAACCTCTTAGCTTTCTCATGGCTAGGAGGAAATGGTCTTTTACTTGTCCACATCTGAGGGACTGAGGGCTAGCTGTTGTGCTTAGACGGAGTTGATAAGGGTGTCCCCGGCAAACTGCCGGTCTGTGAGGAAGATGCAGGCGGACATGTTAGGTTGCCTTGATCCAAAGGTGGTGCTATCGATGTCGGACAGCGCTCAACACCAGCTGGTGTTACCACCTCCAAAGAAAATGATGACCTGCCAATCACGCTGGCTGTTGTGGGTAAAGAGGTGGCAGGTCTGCGTCCCTAAACAGGTGTGACTGCTGTCCCCCCAGTCACAGAGGATGAAGAGGCCGCACATGCACATGATGGGGCAGACGGTGGTTGGCCCGGCCGGCTAGGCCGCATTGTAGCACAGTGAGCTTCCCACTGCAACTTATGCTTCATGTCCATGTGCCGGTTCTTGCATGAAGTACTCAAACTATGTATTTTTTGGCCTCTACTTAGCTTTTGTTGACAAATGTTACAGATAACACGAGTTGGGTCATCTTTATCGATCTGAAAAAATGCCCAGGCTATGCAAGGCTTAGCACCCATGCGACCTGAAGAGCCACCACGACTTGTGGTCAGAGGCAGAGTTGTGTTTGAGGATGCAGTTGTTGACGTGCTTCCAGTACTACGTCTCTGTCCAGGAAGGCGCAACCTGACCTCGTCGTCACTAGCATCCTCCTCCACCTCCTCTGCTTACCTCATCTCTTGGCTGACTGTGGGTTGACAGTAAGTGGGATCTCCAACCTCATCATCATCACCCTGTGTGTTATCACACCCGTCGTCCTCAGAGCCAACCTGTTCCTGCCCTGACAAAAGACTAAAGTTGTCGCTCCAATCAGGTATTTGAGTCTCATCATCGTCTTCCTCATTGTCTCTGACGCGCCCCCTGGGCCATGTTCAGGGGATACCCGGAGCCGGATCTGGATAGGGGTAGTAGTCCTTGTGGCGGTGACCCGGTCCGTGCCCAGGGTGTCAAACTAGGAGGCAGTGTTTGGCAGATAATGCTGTATGGTTCGACTAAGCCACCCGTTGAATGCAGCTATGGAGCTGCCGCTGCAGGGCAGACCGCTGAGGCCGGTGGTAGGATGGTGCAGCGTAGATGATATAACCCCCAACGGGAGGGGTATGGCCTCAGGGCAGCTATTGTGAGTTGGATGAGGGGAGTGATGGTGCGGGTGTCCCAGTACTGAGGGTGCAGGTGATACAACGAAACACGGAGGCTTGAAGTGCAGTTTCAAAGACTTTACTCACTGTTCTTTATCCGGTCGCTTGTGCACAGTAAGGACCACCCGAGTCATGCTGCGTCCACCAGGACAGGGACTCGGCCAGCTCCCAGGTAGTTCCAGAGCGTGGTCCAGAGCTCCCCTCTCTTCCTTTCTGCTGGCCGTTCTCACCAGGGACCCACCTATGTCCGGCTCCCTCGGGCCTCTTGGTGGTGAAACCTTTCCTGGCTTCCCTGGCCCTACGCGTGGTATGCCTTCCTGGTGGATATGGTGAGGGTCGTGCCAAGCTTGACCACGACCTCCGGTTCCTGGCTAAGGATGATTAGCCTCTGCCAGTTTGGGATCCGGTACCCTTCTCTGCCAACCCTTCACCCTCTTCGTTCTCCTGGGGGATCTCAGGGTTCCCTCTCTCCTTGCGTCTCTGGGCCTTTCTGTCTCTTTCTCTCTGCTTCAGGCCTGGCCCTGGAGCTGGGCCCAGCCGGAGCCACAGCTCCCTGTCAGCCCCCTCTGGCTGAACTCCTCCCTGAACAGACAGACCCTGTCTCTAGATGGTGCCCACCTTATATACTCCCTCTATGTGTGAGCCCAGGTGACTAGCACCCAATGGGCTCCTAGCTATACCCAGAGTCCCTCCCCTATCTGCCCCTACACTACAGGGATATTCCTCCCCCCTCCCCACTCCAGCCGGGGACAGACGCTGTCGTACCTGCACATCTACCTAGTGGGAGTACCGTTGTTCTGTCCCCCGGAAATGGGGTGAGTGTAGTGCATGCAGCTATCTGAGCTCTGTCCCACACTCCATCCTTACCCGGGAGTGGAATACCACACCTCTGGTTCGAGGTGCAATACCCCTGTAGCAGCCGAGTCCTCGGGGTGCTACATCTCCACCAACAGGAGTTACAGTTTGGGAATGAGGGTCTACATTATGGTCAGAACCTTCTGCGTCTGGTCCTGGATCCGACTCATAAAGATTCTGGGCATCAGTGCAGATCATTTCCTCGTCTAGATTCACAGAAGCGCTGGAGCCGACCTCTGATTCCCAGGCTACAGTATGAGTAAACAGCTCTGCAGACTCAACCATCTGTTCTACCTCATACTCAGGCGAGCAGCTGGAGATTTGGGAGCTGTGAGGAAGCAAGTGCGATTGGGGTGACACCTCTGAGGACTGGAGTATTTGTGATGTTGAAGTTGATGTGGAGGAGAGCCCACTTAAAGGAGCACTTGATATCCGTTGAAGCACCTGCTGTTTTTGTACCTCATCTGGAATTTGTAGCGATTGGCGTGGCCGTAAGAAAGGGATCTTATCACATAGTCCGCTAAAAGAAGTAGACATTATAGTTTTGCTGGAAGATGGTCTTTCTTCTGCAGATGATACTGTTGCTTTAACACCTACTCCACGGACACAACCTTTTTTCCCCTTCCCAACACTCCTATTCCCCTTTCCACCAGCAGCAGGCCTTTTTCCACTCATTTTGGTGGTTAACTAATTCACAACTCTGGAGTTGTTTGCACAAAAAAACAATGGATGGGAACCGAGCAGAGCAGAGTGGCCAAACTGTGGTATTAGGCCAAAACTACTGTCTGGGTTAGATGCAGAAAAAAATTATATTCAGTTTGCAACCTGATGGAGGTCAGTATAGATGGACTAATAGAACAAGTCCCACACACTGCTAGAAGGCCAAATATTTTTTCAGAGCTAGATGCAGAAAAATATTATATTCAATTTGCAACCTGATGGAGGTCAGTATAGATGTACTAATAGATCAAATCCCACACACTGCTAGAAGCCCAAATATTTTTTTCAGAGGTAGATGCAGAAAAAAATTATATTCAGTTTGCAACCTGATGGAGGTCAGTATAGATGGACTAATATAACAAGTCCCACACACTGCTAGAAGGCCAAATATTTTTTCAGAGGTAGATGCAGAAAAAAATTATATTCAGTTTGCAACCTGATGGAGGTCAGTAAAGATGGACTAATAGAACAAGTCCCACACACAGCTAGAAGCCCAAATATTTTTTCAGAGGTAGATGCAGAAAAAAATTAAATTCAGTTTGCAACCTGATGGAGGTCAGTATAGATGGACTAATAGCACAAGTTCCACACACTGCTAGAAGGCCAAATATTTTTTACTGAGCTAGATGCAGAAAAATATTATATTCAATTTGCAATCTGATGGAGGTCAGTATAGATGGACTAATAGAACAAGTCCCACACACTGCTAGAAGCCCAAATATTTTTTCAGAGCTAGATGCAGAAAAATTTTTTATTCAGTTTTCAACCTGATGGAGGTCAGTATAGATGGATTAATAGAACAAGTCCCACACAATGCTAGAAGCCCAAATATTTTTTCAGAGGTAAATGCTGAAAAAAATTATATTCAGTTTGCAACCTGATGGAGGTCAGTATAGATGGACTAATAGAACAAGTCCCACATACTGCTAGAAGGCCAAATATTTTTTCAGAGCTAGATGCAGAAAAAAATTATATTCAACTTGCAACCTTATGGAGGTCAATATAGATGGACTAAAAGAACAAGTCCCACACACAGCTAGAAGCCTAAATATTTTTTCAGAGGTAGATGCAAAAAAAAATTATATTCAGTTTGCAACC
This sequence comes from Phyllobates terribilis, assembly GCF_046119375.1. Taxonomy (NCBI): domain Eukaryota; kingdom Metazoa; phylum Chordata; class Amphibia; order Anura; family Dendrobatidae; genus Phyllobates; species Phyllobates terribilis. The sequence continues at coordinate 187,045,591 of NW_027362761.1, forward strand.
TGATGGAGGTCAGTATAGATGGACTAATAGAACAAGTCCCACACACTGCTAGAAGGCCAAATATTTTTTCAGAGCTAGATGCAGAAAAATATTATATTCAATTTGCAACCTGATGGAGGTCAGTATAGATGGACTAATAGAACAAGTCCCACACACAGCTAGAAGCCCAAATATTTTTTCAGAGGTAGATGCAGAAAAAAATTATATTCAGTTTGCAACCTGATGGAGGTCAGTATAGATGGACTAATAGAACAAGTCCCACACACTGCTAGAAGGCCAAATATTTTTTCAGAGATAGATGCAGAAAAAAATCATATTCAGTTTGCAACCTGATGGAGGTCAGTAAAGATGGACTAATAGAACAAGTCCCAAACAGAGCTAGAAGCCCAAATATTTTTTCAGAGGTAGATGCAGAAAAAAATTATATTCAGTTTGCAACCTGATGGAGGTCAGTATAGATGGACTAATAGTACAAGTTCCACACACTGCTAGAAGGCCAAATATTTTTCACTGAGCTAGATGCAGAAAAATATTATATTCAATTTGCAACATGATGGAGGTCAGTATAGATGGACTAATAGAACAAGTCCCACACACTGCTAGAAGCCCAAATATTTTTTCAGAGCTAGATGCAGAAAAAAATTATATTCAGTTTGCAACCTGATGGAGGTCAGTATCGATGGACTAATAGTATAAGTTCCACACACTGCTAGAAGGCCAAATATTTTTCACTGAGCTAGATGCAGAAAAATATTATATTCAATTTGCAACCTGATGGAGGTCAGTATAGATGGACTAATAGAAAAAGTCCCACACACTGCTAGAAGCCCAAATATTTTTTCAGAGCTAGATGCAGAAAAAAATTATATTCAGTTTGCAACCTGATGGAGGTCTGTATAGATGGATTAATAGAACAAGTCTCACACACTGCTAGAAGCCCAAATATTTTTTCAGAGGTAGATGCAGAAAAAAATTATATTCAGTTTGCAACCTGATGGAGGTCAGTATAGATGGACTAATAGAACAAGTCCCACACACAGCTAGAAGCCCAAATATTTTTTCAGAGGTAGATGCAAAAAAAAATTCAGTTTGCAACCTGATGGAGATCAGTATAGATGGACTAATAGAACAAGCCCCACACACTGCTAGAAGGCCAAATATTTTTTCAGAGCTAGATGCAGAAAAATATTATATTCAATTTGCAACCTGATGGAGGTCAGTATAGATGGACTAATAGAACAAGTCCCACACACTGCTAGAAGCCCAAATATTTTTTCAGAGCTAGATGCAGAAAAATATTATATTCAATTTGCAACCTGATGGAGGTCAGTATAGATGGACTAATAGAACAAGTCCCACACACTGCTAGAAGCCCAAATATTTTTTCAGAGGTAGATGCAGAAAAAAATTATATTCCGTTTGCAACCTGATGGAGGTCAGTATAGATGGACTAATAGAACAAGTCCCACACACTGCTAGAAGGCCAAATATTTTTCACTGAGCTAGATGCAGAAAAATATTATATTCAATTTGCAACCTGATGGAGGTCAGTATAGATGGACTAATAGAACAAGTCACACACACTGCTAGAAGCCCAAATATTTTTTCAGAGCTAGATGCAGAAAAAAATTATATTCAGTTTGCAACCTGATGGAGGTCTGTATAGATGGATTAATAGAACAAGTCCCACACACTGCTAGAAGGCCAAATATTTTTTCAGAGCTAGATGCAGAAAAATATTATATTCAATTTGCAACCTGATGGAGGTCAGTATAGATGGACTAATAGAACAAGTCCCACACACTGCTAGAAGCCCAAATATTTTTTCAGAGCTAGATGCAGAAAAAAATTATATTCAGTTTGCAACCTGATGGAGGTCTGTATAGATGGATTAATAGAAAAAGTCCCACACACTGCTAGAAGGCCAAATATTTTTTCAGAGCTAGATGCAGAAAAAAATTATATTCAGTTTGCAACCTGATGGAGGTCTGTATAGATGGACTAATAGAAAAGTCCCACACACTGCTAGAAGCCCAAATATTTTTTCAGAGGTAGATGCAGAAAAAAATTATATTCAGTTTGCAACCTGATGGAGGTCAGTATAGATGGACTAATAGAACAAGCCCCACACACTGCTAGAAGGCCAAATATTTTTTCAGAGCTAGATGCAGAAAAATATTATATTCAATTTGCAACCTGATGGAGGTCAGTATAGATGGACTAATAGAACAAGTCCCACACACAGCTAGAAGCCCAAATATTTTTTCAGAGGTAGATGCAGAAAAATATTATATTCAATTTGCAACCTGATGGAGGTCAGTATAGATGAACTAATAGAACAAGTCCCAGACACAGCTAGAAGCCCAAATATTTTTTCAGAGGTAGATGCAGAAAAAAATTATATTCAGTTTGCAACCTGATGGAGGTCAGTATAGATGGACTAATAGAACAAGTCCCACACACTGCTAGAAGGCCAAATATTTTTTCAGAGCTAGATGCAGAAAAATATTATATTCAATTTGCAACCTGATGGAGGTCAGTATAGATGGACTAATAGAATGATGCTATGCCCAAAAGGTTTTACTTCACTAGGTGCAGTAAAAAAATTGGTATTCTATACACAGGTGGTGTAGCTTGCAACACAGATAGGCTACTCCACTGACTAACACACTCTGCAATAGGCCAAAAAGGATTAGCTTTGCTAGATTTAGCCAAATGCTTTGAAAAAAACTTGCACAGCACTGGCACAGACCTGCATGGCAAAAACTGATAGGAACTGATGTAACTTAGTCCTGAAAAGGACTGCAATTACAATTAGTCTTTACTCCCACAACCTATCTATTTAAGAGCACAGACCTGCCTGATAAAAGTCGTAGGAAATGCTGTAACCTAGTCCTTAAAAGGACTGCAATCACAACTATTCCCTACTCCCAAGCTATCTGTAGATTTGTGCGAAAATTGGCTTGAAATTAACAAGGTATAGCGCACACAGCAACAGCGGTGCCGTCTAACACGCAGCTGCAGCAGTAGTGAGAAAATGGTGGCGACGGGGAAAATGGCTGGGTCTTATAGGGCAAGGACATGTGACATACACTGCCAATGACACATGCCCTTGTTTGTGTGAAAAAAAGCACTTCGCTCCGTGTGTGCGCTGCTGATAGGCTGACAGATTGCACCTCCCCACTGTAAATGCGGGAAAGAGAAAAAAAAATGGAGATCTTCATTATTCCTGCAGAGATCCATCCCCTGCCCCTCCCCCCGCCCCGCTGTACACTCAAACTGCGTATTAACATTAATTTTCATCATTACTGAGAAAAAATCCAGTTATGATTTTGGTGCACGAACAGTTATCGAACATAACCTCGAACCGCCGATTTTTTTTCAAATCGTTCGTGTTCACCGAACGGCTCGAACACCGCCCAAGACAGCTCGAATTTGAGATTGGCGAACAGTTCGAGTCGAACAACGCTCATCTCTAGACATGACTCCATATTATATAGCCTTTTAGCTGTGCTTTGATCCTGTGAACATGCTCAATAATTTTCCTCCATTTTTTAAATGTATTGCTCTTTATTTCACAGAATTTTCCATTTTAAGCTTAATATACACCGCGTGCAGAATTATTATTATTATTTTGATCACTTTGATACTTTTTATACATGTTGTCCTATTCCAAGCTGCATAGGCTTGAGAGCCAACTACCAATTAAGTAAATCTGGTGATGTGCATCTCTGTAATGAGGAGGGGTGTTGACTAATGACATCAACACCCTATTTAAGGTGTGCTTAATTATTAGGCAACTTCCTTTCCTTTGGCAAAATGGGTCAGAAGAGAGATTTGACGGGCTCTGAAAAGTCCAAAATTGTGAGATGTCTTGCAGAGGGATGCAGCAGTCTTGAAATTTCAAAACTTTTGAAGCGTGATCACTGAACAATCAAGCGTTTCATGGCAAATAGCCAACAGGGTCGCAAGAAGCGTGTTGGCCAAAAAAGGCGCAAAATAACTGTCCATGAATTGAGGAAAATCAAGCGTGAAGCTGCCAAGATGCCATTCGCCACCAGTTTTGCCATATTTCAGAGCTGCAACGTTACTGGAGTATCAAAAAGCACAAGGTGTGCGATACTCAGGGACATGGCCAAGGTAAGGAAGGCTGAAAAACGACCACCTTTGTACAAGAAATATAAAATAAAACTTCAAGAATGGGTCAAGAAATATCTTAAGACTGATTTTTCAAAGGTTTTATGGACTGATGAAATGAGAGTGACTCTTCATGGGCCAGATGGATGGGCCAGAGCCTGGATCAATAAAGGGCAGAGAGCTTCACTCTGACTCAGACTCCAGCAAGATGGAGGTCGGGTACTGGTATGGGCTGGTATCATCAAAGATGAACTTGAGGGACCTTTTAGGGTTGAGGATGGAGTGAAGCTCAACTCCCAGACCTACTGCCAATTTCTGTAAGACAACTTCTTCAAACAGTGGTAAGGAAGAAGTCAGTATCTTTCAAGAAAAACATGATTTTCATGCAGGACAATGCTCCATCACATGCATCCAACTACTCCACAGTGTGGCTGGCCAGTAAAGATCTGACTCACCCCCTGGGCCGTGGGGCACGCGGATCCGGGCGATAGGGAGATGCTGGGAGTAGTAGTGGCGGCCCGGTTCCGCGGCTCAGGGTGGCCAGACCAATGGTAGTCTGCTACGTGCTTCAGATAATGTCCGACTACGCCACCCGTGGATTGCGGTTATTAGGAACTGCCGCTGCAAGGCAGTCCGCTGGGGCTGATGATGAATGCAGCTGGGATGGTGTGACTCCCCACGGGAAGAGTGCGGCCCCAGGGCAGTGTAGTGGATGGTGGGAGTGATGGTGGTGAGAGTCCCAGTACCGGTAGTGCTGGAGGCGCGAAGGAGCACACAGACAACAAGTTACAGTCCAGGGTCTTTACTCACAGTTCATTTGTTCCGGGTCACTTCTGTCAGCAGTGACCGCCCGAGCCGTGCTGCGTCCACCAGATGTGGGGCTCGGTCAACTCCCAGGCAGTTCAGGAGCATGGCACAGGACCCCCTTTAATCCTTTCTCTGGCCTGCCTCACCAGTGACCCACTTTTGTCCAGCTGCCGCGGACTTGTGCGGTTAAACGTGGACCCCGTCCTCCGCTGTCCTATATGGTGCCTTCCTAGCAGGTTTGATGAGGTGTCGCACCAATAGATGATCACGACGACCGGTCTTTGGCTGAGGGTAGTTTCTCCTCCACCAACTTGGCATCCGGTACCCTTAATCTGCCTGACCCTTCACCCTGGATTCTCGTGGGTTCTTAGGGTCCCTTCCACCTTCTTGTTCCTGAGCCCTTCTGTTTCTCTGTCTCTTCTTCTCCCTTTCCGTTCCTTCCTGTTCCTTTCTGTTCCGTTCTCTTGGAGCTGAGATGAGCCAAAATCTCAGCTCCCCTTCACCTCCTCCTCGGCCTCTCACTAGGCCCTCCTGGAGTAGAGCTCCTACAGAGCCTCTACTCCGTCTTCTCCTCTCTGGACAGAACTGAACTTCTCTTCTCCTAGAGCTAAGATGGTGCCCACCTTTTATACCTCACTCTGACCATGAGCCCAGGTGACTAGCAACCAATGGGCTCCTACCTACGCTCAGGAACCAACCCCTATCTGCTACTACAGCACTGGGTGTTCCACCCCCCTCCCCACTCCAGGCAGGGACATAGTCGGTCGTGCCTGCACTTCTGTCTAGTGGGAGCACCGTTGAGCTGTCCCTCGGAAATGGGGTGTGTGTGCTGTATGCAGCTAACTGAGCCCTGGTCCATACTCCATCCTTACCTGGGAGTGGAATATCACACCTCTGGTCTGAGGTGCAATACCCCTGTAGCGGCCGAACCCTTGGGGCGCTACATTCCCCCCTGGTAAAGCACAGCACGTCCTCGGGCTGGAAAAGAGCAAAAACAGTTTATTACAGGACATGCAAAACTTTTTAAAACTTTTCACATCAGAAAACAGGCAACATGGTTCAATTCCCTTTATGGGAAACGCTTTTCTTTTCTTGTCACACTATTATAAAACGCTTACTAATACTTCTGGAACTCTTTTGACATATAAACACTATTAGAAAACATTCACATTACTATCTAGCAGCATATAAAAACTTTTCATATAAAACATTTGCAGGAAAACATTTTTACAACACATTCTTGGATCCTGGCGGCGGTGCAACTTGCGACCAGGTGTGCACTCTTCTTGTAAGTGCAGGAACTTTGGCAAACTTGTAAACACGAGGGACTTGCTGTCCCGAGGTAGACGTGGTAGTCTTTTTATAAGACCAGTAGGGGGCGCTTTAGGAAGCGCAACTATATACAAGGGATTGGCCGCTCTCAGTCCTCGGCCAGTTTTGGGAAGGGGATGGCTGCTCACAGTCCTCAGCCTGGTAGGGGATGAGGGGCACAGGTAACAGTCTCTTAACAATAATCAGTTCTCTGTACCCTGACGGGTAACTATGTACACAGGTACTTTGCTACTTACAAGTAGCGGTGTCCTCCATATGCTCCTTCTTCCTCCTCATATGGTTCTTCAGACCCGTCCGGGTCCTCTTGGCTCTCTTCATAGCCGCGGTGTTGTAGTTCCTCCTCAGTGAGCCGATGAACATGTAGGGCGTATGGTCCTTTTGCACCTACGTGGCAGGTAAAAGCGACCACATCACCAGGGTACAAGTCACGGCCACGATGTCCCTCAGGTAGATGACTCTCAACATCCCTGCGGGTCACAAAGACGTCGCCTGCGGTTTCTGGACCCCTGATGAACCCCCAGCCGTTCTCCATGTGGAATTTGACTATGGTCCCGGTGATTCGGGGACCACGGGCTGCCCGGGGTTCTTGGCGGGCCTTGCGTTTTTGTTCAGCACTCTGGGCCTGGAGCCATTCCTCTCTGACGCGTCTCTCTCGTCGCTCCCGCTCAAAGGTCGCCAGTTGCTGATGACAGGCCTCCAGACGACGGACCGCGTCTGCCCGGGTCTCTTGAGAGAACCCCATCAAGTTCTCGCTAGTGGGGTCCCACGCAAATTGGACGTACTCCAGTGGGGGTAGGGTGACCTCTACGGGGTCTGGAGCCGGTATCAGAGGCTCGCGCGGGGGCTGGGCCTTCCATGGCTGATTGCCGGTCACTTCCGCCGGCCACTCCAGCGGCAGTCCATCCGGACCGGTATGATGTGCCAATAGGTCCACGCCCAGCGATGGTATAGTGGGGGGAACTGATCTGGGAGCAGCGCCCGGGGGCACTCGGCCTTGCGACCAGGCCGGGGGCCTTTTGGCTGCGCTAGGTGGCAGTCCCATCCGGGACAGGGGCGCAGGCTTAGCGATGGCGCCCGGGTCATCCAGGCCTTGGGACCGGGCCGATGATGCTTCTTGCTTTACGGCACCCGGGGTCAAGGGGCGTGGTGCCGGGCGGGGCGGGGCGTGGCCATGGCGCTCGCCGCTTGAGGCCTAGCTGGGAGCAGTGGCGGCGCGGCAACAGGTGCGGTGAGTGGGGCTTCGGGTGCTGCGACGGGAGGCTGGGGCAGGCTTGCGGTTGCTGGGCTTGGGGTGGTGACGTCCCCTTCACTTGCCTCAGTCCTCGTGGCTCCCTCCGCGGCGTCGCCTCCGGTCCTCTCTCCTCCTGCGCCGTCCTCAGAGGCAGGCAAACTCCGGGGTGCAGTTGAGGCCTGTCGCTGTTGGGTCTCGGCCTGCCGGACCAGTTCCTCTCTCCACTCAGTGAGTGCACTCCGCTGCGCCCGGACCATCCTCCACTCCAGGTCCTCCAGTGCAGCTTGCGCACGCTCCGGCTCTCTGGGGAGCTGCGCTAGGACTTCTGCTAGGCTGCAGAGCGGTTCGGCCTGCAGCAGGCTTCGGGCCAGGAGGCTGGTGCTGCTGAGGGCGTCCATCCCCGGGTGCGGTCTGTCTGGACTGATCCAGACCACCCCCTGCCCCGCAGTTTTCTTCTCTTTCCGCTCCCATGGGGGGTGGTCCTGGGGCATTCTGCTGACTATCACTCTCAGGGGCAGCCCCCCCACGTTGACGGACATTTCCACAGCCGTGCTCATGGTTGTTGGGGGCGGGCTTCCTCTTTGGTGCCATTCTGGGACCCGGCCCACGATGGGAGGCGGCCTCCTGTGGTCTTTTGGAACGCACATTATGGCGCTCGTTCTTCTAGGGCGGGCGCCATCTTTAGTACAGTGAAACAGTCTCTTTTCAGGCGCGCAGTACCCGTGGTTAGCGGGCACGAAATCCTGCCGACTACGCCAAAGCTGACTCGCCCCCTGGGCCTTGGGGTACGCGGATCCGGGCGATAGGGAGATGCTGTGAGTAGTAGTGGCGGCCCGGTCCCGCGGCTCAGGGTGGTCAGACCAATGGTAGTCTGCTACGTGCTTCAGATAATGTCCGACTACGCCACCCGTGGATTGCGGTTATTAGGAACCGCCGCTGCAAGGCTGTCCGCTGGGGCTGATGATGAATGCAGCTGGGATGGTGTGACTCCCCACGGGAAGAGTGCGGCCCCAGGGCAGTGTAGTGGATGGTGGTGAGAGTCCCAGTACCGGTAGTGCTGGAGGCGCGAAGGAGCACACAGACAACAAGTTACAGTCCAGGGTCTTTACTCACAGTTCATTTGTTCCGGGTCACTTCTGTCAGCAGTGACCGCCCGAGCCGTGCTGCGTCCACCAGATGTGGGGCTCGGTCAACTCCCAGGCAGTTCAGGAGCATGGCACAGGACCCCCTTTAATCCTTTCTCTGGCCTGCCTCACCAGTGACCCACTTTTGTCCAGCTGCCGCGGACTTGTGCAGTTAAACGTGGGCCCCGTCCTCCGCTGTCCTATATGGTGCCTTCCTAGCAGGTTTGATGAGGTGTCGCACCAATAGATGATCACGACGACCGGTCTTTGGCTGAGGATAGTTTCTCCTCCACCAACTTGGGATCCGGTACCCTTAATCTGCCTGATCCTTCACCCTGGATTCTCGTGGGTTCTTAGGGTCCCTTCCACCTTCTTGTTCCTGAGCCCTTCTGTTTCTCTGTCTCTTCTTCTCCCTTTCCGTTCCTTCCTGTTCCTTTCTGTTCCATTCTCTTGGAGCTGAGATGAGCCAAAATCTCAGCTCCCCTTCACCTCCTCCTCGGTCTCTCACTAGGCCCTCCTGGAGTAGAGCTCCTACAGAGCCTCTACTCCGTCTTCTCCTCTCTGGACAGAACTGAACTTCTCTTCTCCTAGAGCTAAGATGGTGCCCACCTTTTATACCTCCCTCTGACCATGAGCCCAGGTGACCAGCAACCAATGGGCTCCTACCTACGCTCAGGAACCAACCCCTATCTGCTACTACAGCACTGGGTGTTCCACCCCCCTCCCCACTCCAGGCAGGGACATTGTCGGTCGTGCCTGCAGTTCTGTCTAGTGGGAGCACCGTTGAGCTGTCCCTCGGAAATGGGGTGTGTGTGCTGTATGCAGCTAACTGAGCCCTGGTCCATACTCCATCCTTACCTGGGAGTGGAATATCACACCTCTGGTCTGAGGTGCAATACCCCTGTAGCGGCCAAACCCTCGGGGCGCTACAGATCTGAAAGAAGAAAAAATAAAGACATGACCCCCTTGTTCACCTGATCTGAACCCCATAGAGAACCTGTGGTCCATCATAAAATGTGAGATCTACAGGGAGGGAAAAAAGTACACCTCTCGGAACAGTGTCTGGGAGGCTGTGGTGGCTGCTGCACGCAATGTTGAACGAAAACAGATCAAGCAACTGACAGAATCTATGGGTGGAAGGCTGTTGAGTGCCATCATAAAGAAAGGTGACTATATTGATCACTCATTTTTTTGGTTTTTGTTTTTGCATGTCAGAAATGTTTATTTCTAAATTTTGTGCACTGATATTAGTTTACCTGGTGAAAATAATCAAGTGAGATGGGATTATATTTGGTTTTTATTAAGTTGCCTAATAATTCTGCACAGTAATAGTTACCTGCACAAACAGATATCCTCCTAAGATAGCCAAATCTAAAAAAAAAACACTCCAACTTCCAAAAATATTAAGCTTGGATATTTATGAGTCTTTTGGGTTGATTGAGAACATAGTTGTTGATCAATAATAAAAATAATCCTCTAAAATACAACTTGCCTAATAATTCTGCACACAGTGTATACAAGACTGGATTGTTGTTCTTAAGAGCTACTGGCTGAAATATTTGTTGGTCAACTATTTCGTTAGCATGGCATAGTTATAATTACAAGCAAATACAATGTTTGAGACATGTCTCCAGGCTGATCTTGTTATTTTGGGCCTCACCATGTAGTCAAGCAGCAAATTACAGACAAATTGGAGGTAACTGAAAAATATGTCCTATAAATTACACTCTTGTTAACAAATTATCAAATTAAATTTTTTACACTGAATTTGTATTAATTCGATCTGGAAAATGTGGTTTCAAACTATTTATTATATTAGTAAATGAATAGCTTAGTAGTTTACAACATTGTGGGGTCATTGTGGGGGTCTCAGTTGTTATAACACCTTAGGGAGCCTATAAATTTTATATGGCATCCACAATCTATTCCACACAAATTTGTTCTCCAACAGTCAAATGGCATCTCCTTTTCTTCCCTCATTTCTATTTTGGCATCTCAAGGACTCTTCAAAATGTTTATTATTAGTGTTGAGCGAGCATGCTCAACACTGCTTGTTACTCGCCCGAGCATCTCGCTACTCGGAATGTTCGGCGAGCACCGAGCATTTCCAGGTTACTCGGGCGGGAGCTCGGGTCTCCGCCCTGCACGTTTGGCGCTCTTTACAGAGCCAATGAACATGCAGGGATTGCCAGCCAGTCATTGTAATGCTGCAGCCATGTTGTTTGTGGGCATTACCGTGATTGGCTGGCCGCACAGCGTCACCTCGAGTATTTAAAACTGGGCGCCGCCATCTTGGACACAGTTGCTCCGGATCAGACAGTGTAGGGTCAGTGCTGCAGAGCTAGGGAGAGATTTATTCTGAAAAATAGTTTGTGTAGGGTCTCTAAAGCCTGCCAAATCAAACAAACAGTCCTTCTCAGGACTAATATCCATCCCAGATATCAGGCAGGCAGGCTGTATAGGAGAAGCAGTGGTTATACCAACAAACACTGCATTACAGTCCTGTGCGCTCCTGTTGGTCAAATTGCTAGACTTATCCCCCGGCCAGGAAAAATCCTTTTTTTCCATCTAAATCCTGTATTTTTTTTTCCTCAGTCAGACTGTACAAATACGCGTCTTATTAACCTTTTGGTATCCCCCCCCCCCCCAAAAAAAAAAAAAATTGAGTGTGTCTGTGACTGTTCAGACACAAATATATCTGTTTAAAATATTCTGGTGTAGGCCAGATAACTAGAAGTTTGGTTTTGCAGTTGCACGGTTCAAATCTCTGTATTATCCAGCTTCTGGCCTTTTTTACATAAAAAAACAGTAATAGTGTCTCCCTGACTGTTCAGACACAAATATATCTGTTAAAAATATTCTGGTGTAGGCCAGATAACTAGAAGTTTGGTTTTGCAGTTCCACGGTTCAAAGCTCAGTATTTTCCAGCTTTTGGCCTTTTTTACATAAAAAAAACAGTAATAGTGTCTCCCTGACTGTTCAGACAAAAATATATCTGTTTAAAATATTCTGGTGTAGGCCAGATAGCAAGAAGTTTGGTTTTGCAGTTCCACGGTTCAAATCTCTGTATTATGCAGCTTTTGGCCTTTTTTACATAAAAAAACAGTAATAGTGTCTCCCTGACTGTTCAGACACAAATATATCTGTTTAAAATATTCTGGTGAAGGCCAGATAACTATAAGTTTGGTTTTGCAGTTGCACGGTTCAAATCTCTGTATTATCCAGCTTTTGGCCTTTTTTACATTAAAAAAAACAGTAATAGTGACTCCCTGACTGTTCAGACACAAATATATCTGTTTAAAATATTCTGGTGTAGGCCCGAGAAATAGAACTGTGGTTTTCCTCTTCCACGGTTCTAATCTCCACCCTTTTTCCATTGATAGTGCGAGTTTAAGCTATTTTACTTCATTTACAATGGGCAAGGCGCGTGGCAAGGGACGTGGAACTGGACGTTCTGGTGATGGTGCGTGTAGAGGACGGGGCCGTGGCCAAGGTGAAAATGTGCCACAACCAACAGCCACATTTTCTCGCTCCCACTTCTTGACCGAATTACTAGGGAAGCACACTACAACACCAGTATTGCGAACTGATCAGTGTGAACAGGTTATTAATTGGATAGCAGATAATACTTCCAGTTACCTGGGCACCACCACCTCCGGTCTGTCTTCCACACGGTCAAGTTTTAGTAGCCGTGAGTCTCGACCGCATACTCCTCCTCACCATGATGCTCCTTCCTCCCACCATGCCGAGTGTCGTCAGACAGCAACTGATCCCACAGTTGGACACTCTGAAGAGCTGTTCACTGGTCCATTTCCAGATTTGTGCCCCTCGCCTGCTCCGCTTGAAGTGGTGGAAGAGGAGATCCCATGTAGCGATGCCCAAATATTTGAACAGCCACGGCCAGAGGAAGTCGACGCTGGCAATTTGTCACAAGAGGTGGACGATAACGAGACACAATTGCCAGGAAGTGAGGAGGAGGATCCTGGTGCGCAAGTGGAAGAGGAGGAGGTGGTGGATGATCTAGTAACTGACCCAACGTGGCAGGAGGACACGCAGAGCGAGGCCAGCAGCACACAGGGGGAGGGAGACAGAGCACCCCAACAGACAGGAAGAAGCAGTGTGGTGGCCGCACACAGAAGGAGGGCAACAGTTCCCCGTAACACCAACACGAGGGACGTTGCCAGTACAACCGGTAGGTCTTCCAGAGTCAGGAATTTTTTAAAGACTCTGCTGATAACCACAAAAAGGCCATTTGTACCACCTGCCATTCAGCAGGGGTGACAAAACTACCAGCCTGACCACCACCAGCATGATCAGGCACATGTCAGCAAAGCACCCGACTTTGTGGGACGAACCTGTCACGGGTGTGTTGCCACGAAGATCGTCACGAGTACACAGCCTGACTTCTCGCAGCTGACTTGTTGGTGCTTTGTGTTTCTCGGCAGTGAGGGAGTTAATTCTCTCTCTCTCTCTGGGCTAGATGAGGTCCAGCCTCGCCCAGCTGCAATCAATACTTCTGTAGTGAGACTCCTTCATATACCTGCTGGTCTGTTTGGAGGTGTCGGTGAAAGCATTTCATTCAGACTGACAGAGCGGATCGTGGTGTTTGGAGTTGCTGAGATAAGTGTATTTGGAAGTGTTTTTTCCCTTTCCTCGCTTTATCATTTATCTCCTTTCCCGTTGGTTTTCCCTCTGTTGTAGTTGAGAAGTTGTTTGTATGCAAGGTGGTTTTGGTTTTTCCCTTGTACTGTCTCGTTCGTCTAAATACTGTGTTTGGGCATATTATTTCTTGTTCCCTTTGGTTGTGATCGGGGTCCTTCTCAGGACTAGATTACTGAGGTGCAGGGATCTTCAGGAGGTAGGGGTTACGCTGGCGGCCTGGACCTCTGTACCTTTAACAGTACCTCCAGGTTGAGGGATTAGTCAGGGCCCCAGCTTAGGGTCAGCTTAGGCCCCCTACCTCCAGTATACAGAGACAGCGTGACATTTTCACCGACCCACTTAGTTTTTCTCCAGCTACTATGGATCCAGTAGCCGGTCTAGCTCGGCAATTGCAGAGTTTGTCCATGGAGCTGGCGGACGTTAGGTCCAAGGTTTGGCATCCTCAGGAGCAAGCCGGACCAGAACCTAAAGTAGCTCTCCCTGACAGGTTCACTGGGGGGCGGGACAAGTTTTTTGTTTTCCGGGAGGCATGCAAGTTGTACTTTCGGCTGCGGCCTCGGTCATCGGGGAGTGAAGAACAAAGGGTGGGAATTGTCATCTCGCTCCTACAAGGGGACCCACAATCTTGGGCGTTCTCTCTTCCCCCGGGTTCCCCGGCTCTCCAGTCAGTGGATAGGTTTTTCGCTGCCCTGGGACTCGTATATGATGACCCAGATCGGATCTCCCTTGCTGAGTCTAAGTTACGTAGGATCCAGCAGGGAGATCGTCCGGCGGAGGAATTCTGTTCGGAGTTCCGTAGGTGGGCCACGGACACCCAGTGGAATGACCCGGCTCTTAGGAGCCAGTTTTGTCATGGTTTGTCTGACAAATTACAGGATGTGTTGGCACAGTATGACTCTCCCGTGTCTCTGGAAGCCGCTATGGCCCTCGCTATTCGCGTGGACAGACGGCTTCGGGAGAGGTGCGGGATAACTCTACCCCCTGTGATGACTCCACCTCCTACAAGGTCCCCTCATATGGTGGTTCCCCTGGTCAGTCCAGAGGAGCCTATGCAATTAGGAGGGACATCATTTCGGGGGAGGGGACCGGTGGTGCGCCATAAGGCAGGAAGGTGTTTCTTCTGCGGGAGAAAGGGACATTTTATTGGGGGGTGTCCATCCCGTCCCTTGCAGAGTGAAGAGTCGTCGGAAAACTGTTGATCCCAGGTTGTGTGGTGGACGGCAATCTGGGAGTAGGTATTTCGTCCCTAGGTTCGTCTCAGTTTCTCGTACCGGCGGAGGTGGTGGTGGGTACGAGAACTGAGAGGATATCTGTTCTTCTGGATAGTGGGGCCGGGGCTAATCTGGTTGATGCTCGGTTTGCCCGGGTTCAAGGTATGCGGTTGAGTGAGTTGGCTAAACCCATCCCCATATTCTCGATCGATGCCAGGCCTCTCGGGCAGGGAAGTTTTTTGCAAGTTGTGCATGACGTAAAACTTCAAGTGGGGGCAATACATAAAGAACTGTTGTCTTGCTACGTGTTGGAGGGTCTTCCCACTCCTATTGTGTTGGGCCTTCCTTGGTTAGCTAAGCATAACCCGGTTATTAATTGGCAAACCAGGGAGATAAGCCAATGGAGTAAATTCTGTAATAAAAACTGCATGAACACGGTCATTGGTGCGGTTACTCCTTGGGTCTTACCTCCATTTCTGGCGGACTTTGAGGATGTATTCTCGGAGAAAGGGTGTCAGGAACTACCTCCTCATCGCGTGTATGACTGTTCTGTAAAACTGCTCCCTGAGGCCAAGTTACCTAAAGCTAGGTTGTATAACCTTTCTGGTCCTGAGAGGCAGGCCATGAAGGATTATATCTCAGAAAGTCTGGCTAAGGGGCATATTAGACCTTCATCTTCACCGGTGGCTGCGGGGTTCTTCTTTGTTAAGAAGAAAGATGGAGGCCTACGCCCTTGCCTGGATTTCCGTGAACTTAATCGGATTACGGTCCGAGATCCGTATCCGCTCCCACTTATTCCCGATCTCTTTAATCAGATCGTGAGCGCCAAATGGTTTTCTAAGTTGGATCTCAGGGGGGCGTACAATCTGATTAGGATGAAGGAGGGGGATGAGTGGAAGACGGCGTTTAACACTCCGGAGGGGCATTATGAGAACCTTGTCATGCCATTCGGTCTGACTAATGCCCCGGCGGTGTTCCAACACTTTGTTAATGACATTTTTCGCCGCTTGGTGGGACAGTTTGTTGTCATATATCTGGATGATATCCTAATTTACTCGCCGGATCTGGTGTCTCATCAGGAGCATGTTAGGCAGGTGTTACAGATCTTGCGGGATAATAAACTGTATGCCAAGTGGGAAAAGTGTGTGTTCGCCGTACAGGAACTCCAGTTTTTAGGCTTCCTGGTTTCAGCGTCCGGTTTTCGTATGGACCCTGGGAAAGTGCGGGCAGTTCTTGAGTGGGATCGGCCAGAGAATCTTAAGGCACTACAACGTTTCCTGGGGTTTGCTAATTATTACCGGAAGTTCATTCGTAATTTCTCGTCCATGGTTAAGCCTCTCACTGACATGACTAAAAAGGGGACGGATTTTTCTAGGTGGTCTGACAAGGCTTGTCAAGCATTCTCCTCTTTGAAAAAATGTTTTGCCTCGGCGCCCATACTCATTCAACTTGATGCGTCTCAGCCATTCATTGTAGAGGTAGACGCTTCCGAGGTAGGGGTGGGAGCAGTATTGTCACAGGGTTCGTCCCCTGGTAAGTGGCATCCGTGCGCTTTTTTCTCTAAAAAATTGTCGTCCGCTGAGAGGAATTACGATGTCGGCAATAGGGAACTCTTGGCCATTAAGTTAGCTTTTGAGGAGTGGCGCCATTTTCTGGAGGGGGCAGTTCATCCGGTCACCGTCATCACCGATCACAAGAACCTGCTATATCTGGAGTCCGCGAAACGTCTGAATCCCAGACAAGCTAGGTGGTCATTGTTTTTTACCAGGTTTAATTTTGTCGTTACATATCGTCCTGGGTCAAAAAATGTAAAGGCGGATGCCTTATCTCGTAGTTTCCCGGGGGCCGGGAATACGGACGACCCGATTCCTATCCTTCAGGAGGGGGTGGTGGTTTCGGCAGTATGCTCTGAGCTGGAGGAGGAGGTATTGGAGGCTCAGGGGGACGCCCCTGTTGGACCTCCAGGGAGATTGTTTGTTCCAGATCAGTTGCGACAAAAGGTGATCGAGGCACACCATAACTCAGTTTTTGCAGGACACCCGGGGAGTAAAGCGACTGTGGATCTCCTCTCGCGTCGGTTTTGGTGGCCTAATTTACATAAGGAGGTGGTAACTTTTGTCGCGTCCTGTGGGGTTTGTGCGCGCTCTAAGACCTCACATACCCGTCCGTCTGGGGCCCTCTTACCTTTGAAGATCCCGGAGCGTCCTTGGACTCATCTGTCTATGGACTTTATTACGGACCTCCCTCCGTCTTCGGGTAAAACGGTCATACTCGTTGTAGTGGACAGGTTCAGCAAGATGGCACATTTTATCGCTCTTCCGGCTCTCCCTAATGCTAAAACTCTTGCGCAGGTGTTCATTGGGGAGATTGTGAAGCTTCACGGGGTACCCTCCGAGGTGGTGTCTGATCGGGGGTCTCAGTTTGTGTCTAAGTTCTGGAAGGCGTTTTGTGCACGGCGGGGGATGCAGTTGTCATTCTCATCGGCTTTTCATCCTCAGACCAATGGTCAGACGGAACGTATGAACCAGAGCTTGGAGACATATCTCCGGTGTTTTGTGTCAGAGAACCAGGAGGACTGGGCTTCTTTCTTACCTCTGGCAGAGTTTGCTCTTAATAATAGGCGGAGCGAGTCCACTGGTAAGTCCCCGTTTTTTGGGGCATATGGTTTTCACCCCCAGTTTTGTACTTTCAGTGGGGGGGGCTCTTCGGGGGTTCCTGAGGAGGAACGATTTTCCTCATCACTCGCTTCAGTATGGAGAGGGGTGCTGAAGAATCTGAATACTATGGGGAACCGATACAAACGTATGGCTGATAGGAGGAGAGTGTCTGGTCCGGACCTAAGTGTGAACGATCGGGTATGGTTGTCTACCAGGAATATAAAACTTAAGGTTCCCTCCTGGAAACTGGGTCCCAGGTTCATCGGGCCGTACAGAATCAGTTCTATTATTAATCCGGTGGCATTCCATCTTGACCTCCCCCCTACGTTTAAAATTCACAACGTGTTTCACAGATCATTGCTTAAGAGGTATGTGGCGCCGGTGGTACCGTCACTTTTACCTCCCCCTCCAGTGGTTGTCAATGGTAACTTGGAGTTCCAGGTATCGAGGGTCATTGATTCACGCTTTAATCGTCGGTCCCTTCAGTACCTGGTTCATTGGAAGGGGTATGGTCCTGAGGAGAGGATGTGGGTTCCTGCGTCGGATATTAACGCAGACCGATTAGTTCGGGCCTTCCACACGACTCACCCGGATAAACCTGGCCCTGAGGGTCCGGAGGCCCCTCGTAGAAGGGGGGGTACTGTCACGGGTGTGTTGCCACGAAGATCGTCACGAGTACACAGCCTGACTTCTCGCAGCTGACTTGTTGGTGCTTTGTGTTTCTCGGCAGTGAGGGAGTTAATTCTCTCTCTCTCTCTGGGCTAGATGAGGTCCAGCCTCGCCCAGCTGCAATCAATACTTCTGTAGTGAGACTCCTTCATATACCTGCTGGTCTGTTTGGGAGGTGTCGGTGAAAGCATTTCATTCAGACTGACAGAGCGGATCGTGGTGTTTGGAGTTGCTGAGATAAGTGTATTTGGAAGTGTTTTTTCCCTTTCCTCGCTTTATCATTTATCTCCTTTCCCGTTGGTTTTCCCTCTGTTGTAGTTGAGAAGTTGTTTGTATGCAAGGTGGTTTTGGTTTTTCCCTTGTACTGTCTCGTTCGTCTAAATACTGTGTTTGGGCATATTATTTCTTGTTCCCTTTGGTTGTGATCGGGGTCCTTCTCAGGACTAGATTACTGAGGTGCAGGGATCTTCAGGAGGTAGGGGTTACGCTGGCGGCCTGGACCTCTGTACCTTTAACAGTACCTCCAGGTTGAGGGATTAGTCAGGGCCCCAGCTTAGGGTCAGCTTAGGCCCCCTACCTCCAGTATACAGAGACAGCGTGACAGAACCAGTGTCAGCGGGTGTCACCACTGCTTTTTCCGCTGTTGTGCATGTAAGAGAACCCCCTGTTGTGCGTGCAAGGCAATCCCCTGTCCATACTGCATGCAAAGATGCCCCCTCCTCTCAGTCTTCACTTGTTATGGCAGTTTCTCAAGAAACAGCATCAACGTCCACGTCCATGTCCCACCGCAGCGTTCAATTGTCCATATCCCAGAGCTTTGAACGAAAGCGCAAATTCGCAGCCAACGCCCCACAGGCCACAGTCCTAAATTCGCACATTTCATGATTGCTCGCGTTGGAAATGCTGCCTTTTAGGCTGGTGGAGACAGAATCCTTCCGCAACCTTATGGCGGTGGCCGTCCCTCGGTACTCGGTCCCCAGCCGACACTATTTTGCCCGGTGTGCCATCCCCGCACTACACAAGCATGTGTCCCAAAACATCTGCCGTGCCCTCAACAACGCAGTTACTGGGAGAGTCCACCTGACAATGGACATGTGGACAAGTGCTTGTGGCCAGGGATGGTACATCTCCATGACGGCACACTGGATAAACATAGTGGAAGCCGGGACCCAGTCGGACCTTGGGACAGAACACATCCTCCCCACACCAGAGTGTCAGTCAGAGTTGCCCCCACACTGTACAGCTCCTGCGCATCATCCTCCTCCTCCTCCTCATGTTAAACCTCACACTGCTTGTGAGTTGTGGACAGCTGTGAAAAAGCAGGCAGATCTGTGGCTGAGATGGCTGAACCTACATCCAGGCATGGTCGTGTGTGACAATGGCTGTAACCTGGTGGCGGCTCTGAGGCGAGGCGAGATCACACACGTACCATGCCTGGCTCATGTGCTTAACCTCGTGGTTCAGTGGTTTCTTAAATCGTACCCCGAGTTGCCAGATCTGCTAGTCAAAGTACGCCGCCTGACAGCTCATTTTTGGAAGTCGGCTACAGCTTCAGCCGCCCTTGCTGTGTTGCAGCAGCGTTTGCAGCTTCCGGCACACTGACTGGTGTGTGATGTCCCCACACATTGGAACTCTACCCTCCACATGTTGCAAAGGATTTGTGAGCAGAAGAGAGCAGTTGTGGAGTACCAGCTGCAACAAGGCCGTCGATATTCAGGTCAGACTCCACACATAAGACCTCAGGAGTGGACCTGGATGTCTGACATATGTACCATCTGGATGTCTGACAAACTTTGAGGAGTCCACCAAGATGGTGAGTGGCGATGACGCCATCATTAGCGTCAGCATCCCACTTGTCTGTCTTTTGCAACGCTCTCTGCAGAGAATTAAAGAGGAGGCATTGCAGCCAGAGTATGATGAGATGGATCAAGAAGCCGTAATGGGTGATTACACACAGCCCAGCCTCATCTCATCCCAACATGCATTAGGGGACAATGAGGGAGAGGAGGAGGAGGAGGAAGAACAGGAGCTGGTATCATGTGTTGTAGACGGTAGTACCTGTACAACTGTCATACCGTCGGTTCAGCGTGGGTGGCCTGAGCACAGGGAGGAGGAGGAGGAGGAGTAGAGCATGGTCAGTCATCATTTTGGTGAGGACACGGAAGTCTTGCCCATTACCTGTCTGGCACGCATGGCTGACTTTATGTTACGCTGCCTTAACCGTGACCCTCGCGTTGTCAAAATGTTGGGTGACAGTCATCACTGGTTGTTGACACTTTTAGACCCCCACTACAAGGAGAACTTTCACTCTCTTATTCCTGAGGTGAAGAGGTCTACAAAAATGTGGCAGTACCAGAAGGCCCTTGCTGCAGAACTGTTAAAAAAATTCCCATCTGAACACGCTAGCGGCAGAGGTCACAGTTCGTTGACCAACCAAGGCGTACAGGCAGAGAGATGCAACTCCAATCCAGCAGAGGCAGGGGAACACTGTCAACATTCTGTGACAGTTTTCGGAGACCCGCCCAGCTTACAGGCCCTGAGGCGTGGGGAACTCTCACAAGGAGTGGAAAGTTTCAAAAGATGGAGACCGTACCAGCGTCCTCTGTGATTTTAATTATTGGGTATCCAAGCTGAACACTTGGAATGAACTCGCTATGTACGCCTTGGAGGTCCTGGCCTGCCCTGCCGCTAGCGTGTTATCGGAGCGTGTTTTCAGTGCCGCTGGGGGAATTATAACTGATAAGCACACTCGCCTGTCAACTGACAATGCTGACAAGATGACTCTTATCAAAATGAACAAGGGCTGGATTGGGCCAGACTTCTCATCACCACCAAATGACAGCAGAGTAACATAAAGTCAAATCCACTGTGTTATTTCGGGAGGTGTATTCCCATGCACCGCTTCACACCCAAACATGGGTATACGCTTCCTCATTTCAGCTGCATTTTGCTCTTCTCCTTATCCTCAGCCTCCACCACCACTATACCACCAGGGTGACCGTGGTCCGTGTTGCCAGCATTGCAAGTTCCTCCGTCCTAATTTTTGGCAGCTTTTGCTTGGAGGCATAGGCAAAGACTATAGGAGACACATTTCCCAATAATGGGAATAATGTTTTTAATATGCTGTACTGCATGGCTCTTGTAAGGGGCATGAAAACCGTCTTGTTAAGCTACTCTGAACTCCACGTCTCTTCCAAGGGGCATTAAAACCGTCTTGTTAAACCACTCTGACCTCCACGTCTCTTCCAAGGGGCATTAAAACCGTCTTGTTAAGTTACTGTGACCTTCACGTCTCTTCCAAGGGGCATTAAAACCGTCTTGTTAAGTTACTGTGACCTCCATGTCTCCTCCAAGGAGCATTAAAACCGTCTTGTTAAGCCACTCTGACCTCCACGTCTCTTCCAAGGGGCATTAAAACCATCTTGTTAAGTTACTGTGACCTCCACGTCTCTTCCAAAGGGCATTAAAACCGTCTTGTTAAGTTACTGTGACCTCCACGTCTCTTCCAAGGGGCATTAAAACTGTCTTGTTAAGCTACTGTGACCTCCACGTCTCTTCCACGGGGCATTGATATTGTCTTTTTATTCCACTGCAACCTCCACCACTCTTCCAAGGGGCACTAAAACCGTCTTGTTAAGCTACTGTGACCTCCATGTCTCTTCCAAGGGGCATTAAAACAGTCTTGCTAAACCATTCTGAACTCCACAGCTCTTCCAATGGGTATTGAAATGTTGTTTTTAATTAACGCTAACCTACACAACTCTTCCAACGGGCAATGCATTTCCTCCTAATTTTAGTCAGCTTTTGCTTTTCAATGCATAGGCGAACACTAAGGGAGACCCACTCCCCAATAATGGGTAGAAAGTTTTTAGTATGCTGTAATCCACGTTTGTTTCAAGGGGTATTGCAGTTCCTCATAATTTTTGGAAAGCCTTCCATTCACTGCTTAGGCCAACAGTGTACAGGAGACCCAGTTGCTATAAATGGAAAAAACGGTTTAGTTAAGGCCCTCTGACCTCCATGTCACTTCCAAGGGGCATTGGAGTGCCTCGAAATTTTTGGTAGGCATTGCACTCACTGTATGCCCTATAACTGTGTAGCCGAACCGCTCCTTTTGGTACAGAAACATATCCTACAAGACATGTGTGGTTGACTGGCCTCATATTGATGTGAATGGTCCCTGTTCCACCTGCTCTTTCTCCTTTGCCACCACCTCATCCATCATTCATCACCAGAAGCTTTGTTTTAACAGGAGTTATAGAACTGGGAAAGTAGCAGGAAAACATCCAGCAATCCTCGGAGGAGGTAGGATATGCTCCAAAACGCTGACCACCTCAGGCCTAGCCGCTACTACATACATGCGCTTGCACTCCAAGGAACAGAAAGCTAAGGAGATGGATGGTCTCATGATCATGAATAATTTACTCGTTCTGTAGGAGGCCGACCACTGCTGCTGTCTACCTTCTGAACTTTGTGTTGAAGCCTGATTGACCCAGGACCCGCGATCCTCTACAGTATGTCTGGAGGTCGTGTTGCATCCCAGTGTCCAACTGTGTCCCGGCTTCCACAATATTAACCCAGTGTGAAGGCGTCAGTGAGATGGGCCATCCCTGGCCACATTCACTTGTCCACGTGTTTGTGGTTAGGCTGTCCTTCAAATAGGGGCGGGTGGGGACCGTTTATGGACACCCAGCTGTCCTCTGGCGGCTGGGGACCAAGCGTGGACACCCGGCCACCGGGCGGCTGAGGACTGAGTATGGATACCAGGCCGCCGACGCAGCCATGACGTGGTGGCCAGATTCCGCCTCCAGACGCCTAAATGCCCAATTTCAATTCAAGCAAGCAAGCAGTATGGTATTGCAGGCTGCATACTTGCGCTTGCATTGCAAGGAATGGGGGAGGTACAATTGAACACTGCCCTGGGACAAGGACTTGCACGGGAATAGTTGCAAGTCTGTATCTTCTGATGCGGCAAGGATCACTTCTGATGGGCACACTTTTAAGCAGTGACCTGGGTGTCAGAGATGCTTCCAGGGGTCTTCCCCATGCTGTTCCCGTGTCTTTTCAGCACTGTATGCATGTGTCACACAGCACATGGCCAGATAAGGTTGTAAAATGTTAAAATGACATTTCCCGGTGAATGCATTTGTCACGGTTGAAAGCAATATAAAGTGCAAGAATGCATAAAAAATGCTACTTGTGAACTTAGCCCAAGGTGTGGAGGAGTATTTTTTTGGGGGGTTATTTATTTTACCTTATACACAAGTCTTTACCCTGGAAAGGATGTTCCTTAACATATTTCACAGGAAAACCGTTTCAGTTTAGTTTTTGAACGTTTTATTGTGAGCCCGTAAAAGTGGCTTAATACCTCTGACCATATTGTTGACAGCAGTGACCTGGGGGTCAGAAATGCTTCCTGGGGCGATCCCCATGCTGTCCCCATGTAATTTGAGCACTGTCACTATCGTTTTGGGCACTTTTTAGGCTTTCTACGGACTGCCGGGGGTGCCGCCGCAAAAATGCTCGGGTCTCCCATAGACTAACATTGGGCTCGTTGCTCGGGTCGAGCACCCGAGTATCACGGTGAGCTCGGCCCAAGCTTCGAGCACCCGAGCATTTTAGTGCTCGCTCAACACTATTATATCAATAGATAAATTCTTTGAAGATTGCAGTTACCAAAATGTGGCCACTTGTGTGATGTTTCTGCTGGTTTGGTACTTCAGGGGTTCTGCAGATTAAACTTGGATCTAAATGTATTCCGGCCAAATATGTGTTGCAAAAGTCAAATACTAACTCTTAGCATTTTTAAACCCTACCATTTGCACAAATTGTAGTTTTTGACTACATCTGGTGTATTATATGTTTGGGAGAAATTGTGTAACAATTTGTCTGGTCCATTTCCTCATATTATCCCTTATGAAAATGAGAAATTCACTTTATATTAATTCCATTGAAGCACCTGTAAGGCTAACAAAGAAGTTTTGAGGGGAAGCAGATTTTAAAATTGTATAAATTTGCGGGGCTTTAAAATATGCAGGCTCCTTAAAGTCACTTCAAAGGTGAATAGATCCCTAAAAAAGCAAGTTTTTGTAAATTTCCTTAAAAATTTTTTTTTCAAAATAAATGAACATTTGAAAAATGATACTAATGAAAAGATGACATATGGAAAATCTTATTCATGAACTTTTTGTGTGGCTTGTGATTATCTGTTTTCAGAGTATAAAAATTCACATTTTGAAAATTGCTATTTTTTCAAAATTTTCATCAAATATTCAATATTTTCAGAAATAATTGCAATAATATTGACCCAAATTTACCACTAATGTAAAGTACATTGTATCACAAAAGACACAATTTAAGAATCAGTGGGATATGTTGAAACATTCTAAAGTCACAATTAAAAAATGTAGCTTGATCATAAAGGCCAAAATTGGCTCAGTCTTTAAGGCAGTGGTCCCAACCTTTCTTACCTTGAGACCCACATTCAGTTCTGAGAGATGGTTGCGAGCCACATCCAGAGCATCCCCGAAGAGTGACATTCAGTTCCCACCTCCCCCACAGTAGCGACAACCAGAGCCCCATTATCAGTATAATTACAACCAAAGCTTCCCCAGAGAAATCACACTAAGGCAGTATATTTGCATCTAGGGGTTCCCGCCTTACCGATATTCTTGCATCAAGCATTCCCACCACGCTATCGCATCCAGCTTCAAGCACCTCCTCTATCTAGCATTATCATCCTATGTCCACCTTAGCATCTACTATATAATTGTCTTATCCCGTCTGTCTGTCTGTCTGTCTGTCTATCAGTCTGTCTGTCTTTCTGTCTGTCTGTCCTGGAAATCCCGGGTCGCTGATTGGTCCGGCCGCGGCCAATCAGCGATGCGGCATTTCTGAAAAACATGGCGGCCGTTAGCGGCTCATGTGTGGCACGGAGGTCAGCGGCGATGCAGCCGGGAGATGCAGCCGGCTACTCGCAGCATAAGTCCCCCGACCGCAGGCGCCGCTGACCTACATGCGGCTATCGTCGGGAGATCAGCGGCTACGGCCCCTTATCTCCCGAGGACAAGTGTGACGCCCCTCCCCTCCTCTCCCCTCCTCTCCCCTCCCCTCTCCTCCCGTCCCTCCCCCCGCTCGATCAGGACCCCGGCACCTGGCGTCATACTTACCCCTCCCCTCCCCTCCTCTCCCCTCCTCTCTCCTCTCCTCCCGTCTCTCCCCTCTCCTCCCGTCCCTCCCCCCGCTCGATCAGGACCCCGGCACCGACTTCATACTTACCCCTCCCCGTGCCTCCGCAGCAGCTCCTGTGTCTTCCGCTGATGCTCTGTGACGTCTCAGGTCAGAGGGCGCGGTGACGTCTTTACACCGCGCTCTCTCCTGACTGGTCACAGCGCACACCGTCAACATGCCGGCTACGCTGGAGTCCAGAGAAGCAGCTGAGAAGGGAGGTGAGCATTGGATTTTTTTTTTTCGTATGGGGCCATAGGGGACCTGCATGGGGCACTATGGGGGGATGGATATACAGGGGATATGACTTCCTGCATGGGGCATTATATGGGGGGGAGAGGTGACATCCTACATGGGGCATTATATGGGGGGGAGAGGTGACATCCTACATGGGGCATTATATGGGGGAGAGGTGACATCCTGCATGGGGCATTATATGGGGGGAGAGGTCACATACTGCATGGGAGATTATATGGGGGGAGAGGTCACATCCTACATGGGGCATTATATGGGGGAGAGGTGACATCCTGCATGGGGCATTATATACGGGGGATGTGACTTCCTGCATGGGGTATTATATACGGGGGATGTGACTTCCTGCATGGGGCATTATATGCAGGGGATGTGACATCCTGCATGGGGTATTATATACGGGGGATGTGACTTCCTGCATGGGGCATTATAAAGGAGGGTCGGGAGACATATGCTAGAATACCCGATGCGTTAGAATCGGGCCACCATCTAGTTTACTTAATATATCTCTCCATCCCCAAGGCCAATATATGTGCATCCAGAGGGCTACTCAAAAAAGTTTCCATCTGGAAACCTGCTCTTCATATCTGTTTGCTGAAGCTGGTGCTAATGCACCAAGCTGGCAGACAGTCGCAGCCAAACATAATGGGCCCATGTAAGGAGATGAACATACTGTCCACATTCCTCCTTGAAGAAATAAGTATATTCTTCTAATGTGTAATGTGAATAGTGATATGTGTTGATGATGTTTATATATGTAGTAATCTGAGTTGTTGGTGACAAGATTTTATTCTGCCCAGAAACACATAGCTGGCAGGGACAGTTAGAGTTAATAATTGGGACTAGCCCAGAGTGGGAGGGGATAAGCTGAAGGGACAAGAAACAGTTCCTGTTGAACGTCAGAAAGGGCCCAGAGTGTGCAGTAAGAGGACCTAAGGTTCAGTGTGGCAAGTGCTGCATTTCGTGGGTGTCCCCTAGTCGCGAGAGGAGACTGAGAAAAAGGGATAGCGTGATGAGGTGCAGAAGCGAGAAAAGGGAGTGAGAGACAGAGTGAATAACTGGGGACAGGTCCTGGGAGAGGACACCTAGCAGTACATCCCAAAGTTTAAAACTTGTAAAGGTAACGGGCCAGGAAAGAGTATGCGGGACGAATAGAGTGCCTCGGGCAGGAGTTCTAGGGTGTCAGAAAAGAGAGAAGATAAGTACTGGCCATACTGGTACCATAGAGGGGAAAGAAGATGCGGAACCTCGAGTTGAGTAAAGGACTCTTGCTAACTGGACTGTAGTACTGAGCTGGGTTGTGATGAATTAGTGAGGAGCATTGAAGAAAGAGAAAAAGTGGAGAGAAAAGAGAGAGGGATTGAAACCGTGTGAGGAAAATGTTGCATATTGTGAAAGAAATGTTCATCAAGATCTATGCCCGCTATCTTCTGTATATAATTTCTTCCCAGTTATCATCGAGAAGAAAGTTTATTTTCAACTGGTGGTCTCCCATCATCAGTTACATGCGGCCTGAACGGGCGTAGTGCCCTCACAGCACAAGTGCATACACTCAGCCAGGACCCACACCTTCATGGAACATGCTGGGGAATAAGAGATGAGTACCTCGCCCGCTACCGCCCCTCACTATGTTACACCTGCGAGCTACAGGTTGGAGATCCCTGCTCTAAGGGATTAAAGGGAATCTGTCAGTAGGTATTTTCTACCTCATCTAAGAGAAGCATAATGTAGGAAAATAGAGCCTGAATCCAACAATGTTTCACTTAGTTTACTGGGTGCAGCAGTTGTGACACAATCAGAGTTTTTAGATGCAGTGGGCAGCAAAGCTGAGAAAGCTCACCCCTCCCACACCAGGCTCTGTATTCACATAGTCTATTGACAGTAAGCTGCTTATTTCAGGGGCGGGCGGAGTCAGGCAAGCAATCTTGTGCACATTACGCCTGGCAGTTATAATGTCTTAGTGATAAAACCTTCAGTTTATGTAAACTGCAGCACACAGCTTGATAAATGACACATCATTGAATTCAGCATTTAAACCCCTACAGCATGCTGTCCTCAGATTATATAATAAAAGCCTGCTGACAGATTTCTTTTAAGAGTTTATAATTAATGCTACACATGTGGTCTATATTCACCTGCCATATAAACTTGTTTTCAGACTTTCTTTCTGTCTTTATAAACTTTTTAAAATCTGAGTTTTTGAAACAATATTTTTATTTATAAAAGACGGAGACGTTTTCTAAGTGAACCATAGAATCAATATATCTGTATTGACCCACAGTTGTCTATGGCCAGCAGCAAAACCACATTTATAGCCTTCATGTATTCCAGAGAAATGTTCACAGGGGCTCATCAGATAGACACTTTAGATCATGTTGTACTGCTTAGCTCTGTTTCAGCTTTATTAAACTTGACAGAAACACGTTTAAATGAATCTATCCCACTCTGATATCTTAGCTGTACTATGCCTTCAATTTCTCCATCTATGCTTCTTACATTTTGGGAAATGAAGAAAAATAGTTTTACGTATGTGAATTGATTTCCGCCAAACTACAATACTGTGAGAGGTTTACATTTTTTTCCAAAGCGTTATTATTTTTCATTCATATCATACAACTGTCTATTGTTACTATCTTCAGATAAGAAAAGTCACATATAAAGGGGGAATGTTGTGTACTGTATCTGCCAGATTGTGTTGTTTTGTAGAAGTTTTATGTGACTCGAGCACATACATTAGAGCTTGAATTATTGCATTATATTTTATAAAGAATCTGTCACCAGATATCACAATAGAAACTAAATACAATATTGAATAGATCTCTAAAACCTGATGAGGCTGATGTACTGTACATACTTTGAAAATCCATGTGAGAAATGGCAGTGTAATCTTTTTGAAATTTTGAGTCCAGCAAAAAAGATTGAAAGATCACTTATGTGGCTTTATGTAAATGGATGGTAACTAGAGATGATAAAATCTTTTGAAATTCAGATTAGCCAAGTTTGACAAATGTAAAAAAAATAATTAGTAGGGGAACGACACCATGAATTGCAATAATGCAAATCCTCCAATTACCCTGAAAAGATATGTGTAACACTCTTAAGTCTCCAAGCACTTCATCCAATCCATTTAAACTCTTTAACACAAACACAGCCTTAGCAATGTCCAAATTAATTCACCATAGAAACAGATGGTAACTTGGTAGTAAACAACATCCTATTTAATAATATATATACTGACTGACTTTTCACATTTTTTAAAATTAAAAAATGGTTAAAAAAAAATATTTCTTAGTCATTTGTGATCAGGCAGAATATTCTATGCAGAACACTGACTCAAACTATAGGTGTCGCTGTCAGAGGTAAAATCATTCTGCTGTGCCTGAGACAAGTGATGGTCCAAGTAACACCCTTCACACTTCCTCCCCAATAAGGCAAAGGAGGTTGATTGTGACTTTGGTAATGTAAGTGCCTGGACGGTTGGTGGTGTTTAGGCTGCTGGTAGTAGCTCCCACATTCTTAGTCATGGTATGTTTTTTTTTTTTTTACACTACCCCATCCAGTGAACTTCTTAACTTACCATACATTTTGTACAACACCATATTTAACTTTTGACAATATTTTCAACTACAATTATTAAACCCTTGCTACAAAGGACATAACAAGAAGTCTTAGGTACATAGGTACCCATACAGAAAGCAAAATGTTTGCCACTGCCTGCCTGTTAGTTCTTAGGCACATAGTAAAAAAAAATAAAGAAATAAAAAGTCCCGGAGAACCCCTTTGAATGATTCCATTTTTTTAAATTACAATTTTTTTTTTAGGCCATGTGAGCTTTCCAGGGCTAATGCAATCTTCTGCAGTGTGTATAATGGCGTCAGACATTGTTGAAGATCAGTACAAATTGAATCGCAAATTGTTCTCATTCGCTAATTTCAGTGAATTATTAAGAATTCAACACAAATTTGTATTGTATCTAATTGGTCAATTACTTTTAAAGAACCCTTTCATATACTGATGTCTATAACCTGTGTTTAAATATTTTTGTAATCCGATTTGCATGTGCTGCATCAGCACTAATTAGTGTAAGTTGGTGAAGTGAAGTGAGAAAAATATAGGCATAAATTAAATTTATGGCATCAAATAATTAAAAATTGGCATATGCATATGTATTCACCCCTTCTGCGATGAAGCCCCTAAAAATTTCTGGTGCAAGCAATTACCTTCATAAGTCACATGCTTGGTGAAAGGAAGTCCACCTGTGTGCAATCTAAGTGTCACATGGTCTGTCGGTATATACAGAACATGAAAGGCCACAGACGCTGCAACACCGTTAAGCAAGAGGCATCACTAACCAAACTACACCTCCTGGACGCGGTACATTGACGATATTCTCCTGATCTGGCAGGGATCACTACCATCACTACATGAATTTATGATACACTTAAATACCAATGATCGCAATATCCATATCACGTACTAGTGTGACGGAGATAAGATTGAGATCCTAGATGTAATATTTAAAAGGGATTCTGAAAATGTCATACAGACGGATATATTTAGAAAGCCTATATCCACTAATATGCTGCTGCACGCCTCCTCAGCACACCCAAAGCATGTTACAGTCTGTTCCTACGGGACAATTCCTCCGCCTCCGTAGAATATGGTCTGCTGACTATGATTTCGAAAAAAGAGCTGTGGACTTGAAAATAAGGTTCCACAAATGTAGCTATAGCTGTCAAATGATCAAAAGAGCATATAATCATGCAAAATATTCATCCCAGCATACTCTACTCTATACATCTAATGACAAAAAAAACAATGAACAAGTGAGGTTTATCACAAATTTTCATTCTCAGCTCCCCTATATGAGGGAGAACCTCAATAAATCCTGGCCTATTCTTAAAGCAGAACCCATTGTCTCTAAGTTCATTCCCGATAAACCTTCTGGTACCATTTGACGCTCCAAAAATCTCCATGATCATCTTGTACGTAGCCACTATGTCAGCGAACGTGGAATTACATTTCTTGATGGCCTTGGTGATAGAAGTGGCTATGT
The DNA here is from genome assembly GCF_046119375.1 of Phyllobates terribilis. Classification (NCBI taxonomy): domain Eukaryota; kingdom Metazoa; phylum Chordata; class Amphibia; order Anura; family Dendrobatidae; genus Phyllobates; species Phyllobates terribilis. Next base: position 187,075,956 of record NW_027362761.1, read on the forward strand.
TCTGTGTGGTCGCTATGTGGTATGTTCCAATATTGATTGGTGTGACATATTCTTTGACTCCAGCAAATCAAGGAGCTCCAAAATTAAAAAATCCATTACTTGTACTACCAAAAATGTAATTTATTATGCCACGTGCCACTGTGCAGTTATTTATGTTGGCCTGACCACCCGACAAATAAAAGTTTGCATTAGGGAGCACGTACTTGGCATCTCAGCGGCATCAGACCACACGGACACATCCACGCTTAAAACTATACCACGCCACTTCAAGCTACACCATTATTGTGATAATAATCTCCTCAGGGTCAGGGGCATTGACTCTATTGATATCAATATTCACAGAGGCAGGATTTCTCAGAGATTGGCCCAACTTGAATACCGTTGGATTTGGACCCTTAATACTTTACATCCTGATGGATTGAATGAAAAAATAAGTTTTATCCAATTCTTGTGACTACTAGCCTGCTATGTGATAAATACTGCCATATGTGTGCGTATTTGGCTTTATCTCTTGTGCTGCGCTTTTTTATTTTTAGTTTAATTCTTGTATCTTTTATCCATAGGGATCCGTGCTGTAGTATTTCAACTACTGGATGCACATAATGGCAATTATATTTTCTATTCCACCTGTGACATATCTCAATGGCTGCTATGTGGATACATTATTCTGCATATTATCTCCATATATATTATTATATGTGATATTCTTTTTATGTGCGTAGGTGTATTATATGTCTCATTTCTAGTAATATCTCCTTATATACAACTACCTTTCCCTATTATTGGTTACAATGTCTTGGTGCTACTGTGAACATATGAAGTTGTATGTGATTTGATAAGGCTTGTGAATCATTATGACATTCCACTATCACTTTGTGATCAAAATAAATGTTTCTATTACAATTTACTTTCTATATATATAGAGAAGTTTGATTTCATAGTATTTGATGTACATATAAGCACATTGGCATATAAGTAGATATTCTTACTAATAGTAATATTGCTTCAAACTATATAATATTGAATATACATATTAACAGAATTATGCATGTTTATTAATGTTATTATGATCCTACCTCTATACTATTGATATACTTGGCCAAGTTTCATTATCATACATCTTTTGCACTGTAAACTCTGGTTGCCATCTCTACTATACCACTTGTATATATTCATGTAGTTATCCACACCTGCATGCATCCTGTTACCAGTGCATCATGGCCTTGCACGCATGCGTGATCTGTCCCTGCCGGCTCTCCGTGTCTCTATGTGGCAGCTTAAATCGGGTCACATGGTTCATCATGTCATCCTGACATCACCCGTCACATGACATGGAAATTGTCATTGTGGTTGCCACGGCAACGCAAGCATCACTTCCGTGTCACGGTGCTATTGGTTTAGGTCCCCTTTTTAAACGTTGCACACGTCTTCGTCCATGTCTCATGACGAAGGCTGGCCTGAAACGTGTGTAGCACCCTGAGGATTCGGCTGCTACAGGGGTATTGCACCTCAGCCAGAGGTGTGATATTCCACTCCCGGGTAAGGATGGAGTGTGGAACTGAGCTCAGTTAGCTGCATGCACTACACACATCCCATTTCCGAGGAGCAGACCAACGGTACTCCCACTTAGAAATGTGCAGGTACGACCGAGTCTGTTCCTGGCTGGAGTGGGAGGGGGGTGGTACATCCCAGTAGTGTAGGGGCAGATAGGGGGAGCAGCCTGGGTAAAGTTAGGAGCTCATTGGGTGCTGGTCACCTGAGCTCACACATAGAGGGAGTATTTAAGGTGGGCACCATCTAAGATCAGGGTCAGTCTGTGAGATGTCAGCCTGTGGTAGCGAAGACCTTGCAGAGCAGTGGAAGAGAGCAGAAGAGCAGAGCAGCCCCAGCCCAAGAGTGAGAGAGGAGAGCAAGAAAGACCCAGAGGGGGAGAAAGAAGGAACTCTAAGAACCCAAATACAATCACAGGGTGAAGAGTTGGCAACAGGGTACCGGATCCCAAACTGGTGGGGGCTACAGCATACCTCAGCCAGAGACCGGAGGCCGTGGGCAGCATCTGCCACGGCCACCCACCAAATCCACCCGGAAGGCAGACCACGCATAGGGTCAGGGAACCCAGAGGCAAGGGTTCGCCAACAAGAGGCCCGAGGGAGCCGGACATAGGTGGATCCCTGGTGGGGAAGGCCAGAGACGAGGACAGGACAGAACGGGAGCTCAGAACCACGCTCCAGAACTACTTGGGGGTTGGCCGAGTCCAGGACCTGGTGGACGCAGCACGGCTCGGGTGGTCACTCAAGGCCGGAGTGACCGGAACATCTGCAGTAAGTAAAGAACCCTGAACTGCACAACCCGACTCTGACTCTCATTACCATCATCCCTGCACTTCCATAACCACCATCCTCTGCACCTGACCCCCTGAGGCTATACCCCTCCCGTTGGGGGTTATACTACCTAAGCTGCACCAACACCATCAGCCTCAGCGGACCCTGCTGCAGCGGCGGCCGTAGTGACCGCAATTCAACGGGTGGCGTAGTCGACATAAAGAACTTTAGTAACATCAGTAAGGACTGCCACACACTGAGCTTGACACCCTGGGCACGGACCGGGTCACAGCCACTCGGAGACTACAACCCCCATCTGATCCGGCTCCGGGTATTCCCTTAAAGAATATGGCCCAGGGGGCGCGTCAACTTTGGCGTAGTCGGCAGGATTACGTGCCCGCAACACCCGGGTACTGCGTGCCTGAAGAAAAGAACAAGTTTACCTCAAAAAGAAGTCTCCTGCCGGTTCCGGAGGGTCCCCGCCATCGGACTCCATCACAGGTCGATTCCCGCCGGTTGTCCGCCATTAACAGCTTTTTCCCGCCATCTGCAGAGTTTCCCGCCACTGGGAGACGATTCCCGCCATTTCCAAAGGTTTCCCGTCTTGGAAGAGCGGACGCCATTATGGGCGTGCCAGAGGATGGTAAGAGGCCGCCTCCCATCGTGGGCCAGGACCGAAAATGGCGCCAAAAGTGGAAACCGCCCCCACCAACAGAGACTGTGATGCTAGAGGTGTCTGTCAGCGTGGAAGAACTGCCCCTGGAGCTGACAATCACCAAGTGGCCCCGGGACCGCCCTCAAAGTGGGAGGACTGAGAACAAGAGAACAAAGATGGGTGTCGCCTGGAGCAGTCTGGAGAGAGCGCACCCGGAGACAAGAAGCCTGGAGCAGAGTCCAGAAAGAGCCTACCCGGAGATGGAGGGAGAGCCAGGCAGCACCGACCCAGTGGTCAGGAGCCTGATGCGGGCCGCCACTCCAGGCAGCACCGACCCAGTGGTCAGGAGCCTGTTGTCGGTCGCCACTCCAGAAGACCTGCTGGAGACAACGGAAGGAGAGCAAAGCAGCACCGACCCGTTGGTCAGGAGCCTGCTAGAAGCAACGACCCCACTAGGCTTAGTGGAGGTCCTGGCACAGCTCCCCCGAGATCGGGAGTGTGCACAGACTGCGCTGGAGGGCCTCGCACGGAGGATGGCCCGGGTGCAGCGAGAGACGTTGGCGGAGTGGAGCCGTGAGATGGCCCAGCAGACAAGAACCCGTCCGCGGAGCACGCCACCCGAGACGAGGAGACAGACCGCCTCTGAGGATGGCGCAGGAGGACTCAAGGCCGGAGACAGCGCCGAGAAGGGAGCCGAACGAAAGGAGGCAGGTAAAGGGGACGTCTCTACCCCAAACCGGGAAACCGCGTACCTGCCCCAGCTCCCCGTCGCAGAGCCCGAAGTACCCCCTGCCGTGCCCGTAGCTGCAACGTCACCGCCGCAGACTAGGCCTCAAAAGGAAGCCGCGACCCCTGTGACGTCACACGCCTCGACCCCGAGCGTGACCAAGCAGGAAGTACTACCAGCCTGGTCGCAAGGCCTAGTACCCCCGGGCGCCGCAATACCAACAGCGCCCCCTACCTCCGCGGAGCCACCGGCCTGGTCGCAGGGCCAAGTAGCCCAGGGCGCCGCCGTCCTTACGGTGCCCTTCACTTTCCAGGTGCCCCAGGCCTGGCCGCAAGGCCTGGGCAACCCGGGCGCCACCACCACCGCGCCCATAAAACCAAGAGTGCCGCATCTGGGAGAAGATCTGTTCGCCCAACATACGTGCCCGGATGGGCAGCCCTTTATATGGCCACCGGAGTTTCACCATCCCCGACTCCGGAAAGAGAGACCCCTAGACGAACCCCTGATTCCGGTTCCAAAGCCCGTAAAAAGGACCTCGCCCCCGCTAGAGGAGGCACAGTTTGAGTGGGACCCCACCGGAGAAGATCTCATGGGGTTCACTCAGGAGACCCGGGCAGCTGCAGTGGAGCGTGAAGAGTGCTGCCGCCAGCAGCTCGAGGTCTTTGAGAGGGAGCGGAGAGAGAGGCGGGTCCGAGAACAACAAGCGCAGATAAGGAGCGCGGAGCAGAAGAGCCGGGCCAGGAGGAGTCCCCGTGCAGCTCATGGTCCCCCTTCCACCGGGACTGTGATCAAGTTTAATATGCAGCACGGGTGGGGCTTCATCCGAGATCACCGCACCCCAGGCGACGTCTTCGTGACAAGAAGAGACGTTGAGTCCCACCTACCGGAGGGACACAGAGGACGTGACCTGTATATAGGGGACGAGGTCACCTTCACCCGGCACAAGTGTGCCAAAGGACCCTACGCCCTCCATGTGCATCGCCTGACGGAGGAGGAGCTGCGGTGTGAAGAGGAGCAAGAGGACCCGGACGGGTCTGAAGCTAAAGTTAATCACAAAGAAAGAGCAGGAGGACGTCGTCGTTGAGTACAGCAGAGTAGAAGCTGTATATAGTTGCCCGTCGGGGCACAGTGAACTGTTGCTATTATAGTCCCCGTTGGGACCAGCGAACTGAACTGTTACCCGTATTTCCCTTAATCCCACTGACCGAGGACTGAGAGCGGTCGTTCCTTCTTTATACCTGGCCGAGGACTGAGAGCGGCCATACCTTCCCTTTGTATATAGTTGCGCTTCCTAAAGCGCCCCCTACCGGTTTTATAGAAGAACTGATTTTTCTTCAAGAGACTGTCGCACTTTACCCGGTCACAAGTTGCACCGTGACCGGAGGTACCAGAAACAAGAAAGTTTTTATGAAAAGTTTTATATGAAGTTTTATTATGTTGTTTATGCAAAAATTGTATGTTTTGGATGTTGTTTATATCTTACAGCCCGAGGACGTGCTGTGATTTACCAGGGGGGAATGTAGCACCCTGAGGATTCGGCTGCTACAGGGGTATTGCACCTCAGCCAGAGGTGTGATATTCCACTCCCGGGTAAGGATGGAGTGTGGAACTGAGCTCAGTTAGCTGCATGCACTACACACATCCCATTTCCGAGGAGCAGACCAACGGTACTCCCACTTAGAAATGTGCAGGTACGACCGAGTCTGTTCCTGGCTGGAGTGGGAGGGGGGTGGTACATCCCAGTAGTGTAGGGGCAGATAGGGGGAGCAGCCTGGGTAAAGTTAGGAGCTCATTGGGTGCTGGTCACCTGAGCTCACACATAGAGGGAGTATTTAAGGTGGGCACCATCTAAGATCAGGGTCAGTCTGTGAGAAGTCAGCCTGTGGTAGCGAAGACCTTGCAGAGCAGTGGAAGAGAGCAGAAGAGCAGAGCAGCCCCAGCCCAAGAGTGAGAGAGGAGAGCAAGAAAGACCCAGAGGGGGAGAAAGAAGGAACTCTAAGAACCCAAATACAATCACAGGGTGAAGAGTTGGCAACAGGGTACCGGATCCCAAACTGGTGGGGGCTACAGCATACCTCAGCCAGAGACCGGAGGCCGTGGGCAGCATCTGCCACGGCCACCCACCAAATCCACCCGGAAGGCAGACCACGCATAGGGTCAGGGAACCCAGAGGCAAGGGTTCGCCAACAAGAGGCCCGAGGGAGCCGGATATAGGTGGATCCCTGGTGGGGAAGGCCAGAGACGAGGACAGGACAGAACGGGAGCTCAGAACCATGCTCCAGAACTACTTGGGGGTTGGCCGAGTCCAGGACCTGGTGGACGCAGCACGGCTCGGGTGGTCACTCAAGGCCGGAGTGACCGGAACATCTGCAGTAAGTAAAGAACCCTGAACTGCACAACCCGACTCTGACTCTCATTACCATCATCCCTGCACTTCCATAACCACCATCCTCTGCACCTGACCCCCTGAGGCTATACCCCTCCCGTTGGGGGTTATACTACCTAAGCTGCACCAACACCATCAGCCTCAGCGGACCCTGCTGCAGCGGCGGCCGTAGTGACCGCAATTCAACGGGTGGCGTAGTCGACATAAAGAACTTTAGTAACATCAGTAAGGACTGCCACACACTGAGCTTGACACCCTGGGCACGGACCGGGTCACAGCCACTCGGAGACTACAACCCCCATCTGATCCGGCTCCGGGTATTCCCTTAAAGAATATGGCCCAGGGGGCGCGTCACGTGCGTCGGGGCGAATGCACATGAAGGTTGCAGCTCCCCCATATTGGTGTCTGTCTTAAGGTATTATGCCATTTACAATTCCTGTTAACATGTAATATCTATGTTATGGTTTGATAATGCATGCCTATACTAGGGTCATTTCTGACACCATGCCACTTGGCTATACTGGAGGGGGTGCAAATACAAATATATACAGTACAGGCCAAAAGTTTGGACACACCTTCTCATTTAAAGATTTTTCTGTATTTTCATGACTTTGAAAATTGTACATTCACACTGAAGGCATCAAAACTATGAATTAACACATGTGGAATTATATACTTAACAAAAAAGTGTGAAACAACTGAAAATATGTCTTATATTCTAGGTTCTTTAAAGTAGCCACCTTTTGCTTTGATGACTGCTTTGCACACTCTTGGCATTCTCTTGATGAGCTTCAAGAAGTAGTCACCGGAAATGGTCTTCCAACAATTTTGAAGGAGTTCCCAGAGATGCTTAGCACTTGTCGGCCCTTTTGCCTTCACTCTGCGGTCCAGCTCACCCCAAACCATCTCGATTGGGTTCAGGCCTGGTGACTGTGCAGGCCAGGTCATCTGGCGTAGCACTCCATCACTCTTGTTCTTGGTCAAATAGCCCTTACACAGCCTGGAGGTGTGTTTGAGGTCATTGTCCTGTTTAAAAATAAATGATGGTCCAACTAAACGCAAACCGGATGGAATAGCATGCCGCTGCAAGATGCTGTGGTAGCCATGCTGGTTCAGTATGCCTTCAATTTTGAATAAATCCCCAACAGTGTCACCAGCAAAGCACCCCCACACCATCACACCTCCTCCTCCATGCTTCACGGTGGGAACCAGGCATGTAGAGGCCATCCGTTCACCTTTTCTGCGTCGCACAAAGACGCGGTGGTTGGAACCAAAGATCTCAAATTTGGACTCATCAGACCAAAGCACAGATTTCCACTGGTCTATTGTCCATTCCTTGTGTTCTTTAGCCCAAACAATTCACTTCTGATTCTTGCCTGTCCTTAGCAGTGGTTTCCTAGCAGCTATTTTACCATGAAGGCCTGCTGCACAAAGTCTCCTCTTAACAGTTGTTGTAGAGATGTGTCTGCTGCTAGAACTCTGTGTGGCATTGACCTGGTCTCTAATCTGAGCTGCTGTTAACCTGCGATTTCTGAGGCTGGTGACTCAGATAAACTTATCCTCAGAAGCAGAGGTGACTCTTGGTCTTCCTTTCCTGGGGCGGTCCCCATGTGAGCCAGTTTCTTTGTAGCGCTTGATGGTTTTTGCAACTGCACTTGGGGACACTTTCAAAGTTTGCCCAATTTTTCGGACTGACTGACCTTCATTTCTTAAAGTAATGATGGCCACTCGTTTTTCTTTACTTAGCTGCTTTTTTCTTGCCATAATACAAATGCTAACAGTCTATTCAGTAGGAATATCAGCTGTGTATCCACCTGACTTCTGCACAACACAACTGATGGTGCCAGCCCCATATATAAGGCAAGAAATCCCACTTATTAAACCAGACAGGGCACACCTGTGAAGTGAAAACCATTTCCGGTGAATACCTCTTGAAGCTCATCAAGAAAATGCCAAGTGTGTGCAAAGCAGTCATCAAAGCAAAAGGTGGCTACTTTGAAGAACCTAGAATATAAGACATATTTTCAGTTGTTTCACACTTTTTTGTTAAGTATGTAATTTCACATGTGTTAATTCATAGTTTTGCTGCCTTCAGTATGAATGTACAATTTTCAAAGTCATAAAAATACAGAAAAATCTTTAAATGAGAAGGTGTGTCCAAACTTTTGGTCTGTACTGTATATTTATAGTGTAGAGTATGATTATGTAGGTACCCATTGATAGATATAGATACGAGCTTGTATATAGATATCAGCTTCTTCTTTGTGCGCCCTGTGCACATTTGTGCTGCACATATGTACTTTTATTGTCTCCTTTACCTGTATTTTGTATTTTGTGAATAAAATGTGTTATTACTTTTGAATCTAACTTTGGACTTATAATCGTTTATTCTTCATTGTCTTCTAATCAAACAACATCATGAAGACCAAGGAGATCTCCAAGCAAGTCAGGGACAAAGTTGTTGAGAAGTACAAGTCAGGGTGGGGTTATAAAAAAAATCCCAATCTCTGATGATCCCCCTGGAGCACCATCATCCATTATCATCAAATATAAAGAACATGGTACCACAACAAACCAGCCAAGACAGGGCCGCCCACGAAAACTCTCAGCTCAGGCAAGGAGGGCATTAATCAGAGGCAGCACAGAGACCAAAGGTAACCCTGAAGGAGCTGCAGAGTTCTCAAGCAGAGACTGGAGTATCTATCCATAAGACCACAATAAGCCGTACACTCCATAGAGGTGGCCTTTATGGAAGAGTGGGCAGAAGAAATCCTTTTCTTACACATAAAAAGACAGCAGGGACAGGGAAAATGAGTCGAGAAGAAGATGGATGGTGCGAAATACAATGATATTCTTGAGCAAAACCTCATTCTGTCGGTCTGTCAGTGATTTGAGACTGGGACGGAGGTTCACCTTCCAATAAGACAGTGACCCAAAACATGCTGCTAAAGCAACAGTCGATGGTTTAATAGAAAATGTGTAAATGTTTTGGAGTGGACTAGTCAAAGCCCAGACCTTAATTCAATTGAGAATTTGTGGTCAGACTTGAAGATTGCTGTTCATCAGAGGAAACCATCTAACTTTGAGGAGCTGGAGCAGTTCTGCCTTGAGAAATGGGCAAAAATCCCAGTGGCAATATGTGGAAAGCTCATAAAGACTTATCCAAAGTGACTTGCAGCTGCAATTGCCACAAAAGGAGGCTCTACAAAGTACTGACTTTAGGGAGGTGAATAGTTAGGCACATTGAAGTTTTCAGTTATTTTGTTCTATTTGTTGTTTGCTTCACAATAAAAAGAAAACCAAATGTTCACAGTTGTAGGCATGTTCTTTACATGAACTGAAGCAAACACTCAAAAAAACCTGTGAAATTCCAGGTTGTAAGGTAGCAAAACACAAAAATGCCAAGGTGATGAATACTTTCACAAGCCTCTGTATTTAGCACCATAGCTCCTCAACATGCATACATTAAAAGTTATACCTTCTCCTCCTCCTGCCTTTCCAGCACAGCTACAGTAGTAGTTGTCGGCAAACAGAAAGGGAGGGGAAGCAGGCCACACATAGCTGCACATGGAGCATTTAGCTAGGGTCCTTTGCTCCCCCCAGGGCTTTACTGGTTTCATAATATGAGGCTGAAAATGCCTGACAGATGCCCAGTCCTCTGTACAAACTGTAAGTGCAGATTTTATTTGTTTAGTGTGTATTATATTTATAACGTATTTATTGTAAATGTAATGTCTGTGTGTCATGTATAATATATATGTGTACACACATATGTGTATAATGCATGTACAGTACATGTGATGTGTATGTTTAATAAATGAGCAATGTACTGTATGTTATCCATGTCTGTGTCTGTATTTGTGCACTGTCATAGCAAATATCATAATTTTTGTTTGTGAAATACTGTGTGTGCGCAGTGCAAAGGCTACAGTCAGAATCTGGACTGCAGCAGCATTTATATAGGAATATACAAATATCTAATCAGAATACACACACTTAACCAGCGACACAGTGGAGTGGAGGCATATACATCTTTAAACAGGATGTCCGGGCATAAGGTATTTGTGACATGCAGAAGTAGTGCTGTTGCAGAGTGTGACATGCAGAAGTAGTGCTGTTGCTTTAAAAGCATTCAGCAACTATTAGAAGTAAAAAAAGCACATGAGACAGGAAGTGTTGTGCTCCAGAAGCATCCAGCAACTAGAGGGGTTAACACAGTCACAGGAGAAGGGGAGGGTTTTAGCAGAGCCCCAGTGGGATTGTGGGGAAGTTGTTTACTGTCTGTCTGGAGCCAAAGAGAAAGGTGGTGTGTGTGTTCTGTAGCTCACAGAAGTGCCCCTGCAAGTGAAAAGGATTCAAGTCAGGAATGAAGCTAAGCACAGGTCAAGTAGAGTTCCTAAACTAGCAGTGCAGAGTATTGTCAAGCAGGAAGATAAGGACTTTAAGAAATTGTGTCATCTCCCTCAGCAACCCCCCCCCCCTCCTCCATCTCACTGTGCTGTAAAGAATGATGTGTTCATTAATGTGCCTTTGCATTAGGACTGTGCTGTCTTGTACTACTGGGAAGACTGTGAACTGCTGTGCTGCTAAGGAAACTGTACTGTTTGTCACTGGAGCCTGTTGCTCATAAGACTTAACTTGCATTGGCTGTGCAGCTTCTTATTAAATGCTACTGTTCTACCGTTTATGAGGACTTTTGTCAAGTGTGTCTGGTAAGCAAGTGAAACAACCTACGTGTCTGTGCCTGAGGGTCAATACCCCTGTGTGCCTGAGAGAAGCTGCAGCACATGGTCTATGGTCGCCCTGAGTAACGGTTCCCCCAGGATTCCAAAGAATTCATGTAACCTGTCTCACCCCTATCTGAACTTAGCGACATGCGTTTAACATATTGATGACCTATCAATGAGGGTCTCCCACTATCAGCTGTTTACTCCTGAACGCAGCTTTGTTCAAAGTGCAGCGGCCGATGCTGCTATTGCAGCACAGCTCCTGTTTTTTGATTAGAAGCCATGCTGCAGTACCAATCAACGACTGGCAGAGGCCACTGCACTCTGAAAAGAGCTGCACTCACTCCAGGGCTTGTAAGAGCTGATCAGTGGATGCGCCAAGTGTCAGACCACTGCACTCTTTGTAGGTAAGTTGCAAGTGCTTTTTATTTTCACAGTGCAGTCACACAGGAGTGTGAAATGTATCTTAAGGATAGAAGAGTGACACAGTAAATAGACGTTTCGACCCATCCTGGGTCTTTATCATGAGGTGGCTGGAGGACAAATCGAGCCATCCTGGGTCTTTTGCATGAGGTTACTAAAAAACAATAAGAAAGGGAAATTCATAAAAGGTGTGCTGTAAAATATATAACATGAGCATAAATATACAAAATATATATGAAAAAAATGCATGAGAGACTACATCCGTAATAATCGTATGAAATATCGAACAATATTATTGAGGCATTTTGGGTGAGGCATAGTGTGGGTTGTCAAAAAAGCATGACTAGGAATCACATATAATCCTGAAAATGGACCAAGAAAAAATATAGTGAGCCATCAAGAACAATCGTCAAGGAACACAGTAATAACAATCAAACAAAATCACAGAAATAACCATGTAGGGTAATGTATAGACACACTGGCTGGAACAGAAAAAAAGAAAGAAAAAAGGAAAAAGAATGCATCAGAGATGAAGAAAATTAATAAATGGAAATAATTGAAGAAAATTAAAAAATTGAAAAATCATAATGGATAAGAACTAGTGTTGATCGAGCACTAAAATGGTCGGGTGCTCGAAGCTCGGGCCGAGCTCGCCGTGATACTCGGGTGCTCGACCCGAGCAACGAGCCCAATGTTAGTCTATGGGAGACCCGAGAATTTTTGCGGTGGCACCCCCGGCAGTCTTTTAAAAGTCTAACAAGTGCCCAAAACGATAGTGACAGTGCTCAAATGACATGGGGACAGCATGGGGATCGCCCCAGGAAGCATTTCTGACCCCCAGGTCACTGCTGTCAACAACGTGGTCAGAGGTATTAAGCCACTTTTACAGGCTCACAATAAAACGTTCAAAAACTAAACTGAAACTTTTTTCCTGTGAAATATGTTAAGGAACATCCTTTCCAGGGTAAAGACTTGTGTATAAGGTAAAATAAATAACCCCCCAAAAAAATACTCCTCCACACCTTGGGCTAAGTTCACAAGTAGCATTTTTTATGCATTCTTGCACTTTATATTGCTTTCAACCGTGACAAATGCATTCACCGGGAAATGTCATTTTAACATTTTACAACCTTATCTGGCCATGTGCTGTGTGACACATGCATAAAGTGCTGAAAAGACATGGGAACAGCATGGGGAAGACCCCTGGAAGCATCTCTGACACCCAGGTCACTGTCTAAAAATGTGCCATCATAAGTGATCCTTGCCGCATCAGAAGATGCAGACTTGCAACTATCCCCGTGCAAGTTCTAGTCCCAGGGCAGTGTTCAATTGTAGCTCCCCCATTCCTTGCAATACAAGCGCAAGTATGCAGCCTGCAACCCACCCACCCCCAGGCTGCAATACTATACTGCTTGCTTGCTTGCACTTGAAATTGGGCCTTTTAGGCATGTGGAGGCGGAATCTGGCCACCACGTCATGGCTGCGTTGGCGGCCTGGAATCCATACTCAGTCCCCAGCCGCCCGGCGGCCAGGTGTCCATGCTCGGTCCCCAGCCGCCCCGCGCCCGGGTGTCCACACACACGGTTCCCAGCCGCCTGGGGGCAGCCGGGTGTCCATAAACGGTCCCCAGCCGCCCCTATTTCTCCTTGGAACATCCCCCCACACACTTTTCTTAGCCCGGCCAGCTTTAGGGCAGAATTGGATGAGCCCACCAGAGAACCAGACTCCTCCGGTGGGCCCTGGCTTCTCCATCAGGGGAGTTGAGAGTGCCAAGGTGTGGAGCATGATGATGATGACAGAAGTTAGCATCTGCTTTGTTTTCTTTTAATGCAAGTGTAAGTGTGCAGCCTGCCCCCCACCCACCCCCAGACTGCAATGCCATACTGCTAGCTTGCACTTTAAATGGGGCCTTTTAGTTTGGAGGAGGCCGAAGCTGGCCACTACCTCATGGCTGCTTCGGCAGCGAGGTATCCATACTCAGTCCCCAGCCGCCCCTATTTGTCCTGGTGTGCCTTATACATAGGATTAAGCGCGTATACCAAAACATTACCTGTGCCCTCCCCAGTGCATTTAGTGGGAAGGAGAGCCTATTCCGCTGTAGTGTGTGCATGCCAAACCCCTGTTCATGGTACATGCGAAGATGCCTTCCACCCTGCACCTGTCGTTGCAGACTTGCAACTATCCCCGTTCAAGTCCTTGTCCCAGGGCAGTGTTCAATTCTACCTCTCCCATTCCTTGCAATGCAAGCGCAAGTATGCAGCCTGGCACCCACCCACCCCCAGGCTGCAATACCATACTGCTTGCTTGCTTGCACTTGAAATTGGGCCTTTTAGGCATGTGGAGGCGGAATCTGGCCACCACGCCATGGCTGCGTCGGCGGCCTGGTATCCATACTCAGTCCCCAGCCGCCCGGTGGCCGGATGTCCCCGCTTGCTCCCCAGCCTCCAGGGGGTGGCCGGGTGTCCATACTCGGTCCCCAGCCATCCCTATTTGTCCCGGTAACCTTTCCCACACTTTTCTTAGCCTGGCCTGCTTTAGGGCAGCATTGGCCGAGCCCACCAGACAACCAGACTCCTCCGGTGGGCCCTGGCTTCTCCATCAGGGAAGTTGAGAGTGCCAAGGTGAGGAGCATGATGAGGATGATAGAAGTGAGCATCTGCTTTGTTTTGTTGTAATGCAAGCGCATGTATGTAGTAGCGGCTAGGCCTGAGGTGGTCAGCGTTTTGGCGCATATCCTACCTCCTCCGAGGATTGCTGGATATTTTCCTGCTACTATCCAAGTTCTATGACTCCCGTTAAAACAAAGCTTCAGGTGATAAATCATGGATGAGGTAGTGGCAAAGGAGAAAGAACAGGAGGAACAGGGACCATTCACATCAATATCAGGCCAGTCAACTAGATATGTCTTGTAGGATATGTTTCTGTAACAAAAGGAGTGGTTCGGCTACACAGTTATAGGGCATACAGTGAGTGCAATGCCTACCAAAAATTTCGAGGCGCTCCAATGCCCCTTGGAAATGACATGGAGGTCAGAGGGCCTTAACTAAACCTTTTTTTCCATTTATAGCAACTGGGTCTCCTGTGCAATGTTGGCCTAAGCTGTGAATGGAAGGCTTTCCAAAAATTATGAGGAACTGCAATGCCCCTTACAAGAGCCATGCAGTACAGCATATTACAAACATAAGTCCCATTATTGGGGAGTGGGTCTCCCATAGGATTTGCTTATGCCTTCCAAGCAAAAGCTTCCAAAAATTAGGACGGAGCAACTTGCAATGCCCCTTACAAGAGCCATGCAGTACAGCATATTACAAACATAAGTCCCATTATTGGGGAGTGGGTCTCCCATAGTATTTGCTTATGCCTTCCAAGCAAAAGCTTCCAAAAATTAGGACAGAGCAACTTGCAATGCCCCTTACAAGAGCCATGCAGTACAGCATATTACAAACATAAGTCCCATTATTGGGGAGTGGGTCTCCCATAGTATTTGCTTATGCCTTCCAAGCAAAAGCTTCCAAAAATTAGGACAGAGCAACTTGCAATGCCCCTTACAAGAACCATGCAGTACAGCATATTACAAACATAAGTCCCATTATTGGGGAGTGGGTCTCCCATAGTATTTGCTTATGCCTTCCAAGCAAAAGCTTCCAAAAATTAGGATGGAGCAACTTGCAATGCCCCTTACAAGAGCCATGCAGTACAGCATATTACAAACATAAGTCCCATTATTGGGGAGTGGGTCTCCCACAGTCTTTGCTTATGCCATCCAAGCAAAAGCTGACAAAAATAAGGACGGAGGAAATTGCAATGCTGGCACCCTGGTGGTATAGTGGTGGTGGAGGCTGAGGATAAGGAGAAGAACATAAAACAGCCGAAATGAGGAAGCGTATACCCATGTGTGGGTGTGAAGCGTGCATGTGAATACACCTCCCGAAATAACACAGTGGATTTGACTTTATGTTACTCTGCTGTCATTTGGTGGTGATGAGAAGTCTGGCCCAATCCAGCCCTTGTTCATTTTGATAAGGGTCAGTTTGTCAGCATTGTCAGTTGACAGGCGAGTGCGCTTATCAGTTATAATTCCCCCAGCGGCACTAAAAACACGCTCCGATAACACGCTAGCGGCAGGGCAGGCCAGGACCTCCAAGGCGTACAGAGCGAGTTCATTCCAAGTGTCCAGCTTGGATACCCAATAATTAAAAGGCACAGAGGAATCACGGAGGATGCTGGTACGGTCGGCAAGGTACTCCCTCACCATCTATTGAAACTTTCCACTCCTTGTGAGAGTACCCCGCGCCTCAGGGCCTGTAAGCTGGTCGGGTGTCAGAAATCTGTCCCAGAACGTTGCCAGTGTTCCCCTGCCTCTGCTGGATTGGAGTTGCATCTCTCTCGCCTGTACGCCTTGGTTGGGCAACGAACTGTGACCTCTGCCGCTAGCGTGTTCAGTTGGGAATTTTTTTAAGAGTTCTGCAGCAAGGACCTTCTGGTACTGCCCCATTTTTGTAGACCTGTCCACCTCAGGAATAAGCGAGTGAAAGTTCTCCTTGTAGCGGGGGTCTAAAAGTGTCACCAACCAGTAATGACTGTCACCCAACATTTTGACAACGCGAGGGTCACGGTTAAGGCAGCGTAACATAAAGTCAGCCATGCGTGCCAGACGGGTAATGGGCAAGATTTCCGTGTCCTCACCAAGATGACGATTGACCATGCTCTCCTCCTCCTCCTCTTCCTCCTCCTCCTCCTCCCCCCTGTCCTCAGGCCACCCACGCTGAACCGACGGTATGACACTTGTACAGGTACTACCGTCTACAGCGCATGATAGCAGCTCCTGTTCTTCCTCCTCCTCCTCCTCCTCCTCCTCTCCCTCATTGTCCCCCAATGCACGTTGGGATGAGATGAGGCTGGGCTGTGTGTAATCGCCCACTACGGCTTCTTGATCCATCTCATCATACTCTGGCTGCAATGCCTCCTCTTTAATTCTCTGCAGAGAGCGTTGCAAAAGACAGACAAGTGGGATGCTGACACTAATGATGGCGTCATCGCCACTCACCATCTTGGTGGCCTCCTCAAAGTTTGTCAGGATGGTACATATGTCAGACATCCAGGTCCACTCCTGAGGTCTTATGTGTGGAGTCTGACCTGAATATCGATGGCCTTGTTGCATCTGGTACTCCACAACTGCTCTCTTCTGCTCACAAATCCTTTGCAACATGTGGAGGGTAGAGTTCCAACGTGTGGGGACATCACACACCAGTCGGTGTGCCGGAAGCTGCAAACGCTGCTGCAACACAGCAAGGGCGGCGGAAGCTGTAGCCGACTTGCGAAAATGAGCTGACAGGCGGCATACTTTCACGAGCAGATCTGGCAACTCGGGGTACGATTTAAGAAACCGCTGAACCACGAGGTTAAGCACATGAGCCAGGCATGGTACGTGTGTGATCTCACCTCGCCTCAGAACCGCCACCAGGTTACCGCCATTGTCACACACGACCATGCCTGGATGTAGGTTCAGCGGTCTCAGCCACAGATCTGCCTGCTCTTTCACAGCTGTCCACAACTCACAAGCAGTGTGAGGTTTATCACCTAAGCTTATGAGTTTCAGCACAGCCTTTTGCCGCTTGGCGGAGACAGTACTGCAGTGCTTCCAGCTTGTAACTGATGTGGTGATATCTGAGATGGAGGCTGAACATGAGGAGAAGGAGGAGGAGGATGATGCGCAGGAGCTATACACTGTGGCGGCAACTATGACTGACATAGGGCCCACAATCCTCGGTGTGGGGAGGACGTGTTCCGTCCCAAGATCCGAATGGGTCCCGGCTTCCACTATGTTTACCCAGTGTGCCGTCAGAGAGATGTACCGTCCCTGGCCACAAGCACTTGTCCACGTGTCCGTTGTCAGGTGGACTCTCCCAGTAACTGCGTTGTTGAGGGCACGGCAGATGCTTTGGGACACGTGCTTGTGTAGTGCGGGGATGGCACACCGGGCAAAATAGTGTCGGCTGGGGACCGAGTACCGAGGGACGGCCACCGCCATAAGATTGCGGAAGGATTCCGTCTCCACCAGCCTAAAAGGCAGCATTTCCAACGCAAGCAGTCGTGAAATGTGTGAATTTAGGACTGTGGCCTGTGGGGCGTTAGCTGCGAATTTCCGCTTTCGTTCAAAGGTCTGGGATATGGACAATTGAACGCTGCGGTGCGACGTGGACGTTGATGCTGTTTCTTGAGAAGCTGCCATAACAAGTGAAGACTGAGAGGAGGGGGCATCTTTACATGCAGTATGGACAGGGGATTGCCTTGCACAGACAACAGGGGGTTCTATTGCACGCACAACAGTGGAAGAAGCAGTGGTGACACCCGCTGACACTGGTCGTGGACCCTGGGTTTTGCCCCACAAAGTCAGGTGCTTTGCTGCCATGTGCCTAATCATGCTGGTGGTGGTCAGGCTGGTAGTTTTGTCACCCCTGCTGATGCTGGCATGGCAGGTGGAACATATGGCCATTTTGGGGTTATCAGTCTTTAAAAAAATTCCAGACTCTGGAAGACCTACCGCTTGTACTGGCAACGTCCCTCGTGCTGGTGTTACGGGGAACGGTTGCCCGCCTTCTGTCAGCGGCACCACACTGCTTCTTCCTGCCTGTTGGGGTACTCTGCCTCCCTCCCCCTGTGTGCTGCTGGCCTCACTCTGCATGTCCTCCTGCCACGTTGGGTCAGTTACTAGATCATCCAACACCTCCTCCTCTTGCACTTGCGCACCACGATGCTCCTCCTCACTTCCTGGCAATTGTGTCTCGTCATCGTCCACCTCTTGTGACAAAGTGCCAGCGTCGACTTTCTGTGGCCGTGGCTGTTCAAATATTTGGGCATCGCTATATGGGATCTCCTGTTCCACCACTTCAAGCGTATCAGGCGAGGGGCACAAATATGGAAATGGACCAGTGAAGAGCTCTTCAGAGTGTCCAAGTGTGGGATCAATTGCTGTCTGGCGACACTCGGCATGGTGGGAGGAAGGAGCATCAGGGTGAGGAGGAGTATGCGGTCAAGACTCACGGCTACTAAGAGTTGACCGTGTGGAAGACAGACCGGAGGTGGTGGTGCCCAGGTAACTGGAAGTATTATCTGCTATCCAATTAATAACCTGTTCACACTGATCAGTTCTCAATACTGGTGTTGTTCTGTGCTTCCCTAGCAATTCGGTCAAGAAGTGGGAGCGAGAAGATGTGGCTGTTGGTTGTGGCACATTTTCATCTTGGCCACGGCCCCGTCCTCTGCACGAACCATCACCAGAACGTCCACTTCCACGTCCCTTGCCATGCGCCTTGCCCATTGTAAAGGAAGTAAAATAGCTTACACTTGCACTATCAATGGAAAAAGGGTAAGAAAAAGTAGATTAGAACCGTGGAAGAGGAAAATCACAGTTCTATTTCTCTGGCCTACACCCGACTCTTTTAAACAATCTGAACAATCAGGGAGAAACTATTACTGTTTTTCTTTACGTAAAAAATACCAAAACCTGAATAATAGAGATTTTTTACCGTGGGATGGCAAAACCACAGTTATTGTTTACTGGGGTATACCAGACTTTTTAAATATATAGATTTGCGGCTGAACAGTGAGCGACACACTCAAACTGTGTTTTTTTAGATACCAAAGGCCCAAAACTGGATAGTACAGAGATTTGACCTGTGGAACTGCAAAACCACACTGGGATTTGTCTGGCCTACACCAGACTATTTTCAACAGATATATTTTTGTGTCACAACAGTCAGGAGACACTACTGTTTTTCTTTACGTAAAAAATACCAAAACCTGAATAATAGAGATTTTTTCCGTGGGATGGCAAAACCACAGTTATTGTTTACTGGGGTATACCAGACTTTTTTAAATATATAGATTTGCGGCTGAACAGTGAGCGACACACTCAAACTGTGTTTTTTTAGATACCGAAGGCCCAAAACTGGATAGTACAGAGATTTGACCCGTGGAACTGCAAAACCACAATGGGATTTGTCAGGCCTACACCAGACAATTTTCAACAGATATATTTTTGTGTCACAACAGTCAGGAGACACTACTGTTTTTCTTTACGGAAAATATACCAAAACCTGAATAATAGAGATTTTTTACCGTGGGATGGCAAAACCACAGTTATTGTTTACTGGGGTATACCAGACTTTTTTAAATATATAGATTTGCGGCTGAACAGTGAGCGACACACTCAAACTGTGTTTTTTTAGATACCAAAGGCCCAAAACTGGATAGTACAGAGATTTGACCCGTGGAACTGCAAAACCACACTGGGATTTGTCGGGCCTACACCAGACTATTTTCAACAGATATATTTTTGTGTCACAACAGTCAGGAGACACTACTGTTTTTCTTTACGGAAAATATACCAAAACCTGAATAATAGAGATTTTTTACCGTGGGATGGCAAAACCCCAGTTATTGTTTACTGGGGTATACCAGACTTTTTTAAATAGATATATTTGTGGCTGAACAGTGAGCGACACACTCAACTGTTTTTTTTTTAGATACAAATGGCCCAAAAGTGGATAATACAGAGGTTTGAACCATGGAAGTGCAAAACAACACTTCTGTTTCTCTAGCCTACACCTGACTATTTTCAACAGATATATTTGTGTCTGAAAAATCAGAGACACGCTTTTTTTTTGTGGGGGGGGGACACCAAAAGGTTAATAAGACGGGTATTTGTACAGTGTGAAGGAGGAAAAAAAAAGAGGATTTAGATGAAAAAAAAAAAAGGATTTTTCCTGTCCCCTGAGACCTGGAGCTAAGTCCAGCAATTTCAGCAACAGGAGCAGCACACAGGACTGTAATGCAGCGTTTGCTGGTATAACCACTGCGTCTCCTATACAGCCTGCCTGCCTGATATCTGGGATGGATATTAGTCCTGAGAAGGACTGTTTGTTTGATCTGGCAGCCTTTACAGACCCTACACTAACTATTTCGCAGTTTATATCTCTCCCTAAATCAGCAGCGCTGTCCCTACACTGTCTGATCCGGAGCGACTGTGTCCAAGATGGCGGCGCCCGGTTTTAAATACTCGAGGTGACGCTGTGCGGCCAGCCAATCACTGTAATGCCCACAACCAACATGGCTGCGGCATTACAGTGACTGGCTGGCAATCCCTGCATGTTCATTGGCTCTGTAAAGAGCGCCAAACATGCAGGGCGGAGACCCGAGCTCCCGCCCGAGTAACCCGGAAATGCTCGGTGCTCGCTGAACATCCCGAGTAGCGTGATGCTCGGGCGAGTACCGAGCAGTGTCGAGCATGTTCGCTCAACACTAATAAGAACTAAAAAATGTATATAGAAGACTATCAAATTAAATATAGGTACATAGAAGAATGACATGGACATGAGTAAAAAACAAAATGAGATGTGAATTATGAAGGCAATGGTATACCTGGATTTGGTAGTCAGTATGAGAACGTAGGGCATGTATTCAATGCATTATTGTAAATACTGGAAAGAGAGCAAAAAGAGGATTGAAATATTGAACACGTGTAAAACAAAATGAGGAAATCTCCACATTAGAGTATTCCTGGGTCCCATCAGTATGATTGTAATGATATTGACGCGCCCCTGGGCCTGTGTCGCGCTGCGGTGCGCACGCGGGAGCTTACCCGGAGCCGGATCCGTGGAGGGTTGTAATCTCGTGGCGGTGACCCGGTCCGTGCCCAGGGAGTCAAACTAGACGGCAGTCTATTAGTAGTAAATAGTTGATGACTACGCCACCCGTTGAGTGCAGCCAGGAAGCTGCTGCTGCAGGGCAGACCGCTGAGGCCGGTGGTAGGATTGTGCAGCGTGATAGTATAACCCCCAACGGGAGGGGTATGGCCTCAGGGCAGCCGACGTGGATGATGGGGGTAGCAGGAACCACTCAGAGACGGTACGGTGTAGTTCAGGGTCTTTACTGGTAACAACGACAGACCCTCCCGGAGTACTTGCTAGCAAACGGGGCCTGGTCAGTCTTTGAGCAGATGGGATCTCCCCTGGCCAGGCGTAGTTGTAGGCCTCCCAAACTGACTGTACTCTTCTGGCTACCTTGCTAGAAGCTGATGTAAGTAGCCCACGTCCCTGAGTGTACCGTGTGGTGCTCACCCGTATGGCCGGTGACTCGGGGCCTTCTAATGGCTTCCGCTCCACGATGGCGGTGCTGGTCCCACGCGTGTGACCGTGCCTTCAGGCTTCTGGGCCAGAGGACCTGAAATCCCCTGCCCGACGGATTCTGCTGCTGGGTAGGAGTTAGTCCCCACAGCCTCGGACTCCGGGTCCGGTAAAGAATCTTCTTAGTCAGGGCGAGCTCTGTAGCTGCCAGCCCCTGACTCCTTGTAACTCTGCTGTTTCCTATGCTGCTTCTCTTCTCCACTCTCCTTGTCTGACTCACCCTGCCTCAGCCCCGGGTTTTTACAGGGGAAGTTCTTCCCCTCCCAAGACTGGGCAGGAGGTGTGGCATGCACAGGATCCCTGACCAAAGGACCTCCCACCTGCTCTCAGACATAATATCTCTATCACTGTGGCAACCAGACCTCTGGGGTGTCACATTCCCCCCTAGTGAAATTTAGTACTCCGGGACTAAACACATTTAGAAAAACATAACAAAGTATAACAATAACAATACTATAAGAAAAACACATAAGATGGTTACGGCGTGTCCGCAACCGGATGCAGTCTTTGAAGAAAAGCAAAGGTGTCCATTTCACCAACACAGGGAGACGTAACCAGGTAGGGGTCTGTCCTACCCCGAGTCCTTAACAGTCTCTAGTCCATCCTGGGTTACGCTCCAACTATATACAAGGATTCCCGGTAAATCCACCAAGGTTTCCTAAAAGTAACTAGAAACACAAAATTATACACAAGCAACAAGACACAGAAAAACACAGATAAAACAATTTATACACTTTAAATTCTCCAGCGTGCGGGTAACTGGCCTCTAGTGGCCCGAGTGGACCTACGGAGCTGACTGTCTGGCCCTGAACTACAGGGTGTAGGAGCTGTCAAGGGTAAACTGGGCAGCTGTCTACCGGCTCTTTGTCTCACTAGGGGTACGGCAGGCTCACTATAAGCAGAGGGTTGATTCTCCTGTTCTGCTTGTGTGGAGTCTTCTGCCTCCTGGACCGGCTGTTCTTCCAGCTCTACCCGTTGCTCCGTAGGTTCTTGGGATGATGGTTGGAGGAAGGTGAGTACGGGTACCACAACTGCACCATTGACTTGAGTCCAAGACTGAGGAAAGTCCCCGAGCACGGTACTAACCATATCTTCCCTTTCTTCCACGGGTCGATGGTCTTCTTGTTCCTCTTCAGGGTTCCTCAGTTGTTCGGGACACTTCTTCAGGTGGTCCCGGGATACAATGGCTGTGGTTTCCCCTCCGTCTTTACTGATGGTACAGACCTTCGGGTTCTCGTGGCTTGAGGGCAGTACGGTGTACGGGTCCTTCTCCCACTGGTCGTCCAACTTGTGGAGCCGTCTCTTCCTCTTCAAGACCTGCTCTCCGGGTACCAGGGGAACAGCGGGAGCATACTGGTTGTAAGTTTTCTCTTGTCTTTCCCTAGCCTGACAGAGACTTCGCTCCACGCTCTCCTGTACTCTCCGGTACTGCTGCTGCCTCTCTGTGTCCCAGTCTGTTTCTGGTGAAGTGTCCTCGGGGGTCAGGACTCCCATTTCCAGGTCAACAGGTAACTTACCAGGTCTTGCCCTCATTAGGTAAGCCGGGGTACAGTTGGTGGAACCTACCGGGATGTGGTTGTATAGGTCCACCAGATCGGGCAACTTTTCAGGCCACAGACTGCGTTCTTCCAGGGGCAACGTTTTTAGAAGATCCATTACCACCTGGTTCATTTTTTCACAAAGTCCATTAGTCTGCGGATGGTAGGGTGTCGTCCTTATCTTCCGGCAGCCATACAGATTGCAGAATTCCTGAAAGACCTCCGCTTCAAAGGCAGGTCCCTGGTCCGTCAGCACTTGGTCCGGGTACCCGTGTGGACGGCAGAAGTGCTGCTGGAAGGCTCTAGCTGCTGTTTGAGCCGTTAAGTCCTTGACGGGGACGACAACCAAGAACCGGGAGTAATGATCCACGATGGTTAACGCGTAGACGTAGCCACTTCTGCTTGGGGTCAGTTTTACATGATCCAAGGCTACCAGTTCCAACGGTTGCCGGGTGACGATGGACTGCAGGGGAGTCTTCTGGCTGGCTCGGTCCTTCCTTCTCAGGTTGCACGGGCCACAATCTCTGCACCACTTCTCGATGGTTCCCCTCATGCCTACCCAGTGGAACCGCTCGCGCAGCAGGAACTCCAGCTTTTTCCACCCAAAGTGTCCAGCTCCGTCGTGGTATGCCTCCATCACCATGGCTGCGTCTCTTCGTGGCACCACTACTTGCCAGAGTAATTCATGCGTCCGGGAGTTAACCATTCTGCGGCACAACTTCCCTTTGTAAAGGAACAGTCGACTCTTCTCTGCCCATAGTTGTTTGGCTTCCTCCGGAGCGTCTGGTTCAAGGCGAGCCTCCGGCCGAGTCAGCATCTCCTTCACCAGTCGGACGGCAGGGTCGCTGTCTTGCGTTTCCGCCCAGTTGTAGTGGGGTAAGGGGTTCAACGTAGCAGCCTGCTTACTCCTTACCCGGTGGGAATACTGAATAGTCCCATGACGGTGGAACGCAGGGAGTTCAACTTCTTCCAGTCCCTCCGGATCTTCTCCTCCGTCCGGCAGGTTGGGCATCCTGGACAGGGCGTCCGCGTTGGTATTGGAGCGTCCTGCCCGGTATTTAATTGTGAACTCGTAGTTGGACAGACGGGCCATCCACCTCTGCTCCAGGGCACCGAGTCTTGCCGTGTCCAGGTGTGTCAGCGGGTTGTTATCCGTGTACACGGTGAACCGGGAAGAAGCGAGGTAATGCTTAAAGCGCTCAGTGATTGCCCATACTACGGCCAGGAACTCTAACTTAAATGAGCTGTAATTCTCGGGGTTCCTTTCGGTGGGTCGCAGTTTTCGGCTGGCGTAGGCGATTACTCGTTCCTTCCCCTGCTGGATCTGGGACAGTACGGCTCCTAGCCCGATGTTACTGGCGTCGGTGTAGAGGATAAAGGGCTGGCTATAATCCGGGTACGCCAGGATTTCGTCCCCCGTGAGGGCCATCTTCAGCTGGCGGAAGGACTCTTCTTCCAGCTCTTCCCATTTGAAGGGCGGCTTCTGGTTCTTGGCCTTCCGGGACTGGCCTATCAGGAGGTCCTGCATAGGTGCTGCCTTTTTGGTGAAACCGGGAATAAACCTTCGGTAGTAGCCTACCAACCCGAGGAACTGCCGCACTTCTTTTACGCTGGAGGGGCTTGGCCATCCCTTAATTGCGGTGATCTTATCGGGGTCGGGAGCCACTCCGTCAGCGCTCACCACGTGTCCCAGGTACTGCACCTTTGGTTTCAGGAGGTGACACTTGGAGGGTTTCACCTTTAGGCCGTAACTCGCCAGAGCCTCGAACACTTCCGCCAGGTGTTTCAGGTGGTCCTCATACGTCTTGGAATATACGATGACATCGTCCAGGTACAACAGGACCGTCTCAAAGTTTCTGTGGCCCAGACAACACTCCATTAGGCGTTGGAAGGTTCCTGGTGCGTTGCAGAGTCCGAACGGCATGCAGGTGAACTCGCTAAGTCCCATCGGGGTGGTGAATGCGGTCTTCTCCCGGTCCGCCTCTGCTACAGGAACCTGCCAGTACCCGCTAGTGAGATCCAAGGTAGAGAAGAAGTTAGCAGATCTTAAAGCAGCCAATGACTCCTCTATCCTTGGTAAGGGGTACGCATCCTTGTGTGTGATACGGTTGATTTTCCGGTAATCTACACACATCCTCATGGTGTTGTCTTTCTTTTTGACTAAAACTAATGGGGCTGCCCAGGGGCTACAACTATCCCGGATTACCCCAGCCTCCTTCATATCTCTAAGCATCCCCTTGGCGTGTTGGTAATGTGCAGGGGGTACGGGTCGATACCTCTCTTTTATGGGAGGATGATCTCCCGTGGGGATGCGATGTTCTACCCCCTTGACTCGCCCGAAGTCTAACGGGTGTTTACTAAACACTCTCTCATACTCTTGAACCACCCGATAGACTCCTTGTTTCTGATGTGAGGGAGTGGAGTCAGTACCCAAATGTAGTTGCTGACACCAGTCCTCCATGTCTTTCTTAGAGCCGTTACCTTCCTCCGGGTGAGATGGAGGCAAGGGTTCCACAGATTGTATAGAACTTTGATTAGTGGTATATAATTTGGCTAGCGTGGCATACCGGGGCAGGTACACTTCCCTCTCCCCGATATTTATTATGCGAATGGGCACCCTCCCATGGCGTACATTGACCACCCCCCGTGCTGTCAAAATGGTGGGCCTACTGTCTGAGTAAACTGGTTCTACCATTGCCTGGTAATCTCTACCTCTCAGACCAATAGCTGCCCGGCACCAAATCATCATTTCACTTTTTGGGGGCATGGCAATAGGAAAAGGGTCACACATTCTTACGCTACCAATCTCACCGCCGGAGAGTTCCACTTGTTGCCGTTGCATCAGTGCCCGGATCTCTTTCTGGAGCACCCGCTGCTCGCCGGAGCTGGCATTCTTGGCAACCTGCTGTAAAAGGAAAATCACCTCTGCAAGACAATTTTCAATTACATTAGTTCCTAGAGTTATTTTTGGGTGACTCTCATGTTTATCGATATCTACAATGATCAGTCCCTGTGCGGCCAGTTCGACTCTACCAATTTTGATGGTCACCTCTTTAAATCCGATCTGTGGCACGGGCTGACCATTGCTGGCGATGATACTCAAGTCGTCGTCGGGGTAGCGGGTAATATCCGAGT
This sequence comes from Phyllobates terribilis, assembly GCF_046119375.1. Taxonomy (NCBI): domain Eukaryota; kingdom Metazoa; phylum Chordata; class Amphibia; order Anura; family Dendrobatidae; genus Phyllobates; species Phyllobates terribilis. The sequence continues at coordinate 187,102,055 of NW_027362761.1, forward strand.
CATTCCAGTACTGCTTGAAGAGCACGTACGGGATGGTGGTGACCTGTGACCCGGTGTCCAGTAGGGCACTCATGGGAATGCCATCCAGTACCACAGGCAAGACTGGACGTCCTCCCACATATCTGTCGCGCCAGTTCGATGGGCCTGGTGATCTTTTTCCTGGAGGTTGGCCCTCTACCCCAGGTTGTGCCCGTTTAAAGAACAGTACCTTGCCATATGTCCGGGTTGATTGCAGCGGCGGCAGATGGGTCGTCCGTCCTCACTGTATCGGTCACTGGGTCTTCCTCTGGCCGGTGGGGTCCTCCTTGGTCGACGCCACGGGATGTCCTCCGGTCCGGATGCCAGCTGGATCTCCCCTGGGGTGGAAACCTGTAAAGACTGCACAGTTCGGGTTAGCGCAGCAACGCTCTTAGCTAGCTCTTGGACCTGATGGTGTAGGTCTGGAGCCGGGTCATTGTCCAAAGCCTGCGCATCAGCTCCCACAGGCCCTGCTGACAAGGGCGCCGCCTCCTGGTAGTAAGTGGTAGTGGGGCGTCTGTGGGTCACAACGCCACCTGGTGCCGGTTCTCGGAGCACCCGGATGGCTCTGTCCTTGAACTGTGCAAAGTCCAGATGGGGATCCTGTAAGGCCATTGCCCGCAACTGGGTTCGGTGGGCATTGCAATATAAACCCTCTATAAATTGTTCAGTCAACAGCCTGTCCTCGTTTCCCACCCCATCAGGGTCGGTCTGCTTTATGGCCCTCAGGGCCTCTTGTAGGTTTAGTGCATAGTCCCTTATACTCTCATGCGCTCGCTGCTTGCACCCGTAGAATCTAAGCTTAATCTCGGCTGAGGTGCGGGTATCAAAGGTGTCCTTCAGCCGGGTTAGTATCCCTGCGACAGTCTTCCTCCCAGGTGGCCAGGATTTTACTTCCCTTTTGGCTGCCCCGGTTAGTTGGGCCACCAGGATGCTCACTTTTTGCTCTTCTGTGAGGGGGTACACCTGGAAGAGGCTATCCAGCTTTTCTCTAAAGTCATGCAGGGTATGTGACTCCCCTGAGTACTGGGGTAGCCAAGCTGCTCCTGGGATATAGGGCATGGTGAAGGGCATAACTGCAGCAGCGGTAGCGCTGGCGGGGGTTGAGGCAGTGAAGCTCTCCTCCGTATCCGACATCTTCCTCCCCCCTAGTGGACCGTGGCCTACCTTGCGATGATCCTCTTCCGTAGGCCGCGGCTCCGCAGTGGATCGTCAGGGTTGAGGACCTTCCGTCGCGCTCCTGTGACGTCGGCGTCTGCTGGGCTCCTTCCAGGACCTTACGCAACGTCCGGACGTGAGGCGGGGCTTCAGTTCTCGCGCGCTTTCGGAGTCCACGCCCCTCTTCTTCCCGCGCGGCGTCCTCAAGATGGCGTCCAATGGCGGGAAAACTCCACGGATGGCGGGAAGAAGGTCGAAGATGGCGCCGGATGGCGGGAAAACTTCGCGGATGGCGGGAAGAAGGTAGAAGATGGCGCCGGATGGCGGGAAACCTTCACCACTGGTAAGTTTGAACAGTCTTTGCTTTTCAGGCACGCAGTACCCGGTGGTTGCGGGCACGAAATCCTGCCGACTACGCCAAAGTTGACGCGCCCCTGGGCCTGTGTCGCGCTGCGGTGCGCACGCGGGAGCTTACCCGGAGCCGGATCCGTGGAGGGTTGTAATCTCGTGGCGGTGACCCGGTCCGTGCCCAGGGAGTCAAACTAGACGGCAGTCTATTAGTAGTAAATAGTTGATGACTACGCCACCCGTTGAGTGCAGCCAGGAAGCTGCTGCTGCAGGGCAGACCGCTGAGGCCGGTGGTAGGATTGTGCAGCGTGATAGTATAACCCCCAACGGGAGGGGTATGGCCTCAGGGCAGCCGACGTGGATGATGGGGGTAGCAGGAACCACTCAGAGACGGTACGGTGTAGTTCAGGGTCTTTACTGGTAACAACGACAGACCCTCCCGGAGTACTTGCTAGCAAACGGGGCCTGGTCAGTCTTTGAGCAGATGGGATCTCCCCTGGCCAGGCGTAGTTGTAGGCCTCCCAAACTGACTGTACTCTTCTGGCTACCTTGCTAGAAGCTGATGTAAGTAGCCCACGTCCCTGAGTGTACCGTGTGGTCCTCACCCGTATGGCCGGTGACTCGGGGCCTTCTAATGGCTTCCGCTCCACGATGGCGGTGCTGGTCCCACGCGTGTGACCGTGCCTTCAGGCTTCTGGGCCAGAGGACCTGAAATCCCCTGCCCGACGGATTCTGCTGCTGGGTAGGAGTTAGTCCCCACAGCCTCGGACTCCGGGTCCGGTAAAGAATCTTCTTAGTCAGGGCGAGCTCTGTAGCTGCCAGCCCCTGACTCCTTGTAACTCTGCTGTTTCCTATGCTGCTTCTCTTCTCCACTCTCCTTGTCTGACTCACCCTGCCTCAGCCCCGGGTTTTTACAGGGGAAGTTCTTCCCCTCCCAAGACTGGGCAGGAGGTGTGGCATGCACAGGATCCCTGACCAAAGGACCTCCCACCTGCTCTCAGACATAATATCTCTATCACTGTGGCAACCAGACCTCTGGGGTGTCACAATATCACAAGCAATTTCAGTGCTGATGCAGAGGCTAATGGGGAGGCAGGCAGGGGAGTTTAAATGTCATAGGGCCAGAGGCGTAGCTAGGGCTTTGGTTCAGGGAGGAACAAAACTTCTGAGTGGGCCCCTAACCAGGTAACCCTGATTACAACTACACTGCTCAAAAAAATAAAGGGAACACTTAAACAATAGAATATACAGTAACTCCAAGTAAATCAAACTTCTGTGAAATCAAACTGTCCACTTAGGAAGCAACACTGATTGACAGTCAATTTCACAGACTGTTGTGCAAATGGAATAGACATTAGATGGAAATTATTGGCAATTATCAAGACACCCTCAATAAAGGAGTGGTTCTGCAGATGGGGACCACAGACCACATCTCAGTACCAATGCTTTCTGGTTGATGATTGGTCTCTTTTGAATGTTGGCTGTGCTTTCACACTCGTGGTAGCATGAGACAAACTCTGCAACCCACAGAAGTTGCTCAGGTAGTGCAGCTCATCCAGGATGGTACATCAATGCGAGCTGTGGCAAGAAGGTTTGCTGTATCTGTCAGCGTAGTGTCCAGAGGCTGGAGGCGCTACCAGGAGACAGGCCAGTACACCAGGAGACGTGGAGGGGGCCGTAGGTGGGCAACAACACAGCAGCAGGACCGCTACCTCCGCCTTTGTGTAAGGAGGGACAGGAGGAGCACTGCCAGTGCCCTGCAAAATGACCTCCAGCAGGCCACAAATATGTATGTGTCTGCACAAACGGTTAGAAACCGACTCCATAAGGGTGGTATGAGGCCTGACGTCCACAGATGGGGGTTGTGCTCACAGCCCAACACCGTGCAGGATGTTTGGCATTTGCCACAGAACACCAGGATTGGCAAAGTCGTCACTGGCGCCCTGTGCTCTTCACAGATGTAAGCAGGTTCACACTGAGCACATGTGACAGGCGTGACAGAGTCTGGAGACGCCGTGGAGAGCGAGCTGCTGCCTGCAACATCCTTCAGCATGACCGGTTTGGCAGTGGGTTAGTAATGGTGTGGGGTGGCATTTCTTTGGAGGGCCGCACAGCCCTCCATGTGCTCGCCAGAGGTAGCCTGACTGCCATTAGGTACTGAGAAGAGATCCTCAGACCCCTTGTGAGATCATATGCTGGTGCGGTTGGCCCTGGGTTCCTCCTAATGCAAGACAATGCCAGACCTCATGTGGCTGGAGTGTGTCAGCAGTTCCTGCAAGATGAAGGTATTGAAGCTATGGACTGGCCCTCCGGTTCCCCAGACCTGAATCCGATTGAGCACATCTGGGACATCATGTCTCGCTCCATCCACCAACGTCACATTGCACCACAGACTGTCTAGGAGTTGGCGGATGCTTTAGTCCAGGCCTGGGAGGAGATCCCACAGGAGACCATCCGCAACCTCAGGAGCATGCCCAGACGTTGTAGGGAGGTCATACAGGCACGTGGAGGCCAGACACAATACTGAGCCTCATTTTGACTTGTTTTAAGGAAATTACATCAAAGTTGGATCAGCCTGTAGTGTGTTTTTTCACTTTACTTTTGGGGGTGACTCCAAATCCAGGCATCCATTGGTTAATAAATTTGATTTTCATTGATGATTTTTGTGTGATTTTGTTGTCAGCACATTCAGCTTTGTACAGAACAAAGTATTCAATGAGAATATTTAATTCATTCAGATCTAGGATGTGTTATTTGAGTCTTCCCTTTATTTTTTTGAGCAGTGTATATTGGTGCACCCCGATAGTGGATGTAGGAGAATCTCAGCAGATGACCGCGCTGTTACTGAAAATAATCTCTATACAAAGACTAACACTGATATTACTGCCATATGGTGACCATATAGTGGTAGATACCAGTGCTGCAGAACATATAGTTGAAACCAGAAGTTTACAAACACTGCATGTTTTTCTGAATATCTGATATGAAATCAAAATAAACCTTTCCCGCTTTAGGTCAATTAGGATTACCATAATGTTTTAATATTTGTCAAATGCCAGAATAATGAGAGAGAGAGAAAGTTTTAAGGCATTTTTATTTCTTACTACAAAGTCAAAAGTTTACATGTAATAAGATTACTATGCCTGTTAGGAGGGCGGTTGCAGACAACTTTATTTTAATGGAACGCAACCGACCCCGGAGTCCGCGATGCAGCCTGGAGGACTGCTGCCGAACACTTTCCGAGTGGAAAGGCAAGTGACAACTTAAATGTTAAACCCTTCCGTGTTTCTTCACACAGGGACGGGTAAAGCGGTACGCTCTATCTCCGTTAACTGCACGGAGGGAGAGCGACCGGCAACGCACCTAACAACTATCTTAGCCCTTCGTGTTAATGCACACGGAAGGGTAAGATGGTTCGCACAATCTCCAAGAACCGCAGGGAGACGTGCGACCGTGGGAGAAGCAGTAGCCCTGTCTTCGATACAGGCGCTACGCTATAGGAGTTGGCGCTAGCGTGCGGGTGTGATTCCCGCCGGGTATTCGAGCACTCAGCCGGCGTGCTACTGGACTGAGCAAACCCGCTCTATATAGCTCACAGGCGGCTCGGGGTGTAAGGCGAACCCCCTGGTCAGAGCCAGTCTGCTAGGCGAAGCTACCTGCCTACTTTTTCTAACCTGCCTAACTAAAAGAGCCCAAGAGTAAGCGTGCACACCACAAACAGCTAGCTCAAATGATCTGAGCGCATTGCCATCTTTGTGGGCAGGCCTTTTAAAGACTAAGCCCTGCCCACCGATGCGCTATTGGTGACTTTACCTGTGGACCAATCAGGCGGTGCCAGGTCACCGGGTCAGGTGGGTGCCAACCCACCAATCATGATCCGCCAGGTCACGGACATGCTCAGTGCGGCAAATCCTGGACTTAGATTCCGCAAGCGCTGTCTCCCTCTGCAACCCAGGCTTAACATTGCTAGGCACAACTACCTGGTAGATAAACAGGGCTTGCGGACCAGCTAAGTGTTGGGGCTGACGGCGGTGCTGAGCAGCATCAGCCCTGGCTGGACTGAAATGGGAGACCACAGAAGGTCCTGGACCCATTTCAAATCCAGCACCAGATCGACGCCTCACAATGCCTTTAAACAATTCTGGACAGCCCATATGATGATTTCATTTGTTTGGAAGCTTCTTTTTTGGCAACATCTGAGTTAATTAGAGACACACCTGTGGATGTATTTTAATGCACACCTGAAACACACTACTTCTTTGTGTAGCATCATGGGAAAGTCTAAAGAAATCAGTCAAGATATCAGGAAGAGAATTGTGGACTTGCACAAGTCTGGCTCATCCTTGGGTACAATTTCAAGATACCTGAAGGTGCCTCGTTCATCTGTACACACAATTATATGCAAGTCCAAACAAGATGGGAATGTCCAGCCATCATATCTCTCAGAAAGGAGACGGGTTCTGTGTCCCAGAGATGAACGTGCTTTGGTCCAACATGTGCATATGAACCCAAGGACAAAAGCAAAAGACTTTGTGAAGATGATGGCGGAAGCTGGTAAGATTGTGTCAATATCCACAGTGAAACGAGTACTGTATCAACATGGGCTGAAAGGCCACTTTGCCAGAAAGGAGCCATTACTCCAAAAGAAACATAAAAAATCCAGATTAATGTTTGCAAATGCACACAGGAACAAAGACCTTAATTTTTGGAGACATGTCCTGTGGTCTGATGAAACTAAACTTGAACTTTTTGGGTATAATGACATTTGGAGGAAAAAGGGAGAAGCTTGGAGGCCTAAGAACACCATCCCAACTGTGAAACACGAGGGTGGCAGCATTATGCTGTGGGGTTGTTTTGGTGCAGGAGGGACTGGTGCACTTCACAAAATAGATGGCATCATGAGAAAAGAAGATTATGTGGCAATACTGAAGCAACATCTCAAGACATCAGCCAGGAAGTTAAAGCTTGGGCGGAAATGGGTCTTCCAATTGGACAATGACCAGAAGCATACTGCCAAAATGGTAACAAAGTGGCTTAAGGACAGCAAAGTCAATGTTTTGGAGTGGCCATCAAAAAGCCCTGATCTCAATCCTATTGAAATTTTATGGGCAAAGCTGAAAAGGCAGGTGCGAGCCAGGCGACCTACAAACCTGGATCAGTTATACCAGTTTTGTCAGGAGGAATGGGCCCAAATTCCGACCAACTATTGTAAGAAGCTTGTGGAAGGATATCCAAAACATTTGACCCAAGTCATTCAGTTTAAGGGCAATGGTATCAAATACTATTGAAATGTATGCCCCCTCTGCCCCCCCCGGTAGCTATGCTACTGTGTAGGGCTGAAGTACTTCTGGGAGAGGAAGGTCACATGTTCAGAGCTGATGAGGTTCCAGTACACACCGACATATTGAGTTTGTACAGTGAGCAGGAGGGTATGATGCCCATCATGATGGAAATGAAAGCTGGCCTATCGAGTGTTAGTGGGTGTATATTATAATGTAAATAGTGGATAAGTAACGGAGATGAGTTGGGAATGAAAACATGATCATTGTAGGTCTGTATAGTAGCACATCGCTAATAGGAGTAGTAATGGATGAAAGCAAGGATATAGTAAGAAAGAAAAATGAAGGAAAATACTGACATTGAGATAAAAGTAGTGAGGAAAAAAAGAGGATGATGAGACAAGAAGAGTACCAGTTAAGGCTTCCCGATTAGAGATGAGCGAGCACTAAAATGCTCGGATGCTTGTTGCTCGAACCAAACAATTTCTAATACTCGGATGATCATTTCAAGTAACAAATATAAAGGGAGTCAATGGGAAATCAGAGCATTTTTCTGGAAGATTGACAATAAAACATTCAAAATCGACGAGAACTTGGAGTTTACAGGAAAAAAAATGTTAAGAAACATTTTTTCCAGTACAATGACTTGTATATAAAGCACAATTTAAAAAGGATTTAAAAAAATTATAATTTAAGTAAACCAAAACTGAATTTTTTATTAAAAAATTGGAAATTTCAGTGTAATTTATGAAGAAAGCAAGAAGTGTCCAAAATTAGGGACATAGAGGGACTCAGATATACCCTTTATTAGTCATAAAGGAGGGCCTCATACACATTCTGTATTCATAAAGGCTATGCTCTAAGTGCAAATCCTGCCAAAAACTACAAGCAGGGTCATCCATACACTGTTGAAGGAACCAACTGTAGTGCCTCATTCAAATATTGTGAACAAAGTTTAGTTGTGTTAGTCCTACACTCATAAAAGCTCTGCACACAGTGCAAAGCCTGTCAATAATTACAAGCAGGGTCATCCATACACCCTTGAAAGCCCCTTAAAGTGTCACATAAAAAAATAATAAAGTGTAGTTGTGGTACTTTTATACTCATAAAAGCCTTGCACAAAATGCAAAGCCAGGAAAAAATTATAAGTAGGGTCATCCAGTCATCCATAGACCCTAGAAGGCAGCAACTGGCAGGCCTCATTTAAATATTGAACACTAAAAACACTTTATGTGCTGCTCTCATCTGGTGATGTGGAAAAGTCAGGTCACATCTAGGCTTTGTTCATTGTTATCAGAGTGAGAATGTCAGCAATTTCTCTTGACAAGCGAAAGCGCCTGACTGTTATGTCCCTATCGCTGGCACTAAAAACCCGCTCAGTCAAGACGCTAGCAGCAGGGCAGCACAACACTTTCAAGGCATAGAGGAAAAGCTCATTCCAGGTGTCAAGCTTTGAGAACCAATAGCTGAAGGTCATAGAGCAATTAGGGAGTACGCTGGTTTTGTCGGCCAGGTATTGCTTGACCATGTTTAAAAACGTTCCCCTCCTTGTCAAAAATACCCGGTCATCAGGGCATGGATGCTGGGAAGGTGTCATGAAATTGGCCCAGGTCTTTGACAGTGTACCCTTTCCTCTGCTGTATCTGGTGTGTGTCTCCTTCGACTCTCCTCCTTTGTTGGGCAAGGAAGCATGCCCATATTTTCCACAATGGCCTTCTGATATAGCACCACTTTAGAAGACCTCTCCGCTTCAGGAAGAAGAGATGCAAAGTTCCCCTTGTAGCATGGGTCTAGTAGGGTGTACAACCAGTACTCTTTTTGGCCAAGATGAATGTAACGCGGGGGTCACGGGAAAAGCAGCAATACATAAAGTCTGCCATATGTGCCAAGCTCCCTACTGCCAAAACGTTCCTTTCTCCACCATAATGATGACTCTCTCTCCATCTCCTCCTCCTCCCTCCCTTCCTCCTCATTGCCATCCTCAGCCTTCCACGTAAGAGAGACAGGACGAAGGTTGTGTGGGTACTAGCCTCTGTTGCGCTAGCCACCAGCTCCTGTTCCTCCTCCTACTCTTCCTCAGCTTCCACCTCCTCACTGTTACCCAATCCATGCTGTGCAGATGAGATGAGACTGGGCTGGGTAGTATCTCTCTGTCTCATGTCTTCCTCCATCTCCACTTGGTCCGCATGCATAGCTTCATGTTTAATTGTGAGCAGCGACTGTTTAAGGAGGCACAGAAGCAGGATTGTTGCGCTGACAATGGAGTCATTGCTGCTCAACATCTTTATGGAGTCCTCAAGGTCTTGAAGAACCACACAAATGTCAGACTTCCATGCACACTCTTCAGTTTTTATGTGCGGAGGCTGACCAGAATACCGATGGGTGTGATGAAGATGGTACTAAATAACTGGCCTCTGATGCTCACAAAGCCTTGCAAGCATGTGCAGTGTGGAGTTCCAGTGCATGGGCACGTCGCACACCAGTCGGTGAGCTAGCAATTGCATGTGCTGCTGCAGCACTGCTAGAGCGGCGGTAGCTGTAGCTGACTTGCGAAAATCGGCGCTGACACAGCGTACCTCAACCAGAAGCTCTGGTAAATCTGGGTATGTTTTCAGAAAATGCTAAGCTACCAAGTTGAGCACATATTCCCAGCATGGGACGTGTGTGATTTTCCAAGCTTCACAGCTGCCTCCAGGAGCTTCTGCGGCAAAAGCCACAGATCAGTCTGGTCTGTTATTCCTTTAATTAACTCTGACGCAGTGTACAGTTTGTATCCTAGACAAATTAGCTTCAGCAGAGCCTGTTTCCGCTTTGCTGAGGCATTGCTGCAGAGTTTTCAGCTTCTAGCTGATGTGGACGACAAGCTCTGAGATAACACATTGGAGCTGAAGGATGAGGAGGAGCAGGAGGGGGTGCAGGAACTGATGTAGCAGGTTGTGGAAACCCTGATAGTAGTGGGGCCAGAAATTCTTGGCGTCGGGAGCACATGTGGCGTTTCAGAGTGGGACTCAGCCCTGGCCTCCAAAATTTTCACTTCGTGTACCATCAAGGAAATGTATCATTTTTGGCCACAAGCTCCTGTCCCTGTGTCGGTCGTTAAGTGGAAAATCCCAGTATGTGCATTGGTAAGGGCACGGGTGATGTTTCTGGACACGTGCTAGTACAAGGCGGGGACGTGACACCAGGAAAAAAGTGTCGGCTGGGGATCGAGTACCAAGGGACGGCTGACGCAATAAGTCTGTGTAAATTCTCCATCTCAACAAGCCTAAATGGCAACATTTCCATGACATGCAGCCTGGGAATGTCCCCAGTTAGCGTTTGAGCCTGTGGGTGGCTGGAAATTTTCTCTTTTGTTCCAAGGCCTGGGGTAGGGACAGCTGAATACAGTGCTCAAACAAGGATTTTGAAGTGCCTGATGAAGGTGCTTCAGAATGAGCATCAGAATGTCAGAATGTGCAAGAACAGGTGCAGGGCAGAAGTCATCTGTGCCAGTGTCATGGACAGGGGATTGGGAAGCAGCTAGCAAAGGAGTAGAGGCAGGGGTGTGACCCGCTGGCACCAAACGTGGACCAGGCATTCAGCCCACCGAGTCGGTTGTTTAGATGACATGGGCCTGATCATGCTGGTGATGGTTAGGCTCTTAGTGGTCAGGCACCAGCTGATCTTGGCATGGCACAGGTTGCAAATGACCATTTTTTTTCATCTCAGAACTCTCTTTAAAAAACTCCCAGACTGGGGAACACCTAACTCTTTTATGGAGATATTCACAAGTGTCAGTGCTATGTGGAAAAGTTGCCCACCTTCTCCCTCTGGTCATGCCACTGCCTCTTCCTGCCTGTTTCAGTGCTGCCGATCCCTCCCCCTCAGCGCTGCTGGCCTCACTCTGCATGTCAGCTTCCCAGGTTGGGTTGGTGACTTCGTCATCTACCACCTGGTTTCCACTGTCGCACCCTGGTCCTCCTGACTGGATGACTTTACAACAACCTGATTTTTCAGAAACTGTGTCTATTCATCATTTTTCTCGTTAGACAAAATTTGCCGTTCCCCACCGTCATCTTCTTGTGGCCGTTTTGTGCATCACTAAACAGCATGTCCTCCTGTCCCTCTTGGACCATGCAGGTTGAGAGACCACAATCAAGAAATTATGTTGTAAAGAGTAGAGTTGAGCCACCCCCGTAGTGTTCGGGTTCGGTTTGGTTTGTCGAACACCGATGTGTTCGCCGAACTGTTCGTCGAACTGTTGGTCGAACACCGTCGAACACCGTTAAAACCAATGGCAGGCAAACAAAAACACATAGAAAACACCTTCAAAGGTGTCCAAAAGCTGACAAACTGCTCAGAAGACAGCTAACACATGGAAAAGTGACAAGTACATATAGTCATGCGAAAAGAAAAGAGGTGGTGGAGTAAAAGGAGGGGGAGAAACAGATATAGGCATGTCATGCCCTTCTAAAATCAAGAAAGGCTGGAGTAAAAATCTAAAATCAGCCTACCAACACCCAGACGTCGTGACAAGAAAATTAAAAAAAGAAATATCTTTAGGTACAATGGCGGTTCCATTCAGAACACTTTCCTTACAAGATGTAGTGGTATCCCCGTTGTGAGTTGTGCCAAAAACGGAACCCAATACATTCGGACTAATCCACCATTTGTCATATCCAAGGGGCGGGTCAGTAAACGACAACATCGATGCGGAACCAAGTACAGTAGTATATACTGTACATCCTTTGACAAGGCAATCAGGTGGATCAAGAACATGGGAAGGGTCACCCTAATGGCCAAAACAGACATTGATGCGGCGTTCCGGTTACTTACTACCTGTGCCTCCGAATAGTGTTCACCTAATGGGCTGCTTCTGGGAAGGAGCATACTATATAGATCGCTGTTTGCCCATGGGGTGGTCCAGATCCTGCTCACTATTTGAGGCGTTTAGTTGATTCCTCGAATGGGTTGTAATGGACGTTTCTAAGGGGGCGCACATATTATCCATTACGTCGACAACTTCTTATGTCTGGGCCCAAAAGATTGGCCACAGTGTGAATACACGCGGTAGTCCACCTGTGAGATGGAGAGAGCTGGAGGGAGAGCGGACACCACAGAGCCGAGGGGTTAGATGGAGAACAGAAGAAGGAAAGAGGGCGAGGGAGGTAAGGGAGTACAGTGGAAGGCCGACCTGAGCTCCCCTACGTTCCTGCTGGGCGGGGAACAGCCCTGGGAAGAAAAGCCGCTTGCGCATCCCTTTGAGGTTACAGGAGCGAGCGGGCAGAGGAACTACGCTGGAGTGCGAAGCCGACACGGCCAGTCCGTTCCTGCTCGTGCGACCTCCGTGTCGCCGGGTTTGTGCCAGAGCCGTGGTGGACCCTGACCGCCAGCCCTCTCCCAATACTGGTGCCTGTCCGCTGGTGGGTTGAGCCCCCCCGTGGTGGGGGGGGAGTAACATCTGCAGAAGAAAGACCATCTTCCAGCCAAACTAAGATGTCTACTTCTTTTCGTGCACAATATGATACGATCACTTTCTTACGGACACGCCCATCACTACAAATTCCAGATGAGGCACAAAAACAGCAAGTGCTTCAATGGATATCAAGTGCTCCTTCAAGTGGGCTCTCTTCCACCTCAACTTCAACATCACAAATACTCCAGTCCTCAGAGGTGTCACCCCAATCGCACTTGCTTCCTCACAGCTCCCAAGTCTCCAGCTACCCGTCTGAGTATGGAGTAACACAGATGGTTGAGTCTGCACAGCTGTTTACTCATACTATAGCCTGGGAAACGGAGGTCTGCTCCAGAGCTTCTGTTAATCCAGACGAGGAAATGATCTGCACTGATGCCCAGAATCTTTATGAGTCGGATCCATGACCAGATGAAGAAGGTTCTGAGCATAATGTAGACCCTCGTTCCCAAACTGTAACTCCTGTCGGTGGAGACAATGATGCAGATGATGATGAGACTCAAATACCTGATTGGAGCGACAACTTGACTTTTCGGTCAGGGAAGGAAGAGGTTGGCTCTGAGGACGACGGGTGTTAGAACACACAGGGTGTTGATGACGAGGTTGGAGATCCCACTTGCTGTCAACCCACAGTCAGCCAGTCGATGAGGTCAGCAGAGGAGGTGGAGGAGGATGCTATTGACGACGAGGTTAGGTTGCGCCTTCCTGGAGAGAGACGGAGTACTGGAAGCACGTCAACAACTGCATACTCAACCACAACTCTGCCTCTGACCACAAGTTGTGGTGGCTATTCAGGTCGCATGGGCTCTAAGCCTTGCATAGCCTGGGCATTTTTTCAGATCGATAAGGATGACCCAACTCGTGTTATCTGTAATATTTGTCACCAAAAGCTAAGTAGAGGCCAAATAATCCATAGTTTGAGTACTTCATGCATAAACCGTCACATGGATATGAAGCATAAGTTGCAGTGGGAAGCTCACTGTGCTACAATGCGGCCTAGCGGGCCGGGCCAACCACTGTCTGCCCCATCTTGTGCATCCGCAGCCTCTTCATCCTCTGTGACTGGGGGGACAGCAGTCACACATGTTTTTGGACGCAGACCTGCCACCTTTTTACCCACAACAGCCAGTGTGATTGGCAGGTCATCATTTCATTTGGAAGTGGAAACACCAGCTGGTGTTGAGCGCTCTCCGACATCGAGAGCACCACCTTTGGATCAAGGCAACATAACATGTCCACCTGCATCTTCCTCACAGACCGGCAGTTTGTCGGGGACACCCGTATCAACCCGTCTAAGAACAACAGCCAGCCCTCGGTCCCTCAGATGTGGACAAGTAAAAAAAACATTTCCTCCTAGCCATGACAAAGCTAAGAGGTTGAATTTCACCATTTGCAAGCTGTTGACTACAGAAATGCTGCCTTTCTGCCTGGTGGACACAAAGGATTTTCGAGACGTTATGTCCGTCGCAGTGCCCCAGTACCAGATGCCCAGTCGGCACTACTTCTCAAAGAAAGGTGTGCCTGCGCTCCACCAGCATGTCGCACACAACATCACCGCTTCTTTGAGAAACTCTGTGTGTGACAGGGTGCATTTCACCACAGACACTTGGACGAGTAGGCATGAACATGGTCGTTACATGTCGCTGACTGGGCACTGGGTAACTATGGTGACAGCAGGACAAGGGGCTGCTGTACAAGTCTTGCCGTCCCCACGAGTTGTGCATCAATCCTCTTTATCTAGAAGTTCCTCCACTGCTTCTGCCTCCTCAACCTCCTCTCGGTCCTCCACCTGCACCCAAAGCCTGTCTGGTAATGCCACCCGCTTTCTAACTGCGCAGAAGGAATCCTGCACACCTCCTTACTATGCTGGCAGCAGGGCTCAACGGCATCAGGCAGTGTTTACTTTGAAATGTCTGGGAAATGTGAGTCACACAGCTGAAGAGTTGTGGTCAGCTCTGGAGACCCAGTTTCATGGATGGTTGTCTCCACTGGACCTGCAACCAGGTAAGGCTGTGTGCGACAATGCTGCAAACCTGGGTGCGGCCCTTCGCCGGGGCAATGTCACGCACGTGCCTTGTATGGCTCACGTGTTGAACCTGGTTGTCCAGCAATTTTTAGCCCACTATCCCAGACTAGATGGCCTTCTGCAGAGGGCACGGTCGCTGTGTGCTCATTTCCACCGTTCACATCCCGCAGCTCAATGACTTACATCTCTACAGAAGTCATTGGGCCTGCCAGTTCACCGGCTGAAATGCGATGTGCCGACACAGTGGAATTCAACTCTGCACATGTTGCAGCGACTGTGGCAGCATCGACAAGCCCTGGTGCAATATGTTCTGACGTATAGCCTGGGCTAACGAGATCCAGAGGTGGGGCAAATCACGCTGCAGAAGTGGTCTCAGATCAGGGACCTATGCACCCTTCTGCACAGTTTTGAAATGGCGACGAAGATGTTTAGTGCTGACGATGCCATTTTCAGCATGACTATTCCGGTGATTTACATGCTGGAGCACACATTAAACAGAATTCGGAGTCAGGTGGTGGCACAAGAGGAGGTGGAGGAAGTAGAGGAGGAGTCGTATGCGGAAGGGATAACATCTCCAAGGTCCAGACGGTCGGCAGCACCAAGGCTGCAGGCATGGGAGGGTGGGGGAGAGGGATTAACCAGGGCGCATGGTAGCAGCAAAACTGTTGAGGAAGGTGCAGGAGCCGAAGAAGAAGTGGAGGACGAACTGGCGATGGGCATGGAAGACTCATCAGATGAGGGAGACCTTGATCACATTTCTGTTGTGCGAGGTTGGGGGCAGAGGGCAGAGGAAGGAAGCATGATTGTTACCTCGCCACCAACACAACAAGGACTTGGTCCTCCTGGATGCGCAAGACACATGAGTGCCTTCTTGCTGCACTACCTGCAACATGACCCTCGAATTGTCAGATTTCGAAGTTATCCCGACTACTGGGTTGCCACACTCTTAGATCCCCGGTACAAAAGTAAATTTACCAAAATAATTCCTGCCATAGAAAGGGATTCACGCATGCAGGAGTATCAGCAGAGGCTGTTGCAGAATCTTACATGTGCTTTTCCACAAAACACCAGTGGTGCACGTAGTGAATCTCACAGTTCTAACTTGCCAACCGTGGGACTGTCCAGTCTTCATCACTCAAACCGTAACAGTAACACAGTATCTGCTGGTAACAGCAATTTTGTGGAATCGTTTCACCACTTTTTTAGACCATCCTTTGCAAGGCCACAGGAGACAAGAAGTCTGACACATAGTCAACGCCTAGAGAGGATGGTACACGAGTATCTCCAAGTGAACATCGAAGCCATGACTGTGTCACTGGACCCTTGCTCATTTTGGGCTTCCAATCTGGAAAAATGGGCGGAGCTCCCCACTCACGCCTTGGAGATCTTGTCATGCCCTGCAGCCAGAGGTCTCTCTGAAGTGTGTTCAGCGCTGCTGGTGGTGTGCTGACAGATAAGCGCACGCGGCTGTCCACTGAGAATGTAGACAGACTCACGTTCATAAAGATGAACAAATCATGGATCCACAAGGACTTTTCTACCCTTGTGTCATCCTGGGGAGACTAAAAGCTTGAGGATTTGGTAAAATCACCTCACCAACCGTTTTAAGAAACTCTGGGGCAATTGATGCCACTTAAGTGGTGTCTGTGCCACAATTTTTGGAAAAAATGGAGACTCTTTTGGAGTCCCCTTGCTGTGTTTTACGTGACGTTGGCATCGTCAATTCCAGGTGGGTTGGGTCGCCCCCCCCCCTTTTAACTGTAAGAAACTACTGTACATACACTATGGCTTGGGGTAATACAGATGGTTGAGTCTGAAGAGCTGTTTACTCAGAGGTCTGCTCCAAAGCTTCAGTGTCTTCTAGTCAGCGTAGTAGCCCAGCTCTGAAGCAAGCTACACCGCCTGTGTATCTAATAAGAATTTTTAACTGCATCTAGCCTAGGCAATACTTTGGGCATAGTAGCCCAGCTGTGAAGCAAGCTTCACCGCCTGTGTATCTAATAAGAATTTTTAACTGCATTTAGCCCAGGCAATACTTTGGACGTAGTAGCCCAGCTGCGAAGCAAGCTGCACCGCCTGTGTATCTAATAAGAATTTTTAAATGCATCTAGCCTAGGCAGACTGTGGGGACCCCCAACCAAACCCAGATGCTAAGCCCCCCTACCGCCCCCCTTTCCTTGACAATAAAATAATGTAACTCTTACAACTGGATGGGTGAGGATCGGTCACAGCTTTATTAACTCTTTATACTCATTCCATTAGAAAGGCATTTTATTTCCAAAATAATTCAGCTTGTTGCAGCATGCCCTGTGTCTCCACACCGGCAAGTTGGCCAACAAGTGTAACTCTCCAACATGTCCTTTCTATTTCTAGGCCAAGGAGGATCCTGCGTATTCGTATGCAGGACTCTGATCCCCATCCATCACTCTTAACGCTTGTTCCACTCCGTCCTGGAGTCCAGACAGGAATATGTCCAGTCCAATATCCATTAAGTGAACACCGTCGGGCCGTATGAGGCCTGCTTTATCTCCTTCCTGTTTTCGGTGTCGTATCACTACACCACCTCTGTTTCTTCTAAATTTTGCCATCCGAATATTTATTACCTGCCTTGTCCGTTCAATGGCCGTAATGTCTCGCTCACCTTGCCATACCGCTATCGGCACAATCTCTGACCATACTATAGTTAGTTTTGTGAAAAATTCTCTGAAGCGCTCAGTGTCTAGTTTCATTATTGCCATTAGTTATGCGTTCTTGTGATGACCTAGGTCGTTTCCCCCGGCCTGTATAACTAAGATGACCGGACCTCTTGCCTCTCTCCCTACCTTGATTACCTCCATTAGTACCTGTGGCCATTGCAGGCCTCTAATACTTCTCCAGTTGAAATATGTGTTATGAAACTCTAATTTCCTCCCGCCTGGGCAGACTTTCGCCCTTTTTTCTGCCCAATATATATACGAGTAGCCTATCACCCACACTGTTGGCTTAGCGTCACCTGTAAAAGAAACAAACCACGTTAGGATAACAAGTCTTATGTATCTCGCCAAACACGTGGATCGCCATCTCTCTATCCTCTGAACTTCCGTTTCTGACAGTCCTGCTCTTGCTGCTTCCGTGGCCACGCCTATGCGGAATGAGTGTGTCCCGTAATCTTTGGGGTGGTTCCCTGACGATGTTAGGCATTTATTAAATATAGCTTGGAACTGGTATCTTGATAATGGCGTTCCATCAATGTGTGATAGGAAGAAATTACTTTGTGATCTGATGGTTATATATGTTTTTACTATTGTTACCCGACTCAGTGTACCGTTTGTGTGTTGTAGAAGTACCGAAGTGCCCCTGCCCGCTGGAACCGTTTTCGATTGGCGTATGCATAGACGTATTGCATTATTGGCTATGACTACGTCCTGGTGTAATAAGCCTCCACTGGTGGTAATTTTGGATTGAGGGACTAATTCGCTTATGCATAGCGCCCCGAAGAAGGCGATTGCAAATGCAGTAGACAGTAGTGTTGCTTCAAATTTTGAGTGTCATGTTAATGGTGTTAGGGATATGATGGGAGAAATCAGTTTTAGTGACACGGGACGGGACGTCTACACTCCTGACTTGGCTGACCCCTTTTCCACCCTTTTATGGATTGTCTGATGATGAATCTCTTTGTCACATCTCCCCAATTCAGTAGTTGGAAGTGAAATGCTACTCCGGTCAGACACCGCTGCGCTGACGCCCCTGATATGCCCCTCATCATTAGCTGGTGGAGAAATTCTATGGTGACTTGTAATCTGGCTTGTTCACATTGGTCAACCCGTCTGCCTGCTACTAGTCATGTCCACTCTTCCCATGCCTTACCGTATGCTTGCCACGTCGACGGGGCAACTGACGCTCTGACTAATGGTATCAACTATTCGCCACTAGATCCCATAGGGAGGGTGGGCAACTGTTGCCCGATGGGTGGGCGCTGGGGAGGAGCTCTGTGAAAATCTGCCAATTGAATTGTGATAAAGCGTTAGCAGCAGCGTTAGACCCCTCAGCATCGTGGCTAGCGCAGACCCATACATTGTGTTTTAGGCACAGGAATGCTAGCCGGTGTAGTAGGCCTAGCACTGGGAGAGACGATGATGCCATCTTATTAATGCAGTGCGCTAGGCTTGTGTTTTTTGTTATGAAGCGTATATTTTTGTTAGCCAGGCGCGCGCCCCTTATTTCTATTGCTACCACTATTGGGAAGAGTTCCAGGAGTGTCTGTTTTTTTTGTCAGCACTTGTTCTGCCCAATACGGAGGCCATAAGTTTGTGCACCATTGGTTTTTTAGTATCGCTGCATATCCATACAGATGGGCTACTCCAATGAGTAACACACACTGCTACAGGCCCAAAAGGTTTTACTTGGCTAGATGCAGTAAAAAATTGTTATTAAATACAAAGGTGGTGTAGCTTGGTACAGATGGGCTACTCCAATGAGTGACAGACACTGCTACAGGCCCAAAAGTATTTACTGGGCTAGATGCAGTAAAAAATTGTTATTAAATACAAAGGTGGTGTAGCTTGGTACAGATGGGCTACTACAATGAGTAACAGACACTGATACTATGCCCAAAAGGTTTTACTTGGCTAGATGCAATAAAAAATTGTTATTAAATACAAAGGTGGTGTAGCTTGGTACAGATGGGCTACTACAATGAGTAACAGACACTGCAACAGGCCCAAAAGTATTTACTGGGCTACATGCAGTAAAAACATTGTTATTAAATACAAAGGTGGTGTAGCTTGATACAGATGGGCTACTCCAATGAGTAACAGACACTGCTACTATGCCCAAAAGGTTTTATTGGCTAGGTGCAGTAAAAAATTGGTATTAGATACACAGGTGGTGTAGCTTGCAACACAGATAGGCTACTCCACTGACTAACACACACTGGTAGAGGCCCAAAAGGATTGGCTTAGCTAGATTTAGCCAAATGCTGTGAAAAACACTTGCACAGCACTGGCACAGACCTGCCTGGCAAAACGTGCTAGGAACTGCTGTAACCTAGCCCTCAAAAGGGCTGCAATTATAACTAGTCCCTACTCCCTAAACCTATCTGTCTATTTAAGAGCAAATTCGCTTGCAATTCACACAGTTACAAAGTATAGCGCCCACAGCAGCAGCGGTGCCGTCTAACACTCAGCTGCAGCAGTGAGAAAATGGTAGCAACAGGGAAAATGGCTGGGTCTTATAGGGCAAGGACATGTGACATACACAGCCAATGACACATGCCCTTGCTTGTGTGAAAAAAAAGCACTTCGCTGCGTGTGTGCGCTGCTGATAGGCTGACAGACTGCATCTCCCCACTGTAAATGCGGGGAAAAAAAAAATGGAGATCGGCATTATTTCTGCAGAGATCCATCCCCTGCCCCTCCCCCCGCCCACTCTACACTGAAACTGTCTATTAACATTGATTAACAGTATTACTGTGAAAAAATCCAGTTACGATTTTGGTGCATGAACAGTTATCGAACATAACCTCGAACAGCCGGATTTTTTGCAAATCGTTCGGGTTCGTCGAACGGCTCGAACACCGCCCAAATCAGCTCAAATTTGAGATTGGCGAACAGTTCGAGTCGAACACCGCTCATCTCTAGTAAAGAGCTCCTTGGAGTGTCTTAGTGTGGGATCACTAGTCTCCTGGGACTCAACGTGGTGGGAGGAAGGAGGATCAGGGTGAGGATTAAGAGATCCAGACTGTAGGCTGGTGAGGCTGGACCATGTGGATGACTGGGTGGTGTTGTCAAGCATGCTGGAAGCATTATTTGCTATCCAACCGACCTTCAGAAGTGGCGTACCGTGCCTCCCTGCAAAGTGGGACAGGAACCTATGTGTAGTGTATGGGTGTGTTTCTTGTGCTTCAGCAACAGGCATAGTCACACCTGCCCCATGTCCTCAGTATCTGCGTGCACCATCATCAGCACTTCCCCGTTCCACACCTTACGCATTTTCTCATTGTTAGGTCTCTTAAAACCAAGTTTATTGTTAATAAAAAAAAAATTGGTCACCTGCAGCAGTCAAAGCGTTTTTTTTTTTGTTTAATACCACTGTAATGTAACACAAAGTAAGCAAAAGTGTATGGATGACAAATTCAATCCTTAAAAATGTTTCAATGCTTTTTGGGAGTGTTATATAAAACCAAAATGTACCGCAAGGCACGTAATACTCTATGGGTGAGTAATTGAATCCAGAAAAATTTCAACGCTTTTTTGGAGTGTTATATGTGTTACACGCACGCCGCTAGGTTCAGATAGGGGCGAGACAGGTTGCATGAATTCCTTGGAATCCTGGGGGAACCGTTACTCAGGGCGACCATAAACCATGTGCTTCAGCTACTCTCAGGCACACAGGGGTATTGACCCTCAGGCACAGATATGCAGGTTATTTCACTTGCTGACCAGACACACTTGACAAGAGTCCTCATAAACGGTAGAACAGTAGCATTTAATAGGAAGCCGCACAGCGAGTGCAAGTTAAGTCTTATGAGCAACAGGCTCCAGTGACAAACATTACAGTTTATTTAGCAGCACAGTAGTTCACAGTCTTCCCAGTAGTACAGGACAGCACAGTTCTAATGCAAAGGCACATTAATGAACACAGCATTCTTTACAGCACAGTGAGATGGAGGAGGAGGGGAGGATTTGCTGAGGGAGATGATCCCTGTGACACAATTTCTTCCAATCCTTATCTTTCTGCTTGACCATACTCTGCACTGTAAGTTCAGGAACTCTACCTAACCTGTGCTTAGCTTCACTCCTGACTTGAATCCTTTTTACTTGCAGGGGCACTTCTGTCCGATGCAGAACACACACACCACCTTTCTCTTCGGCTCCAGCCAGACAGTAAACAACTTCCCCACAATCCCCCTGAGGCTCTGCTAAAACATTCCCCTTCTACTGTGACTGTGTTAACCCCTCTAGTTTCTGGTGCTTCTGGAGCACAACACTTACTGTCTCATGTGCTTGTGTTACTTCCAATAGTTGCTGAATCCTTTTAAAGCAACAGCACTACTTCTGCATGCCACATATGCCACAGAAATGTTCCCCAGAACATGTAATACTCTATGAATGAATAAGTTAAGACAGAAATAAAAATAAATACTTTTCTGGTGTGTTATATGCCACCAACATGTATGGATGAGTAATTGAATAAAGAAAACATTTTCAACGCTTTTTGGGAGTGTTATATGCTACCAAATGTACCACAGAGCATGTAATAGTATATGGATGAGTAATTGAATCCAGAAAAAAATTTTCAATGCTTTTTGGGAGTGTTATATGCTACTGAAATGTACCACAGAACACGTAATAGTATATGGATGAGTAATTGAATCCAGAAAAATGGTTCAACACTTTTTGGAGTGTTATATAACACCAAAATGTACCACAAAGTATGTAATACTCTATGGATGACAATATAGTAAATTTTATCACACAAAAAAAATGTTGAGGAGACATGCACTTTAGAGGCACAGGTGCACACTGAAAACCTCCCTTTCAAAGGAATCTGCCAAACTCCAATTGTGATGGAGTTCTACGTATATATACAGATTGAACCTCCTATTACCATACAGGAATCTGCTGTACACTTATCCCTGTCAGGTACTCCACCTGTCATTTGGACTTACTGTTTATACATATACAGAGCGACTATGTGAACAAGGCCTGGGAGCGGGTCGAAACGTTAAAAGTCTCTTATCACATATGTCTACCTTGTCAGCCACTTTCACTTGTTTTGAGCAATAATTAAAAATATTTGCAATTGAACCTCTTGAGTGTGCTAACGTGTTCAAGAGACTACAAGGTGGGACTTTGGAGAGCTCTCTGATTACTTGAAGGAAGTGGCCAGTATCAAGGATGAATGAATGGATGGTCCTTATTAATGGAGTATTTTTTCTAAATAAATGGACAAAGGGGACAGGATGGAATCCGTAGAAGCGACAATAGGACGACTGGGTGTATTGTTTAGAAATTTGTGTATTTTAGGCAGAATATAAAATACTGGTGTTATTGGATGCTGATTTATGACAAAAGTGGCTGTCTTCGGGTCAATGACATTGAGGTCTAAATATCTAGAAATAACCTGGCTAATCTTCTTACGAATGGTAGGGTCATTGTTGATTTGCCTTTATGTATTAGAATCGAACAATTCGCGAGATACCTCATTGAGATATTGAGTGCGGTCCAGAACCACGGTAGTAGTAGGGGTAGTCATATAATGCTGGAAGTGGCAACAGGTAACCAGGTCCATATAATACTAAAAGATTGGTTTCTATATGTGTTAAGTGTTACATGGAGGTTATCATTAAAATACTGTACAGTTTATGGTGGGAACGGGTCATGAGACTGTATTGGTGGATTCAATACCTATATTGTGGCTTTCTGAAGAATACCAAGCAAGCAGAGGTGAAAAGGACACTTTTGTGACACATCTGGCTAACGCTATGCTCATACGTTGCATTTTTGCAATATTTGCAGTAAAGAAGCTGCTTACACAAATCAGGTTTTGCTGCATCTTTTGTGCAGTTTAGCTGCATTTTTTGCTGATTTTTTTGGGTGCGTACTATATGTGCCATTTGTCTACAGCACATGTTTAATAAAGTTGTTTTTATTCTCCAACAACATTGCAAAAAATGCATGGTTATGTTTTTTTGCACTTTTTCATTGCTTTCCATGGGGGAAAAAACTGCAAAAACGCTGAAAGAATTGACCCTCTGCAGATTTAGAAAATACTGCAGTTTTCCAATTCAGTCAGAAAAAAAACAAGTGTGTGCATGAGATTTCTGAAATCTCATAGCTTTTGTTGGTACTGTAAAAAGCAGTTTTTAACTTGCATAAAAAATGCTGAATAAAATGTTGCAAAAACGCAACATGTGAACATAGCCACTGATTTTTCAAGGACTCAAAAAAAGGTCGGAATGTCATTGGTGTTTTTCATCAGTGTTTTTTCAATGTGTCAGTTTTTATGATCAGTATTTCATCATTGATTTTTCAGTTAAGAAAAGATACATAAATAAATAACAAAGCTTCTCCTCTCCATTATAATGTTATTCATGGACAGCACATGGAATGTACACTGATACTATTCAAGTGCTGTCTGCGATTTTCACAAACCCATAGAAGTGTATGGATAATTTGGATTTGTAACTTCAGTAAAAAATTAATATATCTCCATGAATTTTTGTTTCCGCTCAGTTCCCAAAAAGATATGGACATGTGAACAGCTGCATAGACTTTAATGGGTACATGTACACATCTGAATGAAGCCTGATAATGCACTGTGCGTCAGGACATTTCTCAGCATACATGCTAAACATAAAACATAATGTGAATAGAGCCCTAAGCTAAGAGGACACATTTACACACGTGGTCAAAATTGTTGGTACCCCTTGTTTAATGAGAGAAAAACCCACAATGGTCACAGAAATAACTTGAATCTGACAAAAGTAATAAGAAATTAAAAATCTTTGAAAATGAACAAATGAAAGTCAGACATTGCTTTTCAACCCCGCTTCCACAGAATTTTTAAAAAAAATTAAACTCATGAAATAGGCCTGGACAGAAATGATGGTACTCTTAACTTAATATTTTGTTGAATAACTTTTTGAGGCAATCACTGCAATCAAACGATTCCTGTAACTGTCAATGAGACTTCTGCACCTCTCGACAGGTATTTTGGCCGACTCCTCATGAGCAAACTGCTCCAGTTGTCTCGTGTTTGAAGGTTACCTTTTCCAGACGGCATGTTTCAGCTCTTTCCAAAGATGCTCAATAGGATTTAGGTCAGGGCTCATAGAAGGCCACTTCAGAATAGTCCAATATTTTCCTCTTAGCCATTATTGGGTGTTTCCAGCTGTGTGTTTTGGATCATTATCCTGTTGCAAGACCCATGACCTGCGACTGAGACCAAGCTTTCTGATACTGGGCAGCACATTTCTCTCTAGAATCCCTTGATAGTCTTGAGATTTCATTGTACCCTGCACAGATTCAAGACACACTGCCAGATGTAGCAAAGCAGCCCCAGAACATAACAGAGCCTCCTCCATGTTTCACAGTAGGGACAGTGTTCTTTTCTTGATATGCTTCATTTTTCCATCTGTGAACATAGAGCTGATGTGCCTTGCCAAAAACTTCCATTTTTGTC
Organism: Phyllobates terribilis; assembly: GCF_046119375.1. Classification (NCBI taxonomy): domain Eukaryota; kingdom Metazoa; phylum Chordata; class Amphibia; order Anura; family Dendrobatidae; genus Phyllobates; species Phyllobates terribilis. Next base: position 187,126,500 of record NW_027362761.1, read on the forward strand.
TCATCTGTCCATAGGACATTCTCCCAGAAGCTTTGTGGCTTGTCAACATGTAGTTTGGCAAATTCCAATCTGGCTTTTTTATGATTTTCTTTCAACAATGATGTTCTTCTTGGTCGTCTCCCATGAAGTCCACTTTGATCAAACAACGATGGATGGTGCGATCTGACACTGATGTTCCTTGAGCTTGAAGTTCACCTTTAATCTCTTTAGAAGTTATCCTGGGCTCTTTTGTTACCATTCGTATTTTCTGTCTCTTTGATTTGTCATCAATTTTCCTCCTGCGGCCACATCCAGGGAGGTTGGCTACAGTCCCATGGATCTTAAATTTCTGAATAATATGTGCAAATGTAGTCACAGGAACATCAAGCTGCTTGGAGATGGTCTTATAATCTTTACCTTTAACATGCTTTTCTATAATTTTCTTTCTATTTTCCTGAGACAACTCTTTCCTTTGCTTCCTCTGGTCCATGTTGAGTGTGGTACACACCATGTCACCAAACAGCACAATGAGTATCTGTAGCCTTATATACAGGCCCACTGACTGATTACAAGATTGTAGACACCTGTGATGCTAATTAGTGGACACAACTTGATTTAACATGTCCCTTTTGTCACATTATTTTCAGGGGTACCATCATATCTGTCCAGGCCTATTTCATGAGTTAAATTTTTTTTTTAATTCTGTGGAAGCAGGGTTGAAAAGCAATGACTGACTTTCATGTGTTCATTTTCACAGATTTTTAATTTATTATTACTTTTGTCAGATTCAAGTTATTTCTGTGACCATTGTGGGTTTTTCTTTCATTAAACGAGGGGTACCTACTATTTTGACTACGTGTGTACATTGTACTCTCCAATCTCAGGATTGGTGGAGGTCCCAGTAATTGGATCCACAGTGATCAGGAAGTTATCCCCTAAACTAACGATAGCAGATAACTTTCAAACTTGTTACAATCCGGTAACTGTATGACTGTATTTTTCAGGTGTATGCTGTCATGCATAGAAAATATAAGTGAATTAAACTCTCATATATATATATATATCAGTGATGAGCGAGCGTGCTCGCCACTGCTTGGTACTCGCTTGAGCATCTCACTGCTCGAGTATTTCCGGGATGCTCAGGCGGGAGCTCGGGTCCCCACCCTGCATGTTTGGAGCTTTTTAGATAGCCAGTTAACATGTAGGGATTGCCTGCCACTCACTGTAATGCCATAGCCATCTTGTTTGTGGCATTACAGTGATTGGCTGGCCGCATAGCGTTATCAGGTCTATTTAAGACCTGGTGACCCTATGCTCGTCACAGTGTATCCCGGAAACAGCCAGTAGGGAGAACTGTTGTTGATTGAGGGACAGAATTGGTAGTTTTAGTCAGGTATTCCACAGAAATATAAATATATATATACATATACAGTGGGTACGGAAAGTATTCAGACCCCTTTAAATTTTTCACTTTTTCACTTTTTGTTTCATTGCAGCCATTTGGTAAATTCTAAAAAGTTCATTTTTTTTCTCATTAAAGTACACTCTGCACCCCATCTTGACTGAAAAAAAACATAAATGTAGAAATGTTTGCAAATTTATTAAAAAAGAAAAACTGAAATATCACATGGTCATAAGTATTCAGACCCTTTGCTCAGTATTGAGTAGAAGCACCATTTTGAGTTAGTACAGCCATGAGTCTTCTTGGGAATGATGCAACAGGTTTTTCACACCTGGATTTGGGGATCCTCTGCCTTTCTTCCTTGCAGATCCTCTCCAGTTCCGTCAGGTTGAATAGTGAACGTTGGTGGACAGTCATTTTCAGGTCTCTCCAGAGATGCTCAATTGGGTTTAGGTCAGGGCTCTGTCTGGCCCAGTCAAGAATGGTCATAGAGTTGTTCTGAAGCCACTCCTTTGTTATTTTAGCTGTGTGATTAGGGTTATTGTCTTGTTGGAAGGTGAACCTTTGGCCAAGTCTGAGGTCCAGAGCACTCTGGAAGAGGTTTTCATCCAGGATATCTCTGTATTTGGCCGCATTCATGTTTCCTTCAATAGTAACCAGACGTCCTGTCCCTGCAGCTGAAAAACTTCCCCAGAGCATGATGCTGCCACCATCATGTTTCACTGTTGGGATTGTATTGGGCAGGTGATGAGCAGTGCCTGGTTTTCTCCACACACACCGCTTAGAATTATCATCAAAAAGTTCTATCTCCGTCTCATCCGACCAGAGAATCTTATTTCTCATAGTCTGGGAGTCCTTCATGTGTTTTTAAGCAAACTCTATGCGAGCTTTCATATGTCTTGCACTAAGGAGAGGCTTTTGTCGGGCCACTCTGCCATAAAGGCCCGACTGGTGGAGGGCTGCCCTGATAGTTGACTTTGTGGAACTTTCTCCCATCTCCCTACTGTTTCTCTGGGGCTCAACCACAGTGATCTTGGAATTCTTCTTTACCTCTTTTCACCAATGCTCTTCTCCGACGATTGCTCAGTTTGGCTGGGTGGCCAGGTCTAGGAAGACTTCTGGTGGTCCCAAACTTCTTCCATTTAAGGATTATGGAGGCAACACTGCTCTTAGGAACCTTGAGTAAAGCAGAAATTCTTTTGTAACCTTGGCCAGATCAGTGTCTTGCCACAATTCTGTCTCTGAGCTCCTTGGGCAGTTCCTTTGAGCTCATGATTCTCATTTGGTTTGACATGCACTGTGAGCTGTGACGTCTTATATAGACAGGTGTGTGCCTTTCCAAATCAAGTCCTATCAGTTTAATTAAACACAGCTGGACTCCAATGACGAAGTAGAACCATCTTAAGGGGGATCACAAGGAGATGGACAGCATGTGACTTGAATGTGAGTGTCTGAGCAAAGGGTCTGAATACTTATGACTATGTGATATTTCAGTTTTTCTTTTTTAATAAATGTGCAAAAATTTCTACATTTCTGTTTTTTTTCAGTCAAGATGGGGTGCAGAGTGTACTTTAATGAGAAGAAAAAAATAACTTTTTAGAATTTTCCAAATGGCTGCAATGAAACAACGAGTGAAAAATTTAAAGGGGTCTGAATACTTTCCGTACCCACTGTGTGAATATGTATGTATGTATATATATATATATATATATATATATATATATATATATATATATATACACTGTGTGCAGAATTACTAGGCAAGTTGTATTTTAGGGGATTATTTTTATTATTGATCAACAACTATGTTCTCAATCAACCGAAAAGACTCATAAATATCCAAGCTTAATATTTTTGGAAGTTGGAGTGGGTTTTTTTTAGATTTGGCTATCTTAGGAGGATATCTGTTTGTGTAGGTAACTATTACTGTGCAGAATTATTAGGCAACTTAATAAAAAAAGAAATATAATCCCATCTCACTTATTTATTTTCACCAGGTAAACCAATATCAGTGCACAAAATTTAGAAATAAACATTTCTGACATGCAAAAACAAAAACCAAAAAAATTAGTGATCAATATAGCCACCTTTCTTTATGATCACACTCAGCAGCCTTCCATCCATAGATTCTGTCAGTTGCTTGATCTGTTTTCGATCAACATTGCGTGCAGCAGTCACCACAGCCTCCCAGACACTGTTCCGAGAGGTGTACTGTTTTCCCTCCCTGTAGATCTCACATTTTATGATGGACCACAGGTTCTATATGGGGTTCAGATCAGGTGAACAAGGGCGCCATGTCATTATTTTTTCTTCTTTTAGACCTTTACTGGCCAGCCACGGGGTGGAGTAGTTGGATGCATGTGATGGAGCATTGTCCTGCATGAAAATCATGTTTTTCTTGAACGATACCGACTTCTTTCTGTACCACTGCTTGAAGAAGTTGTCTTCCAGAAACTGGCAGTAGGTCTGGGAGTTGAGCTTCACTCCATCCTCAACCCGAAAAGGTCCCACAAGTTCATCTTTGATGATACCAGCCCATACCAGTACTCCACCTCCACCTTGCTGGCGTCTGAGTCGGAGTGGAGCTCTCTGCCCTTTATTGATCCAGCCTCTAGCCCATGCATCTGGCCCATCATGAGTCACGTTCATTTCATCAGTCCATAAAACCTTTGAAAAATCAGTCTTAAGATATTTCTTGACCCATTCTTGACGTTTTATCTTTTGTTTCTCGTTCAAAGGTGGTCGTTTTTCAGCCTTTCTTACCTTGGCCATGTCCCCGAGTATCGCCCACCTTGTGCTTTTTGATACTCCAGTAACGTTGCAGCCTTCCATCCATAGATTCTGTGAGTTGCTTGATCTGTTTTCAATCAACATTGCGTGCAACAGTCACCACAGCCTCCCAGACACTGTTCCGAGAGGTGTACTGTTTTCCCTCCCTGTAGATCTCACCTTTTTATGATGGACCACAGGTTCTATATGAGGTTCAGATCAGGTGAACAAGGGCGCCATGACATTATTTTTTCTTCTTTTAGACCTATACTGGCCAGCCACGGGGTGGAGTAGTTGGATGCATGTGATGGAGCATTGTCCTGCATGAAAATCATGTTTTTCTTGAACGATACCGACTTCTTTCTGTACCACTGCTTGAAGAAGTTGTCTTCCAGAAACTGGCAGTAGGTCTGGGAGTTGAGCTTCACTCCATCCTCAACCCGAAAAGGTCCCACAAGTTCATCTTTGATGATACCAGCCCATACCAGTACCCCACCTCCACCTTGCTGGCATCTGAGTCAGAGTGGAGCTCTCTGCCCTTTATTGATCCAGCCTCTAGCCCATGCAACTGGCCCATCAAGAGTCACGTTCATTTCATCAGTCCATAAAACCTTTGAAAAATCAGTCTTAAGATATTTCTTGACCCATTCTTGACGTTTTATCTTTTGTTTCTCGTTCAAAGGTGGTCGTTTTTCAGCCTTTCTTACCTTGGCCATGTCCCTGAGTATCGCCCACCTTGTGCTTTTTGATACTCCAGTAATGTTGCAGCCTTCCATCCATAGATTCTGTCAGTTGCTTGATCTGTTTTCGATCAACATTGCGTGCAGCAGTCACCACAGCCTCCCAGACACTGTTCCGAGAGGTGTACTGTTTTCCCTCCCTGTAGCTCTCACATTTTATGATGGACCACAGGTTCTATATACTTCAGTAAAGTTGCAGCTCTGAAATATGGCAAAACTGGTGGCGAATGGCATCTTGGCAGCTTCATGCTTGATTTTCCTCAATTCATGGGCAGTTATTTTGCACCTTTTTTGGCCAACACACTTCTTGCGACCCTGTTGGCTATTTGCCATGAAACGCTTGATTGTTGGGTGATCACGCTTCAAAAGTTTGGAAATTTCAAGACTGCTGCATCCCTCTGCAAGACATCTCACAATTTTGGACTTTTCAGAGCCCGTCAAATCTCTCTTCTGACCCATTTTGCCAAAGGAAAGGAAGTTGCCTAATAATTGAGCACACCTTATATATGGTGTTGATGTCATTAGTCAACACCCCTCCTCATTACAGAGATGCAAATCACCAGATTTACTTAATTGGTAGTTGGCTCTCAAGCCTATTCAGCTTGGAGTAGGACAACATGTATAAAAAGTATCAAAGTGATCAAAATACGCATTTGCCTAATAATTCTGCACACGGTGTATATCTATATAAAATGCTCAAAAAAATAAAGAGAACACTCAAATAGCACATCCTAGATCTGAATAAATGAAATATTGTCATTGAATACTTTGTTCTGTACAAAGTTCAATGTGCTGACAACAAAATCACACATAAATCATCAATGTAAATCAAATTTATTAACCAATGGAGGCCTGGATTTGGAGTCACCCCCAAAATGAAAGTGGAAAAACACACTACAGGCTGATCCAGCGTTGTCCTTAAAACAAGTCAAAATGAGGCTCAGTATTGTGTGTGACCTCCACGTGCCTGTATGACCTCCCTACAACGCCTGGGCATGCTCCTGATGATGTTGTGGATGGTCTCCTGTGGAATCTCCTCCCAGACCTGAACTAAAGCGATACATGATGTCTCAGATGTGCTCAATCGGATTCAGGTCTGGGGAATGGGTGGGCCAGTCCATAGCTTCAATGCCTTCATCTTGCAGGAACTGCTGACACACTCCAGCCACGAGGTCTGGCATTGTCCTGCATTAGGACGAACCCAGGGCCAACCTCACCAGCCTATGGTCTCACAAGGGGTCTGAGGTTCTCATCTCGGTACGTAATGGCAGGCAGGCTTCCTCTGGCGAGCACATGGAGGGCTGTGCGGCCCTCCAAAGAAATGCCAATGTGGCACCCCAGGGGTCTGGTTTCCACAGTAACAACAATGTTATGTCTGAGAGCAGGTGGGAGGTCTCTTGGTCAGGAATCCTATGCATGCCACACCTCCTGCCCAGTCCTGGGAGGGGAAGAACTTCCCCTGTATAAACCTGGGGCTGAGGCAGGGTGAGAGAGTTGAGAGGGAGAGTTCAGCCAGGAGGGCTGACAGGGAGCTGTGGCTCCGGCTGGGCCCAGCTCCTGGGCCATGCCAGAAGTAGAGACAGAGAAAAGAAGCAAATATAGGAACAGAACATCAGGAGCTCTGTGGGAGCAGTGTTACAAAGAGTCAGGGGCTGGCAGCTGCAGAGCTCGCCCTGACTGAGAAGATTTCTTACCGGACCCGGAGTCCGAGGCTATGGGAACTAACTCCTACCCAGCAGCAGAATCCGTCAGGCAAGGGATTTCAGGTCCTCTGGCCAAGAAACCCGAAGGCACGGTCACACGCATGGGACCAGCACCGCCGTCGTGGAGCGGAAGCTACTAGAAGGCCCCGAGTCACCGGCCATACGGGTGAGCACCACACGGTACACTCAGGGACGTGGGCTACTTATACTCGCTTCTAGCAAGGTAGCCAGAAGAGTATCGTGAGTTTGGGAGGCCTACATCTCCGCCTGGCCAGGGGAGATCCCATCTGCTCAAGGACTGACCAGGCCCCAACCGCTAGCCAGTACTCCGGGAGGGTCTATCTTTGTCACCAGTAAAGACCCTGAACTACACCGCATCGTCTCTGAGTGGTTCCTGCTACCCCCATCATCCACGTCGGCTGCCCTGAGGCCATACCCCTCCCGTTGGGGGTTATACCATCCACGCTGCACCATCCTTCCACCGGCCTCAGCTGTCTGCCCTGCAGCGGCAGCTCCATAGCTGCATTCAACGGGTGGCGTAGTCGTCCATCATCTACCGCTGATACAGCGCCACTTAGTCTGACTCCCTGGGCACGGACCGGATCACCGCCACGAGACTACAACCCTCAAGAGATCCGGCTCCGGGTAAGCTCCCGCGTGCGCAACGCAGCGCGACACAGGCCCAGGGGTGCGTCAACTTTTGGCGTAGTCGGCAGGATTTCGTGCCCGCAACCACCGGGTACTGCGTGCCTGAAAAAGACTGTTCAAACTTACCTGTGGTGAAGATTCCCGCCATCCGGCGCCATCTTCCGCTTCCTTCCCGCCATCGGTGGAGTTTTCCCGCCATCCGGCGCCATCTTCAGCCTTCTTCCCGCCATACGTGGAGTTTTCCCGCCATTGGACGCCATCTTGAGGACGCCGCGCGGGAAGAAGAGGGGCGTGGACTCCGAAAGCGCGCGAGAACTGAAGCCCCGCCTCACGTCCGGACGTTGCGTAAGGTGCTGGAAGGAGCCCAGCAGATGCCGACGTCACAGGAGCGCGACGGAAGGTCCTCAACCCTGACGATCCACTGCGGAGCCGCGGCCTACGGAAGAGGATCATCGCAAGGTAGGCCACGGTCCACTAGGGGGGAGAAGGATGCCGGATACGGAGGAGAGCTTCACCGCTTCAACCCCCGCCAGCACCACCGCTGTTGCGGTCATGCCTTTCACCCTGCCCTATATCCCGGGGGCAGCCTGGCTACCCCAGTACTCAGGGGAGTCACATACCCTGCATGACTTTAGAGAAAAGCTGGATAGCCTCTTCCAGGTGTACCCCCTCACAGAGGAGCAAAAAGTGAGCATCCTGGTGGCCCAATTAACCGGGGCAGCCCAAAGGGAGGTAAAGTCCTGGCCACCTGGGAGGAGGACTGTCGCAGAGATACTAACCCAGCTAACCGAGGAGGAGCTGCAGTACTACCAATACGAGGAAAGCCAAGAGGACCCGGACGGGTCTGAGGACTACCCTCAGGAGGGAGCACAAAGAGGACATAGCTACTGAAGGGAAGTAGCGTGAATAAAGAGCTGTAAATAGTTACCCGTAAGGGTACAAGGACTGCTGCTAATTAAAATATGGTCCCCGTTGGGATTAGTGAATTGTTCCCCATGTGCCCCTATCTTAAACCAGGCTGAGGACTGTGAGCAGCCATTCCTTATCCCCACTGGCCGAGGACTGTGAGCGGCCATATCCTGTAAATAATTATGTGTTTCTAGTTATTTTTAGGAGTCCTTGGTGGATTTACCGGGAATCCTTTTACAATTGGTTGGAGCGTAACCTAGGAATGGACTAAAGACTGTTAAGGACTCGGGGCAGGACAGACCCCTACCTGGTTAGGTCTCCCTGTTTTGGTGAAATGGACACCTTTGTTTTCTTCAAAGACTGCACCCGGTTGCGGACATGCCGTAACCATCTTTATGTGTTTTTCTTATTGTATTATTATTGTTTATACCTTGTTATGTTTTTCTAAAAATATGTTTAGTCCCGGAGTACTAAATTTCACTAGGGGGGAATGTGGCACCCCAGGGGTCTGGTTTCCACAGTAACAACAATGTTATGTCTGAGAGCAGGTGGGAGGTCTCTTGGTCAGGAATCCTATGCATGCCACACCTCCTGCCCAGTCCTGGGAGGGGAAGAACTTCCCCTGTATAAACCTGGGGCTGAGGCAGGGTGAGAGAGTTGAGAGGGAGAGTTCAGCCAGGAGGGCTGACAGGGAGCTGTGGCTCCGGCTGGGCCCAGCTCCTGGGCCATGCCAGAAGTAGAGACAGAGAAAAGAAGCAAATATAGGAACAGAACATCAGGAGCTCTGTGGGAGCAGTGTTACAAAGAGTCAGGGGCTGGCAGCTGCAGAGCTCGCCCTGACTGAGAAGATTTCTTACCGGACCCGGAGTCCGAGGCTGTGGGGACTAACTCCTACCCAGCAGCAGAATCCGTCAGGCAGGGGATTTCAGGTCCTCTGACCAAGAAACTAGAAGGCCCCGAGTCACCGGCCATACGGGTGAGCACCACACGGTACACTCAGGGACGTGGGCTACTTATACTCGCTTCTAGCAAGGTAGCCAGAAGAGTATCGTTAGTTTGGGAGGCCTACAACTCCACCTGGCCAGGGGAGATCCCATCTGCTCAAGGATTGACCAGGCCCCAACCGCTAGCCAGTACTCCGGGAGGGTCTATCTTTGTCACCAGTAAAGACCCTGAACTACACCGCATCGTCTCTGAGTGGTTCCTGCTACCCCCATCATCCACGTCGGCTGCCCTGAGGCCATACCCCTCCCGTTGGGGGTTATACCATCCACGCTGCACCATCCTTCCACCGGCCTCAGCGGTCTGCCCTGCAGCGGCAGCTCCATAGCTGCATTCAACGGGTGGCGTAGTCGTCCATCATCTACCGCTGATACAGCGCCACTTAGTCTGACTCCCTGGGCACGGACCGGATCACCGCCACGAGACTACAACCCTCAAGAGATCCGGCTCCGGGTAAGCTCCCGTGTGCGCAACGCAGCGCGACACAGGCCCAGGGGTGCGTCAACTTCCCACACCATTACTGACCCACTGCCAAACCGATAATGCTGAAGGATGTTGCAGGCAGCAGATCACTCTCCACGGCGTCTCCAGACTCTGTCACGTCTGTCACATGTGCTCAGTGTAATCCTGCTTTCATCTGTGAAGAGCACAGGGCACTAGTGATGACTTTGCTAATCCTGGTGTTCTGTGGCAAATGCCAAGCGTCCTGTACGGTGTTGGGCTGTGAGCACAACCCCCATCTGTGGATGTCGGGCCTCATACCACCCTCATGGAGTCGGTTTATAACCGTTTGTCCAGACACATGCACATTTGTGGCCTGCTGTAGGTCATTTTGCAGGGCTCTTGCAGTGCTCCTTCTGTTCCTCCTTGCACAAAGGCGGAGGTAATGGTCCTGCTGCTGCGTTGTTGCCCTCCTACAGCCCCCTCCACGTCTCCTGGTGTACTGACCTGTCTCCTGGTAGCGCCTCCAGCCTCTGGACACTACGTTGACAGACACAGCAAACCTTCTTGCCACAGCTCACATCGATGTGCCATCCTGGAGGAGATCCCACAGGAGACCATCCAAAACCTCATCAGGAGCATGCCCAGGCGTTGTAGGGAGGTCATACAGGCACTTGAAGGCCACACACAATACTGAGCCTCATTTTGACTTGTTTTAAGGACATTGCATCAAAGTTGGATCAGCCTGTAGTGTGTTTTTCCACTTTAATTTTGGGGGTGACTCCAAATCCAGGCCTCCATTGGTTAATAAATTTGATTTTCATTGATGATTTTTGTGTGATTTTGTTGTTAGCACCTTCAACCTTGTACAGAACAAACTATTCAATGAGAATATTTAATTCATTCAGATCTAGGATGTGTTACTTGAGTCTTCCTTTTATTTTCTTGAGCAGTGTATATATATATATATATATATATATATATATATATATATACAGTACAGACCAAAAGTTTGGACACACCTTCTCATTTAAAGATTTTTCTGTATTTTCATGACTTTGAAAATTGTACATTCACACTGAAGGCATCAAAACTATGAATTAATACATGTGGAATTATATACTTAACAAAAAAGTGTGAAACAACTGAAAATATGTCTTATATTCTAGGTTCTTCAAAGTAGCCACCTTTTGCTTTGATGACTGCTTTGCACACTCTTGGCATTCTCTTGATGAGCTTCAAGGGGTAGTCACCGGAAATGGTTTTCACTTCACAGGTGTGCCCTGTCAGGTTTAATAAGTGGGATTTCTTGCCTTATAAATGGGGTTGGGACCATCAGTTGTGTTGTGCAGAAGTCTGGTGGATAAACAGCTGATAGTCCTACTGAATAGACTGTTAGAATTTGTATTATGGCAAGAAAAAAGCAGCTAAGTAAAGAAAAATAAGTGGCCATCATTACTTTAAGAAATGAAGGTCAGTCAGTCCGAAAAATTGGGCAAACTTTGAATGTGTCCCCAAGTGCAGTTGCAAAAACCATCAAGTGCTACAAAGAAACTGGCTCACATGAGGACCGCCCCAGGAAAGTAAGACTAAGAGTCACCTCTGCTTCTGAGGATAAGTTTATCCGAGTCACCAGCCTGAGAAATCGCAGGTTAACAGCAGCTCAGATTAGAGACCAGGTCAATGCCACACAGAGTTCTAGCAGCAGACACATCTCTACAACAACTGTTAAAAGGAGGCTTTGTGCAGCAGGCCTTCATGGTAAAATAGCTGCTAGGAAACCACTGCTAAGGACAGGCAACAAGAAGAGACTTGTTTGGGCTAAATAACACAAGGAATGGACATTAGACCAGTGGAAATCTGTTCTTTGGTCTGATGAGTCCAAATTTGAGATCTTTGGTTCCAACCACCGTGTCTTTGTGCGATGTAGAAAAGGTGAACGGATGGACTCTACATGCCTGGTTCCCACCGTGAAGAATGGAGGAGGAGGTGTGATGGTGTGGGGGTGCTTTGCTGGTGACACTGTTGGGAATTTATTCAAATTTGAAGGCATACTGAACCAGCATGGCTACCCCAGCATCTTGCAGCGGCATGCTATTCCATCCAGTTTGCGTTTAGTTGGACCATCATTCATTTTTTAACAGGACAATGACCCCAAACACACCTCCAGGCTGTGTAAGGCCTATTTGACCAAGAAGGAGAGTGATGGGGTGCTACGCCAGATGACCTGGCCTCCACAGTCACCAGACCTGAACCCAATCTAGATGGTTTGGGGTGAGCTGGACCGCAGAGTGAAGGCAATAGGGCCATCAAGTGTTAAGCATCTCTGGGAACTCCTTCAAGATTGTTGGAAGACCATTTCTGGTGACTACCTCTTGAAGCTCATCAAGAGAATGCCAAGAGTGTGCAAAGCAGTCTTCAAAGCAAAAGGTGGCTACTTTGAAGAACCTAGAATATAAGACATATTTTCAGTTGTTTCACACTTTTTTGTTAAGTATATAATTCCACATGTGTTAATTCATAGTTTTGATGCCTTCAGTGTGAATGTACAATTTTCATAGTCATGAAAATACAGAAAAATCTTTAAATGAGAAGGTGTGTCCAAACTTTTGGTCTGTACTGTATATATGCATATATATACAGTGCATTGTGAAAGTATTTGCCCCCCTTGAACTTTTCTACCTTTTGCCACATTTCTAGCTTCAAACATAAAGATATAAAATTCTAATTTTTTTTGGAAGAATCAACAAGTGGGACACAATCGTGAAGTGGAACGAAATTTATTGGATATTTTAAACTTTTTTAACAAATTAAAAACTGAAGAGTGGGGCGTGCAATATTATTCGACCCCCTTGAGTTAATTCTTTGTAGCACCACCTTTTGCTGCGATTACAGCTGCAAGTCGCTTGGGGTATGTCTCTATCAGTTTTGCACATCAAGAGGCTGAAATTCTTGCCCATTCTTCCTTGCAAAACAGCTCGAGCTCATTGAGGTTGGATGGAGGGCATTTGTGAACAGCAGTTTTCAGCTCTTTCCACAGATTCTTGATTGGATTCAGGTCTGGACTTTGACTTGGCCATTCTAACACCTGCATACGTTTATTTTTTAACCATTCCATTCTAGATTTTGCTTTATGTTTGGGATCATTGTCTTGTTGGAAGATAAATCTCCGTCGCAGTCTCAGGTCTTTTGCATACTCTAACAGGTTTTCTTCCAGATCTTCCTGTATTTGGCTCCGTCCATCTTCCCATCAATTTTAACCATCTTCCCTGTCCCTGCTGAAGAAAAGCAGGCCCAAACCATGATGATGCCACCACCATGTTTGATAGTGGGGATGGTGTTTTGAGGGTGATGAGTTGTGTTGCTTTTACGCCAAACATATAGTTTTGCATTGTGGCCAAAAAGTTCGATTTTGGTTTCATCTGACCAGAGCACCTTATTCCACATGTTTGGTGTGTCTCCCAGGTGGCTTGTGGCAAACTTCAAGTGAGATTTTTTATGGATATGTTTGAGAAATGGCTTTCTTCTTGCCACTCTTCCATAAAGGCCAGATTTGTGCAGTGTACGACTGATTGTTGTCCTATGGACAGACTCTTCCACCTCTGCTGTAGATCTCTGCAGTTCATCCAGAGTGATCATGGGCCTTTTGGCTGCATCTCTGATCAGTCTTCTCTTGTTCGAGATGAAAGTTTAGAGGAACGGCCAGGTCTTGATAGATTTGCAGTGGTCTGATACTCCTTCCATTTCAATATGATCGCTTGCACAGTGCTTCTTGAGATGTTTAAAACTTGGGAAATCTTTTTGTATCCAAATCCGGCTTTAAACTTCGCCACAACAGTATCTCGGACCTGCCTGGTATGTTCCTTGGTCTTCATGATGCTCTCTGCACTTTAAACAGAACCCTGAGACTATCACAGAGCAGGTGCATTTATACGGAGACTCGATTGCACACAGGTGGATTGTATTCATCATTACCAGTCATTTAGGACAACATTGGATCATTCAGAGATCCTCACTGAACTTCTGGAGTGAGTTTGCTGCACTGAAAGTAAAGGGGCCAAATAATATTGCACGCCCCACTTTTCAGTTTTTAATTTGTTTAATAAGTTAAAAATATCCAATAAATTTCGTTCCACTTCACGATTGTGTCCCACTTGTTGTTGATTCTTCCCAAAAAAATTAAATTTTATATCTTTATGTTTGAAGCCAGAAATGTGGCAAAAGGTAGAAAAGTTCAAGAGGCATATATTACTGGTGAGGGTGATAGCAGGAGTTAGGCAGGCAGGGTTTGTGGACAGTGTATACATCACAATAGGGTCCATTGCACATTCTGTCTGCTGCTGTTACAGATAGCCATAGCCCTAGATATCAGAGCTATTTTTTTTTGCTTTTAATCCTGATTTTTTGCTTAAAAATCAATACAGTACTTCATTTGCTTGTTAGCAGAATACAGGCACATTTTTTTATTTTATTCACACTGCTGGATTGTGTAAGCAGAGAAACTTTTCCATCAACACACGTGATCCCATATTATTGTGATAATAATCGTGACATTTTTTGGAGCGTGCCAAATATTCCACTCCATTTAAAGTCATCCATCTGTGTTTTGTTGAACCTATTCACAATTTAGTCGCTGACCAATACTATACTACATGGCCACAGCCTAAAACCGTGGTCGTCACATATGATGGCATATTACTGCGGTAATAATATAGACATTTTGTGGAGCGGGCCAAATATTACACTCCATTTAAAATGGTAAAGGCGCGTGGCAAGGGACGGGGAAGTGGACATGATGGACATGTTGCATGCAGAGGCCAAGGCCGTGGGCAAGATGAAATTCTTCATGCTGAGGGAGCACAACAAACACCCACATCATGTCGAACTACCTTCCTGTCCCAATAACTAGGGGGCCGCAGAACACCACTCTTGAAGCCAGAGCAGTGTGAAAAGATTGTTGGTTGGATAGCAGATAATGCTTTCAGTCAGTCACCACCACGGTCTTCCGTTTGTCTTCCACACGGTCAAGTCTCAGTAGCAGTGAGTCTGGACCACATATTCCTCACCCTGATCCTCCTTTCTCCCACCATGCCGAGTGCCCAGAGACAACTGATCCCACACTTGGACACTCCGAAGAGCTGTTCACTTTTCCATTTATAGATTCGGTGCTCTCGCCCAGCCAGCTTCAAGCAGGGCAGGAGGAGATTGCATCTAGCGATGTCCAAATATTTGAGAAGCCACAGTCACACGAATGCGATAGTGGGAAAGTACAATTACTGTTGCAAGTGGTAGATGTTGATGATGATGATGAGACACAATTGCCAGCAAGTCAGGAGGAGGCCCAGGGTGCGTACGTGGAAGATGAGGTGGTGGATGATGAAGTCACTGACCCAACCGGGCAAGGTGACATGCATAGCGAGGACCGCTGCACACAGGGGGAGGGAGGCGTAGCAGTAAAATAGGCAGGAACAAGCAGAGGGGTGGCCACAGACACAAGGCAGGCAACTGTTCCCCGGAACACCAACACAGCGGAAGTTTCCAGTCCAACTGTAAGATCTTCCAGAGTCTGGCTCTTTTTTTAAGACTGTCCAGATAACCCCAAAAAGGCCATTTGCAACATCTGCCAGGCCAGCATCAGCACGGGCAGCAAAACTACCAGCCTGACAACCATCAGCATGCTCAGGCACATGAGAGCAAAGCACTCGAGTAGGTGGGCCGAACGCCAGGGTCCAGAAACCATGTCTGCGGGTGACACGACTGCCTGTTCAGCTGTTGTGCGTGCACGTCAATCCCCTGTCCATGGCGCAGGCGAAGATGCCTCCCGCCCTGCACCTGTCGTTGCACACTTGCAACCATCACCGTCAATGCCCACGTCCTTGTCTCAGCGCAGCGTTAAGTTGTTCCTACCCCAGTCCTTGGAACGCAACGGCAAATATGTAGCCAATGCCCCACAGGCCACACTAATAAACTCACACATTTCTCAAATGCTTGCACTTGAAATGTTGCCTTTTAGGCTCGTAGAGATGGAATCTTTCCACAACCTGATGGCGGCGGCCGTCCTTCGGTACTTGGTCCCCAGCCACCACTATTTCTCCGGATGTGCCATCCCAGCACTACACAAGCACGGTCCCACAACATTAGCCGTGCCCTCAACAACGCAGTTACTGGGAGGGTCCACCTAACGACGGACACGTGGTCAAGTGCCAGTGGCCAGGGGCGGTACATCTCGCTGATGGCACACTGGGTTAACATAGTGGAAGCCGGGACCCAGTCGGACAAGGGGAGGGAACACGTCCTCCCGACGCCGAGGATTGCGGGCCCTGGGTTAATCAGGGTTGCCCCCACATTCTACAGCTCCTGCACCTCCTCCTCAGCCTCCTCAGCCTCCATATCTGAATTGACCACATCACTCGGAAGCTGGAAGCACTGCAGCACTGCCTCAGTCAAGCAGCAACATTCACTGCTGAAGCTAATATGCTTAAGGGACAAACCGCACATCTCTGAAGAGTTGTTGACAGCTGTAACATAGCAGGCAGATATGTGGCTGTTACCGCTGAACCTACAGCCAGACATGTGTGACAATGGCCAAAACCTGGTGGCGGCTCTGAAGCTAGGCAACCTCACACACGTACCATGCCTGGCTCATGTGCTCAACCTAGTGGTTCAGCGGTTTCTCAAAACCTACTCGTATCTGCCTGAGCTGCTTGTCAAAGTACGCCATGTGTGTGCCGATTTTCGAAAGTCACCTACAACTTCCACCGTGCTTCAGCAGAGTTTTCAGCTTCCAGGTCACCGACTGATGTGCGATGTCGCTACGCGTTGGAACGCAACGTTGCAGATGTTGGAAAGGATTTGTGAGCAGCAGACGGCAGTTGTTGAGTACCAGATCAACACGCCCATCGGCATTCAGGTCAGCCTCCGCACATAAGAACTGATGAGTGGGCATGGATGTCAGACATCTGTGTCATCCTCCAAAACTTTGAGGTCTCCAACAAGATGGTGAGCAGCGATGATGCCATAATTAGCATCACCATTCCACTTCTCTGTCTTCTGAAATGCTCGCTGCTCACAATCAAAGAGGAGTAGTGTTGAGCGATACCTTCCGATATCAGGAAATATCGTATCGGATTGGATCGGGCCGATACCCAAAAAGTATCGGATATCGCCGATTCCGATACCGGAAACCAATGCAAGTCAATGGGACACAAATATCGGAATGAAAATAAACCCTTTCTTTCCTTGTAGGTTAATTCTACATGAAGTAAAACAACTAAGAATAATGTAGAATGACATGAAAAGCCGGCAATTCATCAGCGGCATTCACCGGTACCCGACAATTTACAACAGAAAGAATAGAGCTTCACACATAGATTAGGTAGATAGAACCATGTCAGTCACATATATATGAAGTACAGTGACAGTGTTGCTTACTGTACTTGTCATTTAGTGTAAAGGATTTATTTAAAAAAATATTAGTGTTTTCGTGCACCGTCTCTTTAAGAAAGCCGGCCAGCAATTCAGCATCTGTACCCGACAATTTAGAATAGAAAGAATAGAGAATCACACATAGATTAGATAGATAGAAACATGTCAGTCACATATATATGAAGTACAGTGACAGTGTTGATTACTGTACTTGTCATTTAGTGTTAAAATAAAGGATTTATTTAAAAAAAAATTGGCGTGGGGTTCCCCTTAATTTTAGGCTCTAGCGGAGGTTAAGCAGACGGCTGGCGCAAATGTTTGAAGCCTGGGAAGGGGGTAATACCCACGGAGCTTCCCAGGCAACTAATATCAGCCCCCAGCTGAATACCTAGCCTTTACTAGCTATTAAAATGGGGGAACCCCCCCAAAAAAATAACGTGGGGTCCCCCCTAATTTAATAGCTAGCAAAGGCTAGGCAGACAGCTGGGGGCTGATTTTAATAGCCCAGGAAGGGTGCCATGAATATTGGCCCCCTCCCAGGCTAGAAACACCAGCCATCAGCCGCCCCAGAAATGGCGCATCCATAGGATGCGCCAATTCTGGCACTTAGCCTCGCTCTTCCCACTGCCCTGTAGCGGTGGCAGTGGGGTAATAGGGCTGGGGTTGATGTCAGCTTATAATTAGTGTTGAGCCACCCCCGTAGTGTTCGAGTTCGGTTCGGTTCGTCGAACACCCGTGTGTTCGCCGAACTGTTCGTCGAACTGTTCGTCGAACACCTTCGAACACCGTTAAAACCAATGGCAGGCAAACAAAAACACATAGAAACACATAGAAAACACCTTCAAAGGTGTCCAAAAGCTGACAAACTGCTCAGAAGACATAACTAACACATGGAAAAGTGACAAGTACATATAGTCATGCGAAAATAAAAGAGGTGGAGGAGTAAAAGGAGGGGGAGACACAGATATAGGCATGTCATGCCCTTCTAAAATCCAAAAAGTGAGAAGCCGACACGGCCAGTCCGCTCCTGCCCGTGCCACCTCCGTGTCGCCGGGTTTGTGCCAGAGCCGCGGTGAACCCTGACGGCCAGCCCCCCTCTCCCAATACTGGTGCCTGTCCGCTGGTGGGTCGAGCGAGCCCCCCTGTGGTGGAGGCAGCTCTAAGCTTTTTAATTTAAATTGTCTCTCTAATTTGAATGAATACACTTTAAATCCATTTACAAGGATCTATTGGAGGGCAAGTCTCATGCCAGCAGCCGCGGTAATTCCAGCTCCAGTAGCGTCCACTAAAGCTGCTGCAGTTAAAAAGCTTTTATAAGGATCGAGCTCGGCTGTCCACCGCAAGGCATCCTACTGCCAGTCCCAGCCCCTATGCCTTGGGGTGCCTCCTGATGCTCTTCACTAAGTATCCCATGGTCCCGAAGCATTTCCTTTGAAAAAATTAAGTGTCTAAACTACAGGTGGTGTAGCTTGCTTAACAGCCGGGATAATCCGCTGACTAGCAGACACTGCTACTAGGCACAAAGTATTTCCTGGGCTAGATGCAGTTAAAAATTTGTAATTAGATACTCTCGTTGGATGCTGAGAAAGCATTCCATAGAGTCTCCTGGCACGCCATATATGATTCTCTTAAAGAGCTTGGGGTAGGGGTCTAGGGGACCCTTTTATAGCCAAAATCACGGCCCTGTATCGCAATACGTCACCTAGGCTGAAGATAAATGGAACTGTAGCACCCTGAGGGCTCGGTTGCTACAGACGTATTGCACCTCACCCAGAGGTGTGATATCTCACTCTCAGGTAAGGATGGAGTGTGGATCAGGACCCGACACCTGCATGCATTACACCACATTGCCGTGGGGCAGGGCGACCAATATGCCCCTGAGATGGGCACGACAGTCCCTGTCCCTGGCTGGAGTGGGGGGAGGGAACACTGAGGAAGGGGAACCCTGTAGTGCAGGAGCAGGGAGGAAGCAGTTCCTGGGTGCATTGAGAAGGGAGTATAAAAGGTGGGCACCATCTTAGTTCAGTGCAGAGAAGTCTGAGCAGAAGTGGCAGGGAGCAGGGGCTCTGCATGAGCTCTGCTCCGGAGGCGGGCCTAGTAACAGAGGCCCAGGCCTGCAAGAGGGAGAAGGAAGGAAGAGGAGCGGAGAAGGCTCCAGGAACGAGGAATGAAGGGATCCCAGGGGTGCGGACGGGCGAGTCGCCACCGCACGCCCGAATCCACCTGCGTGGAGGGGTCAGGCCAAAGGGGGAGACCGGTCCCCGAACTAGTGGAGGCAGGAAACGACCCTCAGCTAGAAACCGGAGGCTCTGACATTTTATGTGGCGCAGCCCCTTGCTCCACCCGCTAGGAAGGCACCACCTAGGGTCAGGGAAACTGGCGCCAAGTTTACCAAGAGGAGGCCCGAGGCAGCCGGACAGAAGTGTTGGTAAGAAAGGCCAGACAAAGGACACACAAAGGGGGTCCTGTGAAGCGCTCCAAAGTTATCTGGGAGTTGTCTGAGCCCCTCACCTGGTGAGCACAGTACGACGTGGGCAGCCGTTACCTGCAGACGTGGTCTGGATAATAAGAACTGTGAGTAAATGCCCTGAACTGCATCACTGACTCCGTGTCGTTACTGCTGCTGCCCTGCACCATCACCCCCATCCTCCGCATACACTGCCCTGAGGCTATACTCCTCCCGTGGGGAGTTATGCTACGCT
This sequence comes from Phyllobates terribilis, assembly GCF_046119375.1. NCBI lineage: Eukaryota > Metazoa > Chordata > Amphibia > Anura > Dendrobatidae > Phyllobates > Phyllobates terribilis. Next base: position 187,146,220 of record NW_027362761.1, read on the forward strand.
CTGCTGCACCCACAACACCAGCCTTAGCGGTCTGCCCTGTAGCGGCGGTTCACTCTGACCGCAATCCACGGGTGGCGTAGTCGGACATTTAAACATCAAAACCACATAAATAGTTCCGCCACTGGTTTGACCGCCCTGAGCCACGGAACCGGATCGCCGCCACGAAGACTACAACCACCAGCATCCACCAAAAAGGGTCCGGCTCCGGGTGTCCCAAGGCCCAGGGGGTGCGTCAGAACATTTTCATCACCTTTCACAATCACCAATGGGACAAGGCAGGGATGTCCTCTGTCCCCTCTCTTATACATCCTAGTGACGGAGCACCTGCTCTCATCAATTCGCCATAACCCCAATATTAGGTGGATTGAGGTGGGAGGCACCGAGTACAAGTGCTCTCTATTTGCTGATGATGTCCTAGTATATATCACTCAATCACATATATCCATCCCTGCTGTTATGGCTGAAATAGATCACTTTGTTACATGGTAAAATTTTAAAATCAATGCAGCGAAGTCTGAGGCCCTCGATGTCTCCCTCCCTAAATCCATATAGGATTCCATCCAGTCCAACTTTCCCTTTGCCTGGCCCTCACAGGGTATCAAATACTTAGGAATTCCTATTCATAGAGACCTCTCCCATCTATGTTATCTTAATTTTGGGCCCTTTATTGAACAATTCCATACAGACCACGGTTGGCAAGTTAGAACTGTAAGATTCACTACGTGAACCACTGGTGTTTTGTGGAAAAGCACATGTACACCGCGTTCCAAATTATTATGCAAAAAGTGTTTAGGAGTGATAAGGGAAGAATTTGTTTGTTTGTCAGTTAAACTCATTGATGGTGATGTGTGTCAGGGCTCTTTATATCACTGTAAGCAATTGCAGACACCTGTGCTAATTAGTTTGGCAGGTGTGTCCAATGAAAGGCAAGACTACTTAAGAAGGCTCTCTCACATTATTAAGCAGCCTACATTTTCTGCCAAAATGGGAAAGAAAAAGGATGTGTCGGCTGCTGAGAAGCAACAAATTGTGGAGTGTTTAGGTCAAGGCATGACTACAATCAACATTGTGCGATGATCAGGATGAAGTGTCTTGGCAATCAAGAAGTATGTAGCTGATTCACAGTACACACGTGTGCGTGCTGATAAGGGCAAATTGAGGACTCTTTCCTACAGGCAATTACGTCAGGTTGAAAGAGCAGCGGCAAAAAAGCCTTGTCATAGCAGCAGACAAGTTTTTGAAGCTGCTTGTGCCTCCAACGTCCCCCGAACAACAAGATGCAGGGTCCTTCAGAGGTTTGCAGCTGTGCATACGCCATCCTGTCGACCTCCTCTATCCACTTCACACAAGCAGAAACGGCTCCAGTGGGCCAAACATTACATGAAGACTGATTTCAAAACTGTTTTGTTCACGGATGAGTGCCGTGCAGCGCTCGATGGTCCAGATGAATGGAGTGGAGGATGGCTGGTTGATGGACACCCCACGCAAACACGGCTACAGCGCCAACAAGGAGGAGGTGGAGTAATGTTTTGGGCTGGAATCATGGGGAGAGAGATTGTCGGCCCCTTTAGGATCCCTGAAGGCGCTAAAGATGAACTCCATAATGTATGTGGATTTTCTCAAACAGCACTTCCTGCCATGGTTCAAGAAGAAGAACCGTGTATTTCACAGCAAGATCATTTTTCTGCATGATAATGCATCATCTCATGCTGCACATAAAACATCTGCATCTCTGGCTGATATGGGCATAAAAGGGGACAAACTTATGGTGTGACCCCCATGCTCCCCTGACCTCTACCCCATTCAGAACCTTTGGAGCATCATTAAAAGGAGTGTCTATGATGGCGGGAGGCAGTTCACATCTAAGCAACAGCTCTGGGAGGGTATTCTGTCCTCATGCAAAACAATTGAAGCAGAAACCATCCAAAACCTGACAAATTCAATGGACGAGAGAGTTCAGAAGCTCCTTTCGAACAAGGGGTCCTATGTGAAAATGTAACATCACCTAGAATAAAGTTTTGAGTTGAAAACTGTTTGATTTCAGTTTCTAACAACCTGCTAATGCTTATAATTTCAAAAATGACCATTTTTTTGGTCTTTATTAAAATGAAAAGGTTGATCGAAAAGTTTGGGGGATCTAAGAGTGTGGCAACCCAGTAGTCATGATTACTTCGAATTCTGACAATATGAGGGTCATGCTGCAGGTAGTGCAGCAAGAAGGCACTTATGTGTCTTGCGCATCTCGGAGCCCCAAAATTATTTTCCGGGCTAGATGCAGCTAAAAATTATTTTTAATTTTAAATCTGGTGAAGCTTATTATAGATGGCCTAATAGGATCAGTGCTGCACACTGCTACAAAGCCCAAATTATTTTCCAGTCAAGATACAGATAAACATGATTAGTAATTTGAAAGCTTAAAACGGTTGGTAGGGTGATTTTAACCAATCATCAAGCTTTTACTCTCCCCAGGATGACACAGGGGTAGAAAAGTCGTTTCGGATCCATGATTTGTTCATCTTTATGAACGTGAGTCTGTCTACATTATCAGTGGAGAGCCGCGTGCGCTTATCTGTCAGCACACCACCAGCAGCGCTGAACACACGTTCAGACAGAACGCTGGCTGCGGGGCATGACAAGATCTCCAAGGCGTAAGTGGCTAGCTCCGGCCATTTATCCAGATTGGAAGCCCAAAAAGAGCAAGGGTCCAGTGACACAGTCGTGGCTTCAATGTTTACTTGGAGATACTCCTGTACCATCGTCTCTAGGCTTGACTATGTGTCAGACTTCTTGTCTCCTGTGGCCTTGCAAAGGATGGGCTAAAAAAGTGGTGAAATGATTCCGCAAAATTGATGTTACCAGCAGATACTGTGGTTCTGTTACGGTTTGAGTGCTGAACACTTGACGGTCCCACGGTTGGCAAGTTGGAACTGTGAGATTCACTACGTGCACCACTGGTATTTTGTGGAAAAGCACATGTAAGATTCTGCAACAGTCTCTGCTGATACTCCTGCATGCGTGCATCCCTTTCTGTGGCAGGAATAATTTCTGCAAATTTACTTTTGTACCGGGGATCTAACAGTGTGGCAACCCAGTAGTCAGGATTATTTCTAATTCTCACAATTCGAGGGTCATGTTGCAGGTAGTGCAGCAAGAAGGCACTCATGTGTGTTGCGCATCCAGGAGCACCAAGTCCCTGTTGTGTTGGTGGCGAGGTAACAATCATGCTTCCTTCCTCTGTCCTCTCCCCCCAACCTCGCACAACAGAAATGTGATCAAGGTCTCCCTCATCTGATGAGTCTTCCATCAGTTCGTCCTCCACTTCTTCCTGGGCTCCTGCACCTTCCTCACTAGTTTGGCTGCTACCATGCGCCCTGGTAAAATCATCTCCCCCACCCTCACATGCCTGCCGCCTTGGTGCTGCCGACCGTCTGGACCTTGCAGATGTTAGCCCTTCCGCATACAACTCCTCCTCCTCTACTTCCTCCACCTCCTCTTGTGCCACCACCTGACTCCGAATTCTGTTTAACATGTGCTCCAGCATGTAAATCACCGGAATAGTCATGCTGATAATGGCATCGTCAGCACTAAACATCTTCGTCGCCATTTCAAAACTGTGCAGAAGGGTGCATAGGTCCCTGATCTGAGACCACTCCTCCAGCGTGATTTGCCCCACCTCTGAATCTCGTTGGCCCAGGCTATACGTCAGAACGTATTGCACCAGGGCTTGTCGGTGCTGCCACAGTCGCTGCAACATGTGCAGAGTTGAATTCCACCGGGTAGGCACATCGCATTTTAGCCGGTGACGTGGCAGGCCCAACGACTTCTGTAGAGATGTAAGTCGCTGAGCTGCGGGATGCGAACGGCGGAAGTGAGCACACAGCGACCGTGCCCTCTGCAGAAGGCCATCTAGTCTGGGATAGTGGGCTAAAAATTGCTGGACAACCAGGTTCAACACGTGAGCCATACAAGGCACGCGTGTGACATTGCCCCGGCGAAGGACCGCACCCAGGTTTGCAGCATTGTCGCACACGGCCTTCCCTGGTTTCAGGTCCAGTGGAGACAACCATTCATGAAATTGGTTCTCCAGAGCTGACCACAACTCCTCAGCTGTGTGACTCACATTTCCCAGACATTTCAATGTAAAAACCGCCTGATGACGTTGAGCCCTACTGCCAGCATAGTAAGGAGGTGTGCAGGATCCCTTCTGCGCAGTTAGAAAGCTTGTGGCATGACCAGACAGGCTTTGGGTGCAGGTGGAAGACCGAGAGGAGGTTGAGGAGGCAGAAGCAGTGGAGGAACTTTGACATAAAGAGGATTGACGCACAACTCGTGGGGACGGCAAGACTTGGACAGCAGCCCCTTGTCCTGCTGTCACCATAGTTACCCAGTGCCCAGTCAGCGACATGTAGCGCCCCTGTCCATGCCTACTCGTCCAAGTGTCTGTGGTGAAATGCACCCTGTCACACACAGAGTTTCTCAAAGAAGCGGTGATGTTGTGTGCGACATGCTGGTGGAGCGCAGGCACACCTTTCTTTGAGAAGTAGTGCCGACTGGGCATCTGGTACTGGGGCACTGCGACGGACATAAGGTCTCGAAAATCCTCTGTGTCCACCAGGCGGAAAGGCAGCATTTCTGTAGCCAAGAGCTTGCAGATGGTGAAATTCAACCTCTTAGCTTTCTCATGGCTAGGAGGAAATGGTCTTTTACTTGTCCACATCTGAGGGACCGAGGGCTGGCTATTGTGCTTAGACGGGGTTGATAAGGGTGTCCCCGGCAAACTGCCGGTCTGTGAGGAAGATGCAGGCGGACATGTTAGGTTGCCTTGATCCAAAGGTGGTGCTATCGATGTCGGACAGCGCTCAAGACCAGCTGGTGTTACCACCTCCAAAGAAAATGATGACCTGCCAATCACGCTGGCTGTTGCGGGTAAAGAGGTGGCAGGTCTGCGCCCCAAAACAGGTGTGACTGCTGTCCCCCCAGTCACAGAGGATGAAGAGGCCGCGGATGCACAAGATATGGCAGACGGTGGTTGGCCCGGCCGGCTAGGCCGCATTGTAGCACACTGAGCTTCCCACTGCAACTTATGCTTCATGTCCATGTGGCGGTTCATGCATGAAGTACTCAAACTATGTATTTTTTGGCCTCTACTTAGCTTTTGCTGACAAATGTTACAGATAACACGAGTTGGGTCATCTTTATCGATCTGAAAAAATGCCCAGGCTATGCAAGGCTTAGCACCCATGCGACCTGAAGAGCCACCACGACTTGTGGTGAGAGGCAGAGTTGTGTTTGAGGATGCAGTTGTTGACGTGCTTCCAGTACTACGTCTCTGTCCAGGAAGGCGCAACCTGACCTCGTCGTCACTAGCATCTTCCTCCACCTCCTCTGCTGACCTCATCTCTTGGCTGACTGTGGGTTGATAGTAAGTGGGATCTCCGACCTCATCATCATCACCCTGTGCGTTATCACACCCGTCGTCCTCAGAGCCAACCTGTTCCTGCCCTGACAAAAAACTAAAGTTGTCGCTCCAATCAGGTATTTGAGTCTTATCATCGTCTTCCTCATTGTCTCCACCAACAGGAGTTACAGTTTGGGAATGAGGGTCTACATTATGGTCAGAACCTTCTGCGTCTGGTCCTGGATCCGACTCATAAAGATTCTGGGCATCAGTGCAGATCATTTCCTCGTCTGGATTCACAGAAGCGCTGGAGTCGACCTCTGATTCCCAGGCTATAGTATGAGTAAACAGCTCTGCAGACTCAACCATCTGTTCTACCTCATACTCAGACGGGCAGCTGGAGATTTGGGAGCTGTGAGGAAGCAAGTGCGATTTGGGTGACACCTTTGAGGACTGGAGTATTTGTGATGTTGAAGTTGATGTGGAGGAGAGCCCACTTAAAGGAGCACTTGATATCCGTTGAAGCACCTGCTGTTTTTGTGCCTCATCTGGAATTTGTAGCGATTGGCGTGGCCGTAAGAAAGGGATCTTATCACATTGTCCGCTAAAAGAAGTAGACATTTTAGTTTGGCTGGAAGATGGTCTTTCTTCTGCACCTACCCCACGGACACAACCTTTTTTCCCCTTCCCAACACGCCTATTCCCCTTTCCACCAGCAGCAGGCCTTTTTCCACTCATTTTGGTGGTTAACTAATTCACAACTCTGGAGTTGTTTGCACAAAAAAACAATGGATGGTAACCGAGCAGAGCTGAGTGGCCAAACTGTGGTATTAGGCCAAAACTATTGGCTGGGTTAGATGCAGAAAAAAATTATTTTTAGTTTGCAACCTGATGGAGGTCAGTATAGATGGACTAATAGACCAAGTCCCACACACCGCTAGAAGCCCAAATATTTTTTCAGAGCTAGATGCAGAAAAAAATTATTTTTAATTTGCAACCTGATGGAGGTCAGTATAGATGGACTAATAGAACAAGTCCCACACGCTGCTAGAAGCCCAAATATTTTTTCAGAGATAAATGAAGAAAAAAATTATTTTTAATTTGCAACCTGATGGAGGTCAGTATAGATGGACTAATAGACCAAGTCCCACACACTGCTAGAAGCCCAAACATTTTTTCAGAGCTAGATGCAGAAAAAAATTATTTTTAATTTGCAACCTGATGGAGGTCAGTATAGATCAGGGTTCCCCAACTCCAGTCCTCAAGGCCCACCAACAGGTCATGTTTTCAGGATTTCCTTAGTATTGCACAGGTGATGGAATTATTGCCTGTGCAGGTGATGCAATTATCACCTGTGTAATACTAAGGAAATCCTGAAAACATGACCTGTTGGTGGGCCTTGAGGACTGGAGTTGGGGAACCCTGGTATAGATGGACTAATAGACCAAGTCCCACACACCGCTAGAAGCCCAAATATTTTTTCAGAGCTAGATGCAGAAAATTTTTTTATTCAATTTGCAACCTGATGGAGGTCAGTATAGATGGACTAATAGACCAAGTCCCACACACTGCTAGAAGCCCAAATATTTTTTCAGAGCTAGATGCAGAAATTTTTTTTATTCAATTTGCAACCTGATGGAGGTCAGTATAGATGGACTAATAGACCAAGTCCCACACACTGCTAGAAGCCCAAATATTTTTTCAGAGCTAGATGCAGAAAAAAATTATTTTTAATTTGCAACCTGATGGAGGTCAGTATAGATGGACTAATAGAACAAGTCCCACACGCTGCTAGAAGCCCAAATATTTTTTCAGAGATAAATGAAGAAAAAAATTATTTTTAATTTGCAACCTGATGGAGGTCAGTATAGATGGACTAATAGACCAAGTCCCACACACTGCTAGAAGCCCAAATATTTTTTCAGAGCTAGATGCAGAAAAAAATTATTTTTAATTTGCAACCTGATGGAGGTCAGTATAGATGGACTAATAGACCAAGTCCCACACACCGCTAGAAGCCCAAATATTTTTTCAGAGCTAGATGCAGAAAATTTTTTTATTCAATTTGCAAAGTGATGGAGGTCAGTATAGATGGACTAATAGACCAAGTCCCACACACTGCTAGAAGCCCAAATATTTTTTCAGAGCTAGATGCAGAAAAAAATTATTTTTAATTTGCAACCTGATGGAGGTCAGTATAGATGGACTAATAGACCAAGTCCCACACACTGCTAGAAGCCCAAATATTTTTTCAGAGCTAGATGCAGAAAAAAATTATATTCAATTTGCAACCTGCTGGAGGTCAGTATAGAAGGACTAATAGAACAAGTTCCACACACTGCTAGAAGCCCAAATATTTTTTCAGAGCTAAATGAAGAAAAAAATTATTTTTAATTTGCAACCTGATGGAGGTCAGTATAGATGGACTAATAGACCAAGTCCCACACACTGCTAGAAGCCCAAATATTTTTTCAGAGCTAGATGCAGAAAAAAATTATATTCAGTTTGCAACCTGATGGAGGTCAGTATAGATGGACTAATAGAATGATGCTATGCCCAAAAGATTTTACTTCACTAGGTGCAGTAAAAAAATTGGTATTCTATACACAGGTGGTATATCTTGCAACACAGATAGGCTACTCCACTGACTAACACACTCTGCAATAGGCCAAAAAGGATTAGCTTTGCTAGATTCAGCCAAATGCTGTGAAAAAACTTGCACAGCACTGGCACAGACCTGCCTGGCAAAAACTGATAGGAACTGATGTAACCTAGTCCTGAAAAGGACTCCAATTACAATTAGTCTTTACTCCCACAATCTATCTATTTAAGAGCACAGACCTGCTTGATAAAAGTCGTAGGAAATGCTGTAACCTAGTCCTTAAAAGGACTGCAATCACAACTATTCCCTACTCCCAAGCTATCTGTATATTTGTGAGAAAATTGGCTTGAAATTAACAAGGTATAGCGCACACAGCAACAGCGGTGCCGTCTAACACGCAGCTGCAGCAGTGAGAAAATGGTGGCGACGGGGAAAATGGCTTGGTCTTATAGGGCAAGGACATGTGACATACACTGCCAATCACACATGCCCTTGCTTGTGTGAAAAAAAGCACTTCGCTCCGTGTGTGCGCTGCTGATAGGCTGACAGATTGCACCTCCCCACTGCAAATGCGGGAAAGAGAAAAAAAAATGGAGATCTTCATTGTTCCTGCAGAGATCCATCCCCTGCCCCTCCCCCCGCCCCGCTGTACACTCAAACTGCGTATTAACATTAATTTTCATCATTACTGAGAAAAAATCCAGTTATGATTTTGGTGCACGAACAGTTATCGAACATAACCTCGAACAGCCGAATTTTCTCAAATTGTTCGTGTTCGCCGACCGGCTCGAACACCGCCCAAAACAGCTCGAATTTGAGATTGGCGAACAGTTCGAGTAGAACAACGCTCATCTCTACTTATAATGCCAGCTGACATCAAGCCCAGGTTAGTAATGGAGAGGCGTCTATAAGACACCCCCATTACTAACCCCATAGTCAAAGTTAAAGAAAAACACAAACACCCAGAATAAAGTCCTTTAATTGAAATAAACACACAATTCTTTATTGTTCTAAATTAAACCATACTTACCATCACGCCCATTCCAGCTGAAGCCAACGATCTCCTGCAATAAAAGAAAAATAATAAAGCAACCTCATCCTTACCTTTCCATGGTTCCCACGACAGCTTCAGCTCTGCTACATCGAGATGACAGGCTGGACCGCAGCAGAATGCTGCCATCCAGCCTGTCATCCCGCAGACACTGAGAAGAGCAGGCTTGCTTGCGCTCCTCAGCGTCTCTCTGTGACGTCATCCAGATGAGCTGAGTTCATGTCCAATGAACTCAGCTCACCTCATGCACGTCACTGACAGCGTGGGAAAATTCTCACGCTGAAGCGCTGAGTGCAGGAGAATTTTCCCACGCTGTCAGTGACGTGCATGAGGTGAGCTCATGTCCAATGAACTCAGCTCACCTCATGCACGTCACTGACAGCGTGGGAAAATTCTCCTGCACTCAGCGCTTCAGCGTGAGAATTCTCCCATGCTGTCAGTGACATACATGAGGTGAGGTCATGTCCAATGAACTCGGCTCACCTCATGCACGTCACTGACAGCATGGGAAAATTCTCACGCTGAAGCGCTGAGTGCAGGAGAATTTTCCCACGCTGTCAGTGACGTGCATGAGGTGAGCTCATGTCCAATGAACTCAGCTCACCTCATGCACGTCACTGACAGCGTGGGAAAATTCTCCTGCACTCAGCGCTTCAGCGTGAGAATTCTCCCACGCTGTCAGTGACATACATGAGGTAAGGTCATGTCCAATGAACTCAGCTCACCTCATGCACGTCACTGACAGCGTGGGAAAATTCTCACGCTGAAGTGCTGAGTGCAGGAGAATTTTCCCACGCTGTCAGTGACGTGCATGAGGTGAGCTGAGTTCATTGGACTTGACCTCGGCTCATCTTTATGCCGTCACAGCCAGACACTGAGGAGTGGAAGTATGCCTGCGCTTCTCAGTGTCTGCGGGATGACAGGCTGAATGGCAGCGTTCTGCTGCGGTCCAGCCTGTCATCTCGATGTAGCAGAGCTGAAGCTGTCGTGGGATCCATGGAAAGGTAAGGATGAGGTTGCTTTATTATTTTACTTTTATTGCAGGAGATCGTTGGCTTCAGCTGGAATGGGCGTGACGGTAAGTATGGTTTAATTTAGAACAATAAAGAATTGTGTGTTTATTTCAATTAAAGGACTTTATTCTGGGTGTTGTGTTTTTTTAAATACTTTACTAGAAATTCATGGTGGTCATGTCTAATATTGGCGTGACCCCATGAATTTCGGGCTTAGGGCCAGCTGATAATGCCAAGCTGGCCTTAACCCCTTTATTACCCAGTGAGCCACCGCACCAGGGCCCTGGATGAGTTGGGTACAGCGCCAGAAGATGGCGCTTCTATGAACGCGCCATTTTCCGGGGCGGCTGTGGACTGCAATTTGCAGCGGGTGGGGCCCAGAAAGCCTGGGCCTCCCTGCGCGCGGATTCCAGCCCCCAGCTGCCTTGTTGTACCTGGCTGGACACAAAAATAGGGCGAAGCCCCACGTATTTTTTTTTTTAATTATTTCATGAAATTCATGGAATAATTAAGAAAAAAAGGGCTTCACTATATTGTTGTGTCCGGCTAGGTACAAATAGGCAGCTGGTGGTTGGGGGCAGCCCGTTCCTGCCTGCTGTACCTGACTGGACACAAATATAGGGCGAAGCCCCACATAATTTTTTTTAAATTATTTCATGAATTTCCTGAAATAATTAAAAAAAAATTGACGTGGGGCTTTGCACTATATTTGTGTCCAGCCAGGTACAGCAGGCAGGAACGGGCTGCCCCCAACCACCAGCTGCCTATTTGTACCTGGTTGGACACAACAATATAGGGAAGCCCTTTTTTTCTTAATTATTCCATGAATTTCATGAAATAATTAAAAAAAAAAATACGTGGGGCTTCGCCCTATTTTTGTGTCCAGCCAGGTACAACAAGGCAGCTGGGGGCTGGAATCCGCGCGCAGGGAGGCCCAGGCTTTCTGGGCCCCACCCGCTGCAAATTGCAGTCCGCAGCCGATGCGCCAATTCTGGCACTTAGCCTCGCTCTTCCACGCTGCCCTGGTGCGGTGGCAGGGGGTAATAGTGGTGGGGTTCATGTCAGCGCCAGCTGCCATGAAGCCCAGGTTAGTAATGATGGGCGTCTATAAGACACCCTCATTACTAACCTACAAAGTGTTAAAAAGAAAAAACACACTACACCCAGAAAAAAATAATTTATTTGAAATAAAACACACCATTTTATTTAATTCTTAGTTTACTAAAAATAATAGTTACCTGTCCACGTTCCTGCGCTGATCTCCCATGCACAGCTGTCACATCTGGAGATGGTGACAGCTGTGCATGGCTGCTGTAAGCTCACACTGCCGGGAACACGTCCGCTCCCGGCAGCGGGAGCCACTGACTGAGGTCACCGGAGTGCATTCAGTCAGCGCAGCTCCGGAGACCTCCTTTACGGCACTGCTGTACCGTGGGAATTTCTCACGATACAGCAGGGCCGTAAAGGAGCTAACCGGAGCAGCGCTGCCTGAACTCCGGCGAACCCTTACGGCCCCGTCATTCTAGCGGCGGCAGCGGTTCAGAGCGGTCACATTCTATGTGGCTGCTCTGAACTGGAGATCTTCGTGGGACACTCATGGACTGCTACGGAGGGGTAAGGATAAGGTTGTGGTTTATTATTTTATATTTTATTACAGGAGATCGATGGCTTCGGGGAATTAGGTGTCTAGGTGAGTATAGGTGTAGTTTTTTATTTTTTACTTTATTTTAGGTGGCGATCGGCGGGGACAGGTAATGTATGAACTAATTTATTGTAGGTAACCACTGGCCACCAATGACATGTATTTAAAATTTATTGGGGCACAGTAGGGCAATTTAAATAGCAGGATCAGGCTGATGGGAACTACTGCTCCCATCGAGCTGATCCTGCTGGCACGAGTGGACGGGGGACAGACATAGGCCGATGGGACTAGTAGTGTCACATCGGCCTATGTCTGCCTGCACGCACAGACACCGCGCACACCCGCACAAACATCGCACAGACACCGCACACACCCCGCACACACACCCCGCACACACACTAATCATGACCGGTCTGATGGTCTGGGAGGTGAGGCTGACCTGTGCGGCCGTGGGAAAGTTCATGTGAGTTCATGCAGTCAAGCATGAACTCACATGAACCCTCTGAGGGCACCGCGGCTACTTCAAATGAACAGCTGATCGGCATCACCTGATACCTCAGCTGTTCATTTGAAATAACCGGCGGGAAAGCGCAGCACAGAACGGGAAAGCCGGCGGTGAAGTCTTTTCACTGCCGGCTTCCCCGCCCGGGTCCTTCGCTCCTTGGTGCTGCGCTCCCCGCCCGGTCCTAATTTACGATTGGGATTGGAGGTGGCGAGGGGAGCGGAGGATCGGGGTGGGAGGCTGCGGGGAAGCAGTATGGGGCTGTGTGATTGTTTAAAAGCCGGCGGCTTTTTACCGCCCGCCGGCTTTTAAACAATCAGGAGAATTCTCCCACGCTGGGATGGCATTCTGATGACAGGCTGGATCTCAGCTGAGCGCTGCCATCCAGCTTGTCATCCTTCAGAGACACTGCAGAGCGCAGGCATTATGGGAACTTCCGATTCCGGTATTCGATATTGTAAAAGTATCGGAATTAAGTATCGGAATTCCGATACCGCGAATATCGGCCGATACCCGATATTACAGTATCGGAATGCTCAACACTAAAGAGGAGACATTGCAGGCGCAGCACGATGAGATGGAGCAAGGAACCATACAGGGTGATGCCACACAGCCCAACCTCATCTCATCCCAACGTGGATTTGTTGACAATGAGGAAGAGGAGGAAAAGGATGAGGAGGAACAGGAGCTGGTTTTCTGCGCTACAGATGATACTACCCACACCACATTCATACTGTCTGTTCAGTGTGGATGGCCTGAAGAAAGGGAGAATGAGCATGAGGAGGATAAGGAGGAGAGCATGGACAGTCGCCCTCTTGGTCAGGACAAGGAAGACTTGGCTGTTACCAGTCTGGCACACATGGCTGATTTTATGTTCCTCTGCCTTTCCAGTGACCCTCGCATTGTACGCATTTTGGCCAACAGTAATTACTGGTTGGTGACACTTCTAGACACTGCTACAAGGAGAACTTTCTATCTCTCCTTCCTGCAGCGGAGAGGTCTAGTAAAATGTTGCAGCACCAGAAGGCCAAAAATTCCCATCTGAAAACGCTGGCAGCAGAGGTCACAGTTCCTTGGACAACCAAGTAGTACATGTGAAATGGAGACACAAATAAGATGCAGCAGAGGCAGGGGAACACTGTCAAAGGTGTGGAACAGTTTTCTCAGACCCTCCCACTGCACAGGCCCTGATGCGATGGGCACTCTGATAAGGAAGGAACATTTTTTGAAGATGCTGAAGGAGTACCTTGCCCTCCGTACCAATGTCCTCCATGATTCCTCTGTGCCTTATAATTATTGGGTATCCAAGCTGGACATGTGGCAAGAACTGGCTCTTTACGCCTTGGAGGTCCTGGCCTGCCCTGCCACTAGTGTTTTGTCAGAGCGGGTTTTTAGTGCCGCATGGGGCATTATAACTAATAGGCACATCCACCTGTCAGCTGAAAATGCTGACAGGCTGACTCTTATAAAAATGAACAAGTGCTGGATTGGGCCAGACTTCTCAACACCACCGGATGATAGCAGCGGAACATAAAGTCAAATCCAGTGGCTCTTTTGGGGGTGTATTCCCATGCACCTCTTCACACCCAGACATGGGTATACGCTTCCTGATTTTTTCCTATTTTCTGTTGTCCTCCTCCATCTCCTTCTCCTCATCCTCCATCACCATATCACCAGGGTACATGGGCATTACCAGTATAGGAGACCCATTCCTTAATAAGCGTAACAATTTTTTTAATGAGGACCTCCTCTACGTCTCTTCAAAGGGGTATTGGAGGGCGTCCAATTTTTTAGCAGCCCTTGCTGTCACTGCATGGGCATTATCAGTATAGGAGGCCCATTACTTAACAATGGTAACAATTTTTTTTAATGAGGACCTCCTCTACGTCTCTTCAAAGTGGTATTGGAGTGCGTCCAATTTTTTGGCAGCCCTTGCAGTCACTGCAGGGGCATTACCAGTAACGGAGACCCACTTATTTATAATGGGAATATTTTTTTAATGAGGCCCTCCTCTATGTCTCTTCAAAAGGGTATTGGAGTGCGCTCTAATTTTTGGCAGCCCTTGCAGTCACTGCATGGGCATTACCACTATAGGAGCCCCACTCCTTAATAATGGGAAACATTTTTTTAAATGAGGCCCTCTATGTCTCTACAAAGGAGTATTGGGGTTTTTCAAATTTTGGCCAGGCCTTGAAGTCACTGCATACGCTATAACAGTATAGGACAATCGCTCCTTAACAATGGGATTTTTTTTAAACTCAGGCCCTCTATGTCTCTTCAAAAGGGTATTGGGGTTTTTCCAAATTTTGGCCAGGCCTTAAAGTCACTGCATACGCAATAACAGTATGATTCCCTTAATAATGGGAACAACAAAGCATAGCCAGCTGATGGCCCTCTAACAATAGTGAGGGCCAACTTCTGGCCCTTTAACTATAGTAAGGGCCGCCTGATGGCCCTATAAAAATAGGCTTTGTGACTTTCAGAGTCCCTCCATAATAAATGAAACAGGATGTGTCTGATCATGTGTCACATACCATATTGCCAGATAAGGTAGGAAATGTTAAAATGACATTTACTGGTGAATGTATTTTTCACCTTTGAAAGCAATGCAAAAGTGCAAAAACGCATAAAAAATGCTACGTGTGAACATAGCCCAATGTGTGGAGGAGCATTTTTTGGGGATTATTTATTTTGCCGTATATATGCAAGTCATTACCCTGGAAAGAATATCCCTTAACTTTTTTCCAGGAAAACCTATTTTGTTTTTGTTTTTGTATGTTTTATTGTGAGTCCGTAAAAGTGGCGTAATAATCTGACAACCTTGTTAACAGTAGTGACCTGGGAGTCAGAGATGCTTCCAGGGGTCTTCTTCATGCTGTTCCGATGTCATTTGAGCACTGTTCCCATCGATTAGGGCAACCTGAATAATGCTCCAGTTTCCCATAGACTTACATTGGGCTCGTTACTTGGATCGAGCACCCGAGCATTACGATTTGCTCGACCAGAGCAACGAGCACCCGAGCATTTTAGTGTTCGCTCATCACTATTTTTGATTGAAAAAAGCATAAAAGTCATATCACCAGCGCCAAAGTCTACCCAGTTGGTACGGTCCTATACTCTAGTATTAATACCTTATCATGTGTCAAAATTGAACTGAATATGAATAAGGGCCAAGCAGGATCGGGGCCCAACTATGGACACACAGCCATGGGAAGCTGTATAAATGTAATGTCCAGCTCAAATAATTCTTACAAAGCGACTCTGAAGCAATTTGTTGGTGGTCTAACAACAATATAAATAATAAGATAAGAGTAATTGTTCATTATCAACTAGCTTTGATTTTACTTTATGAATCCACACTACATCTGCAAGTCTTCATACCTTGGCTACTAAATCATAGAGAAATATGCAACATGTTTCCGGTCTGTTATTATAAGATACAATCAGAGTATATGAAGTAAGGCAGCATGCAGGAGCAGATAACACACCTTCTTAGATTGTGCCCTATAATATTCAATATCAAAATGGAGAGAGATAATGTGGCTGGCAGCAATAAATATTATTGCACCATCTCCACAACAGTTCTCTGTCAGATTTCACATACTTTTTTCCATTACTGTTACTATGCAGTCAAATACTGTGAAAAAGCAAAATGCTGAGTTTGATAGATATGAAATGTGTTGTGCGAGATTCCAGCAGTAATAGATGCGGAACGCATTGTGCTTTGTGTGAAATACTGTGATCTGGTTCACATTAAAGCACACATTTTCTCGATAAAAATAAAAGTTGAGATGCTAATTAGAATGACATTTTGGGTATTTCTTAAAGTCGGTATTGTGTAATAAGTAAGAGCTAAGGTGTACTACTAGTCTGTGATCCATTATTATTCTCAGCAAGCAAATAATAAATAAGCTAGTCCAAATTTTGGGGATTCAAAGTGCCATTTTGCTGAATTCTGAGGTTTGGAAGGGGTTAAAAAAAAGCAATAAACCCTAAGGCCAAGTTTACATGTTCAGTATTTCATCAGCATTTTACATCAGTATTTGTAATCAAATCAGGAGTGGAACAATCAGAGGAAAAGTATAATAGAAACACATGCACCATTTTTCACAAACTTCTGGTTTTGGCTTACAAATACTAATGTAAAATATTGACCAAATACTGAATGTATGAACGTGGCCTTATTCTCACCTTTCCTCATGCCTCCCCATAACTGTCCCACCACCATTGCTCATCTTCTTTCTTTTCCCATTAGCCTTCCAGCAGCCGTAGTTGATTACTAGGCCCCCAGAGGTCAGGTAGGTCATGAAGCATGTCAATGATCTGCATCGCATTCCATACGCTCATGTGTAAGAGGTGTGCATTGGACTGTCGCATTACTAGCCCTGAGGACACCAATCGCACTGAAGTGTGTATTGTGACATGCATCTTTTGTATATATTGTGCCATGTGATGTTTGCCCATGTAATGTGCAGTAAAGTATAATGTGGGATGTGATAACATAAGATAAGTAATGTTTGTAGTGTACAGTATAGGATGGCATAGGGTAAAACATGGGTTAGAGCTTAGGACATAAGATAGGTAAGATAGGATAGTTGACTGTAGTTAGGTAATGACATTAGCGTAAGATAAGAGTTAATGCTCGGGACTAGCCCAAAATGGGAGGGGCTTAGTGTTAGGAAAAGAGAACACTTCCTGTAGATAGTCAGATAGGGACAATTTCGAGTTCAAGTAGGAAGTGTCTAGTGATGGGCGAGCACTAAAATGCTCGGGTGCTTGATGCTCGGGTGCTCGACCCGAGCAACGAGCCCAATGTAAGTCTATGTAAGCATTTTTCAGGCGCCTTCCCCCGGCGGTCTGCAGAGGCCTAAAAATTGCCTAAATCGATGGGAACAGTGCTCAAATGACATGGGAAAAACATGGGGAAGACCCCTTGAAGCATTTCTGACTCCCAGGTCACTGCTGTCAACAACGTTGTCAGAGTATTACGCCACTTTTACGGACTCCCAATAAAACATACAAAAACGAAACCAAAATGGATTTTCCTGGGAAATATGTTAAGGAACATCCTTTCCAGGGTAATAACTTGTATATAAGGCAAAATAAATAACCAAAAACAAAAATACTCCTCCAAACCTTGGGCTATGTTCACACGTAGCGTTTTTGATGCGTTTTTGCACTTTAACATTGCTTTCAACAGTGACAAATGCATTCATCGGGAAATGTCATTTTAACATTTTACAAGCTTATCTGGCCATGTGGTGTGTGAGACATGATCAGACACATCCTGTTTAATTTATGAAGGAGGGACTCTGAAAGTCACAAAGCCTATTTTTATAGGGTCATCCACGGCCTTTGCGATTCTTAAAGGGCCAGCAGTTGGCCCTCGCTATTCTTAGATAGCCATCAGCCGGCTATGCTTGGTTGTTCCCATTACTAAAGAGTGGATCGCCTATACTGTTATTGTATATGCAGTGAGTGGCAAGTCTGTCCAAAATTTGGACGCACCCCAATACCCCTTTGAAGAGACTTAGAAGAGGACCTCCCGAAAACAATGTTCTTGTAACATACCTGGCGGCGTCCTTGCATAGTGGTCCTTTCTAATGGGAACATTTTTTTATGAGGCCCTCCTCCACGTCTTTTCCAAGGTACATTGGATTGCCTCCCAATTTTTGGCAGCCCTTGCATTCACAAGATGCTCAGGCATGGATTCCAAGAAGCAAATGGTTTAAATACCAGGTGACAGACAGCAATAGGCTGAGGACGCATTAGGGGTGTGTCTGCAGCAGCTACAAGAATCAGGAAGTTCGGTGGACGTCGCCCTAAACAGCAAGAGCAAAACAAAGCAGACAACATGGAAAGAAGCCAAAGTGGCAGTCTGGACTGGAGATCAAAGTGGGTCTCCCATAGTGTTGGCCTATGCAGTGAATGCAAGGGTTGCCAAATATTGGGAGGCACTCCAATGCCCCTTGGAAGAGACGTGGAGGTCAGAGGACCTCCTGAAAACAATGTTCCCATTATTAGGAAGTGGGTCTTCCATTGTGTTTGCATATTCAGTGAATGCAAGAGCTGCCAAAAATTGGGAGGCAATCCAATGTACCTTGGAA
Organism: Phyllobates terribilis; assembly: GCF_046119375.1. Classification (NCBI taxonomy): domain Eukaryota; kingdom Metazoa; phylum Chordata; class Amphibia; order Anura; family Dendrobatidae; genus Phyllobates; species Phyllobates terribilis. Next base: position 187,164,535 of record NW_027362761.1, read on the forward strand.
AAGACGTGGAGGAGGGCCTCATAAAAAAATGTTCCCATTAGAAAGGAGCGGGTCTCCTATACTTGTGATACCCATGCACTAAGTGTATGGGCTGACACAGATTTACCCCTGGGGGGTATAAATGAACATCATAAACACCCTTTAAAAAAATTATGTGGGTGTTGCATCACGGACCACGATCACCCTGGTGATAGGGTGGTGGAGGATGAGGATGAGGAGAAGGAGGAGCACAAGAGCAAATAGCCAAAATCAGGAAGTGTATACCCATGTGTGGGTGTGAAAAGGTGCATGGGAATACACCTCCCAAGAAAAGACCCTGGATTTGAGTTTATGTTACGCTGCTATCATTCGGTGGTGTTGAGAAGTCTGGCCCAATCCAGCCCTTGTTCATATTTATAAGAGACAGCCTGTCAGCATTTTCAGTTGACAGGCGGATGTGCTTATCAGTTATAATTCCACCAGCGGCACTAAAAAACCGCTCTGATAAAACGCTAGCGGCAGGGCAGGCCAGGACCTCCAAGGCATAGAGAGCCAGTTCATTCCACGTGTCCAGCTTGGATACCCAATAATTATAAGGCACAGAGGAATCACAGAAGACGTTGTTACAGTCAGCAAGGTACTCCCTCAGCATCTTCCCAAACTTTGCACTCCTTGTGAGAGTACCCCGCGCCTCAGGGCCTGTGCGATGGGAGGGGCTGAGAAAACTCTCCCAGAACTTTGACAGTGTTCCCCTGCCTCTGCTGGATTGGAGTTGTGTCTCTCTCGGCTGTATTCCTTGGTTGTCCAACGAACTGTGACCTCTGCCGCCAGCGTTTTCAGATGGGAATTTTTTTAATAGTTCCGCAACAAGGGCCTTCTGGTACTGCCCCATTTTTGTAGATCTGTCCTCCTCAGGAATAAGAGATATAAAGTTCTCCGTGTAGCGTGGGTCTAGAAGTGTCACCAACCAGGAATGGCTGTCACCCAAAATTTGGAGAACGCGAGGGTCACGGGAAAGGCAGCGTACCATAGCAGTCTGGCACGCATGACTGAGTTTAACAGGCAAGAATTCCTTAACTATGCTCTCCTCCTCCTCTCTGTCCTCAGGCCATGCACGCTGAACAGACGGTATGACAGTTGTGCAGGTAGTACCGTCTATAGCACATGAAACTAGCTCCTGTTCATCCTCCTCCTCCTCTTCCTCATTGTCACCCAATCCATGTTGGGATGAGATGAGGTTGGGCTATGTGTTATCACCCTGTATGGTTCCTTGCTCCATCTCATCGTGCTCCACCTGCAATGCATCCTCTTTGATTGTGAGCAGAGAGCGTTTCAGAAGACAGAGAAGCGGGATGGTGACGCTAATTATGGTATCATTGCCGCTCACCATCTTGGTGGAGTCCTCAAAGTTTTGGAGGATGGTACAGATGTCTGATATCCATGTCCACTCCTGAGGTCTTATGTGTGGAGTCTAAACTGAATACCGACGGCCTTGTTGATGGTGGTAGTCAACAACTGCCCCCTTTTGCTCACAAATCCTTCCCAATATCTGCAGTGTAGAGTTCTATTGCATGGGGACATCACACCCCAGTCGGTGAGCCAGAAGCTGCAAACGCTGCTGAAGCATGGTAAGGGTGGCGGAAGCTATAGCTGACTTTCTAAAATGGGCACACAGGCGTCGTACTTTGACAAGCAGATCCAGCACCTCCGGGTAGCTTTTGAGAAACCGCTGAACCACGAGGTTAAGCACATGGGCCAGTCATGGTACGTGTGTGAGCTCACCTCGCCTCAGAGCCGCCACCAGGTTCCGGCCATTGTCACACATGACCATGCCTGGCTGTAGGTTCAGCGGTGACAGCTACAGATCTGCCTGCTCTTTCAGAGCTGTCCACAGCATTGTGCGGTTTGTCACCTAAGCATATTAGCTTTAGCACAGCCTGTTGCCGCTTGGCCAAGGCAGTGTTGCAGTGCTTTCAGCTTGTGACTGATGTGGTCATTTCGGAGATGGAGGCGGAAGAGGAGGAGGAGGAGGTGCAGGAGCTGTAGACAGTGGGGGCAACCCTGATTGACCTAGGGCCCGCAATCCTTGGCGTCGGGAGGATGTGTTCCGGCCCAAGGTACGAATGGGTCTCGGCTTCCACTATGTTAACCCAGTGTGCCGTCAGCGATATGTACCATCCCTGCCCACAAGAATTTGTCCACGTATCCGTGGTCAGGTGGACTTTCCTTGTAACTACATTGTTGAGGGCACGGCTAATGTTGTGGGACACATGCTTGTGTAATGCGGGGACGGCACACCGGGAGAAATAGTGGCGGCTGGGGACGAGTACTGAGGGACGGCCGCCACCATCAGGTTGTGGAAAGCTTCTGTCTCCACGAGCCTAAAAGGCAACATTTCTAACGCAAGCAGTCGCGAAATGTGGGGATTTAGTAGTGTGGCCTGTGGGGCGTTGGTGCGTATTTGCACTTGCGTTCCAAGGACTGGGGTATGTACAACTGAACGCTGCGCTGGGACAAGGACGTGCTTGCTGATGGTGCTAGTTGAGAGTGTGCAACAACAGTTGCAGGGCAGGAGGCATATTTGCATGCACTATGGACAGGGGATTGGTTTGCACGCACAACAGCGGAAGAAGCAGTGGTATCACTGGCAGACACTGTTCCTGGACCCTGGGGTTCGGCCCACAAAGTCGGGTGCTTTGCTGCCATGTGCCTGACCATGCTGGTGGTGGTCAGGCTGGTAGTTTTGCTACCCCTGCTGATGCTGGCCTGGCAGGTGGTGCAAATAGCCTTTTTGGGGTTATCGGCAGAGTCTTTAAAAAACAACCAGACTTGGGAAGACCTAACAGTTGTACTGGCAATGTCCGTCATGTTGGTGTTACGAGGAACCACACTGCTTCTTCCTGCCTGTTGGGGTGCTCGGCCTCCCTCCCCCTGTGTGCTGCTGTCCTCGCTCTGCATGTCCTCCTGCCAGGTTGGGTCAGTTACTATATCATCCACCACCTCGTCTTCCATTTCCGCACCCAGGTCCTCCTCCTGACTTTCTGCCAATTGTGTCTCATCATCGTCCACCTCTTGTGACACTTTCCCACCGTCGCCTTCGTATGACCGTGGCTGCTCAAATATTTGGGCATCACTACATGCAATCTCCTCTTGCCCCGCTTCAAGTGGACTAGACGAGAGGCCCGAATCTATAAATGGAAAAGTGAACAGCTCTTCAGAGTGTCCAAGTGTGGGATCAGTTGTCTCTGGGCACTCGGCATAGTGAGAGGAAGGAGGATCAGGGTGAGGAATATGCGGTCCAGACTCACGGCTACTGAGACTTGATCGTGTGGAAGACAGGGTGGTGGTTGTGGCTAAGTGACTGGAAGAACTATCTGCTATCCAACCAATAACCTTTTCACACTGCTCTGTGTTCAATAGTGGTGTACTGCGGTCCCCTATTAATTGTGACAGGAAGGTTGAGCAAAAAGATGTGGGTGTTTGCTGAGGCACAATTTCAGCTTTCCCAAAGCCTCAGCCTCTGCATGCACCATCACCATCACGTCCAGTTCCCCGTCCCTTGCCACGTGCCTTGCCCATTTTAAATGGAGGACAGTATCTTCCACGCTCACTACAAATGGCGGAATTTGGAGCAAACTTATATGTGGTCCGTGTGACGGACAAACCACAGTTTTAAATAGCTGGCCTGTAGGTAACTATTTTTAACAGCACCAACCTCGTGTCAATCAGTTCACTGACACACAGCAACAAAATTTAAATGGACAGCAGAAATGGCAATATTTTCAGCGCAGTTATATATGATCCGTGTGACGGACAAACCACAGTTTTAAATAGCTGGCCTGTAGGTAACTATTTTTAACAGCAAACTGGTGTCAATAGCTTCACTGACACACTGCAACAAAATGTCAATGGAGGCCAGAAATGGCAATATTTTCAGTGAAATTATATGTGATCCGTGTGACAGACAAACCACAGTTTTAAATAGCTGGATTTTTAGCGCCGTAATATGGAAAGTACCTGTCTGTATTCTGCAGTGCCAACAAGCAAATGGTGCAGATAAACGGTGTTCTGTTGACTGCTTTTTAAGCAAATAATCAGGATTAATATTAAATATTCCTGGCCCCTGATACCGGGGCCTATTTCTACAAATATCTGTAAAAGCACCAGCAGACAGAACTGGAATGGACCCTCATGCTATGTGCACTGCAGTCTGCTATATACCCTGCCTGCCTACCTAGCACTGATATCTCTGCAGCTGGATTAGTCCTCAGAAGGACTGTTAGTTGAGATAAATATGTGTCTCTAATATAGTCTGGTATACCCACGCTAACTAGAAACAAGCAAATCTCTCCCTAGCTCAGCAGCAGCTCTGCCTATACTGTCTGATTCCGGAGTGACTGTGACGAGCATGGCGGCGCCAGGTCTAATATAGACCTGATGATGCTGTGCGGCCAGCCAATCACTGTAATGCCACAGCCAACATGGCTGCGGCATTACAGTGTGTGGCAGACAATCCCTGCATGTTGATTGGCGCTCTAAAGAGCGCCAAACATGCAGGGAGGGGACCCGAGCTCCCGCAGAGCAACCCCGGAAATACTCGGCGAGCGCCGAGCATCTCGAGCAAAGTAGACTAAAAGACAAGGGAGTAGTGTGACCTTGGAGTGACCGAAGAGATAGAGTGGCCTTCCACCTTAAAGGGTCCTTGGATTGGACGACGTGTCACGAGAAACCCTGAGCTTGCTAAATGTTGAAGGTAATGGACCTAACAGTAACAGGACTGAGTTTTTCAGACTAATGGGGGTCCCGAGCAGTAGAATTCAGGGCGCCAGTAGTGGAAGAAATAGGATGCGGAACCACTGAGCAGCTAGAGAGACTTGCTGAACAGGACTGTGGTGACAAGCTAAGCTGTGACGAAGTAGGGCTAAACAGTGCGCTTCACCGGCCCTGAAGCATATGATAGTGGAAGGATACTTTGTGTAAAAATGATTTATACTGTGAAAGAAACGTCCATAAGACTTTGTACCTGCTACCCCATGTACATAACCAAGGTACCGTTCCGTAAAGACTGTGTTTTAGAACAGAAGTCTCTTTTATTGAACACTGAAACCTATGGTCCTGGCTGGCTAACATCATCGGCTACAGGCGGCCTCCACGTGTGCGAGGCCCTTACAGCACCAACACCAAGCCAGAACCCACTCTTTCATGTAGCGCGCCAGGGCATGACAGGAAAAGACTAGTGCCTCTCCTGTGGCTACCACCCCGCGCTGCGCCACACATGTGTGGCCAAGTCAGCGGTGGGCCTAATTAGTGTCTGCTGGAATACCAGAGGGAAAAGAAGAAGGATTAGGAGCGAAACAGAAAAAACGAGTGGCAGAGGTGGCGGGACAGGTATGGGGAGAGCCAAGGAGAGGTGAGTATGAGCATAAAAGTTTATTATTTTTTTAACCTCCTCCTGGCAGATTCTATTTGACTGAATTTATTTCATGTGTATCAAAACTCGCCACTGAATTGAGTGAATCAGCCCAAATTTAATTTCCGAATATTTGCTCCACTGTACCTTTACTATTATATTCTTGCTGAAAAATCTGGGACAAAATTGTAGACATGCACAAGGCTGGTATGGGCTACAGGACAATAGGCAAGTAGCTTTGTGAGAAGGCAACAACTGTTGGCGCAAATATTAGAAAATGGAAGAAACACAGGATAACTGTCAGTCTTCCTCAGACTGAGGCTCCATGCAAGGTCTCGCCTGGTGGGGTAAGGATGATGCTGAGAAAGATCAGGAATCAGCCCAGAACTACATGGGAGGACCTGGTCAATGACCTGAAGAGAGCTGGGACCACACTATTGTTAGTAACACACTACGCCATCATGGATTAAAATCCTGCAGGGCACACAAGGTTCCCCTGCTCACGCCAGCTCATGTCCAGGCCCGATTGAAGTTCGCCAATGACCATCTGGATGATCCAGAAGAAGTATGGGAGGAGGTCATGTGGCCAGAGGAGACCAAAATAGAACTTTTTGCTATCAACTCCACTCGCCATGTTTGGAGGAAAAAGAAGGATGACTACGACACCAAAAACACACCGCCCCAACCGTGAAGCATGGTGGGGGAAACATCATATTTTGGGGGTGCTTTTCTGTAAAGGGGATAGGATGACTGCACCTTATTGAAGGGAGGATGGATGGGGTCATATACCGCGAGATTTTTTCCAACAACCTCCTTCCCTCAGTTAGAGCATTGAAGATGGGGCGAGGCTGGGTCTTCAAGCATGACAATGATCTGAAACACACACCCAGGGCAACTAAGGAGTGGCTCCGTAAGGAATATTGTCTATATGGAGGAGTGGGCCAAAGTCCCTGCTGCAGTGTGTGCAAACTTAGTCAACAACTACAGGAAATGTCTGACCTCTGTAATTGCAAACAAAGGTTTCTGTGCCTAATATTAACTTCTGTTTTTCTATTGTATCAAATACGTATTTCATGCAATAAAATGCAAATTAATTATGTAAAAATAATACAATGTGATTTTCTGGATTTTTTTTTAAAACTCTGTCTTTCATAGTTGAAGTGTACCTACGATAAAAATGACAGACCTCTCCATTTTTTGTAGGTGGGAAAACTTTCAAAATTGGCAGTGTATCAAATACTTATTTTCCCCACTGTAAATATTGCAAAGGATGAAATCCAGTGTGAAAATCTGCAGCATAAATTATACTCTGTGAATTTGTAATCTGCAGCGCAGATTGAATTCGACCACAGAATTTTACACAATATGTGAATAATATTAGGTATATTCTCATCCACTTTGCTGCTTCTGTAATGTAATGCAAATTTTCCGCCTGAAAATCAGAATTGAAAATTTGCAGAATATTCAATGTTACTGTTCACTCAACTCGGTGAAGTCTTGAAATTAAAGAGCAAATGAAAATCATATTTTGTAGATAAGTACTGTATACCTATAATTGGGTTCATTCGTATTGATTTAATAGCTTACTTTCCAGATTGTCCAGTTTAGAGGGAACATGATGACTATGCGTTTAGGTAGTATAACTTTAGGTATTAGGACACCACCATTTTCAGAATTTGTTCCAAAAGTGAAACTTCACTTTCATTTTATCACCTGTTATTTGAAGAATTAATTTTCAACAATTAAATTTTTTTTTTTCAGCCTCAAAATGTTGCATTAGAAACAATTAAAACAGATGTGATATTGTACAGATTTAACATGTATTTTCTCTCATCTCTGGTTGCTCTGTTAAGCATTGATCATCTCACCTGAACTTACTTCCTACACGCTGTGTTTTCTGCCCAGTGTGGAATGACTGATCTGATAAGGATTTGCTTTCAGAAAGGTCAGTGCACTTTCCTGTCCATTGTAGGACTATACTCAAAATGATTCTTATAGGTGGCCTGAACTATTACGTCGACTCCAGTAATTATTCTCTCATCTTTCTGTTTCTCATCAATTCTTCTCAGTTGCACGTCCTGATGAAAACAGCAACTAACATCCATGGAAGTTCTAATACGGTATGCATGATTCACAGGGGGCCACAGAGGACTTCAACTTTATCTCATTGATCTCAGGATTCCTTTACCGATTTTTTCTGTACATTTCTAAATTTTAAGGTGTATGGTATGTGATCAAATAATAAAAAAGAAAAATATCAATCCAAACAAAAAATGATTAAGATGTGTTGTAGTATGGCAAACATATATAGAATGCTGAACCCATATTAGGCAGGACTTTAGGTAGCACAAATTGGAAAATAGAAAGTTATCAAATTTGATCACTGTATATCATTCCAAGTATAACATAAGGGACAATTGTAGGTTAAGCAAAGCTTATTTTATATTCAATATATGCCAGAATGTGTCCTTCCTGAACCAGGAATAGACTTTACTTATTATTATTTTTTGTGAGGGACTTGATTAGGTAGGACATATTTCTATGGTAGCTGCATTTTGCAATGAATTACAGTAAACACTTTTCAGGGAACAACAATCACATACAGTATAAAGTGACCATAAGGCCTCATTCAGGAGTCTGTTCAAGAATGAGTGCTATGTTTTTCACTGATACAGTGGGAAAAATAAGTAGAGCAAGAATTCTGGCTCTCAAAGACCTGTTAGTTTTTCTTTAAGAAGCCCTCCTACTCTGCACCTGTATTAATTGCACCTGTTTGAACTTGTTACCTATATAAAAAACACCTGTCCACACACTCAATCAATCACACTCCAACCTCTCCACCATGGCCAAGACCAAAGAGCTGTCTAAGGACACCAGGGACAAAATTCGGGAAAATCGGTAACGTTCGGCGAATTTCAGTGGTCACGTGATTGCAGAGCAACTACCGCATTTTTTTACAGTTTGGCTAGCATAGTGCTTGTGTATGATGAGCGGGGAGACGTGGCAGATGAGTGGGGGGGCTGGTGATAGCTCAGAACAGGTCAGATCAGCGGCGCGCTGTTTTTTTCTTCCTGTAGGTGGTAACTTTAAGTCAGGAAAGTGCAGCTAGCCAATCAGAGCGCAGGAAGAATCCACAGTGTCCCACACACAAGGGCTTCTGCAATTGGCTGCTGAAATCACATGTCCTCTCCATATAAAAAACAGCCATGTTCCCTCAGCTCCATTTTATGCATATCCCTGATGCAGACAGATGCTGCTCCTGCACCCAGCTCCTGAGTAATGAGACATATTAGCTAGATAGATTGGCGCTTCTGTGGAAGTCATATAGTGTAGATAAGTCCAATGTGTAGAACAGTGTTGTGCGCCTGTTGTACTGTCAGTGCTCCATGCAGACCTTCAATATATTTTTGCACTTGCTAATGTGATAAAGCAAGCAAGCCTTTGTAGGCCACTTTTTGATTTTGTGGGGTTGAAATTCAGCTATTTGCAAACCTTGTCAGTGCAGAGCCTGTCAGTGCGGAGCTTCTGAGTGCAGAGCACAAAAACCTTTTTTTCATTTGCTAATGTGATAGTGCAAGCTGTGTTAGCCCAGTTTGCCATTGTTTTGGTGGGTGAACTTCAACTGTATGCTCAGTAAAACAAATATATTTTTTCTGCTGGCAGGCAGAGTCTACAAAAGATTTTTTTGTGTCGCAAATGTGATACACTCTGCTAAAAGCCACTTACTATCTTAGTGGCGGTGAACCTCAGCTGTTTTCATTCAGAGTAAAAAAAATAGATTTTTTATGTTGCTAGCCACAGTCCACTAAAGATATTTTTGTGTTGCAGACGTGTTACACTCTATAAGCCACCTAGTGCTTTTAGTGGCGATGAAAATCAGCTGTTTTCAGAGTAAAAAAAATAGATTTTTTCCTGTAGCTAGCTACAGCCTACCAAAGATTTTTTTGTGTGGCAAACGTCATACACTCTGCTATACGTCAGCTACTATGTTAGTGGCGGTGAACTTCAGCTGTTTTCAGAGTAAAAAAAGTTTTTTTCTGTTGCTAGCCACAGTCCACAAAGATTTTTATGCGTCGCAAATGTGATACACTCTGCTAAAAGCCACCTACTATCTTAGTGGCGGTGAACCTCAGCTCTTTTCAGAGTAAAAAAAATAGATTTTTTATGTTGCTAGCCACAGTCCACTAAAGATATTTTTGTGTCGCAGACGTGTTACACTCTGTTATAAGCCACCTAGTGCTTTTAGTGATGGTGAAATTCAGCTGTTTTCAGAGTAAAAAAATAGATTTTTTATGTTGCTAGCCACAGTCCACCAAAGATTTATTTGTGTGGCAAACGTGATACAGTCTGCTAAAATCAACCTACTTTTTTAGTGGCGGTGAACCTCAGCTGTTTTCAAAGTAAAAAAAAATTATTTTTTTGTCTTGCTAGGCAGAATCCACAAACTATTTTTTTGTGTGGCAAACGTCATACACTCTGCTATACGTCAGCTACTACATTAGTGGCGGTGAACTTCAGCTGTTTTCAGAGTAAAAAAAAAAAATTTTTTCTATTGCTAGTCCACAAAACATTTTTTGGTGTCACAAACGTGATACATTTTGCTATTTTAGTGGTGAAATTCAGCTGTATTCAGAGCTTATGCAGAGTAAAAAATATTTCTTACTGTGACTAACGTGTTTCAGCAGGCTAGATCTGAGTTTGAAATATCTTGGAGCATATATTCTATGTTATACAGGCCTCATCCACAGTGAAAAAATACTTTCTTCGATTCTTAACGTTATATAGTAGGGGATATCTCAGTTTGAATTAGTTTGGAGAATATTTCGTATGTTATACAGGCCTCATTCAGAATAAAAAAATACTTTCTTCTGTTACTAACGTCATATACTAGGGGACATCTCAGGGTGCCAAGGGAGGCACTGCGATCGAGGGGGGTTGGCGATACCAGAAAAACTGTTAGTGAAGGTGTTAGTGAAGGCAAGGAACAAATGGAAAAGGAAGAGGTGATGGGCCAGCAACAGTCAGAACATGAAAAAGACAATCATCCACTCTCTATTCGTGTTTGGCGGGAGGGAACGGAGGAAACAAGCATCAGAATTACCAAGCCACCAACACAGCAAGCCTTGAACATAAGGAAAGAGGCCAACATATGAATGCGTTCTTGCTGCACAATCTACAACATGATTCCCGTATAGTTATGATTCAAAATACGACTGGGTTGCCACTCTGTTAGATCCACTTTATAAGGGTAGATTTTGCCAGATCCTTCCTGCCCTGGAAAGGGACCCGCAAATGATGGAGTATCGAAACATGATTTTACACAACCTTAGGATAGGTTTTCCCCAAGCCAGCAGTGAGGCACACAGAGCTCATCGCAGCTCTACACTTCCAAACTCCCGCACGTCAATTCGTCAACGCCAAAATATTAGCAGCAGAAGTAGTGTAAGTGGCAGAAGCAATTTCTGTGAGTCCTTTCACACATTTTTTAGACCAGCTCATGCACCTGCACAACAGAAAACAAGTCTGACACGTGGTGAACGACTGGAGAGGATGGTGCACTCCTGATTGAGTCTCCATCTGCTTGGTTGGCTGTAGTGGAAGAGGTTTTGGTTCCTAATTCTACAATTTCTACTGTAGTGAAATTATGCCACACTTGGTGTCTGACACTAACTTTGGAAATATGTGGAATCTTGATTGGGTCTCCATTAGTGATGAGCGTGCATGCTCGCTACTAGAGATGAGCGTTGTTCTACTCGAACTGTTCGCCAATCTCAAATTCGAGCTGTTTTGGGCGGTGTTCGAGCCGGTCGGCGAACACGAACAATTTGAGAAAAATTCGGCTGTTCGAGGTTATGTTCGATAACTGTTCGTGCACCAAAATCATAACTGGATTTTTTCTCAGTAATGATGAAAATTAATGTTAATACGCAGTTTGAGTGTACAGCGGGGCGGGGGGAGGGGCAGGGGATGGATCTCTGCAGGAACAATGAAGATCTCCATTTTTTTTTCTCTTTCCCGCATTTGCAGTGGGGAGGTGCAATCTGTCAGCCTATCAGCAGCGCACACACGGAGCGAAGTGCTTTTTTTCACACAAGCAAGGGCATGTGTGATTGGCAGTGTATGTCACATGTCCTTGCCCTATAAGACCAAGCCATTTTCCCCGTCGCCACCATTTTCTCACTGCTGCAGCTGCGTGTTAGACGGCACCGCTGTTGCTGTGTGCGCTATACCTTGTTAATTTCAAGCCAATTTTCGCACAAATATACAGATAGCTTGGGAGTAGGGAATAGTTGTGATTGCAGTCCTTTTAAGGACTAGGTTACAGCATTTCCTACGACTTTTATCAGGCAGGTCTGTGCTCTTAAATAGATAGATTGTGGGAGTAAAGACTAATTGTAATTGGAGTCCTTTTCAGGACTAGGTTACATCAGTTCCTATCAGTTTTTGCCAGGCAGGTCTGTGCCAGTGCTGTGCAAGTTTTTTTCACAGCATTTGGCTGAATCCAGCAAAGCTAATCCTTTTTGGCCTATTGCAGAGTGTGTTAGTCAGTGGAGTAGCCTATCTGTGTTGCAAGATATACCACCTGTGTATAGAATACCAATTTTTTTACTGCACCTAGTGAAGTAAAATCTTTTGGGCATAGCATCATTCTATTAGTCCATCTATACTGACCTCCATCAGGTTGCAAACTGAATATAATTTTTTTCTGCATCTAGCTCTGAAAAAATATTTGGGCTTCTAGCAGTGTGTGGGACTTGGTCTATTAGTCCATCTATACTGACCTCCATCAGGTTGCAAATTAAAAATAATTTTTTTCTTCATTTAGCTCTGAAAAAATATTTGGGCTTCTAGCAGTGTGTGGGACTTGTTCTATTAGTCCTTCTATACTGACCTCCAGCAGGTTGCAAATTGAATATAATTTTTTTCTGCATCTAGCTCTGAAAAAATATTTGGGCTTCTAGCGGTGTGTGGGACTTGGTCTATTAGTCCATCTATACTGACCTCCATCAGGTTGCAAATTAAAAATAATTTTTTTCTGCATCTAGCTCTGAAAAAATATTTGGGCTTCTAGCAGTGTGTGGGACTTGGTCTATTAGTCCATCTATACTGACCTCCATCAGGTTGCAAATTAAAAATAATTTTTTTCTTCATTTATCTCTGAAAAAATATTTGGGCTTCTAGCAGCGTGTGGGACTTGTTCTATTAGTCCATCTATACTGACCTCCATCAGGTTGCAAATTAAAAATAATTTTTTTCTGCATCTAGCTCTGAAAAAATATTTGGGCTTCTAGCAGTGTGTGGGACTTGGTCTATTAGTCCATCTATACTGACCTCCATCAGGTTGCAAATTAAAAATAATTTTTTTCTGCATCTAGCTCTGAAAAAATATTTGGGCTTCTAGCAGTGTGTGGGACTTGGTCTATTAGTCCATCTATACTGACCTCCATCAGGTTGCAAATTGAATAAAAAAATTTTCTGCATCTAGCTCTGAAAAAATATTTGGGCTTCTAGCGGTGTGTGGGACTTGGTCTATTAGTCCATCTATACTGACCTCCATCAGGTTGCAAATTAAAAATAATTTTTTTCTGCATCTAGCTCTGAAAAAATATTTGGGCTTCTAGCAGTGTGTGGGACTTGGTCTATTAGTCCATCTATACTGACCTCCATCAGGTTGCAAATTAAAAATATTTTTTTTCTTCATTTAGCTCTGAAAAAATATTTGGGCTTCTAGCAGTGTGTGGGACTTGTTCTATTAGTCCTTCTATACTGACGTCCAGCAGGTTGCAAATTGAATATAATTTTTTTCTGCATCTAGCTCTGAAAAAATATTTGGGCTTCTAGCGGTGTGTGGGACTTGGTCTATTAGTCCATCTATACTGACCTCCATCAGGTTGCAAATTAAAAATAATTTTTTTCTTCATTTAGCTCTGAAAAAATATTTGGGCTTCTAGCAGTGTGTGGGACTTGTACTATTAGTCCTTCTATACTGACCTCCAGCAGGTTGCAAATTGAATATAATTTTTTTCTGCATCTAGCTCTGAAAAAATATTTGGGCTTCTAGCGGTGTGTGGGACTTGGTCTATTAGTCCATCTATACTGACCTCCATCAGGTTGCAAATTAAAAATAATTTTTTTCTGCATCTAGCTCTGAAAAAATATTTGGGCTTCTAGCGGTGTGTGGGACTTGGTCTATTAGTCCATCTATACTGACCTCCATCAGGTTGCAAATTAAAAATAATTTTTTTCTGCATCTAGCTCTGAAAAAATATTTGGGCTTCTAGCAGTGTGTGGGACTTGGTCTATTAGTCCATCTATACTGACCTCCATCAGGTTGCAAATTGAATAAAAAAAATTTCTGCATCTAGCTCTGAAAAAATATTTGGGCTTCTAGCGGTGTGTGGGACTTGGTCTATTAGTCCATCTATACTGACCTCCATCAGGTTGCAAATTAAAAATAATTTTTTTCTGCATCTAACCCAGCCAATAGTTTTGGCCTAATACCACAGTTTGGCCACTCAGCTCTGCTCGGTTACCATCCATTGTTTTTTTGTGCAAACAACTCCAGAGTTGTGAATTAGTTAACCACCAAAATGAGTGGAAAAAGGCCTGCTGCTGGTGGAAAGGGGAATAGGCGTGTTGGGAAGGGGAAAAAAGGTTGTGTCCGTGGGGTAGGTGCAGAAGAAAGACCATCTTCCAGCCAAACTAAAATGTCTACTTCTTTTAGCGGACAATGTGATAAGATCCCTTTCTTACGGCCACGCCAATCGCTACAAATTCCAGATGAGGCACAAAAACAGCAGGTGCTTCAACGGATATCAAGTGCTCCTTTAAGTGGGCTCTCCTCCACATCAACTTCAACATCACAAATACTCCAGTTCTCAAAGGTGTCACCCAAATCGCACTTGCTTCCTCACAGCTCCCAAATCTCCAGCTGCCCGTCTGAGTATGAGGTAGAACAGATGGTTGAGTCTGCAGAGCTGTTTACTCATACTATAGCCTGGGAATCAGAGGTCGACTCCAGCGCTTCTGTGAATCCAGACGAGGAAATGATCTGCACTGATGCCCAGAATCTTTATGAGTCGGATCCAGGACCAGACGCAGAAGGTTCTGACCATAATGTAGACCCTCATTCCCAAACTGTAACTCCTGTTGGTGGAGACAATGAGGAAGACGATGATAAGACTCAAATACCTGATTGGAGCGACAACTTTAGTTTTTTGTCAGGGCAGGAACAGGTTGGCTCTGAGGACGACGGGTGTGATAACGCACAGGGTGATGATGATGAGGTCGGAGATCCCACTTACTGTCAACCCACAGTCAGCCAAGAGATGAGGTCAGCAGAGGAGGTGGAGGAAGATGCTAGTGACGACGAGGTCAGGTTGCGCCTTCCTGGACAGAGACGTAGTACTGGAAGCACGTCAACAACTGCATCCTCAAACACAACTCTGCCTCTCACCACAAGTCGTGGTGGCTCTTCAGGTCGCATGGGTGCTAAGCCTTGCATAGCCTGGGCATTTTTTCAGATCGATAAAGATGACCCAACTCGTGTTATCTGTAACATTTGTCAGCAAAAGCTAAGTAGAGGCCAAAAAATACATAGTTTGAGTACTTCATGCATGAACCGGCACATGGACATGAAGCATAAGTTGCAGTGGGAAGCTCAGTGTGCTACAATGCGGTCTAGCCGGCCGGGCCAACCACCGTCTGCCATATCTTGTGCATCCGCGGCCTCTTCATCCTCTGTGACTGGGGGTACAGCAGTCACACCTGTTTTGGGGCGCAGACCTGCCACCTCTTTACCCGCAACAGCCAGCGTGATTGGCAGGTCATCATTTTCTTTGGAGGTGGTAACACCAGCTGGTCTTGAGCGCTGTCCGACATCGATAGCACCACCTTTGGATCAAGGCAACCTAACATGTCCGCCTGCATCTTCCTCACAGACCGGCAGTTTGCCGGGGACACCCTTATCAACCCCGTCTAAGCACAATAGCCAGCCCTCGGTCCCTCAGATGTGGACAAGTAAAAGACCATTTCCTCCTAGCCATGAGAAAGCTAAGAGGTTGAATTTCACCATCTGCAAGCTCTTGGCTACAGAAATGCTGCCTTTCCGCCTGGTGGACACAGAGGATTTTCGAGACCTTATGTCCGTCGCAGTGCCCCAGTACCAGATGCCCAGTCGGCACTACTTCTCAAAGAAAGGTGTGCCTGCGCTCCACCAGCATGTCGCACACAACATCACCGCTTCTTTGAGAAACTCTGTGTGTGACAGGGTGCATTTCACCACAGACACTTGGACGAGTAGGCATGGACAGGGGCGTTACATGTCGCTGACTGGGCACTGGGTAACTATGGTGACAGCAGGACAAGGGGCTGGTGTCCAAATCTTGCCGTCCCCACGAGTTGTGCGTCAATCCTCTTTATGTCATTTTTCCTCCACTGCTTCTGCCTCCTCAACCTCCTCTCGGTCTTCCACCTGCACCCAAAGCCTGTCTGGTCATGCCACAAGCTTTCTAACTGCGCAGAAGGGATCCTGCACACCTCCTTACTATGCTGGCAGTAGGGCTCAACGTCATCAGGCGGTTTTTACATTGAAATGTCTGGGAAATGTGAGTCACACAGCTGAGGAGTTGTGGTCAGCTCTGGAGAACCAATTTCATGAATGGTTGTCTCCACTGGACCTGAAACCAGGGAAGGCCGTGTGCGACAATGCTGCAAACCTGGGTGCGGCCCTTCGCCGGGGCAATGTCACACACGTGCCTTGTATGGCTCACGTGTTGAACCTGGTTGTCCAGCAATTTTTAGCCCACTATCCCAGACTAGATGGCCTTCTGCAGAGGGCACGGTCGCTGTGTGCTCACTTCCGCCGTTCGCATCCCGCAGCTCAGCGACTTACATCTCTACAGAAGTCGTTGGGCCTGCCACTTCACCGGCTAAAATGCGATGTGCCTACCCGGTGGAATTCAACTCTGCACATGTTGCAGCGACTGTGGCAGCACCGACAAGCCCTGGTGCAATACGTTCTGACGTATAGCCTGGGCCAACGAGATTCAGAGGTGGGGCAAATCACGCTGGAGGAGTGGTCTCAGATCAGGGACCTATGCACCCTTCTGCACAGTTTTGAAATGGCGACGAAGATGTTTAGTGCTGACGATGCCATTATCAGCATGACTATTCCGGTGATTTACATGCTGGAGCACATGTTAAACAGAATTCGGAGTCAGGTGGTGGCACAAGAGGAGGTGGAGGAAGTAGAGGAGGAGGAGTTGTATGCGGAAGGGCTAACATCTGCAAGGTCCAGACGGTCGGCAGCACCAGGGCGGCAGGCATGTGAGGGTGGGGGAGATGATTTTACCAGGGCGCATGGTAGCAGCCAAACTAGTGAGGAAGGTGCAGGAGCCCAGGAAGAAGTGGAGGACGAACTGATGGAAGACTCATCAGATGAGGGAGACCTTGATCACATTTCTGTTGTGCGAGGTTGGGGGGAGAGGACAGAGGAAGGAAGCATGATTGTTACCTCGCCACCAACACAACAGGGACTTGGTGCTCCTGGATGCGCAACACACATGAGTGCCTTCTTGCTGCACTACCTGCAACATGACCCTCGAATTGTGAGAATTAGAAATAATCCTGACTACTGGGTTGCCACACTGTTAGATCCCCGGTACAAAAGTAAATTTGCAGAAATTATTCCTGCCATAGAAAGGGATGCACGCATGCAGGAGTATCAGCAGAGACTGTTGCAGAATCTTACATGTGCTTTTCCACAAAATACCAGTGGTGCACGTAGTGAATCTCACAGTTCCAACTTGCCAACCGTGGGACCGTCAAGTGTTCAGCACTCAAACCGTAACAGAACCACAGTATCTGCTGGTAACATCAATTTTGCGGAATCATTTCACCACTTTTTTAGCCCATCCTTTGCAAGGCCACAGGAGACAAGAAGTCTGACACATAGTCAACGCCTAGAGACGATGGTACAGGAGTATCTCCAAGTAAACATTGAAGCCACGACTGTGTCACTGGACCCTTGCTCTTTTTGGGCTTCCAATCTGGATAAATGGCCGGAGCTAGCCACTTACGCCTTGGAGATCTTGTCATGCCCCGCAGCCAGCGTTCTGTCTGAACGTGTGTTCAGCGCTGCTGGTGGTGTGCTGACAGATAAGCGCACGCGGCTCTCCACTGATAATGTAGACAGACTCACGTTCATAAAGATGAACAAATCATGGATCCGAAACGACTTTTCTACCCCTGTGTCATCCTGGGGAGAGTAAAAGCTTGATGATTGGTTAAAATCACCCTACCAACCGTTTTAAGCTTTCAAATTACTAATCATGTTTATCTGTATCTTGACTGGAAAATAATTTGGGCTTTGTAGCAGTGTGCAGCACTGATCCTATTAGGCCATCTATAATAAGCTTCACCAGATTTAAAATTAAAAATAATTTTTAGCTGCATCTAGCCCGGAAAATAATTTTGGGGCTCCGAGATGCGCAAGACACATAAGTGCCTTCTTGCTGCACTACCTGCAGCATGACCCTCATATTGTCAGAATTCGAAGTAATCATGACTACTGGGTTGCCACACTCTTAGATCCCCCAAACTTTTCGATCAACCTTTTCATTTTAATAAAGACCAAAAAAATGGTCATTTTTGAAATTATAAGCATTAGCAGGTTGTTAGAAACTGAAATCAAACAGTTTTCAACTCAAAACTTTATTCTAGGTGATGTTACATTTTCACATAGGACCCCTTGTTCGAAAGGAGCTTCTGAACTCTCTCGTCCATTGAATTTGTCAGGTTTTGGATGGTTTCTGCTTCAATTGTTTTGCATGAGGACAGAATACCCTCCCAGAGCTGTTGCTTAGATGTGAACTGCCTCCCGCCATCATAGACACTCCTTTTAATGATGCTCCAAAGGTTCTGAATGGGGTAAAGGTCAGGGGAGCATGGGGGTCACACCATAAGTTTGTCCCCTTTTATGCCCATATCAGCCAGAGATGCAGATGTTTTATGTGCAGCATGAGATGGTGCATTATCATGCAGAAAAATGATCTTGCTGTGAAATACACGGTTCTTCTTCTTGAATCATGGCAGGAAGTGCTGTTTGAGAAAATCCACATACATTATGGAGTTCATCTTTAGCGCCTTCAGGGATCCTAAAGGGGCCGACAATCTCTCTCCCCATGATTCCAGCCCAAAACATTACTCCACCTCCTCCTTGTTGGCGCTGTAGCCGTGTTTGCGTGGGGTGTCCATCAACCAGCCATCCTCCACTCCATTCATCTGGACCATCGAGCGCTGCACGGCACTCATCCGTGAACAAAACAGTTTTGAAATCAGTCTTCATGTAATGTTTGGCCCACTGGAGCCGTTTCTGCTTGTGTGAAGTGGATAGAGGAGGTCGACAGGATGGCGTATGCACAGCTGCAAACCTCTGAAGGACCCTGCATCTTGTTGTTCGGGGGACGTTGGAGGCACAAGCAGCTTCAAAAACTTGTCTGCTGCTATGACAAGGCTTTTTTGCCGCTGCTCTTTCAACCTGACGTAATTGCCTGTAGGAAAGAGTCCTCAATTTGCCCTTATCAGCACGCACACGTGTGTACTGTGAATCAGCTACATACTTCTTGATTGCCAAGACACTTCATCCTGATCATCGCACAATGTTGATTGTAGTCATGCCTTGACCTAAACACTCCACAATTTGTTGCTTCTCAGCAGCCGATACATCCTTTTTCTTTCCCATTTTGGCAGAAAATGTAGGCTGCTTAATAATGTGAGAGAGCCTTCTTAAGTAGTCTTGCCTTTCATTGGACACACCTGCCAAACTAATTAGCACAGGTGTCTGCAATTGCTTACAGTGATATAAAGAGCCCTGACACACATCACCATCAATGAGTTTAACTGACAAACAAACAAATTCTTCCCTTATCACTCCTAAACACTTTTTGCATAATAATTTGGAACGCGGTGTACATGTGCTTTTCCACAAAACACCAGTGGTTCACGTAGTGAATCTTACAGTTCTAACTTGCCAACCGTGGTCTGTATGGAATTGTTCAATAAAGGGCCCAAAATTAAGATAACATAGATGGGAGAGGTCTCTATTAGAGATGAGCGTTGTTCTACTCGAACTGTTCGCCAATCTCAAATTCGAGCTGTTTTGGGCGGTGTTCGAGCCGGTCGGCGAACACGAACAATTTGAGAAAAATTCGGCTGTTCGAGGTTATGTTCGATAACTGTTCGTGCACCAAAATCATAACTGGATTTTTTCTCAGTAATGATGAAAATTAATGTTAATACGCAGTTTGAGTGTACAGCGGGGCGGGGGGAGGGGCAGGGGATGGATCTCTGCAGGAACAATGAAGATCTCCATTTTTTTTTCTCTTTCCCGCATTTGCAGTGGGGAGATGCAATCTGTCAGCCTATCAGCAGCGCACACACGGAGCGAAGTGCTTTTTTTCACACAAGCAAGGGCATGTGTGATTGGCAGTGTATGTCACATGTCCTTGCCCTATAAGACCAAGCCATTTTCCCCGTCGCCACCATTTTCTCACTGCTGCAGCTGCGTGTTAGATGGCACCGCTGTTGCTGTGTGCGCTATACCTTGTTAATTTCAAGCCAATTTTCGCACAAATATACAGATAGCTTGGGACTAGGGAATAGTTGTGATTGCAGTCCTTTTAAGGACTAGGTTACAGCATTTCCTACGACTTTTATCAGGCAGGTCTGTGCTCTTAAATAGATAGATTGTGGGAGTAAAGACTAATTGTAATTGGAGTCCTTTTCAGGACTAGGTTACATCAGTTCCTGTCAGTTTTTGCCAGGCAGGTCTGTGCCAGTGCTGTGCAAGTTTTTTTCACAGCATTTGGCTGAATCTAGCAAAGCTAATCCTTTTTGGCCTATTGCAGAGTGTGTTAGTCAGTGGAGTAGCCTATCTGTGTTGCAAGATATACCACCTGTGTATAGAATACCAATTTTTTTACTGCACCTAGTGAAGTAAAATCTTTTGGGCATAGCATCATTCTATTAGTCCATCTATACTGACCTCCATCAGGTTGCAAACTGAATATAATTTTTTTCTGCATCTAGCTCTGAAAAAATATTTGGGCTTCTAGCAGTGTGTGGGACTTGGTCTATTAGTCCATCTATACTGACCTCCATCAGGTTGCAAATTAAAAATATTTTTTTTCTTCATTTAGCTCTGAAAAAATATTTGGGCTTCTAGCAGTGTGTGGGACTTGTTCTATTAGTCCTTCTATACTGACCTCCAGCAGGTTGCAAATTGAATATAATTTTTTTCTGCATCTAGCTCTGAAAAAATATTTGGGCTTCTAGCGGTGTGTGGGACTTGGTCTATTAGTCCATCTATACTGACCTCCATCAGGTTGCAAATTAAAAATAATTTTTTTCTGCATCTAGCTCTGAAAAAATATTTGGGCTTCTAGCAGTGTGTGGGACTTGGTCTATTAGTCCATCTATACTGACCTCCATCAGGTTGCAAATTAAAAATAATTTTTTTCTTCATTTATCTCTGAAAAAATATTTGGGCTTCTAGCAGCATGTGGGACTTGTTCTATTAGTCCATCTATACTGACCTCCATCAGGTTGCAAATTAAAAATAATTTTTTTCTGCATCTAGCTCTGAAAAAATATTTGGGCTTCTAGCAGTGTGTGGGACTTGGTCTATTAGTCCATCTATACTGACCTCCATCAGGTTGCAAATTAAAAATAATTTTTTTCTGCATCTAGCTCTGAAAAAATATTTGGGCTTCTAGCAGTGTGTGGGACTTGGTCTATTAGACCATCTATACTGACCTCCATCAGGTTGCAAATTGAATAAAAAAATTTTCTGCATCTAGCTCTGAAAAAATATTTGGGCTTCTAGCGGTGTGTGGGACTTGGTCTATTAGTCCATCTATACTGACCTCCATCAGGTTGCAAATTAAAAATAATTTTTTTCTGCATCTAGCTCTGGAAAAATATTTGGGCTTCTAGCAGTGTGTGGGACTTTGTCTATTAGTCCATCTATACTGACCTCCATCAGGTTGCAAATTAAAAATAATTTTTTTCTTCATTTAGCTCTGAAAAAATATTTGGGCTTCTAGCAGTGTGTGGGACTTGTTCTATTAGTCCTTCTATACTGACGTCCAGCAGGTTGCAAATTGAATATAATTTTTTTCTGCATCTAGCTCTGAAAAAATATTTGGGCTTCTAGCGGTGTGTGGGACTTGGTCTATTAGTCCATCTATACTGACCACCATCAGGTTGCAAATTAAAAATAATTTTTTTCTGCATCTAGCTCTGAAAAAATATTTGGGCTTCTAGCGGTGTGTGGGACTTGGTCTATTACTCCATCTATACTGACCTCCATCAGGTTGCAAATTAAAAATAATTTTTTTCTGCATCTAGCTCTGAAAAAATATTTGGGCTTCTAGCGGTGTGTGGGACTTGGTCTATTAGTCCATCTATACTGACCTCCATCAGGTTGCAAATTAAAAATAATTTTTTTCTGCATCTAGCTCTGAAAAAATATTTGGGCTTCTAGCAGTGTGTGGGACTTGGTCTATTAGTCCATCTATACTGACCTCCATCAGGTTGCAAATTGAATAAAAAAATTTTCTGCATCTAGCTCTGAAAAAATATTTGGGCTTCTAGCGGTGTGTGGGACTTGGTCTATTAGTCCATCTATACTGACCTCCATCAGGTTGCAAATTAAAAATAATTTTTTTCTGCATCTAACCCAGCCAATAGTTTTGGCCTAATACCACAGTTTGGCCACTCAGCTCTGCTCGGTTACCATCCATTGTTTTTTTGTGCAAACAACTCCAGAGTTGTGAATTAGTTAACCACCAAAATGAGTGGAAAAAGGCCTGCTGCTGGTGGAAAGGGGAATAGGCGTGTTGGGAAGGGGAAAAAAGGTTGTGTCCGTGGGGTAGGTGCAGAAGAAAGACCATCTTCCAGCCAAACTAAAATGTCTACTTCTTTTAGCGGACAATGTGATAAGATCCCTTTCTTACGGCCACGCCAATCGCTACAAATTCCAGATGAGGCACAAAAACAGCAGGTGCTTCAACGGATATCAAGTGCTCCTTTAAGTGGGCTCTCCTCCACATCAACTTCAACATCACAAATACTCCAGTCCTCAAAGGTGTCACCCAAATCGCACTTGCTTCCTCACAGCTCCCAAATCTCCAGCTGCCCGTCTGAGTATGAGGTAGAACAGATGGTTGAGTCTGCAGAGCTGTTTACTCATACTATAGCCTGGGAATCAGAGGTCGACTCCAGCGCTTCTGTGAATCCAGACGAGGAAATGATCTGCACTGATGCCCAGAATCTTTATGAGTCGGATCCAGGACCAGACGCAGAAGGTTCTGACCATAATGTAGACCCTCATTCCCAAACTGTAACTCCTGTTGGTGGAGACAATGAGGAAGACGATGATAAGACTCAAATACCTGATTGGAGCGACAACTTTAGTTTTTTGTCAGGGCAGGAACAGGTTGGCTCTGAGGACGACGGGTGTGATAACGCACAGGGTGATGATGATGAGGTCGGAGATCCCACTTACTGTCAACCCACAGTCAGCCAAGAGATGAGGTCAGCAGAGGAGGTGGAGGAAGATGCTAGTGACGACGAGGTCAGGTTGCGCCTTCCTGGACAGAGACGTAGTACTGGAAGCACGTCAACAACTGCATCCTCAAACACAACTCTGCCTCTCACCACAAGTCGTGGTGGCTCTTCAGGTCGCATGGGTGCTAAGCCTTGCATAGCCTGGGCATTTTTTCAGATCGATAAAGATGACCCAACTCGTGTTATCTGTAACATTTGTCAGCAAAAGCTAAGTAGAGGCCAAAAAATACATAGTTTGAGTACTTCATGCATGAACCGGCACATGGACATGAAGCATAAGTTGCAGTGGGAAGCTCAGTGTGCTACAATGCGGTCTAGCCGGCCGGGCCAACCACCGTCTGCCATATCTTGAGCATCCGCGGCCTCTTCATCCTCTGTGACTGGGGGGACAGCAGTCACACCTGTTTTGGGGCGCAGACCTGCAACCTCTTTACCCGCAACAGCCAGCGTGATTGGCAGGTCATCATTTTCTTTGGAGGTGGTAACACCAGCTGGTCTTGAGCGCTGTCCGACATCGATAGCACCACCTTTGGATCAAGGCAACCTAACATGTCCGCCTGCATCTTCCTCACAGACCGGCAGTTTGCCGGGGACACCCTTATCAACCCCGTCTAAGCACAATAGCCAGCCCTCGGTCCCTCAGATGTGGACAAGTAAAAGACCATTTCCTCCTAGCCATGAGAAAGCTAAGAGGTTGAATTTCACCATCTGCAAGCTCTTGGCTACAGAAATGCTGCCTTTCCGCCTGGTGGGCACAGAGGATTTTCGAGACCTTATGTCTGTCGCAGTGCCCCAGTACCAGATGCCCAGTCGGCACTACTTCTCAAAGAAAGGTGTGCCTGCGCTCCACCAGCATGTCGCACACAACATCACCGCTTCTTTGAGAAACTCTGTGTGTGACAGGGTGCATTTCACCACAGACACTTGGACGAGTAGGCATGGACAGGGGCGTTACATGTCGCTGACTGGGCACTGGGTAACTATGGTGACAGCAGGACAAGGGGCTGCTGTCCAAGTCTTGCCGTCCCCACGAGTTGTGCGTCAATCCTCTTTATGTCATTTTTCCTCCACTGCTTCTGCCTCCTCAACCTCCTCTCGGTCTTCCACCTGCACCCAAAGCCTGTCTGGTCATGCCACAAGCTTTCTAACTGCGCAGAAGGGATCCTGCACACCTCCTTACTATGCTGGCAGTAGGGCTCAACGTCATCAGGCGGTTTTTACATTGAAATGTCTGGGAAATGTGAGTCACACAGCTGAGGAGTTGTGGTCAGCTCTGGAGAACCAATTTCATGAATGGTTGTCTCCACTGGACCTGAAACCAGGGAAGGCCGTGTGCGACAATGCTGCAAACCTGGGTGCGGCCCTTCGCCGGGGCAATGTCACACACGTGCCTTGTATGGCTCACGTGTTGAACCTGGTTGTCCAGCAATTTTTAGCCCACTATCCCAGACTAGATGGCCTTCTGCAGAGGGCACGGTCGCTGTGTGCGCACTTCCGCCGTTCGCATCCCGCAGCTCAGCGACTTACATCTCTACAGAAGTCGTTGGGCCTGCCACTTCACCGGCTAAAATGCGATGTGCCTACCCGGTGGAATTCAACTCTGCACATGTTGCAGCGACTGTGGCAGCACCGACAAGCCCTGGTGCAATACGTTCTGACGTATAGCCTGGGCCAACGAGATTCAGAGGTGGGGCAAATCACGCTGGAGGAGTGGTCTCAGATCAGGGACCTATGCACCCTTCTGCACAGTTTTGAAATGGCGACGAAGATGTTTAGTGCTGACGATGCCATTATCAGCATGACTATTCCGGTGATTTACATGCTGGAGCACATGTTAAACAGAATTCGGAGTCAGGTGGTGGCACAAGAGGAGGTGGAGGAAGTAGAGGAGGAGGAGTTGTATGCGGAAGGGCTAACATCTGCAAGGTCCAGACGGTCGGCAGCACCAGGGCGGCAGGCATGTGAGGGTGGGGGAGATGATTTTACCAGGGCGCATGGTAGCAGCCAAACTAGTGAGGAAGGTGCAGGAGCCCAGGAAGAAGTGGAGGACGAACTGATGGAAGACTCATCAGATGAGGGAGACCTTGATCACATTTCTGTTGTGCGAGGTTGGGGGGAGAGGACAGAGGAAGGAAGCATGATTGTTACCTCGCCACCAACACAACAGGGACTTGGTGCTCCTGGATGCGCAACACACATGAGTGCCTTCTTGCTGCACTACCTGCAACATGACCCTCGAATTGTGAGAATTAGAAATAATCCTGACTACTGGGTTGCCACACTGTTAGATCCCCGGTACAAAAGTAAATTTGCAGAAATTATTCCTGCCATAGAAAGGGATGCACGCATGCAGGAGTATCAGCAGAGACTGTTGCAGAATCTTACATGTGCTTTTCCACAAAATACCAGTGGTGCACGTAGTGAATCTCACAGTTCCAACTTGCCAACCGTGGGACCGTCAAGTGTTCAGCACTCAAACCGTAACAGAACCACAGTATCTGCTGGTAACATCAATTTTGCGGAATCATTTCACCACTTTTTTAGCCCATCCTTTGCGAGGCCACAGGAGACAAGAAGTCTGACACATAGTCAACGCCTAGAGACGATGGTACAGAAGTATCTCCAAGTAAACATTGAAGCCACGACTGTGTCACTGGACCCTTGCTCTTTTTGGGCTTCCAATCTGGATAAATGGCCGGAGCTAGCCACTTACGCCTTGGAGATCTTGTCATGCCCCGCAGCCAGCGTTCTGTCTGAACGTGTGTTCAGCGCTGCTGGTGGTGTGCTGACAGATAAGCGCACGCGGCTCTCCACTGATAATGTAGACAGACTCACGTTCATAAAGATGAACAAATCATGGATCCGAAACGACTTTTCTACCCCTGTGTCATCCTGGGGAGAGTAAAAGCTTGATGATTGGTTAAAATCACCCTACCAACCGTTTTAAGCTTTCAAATTACTAATCATGTTTATCTGTATCTTGACTGGAAAATAATTTGGGCTTTGTAGCAGTGTGCAGCACTGATCCTATTAGGCCATCTATAATAAGCTTCACCAGATTTAAAATTAAAAATAATTTTTAGCTGCATCTAGCCCGGAAAATAATTTTGGGGCTCCGAGATGCGCAAGACACATAAGTGCCTTCTTGCTGCACTACCTGCAGCATGACCCTCATATTGTCAGAATTCGAAGTAATCATGACTACTGGGTTGCCACACTCTTAGATCCCCCAAACTTTTCGATCAACCTTTTCATTTTAATAAAGACCAAAAAAATGGTCATTTTTGAAATTATAAGCATTAGCAGGTTGTTAGAAACTGAAATCAAACAGTTTTCAACTCAAAACTTTATTCTAGGTGATGTTACATTTTCACATAGGACCCCTTGTTCGAAAGGAGCTTCTGAACTCTCTCGTCCATTGAATTTGTCAGGTTTTGGATGGTTTCTGCTTCAATTGTTTTGCATGAGGACAGAATACCCTCCCAGAGCTGTTGCTTAGATGTGAACTGCCTCCCGCCATCATAGACACTCCTTTTAATGATGCTCCAAAGGTTCTGAATGGGGTAAAGGTCAGGGGAGCATGGGGGTCACACCATAAGTTTGTCCCCTTTTATGCCCATATCAGCCAGAGATGCAGATGTTTTATGTGCAGCATGAGATGGTGCATTATCATGCAGAAAAATGATCTTGCTGTGAAATACACGGTTCTTCTTCTTGAATCATGGCAGGAAGTGCTGTTTGAGAAAATCCACATACATTATGGAGTTCATCTTTAGCGCCTTCAGGGATCCTAAAGGGGCCGACAATCTCTCTCCCCATGATTCCAGCCCAAAACATTACTCCACCTCCTCCTTGTTGGCGCTGTAGCCGTGTTTGCGTGGGGTGTCCATCAACCAGCCATCCTCCACTCCATTCATCTGGACCATCGAGCGCTGCACGGCACTCATCCGTGAACAAAACAGTTTTGAAATCAGTCTTCATGTAATGTTTGGCCCACTGGAGCCGTTTCTGCTTGTGTGAAGTGGATAGAGGAGGTCGACAGGATGGCGTATGCACAGCTGCAAACCTCTGAAGGACCCTGCATCTTGTTGTTCGGGGGACGTTGGAGGCACAAGCAGCTTCAAAAACTTGTCTGCTGCTATGACAAGGCTTTTTTGCCGCTGCTCTTTCAACCTGACGTAATTGCCTGTAGGAAAGAGTCCTCAATTTGCCCTTATCAGCACGCACACGTGTGTACTGTGAATCAGCTACATACTTCTTGATTGCCAAGACACTTCATCCTGATCATCGCACAATGTTGATTGTAGTCATGCCTTGACCTAAACACTCCACAATTTGTTGCTTCTCAGCAGCCGATACATCCTTTTTCTTTCCCATTTTGGCAGAAAATGTAGGCTGCTTAATAATGTGAGAGAGCCTTCTTAAGTAGTCTTGCCTTTCATTGGACACACCTGCCAAACTAATTAGCACAGGTGTCTGCAATTGCTTACAGTGATATAAAGAGCCCTGACACACATCACCATCAATGAGTTTAACTGACAAACAAACAAATTCTTCCCTTATCACTCCTAAACACTTTTTGCATAATAATTTGGAACGCGGTGTACATGTGCTTTTCCACAAAACACCAGTGGTTCACGTAGTGAATCTTACAGTTCTAACTTGCCAACCGTGGTCTGTATGGAATTGTTCAATAAAGGGCCCAAAATTAAGATAACATAGATGGGAGAGGTCTCTATTAGAGATGAGCGTTGTTCTACTCGAACTGTTCGCCAATCTCAAATTCGAGCTGTTTTGGGCGGTGTTCGAGCCGGTCGGCGAACACGAACAATTTGAGAAAAATTCGGCTGTTCGAGGTTATGTTCGATAACTGTTCGTGCACCAAAATCATAACTGGATTTTTTCTCAGTAATGATGAAAATTAATGTTAATACGCAGTTTGAGTGTACAGCGGGGCGGGGGGAGGGGCAGGGGATGGATCTCTGCAGGAACAATGAAGATCTCCATTTTTTTTTCTCTTTCCCGCATTTGCAGTGGGGAGATGCAATCTGTCAGCCTATCAGCAGCGCACACACGGAGCGAAGTGCTTTTTTTCACACAAGCAAGGGCATGTGTGATTGGCAGTGTATGTCACATGTCCTTGCCCTATAAGACCAAGCCATTTTCCCCGTCGCCACCATTTTCTCACTGCTGCAGCTGCGTGTTAGATGGCACCGCTGTTGCTGTGTGCGCTATACCTTGTTAATTTCAAGCCAATTTTCGCACAAATATACAGATAGCTTGGGACTAGGGAATAGTTGTGATTGCAGTCCTTTTAAGGACTAGGTTACAGCATTTCCTACGACTTTTATCAGGCAGGTCTGTGCTCTTAAATAGATAGATTGTGGGAGTAAAGACTAATTGTAATTGGAGTCCTTTTCAGGACTAGGTTACATCAGTTCCTGTCAGTTTTTGCCAGGCAGGTCTGTGCCAGTGCTGTGCAAGTTTTTTTCACAGCATTTGGCTGAATCTAGCAAAGCTAATCCTTTTTGGCCTATTGCAGAGTGTGTTAGTCAGTGGAGTAGCCTATCTGTGTTGCAAGATATACCACCTGTGTATAGAATACCAATTTTTTTACTGCACCTAGTGAAGTAAAATCTTTTGGGCATAGCATCATTCTATTAGTCCATCTATACTGACCTCCATCAGGTTGCAAACTGAATATAATTTTTTTCTGCATCTAGCTCTGAAAAAATATTTGGGCTTCTAGCAGTGTGTGGGACTTGGTCTATTAGTCCATCTATACTGACCTCCATCAGGTTGCAAATTAAAAATATTTTTTTTCTTCATTTAGCTCTGAAAAAATATTTGGGCTTCTAGCAGTGTGTGGGACTTGTTCTATTAGTCCTTCTATACTGACCTCCAGCAGGTTGCAAATTGAATATAATTTTTTTCTGCATCTAGCTCTGAAAAAATATTTGGGCTTCTAGCGGTGTGTGGGACTTGGTCTATTAGTCCATCTATACTGACCTCCATCAGGTTGCAAATTAAAAATAATTTTTTTCTGCATCTAGCTCTGAAAAAATATTTGGGCTTCTAGCAGTGTGTGGGACTTGGTCTATTAGTCCATCTATACTGACCTCCATCAGGTTGCAAATTAAAAATAATTTTTTTCTTCATTTATCTCTGAAAAAATATTTGGGCTTCTAGCAGCATGTGGGACTTGTTCTATTAGTCCATCTATACTGACCTCCATCAGGTTGCAAATTAAAAATAATTTTTTTCTGCATCTAGCTCTGAAAAAATATTTGGGCTTCTAGCAGTGTGTGGGACTTGGTCTATTAGTCCATCTATACTGACCTCCATCAGGTTGCAAATTAAAAATAATTTTTTTCTGCATCTAGCTCTGAAAAAATATTTGGGCTTCTAGCAGTGTGTGGGACTTGGTCTATTAGACCATCTATACTGACCTCCATCAGGTTGCAAATTGAATAAAAAAATTTTCTGCATCTAGCTCTGAAAAAATATTTGGGCTTCTAGCGGTGTGTGGGACTTGGTCTATTAGTCCATCTATACTGACCTCCATCAGGTTGCAAATTAAAAATAATTTTTTTCTGCATCTAGCTCTGGAAAAATATTTGGGCTTCTAGCAGTGTGTGGGACTTTGTCTATTAGTCCATCTATACTGACCTCCATCAGGTTGCAAATTAAAAATAATTTTTTTCTTCATTTAGCTCTGAAAAAATATTTGGGCTTCTAGCAGTGTGTGGGACTTGTTCTATTAGTCCTTCTATACTGACGTCCAGCAGGTTGCAAATTGAATATAATTTTTTTCTGCATCTAGCTCTGAAAAAATATTTGGGCTTCTAGCGGTGTGTGGGACTTGGTCTATTAGTCCATCTATACTGACCACCATCAGGTTGCAAATTAAAAATAATTTTTTTCTGCATCTAGCTCTGAAAAAATATTTGGGCTTCTAGCGGTGTGTGGGACTTGGTCTATTACTCCATCTATACTGACCTCCATCAGGTTGCAAATTAAAAATAATTTTTTGCTGCATCTAGCTCTGAAAAAATATTTGGGCTTCTAGCGGTGTGTGGGACTTGGTCTATTAGTCCATCTATACTGACCTCCATCAGGTTGCAAATTAAAAATAATTTTTTTCTGCATCTAGCTCTGAAAAAATATTTGGGCTTCTAGCAGTGTGTGGGACTTGGTCTATTAGTCCATCTATACTGACCTCCATCAGGTTGCAAATTGAATAAAAAAATTTTCTGCATCTAGCTCTGAAAAAATATTTGGGCTTCTAGCGGTGTGTGGGACTTGGTCTATTAGTCCATCTATACTGACCTCCATCAGGTTGCAAATTAAAAATAATTTTTTTCTGCATCTAACCCAGCCAATAGTTTTGGCCTAATACCACAGTTTGGCCACTCAGCTCTGCTCGGTTACCATCCATTGTTTTTTTGTGCAAACAACTCCAGAGTTGTGAATTAGTTAACCACCAAAATGAGTGGAAAAAGGCCTGCTGCTGGTGGAAAGGGGAATAGGCGTGTTGGGAAGGGGAAAAAAGGTTGTGTCCGTGGGGTAGGTGCAGAAGAAAGACCATCTTCCAGCCAAACTAAAATGTCTACTTCTTTTAGCGGACAATGTGATAAGATCCCTTTCTTATGGCCACGCCAATCGCTACAAATTCCAGATGAGGCACAAAAACAGCAGGTGCTTCAACGGATATCAAGTGCTCCTTTAAGTGGGCTCTCCTCCACATCAACTTCAACATCACAAATACTCCAGTCCTCAAAGGTGTCACCCAAATCGCACTTGCTTCCTCACAGCTCCCAAATCTCCAGCTGCCCGTCTGAGTATGAGGTAGAACAGATGGTTGAGTCTGCAGAGCTGTTTACTCATACTATAGCCTGGGAATCAGAGGTCGACTCCAGCGCTTCTGTGAATCCAGACGAGGAAATGATCTGCACTGATGCCCAGAATCTTTATGAGTCGGATCCAGGACCAGACGCAGAAGGTTCTGACCATAATGTAGACCCTCATTCCCAAACTGTAACTCCTGTTGGTGGAGACAATGAGGAAGACGATGATAAGACTCAAATACCTGATTGGAGCGACAACTTTAGTTTTTTGTCAGGGCAGGAACAGGTTGGCTCTGAGGACGACGGGTGTGATAACGCACAGGGTGATGATGATGAGGTCGGAGATCCCACTTACTGTCAACCCACAGTCAGCCAAGAGATGAGGTCAGCAGAGGAGGTGGAGGAAGATGCTAGTGACGACGAGGTCAGGTTGCGCCTTCCTGGACAGAGACGTAGTACTGGAAGCACGTCAACAACTGCATCCTCAAACACAACTCTGCCTCTCACCACAAGTCGTGGTGGCTCTTCAGGTCGCATGGGTGCTAAGCCTTGCATAGCCTGGGCATTTTTTCAGATCGATAAAGATGACCCAACTCGTGTTATCTGTAACATTTGTCAGCAAAAGCTAAGTAGAGGCCAAAAAATACATAGTTTGAGTACTTCATGCATGAACCGGCACATGGACATGAAGCATAAGTTGCAGTGGGAAGCTCAGTGTGCTACAATGCGGTCTAGCCGGCCGGGCCAACCACCGTCTGCCATATCTTGAGCATCCGCGGCCTCTTCATCCTCTGTGACTGGGGGGACAGCAGTCACACCTGTTTTGGGGCGCAGACCTGCAACCTCTTTACCCGCAACAGCCAGCGTGATTGGCAGGTCATCATTTTCTTTGGAGGTGGTAACACCAGCTGGTCTTGAGCGCTGTCCGACATCGATAGCACCACCTTTGGATCAAGGCAACCTAACATGTCCGCCTGCATCTTCCTCACAGACCGGCAGTTTGCCGGGGACACCCTTATCAACCCCGTCTAAGCACAATAGCCAGCCCTCGGTCCCTCAGATGTGGACAAGTAAAAGACCATTTCCTCCTAGCCATGAGAAAGCTAAGAGGTTGAATTTCACCATCTGCAAGCTCTTGGCTACAGAAATGCTGCCTTTCCGCCTGGTGGGCACAGAGGATTTTCGAGACCTTATGTCCGTCGCAGTGCCCCAGTACCAGATGCCCAGTCGGCACTACTTCTCAAAGAAAGGTGTGCCTGCGCTCCACCAGCATGTCGCACACAACATCACCGCTTCTTTGAGAAACTCTGTGTGTGACAGGGTGCATTTCACCACAGACACTTGGACGAGTAGGCATGGACAGGGGCGTTACATGTCGCTGACTGGGCACTGGGTAACTATGGTGACAGCAGGACAAGGGGCTGCTGTCCAAGTCTTGCCGTCCCCACGAGTTGTGCGTCAATCCTCTTTATGTCATTTTTCCTCCACTGCTTCTGCCTCCTCAACCTCCTCTCGGTCTTCCACCTGCACCCAAAGCCTGTCTGGTCATGCCACAAGCTTTCTAACTGCGCAGAAGGGATCCTGCACACCTCCTTACTATGCTGGCAGTAGGGCTCAACGTCATCAGGCGGTTTTTACATTGAAATGTCTGGGAAATGTGAGTCACACAGCTGAGGAGTTGTGGTCAGCTCTGGAGAACCAATTTCATGAATGGTTGTCTCCACTGGACCTGAAACCAGGGAAGGCCGTGTGCGACAATGCTGCAAACCTGGGTGCGGCCCTTCGCCGGGGCAATGTCACACACGTGCCTTGTATGGCTCACGTGTTGAACCTGGTTGTCCAGCAATTTTTAGCCCACTATCCCAGACTAGATGGCCTTCTGCAGAGGGCACGGTCGCTGTGTGCGCACTTCCGCCGTTCGCATCCCGCAGCTCAGCGACTTACATCTCTACAGAAGTCGTTGGGCCTGCCACTTCACCGGCTAAAATGCGATGTGCCTACCCGGTGGAATTCAACTCTGCACATGTTGCAGCGACTGTGGCAGCACCGACAAGCCCTGGTGCAATACGTTCTGACGTATAGCCTGGGCCAACGAGATTCAGAGGTGGGGCAAATCACGCTGGAGGAGTGGTCTCAGATCAGGGACCTATGCACCCTTCTGCACAGTTTTGAAATGGCGACGAAGATGTTTAGTGCTGACGATGCCATTATCAGCATGACTATTCCGGTGATTTACATGCTGGAGCACATGTTAAACAGAATTCGGAGTCAGGTGGTGGCACAAGAGGAGGTGGAGGAAGTAGAGGAGGAGGAGTTGTATGCGGAAGGGCTAACATCTGCAAGGTCCAGACGGTCGGCAGCACCAGGGCGGCAGGCATGTGAGGGTGGGGGAGATGATTTTACCAGGGCGCATGGTAGCAGCCAAACTAGTGAGGAAGGTGCAGGAGCCCAGGAAGAAGTGGAGGACGAACTGATGGAAGACTCATCAGATGAGGGAGGCCTTGATCACATTTCTGTTGTGCGAGGTTGGGGGGAGAGGACAGAGGAAGGAAGCATGATTGTTACCTCGCCACCAACACAACAGGGACTTGGTGCTCCTGGATGCGCAACACACATGAGTGCCTTCTTGCTGCACTACCTGCAACATGACCCTCGAATTGTGAGAATTAGAAATAATCCTGACTACTGGGTTGCCACACTGTTAGATCCCCGGTACAAAAGTAAATTTGCAGAAATTATTCCTGCCATAGAAAGGGATGCACGCATGCAGGAGTATCAGCAGAGACTGTTGCAGAATCTTACATGTGCTTTTCCACAAAATACCAGTGGTGCACGTAGTGAATCTCACAGTTCCAACTTGCCAACCGTGGGACCGTCAAGTGTTCAGCACTCAAACCGTAACAGAACCACAGTATCTGCTGGTAACATCAATTTTGCGGAATCATTTCACCACTTTTTTAGCCCATCCTTTGCGAGGCCACAGGAGACAAGAAGTCTGACACATAGTCAACGCCTAGAGACGATGGTACAGAAGTATCTCCAAGTAAACATTGAAGCCACGACTGTGTCACTGGACCCTTGCTCTTTTTGGGCTTCCAATCTGGATAAATGGCCGGAGCTAGCCACTTACGCCTTGGAGATCTTGTCATGCCCCGCAGCCAGCGTTCTGTCTGAACGTGTGTTCAGCGCTGCTGGTGGTGTGCTGACAGATAAGCGCACGCGGCTCTCCACTCATAATGTAGACAGACTCACGTTCATAAAGATGAACAAATCATGGATCCGAAACGACTTTTCTACCCCTGTGTCATCCTGGGGAGAGTAAAAGCTTGATGATTGGTTAAAATCACCCTACCAACCGTTTTAAGCTTTCAAATTACTAATCATGTTTATCTGTATCTTGACTGGAAAATAATTTGGGCTTTGTAGCAGTGTGCAGCACTGATCCTATTAGGCCATCTATAATAAGCTTCACCAGATTTAAAATTAAAAATAATTTTTAGCTGCATCTAGCCCGGAAAATAATTTTGGGGCTCCGAGATGCGCAAGACACATAAGTGCCTTCTTGCTGCACTACCTGCAGCATGACCCTCATATTGTCAGAATTCGAAGTAATCATGACTACTGGGTTGCCACACTCTTAGATCCCCCAAACTTTTCGATCAACCTTTTCATTTTAATAAAGACCAAAAAAATGGTCATTTTTGAAATTATAAGCATTAGCAGGTTGTTAGAAACTGAAATCAAACAGTTTTCAACTCAAAACTTTATTCTAGGTGATGTTACATTTTCACATAGGACCCCTTGTTCGAAAGGAGCTTCTGAACTCTCTCGTCCATTGAATTTGTCAGGTTTTGGATGGTTTCTGCTTCAATTGTTTTGCATGAGGACAGAATACCCTCCCAGAGCTGTTGCTTAGATGTGAACTGCCTCCCGCCATCATAGACACTCCTTTTAATGATGCTCCAAAGGTTCTGAATGGGGTAGAGGTCAGGGGAGCATGGGGGTCACACCATAAGTTTGTCCCCTTTTATGCCCATATCAGCCAGAGATGCAGATGTTTTATGTGCAGCATGAGATGGTGCATTATCATGCAGAAAAATGATCTTGCTGTGAAATACACGGTTCTTCTTCTTGAACCATGGCAGGAAGTGCTGTTTGAGAAAATCCACATACATTATGGAGTTCATCTTTAGCGCCTTCAGGGATCCTAAAGGGGCCGACAATCTCTCTCCCCATGATTCCAGCCCAAAACATTACTCCACCTCCTCCTTGTTGGCGCTGTAGCCGTGTTTGCGTGGGGTGTCCATCAACCAGCCATCCTCCACTCCATTCATCTGGACCATCGAGCGCTGCACGGCACTCATCCATGAACAAAACAGTTTTGAAATCAGTCTTCATGTAATGTTTGGCCCACTGGAGCCGTTTCTGCTTGTGTGAAGTGGATAGAGGAGGTCGACAGGATGGCGTATGCACAGCTGCAAACCTCTGAAGGACCCTGCATCTTGTTGTTCGGGGGACGTTGGAGGCACAAGCAGCTTCAAAAACTTGTCTGCTGCTATGACAAGGCTTTTTTGCCGCTGCTCTTTCAACCTGACGTAATTGCCTGTAGGAAAGAGTCCTCAATTTGCCCTTATCAGCACGCACACGTGTGTACTGTGAATCAGCTGCATACTTCTTGATCGCCAAGACACTTCATCCTGATCATCGCACAATGTTGATTGTAGTCATGCCTTGACCTAAACACTCCACAATTTGTTGCTTCTCAGCAGCCGACACATCCTTTTTCTTTCCCATTTTGGCAGAAAATGTAGGCTGCTTAATAATGTGAGAGAGCCTTCTTAAGTAGTCTTGCCTTTCATTGGACACACCTGCCAAACTAATTAGCACAGGTGTCTGCAATTGCTTACAGTGATATAAAGAGCCCTGACACACATCACCATCAATGAGTTTAACTGACAAACAAACAAATTCTTCCCTTATCACTCCTAAACACTTTTTGCATAATAATTTGGAACGCGGTGTACATGTGCTTTTCCACAAAACACCAGTGGTTCACGTAGTGAATCTTACAGTTCTAACTTGCCAACCGTGGTCTGTATGGAATTGTTCAATAAAGGGCCCAAAATTAAGATAACATAGATGGGAGAGGTCTCTATGAATAGGAATTCCTAAGTATTTGATACCCTGTGAGGGCCAGGCAAAGGGAAAGTTGGACTGGATGGAATCCTATATGGATTTAGGGAGGGAGACATCGAGGGCCTCAGACTTCGCTGCATTGATTTTAAAATTTTACCATGTAACAAAGTGATCTATTTCAGCCATAACAGCAGGGATGAATATATGTGATTGAGTGATATATACTAGGACATCATCAGCAAATAGAGAGCACTTGTACTCGGTGCCTCCCACCTCAATCCACCTAATATTGGGGTTATGGCGAATTGATGAGAGCAGGTGCTCCGTCACTAGGATGTATAAGAGAGGGGACAGAGGACATCCCTGCCTTGTCCCATTGGTGATTGTGAAAGGTGATGAAAATGTTCTGACGCACCCCCTGGGCCTTGGGACACCCGGAGCCGGACCCTTTTTGGTGGATGCTGGTGGTTGTAGTCTTCGTGGCGGCGATCCGGTTCCGTGGCTCAGGGCGGTCAAACCAGTGGCGGAACTATTTATGTGGTTTTGATGTTTAAATGTCCGACTACGCCACCCGTGGATTGCGGTCAGAGTGAACCGCCGCTACAGGGCAGACCGCTAAGGCTGGTGTTGTGGGTGCAGCAGAGCGTAGAATAACTCCCCACGGGAGGAGTATAGCCTCAGGGCAGTGTATGCGGAGGATGGGGGTGATGGTGCAGGGCAGCAGCAGTAACGACACGGAGTCAGTGATGCAGTTCAGGGCCTTTACTCACAGTTCTTATTATCCAGACCACGTCTGCAGGTAACGGCTGCCCACGTCGTACTGTGCTCACCAGGTGAGGGGCTCAGACAACTCCCAGATAACTTTGGAGCGCTTCACAGGACCCCCTTTGTGTGTCCTTTGTCTGGCCTTTCTTACCAACACTTCTGTCCGGCTGCCTCGGGCCTCCTCTTGGTAAACTTGGCGCCAGTTTCCCTGACCCTATGTGGTGCCTTCCTAGCGGGTGGAGCAAGGGGCTGCGCCACATAAAATGTCAGAGCCTCCGGTTTCTAGCTGAGGGTCGTTTCCTGCCTCCACTAGTTCGGGGACCGGTCTCCCCCTTTGGCCTGACCCCTCCACGCAGGTGGATTCGGGCGTGCGGTGGCGACTCGCCCGTCCGCACCCCTGGGATCCCTTCATTCCTCGTTCCTGGAGCCTTCTCCGCTCCTCTTCCTTCCTTCTCCCTCTTGCAGGCCTGGGCCTCTGTTACTAGGCCCGCCTCCGGAGCAGAGCTCATGCAGAGCCCCTGCTCCCTGCCACTTCTGCTCAGACTTCTCTGCACTGAACTAAGATGGTGCCCACCTTTTATACTCCCTTCTCAATGCACCCAGGAACTGCTTCCTCCCTGCTCCTGCACTGCAGGGTTCCCCTTCCTCAGTGTTCCCTCCCCCCACTCCAGCCAGGGACAGGGACTGTCGTGCCCATCTCAGGGGCATATTGGTCGCCCTGCCCCACGGCAATGTGGTGTAATGCATGCAGGTGTCGGGTCCTGATCCACACTCCATCCTTATCTGAGAGTGAGATATCACACCTCTGGGTGAGGTGCAATACGTCTGTAGCAACCGAGCCCTCAGTGCTACAGTTCCATTTATCTTCAGCCTAGGTGACGTATTGTGATACAGGGCCGTGATTTTGGCTATAAAAGGGTCCCCTAGACCCCTACCCCAAGCTTTTTAAGAGAATCATATATGGCGTGCCAGGAGACTCTATGGAATGCTTTCTCAGCATCCAACGAGAGTATCTACTTACAAATTTTTAACTGCATCTAGCCCAGGAAATACTTTGTGCCTAGTAGCAGTGTCTGCTAGTCAGCGGATTATCCCGGCTGTTAAGCAAGCTACACCACCTGTAGTTTGGACACTTAATTTTTTCAAAGGAAATGCTTCGGGACCACGGGATACTTAGTGAAGAGCATCAGGAGGCACCCCAAGGCATAGGGGCTGGGACTGGCACTAGGATGCCTTGCGGTGGACAGCCGAGCTCGATCCTTATAAAAGCTTTTTAACTGCAGCAGCTTTAGTGGACGCTACTGGAGCTGGAATTACGCGGCTGCTGGCATGAGACTTGCCCTCCAATAGATCCTTGTAAATGGATTTAAAGTGTATTCATTCAAATTAGAGGGACAATTTAAATTAAAAAGCTTAGAGCTGCCTCCACCACAGGGGGGCTCTCTCGACCCACCAGCGGACAGGCACCAGTATTGGGAGAGGGGGGCTGGCCGTCAGGGTTCACCGCGGCTCTGGCACAAACCCGGCGACACGGAGGTGGCACGGGCAGGAGCGGACTGGCCGTCTCGGCTTCTCACTTTTTGGATTTTAGAAGGGCATGACATGCCTATATCTGTGTCTCCCCCTCCTTTTACTCCTCCACCTCTTTTCTTTTCGCATGACTATATGTACTTGTCACTTTTCCATGTGTTAGTTGTGTCTTCTGAGCAGTTTGTCAGCTTTTGGACACCTTTGAAGGTGTTTTCTATGTGTTTCTATGTGTTTTTGTTTGCCTGCCATTGGTTTTAACGGTGTTCGAAGGTGTTCGACGAACAGTTCGACGAACAGTTCGGCGAACACACGGGTGTTCGACGAACCGAACCGAACTCGAACACTACGGGGGTGGCTCAACACTACTCGCTACTGCTTGGTGCACGCCCGAGCACTGCTCGAGATGCTTGGCGATCACCGAGTATTTCCGGGGTTGCTTGGTGGGAGCTCAGGTCCCCTACCTGCATATTTAGCGCTCTTTAAAGCGCCAATGAACATGTAGGGATTGTCTGCCACACACTGTAATGCCACAGCCATGTTAATTGTGGCATTATAGTGATTGGCTGGCTGCACAGGTCTGTATCAGACCTGGCGCC
Organism: Phyllobates terribilis; assembly: GCF_046119375.1. Lineage (NCBI taxonomy): Eukaryota > Metazoa > Chordata > Amphibia > Anura > Dendrobatidae > Phyllobates > Phyllobates terribilis. The sequence continues at coordinate 187,203,429 of NW_027362761.1, forward strand.
GCCATGCTTGTCACAGTCTACTCCGGAATCAGGCAGTGTAGGGAGAGGTGCTGCTGAGCTAGGGAGATATTCGCTTGTTTCTTAGTTAGTGTAGGTATACCACAACATATTGTACACATATCCATCTCAACTAACAGTCCTTCTGAGGACTAATCCAGCTGCATAGATATCAGTGCTAGGCAAGCAGGCAGTGTATGTGGCAGACTGCAGTGAATATAGCAAGAGGGTCCATTCCAGTTCTGTCTGCTGGTGCTTTTACAGATATTTCTAGAAATAGTTCCAGGTTTCAGGGGCCAGGAATAATTTTTTGGGGGATCTTAATCCTGATTATTTGCTTAAAAAGAAATCCAGAGATCACCGTTTTTCTGCTCCATTTGCTTGTTGGCACTGCAGAATACAGCCAGATCCTTTCCATATTACAGCGCTAAAAATCCATCTATTTAAAACTGTGGTTTGTCCGTCACATGGATCACATATAATTGCATGGAAAATTCTGCCATTTTTGGCCTCCATTGAAATTTTGTTGCAGTGTGTCAGTGAAGTTATTGACATGAGGTCGCTGTAAAAAATAGCAACCTACAGGCCAGCTTTTTAAAACTGTGGTTTTCCGTCACACTTATTACATATCACTGCGGTTCAAATCCAGCCCTTTGTAGTGAACGTGGAAAATGTAGTCCTCCATTTAAAATGGGCAAGGCGCGAGGCAAGGGACGGGGAAGTGGACGTGATGGTGATGATGGTGCATGCAGAGGACGGGACCGAGGCCGTGGGCTAGCTGAAATTGTGCCACAACAAACACCTACATCTTCTCGCTCGACCTTCCTGTCCCAATTAATAGGGGACGGCAGAACACCACTATTGAACACAGAGCAGTGTGAAAAGGTTATTAGTTGGATAGCATATAATGCTTCCAGTCACTTAGCCACCACCACCACCCAGTCTTCCACACGGTCAAGTCTCAGTAGCTGTGAGTCTGGACTGCATATTCCTCACCCTGATCCTCCTTTCTCCCACTATGCCGAGTACCCAGAGTCAACTGATCCCACACTTGGACACTCTGAAGAGCTGTTCACTTTTCCATTTATAGATTCGGGCCTCTCGTCTAGTCCACTTGAAGCGGGGCAAGAGGAGATCGCATATAGCGATGCCCAAATATTTGAGCAGCCACAGTCACACAAAGGCAATGGTGGGAAAGTGTCACAAGAGGTAGACGATGATGAGACACAATTGCCAGAAAGTCAGGAGGAGGACCTGGGTGCAGAAGTGGAAGACGAGGTGGTGGATGATATAGTAACTGACCCAACCTGGCAGGGGGGACCTACAGAGCGAGGACAGCAGCAAACAGGGGGAGGGAGGCGTAGCACCACAACAGGCAGGAAGAACCAGTGTGGTAGCCACAGACAGAAGGCAGGCAACCATTCCTCGTAACATCAACACGAAGGAAGTTGCCAGTACAACTGGTAGGTCTTCCCGAGTCTGGTTGTTTTTTAAAGATTCTGCCAATAACCCCAAAATGGCCATTTGCACCACCTGCCAGGCCAGCATCAGCAGGGGTAACAAAACTACCAGCCTGACCACCACCATGCATGATGAGGCACATGGCAGCAAAGCACCCAACTTTGTGGGCCGAACCCCAGGGTCCAGGAACAGTGTCTGCGGGTGACACCACTACTTCTTCCGCTGTTGTGCGTGCAAGCCAATCCTCTGTCCATGGCACATGCCAAGATGCCTCCTGCCCTGCACCTGTCGTTGCACACTCTCAAGTAGCACCATCAGCAAGCACGTCCACATCCTTGTCCCAGCATAGCGTTTAGTTGTCCTTACCCCCGTCCTTGGAATGCAAGCGCAAATACGAAGCCAACCCCCCACAGGCCTCTTTACTAAACACACATATTTCATGACTGCTTGCTCTCGAAATGTTGCCTTTTAGGCGTGTGGAGATGGAAGCTTTCCGCAACCTGATGGCGGCGGCCGTCCCTCGGTACTCAGTCCCCAGTGGCCACTATTTCTCCCTGTGTGCATTACACGAGCATGTGTCCCACAACATTAGCCGTGCCCTCAACAACGCAGTTACTGGGAAAGTCCACCTAACCATGGACACGTGAACAAGTGTTTGTGGGCAGGGACGGTACATCTCGCTGACGGCACACTGGGTTAACATAGTGGAAGCCGGGAACCAGTCGGACCTTTGGACGAAACATGTCCTCCCGACGCCGAAGATTGCGGGCCCTGGGTTAATCAGGGTTGCCCCATATTCTACAGATCCTGCACCTCCTCCTCCTCTTCAGCAGCCATCTCTGAAATGCCACATCAGTTGCAAGCTGGAAGAACTGCAGCACTGTCTCAACCAAGCGGCAACAGGTTGTTCTGAAGCTAATATGCTTAGGTGACAAACCACACAACTCTGAAGAGTTGTGGACAGCTTTGAAAGAGAAGGGAGATCTGTGGCTGACACTGCTGAACCTACAGCCAGGCTGGGCGTGTGTGACAATGGCCGGAACCTGGTGGCGGCTCTGAGGCAAGGCGAGCTCACACATGTATCATGCCTGGCCCATGTGCTTAACCTCATGGTTCAGCGGTTTCTCAAAGCCTACCCTGCTGGATCTGCTTGTTAAAGTATGCCGCCTGTGTGCCCATTTTAGAAACTCACCTACAGCTTCCGCCTTTGCCGCTCTTCAGCAGCGTTTGCAACTTCCGGCTCACCAACTGGTGTGTGATGTCCCCACGCATTGGAACTCTACATTGCAGATGTTGGGAAGGATTTGTGAGCTGAAGAGGGCAGTTGTTGACTACCAGCATCAACAAGGCCGCCGGTATTCAGTTCAGACTCCACACATAAGACCTCAGGAGTGGATATGGATGTCAGAGCATGGTCAGTCATCCTCTGAGGACACAGAAGTCTTGCCTGTTAGAAGTCTGGCACGCATGGCTGAGTTTATGTTACACTGCCTTACCCGTGACCCTCACGTTCTCCAAATTTTGGGTGACAGTCATTACTGGTTGGTGACTTTCTCTTATTCCCGAGGCAGATAGGTCTGCTAAAATGGGGCAGTACCAGAAGGCCCTTGTTGCGGAATTATTAAAAAAATTCCCTTCAGAAAACGCTGGCGGCAGAGGTCACAGTTCATTGGACAACCAAGGAGTACAGGTGAGAGATACACAACTCTAATCCAGCAGAGGCAGGGGAACACTGTCAAAGTTCTGGGACAGTTTTCTCAGACCTTCCCATCTTACAGGCCCTGAGGCGCGGGGTACTCTCACAAGGAGTGCAAAGTTTGGGAAGATGGTGACTCAGTATCTTGCCGACCGTACCAACGTCTTCCGTGATTCCTCTGTGCCTTATAATTACTAGGTATCCAAGCTGGACACGTGGAATGAACTAGCTCTCTACGCCTTGGAGGTCCTGGCCTGCCCTGCCGCTAGCGTTTTATCAGAGCGGGTTTTTAGTGCCGCTGGTGGAATTAGGTCCAATTCTATTCCCATGCCCCTCTGTCTTCACACCCAGACATGGGTATATGCTTCCTGATTTTGTCTATTTGCTTTTGTTCTCCTCCTTCTCATCCTCCATCACTGTATCATTCTGTTGGCATATGCAACAGATTAGGACTTATTATAAGTGAAAGGAGGACTTTACTAACCAGACAGCAGATGGCGATAGTGTGTAAAGTTATATGCTTGCTGTAATGTGGGGGAGGAAAGCTCTCAATTGTTGGTTGTTTTTACTTCCTGTGTTTTTCTTTCTTTCCTGAATGTGTTGTGTCCGCAGCACACGGACTGTGTGACACTGAATTGTATCTCATGTTTAACCAGTATGAAATAAATACTGTTTACTCAAGATATCTTGCTGATTGAAGCTCTCGTAAGTACAGTGGTGACTGTAAGAAGATGCACTCTGCGACAGGTTATGGGCCCAGGCCGGAACCCAGACACTACAGGCCCGCACTACAAGAGGATCCTGGTTTATAACCCCAGATAACGGAGCACACAGATAAGCTCTGTAAACAGAAGGAAATAAATCCAGATACAGAGTGACAAAGGAATTCATGATCCCAGGAGCTGGATATAATTACAAATAATTCAACACAGGCAGGACATACAGGAACTATCAGCAAGTTAAAAACAGGAGAATATCTTCAGTACAACTCTCTAAACAAGTAAGACTATATAGAGATGATGAGTAACACAGAACTGAAATTCACAGTAGCTAAACTGAATAGTGAAAATTATCAGTTATGGAAATTCAAAGTAGAGATGTTGTTATCTAAGGATGATTTATGGGAAGTAATTGTTACAGAAAGACCAGATCAAGATAATCAGACATGGGATAAGAAGAATAGACAAGTGAGAGCCACCATTAGCTTATTAGTGGATGATGCTCAATTAATACATATAAGAAATGAAGAAACAGCTAAAGGAATGTGGGAAGAATTAAGAAAACTGTATGAAAGACCTAGCTTGAATCACAAGTTATTTTTATTAAGAAAGCTTTACAGTATGAGATTGAGTGCAAATGACGACATGCAGAAGCACATATTCTCAATGATGGAAGTGATATCACAGCTAAGATCTATTGGTGAAGACATTAAAGAAAGTCATGTAGCAACTATATTATTGTGCAGTTTACCAGATTCGTATACAGCCTTGATAAATGCCCTTGAGACGAGACCAGAAACTGACATTACATTAGATTTTGTGAAAACAAGACTAATAGATGAATATCAGAGAAGAAAAGAACAAAGAAATGATTCTTCTACTGAAAAGGACAGTGAAAACGCTCTTAAAGCTACAGAATTTAAAAAACCCTATAATAAAGAGACAAGAGAATGCTTCAGATGTAAGAAAAAAGGTCATTTAAAGAAAGACTGTACCATATGGAAAGCAAAACAACAAAAATTACAACATAAAAAGCATACACAGAAAGTAAAAAACACAATTTCCGATTCATGTGAGAATAATTGGAATGGCACATTTAAAGTAACAGACAAGAAATCATCACTTGGTTGGTTTATTGATTCAGGAGCAATGAGTCATATGACAAGTGACAAAAATTTCTTTACTGATCATGATTTAGATAAGAAAGAAGCCATTTATCTTGCAGATGGAAGCAAAATAACCGCAGAAGGTATCGGACAAGGTATGCTAAATTGTTCAAACAAGTTCGGACAAGATTCAAAGATACTTGTACAGGATGTGTTATATGTTCCAAAATTGGAAGGCGGATTATTATCTGTGAAACGTTTAACAGCGAAAGGACTTACAGTAAAATTCAAAGACAATGAGTGTGCAATTATTGCAGGAAACAAGGCAGATGAACAATTATATCATTTTGACACACCAAAGGAACAGATGAAGGTATGTACACATGATCACAAAAACTGTATTCACATGTGGCATAGACGTCTAGGACATAGACACCCTGACAGTATAAGGGAACTACAGAGAAAAGAATTGACAAAAGATTTAAAGATATCAGATTGCTCAATTGCCGCAAGATGTGAATGTTGTATAAAATCCAAAGCCACAAGGATATCTATTCCAAAAGAAAGTGAGATGAAAAGCGAAAGACCACTTGATTTGGTGCATACTGACATATGTGGACCCATGAAAATGACTACATCAGGAGGCAATAGATACATGTTGACTTTTATAGATGACTACTCAAGATACACAGTCACATACTTAATTAAGAACAAAAGTGAAGTTTTTGATAAACTTGTAGACTATGTAACAAGATTAAGTAACAAATTTCAAAGGAAGCCAATTGTCATCAGAAGTGATAATGGAGGTGAATTTACAGGTCACAGAATAGAAGACTACTTAAGACAAAATGGAATAGAACACCAGAAAACTGTTCCATACACACCTGAACAAAATGGAGTAGCAGAAAGGAAAAACAGAACTCTAACAGAAATGATAAGATGTATGCTGACGGATTCCAAACTACCAGAGAAATATTGGGGTGAGGCAGCAATGACAGCTACATATCTACAGAACCGACTTTTTTCCAGAAAACTGACGAAAACTCCATATGAACTGTGGCAAGGTATGAAACCAAGTGTCAATCATTTAAAAGTTTTTGGATGTAAAGTTTTTATATTCATTCCAACAGAAAAACGTTCCAAACTTCAAAACAGATCCATGGAAGGAATATTCGTTGGATATAATGAAAATTGCAAAGGATATAGAATCTTAGATTCCAAAACAGACAGAGTTACGGTGAGTAACAGTGTGACATTCAGTGAAGATTTAAATGAAGACATTATGATTTCAGTTGAAACAAAAAATGAGAAAAACAATAGTGACATAACTGAAGAAATATCTGATGAGAAAGAAGTAGAAATTAATGAAGAACAAAATACTGAAAGTGAAGAATCACAACTACAAACAGACACAGAACCAAGACGTTCAATGAGAGAGAACAAAGGAAAACCACCAAAATGTCTCTCATACAAACAAGCATAGGAAAAATCTATGAGCCTACCTCTTGGGAAGACATATCTAAACTTCCTGAAGAAGAAGCTACTAAATGGATAGAAGCAACAGAAACAGAAATTAAGTCCATGCATGATTCAAATACATGGACACTAACAGATTTGCCAGAAGGAAGAAAAGCCATAGGATGTAAATGGATTTTTAAAGTAAAATACCAAACAGATGGAACAGCTGAAAGATACCGAGCAAGACTCGTAGCTAAAGGGTATTCTCAAAAATATGGAGAAGACTATGATGAGACATTTGCTCCAGTTGTCAAACACACTACAATAAGAACTTTACTTACAGTTGCAGCAATGAAACAGATGGAACTGAGACATCTGGATGTAAAGACAGCTTTTTTGAATGGAGATTTAACAGAAGACATTTACAACTTCCAGGATTCAAAGATGAAAGAAATCCAAACAAAGTTTGCAAACTACAGAAAAGCATATATGGTTTAAAGCAAGCAGCTAAAGCGTGGAATGACAAAATCACGGAAGTACTTACAAATGAAAAATTTCAAAGAAGCAAAGCTGATCCATGCTTGTACACAAAAAGGCTGATTAATAGATGGATTTATGTACTCATATATGTAGACGACATTTTGATTTGTTTTAAACAAGAAAGTGATAAAGAAAACATTCTAAAAATCCTGAAGCAACATTTCGAAATCAAAGACTTGGGAAATGTGAAACAGTACCTAGGAATACAGGTAGAAAGAGAAGAAGACGGAAGTTTCCTACTGAATCAAAATAACATGATTCAAGACATAACAGAAAAATTTGGATTAAAGGATTCAAAACCAGTAAAGTCTCCAATGGAAACTAATTATCTCAAAGAGATGAACAGTGAAAAAAATATTCTACCAAATAATGAAGAAAACAGAACAGCAATAGGAAAACTACTGTATCTAGCGACCGTTACAAGACCAGACATCACAGCAGCAGTAGGAATCCTGAGTAGAAAGGTATCAAAACCAAATAAAGCTGATTGGAATGCCGTGAAGAGAGTAATGCGTTATTTGAAAGGAACTAGCAATGTTAAGCTGAAATTACCCACAAGTGATAATTGCATTTTAACAGGATATGTTGATGCAGATTGGGCTGGAGATCCAACTGACAGAAGATCTACCAGTGGACATATTTTTTTTCTCTCAGGTGGACCAATAAGTTGGACAAGTAAGAAACTGTCAATTGTGACACTGTCTTCAACAGAAGCAGAATATGTTGCCACAGCACATGCGAGTCAAGAAGTACTGTGGTTAAGACAATTGTTGACAGAATTAGGACAACCACAGTTGGAACCAACAAAACTGAAAGAGGACAATCAAGGATGACTTGTTCTTGCTCAGATGGAAAGAGTCAATCCAAGAACCAAGCATATTGATGTGAAATATCATTTCTTGAGAGATCATCAGGAACAAGGAGTCTTGAAGTTAGAGTATTGTCCTACTGAAGAAATGACAGCAGACATCTTCACGAAGGCGTTGAATGCTGATAAACACCAGACACAAATAAAAAAGTTGGGTTTGATTAAGTCCTTACTGTTGGCGAATGGCATCTAGGCAGCTTCACGCTTGTTTTTCCTCAATTCATGGGCAGTTATTTTGCGCCTTTTTTGGCCAACACGCTTCTTGCGACCCTGTTGGCTATTTGCCATGAAACGCTTGATTGTTCGGTGATCACGCTTCAAAAGTTTGGAAATTTGAAGACTGCTGCATCCCTCTGCAAGACATCTCACAATTTTGGACTTTTCAGAGCCCGTCTCTTCTGACCCATTTTGCCAAAGGAAAGTAAGTTGCCTAATAATTAAGCACACCTTATATAGGGTGTTGATGTCATTAGTCAACACCCCTCCTCATTACAGAGATGCACATCACCAGATTTACTTAATTGGTAGTTGGCTCTCAAGCCTATGCAGCTTGGAGTAGGACAACATGTATAAAAAGTATCATGTGATCAAAATACTCATTTGCCTAATAATTCGGCACACAGTGTATATATATACAGTTATATGAAAAAGTTTGGGCACCCCTATTAATCTTAAGCTTAATGTTTTATAAAAATTGGTGTTTTTGCAACAGCTATTTCAGTTTGATATTTGTAATAACTGTTGGACACAGTAGTGTTTCTGCCTTGAAATGAGGTTTATTGTACTAACAGAAAATGTGCAATCTGCATTCAAACAAAATTTGACAGGTGCATAAGTATGGGCACCTCACCAGAAAAGTGACATTAATATTTAGTAGATCCTCCTTCTGCAAAAATAACAGCCTCTAGTCGCTTCCTGTAGCTTTTAATGATTTCCTGGATCCTGGATGAAGGTATTTTTGACCATTCCTCTTTACAAAACAATTCCAGTTCAGTTAAGTTTGATGGTCGCCGAGCATGGACAGCCCTCTTCAAATGATCCCACAGATGTTCAATGATATTCAGGTCTGGGGACTGGGATGGCCATTCCAGAACATTGTAATTGTTCCTCTGCATGAATGCCTGAGTAGATTTGGAGCGGTGTTTTGGATCATTGTCTTGCTGAAAGATCCATCCCCTGCGTAACTTCAACATTGTCACTGATTCTTGAACATTATTGTCAAGAATCTGCTGATACTGAGTGGAATCCATGCGTCCCTCAACTTTAACAAGATTCCCGGTGCCGGCATTGGCCACACAGCCCCAAAGCATGATGGAACCTCCACCAAATTTTACTGTAGGTAGCAACGCAAGTGTTTTTCCTGGAATGCCGCCATGCATAACGCATTTTTGTATGACCAAACAACTCAATCTTGGTTTCATCAGTCCACAGGACCTTCTTCCAAAAAGAAATTGGCTTCTCCAAATGTGCTTTTGCATACCTCAGCCGACTCTGTTTGTGGCGTGCTTGCAGAAATGGCTTCCTTTGCATTACTCTCCCATACAGCTTCTCCTTGTGCAAAGTGCGTTGTATAGTTGACCGATGCACAGTGACACCATCTGCAGCAAGTTTATGCTGCAGCTCTCTGGAGGTGGTCTGAGGATTGTCCTTGACTGATCTCACCATTCTTCTTCTCTGACTTTCTGATGTTTTTCTTGGCCTGCCACTTCTGGCCTTAACAAAAACTGTCCCTGTGTTCTTCCATTTCCTTACTATGTTCCTCACAGTGGAACTGACAGGTTAAATCTCTGAGACAGCTTTTTGTATCCTTCCCCTGAACAACTATGTTGAATAATCTTTGTTTTCAGATCATTTGACAGTTGTTTTGAGGAGCCCATGATGCCACTCTTCAGAGGAGATTCAAACAGGAGAACAACTTGCAAGTGGCCACTTTAAGTAGCTTTTCTCATGATCGCATACACCTGGCTATGAAGTTCAAAGTTCAATGAGGTTACAAAACCAAAAAAAGTGCTTTAGTAAGTCAGTAAAAAGTAGGTAGGAATATTTAAAACAAGAAAATGATAAGGGTGCCCATACTTATGCACCTGTCAAATTTTGTTTGAATGCAGATTGCACATTTTCTGTTAATACAATAAACCTCATTTCAAGGCAGAAACATTACTGTGTCCAACAGTTATTACATATATCAAACTGAAATAGCTGTTGCAAAAACACCAATTTTTATAAAACATTAAGCTTAAGATTAATAGGGGAGCCCAAACATTTTCATATAACTGTATATATATATATATATATATATATATATATATATATATATATATATATATATATATATATATATATAAATATAGTCAGTCTACTCCGCAATCAGGCAGTGTAGGGAGAGGTGCTGCTGAGCTAGGGAGAGATTTGGTTGTGTATTAGGTAGTGTAGGGAGAAAACAAGTACAGTACATTACACATATCCATCTCAACAAACAGTCCTTCTAAGGACTAATCCATCTGCAGAGATCAGGCAGGCAGTGTATATAGGCAGGCAGGCAGTGTATATAGCAGACTGCAGTGCATATAGCACAAGAGGCTCCATTCCAGTTCTGCCTACTGCTGCTGTTAGACATTTCTAGACAAAGGCCCAGGTCTCAAGGGCCAGGAATAATTTTTTTGGGATCTTAATCCTCATTATTTGCTTAAAAAGCAATCCAGAGAACACCGTTTTTCTGCGCCATTTGCTTGTTGGCACTGCAGAATACAGCCAGGTCCTTTCCATATTACAGCGATCAAAATCCAGGTATTAAAATCTGTGGTTTGTCCGTCACACGGATCACATATACGGTTTCTGAAAATTCTGCCATTTCTGGCCTCCATTCTAATTTTTTTTCAGTGTGTCAGCAAAGTTTTTGATACTGGTTTGCTGTTCAAAATAGTTACCTACAGGCCAGGTATTTAAAACTGTGGTTTCTCCATCACACGGATTACATATAACTTCGCTCCAAATTGAGCCATTTGTAGTGAGCGTGGAAGATATTGTCCTCCATTTAAAATGGGCAAGGCACGTGGCAAGGGACGGGGAACTGGATGTGATGTTGATGGTTCATGCAGAGGCCGAGGCAGTGGGCAAGCTGAAATTGTGCCACAACAAACACCCACATCTTCTCGCCCGACTTTCCTGTCCCAATTCCTAGGGGACCGCAGCACACCACTATTGAATCCAGAGCAGTGTCAAAAGGTTGTTGGTTGGATAGTGGATAATGCTTCCAGTCACTTAGCCACCATCACCACCACCACCTTGGCTTCCACACGATCAAGTCTCAGTAGCCGTGAGTCTGGACCGCATATTCCTCACCCTGATCCTCCTTTCTCCCACCATGCCGAGTGTCCGGACACAACTGATCCCACACTTGGACACTCTGAAGAGCTGTGCACTTTTCCATTTATAGATTCGGGCCTCTCGTCCGGTCCACTTGAATCGGGGTAAGAGGAGATCTCATGTAGCGATGTCCAAATATTTGAGCAGCCACGGTCACACGAAGGCGACTGGGGGAAAGTGTCACAAGAGGTGGACGATGATGAGACACAATTGCCAGAAAGTCAGGATGAGGACCAGAGTGCGGAAGTGCAAGACGAGGTGGTGGATTATATAGTAACTGACCCAACCTGGCAGGAGGACATGCAGAGTGAGGACAGCAGCATACAGGGGGAGTGAGGCAGAGCACCCCAACAGGCAGGAAGAAGCAGTGTGGTGGCTGCAGACAGAAGGCAGGCAACGGTTCCCCGTAACACCAACACAAAGGAAGTTGCAAGTACAACTGACAGGTCTTCCCGACTCTGGTTGTTTTTTAAAGACTCTGCCGATAACCCTAAAAAGGTCATTTGCACCAACTTACTGGCAAGCATCAGCAGGGGTAGAAAAACTACCAGCCTGACCACGTGGCACATGATCAGGCACATGGTAGCAAAGCACCCAACTTTGTGGGCCGAACCCCAGGGTCCATTAACAGTGTCTGCAGGTGACACCACTGCTCCTTCTGCTGTTGTGCAAGCCAATCCCCTGCCCATAGTGTATGCGAAGATGCCTCCTGCCGCAGCATTCAGTTGTCCCTACAACAGTCATTGGAACGCAAGCGCAAATACGCAGCCAACGCCCCACAGGCCACACTACTAAATTCCCACATTTTGCATGGAGACGGAAGCTTTCCGCAACCTGATGGCGGCGGCCGTCCCTTGGTACTCGGTTCCCAGCCGCCACTATTTCTCCCGGTGTGCACTCAACAATGCAGTTACAGGGAAAGTCCACCTAACCACGGACACGTGGACAAGTGCTTGTGGGCAGGGACGGTACATTTCGCTGATGTAGCACTGGGATAACATAGTGGAAGCCGGGACCCAGTGGGACCTTGGGACGGAACACATTCTCCCGACGCCAAGGATTGCGGGCCCTAGGTTATTCACGGTTGCCCCCACAGTCTACTGCTCCTGAACCTCATACTCCTCAGCCTCCTCCTCCTCTTCAGCCTCCATCTCCGAAATGACCACATCAGTCACAAGCTGGAAGCACTGCAGCACTGCCTCGGCCTAGCGGCAACAGGCTGTGCTGAAGCTAATATGCTAAGGTAACAAACTGCACAATGCTGAAGAGTTGTGTACAGCTCTGAAAGAGCAGGCAGATCTGTGGCTGACACTGCTGAGCCTACAGCCAGGCATGGTCGTGTGTGACAATGGCCGGAACCTGGTGGGGCTCTGAGGCGAGATCACACACGCACAATGCCTGGCCCATGTGCTTAACCTCGTGGTTCACCGGTTTCTCAAAAGCTAAATGGAACTGCCGGATCTGTTTGTCAAAATATTCTGCCTGTGTGCCCATTTTAGAAAGTCACCTACAGCTTCCACCGCCCTTGCAGTGCTTCAACAGCGTTTGCAGCTCGCCGACTGGTGTGTGATGTCCCCATGCATTGGAACTCTAAACTGCAGATGTTGGGAAGGATTTGTGAGCAGAAGAGGGCAGTTGTTGACTAGCAGCATCAACAAGGCCGTCGGTATTCAGTTCAGACGCCACACATAAGACGTCAGGAGTGGACATGGATGTCAAACATATGTACCATCCTCCAAAACTTTTAGGACTCCACCAAGATGGTGAGCGGCGATGATGCCATAATTACCGCCACCATCCCCCTTCTCTGTCTTCTGAAACGCTCTCTGCTCACAATCAAAGAGGATGCATTTCAGGCGGAGCACGATGAGATGGAGCAAGGAACCATACAGGGTGATTCCACACAGCCCAGCCTCATCTCATCCCCATGAGAATTGAGTGACAATGAGAAGAAGAGGAAGAGGAGGAAGAACAGGAGCTAGTTTCATGCACTATAGACAGTACTACCGTCACATCTGTCATACCGTCTGTTCAGCGTGGATGGCCTGACGACAGGGAAGAGGAGGAGGAGAGCATGGTCAGTCGTCCTCTTGGGGAGGAAACAGAAGTCTTGCCTGTTAGCAGTCAGGCACGCATGGCTGAGCTTATGTTACGCTGCCTTTTCTGTGACCTTGACGTTCTCAAAATTTTGGGTGACAGTCTTTACTGGTTGGTGACACTTCTAGACCCACGCTACAAGGAGAACTTTCTATCTCTTATTCCTGAGGCGTACAGGTCTACAAAAATGGGGCATTACCAGAAGGCCCTTGTTGCGGAACTATTAAAAAAATTCCCATTTGAAAATGCTGGCGGCAGAGGTCACAGTACGTTGGACAACAAAGGAGTACAGCCGAGAGAGACACAACTCCAATCCAGCAGAGGCAGGGGAACACTGTCAAAGTTCTGGGAGAGTTTTCTCAGCCCCTCAAATCGCACAGGCCCTGAGGCGCGGTGTACTCTCACAAGGAGTGGAAAGTTTGGGAAAATGCTGAGGGAGTACCTTGCCGACCATACCAACGTCCTCCGTGATTCCTCTGTGCCTTATAATTATTAGGTATCTAAGCTGGACATGTGGAATGAACTGGCTCTCTACGCCTTGGAGGTCTTGGCCTGCCCTGCCGCTAGCGTTTTATCAGAGCGGGATTTTAGTTCCACTGGTGGAATTATAACTGATAAGCGCATCCGCCTGTCAACTGAAACAGGCTGACTCATGTAAAAGTGAACAAGGGCTGGATTGCGCCAGACATCTCAACACCACCAAATGATGGCAGCGTAACATAAACTCAAATCCAGTGTCTTTTTTTGGGAGGTGTATTCCCATGCACCTTTTCACACCCACACATGGGTATATGCTTCCTCATTTTGGCTATTTGCTCTTGTCCTTCTCCTTCTCCTCATCCTCATCCTCCACCACCATATCACCAGGGTGACTGTGGTCCGTGATGCAACACCCACATAATTTTTTTAAAGGGTGTTTATGATTTTTTTATACAGTATGTTCATGTATATCCTCCAGGGGTAAATGTTTGTCAGCCCATACACTTAGTGCATGAGCATTACAAGTATAGGAGACCTGCTCCTTTCTAATGGAAACATTTTTTTATGAGGCCCTCCTCCACGTCTTTTCCAAGGTGCATTGGAGTGCCTCCCAATTCTTGGCTGCCCTTGCATTCACTGCATAGGCCAACACTATGGGAGACCCACTTCCTAATAATGGGAGCATTTTTTCATGAGGCCCTCTACGTCTCTTCCAAGGGGCATTGGAGTGCCTCCCAATTTTTGGCAGCCCTTACATTCACTGCATAGGCCAACACTATGGGAGACCCACTTCCTAATAATGGGAAAAAATTTTAATGAGGCCCTCTACGCCTCTTCCAAGGGGCATTGGAGTGCCTCCAAACTTTTGGCAGCCCTTGCATTCACTGCATAGGAAAACAGTATGGGAGACCCACTTCCTAATAATGGGAACATTGTTTTCAGGAGGCCCTCCTCTAAGTCTTTTCAAAGGGGTATTGGGGTGCGTCCAAATTTTCAGAGGGGTATTGGGGTGTGTCCAAATTTTGGGCAGTCCTGCCACTTACTGCATACGCAATAACAGTATAGGAGACCCACTCTGTAGTAATGGGAACAACAAAGCATAGCTGGCTGATGGCTCTCTAACAATAGCGAGGGCCGACTGCTGGTCCTTTAAGAATAGTAAAGGCCACCTCTTGGCACTATAAAAATAGGCTTTGTAACTTTCAGAGTCCTTCCTTCATAAATAAAACTGTCTGATCATGTCTCACACACTACATGGCCAGATAAGGTTGTAAAATGTTAAAATGACATTTCCCGGTAATTGCATTTGTCATGGTTGAAAGCAATGCTAAAGTGCAAAAACGCATCAAAAACGCTACGTGTGACCATAGCCCAAGCTGTGGGGGAGTATTTTTGTTTTTAGTTATTTATTTTGCCTTATATACAAGTCATTACCCTGGAAAGGATAGTCCTGAACATATTTCCCAGGAAAATCCATTTTGTTTTTGTTTTTGTATGTTTTATTGTGAGTCCGTAAAAGTGGCGTAATACCTCTGACAACGTTGTTGACAGTAGTGACCTGGGAGTCAGAAATGCTTCCAGGGGTCTTCCCCATGCTGTTCCCATGTCATTTGAGCACTGTTCCCATCGATTTGGGCAATTTTTAGGCCCTCTGCAGACTGCCGGGGGGAGCCGCCTGAAAAATCCTCGAGTTTCCCATAGACTTACATTGGGCTCGCTGCTCGGGTCGAGCACCCGTGCATTCCAATTTGCTCGACCTGAGCATCGAGCACCCGAGCATTTTAGTGCTCGCCCTTCACTAGTTATTAGGTAAAAACTTGTTCATTAATTCGTATTCATCTGTCTCCACATCCTCTATGCACCAAATACCACACGGTAACTGCCCTTAAACAGACAGATACTGGCTGATGACCATGTTCTACCTATTGTGTCCCCCCATTTCCATATAGATTGTAAGCTTGCGAGCAGGGCCCTCATTTCTCATGTAACTGTTGAAATGTGTTTCATTGTATTGTTTATATTGTCTGTACATGTTCCTACTTAATTATAAAGTGCTGCGGAATATGTTGGCGCTATATAAATAAAAATTATTATTATTATTATTATTATTAATGATGTCCTTTCTCTTTCTGTAGTGGAATGACTGTCACTGGAATCTGAATGAATGGGATAAGAAGTTACATTTGTTAAATGATAAAACTTTACCATCTAACTTGTAGACAGTTGGGGTTATCTCTTAGAAGCCCCCAGAAGAAAAAAAAAAAGCAAAACAGTCTCTCTATTGCTTTCAGGATCAAAGTAGAGCCTGTCCTATTTCTGTAAAGTGCAATAGCAGAGTGGCACCAACTGATGTTTTTTTTCCACCTTTGAATTAAAATCTTATAATTCTATCAGCTATTGTTTGTGGCTCTTGCTTCATTTTACAAATGGAAAGTGCAGTAAAATAATGCCAAACGCTATTTATAATAAATTTTACATAAATGTTTAAAATGCTGATGATATATTTATATTTTTTCTCTTTGTTCCATCACATGTGTTTTGTGGAAGCTGCCATTGTGCTCTATATCATAGAATCATAGAATGTTAGAGTTGGAAGGGACCTCCAGGGTTATCGTGTCCAACCCCTGCTCAATACAGGATTCACTAAATCATCTCAGACAAATGTCTGTCCAGTCTTTGAAGACTTGGATTGAAGGAGAACTCACCACCTCTTGTGGCAGCCTTTTCCACTCATTGATTACCCTCAATTACCTTGTCAAAATGTTTTTTCTAGTATCTAATCTGTATCTTCTTCCTTTCAGTTTCATTCCATTGCTTCTCCTGTTTCTATGTGCAAATGAGAATAAGGATGATCCCTATACACTATGACATGCCTTCAGATATTTATAGACAGCTATTAAGTTTCCTCTTAACATTCTTTTTTGCCAGCTAAACATTCCCAGATCCTTTAACCATTCCTTGTAGGCCATACTTTGCAGTCCGCTCACCATCCTGGTAGCTCTTCTCTGAACTTGCTACAGTTTTTAAATGTCTTTTTTAAAATGTGGTGCCCTGAACTGGACACAGTATTCCAGATGAGGTCTGACCGAGGAGGAGTTAGGCCGGTTTCACACTTCCGTATATGTCCGGTACCGGAAAAAACGGTACCGGAGATATCCGTGTCCCATGTGTCCGTGTGTGTCACACATGTGGCAACTGTGTGCCGCCCGTGTGCCGCATCAGGATCAAATGGACCGGAACCTGGGAATCAGCGCTAAACTTAGCGTTGTTCTCAAGCGCCGGGTGCTGAACACTGCCCTCATCATGGTTCCCTGCCGGCACTGTGATCGACACCAGCAGGGACAATGATGAGGGTAGTATAATTCTGCTCCCGCAGTGTCTCTGTGTAAAGATGAGAATTAAATAATAAAATCATTATACTCATCTATCCAGAGATGTCCCCCGCTGTAATCCTCTGACTGCTGACGCTGGGGAGTCGAGGAGAATGACCAGCTCCAGTCCTGTCACTTACTGAGTGCAGCATTCTCCCCGGCTCCTCGGCGTCAGAGGATTACAGCGGGGGGCATCTCTAGACAGGTAAGTATAAGGATTTTATTATTTTAATCTTATTTTTATTCAGGGACACTGCGGGAGCAGACACTACTTCCCTCATCATTGTCCCTGCTGGTGCTGATCATAGTACAGGGAATCATGATGAGGGCAGTATTCAGCACCCAGCACTTGGTAACAACACTAACTGTAGTGCTGATTCTCATGCACCGGTACTTGTCACACGGATGACACACGGATGGCATTAGTGTAAGACATTTTGCGGAATGTGCATCCACAAAAAAACGGACATGTCAGGGTGTGGAGCACACGGACACACGGTCCGTGGAAACACACTGACATGTGCACAGATCCATTCATTTGAATGGGTCTGCGTGTGTCATTGTCTTCAGTACGTATGGAAACTGTCACCACACGTACTGGGAACACGGACGTGTGAAAGAGCCCTAAAGGGGGATAATTACTTCACTTGATCTAGACTCTATGCTTCTCTTAACCCTAGAACGCATGCCTGGGGCCTTGCAGGCCCGCCTGTTAATTGTTTTCTATTTTATGCACGATTACTTTAGTTAGAATTTTGAAACTCTAGGTATTCCTCAGGTATATAGTTGTTTGTCATTTCCAGTCGTTCATTTATTTTTATGTTACAGGCATTTCGGTATAACAACTCTTTTTTGTGAATACCCCATATTCACATACCTGGGGCCTTTTAGGCCCATACTGGGTTTACATGTGATCCTAAGTCTTTTTGTCTTCACTGTTGCTGGGGAAGACTTTGACTCAGTCTTTATGACTCTGCTGTTGCTATGAAGAGTGTGAATTCTGCCTGACTACATGGTCATGTGATCTTGGGAAGGAGGCTCCCTCACAACGTCATGCGTCTCTGACATCATCATAGGTCCTGAACACTGTTCATTGTGTGCTACTTGCTGAAGAGACTTTGGAGGAAGGAGTCAGCTTTCTTGTTTCTTGAAAAATAAACTTTCTGAGTTCCAAAAATCCAAAAGCTTCTATTGCACCTAAAAGAAAGTGGTGACCTGCTGAAGGTGAGAGGAGGGGGGCTGCACTTTACCCTTAGCACACACACTAACAAAGAGTGTACAACCCTGATTGTAATCTTTTTTTTTTTCATTTTAGTTTACTGACTTCTAAGGTTACAATGGCACAGTCTACATCCAGGGGTTTGACTGACCAAGAAATCGAAGCAATACTTTTTGATAGTGATGAAGATAGTGAACTTTCTTTGTCTGATGTCGAGTACATGCCACCAGCTAATGTCTCTACTTCATCGTCCAGTGATTCTTCAGATGATGAAGAAGTAATGGATCCAGCAGAACGTACAAATAGAACATCCAAAACTAATGTTTTTTGGAACAGTACTGCTGAAGTTCTTGGACGAACCCCATCACATAATATTGTAAGAGTTGCTCAAGGAACTGTAGGAATTCCACAATTCTTGTCCAAAAGAGATATGTTCTGTAAATTTTTTCAGATGATATTGTAGATGAGGTAGTTTTGTGTACTAACTTAGAAGGAAAACGTATCGCTTCAGGAAGAAAAAAATATATATATATAACAAAAGAGGAACTGTATGCTTATATTGGCCTTCGGCTGCGTGCACACGATGTGTTTTTCATGCGTTTCCGCTGCGGAATTTCCGCAGCGGAAACGCATCAAAAACGCATGGTAATCCGCACCCCATGGTCCCCAATGACATTCCGCAATGTCAATGCACATGCTGCGGATTTTTACGCAGCGTTTCTGCAGCGCTCATAAATCCGCAGCATGTTCATTAATTTTGCGGAAGCGCAGCGGAAGCGCCGCCATTGACTTGCATTGAGACGCATTGAATCCGTGTCTGTACATTTGTACAAGCAGATAATATGCGTTTGAATGTGCGGATGGTACCCAGTTCTGGAGGAGAGGAGACTCTACTCCAGACCTGGGTACCATTGTACCTGTAAAAAAAAGAATAAAATAATAAATAAAGTTTATATTCACCTGTCCGGCGGCCCCTGCAGCGCTTCTCCTTCCAGGACCTGAGATGACGTCGCGGTCATGTGACCGCAGCCTGTCTTGCGAGATGCCGGCAAGCCAGGAAGGAACCAGGAAGGAGCGCAACAGCACACGCGGCGGCATCGGAGGTAAGTATAGCTTTATTTTTTTAATTTTTACAGTCACACTGTATAAATCCATGCCGTTTGCATGGATTTATACAGTGTGACCTAGTTGTCAAGCACTTTCCAAGTGATGCTATCGCCTGGAAAGTGCTTGTCAGTCCGCATGCGGAAACACATGCGTTAACGCATGTGGATACGCATGTGAACCGCATGTATTCTGCAGGAAAAATGCATGCACAATCTGCATGCGTTTTTTCTGCCAGGGAGATGTAGAAATGCTGCAGAAATTTTCTGCTTCATTTCTGCATCGTGGGCACATAGCCTTACTCTTCTGGCAGGGAGTACAAAATCATACGATGTTCCTATCAGAGAACTCTTTATGAACCCTTTTTCAGATCCACATTACAAAGCTACAATGTCAGTCAATAGATTTGAGGATATTCGGAGAAGCCTTAGTTTTGATGACAAGAGAACTCGTCCTGTCAGGTTGGAAACAGATAAATTAGCCCCCATTAGCTACATCTGGAATCTTTTTATCAAGAACTGTACTAAGCATTACCATTTTAGTGACAATGTGACAGTGGATGAGCAACTTCTTGCATTTAGGGGACGTTGTAATTTCATTCAGTATATGCCCAGCAAACCTGCTAAATATGGTATTAAAATTTTCTGGATGTCTGATTCTACAAGCTATTATGGAACGAATGGTCTGATTTACTGTGGCAAAGATGTTGACGCTCCAGTCCAGAAAGACCTATGTTCTGACGTAGTAAAAACACTTGGGAAACCAATTTTCCATTCTGGAAAAAAATATAACAATGGACAACTACTTCACCAATCTTGAACTGGGCAATTTTTTGCTTCAGAAACAACTTACACTTGTTGGTACAATGAAGCAAAACCGCAGAGAAATTCCTCCAATCATGAAGCACAATCAACATCGACAACTTTATGATAGTGTATTTGGTTTCTGCAATCAAGCGACAATGGTGTCTTATAAAGCTAAGAAAGAAAAATCTGTGATATTACTGAGTACAATGCACCGTGATGGAAGTATAGACACCAATAACAGGAAACAGAAACCCGAAATCATCTTGCAGTTCAGTTACTTTTTTGGGTTTTTTTTGCACATAATAATGTTTTGAATTATTCACATCTTAGGCTGCGTTCCCACTGGCGCTGGGGTCTGCCAGGAAGTGATCCGTAATGGATCTGATCTCTTGGTAACTCCAGTTAAGGCTGTTGGAATGCCGGGATTCCGCCAGCCTTAGCTGGGGTCACCAGGAGGTCAGATCCATTACAGATCTTCTCCTGGCAGACACAAGCGCTAGTGGGAATGCATCCTTACTTTGCAATTTTCAAATAAACGTTGAAAATTATTTTTGTTTGAGTTATTCCATGTTATTTGCACACGGGCCTAAAAGGCCCCAGGTATGTGAAAGTGTAGATTGTTATGGTCATGCGTTCTAGCGTTAATATATCCCAGAACTGTGTTTGCTTTTTTTGCTGCTGCATCACTGTTGACCCAGGTGCAGTTTATGATCTATTAGTATACCCAAGTCTTTTTCACACGTGCTGATGCTTAGTTCTATTCCTCCATTTCTGTAGATCTCATTTTTGTTTTTCTTGCCCAGATGTGGAATCTTGCATTTCTCCCTGTTTAATACCATTTTATTAGTCACTGCCCATTGTTCAAGCTTATCTAGATCCTTCTGAATCCTTTCTCTGTCTCCTCTAGTGTTATCTATCCCCCCTAGCTTTGCATTGTCTGCAAATTTGATTAGTTTACCTTCAGTTCCCTTATCTAGATCATTTATAAAAATGTTGAACAACACTGGGGCCAGGACAGTGGATGTGCAACCATTTATTAGCATTCTTTGAGTACGTGTAGACCGTGTACCGGGTTGGTCTCTCTCAGAATACAGCGGGCCGAGGACAAAGAACACAACCAGACAATTTGTTAAGAAACTAATTTTTACTAACAACAAAAACAGTGTTACCCCGGAAACATAAGAAAGAAACACAGATAAATATCACACACACATAGCCCAGATCAGCTAGGACCCCTGCGCTGCACAACCGATAGGCCCAGTATGTTCTATCAGATACACTATAATTTGCCTGATTTGAGATTATGCCTAATGCAGTAACTGAGAGTTTCCCAGAGCAAGGATATAATTAGATGAGTGCAAGAGGCAGCCCCTGTAGTCGTGCAGTGCAGAGATTCACAAACTTAACAATTCTCTACTGAGGGGAGTATCTAGCTTAATATTCACACAGCCCTATTAGCAAACAATGTCTCTAACTGCGAATTTATGCTTGGCGCCAAACTTTCTCTATAGACTGTGTGCATACGCCCACCAGCGTCCCTGTGGTGGGGCCTGAGTTCAGGACTTACCAGGCATTAACTGATCACTGAAAAGGCTGTCTGATTGTCCAAACGGTCGTTTAGCTGGGAGACCATGGAGTGGATCCTGGGCTTGTCACCTGAAGCACAGTTTTAGCCTGACAGGCTAGCAGAAGACCATTCACGTCACCGTCGATGCTTTTGAGGGGAATCCAACTCTGCATCCAACCGTAGTCGTCCCCCCAATGTGTTTCTTCTTCTCTGACAGGAGATACAAGAACAGACTGTCGCCGCCTCAACAACGGCGGTTTCTTCAAACTTACATCGTCGCAGCATGTTGTGATGGAGATTCCTATTCGGCCCCCCAGTCTCCACCGGTTCCACCTCATACACCGGGACATTGGGCTCCAACCTCCTTTTCACCACATACTGTACTGCCTCCCACTGGTCATCTAACTTCCCAGACCGCTTTTTGACTCGGACTAGCACTCTTTCTCCTGGAGCACAGGAACTCTCTCACGTCTGTCCCTATTCACTGTATTTACAACTGCGCTCTAAAATAGCCGCCTTCAACCCTCAGAAATCCTTCAGTTTTCAACTGTGGCTTGAGGCAGCTCAAGCCGGTTATTTTCCTGTATGCCAACTGACACACAGATGACAGTAGTATGAATGTGCAAACCGCTGCCATCTAATGGCCAAAACCCAAATAACATCTCTTATGTTTATACATTTAATACATATCTGCTAATCACCAATAACATCTTTTATATTTATACATGTAATACATATCTGCTAAAACAGCTTTAGATGGGAGTGGAGTGGGAATTTTCAACCACCCCCTCACATGCAAACCCACTAGAGGTTGGCATCCTCGACACACCTTCCCAGATGAAATCATCCTGCACATAACATTGTGGAGGTATGCCTGTGGCAACCCGAGTGGTTCTTCGCAGGAATGGAGTTGTTGACTCTCCAAGTGCACTCTCGCTGGGGGCAGCCACAGGTTGGACTGTTCATCTCTCTCTGTATATCATCTCTGGGGGGAACCACAAGTTGTGAAATAGTCTCTTTGGGGGGCAATATTGCAACAGATGGGCCCTCAGTCTGTAGGGGAGCAGGTACAGTCCAGCAATCACTATCTATGGGCGGGTCTGCTCTCCCTGACTCAGGTTCAGGTGCCGCCTCAACGACGGCAGGTTCTTTAAACTTACATCATCGCAGCATGTTGTGATGGAGATTCCTAGTCGGCCCCCAGTCCCCACCGATCCACCTGATACACGGGGACATTGGGCTCCAACCTCCTTTTCACCACATACTGTACTGCCTCCCACTGGTCATCTAACTTCCCAGACTGCTTTTTGACTAGGACTAGCACTCTTTCCCTTGGAGCAAACCCTTCCCTCTGCACCGGTCTCTGGTCATGATGTGTCAGTTCTCTCAACCAATCACCCACCAATCTGTGCACTGTTCTCAAGTGCCACCGGTGCTCCTGGGACCACGCGGTAGTGGTCCGAGGAGCATCAGCCATGGGATTAGGCATGTGTAGGTCTTCAATTTTCCTACCTGCCCTCCCGAACATCAGCATGTGGGGTGAGTACCCGGTCATGCTGTGCACCCGATTATTGTAGGTCCACATCAGTTCAGGCTGGTACTCAGGCCAGCGTGCTTTTTGATCATTCTCCAGGGATTGCAGCATTTGCAGAAGGGTGCAGCTGAAACGTTCACACACACCATTGCCTTGCAGATGATAGGCCGTCGTCCTAGACTGCTCAATACCATACAGGTGATAAAGTTCCTCCATTAAGGCAACCTGGAAGCATGCTCCCTGATTGGAATGAATCCGCCATGGACACCCAAACACTAGAATGAAGTGACGACATACCGCCTCAGCGGCTGATTCTGCGCTCTGGTCTATGGTAGGTACCGCCACTGCATATTTAGTGAAATGATCAGTCATCACCAAACAATATGAGTGTCCCAAACTGGAGTACCCTACTTGCAAATAGTCTATCATAAGTATCTCCAGCGGAGCGGAGGTCTGGATGGTCTGAACAGGAGCTCGCTGTTCCAGACTCTTGCTCAACCCACATGCTCGGCATTTTTGGCACGCTTCAATTACCATCTTTTCCAGATCTGGGCAGTAAATTATTCTCCGCAACCACTTATAAGTCTTTTCGCTCCCAAAATGATGGGCCTCATGAGCTGCTACTGGACCTAATGACATGGGAATCACAACCTGATGGCGGTGCTGCAACTCCAACGGTAAGTACAGTATATCTCACGACAGAAAAGGCCCTGAATCACACTGAGTTTATCCCATTGACGCAACAGTTTTCCATCCTCTGAGGACAGCTGTGCCCGCTCCTCTGGCCGAGGCCAAATATTGCCCTGGACCCAGTGTTTTATCCGCTGCACATCTCTGTTGTCGTTCTGGGCCCGCTCCCAATCCTCAGAAGCTTTTAAGAGCACTGTGGGCATCCCAGAGGCCACCCCACTTGAATGCACCATGCTCTGGAAGACAGGCAGTCAAGCTAGGTCAGGGGTCTCAGTGTCCTCGAGTTGCTCATCGATACACCTACCCATTGGTCCCATCGGAACCCGGGATAATGCGTCAGCATTTCCATTTTCCCTTCCTGACCGGAACTTGATATGGTAGTTAAACTGAGTCAGCCGCGCCATCCACCTCTGTTCTTGTGCCCCTAGTTTGGCATTTTCCAGGTGGGCCAATGGATTATTATCAGTCATTACTACCACTTCAGCCCCAGTTAGGTACTCTGCAAATCAGACGGTCATATCCCAAACCAAAGCCAGTAGCTCTAGCCTGAATGAACTATAGTTTGCAGGATTACGCTCTGTCTCTCTTAGGGAACGGCTTCCATAGGTGACCACTCTCTCTGTCGGCCATCCTGTACCTGTGATAACATTGCTACTAGACCATGCAGGCTTCTGTCTGTGTAGAGCAGGAATGGGATATCAAACCGGGCGTAAGCCAGAATTGGAGAGCTGGTTAGGGCAGCTTTCACTTCCTCAAAGGCCTTTCTGCTTTTGAGGAACCAATTGAATGGGACGATCCTTGGGCCCTCGAGATGTGCCTCTCAGCAGCTTGTTCAAAGGACCAACCAGATGGGAAAACTTTGGGACAAACCGTCGGAAATATCCCGCCAGTCCCAAAAGGCTCTCACCTTTCGCAATGTTCTCGGCTGAGGTCACTTCTGGACAGCCTCCACCTTACTGGCAGCTGGCTGCACTCTTCGGGAGTGACCACATGACCCAAGTATTATATACGATCTTGGAACAATTGGCATTTCTTGGGCTTGATCTTCAGTCCATGGTCTCGAAGTCGCTGCAAGACTTGTCGTAGTTTCTGCAGATGATCCTTGAATGACGTCCCGAACACCACCACATCATCTAGGTAGATCAACACAGATTCGAAGTTCAGGTCACCCAGGCAGTGTTCCATTAGCCGCTGAAATGTCCCAGGTGCATTTGAAAGACCAAAAGGCATTCTGTTGAACTCAGAGTCCCATCGGGAGGATGAACGCCGTCTTCGCCTTGTCCTTCTCGGCTACTGGAACTTGCCAGTATCCACTAGCCAAATCCAGGATGGAGAAGTACTTAGCCTGACCCAGAGCGGACTGTTATTTTTCAATCTGGGGAAGAGAATAGGCGTCACATACTGTGTGAGCATTCAGTATTCTATAATCGACAGAAGTGGAGGGACCCATCCTTCTTACGTACCAATACCACTGGTGTCGCCCAAGGACTCTGGCTCTCTCGTATGACTTGGTTGTTCAACATGCTGGCCACCATGTCATTTACTTCTTGGTACACTTTTGGAGGAATCTGACAGAAGCGTTCCCTGTTGGAATCTCATGTTCCATGGTAGAGGAGCATCCAAAATCTTCCCCATGACGAGAGAAGGCCTCCTGAAATTCCCATAGGGTATCTTCCAGAAGCCTCTGCTGAACAGGGGTCAGTGTCTTCTGATCCACCCCACCCGATCCATTATGATTTGGCCGTTCCACTCAGCAGTCGGGTTTTCTTTCCTGGCCACTTCAACAGCATAGGTCCAGGCTGAATCCTGATTGGGCTGGAGGTTGAATCCTGTTCTTCGGAGTATCTTTCCATTAGGCACATAGACTTCAGCCAGCAGCGTACCCCCAGGTATAGTGACTTCGCTATCCAGCACATTAATGCAACGGATGGGCACACAGCCATCTTTCACAGTTGCTAGCACACGGGCTACTAAAGGTCTTGTCTGGGACTCTTCCTCGTATACCAGCTCAATCAGCACCTCCAGTCCATTCAGCCTCTGGTAGGCTCCCACAGGTAACATCAGCGGTTGTTTTCTCTTTGGTGCCATCACCACTGGAATTCGTGAGGGTACTCTGACCAAACCCACTGGATGACCGGATGAGGCACTGTTCTGAAAGCTGCAACTTCTCACCACTTGCTGCAGGGCCTTCTGGGTTGGCCGATGGGTTGTCATGTGTTGCCAGTACCGCGGACCTTCCTTAGCGAACAGACAGTGATCCAGATCCCGTAATATGTTCATTCCCAAGATCGCGTCCAATCCCCTCCTTGGGGGGTGATCCACCAGAACCACTCCTTTTGTGCCAATGTCTTGACCACATAGCTTCACTCTCATCCACACAATTCCCTTCATGAGCAGCTGGCCATTGTTTGCTGCTGTAAGACGAACAATGCTCCCATCTTCGGGTTCCATCATATGACCGAAAAAACTGTCGAAGATCTCTAGGGGCATAATGGTGCATTCAGACCCGGTGTCCACCAAACATCTCACTTTCTGTCCTTCAAAATCAGCCTCTAGCACCGGTCTGCATGAATACAAATTGTGTTCTCCCTGTTGTAGGCTTTGCAAATCAGAGTTGGGAGTTTAAATCTGGTGCCGTCATCTCGAGGCCAGTGACGACATTGCAGTCCCTGGCAAGGTGACCAAATCGTCGACAATTTCTGTAGAAGGGCCTCCTGAGTCTCTGAGCACCAGACCTGTTTCCTCCGTTTGGCCTCTGCACCTGAGCTGGAACAGATTGAGGAGCTTGGGGAGCTGGAGGTGTCTCCAGAAGTTGGGCCGACCTCATTTGCATCTGGGACACTTGTAGCCGAAGATATTTTATTTCTGCCCACAGAGCCTGAACTACATCCTTCAGTCTCAGAGTCTTCAGAGCTCATTTAGCTGCCCATCACTTGAGCGCTTCTCACTACTCTCTCGACCACAGGTGCGGACTCCTCTTCCCTCTCTATTGCGGCAAGGTAAACATTGTAAAACGTCAGATCAGCCGTCATCTGGGTCATCCCGTGGGTTCCTTCCAGCAGCGCGAGTATTTTGTCTAAAGAGTCCCTTTCGGACTCAGGCCGCATCATTACTGTGCGTCTGGAATCGCCTTCTAAGGCATTCAGTGCTATTTCTGCTAGCAACTCTGAGACCCAGTTGCACATTTTAATAATACTCAGCACCCTTTCTGTCCAGGCTTCAAATGTCAGGTTTTTACCATCATATTTTGGCAAATGCTGCAATAGTGCCCCGGCTGAAAGGTAGCCCGTTGGAACCAATGCTGGGGCTGGCGGGTTCAGCACCTGAGCTAGGGCCACTGGCAATAAAGGATAGTCTCCTTCCATGGTCCTGTCCACAGCGATCGCTGTATCCTGCCGACTACACCAAGTTGTAGAGCGTGTACAGGGATGGTCTCTGACACACTGACACACAGGTGACAGTAGTATGAATGTGCAAACCGCAGCCATCTAATGGCCAAAACCCAAAATCTCTCTTATGTTTATACATGTAATACATATCTGCTAAACACCAATAACATCTTTTATGTTTATACATGTAATACAGTACATATCTGCTAAAACAGCTTTAAATGGGAGTGGAGAGGGAATCTTCAACCACCCCCTCACATACGTTCATGGAGCCAGTTATGAATCCACCTAACCGTAGCCTTGTCAATCCATACTTGGTCATTTTTTTCAATAAAGATAGTATGAGACACTTTATCAAATGCTTTGTTGAAGTCGAGATCTACTATATCTATCGCATTTCCCTGATCTACCCAGTCAGTGATTCCATCATAGAAGGTAATTAGTTTAGTTTGGCATGACTTTTTTGCTGCAAACCCATGCTGGCTCTGGTTAATTACTGTGTTCTTATCCAAGTACTTACTGTAAGGTGGCTAACAGACACATAGTTGATGTAAGGTATGTACCACAGAGATGGCTGTCCTCTGTGATGTAACCCGGATTGTTGCTCTAGTGCACGTAAGGACTAAAAGGACTGTTTGGTGCACCTGGGAGCCGGGTTACGGGCAGTTAGAGAAATGGGCAGGTCTAGCTACCCACATACCTCACCTCTGGGTGTGGTTAAGGTATAAAATGGAGGCCGTTGTTTGGCATTTGGTCTGTGTGTTTGGAGGGAGAAGGCCTCCTGAGTGTTGGGGTCTCCCGACTGAGCCAGTTGACTGTATGCTACCCAGCCTGTGTGCCCACAGGACTGGCTAACCAGAGACTTTGCCTTAACCGCTTCCAGACCGCCCACTGTACTTAAACGTTGGTGCTGCCTGGGCTCTGTGCAGCGCCGACGTTTATGAACGGTTGGTGGTCCCGCAGCCCTCAGGACCCCAGGTTCAAAGTGACAGCTCTGACAAGGGACATTGGATCAGGTCCCAATGATGTTAACCCTTTGCTATCTTCTATAGTGATCGTGGCATTTAGAAGATAGTGAGAGGAGAGGGGGTCGTCCACTTACCTCTCCGACGGCCCCCTGATGTCTTCTAGGACCTGCCATTGTTATGGCAGCCGGAGGTCACATGACCGCCTCCGGGTCGGCCATATATGGTGTCCTGCTAGGCTCAGCCTGCAGCTGAAGTTTAGCAGGGGACAGACAGTGTGAAACTGTCAGCAAAGTTCTCATGCAATGCAATACATGTCTATTGCATTGCATGAGAACAGTGATTAGAAAAATAAAAATTAATGTCCCATACAGGGACTAAGTAAAAATAAGTCTAAAAAATGTTTTCAAACTGTTAAAAAAAATCACAAAATAAATACAAATAAATAAAATATAAAACCAATAAATCCGTATATTTATGCAAAAACAAAAAAAGTACACATATTTGGTATCGCCGTATCCGAAACAACCCGATCTATAAAACTGTCACACTAATTAACTCTTTCTGTGCACACCATAATAAAAATAAATAAAAAACGGAGCAAAAAACTATGCTTTTTCATCATATCGCCAAACAAAAAGTGGAAAAAAATGCAATCAAAAAGCAAAATGGAAATAAAAATGGTACGGCTGAAAACGTCATCTTGTTCCGCAAAAAAAAAGCCACTATACAGCTCCATCAGCCGAAAAATAAAAAAGTTATAGCTCTCAGAATAAAGCGATGCAAAAAAGTATTTTTTCTATAAAATTGTTTTATTGTGTAAAAGCGCCAAAACATAAAAAAAATATACAGTAAGTGTAGAATCGCTGTAAATGTACTGACCCGAAAAATAGTGCTGCCTTATCACTTTTACCACACACAGAACGGCATAAAATAAACCTCAAAAAACAATTCCTGAATTGTTGGTTTTTGTTAATTTTACCTCCCATAAAAGGGAATAGAAAGCGATCAAAAATGTCACGTACCCAAAAATGGTACCAATAAAAATGTCACCTCGTCCCGCAAAAAACAAGCCGTCACATGACTCTGTCGGCCGAAATCTGGAAAAATTATAGCTCTCAAAATATGGCGATGCAAAAACTAGATTTTGCAAAAAAAAGCGTCTTTTAGTGTGTGACAGCTGTCAGTCATAAAAACCTAATATAAATCTGGTATCGCTGTAATCGCACCGACCCGAAGAATAAAGTAATCTCATCACTTATACCGCACGAGGAACGGCGTAAAAAATAAATAAAACCAATTCTTCACCTGCTACTGATTTGTTTATTATGTCTCCCAAAGATCGCAGTAAGGCTCTGCTCACATTTATCCTGCGCTCTGCGCTGAGCACTTACACCAGAGTTTCCGTGTAAATCTCTGAAATACGTGATTCAGACAGAACCCATGACGGAAGATTCCCTGTAATGAGGCAGATATAGGCCACTGTGGATGCCATCTGGCCTGTGATCCCACGGTGTCAGTTTTTTTAGGCGTGCATAAAAGTGCGGTTGACCACAGTTTTGTGCATTTCTGATAAAAAGGACACCGCTAAACAGAGGCCAGACGGAGTCCAGAGTAACTCTGCTGCCTCATTACAGTGAATGGATCCCGCAGGGGTTTCATCTGAATTACATCACTTGGAAATTTAGATGGAAACCCCGATGTAAGTGCTCAGCCTAGAGCACCGGATAAATGTTACGTAAAATGTTCCCAATAAAAGCTTCAACTCAGTCCTCAAAAAAAGCTAGTCCCCACTCAGGTCCGTCATCTGTTAAAAATATAAGGGACTTCCAAGTTACTGGTAGCAGAAAGGCTCTGGAAAAGCAAAATGGCCCTTGCCCCCCAAAAGAAATTCAGAAAATTTTGTGCTCCCAAATCCTAATGTCTATTCTACAATAATTTGTTCTCCAATTGTCAAATAGCGCTCCATCCCTCCCAGATCTCGCCATATGGCTAAGCAGTACGATACAGCCACATATGGGGTATTGCCACTTTTAGAACAAATTGTGTGACACATTTCGGCACCATTTTTACACATTGCCCTGTGTGAAAATGTAAAATCTGAGGGCAAAACATTTTTTTGTGGTAAAAATATAATTATGTTTTCTTCACTGCCCAATGGTATAAATTAAAAAATTAAAAAATACTCACTACTTCCCTAGATGAATTCCTTGAGAGGTGTAGTTTACAAAATGGGGTCACTTGTGGGGGTTTCTGCTGTTTCGGCATGTCAGCGACTCTTCAAATGTGACATGGTGTCTGCAACCTATCCCAGCCAACATAGCGCTCCTTTCCCTTCCGAACCCTGCCGTACACCAAAGCAGTGGTTTTCCCCCACATATGGGGTATCGGCGTACTCAGGAGAAATTGCACAACAAATTTCATGGTGTAATTTCTCCTGTTACCCTTATGATAATGCAAAATTAGGGGATGAAAAACATTTTTTGTGGGAAAAATGTGAAAATGTTATTTTTACGGCTCAATATTATAAACTTCTGTGAAGCACCTTGGGGTGCAAGGTGCTCACCACACATCTAGATAAGTTCCCTAAGGGGTCTAGTTTCCAAAATGGTGTCACTTATGGGGGGTTTCCACTGTTTAGGCACATTAGGGGCTCCCCAAATGCGACATGGCGTCCGCTAATTATTCAAACAAATTTTACATTCAAAAAGTCTAATGGCACTCCTTCCCTTCCAAACCCTGCAGTGCGCCCAAACAGTGGTTTTCCCTCACATAGGGGGTATCAGCGCGCTCATGAGAAATTGCACTACAAATTGTGTATTCCATTTTTTCCTGTTACCCTTGTGAAAATAAAAAAATTGTGTCTAAAGTAACATTTTTGTGAAAAAAAGTTAAATGTTCATTGTTTTCTTCCACATTCCAAAAATTCCCGTGAAACACCTGAAGGGTTAATAAACTTCTTGAATGTGGTTTTGAGCACCTTGAGGGGTGCAGTTTTTAGAATGGTGTCACTTTTGGGTATTTTCTGTCATAAAGGCCCCTCAAAGTTACTTCAAATAAGATGTGGTCCCTAAAAAAATGTTTTTGTAAATTTTGTTGGAAAAATGAGAAATCGCTGGTCAACTTTTAACCCTTATAGCTTCCTAACAAAAAAAATTTTGGTTCCAAAATTGTGCTGATGTAAAGTAGACATGTGGGAAATGTTATTTATTAACTATTTTGTGTGACATATCGCTCTGATTTAAGGGCATGAAAATTCAAAGTTTGAAAATTGCAAAATTTTCTAAATTTTTGCCAAATTTCAGATTTTTTCACAAATAAACGCAAGTGATATCGAAGAAATTTTGCCACTATCGTGAAGTACAATATGTCACGACAAAACAATCTCAGAATCAGGGGAATCCGTTGAAGCGTTCCAGAGTAATTACCTTATAAAGTGACAGTGGTCAGAATTGAAAAAATTGGCCTGGTCACGAAGGCAAAAACAGGCTCTGGCGCGACGTGGTTAAGGACTCTTTACTTTGTTTTTGCCTGAACTAAAGTCTGTTTGCATTCTTTTTTGCTTTTGCCTGGTTTATGATGTAACAAACAGACATGGACATTTAAAGGAACATGCTTCCTGTTTGCCTCCTGACGCCCCTGAGTGAGTAGAACCCGCACTTTCCATACATGCTGTTTAATAATTTGTTCAAAGACCTTTCTTGGTATGGAAGTGAGGCTCATTGGCCTGTAATTTCCTGGCTGTGTCTTCTTTCCTTTTTTGAAAAAAGGGACAACATTTGCCCTTCTCCAGTCTTCTGGCACTTCTCCTGTTCTCCAAGATTTTTCAAAGACTCTGGCTAGTAGTTCTGTAATTTCCTCTGCTATCTCTTTCAGTACCCTACAATGTAATTCATCTGGAACAGGAGATTTAAATTCATTTAAATTAGCTAAGTGATCCCTCACTATCTCTCTGTTTATAAATATTGTAGATTCTTTTATTCCATCGATAGCACAGTGAAGATCAGTTGATGTTACAATTGCTTTCTTAGAGAACACAGATGCAAAATAGGAATGTAAAAGTTCAGCCTTCTCAACATCATTTTTGACCACTTCACCCTTTCATCCTATAGCATCTTTGACTTTTCTTTTGCTTTTGACATACCCTCCAAATTTTTTTTATTGCTTTTGGTCTCCCTTGCAAGCCTCACTTCATTATTGGTTTTAGCTCTTCTAATGCTTGCCATGCATTCCATGCAAATTGGAATGCTCGAGTGCTCGGTCCAAGTAACGAGCCCTATGTAAGTCTATGGGAAACTCGAGCATTTTTACCGGCGGCTCCCCCCGGCGGTCTGCAGAGGGCCTAAAAATTGCCCAAATCGATGGGAACAGTGCTCAAATGACATGGGAATGTGTCACCCTGGCCTGGATGCCACAAGTGTAATAAAGCAGTGTCTGAGAGCAAGGGGGAGGTTCTCTAGTCAGTGGAACATTAGCATGCAGTACCTCCTGTCTCAGGCCAGTAGGGGGAGCAGGCTGCCCCTATAAAAGCTGGAACTGGGGGCAGGGTTAGAGAGAACTGGATGACCTGTCTCAGGACTGAGACTTGTCCCAGAGCAGAGAGGGACAGCTGTATTGCACCCTAAGAGGAAGTGTGGCAGAAGGAGAGCCACAAGCCAGAGACAAGAGGCAAAGTGAGCCTGTCTTGGCAGACAAAGAACACAATTTACCAGACTTTGGTGTCTGAGGCTGGGAGGATTCCACATCCCACAGCAGATAACCAGTCCGCAGGGGACTGAATGTTCCTTGGCCTAAGAAACCTGGAGGCTCTGCCACAACAGAAGGGACCAGTAAAGCCGTACCAGGCCGGGAGCAGAAAGGAACCCACGTCGCAGGCCATACAGGCGAGAGTACACGGAAAGCTCGGAAACGTGGGCTGTTACCCTATAAGGAGGAGATAGCCAGAAGGAGCACAGAAAGCACGGTAGGCCTACACCCTCACCCTGACCAGGGCCAATTTCCCAATTGCTCTCAGACATCCAGGTCCCCTCATAGCCGGGACTGTTTGTGGGTCAGTTTATCTGTTTTAGTAAAGACCCTGGACTGCAACCTGTTGTCTGTGTGCTCCTTGCTCCTCCAGCACTATCATAACTGGGACTCTCACCACCATCACTCCCACCATCCACTACACTGCCCTGGGGCTGCACTCTTGCCGTGGGGAGTCACACCACCTCAGCTGCATACACCATCAGCCCCAGCGGTCTGCCCTGCAGCGGCGGTTCCTAATGACCACAAATCCACGGGTGGCGTAGTCGGACGTTATCAACAGCACTTAGCAGACTACCACTGGCCTGACCACCCTGAGCCACGGAACCGGGTTGCCACTACTACCCCCATCGTTCCCCTATTGCCCGGATCCGAGTGCCCCACGGCCCAGGGGGCGAGTCAGGAACAGTATGGGGAAGACCCCTGGAAGCATTTCTGACTCCCAGGTCACTGCTGTCAACAACGTTGTCAGAGGTATTACGGCACTTTTACGGACTCACAATAAAACATACAAAAACGAAACCAAAATGGATTTTCCTGGGAAATATGTTAAGGAACATCCTTTCCAGGATAATGACTTGTATATAAAACAAAATAAATAACCAAAAACAAAAATGCTCCTCCACACCTTGGGCTATGTTCACATGTAGCGTATTTGATGCGTTATTGCACTTTTGCATTGCTTTCAACCAAGACAAATGCATTCACTGGGAAATATCATTTTAACATTTTACAACCTTAAATGGCCATGTGGTGTGTGAAACATCATCAGACACATCCTGTTTCACTTATGAAGGAGGGGTTGTGAAAGTAGCAAACACTATTTTTACAGCCTTACTATTCTTAAAGGGCAAGCAGTTGGCTATGCTTTGCTGTTCCCAATATTTAAGAGTGGCTCTCCTATACTGTTATTGCGTATGCAGTGACTGCAAGAGCTGCCAAAAATTTGGATGTATAAAGGAGTGGGTCTCCTAAAGTGGTAATGCCCATGCAGTGACTGCAAGGGCTGCCAAAATTTGGGATAAACTCCAATAACAATTTAAAGACACATAGAGGTGGGCCTCAGAAATGACATGTTCCATTAGTATGGAGCGGGTCTGCTATCCAGTTATAGGGTATGCAGTGAGTCCAACGGTTGCCAAAACTTAGAAAAAAAAACACTAACAATTTAAACACACATAGAGCTGGGCTACAGTAACGAATACGACATGTTCCCATCAAAAAGGAGTGGGTCTCCCATACTGTTTGCCTATGCAGTAAATGCAACAGCTGCCAAAAAATTGGAGGCACTCCAATGCAACTTGCAAGAGATGTAGAGGTTGGAGGGCCTCCTGAAAGCAATGTTCCCATTATTAGGAAGTGGGTCTCCCATACTGTTTGCCTATGCAGTGAATGCAATGGCTGCCAAAAATTTGGAGGCACTCCAATGCCCCTTGCAAGAGACATAGAGGTCGGAGGGCCTCCTGAAAACAATGTTCACATTATTAGGAAGTGGGTCTCCCAAACTGTTTGCCTATGCAGTGAATGCAACGACTGCCACAAATTTGGAGGAACTCCAGTGCCTCTTGCAAGAGACGTAGAGGTCAGAGGGCCTCCTGAAAAAAATGTTTCCATTACTTGGAAGTGGGTCTCCCAAACTGTTTGCCTATGCAGTGAATGCAATGGCTGCTAAAAATTTTGAGGAATTCCAATGTCCCTTGCAAGAGACGTAGATATGGTAGATATGGTGGTGATATGGAGGAGGATATGGAGGATGAGGAGAAGGAGGAGGACAAGAACAAATAGACAAAATGAGGAAGCATATACCCATGTCTGGGTGTGAAGACAGAGGTGCATGGGAATAGAGTTAGACCTCCCAAAAAAAAACACTGTGTCTGAGTTTATGTTATGCTGTTATCATTCGGTGGTGTTGAGAAGTCTGGCCCAATCCAGCCCTTGTCCATTTTTATAAGAGTCAGCCTATCAGCATTTTCAATTTCACCTGGGGCACTAAAAACCCGCTCTGACAAAATGTTAGCGGCAGGGCAGGCCAGGACCTCCAAGGTATAGAAAGCCAGTTCATGCCACGTCTCCTGCTTGGATACCCAATAATTATAAAGCACAAAGGAATCACGGAGGAGTTTGGTACGGTCGGCAAGCTACTCCCTCACCATGTTCCGAAACTTTTCCCTCCTTGGGAGAGTACCTCGCACCTCAGGACCTGTGCAATGGGAGGGTCTGAGAAAGCTGTCCCAGAACTTTGACAGTGTTCCCCTGCCTCTGCTGGATTGAAGTTGTGTCTCTCTCGCCTGTACTCCTTGGTTGTCCAACGAACTGTGACCTCTGCCGCCAGAGTTTTCAGATGGGAATTTTTTTAATAATTCCGCAACAAGGGCCTTCTCCTACTGCACCATTTTATTAGGCCTGTCCTGTGCGGGAATAAGAGACAGAAAGTTCTCCTTGTAGCGTGGGTCTAGAAGTGTCACCAACCAGTAATGACTGTCACCCAAAATTTGGACAACGCGGGGGTCATGGGAAAGGCAGCGTAACATAAACTCAGCCATGTGTGCCAGACTGCTAACAGGCAAGACTTCTGTGTCCTCACAAAGAGAACAACTGACCATGCTCTCCTTCTCATCCTCATCCTCCTCCCCCTTGTCATCAGGCCATCCACGTTGAACAGACGGTATGACAGTTGTGCAGGTAGTACCGTCTATAGCGCAGGAAACTAGCTCCTGTTCTTCCTCGTCCTCTTCCTCCTCTTCCTCATTGTCACCCAATCCATGTTGGAATGAGATGAGGCTGGGCTGTGTGGAATCACCCAGTATGGTTCCTTGCTCCATCTCATCGTGCTCCGCCTGCAATGTGTAATGCACACGCCCAGCTGAGTGGCGTGTGGTGTATATGTAGTGATTCCACTGGACCATGCCGGAGAGTGAATGCCTGGAGGGGCATAACTAAGTATCCACCCGATCCGACCAGGGTCGCACGACGGCATACGACGCCAGTGCACCAAGGAGGAACCGAGCAGAGGGACCAGGTGCTACTCCAGGACAGACCCCGGACACGGCTGTTGACCCACACAGGGGAATACAGGAATAGGCAGGTTAGGCTGACACACAGACTGCTGGGTATAGGCAGACACGGCTGGTATGCAGACTGGCGGATGCTGGTAAGCACGACTGGTATGCAGGCAGGGAGGTACTGGCAGGTACGACAGGTTGGAGCACCGAGTGGATAGGACCCAGTACAGACTGGGACTCAGGAACAGAACCGCAGATGCGGTGGACAAACACAGCAGAGTGAGGCCGCCCAGAGCGGCGAGCAAGAGCAGAACAAGACGAGACTGCCTGGAGAGGTGAGCGAGAGAAGAGCAGGACAAGGCCGCCTGGAGCAGTGAGCGAGAGAGGAGCAGGACGAGACTGCCGAAGCAGCGAGCAAAGGGTCAGAGCAGGACGAGACTGCCAAAGCAGCGAGCAAAGGGTCAGAGCAGAGCGAGACTGCCGGAGCAGCAAGCAAAGGGTCAGAGCAGAGCGAGACTGCCGGAGCAGCGAGCAAAGGGTCAGAGCAGAGCGAGACTGCCGGAGCAGCGAGCAAAGGGTCAGAGCAGAGCGAGACTGCCGGAGCAGCGAGCAAAGGGTCAGAGCAGAGCAAGACTGCCGGAGCAGTGAGCAAGGCAGAGAAGAGCGGTGAGCAAGGCAGAGCAGAGCGGAAACCGCAAGAGCGGTGAGCAAGGCAGAGCAGAGCGGAAACCGCAAGAGCGGTGAGCAAGGCAGAGCAGAGAGGAAACCGCAAGAGCGGTGAGCAAGGCAGAGCAGAGCGGAAATCGCAAGAGCGGTGAGTAAAGCAGCACAGGCTAGAACCGCCGGAGCGGTGAGCAAGGCAGCACAGGCTAGAACCGCCGGAGCGGTGAGCAAGGCAGAGCAGGCTAGAACCGCCGGAGCGGTGAACAAGGCAGAGCAGGCTAGAACCGCCGGAGCGGTGAACAAGGCAGAGCAGGCTGGAACCGCCGGAGCGGTGAGCAAGGCAGAGCAGGCTAGAACCGCCGGAGCGGTGAGCAAGGCAGAGCAGGCTAGAACCGCCGGAGCGGTGAGCAAGGTACAGCTGAAGGGACAGGGCTCTGTTCACATGGAACAGACAGGAAGGGAAAGGCAGAACCAGATACACAATCGATACTTGCAATGAAGTAGCGAGTGAACTCTAAACTCACAAACAGAAGTACAGCGACAACGAGAAGGAGTTAGGTGCAGGTTCAGACTGTGCAGAAAAAGGGATGGTACGGACATAGAGAAAAACAGGAGACAGGTTAGGAGACAGTTCAGACAGGAACTGTTACTGCGACAAATACAGGAACGAGCCAAGGTAAAGCCAAGTGCTGGTTCAGACAAAGCAGGAGAAAGGGAAAGTACGGACACAGAGAAAAACAGGAAGCAGGTTAGGAGACAGTTCAGACAGGAACTGTTACTGAAGCGAGATACAGGAGCGAGTCTGGGTATGCGACCCCCAGAGGGCGAGATGAACAGGCAAAGAGCGTGTTCACATGGGCCTGGAAATACAGCCTCCAGGAAAGGCAGCAGGCAAGAGAACACAGACAGGACTCAGTTCAGACACGGGAACTGATACCGCAAGGCAGGAAACATAGACAGGACCTGGCACGTCAGAGACCGGAAGCCAACTGACAGAACAAAATGCTCAGGCAAGGATTCCAGGAAAGAGCTGGGTTAAATACCAGGTGACAGACAGCAATAGGCTGAGGACGCACAAGGGGTGTGCCCGCAGCAGCTACAAGAAGCAGGAAGTGATCGGGCGCCGCCCTTAAGCAGAAGAAACAGAGGCAAGCAGACAGCATGGAGGAAAGCCAGAGTGATAGTCTGGACTGGAGATCAAGTGCGCGCTCTTGCACAGTGGGAGATGGACCACTATGCAAGGACGCCGCCAGGTATGTTACACAATGTATCCTCTTTAATTGTGAGCAGAGAGCGTTTCAAAAGACAGAGAAGCGGGATGGTGACGCTAATTATGACGTGATCGCCGCTCACCATCTTGGTGGAGTCCTCAAAGTTTTGGAGGATGGTACATAAGTCTAACATCCATGTCCACTTCTGAGGTCTTATGTGTGCAGTCTGAACTGAATACTGACGGACTTGTTGATGCTGGTACTCAACAACTGCCCTCTTCTGCTCACAAATCCTTCCCAACATCTGCAATGTAGAGTTCCAACGCTTGGGGGTATCACAGATCAGTCGGTGAGCTGGAAGCCGCAAATGCTGCTGAGGCACGGCAAGGGCGGCGGAAGCTGTAGCTGACTTTCTAAAATGGGTACACAGGTGGCGTACTTTAACAATCAGATTTGTCAGATCCGGTTAGGTTTTGAGAAACCGCTGAACGAGCCATGTGGTTAAGCACATGGGCCAGGCATGGTACGTGTGTGAGCTCACCTGGCCTCAGAGCCGCCACCAGGTTCTGGCAATTGTCACACACGACCATGCCTGGCTGTAGGGTCAGCGGTGTGAGCCACAGATCTGCCTGCTCTTTCAGAGCTGTCCACAACTCTTCAGCGTTGTGCAGTTTGTCACCTAAGCATATTAGCTTCAGCACAGCCTGTTGCCGCTTGGCTGAGGCAGTGCTGCAGTGTTTCCAGCTTGCGACTGATGTGGTTTTTTCGGAGATGGAGGCTGAAGAGGAGAAGGTGCAGGAGCAGTAGGTTGTGGGGGCAACCCTGATTGACCTAGGGCCCGCAATCCTCGGCGTCGGGAGGACGTGTTCCGTCCCAAGGTCCGATTGGGTCCCGGCTTCCACTATATTAACCCAGTGTGCCGTCAGCGAGATGTACCGTCCTTGTCCACGTGTCCGTGGTTAGGTGGACTTTCTCTGTAACTGCGTTGTTGAGGGCACGGCTAATGTTGTGGGACATGTACTCGTGTAATGCGGGGACGGCACACCGGAAGAAATAGTGGCGGCTGGGAATCGAGTACCGAGGGACCGCCATCAGGTTGCGGATAGCTTCTGTCTCCATGAGCCTAAAATGCAACATTTCGAGTGCAAGCATTTTCAAAATCTGTGAATTTAGTAGTGTGGCCTGTGGGGCGTTGGCTGCGTATTTGGGCTTGCATTCCAAGGACTGGGATAGTGACAACTGAATGCTGCCCTGGGACAAGGACGTGAACGTGCTTGCTGATGGTGCTAGTTCAGAGTGTGCAACGATACATGCAGGGCGGGAGGCATCTTTCCATGCCCCATGGACAGGGGATTGTCGTGCACGCACAACAGCGGAAGAAGCAGTGGTGTCACCTGCAGACACTGTTTCTGGACCCTGGGGTTCGGCCACTTAGTCGGGTGCTTTGCTGCCATGTGTCTGATCATGTGCCAGGTGGTCAGACTGCTAGTTATGCTACCCCTTATGATGCTGGCCAGGCAGGTGGTGCAAATGGCCTTTTTGGGGTTCTCTGCAGAGTCTTTAAAAAACAACCAGACTTGGGGAGACCTAACAGTTGTACTGGCAACTTCCGTTGGTGTTAAGAGAAACGCTTTCCCGCCTTGTGTCTGTGGCCACAACACTGCTTCGTCCTGCCTTTTGTGGTGCTATGCCTCCCTCCCCATGAGCTGCTGTCCTTGTTCTGTAGGTCCCACTGCCAGGTTGGGTCAGTTACTATATCATCCACCACCTCATCTTCCACTTCCACACCCTGGTCCTCCTCCTGACTTTCTGGCAATTGTGTCTCATCATCATCATCATCCACCTCTTGCGACAGTAATTACACTTTCCCACTATTGTCTTCATGTGACTGTGGCTGCTCCAATATTTGGGCATTGCTACACGCGTTCTCCTCTTGACTCGCTTGAAGTTGGCGGGGCAAGAGGCTCGAATCTACAAATGGAAAAGTGAACAGCTCTTCTGAGTGTCCAAGTTTGGGATCAGTTGTCTCCGGGCACTCGGCAAGATGGGAGGAAGGAGGTGAGGAATATGCGGCCCAGATTCACAGGTACTGAGACTTGACTGTGTGGAAGACAGGGTGGTGGTGGTGGCAAAGTCACTGGAAGCATTATCGGCTATCCAACAAACAACCTTTTGACACTGCTCTGGGTTCAATAGTGGTGTACTGCGGTCCCCTAGTAATTCGGAAGGGAAGGTCGAGCGACAAGATGTGGGTGTTTGTTGTGGCACAATTTCAGCTTGCCCACGTCCACGTTCTCGGCCTCGGCATGCACCATCACCATCACGTCAACTTCCCCGTCCCTTGCCACGCACCTTGCCCATTTTAAATGGAGGACAATATTTTCTACATTCATGAGAAATGGCTGATTTTGGAACACTCTTATAGGTGATATATCTGACAGAGATCCACGGTTTTAAATAGCAGGCCTGTTATTTACTAATATTATTCAACACAGAGACTTAGTGTGAATAGCTTAACCGACACTGCAACGAAATGAAAATGGAAGAAATAGCTGATTTTGGAACACTCTTATAGGTGATATGTCTGACAGAGAACCATGGTTTTAAATAGCAGGCCTGTAATTTACTAACATTATTCAACACAGAGATCTAGTGTGAATAGCTTGACCGACACACTGCAAGAAAATGAAAATAGAAGAAATGGCTAATTTTCGAACACTCTTATAGGTGATATGTCTGACAGTGAACCACGGTTTTAAATAGCAGCCTGTAATTTACTAATACTATTCTACACAGACACCTAGTGTGAATAGCTTGACTGACACACTGCAACGAAATGAAAATGGAAGAAATGGTTGATTTTCAAACAGTCTTATAGGTGATATGTCTAACAGAGAACCATAGGTTTTAAATAGCAGGCCTGTAATTTACTAATATTATTCTACACAGAGACCTAGTGTGAATAGCTTGATCGACACACTGCAGCGAAATGAAAATGGAAGAAATGGCTGATTTTGGAACAGTCTTATAGGTGATATGTCTGAAAGAGAACCACGGTTTTAAATAGCAGGCCTGTAATTTACCAATACTATTTTCTACAGACACCTAGTGTGAATAGCTTGACCGACACACTGCAACAGAATGGAAAAGGAGGCCAATATTTTGCACATTCAGTTCAAATTTCTGGATTTTTATCGCTGAAATATGGAACAGATCTGGCTGTATTCTGCAGTGCTAACAAGCAAATGGAGCAGAAAAATGGTGTACTCTGGATTAGAGATGAGCGTTGTTCGACTCGAACTGTTCGCCAATCTCAAATTCGAGCTGTTTTGAGCGGTGTTCGAGCCGTTCAGCGAACACGAACGATTTGAAAAAAATTCGGCTGTTCGAGGTTATGCTCGATAACTGTTCGTGCACCAAAATCATAACTGGATTTTTTCACAGTAATGCTGATAATCAATGTTAATACGCAGTTTGAGTGTACAGCGAGGCGGGGGGAGGGGCAGGGGATGGATCTCTGCAGAAATAATGAAGATCTCCATTTTTTTTTCTCTTTTCCGCATTTACAGTGGGGAGGTGCAATCTGTCAGCAGCGCACACACGGAGCAAACTGCTTTTTTTCACACAAGCAAGGGCATGTGTTATAGGCTGTGTATGTCACATGTTCTTGCCCTATAAGACCCAGCCATTTTCCCCGTCGCCACCATTTTCTCACTGCTGCAGCTGCGTGTTAGACGACACCGCTGTTGCTGTGTGCGCTATACTTTCAGTGTTAATTTCAAGCAATATGAAATATACAGATAGCTTGGGAGTAGGGAATAGTTGTGATTGCAGTCCTTTTGAGGACTAGGTTACAGCATTTCCTACGACTTTTATCAGGCAGGTCTGTGCTCTGAAATAGATAGGTTGGGAGTAGGGACTAATTGTAATTGCAGTCCTTTTGAGGACTATTTTACAGCATTTCCTAGGACTTTTTGCCAGGCAGGTCTGTGCCAGTGCTGTGCAAGTGTTTTTCACAGCATTTGGCTAAATCTAGCTAAGCAATCCTTTTTGGCCTCTTGCAGTGTGTGTTAGTCAGTGGAGTAGCGTATCTGTGTTGCAAGCTACACCACCTGTGTATAG
The DNA here is from genome assembly GCF_046119375.1 of Phyllobates terribilis. Classification (NCBI taxonomy): domain Eukaryota; kingdom Metazoa; phylum Chordata; class Amphibia; order Anura; family Dendrobatidae; genus Phyllobates; species Phyllobates terribilis. The sequence continues at coordinate 187,245,885 of NW_027362761.1, forward strand.
AATACAATTTTTTTACTGCACCTAGCCAAGTAAAACCTTTTGGGCATAGCATCATTCTATTAGGCCATCTATACTAAGCTCCACCAGCTTGCAAATTAGTAATAATTTTTATCTGCATCTAGCTCGGAAAATAATTTTGGGCTTGTAGCAGTGTGTGGGACTTATTCTTAGTCCATCTATACTAAGCTCCTCCAGCTTGCAAATTACAAATAATTTTTATCTGCATCTAGCTCGGAACATAATTTTGGGCATAGTAGTAGTGTGTGGTACTCATTGTATTAGGCCATCTATACCAAGCTCCACCAGCTTTGAAATTAATAATAATTTTTAGCTGCATCTTGCCTGAAAAATAATTTTGGGCATAGTAGCAGTGTGTGGTACTCATTGCATTAGGCCATCTATACCAAGCTCCACCAGCTTTGAAATTACTAATAATTTTTAGCTGCATCTTGCCTGTAAAATAATTTTGGGCATAGTAGCAGTGTGTGGTACTCATTGTATTAGGCCATCTATACCAAGCTCCACCAGTTTTGAAATTAGTAATAATTTTTAGCTGCATCTTGCCTGGAAAATAATTTTGGGCATAGTAGCAGTGTGTGGTACTCATTGTATTAGGCCATCTATACCAAGCTCCACCAGTTTTGAAATTACTAATAATTTTTAGCTGCATCTTGCCTGGAAAATAATTTTGGGCATAGTAGCAGTGTGTGGTACTCATTGTATTAGGCCATCTATACCAAGCTCCACCAGCTTTCAAATTTCTAATAATTTTTAGCTGCATCTTGCCTGGAAAATAATTTTGGGCATAGTAGCAGTGTGTGGTACTCATTGTATTAGGCCATCTATACCAAGCTCCACCAGTTTTGAAATTACTAGTAATTTTTAGCTGCCACTTGCCTGGAAAATAATTTTGGGCATAGTAGCAGTGTGTGGTACTCATTGTATTAGGCCATCTATACCAAGCTCTACCAGCTTTCAAATTACTAATAATTTTTAGCTGCATCTTGCCTAAAAAATAATTTTGGGCATAGTAGCAGTGTGCGGTACTCATTGTATTAGGCCATCTATACCAAGCTCCACCAGTTTTGAAATTACTAATAATTTTTAGCTGCATCTTGCCTGGAAAATAATTTTGGGCATAGTAGCAGTGTGTGGTACTCATTGTATTAGGCCATCTATACCAAGCTCCACCAGTTTTGAAATTAATAATAATTTTTAGCTGCATCTTGCCTGGAAAATAATTTTGGGCATAGTAGCAGTGTGTGGTACTCATTGTATTAGGCCATCTATATCAAGCTCCACCAGCTTTCAAATTAATAATGATTTTTAACTGCATCTTGCCTGGAAAATAATTTTGGGCATAGTAGCAGTGTGTGGTACTCATTGTATTAGGCCATCTATACCAAGCTCCACCAGTTTTGAAATTAATAATACATTTTAGCTGCATCTTGCCTGGAAAATAATTTTGGGCACAGTAGCAGTGCGTAGTACTCATTGTATTAGGCCATCTATACTAAGCTCCACCAGCTTTCAAATTACTAATAATTTTTAGCTGCATCTTGCCTGGAAAATAATTTTGGGCATAGTAGCAGTGTGTGGTACTCATTGTATTAGGCCATCTATACCAAGCTCCACCAGCTTTGAAATTACTAATAATTTTTAGCTGCATCTTGCCTGTAAAATAATTTTGGGCATATTAGCAGTGTGTGGTACTCATTCTATTAGGCCATCTATACTAAGCTCCACCAGCTTTCAAATTACTAATAATTTTTAGCTGCATCTTGCCTGGAAAATAATTTTGGGCATAGTAGCAGTGTGTGGTACTCATTGTATTAGGCCATCTATACCAAGCTCCACCAGCTTTGAAATTAATAATAATTTTTAGCTGCATCTTGCCTGTAAAATAATTTTGGGCATATTTGCAGTGTGTGGTACTCATTCTATTAGGCCATCTATATTAAGCTCCACCAGCTTTCAAATTACTAATAATTTTTAGCTGCATCTTGCCTGGAAAATAATTTTGGGCCTGTAGCAGTGTGCGGTACTCATTCCATTATGCCATCTATACTAAGCTCCACCAGCTTGCAAATTACTAATAATTTTTAGCTGCATCTTGTCTGGAAAATAATTTTGGGCCTGTAGCAGTGTGCGGTACTCATTCTATTAGGCCATCTATGCTAAGCTCCACCAGCTTGCAAATTACTAATAATTTTTAGCTGCATCTTGTCTGGAAAATAATTTTGGGCCTGTAGCAGTGTGCGGTACTCATTCTATTATGCCATCTATACTAAGCTCGACCAGCTTGCAAATTACTAATAATTTTTAGCTGCATCTTGTCTGGAAAATAATTTTGGGCCTGTAGCAGTGTGCGGTACTCATTCTATTATGCCATCTATACTAAGCTCCACCAGCTTGCAAATTACTAATAATTTTTAGCTGCATCTTGTCTGGAAAATAATTTTGGGCCTGTAGCAGTGTGCGGTACTCATTCTATTATGCCATCTATACTAAGCTCTACCAGCTTGCAAATTACTAATAATTTTTAGCTGCATCTTGTCTGGAAAATAATTTTGGGCCTGTAGCAGCGTGCGGTACTCATTCTAGTATGCCATCTATACTAAGCTCCACCAGCTTGCAAATTACTAATAATTTTTAGCTGCATCTTGTCTGGAAAATAATTTTGGGCATAGTAGCAGTGTGTGGTACTCATTCTAACCAACCGTTTTAAGCAACTCTGGGGCAATTGATGCCACTTAAGTGGTGTCTGTGCCACAAATTTTTGGAAAAAATGGAGACTCTTTTTGGAGTCCCCTTGCTTTGTTTTACGTGACGTTGCCATCATCAATTAGAGGTGGGTTGGGTCTCCCCCCCCCCTTTTAACCGTAAGAAAATAGGTCTGCTCCAAAGCTTCAGTGTCTGCTAGTCAGCGTAGTAACCCAGCTGCAAAGCAGGCTGCACCGCCTGTGTATCTAATAATGATTTTTAAATGCATCTAGCCTAGGCAGACTGTGGGGACCCCTAACCAAACCCAGACGCTCAGCCCCCTAACGCCCCCCTTTCATTGACAATACAATCATGTAACTCTTACAACTGGATGGGTGAGGATCGGTCACAGCTTTATTAACTGTTTATACTCATTCCATTAGAAATGCATTTTATTTCTAAAATAATTCAGCTTGTTGCAGCATGCCCTGTGTCTCCAGTCTCCACAACGGCAAGTTGGCCAACAAGTGTAACTCTCCAACATGTCCTTTCTATTTCCAGGCCACGGAGGATCCTGCTTACTCGTATGCAGGACTCCGACCCCCATCCATCACTCTTAACGCTTGTTCCACTCCGTCCTGGAGTCCTGACAGGAATATGTCCAGTCCAATATCCATTAAGAGAACACCGTCGGGCCATATGAGGCCTGCTTTATCTCCTTCCATTTGTCGGTGTCGTATCACTACACAGCCTCTGTCTCTTATAAATGTTGCCATCCGAATATTTATTACCTGCCTTGTCCGTTCGATGGCCGTGATGTCTCATGCACCTTGCCATACCGTTCTCGGCACAGTCTCGGCCTGTATAACTAAGATGACCGGACCTCTTGCCTCTCTCCCTACCTTGATTACCTCCATTAGTACCTGTGGCCATTGCAGGCCTCTAATACCTCTCCAGTTCAAATATGTGTTATGAAACTCCAATTTCCTCCCGCCTGGGCGGACTTTCACCCTTCTTTCTGCACAATATATATATACGAGTTCTTAATTATTGCATAGCAAAAAAACAGCAAGGAAGTGGTATTTATATGTCATGTCCTGCTATGCACCTGTTCAAGGCTGAGTTAATCAGAAATTTAAACACACATACCATGTTAAAATCGTATAGCATAGAAACAATGCATATAAATGTAAATAATCAAAAAGAAAAAGTAAAGAGGAAAAAAGGAACATATATAATAATAATCTATAAATGATCACTCATAATGATACATCAAATCATGTCTGATGTTTAAACCCGCTGGTACACGTGTATTTAAAGTATAAATCCACCAACTTTCTCTATTAAGGAGCTTTCTCCTATAATCATCCACCAAATCTCCACCAATCGCCACGGCCCACGGAGGGGCCACCACAGTCAGTGAATCCTTCCTTATTTAGTATAGAGTCTACCAATACTTTGGGCGTATTAGCCCAGCTGCGAAGCAAGCTGCACCGCCTGTATATCTAATGAGAATTTTCAACTGCATCTAGCCTAGGCAGACTGTGGGGACCCCCAACCAAACCCAGACGCTCTGCATGTAACCCAGCCAATCATTTGATATTATTGCTAGTAGCAGAGTCGCATGGGCTCTAAACCTTGCATAGCCTGTGCATTTTTTCTGATCGCTAAGGATGACCCAACTCTTGTTATCTGTAACATTTGTCACCAAAAGCTAAGTAGAGGCCAAAAAATCCATAGTTTGAGCACTTCATGTATGAACCGTCACATGGATATGAAGCATAAGTTGCAGTGCAAAGCTCACTGTGCTACAATGCGGCCTAGCGGGCCGGGACAACCACCATCTGCCCCACCTGTGTCATCCTGGGGAGACTAAAAGCTACTGCGTAGTCTTTTCCAAAAATTTGAGGGAATTACCACGGGAATGGTTTGGAAGAGGTATAAGAGTTTAGGTAGGACGTTCATTTTTAGTATACTTATTCTGCCGAACCAGGAAAAATCCTTCACCATCCAAGAAGTAAGATCTTTATGGAGTTGTTCAATAAAGGGCCCAAAATTAAGATAAAATAGATGGGAGAGGTCTCTATGAATACGAATTCCTAAGTATTTGATACCCTGTGAGGGCCAGGCAAAGGGAAAGTTGGACTGGATGGAATCCTGTATGGATTTGGGGAGGGAGACATCGAGGGCCTCAGACTTCGCTGCATTGATTTTAAAATTTGACCATGTAACAAAGTGATCTATTTCAGCCATAACAGCAGGGATGGATATATGTGATTGAGTGATATATACTAGGACATCATCAGCAAATGCAGAGCACTTGTACTCGGTGCCTCCCACCTCAATCCACCTAATATTGGGGTTATGGCGAATTGATGAGAGCAGGTGCTCCATCACTAGGATGTATAAGAGAGGGGACAGAGGACATCCCTGCCTTGTCTCATTGGTGATTATGAAAGGTGATGAAAATGTTCCATTTATCTTCAGCCTAGCTGACGGATTGCGATACAGGGCCATGATTTTGGCTATAAAAGGGTCCCCTAGACCCCTACCCCAAGCTTTTTAAGAGAATAATATATGGCGTGCTAGGAGACTCTATTTAACTGCATCTAGCCCAGGCAATACTTTGGGCCTAGTAGCAGTGTCTGCTAGTCAGTGGAGTAGCCACCGCCTGTAGATCTAATTACAAATTTTTAACTGCATCTAGCCCAGGAAATAATTTGGACCTAGTAGCAGTGTCTGCTAGTCAGCGGATTATCCCATCTGTTAAGCAAGCTACACCACCTGTAGTTTGAACACTTAATTTTTTCAAAGGAAATGCTTCGGGCCCCCGGGACACTCAGTGAAGAGCATCGGGGAGGCACCCCAAGGCCCAGGGGCTGGGACTGGCGGTAGGACGCCTTGCGGTGGACCGCCAAGCTCGATCCTTATAAAAGCTTTTTAACTGCAGCAGCTTTAGTGGACGCTACTGGAGCTGGAATTCCCGCGGCTGCTGGCATCAGACTTGCCCTCCAATAGATCCTTGTAAAAGGATTTAAAGTGTACTCATTCAAATTACAGAGACAATTTAAATTAAAAAGCTTAGACCTGCCTCCACCGCAGGGGGGCTCGCTCGACCCACCAGCGGACAGGCACCAGTATTGGGAGAGGGGGGCTGGCCGTCAGGGTCCACCGCATCTCTGGCACAAACCCGGCGACACGGAGGTCGCACGGGCAGGAACGGACTGGCCGTGTCAGCTTCGCACTTTTTTGGTTTTAGAAGGGCATGACATGCCTATATCTGTGTCTCCCCCTCCTTTTACTCCTCCACCTCTCTTCTTTTCGCATGACTATATGTACTTGTCACTTTTCCATGTGTTAGTTGTGTCTTCTGAGCAGTTTGTCAGGTTTTGGACACCTTTGAAGGTGTTTCTATGTGTTTCTATGTGTTTTTGTTTGCCTGCCATTGGTTTTAATGGTGTTCGAAGGTGTTCGACGAACAGTTCGACGAACATACGGGTGTTCGACGAACCGAACCGAACTCGAACACTACGGGGGTGGCTCAACTCTACTCTGAATTGCTTTTTGAACAAATAACCAGGATTATGATCATGATATCTGGGGCTATGTCTACAAATATCTGTAATTATTACAGCAGCAGCAGATAGGACATTCAATTGACCCTCTTGCGCTATATGCACTGCAGTCTGCCACATACAATGCCTGCCTAACTCCTGCCTAGCACAGATTATATGCAGCTGGATTAGTCCTCAGAAGAACTGTTAGTTCATATGGATATATATGTTGTGAAATACCTATACTAACAGGACGTTCAATGGACCCTCTTGCACTATAAGCACTGCAGTCTGCCACTTACACTGCCTGCCTGCCTAACTGCTGCTATCACCACTAAATATATGCAGCTGAATTAGTCCTCAGAAGGACTGTTAGTTCAGTTGGATATATATATATATATATATATATATATATATATATGTTGTGGAATACCTATACTAACTATAAACAAGCAAATCTTGTGACGAACATAGACTCGATGACGCTATGCGGCCAGCCAATCATTGCAATGCCCACAACCAACATGGCTACGGCATTACAGTGCATGGCAGGCAATCCCTGCATGTTCATTGGCTCTCTAAAGAGCGCCAAACATGTAGGGAGGGGACCCGAGTTCCCACCCGACCAACCCGGAAATATTCGACCAGCGCCGAGCTTGTCGAGCATCGTGATGCTAGGGCGAGTTCCGAGCAGTGGCGAGCACGTTCGCTCATCACTAATGTTTAAGTTATGTGTTCATCTATCCTGGTCTCTTTAAATGCTTCCAACTTTTCCTTCTTTTCGGGATCATTTCATTAGCTAGATATACAGTATAGGCACATGTAAAGACAGTGAAGGTGATTCATTAAGGTGCTTACGTCAAAAATCTTGGTTAAACATCTTAAGTTGAGTACACAATGCTGGGGTACATTTCTGGTGACGATACATGCTGGGTACCTGAAGCGTCTGATTCCTTACCCATCACACTGAATTAAGCAGCTGCTTAATGAATCATGTCAGTGCTTTATGAAGACTGGAGTGGGCTGCTTCAGTTTTAATTATTTGCTCCCAGTGTCTTTGAGCTAGTACTGTAAGTTTTTATGGATAAAAACTGACCTCATGTTCACTAGTTTCCTACAATTGTTGTATGTACATTATATTTGGTGTAATTACTAGATCTTGGAGTAATCAGACCTATGTCTGACTTCGAACAAAACATCACACCTATTGACATTGGTAATGTTGCACATGCTTAAAATATTTGGTGGATGATTAAAACCAAAAAATATCTAAATATATAGTGTCAGCCCCAACATAGCCTCTCCATACAGTGTGAGCCCCTACATAGCCTCTCCATATACAGTGTAAGCCCCCACATAGCCTCCCATATACAATATGAGCCCTCACATAGCCCATATATACAGTGTGAGCCCCAACATAGTCTCTCTATACAATGTGAGCCCCCACATAGCCTCTCTTTATACAGTGTGAGCCCCTCACACAGTTTCCTATATAAAGTATGAGACACCACATAGCCTCCTTTGTATAGTAAAAACCCCCACACAGCTTCCTATATACAGTACGAACCCCCACATGGCCTCTCTATATACAGTTTGAGCCCCTCACATAGCCTCCTTTATACAATGTGAGCCTCCCACAAGGCCTCCTATATACAGAGTGAGCCCCCACATAGCGTCCTATATACATTTTGAGCCCTTTTAATAGCCTTGTAAATACAGTATAAGCCCCCACATAGCCTGTTTTATACAGGCATACATCCCATACACATTAAAAAAAAAAAAACAACAACACTTACTCAACACGCTCTTGTTCCCCTGGTGCTCTGCTCCTGTCTCCAGTGCACTGACCCATTGTACGGTAGTCACGATATATCTGCTGTCTCAGTCACACACACTAATTGGTGGGAAAAGGAGTCGACGGTGCTTGATTCAAGTAACCTTTGCAAATTTAATATTAAACACTCGACTAACAAGATACATTATTTTATGAACATGTGAAGCTTATGCAAGGTGCTGCAACCAATATTGAAGTTCAGTTTAACCTGAAATTATGGGATCATGCTTTTGCAGAATATTTTCTGGTGATAAAGTTTATAATTACTTATTGACTCTTTTATATTCAGTTTCTTTTTTTTATCACTGAAGTAAAAAAAATTGTAATGGGCAACAGATATGACCAATTGATAATAAATGGATACATAGGAAAACTAATCCATTTGGATTTTCCCAAAATTTTAAATTCTAGTGAATTGGAAATTTTTTGGGATTCAATTTGCATGAATGCAGGGAAGGGATTAAAATAATAAAATACATTACGGTACACTCACTTGTCCTTGGACCTCACCTGTACTTAAGCCTCTGCCATCATAGCTTGATGGTCTTCCATGACGGCCTTCAGGTTTTTTTTTCCCCTCTCTGGTCAAATGAGAGTTCATATATGTCATTGGTGTCCTCCACGTAAGTGTACTCCACTATGTGACAACATAAGCCTCAGCCCAAGAAGGGAGTGCCAGAAGAACCAAACACCAAAATGGAAGACTGTTGAGCTGCTGCAGCGTGGAGGCAGGTAAATACAAATGCAGGCCTAGAATAGGAGTGTTTAATTTTTTTTTTAATTTTCTAAACCCTTACTTCTCATTGGTTTATTATGGGTTGTGTAATGAAGGGGCACACATAAGAAAAAAGAAAAGATCGCACTCATCACAGGATGCCTTGTGAACGATCCTTTATTTCAGATCGGGTGTGTAATCATAGGGGCAGGTACATGGGTGCGAGGGTGAAAAGCAAGGACGACGGCCGTTTCGCGCGTATGTAGCGCTTCCATGGGTCCAGTGTGGAATGAAGGGACCTCGCAGAATAATAAATGTAATTCATGGCAATCACGGCACTTTCAATTCAGACCGGTTTCATTCGGATTGAATCTGCTAACCGAATTTAGCGAATCTGCTCAAAACAAATTTTAGGAAGTTTTCTTTTCTTTAATGAACAATACTATTGACAAATTGTAGCTTATTGGATATTTCTTTTGATATTTCACATTGCTTCCAGATGGGTATTATTTAAGGCACATTATATTAACTGTACTGTTAGTTATAATCCGAGGCATCATCTGGTAAGAAGTGAGAAAAGCACAATATATTCTGTCAATATAAAGACAGTTATTTTTTTCAAATACTAACCAGCAGTTGAAACCAGTATGGTAGTGTATTTTATACATGGAAACCGTGATTTGGTTCCAAACCAGTTGCACGATGGACACCACCAGTGCTTGATTTTAAATGGGCCCTTGGGTTTCTTCCGAGGTGTATGTGATATTAACAGAAAAAAAACATATCACCAAACAGCACTATTTTTTTATGTCAAATATGATGGAATTTGACATTGACCTAAATTGTACAAACATAAACCAATGCAGAATGCGTAACCATCAGGCTTCATAGTAACCCCATTGTCCATGACTCTAAATATGTATTTTATACATTCATGTCCACATTTAAATAAATGCATTTTACATATTTTCTGGTTCCCTTGGTGACATCCATTCATTGTGACCTCTTTCTGCATAAGTTGTATCATTAAAGATATAAAACAACATTCAAAACCATCTGGAAAAGGTCATATGTAGTGTTGAGCATTCCGATACTGAAATATCGGGTATCGGCCGATATTCGCGGTATCGGAATTCCGATACTTAATTCCGATACTATTGCAATATCGTATACCGGAATCGGAAGTTCCCATAATGCAATGAGACATTTTCATTTTATTCAGCCAATGAGGATCCTAAGAAGTGTGGGCACATCCTGTTAGGCATGTAGGCATCTTAACTAATGGCATGGCTGTGATTGGCTGCTGAAATGATGTCATGATGCACTATAAAAGCCACCGCCGCCATTTTGAGCTCACTCTGCTGTGAATTCAGTTAGGGATAGGACGCTGTTGTTCTGAGGGACAGTTTTAGCTACCTATTTGCTCTATACTGCTTTACCCAAGCTACTTTCTAAATCACTGTGCCTTGCAGTGCTAGTGCACAGTTCCCTGTGCTGTTCACCGCTATCTGCAAGGTCTGTGTGTGTGAGTGCAGCTCACCCTGTAGTGTGTGCTTCAGCCAAGTCTGGTTGTAGTGCACTCAGTGTGTGTCACTGCCTCATACATTGTCCTTTTTTGCCAATTCATAATTTTTCCTGATATCTCCTATTAGTGTGGTGGTTCCATCTGTATTCAGCTAAATTGGTTCCAAACACACTATATAGGAGTAGATAGAGAAATTTTTTTCCGTCTTGCAGCACTAGTGCACAGTGCTCTGCATCTGTACTGTTCACCGCTGTCTGCAAGGTCTGGTGTGTGAGTGCAGCTCACCCTGTAGTGTGTGCTTCAACCCCGTCTGGTTGTAGTGCACTCAGTGTGTGTCACTGCCTCATACATTGTCCTTTATTGCCAATTCATAATTTTTCCTGATATCTCCTATTAGTGTGGTGGTTCCATCTGTATTCAGCTAAATTGGTTCCAAACACACTATATAGGAGTAGATAGAGAAATTTTTTTCCGTCTTGCAGCACTAGTGCACAGTGCTCTGCATCTGTACTGTTCACCGCTGTCTGCAAGGTCTGGTGTGTGAGTGCAGCTCACCCTGTAGTGTGTGCTTCAACCCCGTCTGGTTGTAGTGCACTCAGTGTGTGTCACTGCCTCATACATTGTCCTTTATTGCCAATTCATAATTTTTCCTGATATCTCCTATTAGTGTGGTGGTTCCATCTGTATTCAGCTAAATTGGTTCCAAACACACTATATAGGAGTAGATAGAGAATTTTTTTTCCGTCTTGCAGCACTAGTGCACAGTGCTCTGCATCTGTACTGTTCACCGCTGTCTGCAAGGTCTGGTGTGTGAGTGCAGCTCACCCTGTAGTGTGTGCTTCAACCCCGTCTGGTTGTAGTGCACTCAGTGTGTGTCACTGCCTCATACATTGTCCTTTATTGCCAATTCATAATTTTTCCTGATATCTCCTATTAGTGTGGTGGTTCCATCCATATTCAGCTAAATTGATTCCAAACACACTATATAGGAGTAGATAAAGGAGCCTTTCTGCAGCATTGGGCCCTGCAGCCCCAGCCAGATTAGTATTAGCCTATTTTTTGCAGCCTCATCTATTGCATTGTAGGTTACCTTCCTACATTGTAATAGCTACAAAAAGTTTGTGATACTATCGTTATTACATCTTTAGGCACATCCAGTGTCTTTTTGTGACAAAAAAAACCTAAATAAAGTTCACCAAACACTCCACTTTACAGTTGTGTAGGCCACATTAGCTCATATTAAAGTCTACTCCACACTTTATAAAATTAGTGTTTCTTATACCTGTTAGCAGCTGTTCAGGAATAAGCACACTAAGCCCTTAGTACTTTTCTGCCTATCTTTATCAGTCTACCAAGATGAAGAAGGCAGGGAGTAAGGCATGTGGTCGTGGTCGTGGGCGTGGGCGTGGAGTTTCTGCAGGGAGAGGACGTGAGGATTCTGTGCCTGCAGGGAGAGGACGTGGGGATTCTGTGCCTGCTGCGGGCACCAGTGACTCAGCATCCCCCAGTTTTACCAGGGAACAGTCCTTTATGCGCAGCTTTGTAGGAGCTAGCCGTACCCCACTGCTGCGCGAGGACCAAATTGAAGCCGTTGTCGGATGGATGGCAGCTAACGCATCGACTTCAATTAGTTCCAGATCCTCTCAGGTCCTGAGCACTGAAGAGCACCCATCTGTCTCTTCACCACCTGCCAAATTGCCCAGGCAGTCAGAGAGCCCTGGACAGGAGCCATCTCTACTTCTGTTCTCTGAATCTCTTGGCTTGGAAAGAGGGGGCCAGCCAAGCAGAATTCGAGAATTTGAAGAAGAGGTAGTATGCAGTGATGCGCAACCGTTTTGTCTCTCTGAATCTGAAGAGGCGGGTGGGCCAGTGCCTATGGTCAGCAGCACACCTCAGTACGCATCTGATGATGAGACTCAGGTGCCACTTTCTGGTGCGTACTGTGCTGTCGAGACTACCCAGGAGAAGCAGTTGTTTGAAGAGGGTGGTGTAGATGATGAGGTCCTTGACCCATCATGGCGTGAGGGACAGGAAGGTGGTGGGAGCAGCTCTGAGGAAGAGATTCCCCGAACGGCCCAAAAAGGAGGGAGAGGGAGGGGGCAGACTTGGTTGCCTGTAGCCTCCACTTCGGCACCCATTAGGAGCATGGCTCTTCCAAAATCCAAAGCGGGCGCTCCCAAGACTTGCAGTGCCTGGTCCTTTTTTGACACAGTTGCAGATGACATTTGCTTTGTCAAATGCAAGCTGTGTAATCAGAAGGTGAAAAGAGGGAAAAGTGTCAGCAACCTCAATACCACAAATATGTGGAAACATGTGCGGACCAAGCACGTGGTGGAGTTACACAAACACACTGAAGACCTAGGCCAACCTACAGCGCCACCTACCACCTCTTCAGCTCGTGTTGTAGCCTCTTCCTCCAGCTCACACACAGCTGGTTCGGCTTCCTCACAGGATCGCCATGGAAGAATCTCTGGCACTGTTGTACAGAGACACAGTGTAATTCCACCCACAGCACCACTTTCCCAGTCATCCTCACACTCCCAGGCCAGTCTACAGCCATCGTTAGCACAGGCATGGGAGAAAAGGCGCCCATACTCGGCAAACCACCCCCGAGCACAGGCTCTGAATGCTGGCATTGCTAAACTACTGGCCCTTGAAATGCTATCATTCAGGCTGGTGGAGACTGACACATTCCGTAACTTTATGGCATTGGCAGTCCCACAATACAACGTGCCCAGCCGCTTTTATTTCAGCAGGCAAGCCGTCCCTGCCCTGCAACATCATGTGGAGGGAAAAATTAAACATGCGCTACAAAACGCCGTCAGTAGCAAGGTCCACCTGACCACTGATGCGTGGACCAGTAAGCATGGACAGGGACGATACCTTTCCCTCACTGCCCATTGGGTAAATGTTGTGGAGCCGGGTACAGATCTTGAGAGTGGCGCTGTACGTGTTCTGCCAACTCCAAGGATTGCAGGAATCCAGTCTGTACACATTGACTCCTCCTCATACTCCAGTTCCTCTGAATCAGCGCTGCAGGAGCCGTCACGGTCTACCTCCACATCGACCCGTGAACGGTTACCTGTTATGATGACCGATATGAGCACAGCCGTGGCCAAACGTCAACAGGCCGTATTAAAATTAATTTCTTTGGGGAATCGAAGCCACACAGCGCAGGAGCTCTGGAATGCCATCAAGCAGCAGAGTGACGTGTGGTTTGTGCCAGCGAATCTCCAGCCAGGCATGGTAGTGTGTGACAATGGCCGAAATCTGGTGGCAGCTCTGGGCCTAGGCAACCTCACTCACATCCCATGTCTGGCACATGTGCTCAACTTGGTCGTGCAGAGTTTTTTGAGGGACTATCCGGATCTTGATGCACTGCTTCACAAGGTCCGCATAGAGTGCGCTCACTTGCAGCGTTCCAGCAATGCAAGATCACGCATTGCAGCTCTGCAGCGCCGATTATGTCTTCCGGAACATCGCATCATATGTGACCTACCCACCAGGTGGAATTCAACGTTACATATGTTGGAGAGGTTGTGTGAGCAGCAGGCAGCAGTAATGGAGTACCAGCTGCAGCAGGCGCAAACAAGTCGCAGTGCGCGCCGTTCACACTTCACCACCACTGAGTGGGCCTCTATGAAGGACATTTGCCACGTTTTGCGTGCCTTCGATTATTCCACGCGGATGGCGAGTGCAGATGATGCACTAGTCAGCATGACTATCCCCCTTATCTGCCTGCTTGAAAAAACACTGCAAGCACTAAGGGACGAGGTTTTGGAAGAGGTGGAGGATGAGGAGTCACAAATGCCATCTGCTTCTCTACAGTCTGCGCAATGTGGTTCCTCACAAAGGCCTAGGCAGGGGACACTTTGTGAGGAGGATGAGGAGGAGTCAATGGATGAGGAAGACATCTGTCCAGAGGAGGGAGGTACACAATGCTCTAGTAGTCAGTATCTAGAGCGAGGGTGGGGTGATGCAGAGCAGGCAGAGATCACGCCTCAAGCAGGGGACAGCGTTTCTTGGCCAGTTGGCAGTCTGCAGCACATGGTTGATTTCATGCTGCAGTGCCTCAGAAACGACCGCCGCATCGCCCACATTCTCAACACGGCTGATTATTGGGTGTCCACCCTCCTAGATCCTCGCTACCGGGACAACTTACAAAGCCTCATAACACCATTGAACCGGGAGCGTAAAATGCGGGAGTACCAAGACGCACTGGTGCATTCCATCATGTTCTCCATTCCAACCGAGAGCAGTGCTGCTAGTGCTTTACAAAGCAGCTCAGTGCGTCGAGGCAGTGGAGGAAGCTCTGCACAAAGAGGGAGCAGAAGCAGCGCCTCAGCACAAGGCAAGACCAGTATGGCCGAAATGTGGCAAAGTTTTGTGTCCCCGCCGCCACAAATGTCTACACCATCACAGACAGCTCCAGTCAGCAGGAGGCAACGTTTCCGTCAGATGGTGACAGACTACATGTCTTGCCCTCTTAGTGTACTCCCAGACGGCTCTTCTCCCTTCAAGTTTTGGGTCTGTAAGCTGGATACATGGCCAGAGCTTAGTCAGTATGCACTGGAGGTGCTAGCTTGCCCTGCTGCTAGTGTATTATCGGAACGCGTCTTTAGTGCCGCAGGTGGTGTACTAACAGACCGTCGCATGCGACTATCCTCCGATAACGTTGACCGGCTTACTTTTCTCAAAATGAACAAGGCCTGGATCTCTCATGAATTTGCCAGTCCTCTTCCAGAATAAATAATTGGTTGGCAACAGTATCCAGGTCTCCTGTTCTGTTCATGTTTCTACCACCTGAACTGTAATCCCTGAGCTCCAACACCGCCAGTTGGCGCTCGGAAGTGCCGTCTGCACAGTCAACACTTGCTGCCGTGTTATTGGGGTTCAGTAACGTCAGCTGTTCTCCTGCTGTGCGGACGGCAATTTCTCCTGATTTGTCCACATCCACTGTACTACACATTTTAAAGTTGCTCCAATTACTCCTCTGGCTCCTCTGTTTTCATTCTTATCCCTGGGCTCCAGCACCGCCAGTTGGCGCTCGGAAGTGCTGTCTGCACAGTCAACACTTGCTACCATGTTATTGGGGTTCAGTAACGTCAGCTGTTCCCCTGCTGTGCGGACGGCAATTTCTCCTGCTCTGTCCACATTCTCACTACTACAGATTTTAAAGTTGCTCCAATTACACCTCTGGCTCCTCTGTTTTCAGTATTATCCCTGAGCTCCAACACCGCCAGTTGGCGCACGGAAGTGCCGTCTGCACAGTCAACACTTGCTGCCGTGTTATTGGGGTTCAGTAACGTCAGCTGTTCTCCTGCTGTGCGGACGGCAATTTCTCCTGCTTTGTCCAAATCCACTGTACTACACATTTTAAAGTTGCTCGAATTACACCTCTGGCTCCTCTGTTTTCATTCTTATCCCTGGGCTCCAGCACCACCAGTTGGCGCTCGGAAGTGCCGTCTGCACAGTCAACACTTGCTGCCGTGTTATTGGGGTTCAGTAACGTCAGCTGTTCCCCTGCTGTGCGGACGGCAATTTCTCCTGCTCTGTCCACATTCTCACTACTACAGATTTTAAAGTTGCTCCAATTACACCTCTGGCTCCTCTGTTTTCATTCTTATCCCTGGGCTCCAGCACCGCCAGTTGGCGCTCGGAAGTGCTGTCTGCACAGTCAACACTTGCTGCCGTGTTATTGGGGTTCAGTAACGTCAGCTGTTCCCCTGCTGTGCGGACGGCAATTTCTCCTGCTCTGTCCACATTCTCACTACTACAGATTTTAAAGTTGCTCCAATTACACCTCTGGCTCCTCTGTTTTCATTCTTATCCCTGGGCTCCAGCACCGCCAGTTGGCGCTCGGAAGTGCTGTCTGCACAGTCAACACTTGCTACCATGTTATTGGGGTTCAGTAACGTCAGCTGTTCCCCTGCTGTGCGGACGGCAATTTCTCCTGCTCTGTCCACATTCTCACTACTACAGATTTTAAAGTTGCTCCAATTACACCTCTGGCTCCTCTGTTTTCATTCTTATCCCTGGGCTCCAGCACCGCCAGTTGGCGCTCGGAAGTGCTGTCTGCACAGTCAACACTTGCTACCATGTTATTGGGGTTCAGTAACGTCAGCTGTTCCCCTGCTGTGCGGACGGCAATTTCTCCTGCTCTGTCCACATTCTCACTACTACAGATTTTAAAGTTGCTCCAATTACACCTCTGGCTCCTCTGTTTTCATTCTTATCCCTGGGCTCCAGCACCGCCAGTTGGCGCTCGGAAGTGCCGTCTGCACAGTCAACACTTGCTGCCGTGTTATTGGGGTTCAGTAACGTCAGCTGTTCTCCTGCTGTGCGGACGGCAATTTCTCCTGATTTGTCCACATCCACTGTACTACACATTTTAAAGTTGCTCCAATTACTCCTCTGGCTCCTCTGTTTTCATTCTTATCCCTGGGCTCCAGCACCGCCAGTTGGCGCTCGGAAGTGCTGTCTGCACAGTCAACACTTGCTACCATGTTATTGGGGTTCAGTAACGTCAGCTGTTCCCCTGCTGTGCGGACGGCAATTTCTCCTGCTCTGTCCACATTCTCACTACTACAGATTTTAAAGTTGCTCCAATTACACCTCTGGCTCCTCTGTTTTCAGTATTATCCCTGAGCTCCAACACCGCCAGTTGGCGCACGGAAGTGCCGTCTGCACAGTCAACACTTGCTGCCGTGTTATTGGGGTTCAGTAACGTCAGCTGTTCTCCTGCTGTGCGGACGGCAATTTCTCCTGCTTTGTCCAAATCCACTGTACTACACATTTTAAAGTTGCTCGAATTACACCTCTGGCTCCTCTGTTTTCATTCTTATCCCTGGGCTCCAGCACCGCCAGTTGGCGCTCGGAAGTGCCGTCTGCACAGTCAACACTTGCTGCCGTGTTATTGGGGTTCAGTAACGTCAGCTGTTCTCCTGCTGTGCGGACGGCAATTTCTCCTGCTTTGTCCACATCCACTGTACTACACATTTTAAAGTTGCTCGAATTACACCTCTGGCTCCTCTGTTTTCATTCTTATCCCTGGGCTCCAGCACCGCCAGTTGGCGCTCGGAAGTGCCGTCTGCACAGTCAACACTTGCTGCCGTGTTATTGGGGTTCAGTAACGTCAGCTGTTCTCCTGCTGTGCGGACGGCAATTTCTCCTGATTTGTCCACATCCACTGTACTACACATTTTAAAGTTGCTCCAATTACTCCTCTGGCTCCTCTGTTTTCATTCTTATCCCTGGGCTCCAGCACCGCCAGTTGGCGCTCGGAAGTGCTGTCTGCACAGTCAACACTTGCTACCATGTTATTGGGGTTCAGTAACGTCAGCTGTTCCCCTGCTGTGCGGACGGCAATTTCTCCTGCTCTGTCCACATTCTCACTACTACAGATTTTAAAGTTGCTCCAATTACACCTCTGGCTCCTCTGTTTTCAGTATTATCCCTGAGCTCCAACACCGCCAGTTGGCGCACGGAAGTGCCGTCTGCACAGTCAACACTTGCTGCCGTGTTATTGGGGTTCAGTAACGTCAGCTGTTCTCCTGCTGTGCGGACGGCAATTTCTCCTGCTTTGTCCAAATCCACTGTACTACACATTTTAAAGTTGCTCGAATTACACCTCTGGCTCCTCTGTTTTCATTCTTATCCCTGGGCTCCAGCACCGCCAGTTGGCGCTCGGAAGTGCCGTCTGCACAGTCAACACTTGCTGCCGTGTTATTGGGGTTCAGTAACGTCAGCTGTTCTCCTGCTGTGCGGACGGCAATTTCTCCTGCTTTGTCCACATCCACTGTACTACACATTTTAAAGTTGCTCGAATTACACCTCTGGCTCCTCTGTTTTCATTCTTATCCCTGGGCTCCAGCACCGCCAGTTGGCGCTCGGAAGTGCCGTCTGCACAGTCAACACTTGCTACCATGTTATTGGGGTTCAGTAACGTCAGCTGTTCCCCTGCTGTGTTCGCGGCAATTTCTCCTGCTCTGTCCATATTCACTGTGCTACTTATTTAAAACTTGCTCCAATTACACCTCTGGCTCCTCCGTTTTTAGTATTTACCCTGGGCTCCAACACCGCCAGTTGGCGCTCGGAAGTGCTGTCTGCACAGTCAACACTTGCTGCCGTGTTATTGGGGTTCAGTAACGTCAGCTGTTCCCCTGCTGTGCGGACGGCAATTTCTCCTGCTCTGTCCACATTCTCACTACTACAGATTTTAAAGTTGCTCGAATTACACCTCTGGCTCCTCTGTTTTCATTCTTATCCCTGGGCTCCAGCACCGCCAGTTGGCGCTCGGAAGTGCTGTCTGCACAGTCAACACTTGCTACCATGTTATTGGGGTTCAGTAACGTCAGCTGTTCCCCTGCTGTGCGGACGGCAATTTCTCCTGCTCTGTCCACATTCTCACTACTACAGATTTTAAAGTTGCTCCAATTACACCTCTGGCTCCTCTGTTTTCATTCTTATCCCTGGGCTCCAGCACCGCCAGTTGGCGCTCGGAAGTGCCGTCTGCACAGTCAACACTTGCTGCGGTGTTATTGGGGTTCGGTAACGTCAGCTGTTCCCCTGCTGTGTTCACGGCAATTTCTCCTGCTCTGTCCATATTCACTGTGCTACTTATTTAAAACTTGCTCCAATTACACCTCTGGCTCCTCCGTTTTTAGTATTTACCCTGGGCTCCAATACCGCTAGTTGCTGCTCAGAAGTGCCGTCTGCACAGTCAACGCTTGCTCCAGTGTTATTGGGATTCAGTAACGTCAGCTGATCCCCAGCTGTGTGTCCGGCAAATTCTCCTGCTTTGTCCACATCCACTGTAGTACGGATTTAAAACCTCCTCCAAATACACCTCTGGCTCTTCTGTTTTTAGTATTTACCCTGGGCTCCAGCACCGCCAGCTGGTTCTCGGCAGTTCCATTGGCTCTTGTACCTTCTGCTACCCATCCGGGTTCCAGTACCGTCAGCTGGTTCTCGGCAGTGTCTTTGGCACGGGTACTCCCTCCTGCCCAGCCTGGTTCCAGCACGCCAGCTGTTTCCGGGTAGTGTCAACGTCACTTTGCCTCCAATGCGTTGTCCTGTCGTGTTGCGGTCGGGTTAGCCGACTCTATGGTGCCTGCAGTTTAGGTGACTCCTATGTGGGCTGCGGGATCTGGCAATGAAGGCTGGTTCCATAGTGCCAATAGGACAAGCACCCTCTGTAGGACTGTGGGTTTTGGTAACTGCGGCCGGCTCGCGGCCTTGAACTTTTTTTTTACATGGGTACCTTCTGCTACCCATCCGGGTTCCAGTACCGTCAGCTGGTTCTCGGCAGTGCCTTTGGATTAGGTGCCTCCTTCTCGGTATCCAAGTTCCACCAACATCTGCTGGTCCTTGGTAGTGCTTTCTGGCACAGGTACCTCCTGCTTAGTAACCGAGTTCCAGTAACATCAGCTGGTCCTCGGTAGTTCCATTGGCTCTTGTACCTTCTGCTACCCATCCGGGTTCCAGTACCGTCAGCTGGTCCTCGGTAGTTCCATTTGCTCTTGTATCTTCTGCTACCCATCCGGGTTCCAGTACCGTCAGCTGGTCCTCGGTAGTTCCATTTGCTCTTGTATCTTCTGCTACCCATCCGGGTTCCAGTACCGTCAGCTGGTTCTCGGCAGTGCCTTTGGATTAGGTGCCTCCTTCTCGGTATCCAAGTTCCACCAGCGTCTGCTGGTCCTTGGTAGTGCTTTCTGGCACAGGTACCTCCTGCTTAGTAACCGAGTTCCAGTAACATCAGCTGGTCCTCGGTAGTTCCATTGGCTCTTGTACCTTCTGCTACCCATCCGGGTTCCAGTACCGTCAGCTGGTCCTCGGTAGTTCCATTTGCTCTTGTATCTTCTGCTACCCATCCGGGTTCCAGTACCGTCAGCTGGTTCTCGGCAGTGCCTTTGGATTAGGTGCCTCCTTCTCGGTATCCAAGTTCCACCAACGTCTGCTGGTCCTTGGTAGTGCTTTCTGGCACAGGTACCTCCTGCTTAGTAACCGAGTTCCAGTAACATCAGCTGGTCCTCGGTAGTTCCATTGGCTCTTGTACCTTCTGCTACCCATCCGGGTTCCAGTACCGTCAGCTGGTCCTCGGTAGTTCCATTTGCTCTTGTATCTTCTGCTACCCATCCGGGTTCCAGTACCGTCAGCTGGTTCTCGGCAGTGTCTTTGGCACGGGTACTCCCTCCTGCCCAGCCTGGTTCCAGCACGCCAGCTGTTTCCGGGTAGTGTCAACGTCACTTTGCCTCCAATGCGTTGTCCTGTCGTGTTGCGGTCGGGTTAGCCGACTCTATGGTGCCTGCAGTTTAGGTGACTCCTATGTGGGCTGCGGGATCTGGCAATGAAGGCTGGTTCCATAGTGCCAATAGGACAAGCACCCTCTGTAGGACTGTGGGTTTTGGTAACTGCGGCCGGCTCGCGGCCTTGAACTTTTTTTTTACATGGGTACCTTCTGCTACCCATCCGGGTTCCAGTACCGTCAGCTGGTTCTCGGCAGTGCCTTTGGATTAGGTGCCTCCTTCTCGGTATCCAAGTTCCACCAACGTCTGCTGGTCCTTGGTAGTGCTTTCTGGCACAGGTACCTCCTGCTTAGTAACCGAGTTCCAGTAACATCAGCTGGTCCTCGGTAGTTCCATTGGCTCTTGTACCTTCTGCTACCCATCCGGGTTCCAGTACCGTCAGCTGGTCCTCGGTAGTTCCATTTGCTCTTGTATCTTCTGCTACCCATCCGGGTTCCAGTACCGTCAGCTGGTTCTCGGCAGTGTCTTTGGCACGGGTACTCCCTCCTGCCCAGCCTGGTTCCAGCACGCCAGCTGTTTCCGGGTAGTGTCAACGTCACTTTGCCTCCAATGCGTTGTCCTGTCGTGTTGCGGTCGGGTTAGCCGACTCTATGGTGCCTGCAGTTTAGGTGACTCCTATGTGGGCTGCGGGATCTGGCAATGAAGGCTGGTTCCATAGTGCCAATAGGACAAGCACCCTCTGTAGGACTGTGGGTTTTGGTAACTGCGGCCGGCTCGCGGCCTTGAACTTTTTTTTTACATGGGTACCTTCTGCTACCCATCCGGGTTCCAGTACCGTCAGCTGGTTCTCGGCAGTGCCTTTGGATTAGGTGCCTCCTTCTCGGTATCCAAGTTCCACCAACGTCTGCTGGTCCTTGGTAGTGCTTTCTGGCACAGGTACCTCCTGCTTAGTAACCGAGTTCCAGTAACATCAGCTGGTCCTCGGTAGTTCCATTGGCTCTTGTACCTTCTGCTACCCATCCGGGTTCCAGTAACATCAGCTGGTCCTCGGTAGTTCCATTGGCTCTTGTACCTTCTGCTACCCATCCGGGTTCCAGTACCGTCAGCTGGTTCTCGGCAGTGCCTTTGGATTAGGTGCCTCCTTCTCGGTATCCAAGTTCCACCAACGTCTGCTGGTCCTTGGTAGTGCTTTCTGGCACAGGTACCTCCTGCTTAGTAACCGAGTTCCAGTAACATCAGCTGGTCCTCGGTAGTTCCATTGGCTCTTGTACCTTCTGCTATCCATCCGGGTTCCAGTACCGTCAGCTGGTCCTCGGTAGTTCCTCAGCTTTCTTGTACCTTCTGCTACATTTCCAAGTTCAAGCTTTTTGAAATGGTTCTTGGTAATCACTCTGGATCTCCCTGACGAGGACCCTGAAGACGAGGACCCTGAAGACCAACCCTAAGAAGACGAGGACCCCGAAGACAATGACCCTGAAGACGAGGACCCTGAAGACCACCCCGAAGAAGACGAGGACCCTGAAGACCACCCCGAAGAAGACGAGGACCCCGAAGACGAGGACCCAGAAGACCAACCCGAAGAAGACGAGGACCCCGAAGACGAGGACCCCCGAAGACGACGACCCTGAAGACCACCCCGAAGAAGACCAAGAAGATGACCCTGAAGAAGTTGACCAAGAAGACAAAGAAGAGAAGACAAGCACCAAGATACAGAAAAACAAGAGACAGAAAACCAAGAAGCAGAAATACAAGAAGCTGCAGAACAAAAAGCGGAAGAACATTAAGCATAAGACTAAAAATCAGAGCAAAAGATAATATCTAAATTATAAGCAGAAGATGACTAAGCAGTGTATGGGGGTGAGTCCGTTCCTCCTCGTGTGCCCCTGGAAAAGACCTGCTGCTGCAGGCCAAACTGAACGCGGACAAATCCTGTTGTAAATCTTTTGTGACGGGCAGAACGAAAGGTGTAATGTCCAACCTTTTATAGATAACAACTACAGGAATGCCTGTCACAAATAAGAATATGATGAAGAAGAAGAATATGAAGAAGATGAAGAAGTAGAATATGAAGAATGTAAAAAAAAGAATAATACGAAGAAGGTGAAGAAGAAGAAGGTGAAGAAGAAGTGGATGAAAAAGATGCTGAGGATGATGAAGGAGAAAGTGTGGGAGAAGTAAAAAAGAAGGTGAAGAGCATGGAAGTAGTGAAACATAAATATCTGACAAAATATAAAAATACTTAACATAGTTAATATTTCCGTAACTCAGAACATAATAAAAAAATATTAATTCCTGCTATTCCATTTGACTGGGCTAAACCTCTATGCCTTTATTGTCTCCCCCACCTCCCCCAATACATTCTACATTATTCTTAGTTGTTTTCCTTCATGTAGAAATAACCTACAAGGAAAGAAAGGGTTTATTTTAATTCCGATATTTATGTCCCATTGACTTGCATTGGTTTCCGGTATCGGAATCGGCGATATCCGATACTTTTTCGGTATCGGTCCGATCCAATCCGATCCGATATTTCCCGATATCGGAAGGTATCGCTCAACACTAGTCATATGTTTATCGCGTATGACACATAAAATGTGAATGTTTGTATACATGGAAAAACTAATACAAATCAGCTTTTTGTGACTCTTACATTAATCAAGGACTTTTAATACTAAATAACCTTGTAACATTCTTTATTGTGGAAGATTATAAAACCTTACAAACAAGCGCAGTTGAAAATCCTTGCAATAGTGTAGTGCTCTCCTCCCCCTTCTCCTTCCATAAAAGCCTCTATCAATTTAAACGTGACCAAAAAGACAAGAACTTAATAAGAAAAGTTTCTAAAATAACATCTGACATTAGAAAGATACTATGTATGCAAATGCCGAATATATACTGCTATTCTAGTGTTCACGCAAAAATGTATCTATGCTCCTCAACATTGAAATTGCAACACCAAGAAGGAAAAGTCATGGAATTATGAAAATCACAGGATCAATAGACTTGCCAATGATATGCAAATGGGGAAAAAATGAAAAGATAATGTTCAAAACATCTTAATTTATTCAGTATTGAGTATGAGCGGCTCACGCAGAGATACAGTGGGTACGGAAAGTATTCAGACCCCTTTAAATTTTTCACTCTTTGTTTCATTGCAGCCATTTGGTAAATTCTAAAAAGTTCATTTTTTTTCTCATTAAAGTACACTCTGAACCCCATCTTGACTGAAAAACAACAGAAATGTAGAAATTTTTGCAAATGTATTAAAAAAGAAAAAAAAATATCACTTATGACCATGTGATATTTCAGTTTTTCTTTTTTAATAAATTTGCAAACATTTCTACATTTCTGTTTTTTTTTCAGTCAAGATGGGGTGCAGAGTGTACTTTAATGAGAAAAAAAGTGAACTTTTTAGAATTTACCAAATGGCTACAATGAAACAGAGTGAAAAATTTAAAGGGGCCTGAATACTTTCCGTACCCACTGTACACACACTTACTCACCTTGTCATGTTATCAATGGGGTTATTAATGGTTGTCTGAGGAATTGTCCTTTGCAATTGCCAAAATCATGCAGATGTGTATGAAAAGTCTAGAGAAAATGGTAACATGGCCATGGTTGCACATTTCAGAATTGTCATGATGCAAAACGGCTCCTGGGACGCTTTGGAAAAATGGCTGTACTACTGGTTCCACCACCAAATTAATGTAACACCAAGCTGTCAGTGTCACTGGAATGAAGACTAGAGATGTCTGACTACCATACATTATGCCAACCCCACCAGAATACCGGGAGTGGGACTGTGATGTTCCCCCATGAAGGCCTCTTCATGGAATTACCCAAGTGGTCTCCAGATCAATCTCTAGCTATCATTTTGTACAAGTCTAATGCGGGACAGATGGCTAAAAAGAATACACCTTCATTTCAGCCTCCAACACTGTCTTGCTCTGTACCATGATAGTCTTTGAGAGTGGAGGCATGTAGTCATCAGAATTACCTGTAGCTGGGCCCCTGGCTCATAGCCCAATGTCATGAAAATGCATTCTGATGGTTTGTGTAGACACTTCTTGATATTTTAGGCCTGGAAATTGATGTCAAATTTCACTTCCAGTGCAGAATGGATCACGCTGATCCATTATTTTAATCTGACGATCCGTCCATACATAGGTTCAAATCTGTGTACCTCTTGTTGTAATTCTAGTTTGTCATTGTTCTCCCAAGCACTGGGACACACATTGTTAAACAGTGCTGACATCTTGGCCTACATGCACTGCAATCTGCCAGAATGAAAAATTAAGGTCTCTCTCTTCAAGGAATCTGTCAATCTCAATAGGAATAACTAGAACAATGATGAAATGGAGGCATTGCACAATCATCCCGAAATCATCCTGTTTTTGAGATTTCATGTAGCTGAAAAAAAAAATAGCTTTCAACCTGGTTATAAATTCCGTCCCATATGCCAAGCTAGTAGCTTGAAAATGTAATTTGCAGATCTTAGTGACATATGCTACTCCACTGATTTACACAACATTATGGGTTGTTCTTCTTGATGTTGTAATTTCAATGTTGAAGAGTGCATGTTAGAGATGAGCCCATCAATTCAATGGAAATCCAATTTCTATCAATTTTTTACTGAATTTCCTAGATCCTGCAATTCACTCCAAGCAAATCAACAAATTGGTCACCACGATTTTATGCAATAGAAAATATTACACGAGGCAGAAAAAGTTCATAATACCTCTGATATAGACCGGCAGGCTGCTTCCCCATAAAGCCTTGCAGCTATCACATCATATGCTATAGCACAGACAATCAGGAGGGACTATCAGAGCTTGTATAAAAGCTGAGACAAGGAACGTAGCAACCATCTTATGTTGAATCTGAATATTGAGAGGATGGCTCAGCTTAGTCAAAGAGATAGGGAGAAAAGCCATAAAAGGCTGAAGAAACTATAAGGCGACAGTTTGCAGAGTTGAATTATTTTTTTCTTGCAATTATGGAATTCATTTGCTTTTATTTCAATTTTTTTTTAGCTAAAATAACCCATCTATGTCATCCTAAAGACTGTGGGAGTGACAGCACAGCAGTGAAGAAGATTAGTGTGTGAGGAAAAGAGAATGACGTCATAAATGGTTTTCAGGGCAATTGTAGGCTTTGGAGTATTTTCGATTCTGAGAATTAAACTTCGTGGAAAGATTTGGCGAATGAGACAAATGCAAATTTTAAAAGATTCGCTCATCTCTATTATATGTATAAAGTATAAGTTTCTAATGTAAATTGCTATATTTATTAACTCCATAAGGACGCAGTCAATTTTCTTTATTGCGTTTTCATTTTTTCTTCTTCTCTTTCAAATAGCCTTCAGTTATTTTTATTGTTGCACCAACATAGATGTATGAGGGTATGTCTCTTACGATAGAGTTGTGGTTTTGAATTATTCCATTCATTTTACCATATATATGAAAGGAAAATGGCAAAAAGAATTCCAAGTGAGACTATGAAATTCGAGTTCCTGGCTTTCATAGTGACCCATCAGCTCCCTGCGATTAGGTCAAGAGGGGGTCCGACAGGTGCCTGAACTAATGTCCGGGCTGGATATCGGTGCTTGAATGCTGCTGTCAATGTGATTGACATTTAAGACATTAATAACAGTAATTGTTGGGCGCACCAATCACTGCTAATAGAGGCAGATGTAAGCTGTATAATATATAATATTAATACATTTAGGGACTTACTTCCATCTTAATTTGATAATGCATTTCTAGTAGGTTTAACAAAGGAACTGTGTACGTCATAACGTTTTAAGGAAAAGTGTTACAATATGATTTCATGTGAGATACAAGTATTTTCTGAAACAGACCAGTCAAGAGTCAACACGTCCTTTTTGAAAAGATTGTGAAAGTGACCTATTATTAAAATCAGACTTTTGTGTTACATGTATTTTTTTCAATGTTTTATTTCATATCACGATCTGTAAAAAACAAAAATAGTACTGATGAGATTTCATACTGTCAATTGGGGCTACTTTAGACTCATGCTTTCTGTTCACTAATGAAAAGTTTTCAGCAAACTCCTTATCATCAGAGGCAGGATTACAATGACAAATAACATTTCTGTACACAGCTAAAAGCACAGTATCCACCAATCACAATAGGTGATGTCAATGCTTACCCTGCTCCCTTTCTTCTCACAAACAATGACCTTTGCAAACACTTATTAGTTGCTTTAAGGGCAGCTGCAGATGATCGTGTATTCTCTCATCCAAGAGAATCGGGCCAATTGCGCTAATCACAGTCTGATCAGAGTTTGAGCTGAGTGTCATCATAGTGTGATCCGATTCTCTAAGATGCGGAGAAGACATAGAAAAAAATGTCTCCATCTTCTCCATTCTGTCAGTGCGTAGTAATCGTACTGCATTCAGATGTCGTCCAAGTGCAGTCTGATGTTTTCCATGGACTCACTGACTTGCATTACTTTCAGAACATTGGTTTAAAGTCGGGCATGCTGTGATTTTTTTAGCAGCATGCACAAGGAAAAAGATCTGATGTATGCACAGCTCCATAGCATAACATTGGTCCTGGTGCGATGTTTGTCGGATCGCACTCGGACTAATATTACGGTTGTCTGCACCTGCCCTCATACATGTACAGTAGCTATCGTAAAACAGGAAGTAAAAGTCTAAAAAATTCCCCAGTGACCAGTTTGAAAATGTAACGATTTATCATTTTTACTTTCAACCTCTCCCAGAGTAAGTGATTTTCGTTTGCCCTTTTGATTTTACCTCCTTTTCTTCCAAGAGGCGTAGCTTGTTCATTTTTCTATCGACTTAAATGTATTAGGGCTTGTTTTTTGCAGGATCAGTTGTAGTTTTGAATGGACCCATTCATTTTACTATTCAATGTTCTGTAAATGGAAAAAAATCCAAATTGTTTTGAAGCAAAGTACTCTAGTGTGCATGCGCTGGCTTTACTTCCAGGCCACAGGCCCTCTTTGGCATTTCCTAGTGCATGCGCACTATAGAACTTTACTCTGCCCTCTACAGGGTAGAGAGAAGTGCACCTGCGCAGGTGCATGATGGAGGACACTGTGTGGATGACGTAGGACGCATCATCCACACAAAGCAGGGAAGAAGGATGGCGATCGCAAGAAGTAAGGAGGCGCTGGATCAAGACCAGCAACGCCCATCAGACCGGACCGCCCGCCTGTAAGTATAATAAAAGCTATTTTTTGGGATCTGCAGACTGGACGGGGACTTTTTACAGCATTCCAGTATGCTGTATAAAAGGCCCTAATGGTAGCATCCATACTTTATATGGGTAAAACCTTTTGACAAGTTCCCTTTAAAAGTCTTTCAGTGGGATGCAGCACTCCTAAAACTGTTAAGATATTGGGGCGATCACAGAACTATCAAAAGTTTTGTTGCAAATAGTCTATAGGGTAACAAAAAACATTTTGAAAAAAAAAAAGATGATCTTTAATGGCCGAGCATTTGAGAAGAATCAAACATGAAATCCGACCACTACTGAACAAGACATACACTAAACGTCAAGACTGGGCAAACAAATATCTGAAGACAGATATTTCAAGGGTTTTATGAACTTATGAGATGAGAGTGACTTTTGACAGACCAGATGGACCTCTACTTTGAATTATACGCCAGCAAGATGGAGGTGGGATATTGCTATTGGCTGTTATCATTAAGAATGAGCTAGCTGGACCTTTTCTGGATGGAAGATGGACTCAAAATCACCTCCCAAACATACTGCCAGTTTTTAGAAGACACTTTTTTTAAGCAGTAGTACAGGAAAGAGTCTGTATTTTTCAAGAAAACCATGATTTTATGCAGACAATGTTCCATTGCATGCATCAAAGTCTCCACTGCTTGGCTAGTCAGTAAAGGCCAATGAATGAAAGAATGATGAAAGAATGAAAGAATAATGACATGGCCCCCTTCCTCACCTGACTAAACCTAATTGAAAACTTGTGGGTCCTTCTAAAAGAGGTCTTCCTAGTTAGGCACAAAAATCTGCAGTCACTTGATGTGATTGTGACGCGCCCCCTGGGCCATATTCTTTAGGGGGAATATCCGGAGCCGGATCAGATGGGAGTTGTAGTCTTCCGAGTGGCTGTGACCCGGTCCGTGCCCAGGGTGTCAAACTCAGTTGTATGTGGCAGTCCTACAGATGTTAATAAGTTCTTAATGTCGACTACGCCACCCGTTGTATTGCGGTCACTATGGCCGCCGCTGCAGCAGGGTCCGCTGAGGCTGATGGTGTAGGTGCAGCTTTTGATGGTATAACCCCCAACGGGTGGGGTATAGCCTCAGGGGGTCAGGTGCAGAGGATGGGGGTTGTGGTGGTGCAGCATAGATGTTAAAGGAAGACAGAGTCGGGTTATGCAGTTAAGGGTATTTACTCACTGCTGATGTTCCGGTCACTCCAGCTTCAAGTGACCTCCCGAGCCGTGCTGCATCCACCAGGTCCTGGATCCAGCCAACCCCCAAGCGAGTCCGGAGCGTGACCCTGAGCTCTCCTTCTGTCCTTTCTCTGGCCGTCCCCACTAGTGATCCACCCAGGTCCAGCTCCCTCGGGCCTTCTGTTGGGAGACCCTTGGCCTTGGGTTCCCTGACCCTCCACGTGGTATGCTTTCGGGGTGGATGTGGTGGGTGGCCGTGGCAGACGCTGCCCACGGCCTCCGGTCTCTGGCTGGGGTGTGTTTTTGCCCCCACCAGCTTGGGTTCCGGTACCCTGATGCCGACTCTTCACCCGTGGATTGGATTTGGGGTCTCAGAGTCCTCTCTTCTGTTTCCCCCTCTGGGTCTCTCTTGCTTTCTCCTCTCTCTCTCTCTGGGGCTGCTCTGCTCCTCTGCTTCTTACTTCTCTGCAAAGACTGACTGACT
Source organism: Phyllobates terribilis (assembly GCF_046119375.1). Classification (NCBI taxonomy): domain Eukaryota; kingdom Metazoa; phylum Chordata; class Amphibia; order Anura; family Dendrobatidae; genus Phyllobates; species Phyllobates terribilis. The sequence continues at coordinate 187,275,362 of NW_027362761.1, forward strand.
GACCCTGTTCTTAGTTGGTGCCCACCTTATATACACCCTCTATGTGTGAGCTCAGGTGACCAGCACCCAATGAGCTCCTATCTTTACCCAGGCTGCTCCCCCTATCTGCCCCTACACTACTTGGGATGTACCACCCCCCTCCCACTCCAGCCAGGAACAGACTCGGTCGTACCTGCACATTTCTAAGTGGGAGTACCGTTGGTCTGTTCCTCGGAAATGGGATGTGTGTAGTGCATGCAGCTTTCTGAGCTCAGTTCCACACTCCATCCTTACCCGGGAGTGGAATATCACACCTCTGGGTTGAGGTGCAATACCCCTGTAGCAGCCGAATCCTCAGGGTGCTACATTCCCCCCTGGTAAACCACAGCACGTCCTCGGGCTGTAAGAACAAAACACCAAAACATACAATTTTTTTTTTTTTTTTCATAAACATATAAAACATCATACAAAACATTATATATATATATATCAATAAAACTTTTTCATATAAAACATTCTTGTAGACTTTTCCTCGCTTCTAGCTCCTCCTCCGGTCACTGTGCAACGCGTGACCGGGTAAAGTGCGACAGTCTCTTTTCTTGGAAGTGGTTTTCCTGTAAAACCAATAGGGGGCGCTTTAGGACGCGCAACTATTTACAAGGGATATGGCCGCTCTCAGTCCTCGGCCAGGTATTAGGGAGGAATGACCGCTCTCAGTCCTCGGTCAGTGGGATTTAGAGGTTATACGGGTAACAGTTCACACATGCTGGTCCCAACGGGGACTATATTAGCAACAGCAACAGTTTCAGTTTCAGTTTCAGTTTCAGTTCACGGTTTCAGTTCACGGTGCCCCGACGGGCAACTATATACAGCTTCTGCTTCGCTGTCCTTAGCGACGGCGTCCTCCTGCTCTTGCTTTATGGTTACCTTTGGCTTCAGACCCGTCCGGGTCCTCTTGCTCTTCCTCCTCACACCGCAGCTCTTCCTCCGTCAGGCGATACACATGGAGGGCGTAGGGACCTTTGGCACACTTGTGCCGGGTGAAGGTGACCTCGTCCCCGATGTAAAGGTCACGACCTCTGTGTCCCTCCGGTAGGTGGGACTCAACGTCTCTCCTGGTTACGAAGACGTCGCCTAGGGTGTGGTGGTCTCGGATGAAGCCCCACCCATGCTGCAGGTTAAACTTTATCACAGTCCCGGTGGTGCGGGGACTATGCGCTGCACGGGGGTCTCTCCTGGCCCGGCTCTTCTGCTCCGCGCTCTTTACTTGAGCTTGCTGTTCCCGGACCCGCCTCTCTCTCCGCTCCCTCTCGAAGTCCTCGAGCTGTTGGCGGCAGCACTCAGCACGCTCCGCTGCAGCTGCCCGAGTCTCTTGAGTGAACCCCATAAGATCTTCTCCGGTGGGGTCCCACTCAAACTGTGCTTCCGCTAGCGGGGGCGAGATCCTCTTTACGGGCTTTGGAGCCGGGATCAGGGGTTCATCCAGGGGTCTCTCTCTCCGGAGTCGGGGATGGTGGAACTCCGGTGGCCATATAAATGGCTGCCCATCCGGGCACGTATGCTGGGCGTACAGGTCCTCTCCCAGATGCGGCACTCTTGGTCTTATGGGCGCGGTGGTGTTAGCGCCCGGGTTGCCCGGGCCTTGCGGCCAGGCCTGGGGTATCTGGAAGGTAAAGGGCACCGTAAGGACGGCGGCGCCCTGGGCTACTTGGCCCTGCGACCAGGCCGGGGGCTCCGCGGAGGTAGGGGGCGCTGTTGGTATTGCGGCGCCCGGGGGTACTAGGCCTTGCGACCAGGCTGGTGGTACTTCCTGCTTGGTCACGCTCGGGGTCGAGGCGTGTGACGTCACAGGGGTCGCGGCTCCCGTTTGAGGCCTAGTCTGCGGCGGTGACGTTGCAGCGATGGGCACGGCAGGATAGACTTCGGGCTCTGCGACGGGGAGCTGGGGCAGGTACGCGGTTTCCCGGTCTGGGGTATAGACGTCCCCTTTACCTGCCTCCACTCGTTCGGCTCCCTTCTCGGCGCCGTCTCCGGCCTTCAGTCCTCCCGCGCCATCCTCAGAGGCGGTCTGTCTCCTCGTCTCGGGTGGCGTGCTCCGCTCACAGGTCTCGGTCCGCTGGGCCATCTCACGGCTCCACTCCGCCAACGTCTCTCGCTGCACCCGGGCCATCCTCCTTGCGAGGCCCTCCAGAGCGGTCTGTGCACACTCCCGGTCTCGGGGGAGCTGTGCTAGGACCTCCACTAGGCCTAGTGGGGTCGTTGTTTCCAGCAGGCTCCTGACCAACGGGTCGGTGCTGCTCTGCTCTCCTACAGTCGTCTCCAGCAGGCTCCTGGCCAGCGGGCCGGTGCTGCTCTGCTTTCTCGCCATCTCCGGGTAAGCTCCTCCGATACTCTTCTCCAGGCTTCTTGCCTCCGGGTGCGCTCGCTCTAGACTGCTCCAGGCGGCACCCATCTTTGTTCTCTCCTTTCGTCTCCTCCCACCTCGAGGGCGGTCCCGGGGCCACTTGGTGACTGTCAGCTCCAGGGGCAGTTCTTTCACGCTGACAGACACCTCTAGCATCACAGTCTCTGTTGGTGGGGGCGGTTTCCACTTTTGGCGCCATTTTCGGTCCTGGCCCACGATGGGAGGTGGCCTCTCGCCACCCTCTGGCACGCCCATAATGGCGTCCGCTCTTCCAAGGCGGGAAACCTTTGGAAATGGCGGGAACCGCTTCCCAGTGGCGGGAAACTGCAGATGGCGGGAAAACGCTGTTAATGGCGGACAACCGGCGGGAATCGACTGGTGATGGGGTCCGATGGCGGGGACCCTCCGGAACCGGCAGGAGACTTCTTTTTGAGGTAAACTTGTTCTTTTCTTCAGGCACGCAGTACCCGGGTGTTGCGGGCACGTAATCCTGCCGACTACGCCAAAGTTGACGCGCCCCCTGGGCCATATTCTTTAGGGGGAATATCCGGAGCCGGATCAGATGGGAGTTGTAGTCTTCCGAGTGGCTGTGACCCGGTCCGTGCCCAGGGTGTCAAACTCAGTTGTATGTGGCAGTCCTACAGATGTTAATAAGTTCTTAATGTCGACTACGCCACCCGTTGTATTGCGGTCACTATGGCCGCCGCTGCAGCAGGGTCCGCTGAGGCTGATGGTGTAGGTGCAGCTTTTGATGGTATAACCCCCAACGGGTGGGGTATAGCCTCAGGGGGTCAGGTGCAGAGGATGGGGGTTGTGGTGGTGCAGCATAGATGTTAAAGGAAGACAGAGTCGGGTTATGCAGTTAAGGGTATTTACTCACTGCTGATGTTCCGGTCACTCCAGCTTCAAGTGACCTCCCGAGCCGTGCTGCATCCACCAGGTCCTGGATCCAGCCAACCCCCAAGCGAGTCCGGAGCGTGACCCTGAGCTCTCCTTCTGTCCTTTCTCTGGCCGTCCCCACTAGTGATCCACCCAGGTCCAGCTCCCTCGGGCCTTCTGTTGGGAGACCCTTGGCCTTGGGTTCCCTGACCCTCCACGTGGTATGCTTTCGGGGTGGATGTGGTGGGTGGCCGTGGCAGACGCTGCCCACGGCCTCCGGTCTCTGGCTGGGGTGTGTTTTTGCCCCCACCAGCTTGGGTTCCGGTACCCTGATGCCGACTCTTCACCCGTGGATTGGATTTGGAGTCTCAGAGTCCTCTCTTCTGTTTCCCCCTCTGGGTCTCTCTTGCTTTCTCCTCTCTCTCTCTCTGGGGCTGCTCTGCTCCTCTGCTTCTTACTTCTCTGCAAAGACTGACTGACTGACCCTGTTCTTAGTTGGTGCCCACCTTATATACACCCTCTATGTGTGAGCTCAGGTGACCAGCACCCAATGAGCTCCTATCTTTACCCAGGCTGCTCCCCCTATCTGCCCCTACACTACTTGGGATGTACCACCCCCCTCCCACTCCAGCCAGGAACAGACTCGGTCGTACCTGCACATTTCTAAGTGGGAGTACCGTTGGTCTGTTCCTCGGAAATGGGATGTGTGTAGTGCATGCAGCTTTCTGAGCTCAGTTCCACACTCCATCCTTACCCGGGAGTGGAATATCACACCTCTGGGTTGAGGTGCAATACCCCTGTAGCAGCCGAATCCTCAGGGTGCTACAATTGCAGTCTTGTTAATTCTCACTGTACACATTGTCAGGATTCTCCAGTGCCAGTGGGGAAACCAGGTGGTTCATGTGACCGCAAGTATGTGATATGCATACCTGCAGCCACATTTGGACTAGACTCGCTCAACTCATACCGTTCTTTTGTATTGGACCGCTGAAGTGGTGCTTTAAATGTAAGTCCCCTGCCCCCTGTCTGATACTCACCTGCCGCTGCCTTCATCCAATGTTGCTCCGGTCGGTCTCTGGTGAAAGGTGACCTGCTAGCATCTCCAGTGTTTCATGGAGCTGTGAAGAGGTGACTTTTCTATTCAAGTCTATCAGAACCTCGTTCTGGCTCTCATAAACTGTATTGAGAGCGTGTGATGTAGCTGACTGGGGGCACTATATATAACTGGGGGCAGGGGGCTTAGATTTAAACTGCCACTTCAGTGCTGAAAAGCAAACAAACACTGGAGTGGTGCTTTAATGGGAACCTAGCCTAATATTCTTTAAACATGAGAGCCATGTTTGATACTTACTATCACCTGACTGTCCACTCATACAGGGAATACAGTGGAATTGTGACAGTTTGAGCATCACACTCTGCCACAATTTGGCTATTAGCAATCACATAGAGTGACTGAAGTCTTTTAGACATGATCGAATATTTTTAAATTTGAATTCCCCAATAAGCCAAATTTTTCTCAAAAATTTGATTTGTAGCAAATTGATTCACAATTGCAATATTGCTCCAATTGCCCTGAAAAGACATGTGTTAGGGTATGTGTGCATGTTGAGTAGTTTGTGCAGAAATTTCTACAGCGTTTCTGCATCTCTAGATCCGCATGTTTTTTTGTGCGTTTTTTGCAGTGTATTCAATGTGAAAAACGCAGGCAAAAATGCACAAAGAATTGACATGCTGTGGACTTGAATGTACATCAAATCCTCAAAGGAAAAATACTGATCATGTGCACAGCACTTCAGGATTCACATAGACTGGCATAAGGATTCCCAAGCATTTTTGGGGCCAATTCCGCGTGGAAAAAACGCATCAAAAACACACCGTGTGCACACAGCCAACACTCTGAAGTTTCTTAGGATTGTTTCCAACCCCTTCCAAACTCTTTTAAACAATGACAGTCCTTAGTAATATGAAATAGACCACTCCACAGAAATGGATGGTAACTGAAAGTAACCAACAGCACATTTAGTTACATAGGTCACTAACAGACATTTCATATTTTTAAATAAAAAAACACACTTTTAGTTTTGATAACGCAGGCTGTTCTTTGCAGAACAGTGATTCAAACTGATGGTGTCGCTGTTAAAAGTAACATCATACTGTTGCGATTGAGATGAGCGATGTGCCTTCTGTTTCCTCCCCAATAATATGCGTGTTGGAGGCAAAGGAGGCCAATTGCGGCCTCTTTTTAGATGTAATACTGCCAAGACGGCTAATTACAGTGGTGGTCGTATTTTTTTGTTTGTTTTACACTACCATATAAATTGCCATTGTCACTTCTAAATTTTGTGCAACACCATAATTTGTCTTTTGACAGTTTTTTTAACTTCAAATATTCAAACCCCAAGGATGGCAAAAGAAAATGCAAAAACTCAGTGCAGTTATTTGTGACAAGCAAAATGAAACTATGTGTCAAAATAATTTCAGATAATTACGTTTTCCGTAAAAAATATTGTGCTGCTTTGCTGCTGCTTTCTATTGCATTATGAAGCAAAAATGTAATTCTAATTCAAATGCAGCAGGACAGATGACAGAAACATATCAGTGATCAATCACACTGTCTCTGTCACTACGGCTGTTAGCACTTTTTCTATCTCTCTCCCCCTATCAGTTGAATATCTGTATTATTTACAGGTTACTACACTTATCATCTTCACTGCTGCAATTGTGCAACACATTACACATTTCTCAAATGTTTTAGGGCTTTCCCCTCATACCTCTATTGTAGATCTATAAGCACTGACACATTTTCATTATCTTAAATCACACTAAAATGGCTGCTGCATACCCTGTCTCTGCTTTTATTCAGGCTACAATATTACATCCTGATTTACAACACTATAAGAAAGTGATGTCATAGCTGCAAGATATTATGGGGAGGAGGTCATGGCAGAGATCATGTCAGCCTTCTGTGGTTGATGCAAATGTCAGTATTGTTCAAAAAGTCAGAAGGCATTTTTTGTTGATTCACATTGCAAATTGGACTAGAATTTGATTTGCATCCAATTGATTTGCTCATCTCTACTCACAAGTCATTATGAACATTTTTAGGTCAATAACTATGTGAGTACACATTTTATGTACATTGTTAGCTTTCCTCTCATGTAGAAATCTCTAACATTTGGCAGGACAGCAGGCCACGAGGAATGTAACATAAAAAAATGCAAGCTAATTAATTGTGACTTAAAATGTATCCATCAGGAGTCACTAGCAATGCTCCAAAATAGCAGAACTAGCAGCTCTTCATTTACAAATAGTTATTGATTTATTACTGCAGCAGCCATTCTAATTATGTACATAAATCAGAAGTTGTAAAAAATATTTAACTATTTGAGAAAATACAGAAAAACTTAATGGATGCAAGAACTCACAACCTTCCTAAACAATGCAGCTATTATAGATAGATAGATAGATAGATAGATAGATAGATAGGTAGATAGATACCTAGATAGATATGGTATAGATAGATAGATAGATAGATAGATAGATAGATAGATAGATACAGTGACATGTAAAAGTTTGGGCACCCATGGTTAAAATTACTGATTTTGTGAACATTTAAGCAAGTTGAAGATGAAATGATCTCTAAAAGGCCTAAAGTTAAAGATGACACATGTCCTTTGTATTTTAGGCAAAAAATATATATATATATATATGTATATATACACTGCTCAAAAAAATAAAGAGAACACTCAAATAACACATCCTAGATCTGAATGAATGAAATATTCTCATTGAATACTTTGTTCTGTACAAAATTGAATGTGCTGACAACAAAATCACCCAAAAATCATCAATGGAAATCAAATGTATTAACCAATGGAGGCCTGGATTTGCAGTCACCCCCAAAATTAAAGTGGAAAAACACACTACAGGCTGATCCAACTTTGATGTAATGTCCTTAAAACAAGTCAAAATGAGGCTCATTATGGTGTGTGGCCTCCACGTGCCTGTATGACCTCCCTACAACGCCTGGGCATGCTCCTGATGAGGTTGCGGATGGTCTCCTGTGGGATCTCCTCCCAGACCTGGACTAAAGCATCCGCCAACTACTGGACAGTCTGTGGTGCAACGTGACGTTGGTGGATGGAGCGAGACATGATGTCCCAGATGTGCTCAATCGGATTCAGGTCAGGGGAACGGGCGGGCCTGTCCATAGCTTCAATACCTTCATCTTGCAGGAACTGATGACCCACTCCAGCCACATGAGGTCTGGCATTGTCCTGCATTAGGAGGAACCCTGGGCCAACCGCACCAGCATATGGTCTCACAAGGGGTCTGAGGATCTCATCTCTGTACCTAATGGCAGTCAGGCTACCTCTGGCGAGCACATGGAGGGCTGTGCGGCCCTCCAAAGAAATGCCACCCCACACCATTACTGACCCACTGCCAAACCGGTCATGCTGAAAGATGTTGCAGGCAGCAGATCGCTCTCCATGGCGTCTCCAAACTCTGTCACATCTGTCACATGTGCTCAGTGTGAACCTGCTTTCATCTGTGAAGAGCACAGGGCGCCAGTGACGACTTTGCCAATCCTGGTGTTCTGTGGCAAATGAAAAGCATCCTGCACGGTGTTGGGCTGTGAGCACAACCCCCTTCTGTGGATGTCGGGCCCTCATACCACCCTCATGGAGTCGGTTTCTAACCGTTTGTGCAGACACATGCACATTTGTGGCCTGCTGGAGGTCATTTTGCAGGGCTCTGGCAGTGCTCCTCCTTTTCCTCCTTGCACAAAAGCGGAGGTAGTGGTCCTGCTGCTGGGTTGTTGCCCCCTCCACGTCTCCTTGTATACTGACCTGTCTCCTGGTAGCGCCTCTGGTCACTACGCTGACAGACACAGGAAACCTTCTTGCCACAGCTCGCATGAATGTGCCATCCTGGATGAGCTGCACTACCTGAGCAACTTCTGTGGGTTGTAGAGTCCGTCTCATGCTACCACGAGTGTGAAAGCACAACCAACATTCAAAAGTGACCAAAACATCAGCCAAAAAGCATTGGAACTGAAATGTTGTCTGTGGTCCCCACCTGCAGAACCACTCCTTTATTGAGGGTGTCTTGATAATTGCCAATAATTTCCATCTAATGTCTATTCCATTTGCACAACAGCATGTGAAATTGATTGTCAATCAGAGTTGCTTCCTAAGTGGACAGTTTGATTTCACAGAAGTTTGACTTACTTGGAGTTATATTCTGTTGTTTAAGTGTTCCCTTTATTTTTTTGAGCAGTGTATATACATATATACAGGGTGGTCCAAAAGTAGGTGGACAGAAAGTGTAATAGAATGTTCCTGTGTTGAGATAATCTTATGAATGTTCCCCTGTGTAGTGGCTGTGTCTGACCGTACAGGATCATGGTCTGATCAGACCACAGCTCCTGGGCAAGGGGGAAGCAAAGAGTATACAGACAGGACAGGACGGGATCACAGCTGATTCTTTCTTTGAAGTAAAACATTGTTTAAAAACAGTCAGGGAAATGTTTTACCTCACAAAAAGAATCAGCTGTGATCCCTTGCTGTAATGTCTCTATACTCTTTTGCTTCCTCCCCTGTCCAGGAGCTGTGGTATGATCAGACCATGTTCCTATATGGTCAGACACAGCCACCTACTTTTGGACCACCCTGTATATATATATTTTTTTTCATCTTTTTCATTTTAAAAATTACAAAAAAGAAAACGGTCCGATGCAAAAGTTTGGTCATCCTGCATGATTAGTACCTAGTACCACCCCCTTTTGAAAGTTTCACAGCTTGTAAACACTTTTTGTAGTCAACCAAGAGTCTTTCAATTCTTGTTTGAGGGATTTTCATCCATTCTTCCTTGGAAAATTCTTCCAGTTCTGTGAGATTCCTGGGTTGTCTTGCATGCACTGCTATTTTGAGGTCTAGCCACAGATTTTCAATGATGTTCAGATCAGGGGACTGTGAGGGCCATTTTAAAACCTTCAGCTTGCACCTTCTGAGGTACTCTGGTGTGGATTTTGACGTGTGTTTAGGATCATTATTAGTGTTGAGCGAACATGCTCGACACTGCTCGGTATTCGCCCGAGCATCACGCTACTCGGGATGTTCGGCGAGCACCGAGCATTTCCGGGTTACTCGGGCGGGAGCTCGGGTCTCCGCCCTGCATGTTTGGCGCTCTTTACAGAGCCAATGAACATGCAGGGATTGCCAGCCAGTCACTGTAATGCCACAGCCATGTTGTTTGTGGGCATTACAGTGATTGGCTGGCCGCACAGCGTCAACTCGAGTATTTAAAACCGGGCGCCGCCATCTTGGACACATTCGCTCCGGATCAGACAGTGTAGGGACAGCGCTGCTGATTTAGGGAGAGATATATCCTGCAAAATAGTTAGTGTAGGGTCTGTAAAGGCTGCCAGATCAAACAAACAGTCCTTCTCAGGACTAATATCCATCCCAGGTATATCAGGCAGGCAGGCAGGCAGGCTGTATAGGAGACACAGTGGTTATACCAGCAAACGCTGCATTACAGTCCTGTGTGCTGCTCCTGTTGCTGAAATTGCTGGACTTAGCTCCAGGTCCCGGGGGCCAGGAAAAATCCTTTTTTTTAATCTAAATCCTCTTTTTTTTTTCCTCCTTCACAATGTACAAATACCCATCTTATTAACCTTTTGGTGCCCCCCCCCCCCCAAAAAAAAAGTATGCCTCTGATTTTTCAGACACAAATATATCTGTTGAAAATAGTCTGGTGTAGGCCAGAGAAATAGAAGTGTGGTTTTGCTGTTCCACGGTAAAAAATCTCTATTATCCTGCTTTTTGCATTTTTTGCTGTAAAAAAAAAAAAATAGTGTCTCCCTGATTTTTCAGACACAAATATATCTGTTGAAAATAGTCTAGTGTAGGCCCGAGAAATACAAGTGTGGTTTTGCAGTTCCACGGTACAAACCTCTGTATTATCCACTTTTGGGCCATTTGTATCTAAAAAAAACAGTTTGAGTGTGTTGCTCACTGTTCAGCCGCAAATATATATATATATTTTAAAAAGCCTGGTATACACCAGTAAATTATTACTGTGGTTTTGATGTTCCACGGTACAACATCTCTATTATCCTGTTTTTGGCATTTTTTGCTGTATAAAAATAATAAGTGTCTCCCTGATTTTTCAGACACAAATATATCTGTTGAAAATAGTCTGGTGTAGGCCAGAGAGACAGAAGTGTGCTTTTGCTGTTCCACGGTAAAAAATCTCTATTATCCTGCTTTTTGCATTTTTTGCTGTAAAAAAAAAAAAAAAATAGTGTCTCCCTGATTTTCAGACACAAATATATCTGTTGAAAATAGTCTGGTGTAGGCCAGAGAGACAGAAGTGTGCTTTTGCTGTTCCACGGTAAAAAATCTCTATTATCCTGCTTTTTGCATTTTTTGCTGTAAAAAAAAAAAAAAAATAGTGTCTCCCTGATTTTCAGACACAAATATATCTGTTGAAAATAGTCTGGTGTAGGCCCGAGAAATACAAGTGTGGTTTTGCAGTTCCACGGTACAAACCTCTGTATTATCCACTTTTGGGCCATTTGTATCTAAAAAAAACAGTTTGAGTGTGTCGCTCACTGTTCAGCCGCAAATATATATATATTTTAAAAAGCCTGGTATACACCAGTAAATTATTACTGTGGTTTTGATGTTCCACGGTAAAACATCTCTATTATCCTGTTTTTGGCATTTTTTGCTGTATAAAAATAATAATAGTGTCTCCCTGATTTTTCAGACACAAATATATCTGTTGAAAATAGTCTGGTGTAGGCCAGAGAGACAGAAGTGTGCTTTTGCTGTTCCACGGTAAAAAATCTCTATTATCCTGCTTTTTGCATTTTTTGCTGTAAAAAAAAAAAAAAATAGTGTCTCCCTGATTTTTCAGACACAAATATATCTGTTGAAAATAGTCTGGTGTAGGCCCGAGAAATACAAGTGTGGTTTTGCAGTTCCACGGTACAAACCTCTGTATTATCCACTTTTGGGCCATTTGTATCTAAAAAAAACAGTTTGAGTGTGTCGCTCACTGTTCAGCCGCAAATATATATATATTTTAAAAAGCCTGGTATACACCAGTAAATTATTACTGTGGTTTTGATGTTCCACGGTAAAACATCTCTATTATCCTCTTTTTGGCATTTTTTGCTGTATAAAAATAATAATAGTGTCTCCCTGATTTTTCAGACACAAATATATCTGTTGAAAATAGTCTGGTGTAGGCCAGAGAGACAGAAGTGTGCTTTTGCTGTTCCACGGTAAAAAATCTCTATTATCCTGCTTTTTGCATTTTTTGCTGTAAAAAAAAAAAAATAGTGTCTCCCTGATTTTTCAGACAGAAATATATCTGTTGAAAATAGTCTGGTGTAGGCCCGAGAAATACAAGGGTGGTTTTGCAGTTCCACGGTACAAACCTCTGTATTATCCACTTTTGGGCCATTTGTATCTAAAAAAAACAGTTTGAGTGTGTCGCTCACTGTTCAGCCGCAAATATATATATATTTTAAAAAGCCTGGTATACACCAGTCAATTATAACTGTGGTTTTGCTGTTCCACGGTAAAAAATCTCTATTATTCAGGTTTTGGTAGTTTTTTCCGTAAAGAAAAACAGTAGTGTCTCCTGACTGTTGTGACTCAAAAATATATCTGTTGAAAATAGTCTTGTGTAGGCCCGACATCCCAGCGTGGTTTCGCAGTTCCACGGGTCAAATCGCTGTACTATCCAGTTTTGGGCCTTTGGTATCTAAAAAAAAAGCAGTTTGAGTGTGTCGCTCACTGTTCAGCCGCAAATATCTCTATTTAAAAAAGTGTGGTATACCCCAGTAAACAATAACTGTGGTTTTCCTCTTCCACGGTTCTAATCTACTCTTTATTACCCTTTTTCCATTGATAGTGCAAGTGTAAGCTATTTTACTTCATTTACAATGGGCAAGGCGCGTGGCAAGGGACGTGGAAGTGGACGTTCTGGTGATGGTTCGTGCAGAGGACGGGGCCGTGGCCAAGGTGAAAATGTGCCACAACCAACAGCCATATCTTCTCGCTCCCACTTCTTGTCCGAATTACTAGGGAAGCACAGAACAACACCAGTATTGAGAACTGATCAGTGTGAACAGGTTATTAATTGGATAGCAGACAATACTTCCAGTTACCTGGGCACCACCACCTCCGGTCTGTCTTCCACACGGTCAACTCTTAGTAGCCGTGAGTCTCGACCGCATACTCCTCCTCATCCTGATGCTCCTTCCTCCCACCATGCCGAGTGTCGTCAGACAGCAAGTGATCCCACACTTGGACACTCTGAAGAGCTGTTCACTGGCCCATTTCCATATTTGGGCCCCTCACCTGATACGCTTGAAGTGGTGGAAAAGGAGATCCCATGTTGCGATGCCCAAAGATTTGAACAGTCACGGCCACAGGAAGTCGACGTTGGCAATCTGTCACAAGAGGTGGACGATGACGAGACACAATTGCCAGGAAGTGAGGAGGAGGATCGTGGTGCGCAAGTGGAAGAGGAGGAGGTGGTGGATGATCTAGTAACTGACCCAACGTGGAAGGAGGACATGCAGAGTGAGGCCAGCAGCACACAGGGGGAGGGAGGCAGAGTACCCCAACAGGCAGGAAGAAGCAGTGTGGTGGCCGCAGACAGAAGGCAGGCAACCGTTCCCCGTAACACCAACACGAGGAACGTTGCCAGTACAAGCGGTAGGTCTTCCAGAGTCTGGAATTTTTTTAAAGACTCTGCTGATAACCCCAAAAAGGCCACATGTTCCACCTGCCATGCCAGCATCAGCAGGGGTGACAAAACTACCAGCCTGACCACCACCAGCATGATCAGGCACATGGCAGCAAAGCACCCAACTTTGTGGGGCGAAACCCAGGGTCTACGACCAGTGTCAGCGGGTGTCACCACTGCTTCTTCCACTGTTGTGCGTGCAATAGAACTCCCTGTTGTGTGTGCAAGGCAATCCCCTGTCCATACTGCATGTAAAGATGCCCCCTCCTCTCAGTCTTCACTTGTTATGGCAGTTTCTCAAGAAACAGCATCAACGTCCACGTCCACGTCCCACCGCAGCGTTCAATTGTCCATATCCCAGACCTTTGAACGAAAGCGGAAATTCGCAGCTAACGCCCCACAGGCCACAGTCCTAAATTTGCACATTTCACGACTGCTTGCATTGGAAATGCTGCCTTTTAGGCTGGTGGAGACGGAATCCTTCCGCAATCTTATGGCGGTGGCCGTCCCTCGGTACTCGGTCCCCAGCCAACACTATTTTGCCCGGTGTGCCATCCCCGCACTACACAAGCACGTGTCCCAAAGCATCTGCCGTGCCCTCAACAACGCAGTTACTGGGAGAGTCCACCTGACAACGGACACGTGGACAAGTGCTTGTGGCCAGGGACGGTACATCTCTCTGACGGCACACTGGGTAAACATAGTGGAAGCCGGGACCCAGTCGGACCTTGGGACGGAACATATGCTCCCCACACCGAGGATTGCGGGCCCTATGTCAGTCAGAGTTGCCCCCACAGTGTACAGCTCTTGCGCATCCTCCTCCTCCTCCTCCTCATGTTCAGCCTCCATCTCAGATATCACCACATCAGTTACAAGCTGGAAGCATTGCAGTACTGCCTCCGCCAAGCGGCAACAGGCTGTGCTGAAACTCATAAGCTTAGGTGATAAACCTCACACTGCTTGTGAGTTGTGGACAGCTGTGAAAGAGCAGGCAGATCTGTGGCTGAGACCGCTGAACCTACATCCCGGCATGGTCGTGTGTGACAATGGCCGTAACCTGGTGGCGGCTCTGAGGCGAGGTGAGATCACACATGTACCATGCCTGGCTCATGTGCTTAACCTCGTGGTTCAGCGTTTTCTTAAATCGTACCCCGAGTTGCCAGATCTGCTCGTGAAAGTATGCCGCCTGTCAGCTCATTTTCGCAAGTCGGCTACAGCTTCCGCCGCCCTTGCTGTGTTGCAGCAGCTTTTGCAGCTTCCGGCACACCAACTGGTGTGTGATGTCCACACATGTTGGAACTCTACCCTCCACATGTTGCAAAGGATTTGTGAGCAGAAGAGAGCAGTTGTGGAGTACCAGCTGCAACAAGGCCGTCGATATTCAGGTCAGACTCCACACATAAGACCTCAGGAGTGGACCTGGATGTCTGACATATGTACCATCCTGACAAACTTTGAGGAGGCCACCAAGATGGTGAGTGGCGATGACACCATCATTAGTGTCAGCATCCCACCACTTGTCTGTCTTTTGCAACGCTCTCTGCAGAGAATTAAAGAGGAGGCATTGCAGCCAGAGTATGATGAGATGGATCAAGAAGCCGTAGCGGGCGATTACACACAGCCCAGCCTCATCTCATCCCAACGTGCATTGGGGGACAATGAGGGAGAGGAGGAGGAGGAGGAAGAACAGGAGCCTACTATCATGCGTTGTAGATGGTAGTACCTGTACAAGTGTCATACCGTCAGTTCAGCGTGGGTGGCCTGAGGACAGGGGGGAGGAGGAAGAGGAGGAGGAGGAGGAGGAGAGCATGGTCAGTCGTCATCTTGGTGAGGACACGGAAATCTTGCCCGTTACCAGTCTGGCACGCATGGCTGACTTTATGTTACGCTGCCTTAACCATGACCCTCGCGTTGTCAAAATGTTGGGTGACAGTCATTACTGGTTGGTGACACTTGTAGACCCCCGCTACAAGGAGAACTTTCACTCTCTTATTCCTGAGGTGGAGAGGTCTACAAAAATGGGGCGATACCAGAAGGCCCTTGCTGCAGAACTCTTAAAAAAATTCCCATCTGAACACGCTAGCGGCAGAGGTCACAGTTCGTTGCCCAACCAAGGCGTACAGGCGAGAGAGATGCAACTCCAATCCAGCAGAGGCAGGGGAACACTGTCAACGTTCTGGGACAGTTTTCTGACACCCGGCCAGCTTACAGGCCCTGAGGCGCGGGGTACTCTCACAAGGAGTGGAAAGTTTCAAAAGATGGTGAGGGAGTACCTTGCCGATCGTACCAGCGTCCTCCGTGATTCCTCTGTGCCTTTTAATTATTGGGTATCCAAGCTGGACACTTGGAATGAACTCGCTCTGTACGCCTTGGAGGTCCTGGCCTGCCCTGCCGCTAGCGTGTTATCGGAGTGTGTTTTTAGTGCCGCTGGGGGAATTATAACTGATAAGCGCACTCGCCTGTCAACTGACAATGCTGACAAGCTGACCCTTATCAAAATGAACAAGGGCTGGATTGGGCCAGACTTCTCATCACCACCAAATGACAGCAGAGTAACATAAAGTCAAATCCACTGTGTTATTTCGGGAGGTGTATTCACATGCACCGCTTCACACCCACACATGGGTATACGCTTCCTCGTTTCGGTTGTTTAATCTTCTTCTCCTTATCCTCAGCCTCCACCACCACTATACCACCAGGGTGCCAGCATTGCAAGTTCCTCCGTCCAAAGCATAAACAAATACCATGGGACACCCACTCCCCAATAATGGGACTTATGTTTGTAATATGCTGTACTGCATGGCTCTTGTAAGGGGCATTGCAAGTTGCTCCGTCCTAATTTTTGGCAGCTTTTGCTGGGAAAGCAAAAGCAAATACTATGGGAGACCCACTCCCCAATAATGGGACTTATGGTTGTAATATGCTGTACTGCATGGCTCTTGTAAGGGGCATTGCAAGTTGCTCCGTCCTAATTTTTGGCAGCTTTTGCTTGCAAGGCATAAGCAAATACTATGGGACACCCACTCCCCAATAATGGGACTTATGTTTGTAATATGCTGTACTGCATGTGACGCGCCCCCTGGGCCGTGTGTACACGTGTGTGGGATACCCGGTGCCGGGTCTCTGGGGTCTGTAGTCTCCGTGGCGGTGACCCAGTCCCGTGGCTCAGGCTGGTCAAACCAGTGGCAGTCTTTCTTAGGTTTTGAGGTTAATTGTCCGACTGCGCCACCCGTGGATTGCGGTCAGGGAGTACCACCGCTGCGAGGAAGACTGCTGAAGCTGGTGTTGTGTGCGCAGCATAGAATGGGATAACTCCCCTCGGGAGGAGTATAGCCTCAGGGCAGTGAGTGTGGATGATGGGGGTGATGGTGCACGAGCGCAGCAGGAACGACTCAGAGTCTTTGCAGTGCAGTTCAGGGTCTTTACTGATGATTATAAGGAAGACCCTCCCGGGAGTACTGGCTAGCATAAGAGGCCTGGTCAGTCTGTGAACAAGCAGGAGTTCCCCTGGCCAGGTGGAGTTGTAGGCCTCCCCGTCTGTCTGCACTCTTCCTGGCTACCTTGCTGTAAGCGGGTTGAAGTAGCCCACGTCCCTGAGTGTACCGTGTAGTGCTCACCCATATGGCTGGTGACTTGGGGCCTTCTGTTAGCCTCCGCTCCACGACGGCGGTGCTGGTCCCTTGCTTGTGACTGAGCCTCCGGGCTTCTATGGCCAGAGGACCTGAAATCCCCTGCAGGCTGGTTTCTGCTGCTGGATATATAAGTCCTCACAGCTTCGGACTCCTGTGTCCGGTTCCTATTGTCTTCTGCCAGGGCGAGCTCTGCTCAGCTTCCAGCCCCTGGTCTTTAGCTCCTAGCTCCTACAGAGCTCCTTGCTGTTACTTTCCCTTGCTCTCACTCTGACTCTGACTGTTCTCTGACTCACTCAACCCCGCCCCAGATCCAGTTTATAAGGGCAGAATTCTCCCCTCCCAGGACTGGGGCAGGAGGATGTTGCATCTTTAAGGGATCCTGACCAGGAAACCTCCCACTTGCTCTCCGACGTAATATCTCTATTACTGTGGTGACCAGACCCCTGGGGTGCCACACATGGCTCTTGTAAGGGGCATTGCAGTTCCTCATAATTTTTGGAAAGCCTTCCATTCACTGCTTAGGCCAACAGTGCACGGGAGACCCAGTTGCTATAAATGGAAAAAAAGGTTTAGTTAACGCCCTCTGACCGCCATGTCATTTTCAAGGGGCATTGGAGTGGCTCGAAATTTTTGGTAGGCATTGCACTCACTGTATGCCCTATAACTGTGTAGCCGAACCGCTCCTTTTGTTACAGAAACATATCCTACAAGACATATCTGGTTGACTGGCCTGATATTGATGTGAATGGTCCCTGTTCCTCCTGCTCTTTCTCCTTTGCCACCACCTCATCCATCATTTATCACCTGAAGCTTTGTTTTAACGGGAGTCATAGAACTGGGATAGTAGCAGGAAAACATCCAGCAATCCTCGGAGGAGGTAGGATATGTGCCAAAACGCGGACCACCTCAGGCCTAGCCGCTACTACATACATGCGCTTGCATTCCAAGAAAACAAAGCAGATGTTAACTTCTATCATCATCATCATGCTCCTCACCTAGGCACTCTCAACTCCCCTGATGGAGAAGCCAGGGCCCACCGGAGGAGTCTGGTTCTCTGGTGGGCTCGTCCAATGCTGCCCTAAAGCAGGCCAGGCTAAGAAAAGTGTGGGGGAAGGTGACAGGAGAAATCAGGGCGGCTGGGGACCGAGTATGGACACCTGGCGGCTGGGGACCGAGCGTGGACACCCGGCCGCCGGGCGGCTGGGGACAGAGTATGGATACCTCGCTGCCGAAGCGGCCATGAGGTAGTGGCCAGCTTCGGCCTCCTCCAAACTAAAAGGCCCCATTTCAAGTGAAAGCTAGCAGTATGGTATTGCAGCCTGCGGGTGGTTGGCTGCATATTTTCGCTTGCATTGCAAGGAATGGGGGAGGTACAATTGAACACTGCCCTGGGACAAGGACTTGCACGGGGATAGTTGCAAGTCTGCATCTTCTGATGCGGCAAGGATCACTTCTGATGGGCACACTTTTAGACAGTGACCTGGGGGTCAGAGATGCTTCCAGGGGTCTTCCCCATGCTGATCCCTTGTCTTTTCAGCACTGTATGCATGTGTCACACAGCACATGGCCAGATAAGGTTGTAAAATGTTAAAATGACATTTCCCGGTGAACGCATTTGTCACGGTTGAAAGCAATACAAAAGTGCAAAAACGCATGAAAAATGCTACTTGTGAACATAGCCCAAGGTGTGGAGGAGTATTTTTGTTTTTGGTTATTTATTTTACCTTATACACAAGTTTTTACCCTGGAAAGGAAATTCCTTAACATATTTCACAGGAAAACCGTTTCAGTTTCGTTTTTGAACGTTTTATTGTGAGCCCGCAAAAGTGGCTTAATACCTCTGACCACGTTGTTGACAGCAGTGACCTGGGGGTCAGAAATGCTTCCAGGGGCAATCCCCATGCTGCCCCCATGTCTTTTGAGCACTGTCACTATCGTTTTGGGCACTTTTTAGGCTTTCTACAGACTGCCGGGTGTGCTGCCGCAAAAATGCTCGGGTCTCTCATAGACTAACATTGGGCTCGTTGCTCGGGTCGAGCACCCGAGTATCACGGTAAGCTCGGCCCGAGCTTCGAGCACCCGAGCATTTTAGTGATCGCTCAACACTATCAGTCGTCATCTTGGTGAGGACACGGAAGTCTTGCCCGTTACCAGTCTGGCACCCATGGCTGACTTTATGTTACGCTGCCTTAACCGTGACCCTCGCATTGTCAAAATGTTGGGTGACAGTCATTACAGGTTGATGACACTTTTAGACCTTTCACTCTCTTATTCCTGAGTTGGAGAGGTCTACAAAAATGGGGCAGTACCAGAAGGCCCTTGCTGCAGAACTATTAAAAAAATTCCCATCTGAACACGATAGCAGCAGAGGTCACAGTTCGCTGCCCAACTAAGGCATACAGGCGAGAGAGACGCAACTCCAATCCAGCAGAGGCAGGGGAACACTGTCAATGTTCTAGGACAGTTTTCTGAGACCTGCCCAGCTTACAGGCCCTGAGGCGCAGGGTACTCTCACAAGGAGTGGAAAGTTTCAAAAGATGGTGAGGGAGTACCAGCGTCCTCCGTGATTCCTCTGTGCCTTTTAATTATTGGGTATCCAAGCAGGACACTTGGAATGAACTCACTCTGTATGCCTTGGAGGTCCTGGCCTGCCCTGCCGCTAGCGTGCTATCGGAGCGTGTTTTTAGTGCCGCTGAGGGAATTATAACTGATAAGCGCACTCGCCTGTCAACTGACAATGCTGACAAGCTGACCCTTATCAAAATGAACGAGGGCTGGATTGGGCCAGACTTCTCATCACCACCAAATGACAGCAGAGTAACATAAAGTCAAATCCACTGTGTTATTTCGGGAGGTGTATTCCCATGCATCGCTTCACACCCACACATGGGTATACGCTTCCTCATTTTGGCTGTTTTTTGCTCTTCTCCTTATCCTCAGCCTCCACGGCCACTATACCACCAGGGTGACCGTGGTTCAAGTTGCCAGCATTGCAAGTTCCTCTGTCCTAATTTTTGGCAGCTTTTGCTTGGAAGGCATAGGCAAAGACTTTGGGAGACCCACTCCCCAATAATGGGAATAATGTTTTTAATATGCTGTACTGCATGGCTCTTGTAAGGGACATTGCACGTTCCCCCTTCCTAATTTTTGGCAGCTTTTGCTTGGAAGGCATAGGCAAAGACTATGGGAGACCCACTCCCCAATAATGGGAATAATGTTTTTAATATGCGGTACTGCATGGCTCTTGTAAGGGGCATTAAAATCGTCTTGTTAAGCTACTGTGACCTCCACGTCTCTTCCAAGGGTCGTTAATATTGTCTTTTTATTCCACTGCGACCTCCACCACTCTTCCAAGGGGCATTAAAAGCGTCTTGTTAAGCTACTGTGACCTCCACGTCTCTTCCACAGGGCGTTGATATTGTCTTTTTATTCCACTATAACATCCACCACTCTTCCAAGGGGCATTGGTATTGTCTTTTTATTCCACTGCGACCTCCACCACTCTTCCAAGGGGCATTAAAACCGTCTTGTTAAGCTACTGTGACCTCCACGTCTCTTCCACGGGGCATTGATATTGTCTTTTTATTCCACTGTAACCTCCACCACTCTTCCAAGGGGCATTAAAACTGTCTTGTTAAACCACTCTGAACTCCACGTCTCTTCCAAGGGGCATTAAAACCATCTTGTTAAGCTACTGTGACCTCCACATCTCTTCCAAGGGGCATTAAAGCTGTCTTGTTAAACCACTCTGAACTCCACATCTCTTCTAAGGGGCATTAAAACCATCTTGTTAAACCACTCTGAACTCCACAGCTCTTCCAAGGGGCATTGACTTGTTGTTTTTAATCACCTCTAACCTCCGCGACTCTTGCAACGGGCATTGCATTTCCTCCTAATTTTTGTCAGCTTTTGCTTTTCAATGCATAGGCGAACACTAAGGGAGACCCACTCCCCAATAACGGGTAGAAGGTTTTTAATACGCTGTAATCCACGTCTGTTTCAAGGGGCATTGCAGTGCCTAATAATTTTTGGAAAGCCTTCCATTCCCTGCTTAGGCCAACAGTGTACAGGAGACCCAGTTGCTATAAATGGAAAAAACGGTTTAGTTAAGGCCCTCTGACCTCCATGTCACTTCAAAGGGGCATTGGAATGCCTCGAAATTTTTGGTAGGCATTGCACTCACTGTATGCCTTATAACTGTGTAGCTGAACCGCTCCTTTTGGTACAGAAACATATCCTACAAGACATGTGTGGTTGGCTGGCCTGATATTGATGTGAATGGTCCCTGTTCCTCCTGCTCTTTCTCCTTTGCCACCACCTCATCCATCATTCATCACCTGAAGCTTTGTTTTAACGGGAGTCATAGAACTGGGATAGTAGCAGGAAAACATCCAGCAATCCTCGAAGGAGGTAGAATATGCACCAAAACGCTGACCACCTCAGGCCTAGCTGCTACTACATACATGCGCTTGCATTCCAAGGAACAGAAAGCTAAGGAGGTGCATGGCCTCATGACCATGAATAATTTACTCGTTGTGTAGGAGGCCGACCACTGCTGCTGTCTACCTTCTGAACTTTGTGTTGAAGCCTGATTGACCCAGGACCCGCAATCCTCTATGTCTGGAGGACGTGTTGCATCCCAGTGTCCAACTGTGTCCCGGCTTCCACAATATTAACCCAGTGTGAAGGCGTCAGTGAGATGGACCATTCCTGGCCACATTCATTTGTCCACGTGTTTGTGGTTAGGCTGTCCTTCCCACTAAATGCACTGGGGAGGGCACAGGTAATGTTTTGGTATGCGCGCTTGTGTATAAGGCGCACGGGGACAAATAGGGGCGGCTGGGGACCGTTTATGGACACCCGGCCACCCCCACGCGGCTGGGGACTGTGTGTGGGCACCCGGCCGCGGGGCGGCTGGGGACTGAGTATGGACACCCGGCCACCCCCTGGCGGCTGGGGATCAAGCGTGGACACCCGGCCGCCGGGCGGCTGGGGACTAAGTATGAATACCAGGCTACCGACGCAGCCATGACGTGGTGGCCAGATTCCACCTCCACATGCCTAAAAGGCCCAATTTCAAGTGCAAGCAAGCTAGCAGTATGGTATTGCAGCCTGGGGGTGGGTGGGTGGCAGGCTGCATACTTGAGCTTGTATTGCAAGTTATGGGGGAGGTGCAATTGAACACTGCCCTGGGACAAGGACTTGCACGGGGATGGTTGCAAGTCTGCATCTTCTGATGCGGCAAGGATCACTTCTGATGGGCACACTTTTAGGCAGTGACCTGGGCGTCAGAGATGCTTCCAGGGGTCTTCCCCATGCTGTTCCCATGTCTTTTTAGCACTGTATGCATGTGTCACACAGCACATGGCCAGATAAGGTTGTAAAATGTTAAAATGACATTTCCCGGTGAATGCATTTGTCACGGTTGAAAGCAATACAAACGTGCAAAGACGCATAATAAATGCTACTTGTGAACATAGCCCAAGGTGTGGAGGAGTATTTTTGTTTTTGGTTATTTATTTTTACCTTATACACAAGTCTTTACCCTGGAAAGGATGTTCCTTAACCCCTTTCCGACCTGGTCAGTAATAGTACGCACCAGGTCGGGAAGGCCGGTTCAGCGGGGTCTCCGGCGGTGAGGCCGCACTGAAGCGAGCACATGTCAGCTGATTATTGGAATCGCAATCCACCCGCGGCTGTTAACATGTTAAATCTCTGACAGTGGCATTTAACTCGCGCTTCCGGGAGTCCTAAGCCCCGCCCATCAGTGACCCCGTCACGTGATCGTGGGTCACCAATGGGTGGGCATGACAACTCAGGGTCTGCAGCAGACGCCTGTGGTTGTCATGTCTCAATTGCTATGAGCGCTCATAGCAAGTGAGCATTTCTCCTGCATACAAGCGATCTGCTCATCGCTTGTATGCAGTAGAAGCAATCAGACAACTGCTGCTTCTAGTCTCCTCTGGAGACTATAGAAGCAAGCAGAAAGTGTAAAAAAAAAAGTTTTTAAAAAAATAAAAATATATAAAGGTTTAAGTCACCCCTTTCGCCCCATTCAAAATAAAATATATATATATAAAAAAAAAACACATACACATATTTGGTATCGCCGCGTTCAGAATCGCCCGATCTATCAATATAAAAGAAGAATTAATACAATCAGTAAACGGCGTAACGAGAAAAAAAATTTAAACGCCAGAATTAAGTTTTTTTGGTCGCTACAACTTTGCAATAAAATGCAATAACGGGCGATCAAAACATCGGATCTACCCCAAAATGGTATCAGTAAAAACGTCAGCCCGGCACGCAAAAAATAAGCCCTCACCTGGCCCCAGATCCCGAAAAATGGAGAAGCTAAGGGTCTCGGAAAATGGCGTCATTTTTTTTTGTTTTTTTAGCAAGCTTTGGATTTTTTTTTCACCACTTAAATAAAAAAGAACCTATACATGTTTGGTGTCTATGAACTCGTATCGACCTGGAAAATAATGATGGCAGGTCAGTTTTAGCAATCTGTGAACGTGGTAAAAAAAAGGACCCAAAAAACAACTGTGGAATTGCATTTTTTTTGCAGTTTCACTGCACTTGGAATTTTTTTCCCATTTTCCAGCACACGATATGGTAAAACCAGTGATGGTGTTTAAAAGTACAACTCGTCCCGCAAAAAATAAGCCCTCACATGGCCATATTGAACGAAAATTAAAAAAGTTCAGGCTCTGGGAAGAAGGGGAGCAAAAAAGGAAAACACAAAAACAGAAAGACCCATGGTCGTTAAGGGGTTAACATATTTCACAGGAAAGCACTTTCACTTTCGTTTTTGAACGTTTTATTGTGAGCCTGTAAAAGTGGCTTAATACCTCTGACCACGTTGTTGACAGCAGTGACCTGGGGGTCAGAAATGCTTCCAGGGGCGATCCCCATGCTGTCCCCATGTCATTTGAGCACTGTCACTATCGTTTTGAGCACTTTTTAGGCTTTCTACAGACTGCCGGGGGAGCCGCCGCAAAAATGTTCGGGTCTCCCATAGACTAACATTGGGCTCGTTGCTCGGGTCGAGCACCCGAGTATCACAGTGAGCTCGGCCCGAGCTTCGAGCACCCGAGCATTTTAGTGCTCGCTCAACACTAATCATTATCCATTTGTAGAAGTCATCCTCTATCCAACTTCAGCTTTTTTTACAGATGATGTTATGATTGCATTAAGAATTTGATGAAATTTCATTGAATCCATTCTTCCCTCTCCCCATGAAATGTTCCCCGTGTCATTGGCTGCAACACAATCCCAAAGCATGAGTGATCCACCGCCATGCTTAATGGTTTGACGAGATGTTATTTTCCTGAAATTGTGTGACTTTTTTTCTCCTCACATATCTTTGATTATTGTGGCCAAAGAGTTCTATTTTAACCTCATTGCTCCACAGGACTTGTTTCCAAAATGTATAAGGCTTGTTCAGAAGTTCTTTTGCATACTTTTGATTCTGAATTTTATGGTGAGGATGCAGGAAAGGTTTTCTCCTGATGACTCTTCCGTGAAGGCCATATTTGTACAAGTGTCTATGAAAAATAGAACAATGTACCACAACTCCAGAGTCTGCTAAATGTTTCTGAAGGTCTCTTGCAGTCAAGCGGGGGTTCTGATTTGCCTCTCTAGAAATCCTATGAGCAGCTCTCACTGAAATTTTTCTTTGTCTTCCAGACCTGCACTTGACATCCACTGTTCCTATTAACTTCCATTTCTTAATTACATTTCGAACTGAGTAAAGGGCAACTTGAAAATGTTTTTCTATCCTCTTATAGCCTTTTCCTGCTTTGTGGGCCTCCACCATTTTCATTTTCAGAGTGCTAGGCAGCTGCTTAAAAGAACCTACAGCTGCTGTTTTTTGGCACACGGTTAGAGGAGGCTGTTTTTTTTTTTTTATGAAACTGGGAAATTTGCATCGCCTGGCCTTTCCTAACAAGGATAGTGAACAAGCCATAACCCTAACAGGCTAATTAAGGTCTGAAACCTTGGTCAAAGTTATCTGAGCATGCAAATCTCCAATGGTGCCTAAACTTTTGCATCGGCCATTTCCCTTTTTGTAAAACAATATTTTTTTTTTTGCCTAAAATACAAAAGGAAATGTGTCATCTTTAACGTTAGGCTTTTTAGAGATCATTTCATCTTCAATTTGCTTAACTGTTCACAATAGCAATCATTTTAACCAGGGGTGCCCAAACTTGTACATGCCACTGTAGACATATTTTATATATATATATATATATATATATATATATATATATATATATATATATACAGTACAGACCAAAAGTTTGGACACACCTTCTCATTTAAAGATTTTTCTGTATTTTCATGACTTTGAAAATTGTACATTCACACTGAAGGCATCAAAACTATGAATTAACACACGTGGAATTATATACTTAACAAAAAAGTGTGAAACAACTGAAAATATGTCTTATATTCTAGGTTCTTCAAAGTAGCCACCTTTTGCTTTGATGACTGCTTTGCACACTCTTGGCATTCTCTTGATGAGCTTCAAGAGGTAGTCACCGGAAATGGTTTTCACTTCACAGGTGTGCCCTGTCAGGTTTAATAAGTGGGATTTCTTGCCTTATAAATGGGGTTGGGACCATCAGTTGTGTTTTGCAGAAGTCAGGTGGCTACACAGCTGATAGTCCTACTGAATAGACTGTTAGAATTTGAATTATGGCAAGAAAAAAGCAGCTAAGTAAAGAAAAACGAGTGGCCATCATTACTTTAAGAAATGAAGGTCAGTCAGTCCGAAAAATTGGGAAAACTTTGAAACAATGCTGTTTACTAATAGGTTGATTACGCATAATACCAGTCCATGCAGCTTGTTGACTTGCATTGTTTGGGTGGTTATAGTTTATCCTTCAATGTTTGCAAGTCAACATTGGGGGATGAACTGTGGATACTCAGGCAATGCAAGTTAATATCATCATTAGTGTTGAGCGAGCCCGAGCATCTCACTACTCGGGATGTTCGGCGAGTATTTTCGGGTTACTCGGGCGGGAACTCGGGTCTCTGCCCTGCATGTTTGGCGCTCTTTACAGAGCCAATGAACATGCAGGGATTGCCAGCCAGTCACTGTAATGCCGCAGCCATGTTGGTTGTGGGCATTATAGTGATCGGCTGGCCGCACAGCGTCACCTCGAGTATTGAAAACCGGGTGCCGCCATCTTGGACACAGTCGCTCCGGATCAGACAGTGTAGGTAGAGTGCTGCTGAGCTAGGGAGAGATTTATAATGCGAAATAGGTAGTGTAGGGTCTCTAAAGCCTGCAAAATCAAACAAACAGTCCTTCTGAGGACTAATATCCATCCTAGATATCAGGCAGGAAGGCAGGCTGTATAGGAGACGCAGTGGTTATACCAACAAACACTGCATTACAGTCCTGTGTGCTGCTGCTGATCAAATTGCTAGACTTAGCCCCAGGTCTCAGGGGCCAGGAAAAATCTTTTTTTTTCAATCTAAATCATCTTTTTTTTTTTTTCCTCAGTCAGACTGTACTAATACCCGTCTTATTAACCTTTTGGTATTTCCCCCCCCCCCAAAAAAAAAATTTGAGTGTGTCTGTGAGTGTTCAGACACAAATATATCTGTTTAAAAGAGTCTGGTTTCGGCCAGATAACTAGAACTGTGGTTTTGCAGTTCCACGGTTCAAATCTCTGTATTATCCAATTTTTTGCCTTTTTTTCATAAAAAAAACAGTTTGAGTGTCTCGCTGACTGTTCAGACACAAATATATTTGTTTAAAAGATTCTGGTGTAGGCCAGAGAAATAGAACTGTGGTTTTCCTCTTCCACGGTTCAAATCTGGGTGTAATCCACCTTTTTGCCTTTTTTTACATAAAAAAAAACAGTTTGAGTGTCTCGCTGACTGTTCAGACACAAATATATCTTTTTAAAAGATTCTGGTGTAGGCCAGAGAAATAGAACTGTGGTTTTCCTCTTACACGGTTCTAATCTCCTTTTTATTACCCTTTTGCCATTGATAGTGAGAGTGTAAGCTATTTTACTTCATTTACAATGGGCAAGGCCCGTGGCAAGGGACGTGGAACTGGACGCTCTGGTGATGGTGCGTGCAGAGGACGGGGCCGTGGCCAAGGAGAAAATGTGCCACAACCAAAAGTCACATCTTCTCGCTTCCAGTTCTTGACCGAATTACTAGGGAAGCACACAACAACACCAGTATTGCGAACTGATCAGTGTGAACAGGTTATTAATTGGATAGCAGATAATACTTCCAGTCACCTGGGCACCATCACCTCCGGTCTGTCTTCCACACGGTCAAGTCTTAGTAGCCGTGAGTCTCCACCGCATACTCCTCCTCACCCTGATGCTCCTTCCTCCCACCATGCCAAGTGTCGTCAGACAGCAACTGATCCCACAGTTGGACACTCTGAAGAGATGTTCACTGGTCCATTTCCATATTTGCGCCCCTCGCCTGCTCTGCTTGAAGTGGTGGAAGAGGAGATCCCATGTAGCGATGGCCAAATATTTGAACAGCCATGGCCACAGGAAAGCGACGCTGGCAATTTGTCACAAGAGGTGGACGATGACGAGACACAATTGCCAGGAAGTGAGGAGGGGGACCGTGGTGCGGAAGTGGAAGAGGAGGAGGTGGTGGATGATCTAGTAACTGACCCAACGTGGTAGGAGGACACGCAGAGCGAGGCCAGCAGCACACAGGGGGAGGGAGGCAGAGTACCCCAACAGACAGGAAGAAGCAGTGTGGTGGCCGCAGACAGCAGGCGGGCAACCGTTCCCCGTAACACCAACACGAGGGACGTTGTCAGTACAACCGGTAGGTCTTCCAGAGTCTGGAATTTTTTTAAAGATTCTGCTGATAACCCCAAAAAGGCCATTTGTACCACCTGCCAGGCCAGCATCAGCAGGGGTGACAAAACTACCAGCCTGACCACCACCAGCATGATCAGGCACATGTCCTTTGTTCGCCTCCCTGTGCCTTATATATTGGTGAGAGTTACCAATGAGCTCGGTGAGTGCCCTGATCTACTTATTACTAGGGTCTACCATTTGGGAATTACATTTCAGGGTTATCTTATTCCATCTATCTGACAGTGACTTTATACTCTCCTTTTGGTTCCACCTTCCCCGCGTACTCCTGTTTGTTCTTTCCTCTTTTCTTTTTTCTCCCTCTCTACTCCTCCCCCTGTGGATCTCATCTGGACACATTGTACCTTGCAACGTATATATATGAGGAGTTTTGAAGATGTTACGGGGGTTTTTCCTCTTTTGATCCAATATTCACCCACTGTCTCTATATTTATATGTATTTATACATGTTTTGCATCATTATTGTACATTTTTAATCGATTAATAAACTTTGCTGTTTTATGCCATTAATACTCACTTTCGCTGTTTTTCATTCTGTTCCTTGAGTAGGCAATTTTTCACTCACGAGTATGAGTGGTGAACTGGTCCGTGTTGTCACCACTGACTCATGAGTTCTCTAATATGTTGGCCCAAGTGTTTTCTATCTCAAAGCACCCGACTTTGTGGGGCGAATCCCAGGGTCCACGACCAGTGTCAGCGGGTGTCACAACTGCTTCTTCCGCTATTGTGCGTGTAAGAGAACCCCCTGTTGTGCGTGCAAGGCAATCCCCTGTCCATACAAAATGCAAAGATGCCCCCTCCTCTCAGTCTTCACTTGTTATGGCAGTTTCTCAAGAAACAGCATCAACGTCCACGTCCCACCGCAGCGTTCAATTGTCCATATCCCAGACCTTTGAACGAAAGCACAAATTTGCAGCCAACGCCCCACAGGCCACAGTCCTAAATTCGCACATTTCAGGGCTGCTTGCATTGGAAATGCTGCCTTTTAGGCTGGTGGAGACGGAATCCTTCCGCAACCTTATGGTGGTGGCCGTCCCTCATTACTCGGTCCCCAGCCGACACTATTTTGCCCGGTGTGCCATCCCCGCACTACACAAGCACGTGTCACAAAGCATCTGCCGTGCCCTCAACAACGCAGTTACTGGGAGAGTCCACCTGACAACGGACACGTGGACAAGTGCTTGTGGCCAGGGACGGTACATCTCCCTGACGGCACACTGGGTAAACATAGTGGAAGCCGGGACCCAGTCGGACCTTGGGACGGAACACATCCTCCCCACTCAAAGGATTGCGGGCCCTATGTCAGTCAGAGTTGCCCCCACAGTGTACTGCTCCTGCGCATCATCCTCCTCCTCCTCCTCCTCATGTTCAGCCTCCATCTCAGATATCACCACATCAGTTACAAGCTGGAAGTACTGCAGTACTGCCTCCGCCAAGCGGCAACAGGCTGTGCTGAAACTCATAAGCTTAGGTGAGAAACCTCACACTGCTTGTGAGTTGTGGACAGCTGTGAAAGAGCAGGCAGATCTGTGGCTGAGACCGCTGAACCTACATCCAGGCATGGTCGTGTGTGACAATGGCCGTAACCTGGTGGCGGCTCTGAGGCGAGGCGAGATCACACTCGTACCATGCCTGGCTCATGTGCTTAACCTCGTGGTTCCGCGGTTTCTTAAATCATACCCCGAGTTGCCAGATCAAAGTATGCCGCCTGTCAGCTCATTTTCGGAAGTCGGCTACAGCTTCCGCCGCCCTTGCTGTGTTGCAGCAGCGTTTGCAGCTTCCGGTACACCGACTGGTGTGTGATGTCCCCACACGTTGGAACTCTACCCTCCACATGTTGCAAAGGATTTGTGAGCAGAAGAGAGCAGTTGTGGAGTACCAGCTGCAACAAGGCCGTCGATATTCAGGTCAGACTCCACACATAAGACCTCTGGAGTGGACCTGGATGTCTGACATATGTACCATCCTGACAAACCTTGAGGAGTCCACCAAGATGGTGAGTGGCCATCATTATCGTCAGCATCCCACTTGTCTGTCTTTTGAAATGCTCTCTGCAGAGAATTAAAGAGGAGGCATTGCAGCCAGAGTATGATGAGATGGATCAAGAAGCCGTAGCGGGCGATTACACACAGCCCAGCCTCATCTCATCCCAATGTGCATTGGGGGACAATGAGGGAGAGGAGGAGGAGGAGGAGGAAGAACAGGAGCTGGTATCATGCGCTGTAGATGGTAGTACCTGTACAACTGTCATACCGTCGGTTCAGCGTGGGTGGCCTGAGGACAGGGGGGAGGAGGAGGAGGAGGAGGAGAACATGGTCAGTCGTCATCTTGGTGAGGACACGGAAGTCTTGCCCGTTACCAGTCTGGCATGCATGGCTGACTTTATGTTACACTGCCTTAACCGTGACCCTCGCTTTGTCAAAATGTTGGGTGACAGTCATTACTGGTTGGTGACACTTTTAGACCCCCGCTACAAGGAGAACTTTCACTCTCTTATTCCTGAGGTGGAGAGGTCTACAAAAATGGGGCAGTACCAGAAGGCCCTTGCTGCAGAACTGTTAAAAAAATTCCCATCTGAACACGCTAGCGGCAGAGGTCACAGTTCGTTGCCCAACCAAGGCGTACAGGTGAGAGAGACACAACTCCAATCCAGCAGAGGCAGGGGAACACTGTCAATGTTCTGAGACAGTTTTCTGAAACCTGCCCAGCTAACAGGGACTGAGGCATGGGGTACTCTTACAAGGAGTTTCAAAAGATGGTGAGGGAGTACCTTGCCGACCGTACCAGCGTCCTCCGTGATTCCTCTGTGCCTTTTAATTATTGGGTATCCAAGTTGGACACTTGGAATGAACTCGCTCTGTACGCCTTGGAGGTCCTGGCCTGCCCTGCCGCTAGCGTCTTATCGGAGCGTGTTTTTAGTGCCGCTGGGGGAATTTTAACTGATAAACGCACTCGCCTGTCAACTGGCAATGCTGACAAGCTGACCCTTATCAAAATGAACAAGGGCTGGATTGGGCCAGACTTCTCATCACCACCAAATGACAGCAGAGTAACATAAAGTCAAATCCACTGTGTTATTTCGGGAGGTGTATTCCCATGCACCGCTCCACACCCACACATGGGCATACGCTTCCTCATTTCAGCTGTTTTTTGCTCTTCTCCTTATCCTCAGCCTCCACCACCACTATACCACAAGGGTGACCGTGGTCCGTGTTTCCAGCATTGCAAGTACCTCCGTCCTAATTTTGGCAGCTTTTGCTTGGAAGGCATAGGCAAAGACTATGGGAGACCCACTCCCCAATAATGGGAATAATGTTTTTAATATGCTGTACTGCATGGCTCTTGTAAGGGGCATTGCAAGTTCCTCCGTCCTAATTTTTGGCAGCTTTTGCTTGGAAGGCATAGGCAAAGACTATGGGAGACCCACTCCCCAATAATGGGAATAATGTTTTTAATATACTGTACTGCATGGCTCTTGTAAGGGGCATTAAAATCATCTTGTTAAGCCACTGTGACCTCCATCACTCTTCCAAGGGGAATTGATATTGCATTTTTATTCCACTGCGACCTCCTCCACTCTAACAAGGGGCATTGATATTGTCTTTTTATTCTACTGTAACCTCCACCACTCTTCCAAGGGGCATTGATATTGTCTTTTTATTCCACTGGGACCTCCACCACTCTTCCAAGGCTCATTGATATTGTCTTTTTATTCCACTGGGACCTCCATGTCTCTTCCACTGGGCATTAAAACCGTCTTGTTAAACCACTCTGAACTCCACGTCTCTTCCAAGGGGCATTAAAACCATCTTGTTAAGCTACTGTGACCTCCACGTCTCTTCCAAGGGGCATTAAAACTGTATTGTTAAATCTCTCTGAACTCCACGTCTCTTCCAAGGGGCATTAAAATCGTCTTGTTAAGCTACTGTGACCTCCACGTCTCTTTCAAGGGTCATTGATATTGTCTTTTTATTCCACTGGGACCTCTACCACTCTTCCAAGGGGCATTGATATTGTCTTTTTATTCCACTGGGACCTCCACCACTCTTCCAAGGGTCATTGATATTGTCATTTTATTCCACTGGGACCTCCACGTCTCTTCCAAGGGGCATTAAAACCGTCTTGTTAAACCACTCTGAACTCCACGTCTCTTCCAATGGGCATTAAACCGTCTTGTTAAGGTACTGTGACCTCCACGTCTCTTCCAAGGGGCATTAAAACCATCTTGTTAAACCACCCTGAACTCCACGTCTCTTCCAAGGGGCATTAAAACCATCTTGTTAAGCTACTGTGACCTCCACGTCTCTTCCAAGGGGCATTAAAACTGTATTGTTAAACCACTCTGAACTCCACGTCTCTTCCAAAGGGCATTAAAATCGTCTTGTTAAGCTACTGTGACCTCCACGTCTCTTTCAAGGGTCATCGATATTGTCTTTTTATTCCACTGGGACCTCCACCACTCTTACAAGGGGCATTGATATTGTCTTTTTATTCCACTGGGACCTCCACCACTCTTCCAAGGGTCATTGATATTGTCTTTTTATTCCACTGGGACCTCCACGTCTCTTCCAAGGGGCATTAAAACCGTCTTGTTAAACCACTCTGAACTCCACGTCTCTTCCAAGGGGCATTAATCCGTTTTGTTAAGGTACTGTGACCTCCACGTCTCTTCCAAGGGGCATTAAAACCGTCTTGTTAAACCACTCTGAACTCGACGTCTCTTCCAAGGGGCATTAAAATCGTCTTGTTAAGCTACTGTGACCTCCACGTCTCTTCCAAGGGTCATTGATATTGTCTTTTTATTCCACTGGGACCTCCACCACTCTTCCAAGGGGCATTGATATTGTCATTTTATTCCACTGGGACCTCCACCACTCTTCCAAGGGGCATTGATATTGTCTTTTTATTCCACTGCGACCTCCACCACTCTTCCAAGGGGCATTGATATTCTCTTTTTATTCCACTGCGACCTCCACCACTCTTCCAAGGGGTATTGATATTGTCTTTTTATTCCACTGTAACCTCCACCATTCTTCCAAGGGGCATTGATATTCTCTTTTTATTCCACTGCGACCTCCACCACTCTTCCAAGGGGTATTGATATTGTCTTTTTATTCCACTGTAACCTCCACCATTCTTCCAAGGGGCATTGATATTGTCTTTTTATTCCACTGGGACCTCCACCACTATTCCAAGGGTCATTGATATTGTCTTTTTATTCCACTGGGACCTCCACCACTCTTCCAAGGGGCATTGATATTGTCTTTTTATTCCACTGGGACCTCCACCACTCTTCCAAGGGGCATTGATATTGTCTTTTTAATCCACTGGTACCTCCACGTCTCTTCCAAAGGGCATTAAAACCGTCTTGTTAAACCACTCTGAACTCCACGTCTCTTCCAAGGGGCATTAAAACCGTCTTGTTAAGCTACTGTGACCTCCACGTCTCTTCCAAGGGGCATTAAAATCGTCTTGCTAAACCACTCTGAACTCCACAGCTTTTCCAAGGGGCATAGAAATGTTGTTTTTAATTACCTCAAACCTCCACGACTCTTCCAACGGGCATTGCATTTCCTCCTAATTTTAGTCAGCTTTTGCTTTTCAATGCATAGGCGAACACTAAGGGAGACCCACTCCCCAATAATGGGTAGAAGGTTTTTAGTACGCTGTAATCCACGTCTGTTTCAAGGGGCATTGCAGTTCCTCATAATTTTTGGAAAGCCTTCCATTCACTGCTTAGGCCAACAGTGTACAGGAGACCCAGTTGCTATAAATGGAAAAAACGGTTTAGTTAAGGCCCTCTGACCTCCATGTCACTTCCAAGGGGCATTGGAGTGCCTCGAAATTTTTGGTAGGCATTGAACTCACTGTATGCCCTATAACTGTGTAGCCGAACCGCTCCTTTTGGTACAGAAGCATATCCTACAAGACATGTGTGGTTGACTGGCCTGATATTGATGTGAATGGTCCCTGTTACTCCTGCTCTTTCTGCTTTGCCACCACCTCATCCATCATTCATCACCTGAAGCTTTGTTTTATCGGGAGTCATAGAACTGGGATAGTAGCAGGAAAACATCCAGCAATCCTCGGAGGAGATAGGATATGCGCCAAAACACTGACCACCTCAGGCCTAGCCGCTACTACATACATGCGCTTGCATTCCAAGGAACAGAAAGCTAAGGAGATGGATGGCCTCATGATCATGAATAATTTACTCTTTGTGTAGGAGGCCGACCACTGCTGCTGTCTACCTTCTGAACTTTGTGTTGAAGCCTGATTGACCCAGGACCCGCAATCTTCTATGTCTGGAGGACGTGTTGCATCCCAGTGTCCAACTGTGTCCCGGCTTCCACAATATTAACCCAGTGTGAAGGCGTCAGTGAGATGGACCATCCCTGGCCACATTTACTTGTCCACGTGTTTGTGGTTAGGCTGTCCTTCTGTCACGCTGTCTCTGTATACTGGAGGTAGGGGGCCTAAGCTGACCCTAAGCTGGGGCCCTGACTAATCCCTCAACCTGGAGGTACTGTTAAAGGTACAGAGGTCCAGGCCGCCAGCGTAACCCCTACCTCCTGAGGATCCCTGCACCTAAGTAATCTAGTCCTGAGAAGGACCCCGATCACAACAAAAGAGGACAAGTAATAATATGCCCACACACAGTACTTAGACGAACGAGACAGTACAAGGGAAAAACCAAAACCACCTTGCATACAAAAACTACACAACTACAACAGAGGGAACACGAACGGGAAAGGAGATAAATGATAAAGCGAGGAAGGGAAAATACACTCCAAATACACTTATCTCAGAAACTCCAAATACCACGATCCGCTCTGTAAGTCTGTATGAAATGCTTTCACCGACACTTCCCAAACAGACCAGCAGGCATTTGAAGGAGACTCACTACAGCAGCATTGATTGCAGCTGGGCGAGGCTGGACCTCGTCTAGCACAGAGAGAGAGAGAATTAACTCCCTCACTGCCGAAAACACAAAGCACCAAAAAGTCAGCTGCGAGAAGTCAGGCTGTGTAATCGTGACGATCTTCGTGGCGACACAGCCGTGACAGTACCCCCCCTTCTACGAGGGGCCTCCGGACCCTCAGGGCCAGGTTTATCCGGGTGAGTCGTGTGGAAGGCCCGAACTAATCGGTCTGCATTAATATCCGACGCAGGAACCCACATCCTCTCCTCAGGACCATACCCTTTCCAATGAACCAGGTACTGAAGGGACCGACGATTAAAACGTGAATCGATGACCCTTGATACCTGGAACTCCAAGTTACCATTGACCACCACTGGAGGGGGAGGTAAAGGTGACGGTACCACCGGCGCCACATACCTCTTAAGCAACGATCTGTGGAACACGTTGTGAATTTTAAACGTAGGGGGGAGGTCAAGACGGAATGCCACCGGATTAATTATAGAACTGATTCTGTACGGCCCGATGAACCTGGGACCCAGTTTCCAGGAGGGAACCTTAAGTTTAATATTCCTGGTAGACAACCATACCCGATCGTTCACACTTAGGTCCGGACCAGACACTCTCCTCCTATCAGCCATACGTTTGTATCGGTTCCCCATAGTATTCAGATTCTTCAGCACCCCTCTCCATACTGAAGCGAGTGATGAGGAAAATCGTTCCTCCTCAGGAACCCCCGAAGAGCCCCCCCTACTGAAAGTACAAAACTGGGGGTGAAAACCATATGCCCCAAAAAACGGGGACTTACCAGTGGACTCGCTCCGCCTATTATTGAGAGCAAACTCTGCCAGAGGTAAGAAAGAAGCCCAGTCCTCCTGGTTCTCTGACACAAAACACCGGAGATATGTCTCCAAGCTCTGGTTCATACGTTCCGTCTGACCATTGGTCTGAGGGTGAAAAGCCGATGAGAATGACAAATGCATCCCCCGCCGTGCACAAAACGCCTTCCAGAACTTGGACACAAACTGAGACCCCCGATCAGACACCACATCGGAGGGTACCCCGTGAAGCCTCACAATCTCCCCAATGAACACCTGCGCAAGAGTTTTAGCATTAGGGAGAGCCGGAAGAGCGATAAAATGTGCCATCTTGCTGAACCTGTCCACTACAACGAGTATGACCGTTTTACCCGAAGACGGAGGGAGGTCCGTAATAAAGTCCATAGACAGATGAGTCCAAGGACGCTCCGGGATCTTCAAAGGTAAGAGGGCCCCAGACGGACGGGTATGTGAGGTCTTAGAGCGCGCACAAACCCCACAGGACGCGACAAAAGTTACCACCTCCTTATGTAAGTTAGGCCACCAAAACCGACGCGAGAGAAGATCCACAGTTGCTTTACTCCCCGGGTGTCCTGCCAAAACTGAGTTATGGTGTGCCTCGATCACCTTTTGTCGCAACTGATCTGGAAAAAACAGTCTCCCCGGAGGTCCAACAGGGGCGTCCCCCTGAGCCTCCAATACCTCCTCCTCCAGCTCAGAGCATACTGCCGAAACCACCACCCCCTCCTGAAGGATAGGAATCGGGTCGTCCGTATTCCCGGCCCCAGGGAAACTACGAGATAAGGCATCCGCCTTTACATTTTTTGACCCAGGACGATATGTAACGACAAAATTAAACCTGGTAAAAAACAATGACCACCTAGCTTGTCTGGGATTCAGACGTTTCGCGGACTCCAGATATAGCAGGTTCTTGTGATCGGTGATGACGGTGACCGGATGGACTGCCCCCTCCAAAAAATGGCGCCACTCCTCAAAAGCTAACTTAATGGCTAAGAGTTCCCTATTGCCGACATCGTAATTCCTCTCAGCGGACGACAATTTTTTAGAGAAAAAAGCGCACGGATGCCACTTACCAGGGGACGAACCTTGTGACAATACTGCTCCCACCCCTACCTCGGAAGCGTCTACCTCTACAATGAATGGCTGTGACGCATCAGGTTGAATGAGTATGGGTGCCGAGGCAAAACATTTTTTCAAGCAGGAGAATGCTTGACAAGCCTTGTCAGACCACCTAGAAAAATCCGTCCCCTTTTTAGTCATGTCTGTGAGAGGCTTAACCATGGACGAGAAATTACGAATGAACTTCCGGTAATAATTAGCAAACCCCAGGAAACGTTGTAGTGCCTTAAGATTCTCTGGCCGATCCCACTCAAGAACTGCCCGCACTTTCCCAGGGTCCATACGAAAACCGGACGCTGAAACCAGGAAGCCTAAAAACTGGAGTTCCTGTACGGCGAACACACACTTTTCCCATTTGGCATACAGTTTATTATCCCGCAAGATCTGTAACACCTGCCTAACGTGCTCCTGATGAGACACCAGATCCGGCGAGTAAATTAAGATATCATCCAGATATATGACAACAAACTGTCCCACCAGGCGGCGAAAAATGTCATTAACAAAGTGTTGGAACACCGCCGGGGCATTAGTCAGACCGAATGGCATGACAAGGTTCTCATAATGCCCCTCCGGAGTGTTAAACGCCGTCTTCCACTCATCCCCCTCCTTCATCCTAATCAGATTGTACGCCCCCCTGAGATCCAACTTAGAGAACCATTTGGCGCCCACTATCTGATTAAAGAGATCGGGAATAAGTGGGAGTGGATACGGATCTCGGACCGTAATCCGATTAAGTTCACGGAAATCCAGGCAAGGGCGTAGGCCTCCATCTTTCTTCTTAACAAAGAAGAACCCCGCAGCCACCGGTGAAGATGAAGGTCTAATATGCCCCTTAGCCAGACTTTCTGAAATATAATCCTTCATGGCCTGCCTCTCAGGACCAGAAAGGTTATACAACCTAGCTTTAGGTAACTTGGCCTCAGGGAGCAGTTTTACAGAACAGTCATACTCGCGATGAGGAGGTAGTTCCTGACACCCTTTCTCCGAGAATACATCCTCAAAGTCCGCCAGAAATGGAGGTAAGACCCAAGGAGTAACCGCACCGATGACCGTGTTCATGCAGTTTTTATTACAGAATTTACTCCATTGGCTTATCTCTCTGGTTTGCCAATTAATAACCGGGTTATGCTTAGTTAACCAAGGAAGGCCCAACACTATAGGAGTGGGAAGACCCTCCAACACGTAGCAAGACAACAGTTCTTTATGTATCGCCCCCACTTGAAGTTTTACGTCATGCACAGCTTGCAAAAAACTTCCCTGACCGAGAGGCCTGGCATCGATCGAGAATATGGGGATGGGTTTAGCCAACTCACTCAATCGCATACCTTGAACCCGGGCAAACCGAGCATCAACCAGATTAGCCCCGGCCCCACTATCCAGAAGAACAGATATCCTCTCAGTTCTCGTACCCACCACCACCTCCGCTGGTACGAGAAACTGAGACGAACCTAGGGATGAAATACCTACTCCCAGATTGCCGTCCACCACACAACCTGGGATCAACAGTTTTCCGACGACTCTTCACTCTGCAAGGGACGGGATGGACACCCCCCAATAAAATGTCCCTTTCTCCCGCAGAAGAAACACCTTCCTGTCTTATGGCGCACCACCAGTCCCCTCCCCCGAAATGATGTCCCTCCTAATTGCATAGGCTCCTCTGGACTGACCAGGGGAACCACCATATGAGGGGACCTTGTAGGAGGTGGAGTCATCACAGGGGGTCGAGTTATCCCGCACCTCTCCCGAAGCCGTCTGTCAACGCGAATAGCCAGGGCCATAGCGGCTTCCAGTGACGCGGGAGAGTCATACTGTGCCAACACATCCTGTAATTTGTCGGATAAACCTTGACAAAACTGGCTCCTAAGAGCCGGGTCATTCCACTGGGTGTCCGTGGCCCACCTACGGAACTCCGAACAGAATTCCTCCGCCGGACGATCTCCCTGCTGGATCCTACGTAACTTAGACTCAGCAAGGGAGATCCGATCTGGGTCATCATATACGAGTCCCAGAGCAGCGAAAAACCTATCCACTGACTGGAGAGCCGGGGAGCCCGGGGGAAGAGAGAACGCCCAAGATTGTGGGTCCCCTTGTAGGAGCGAGATGACAATTCCCACCCTTTGTTCTTCACTCCCCGATGACCGAGGCCGCAGCCGAAAGTACAATTTGCATGCTTCCCGGAAAACAAAAAACTTGTCCCGCCCCCCAGTGAACCTGTCAGGGAGAGCTACTTTAGGTTCTGGTCCGGCTTGCTCCAGAGGATGCAAAACCTTGGACCTAACGTCCGCCAGCTCCATGGACAAACTCTGCAACTGCCGAGCTAGACCGGCTACTGGATCCATGGTAGCTGGAGAAAAACTAAGTGGGTCGGTGAAAATGTCACGCTGTCTCTGTATACTGGAGGTAGGGGGCCTAAGCTGACCCTAAGCTGGGGCCCTGACTAATCCCTCAACCTGGAGGTACTGTTAAAGGTACAGAGGTCCAGGCCGCCAGCGTAACCCCTACCTCCTGAGGATCCCTGCACCTAAGTAATCTAGTCCTGAGAAGGACCCCGATCACAACAAAAGAGGACAAGTAATAATATGCCCACACACAGTACTTAGACGAACGAGACAGTACAAGGGAAAAACCAAAACCACCTTGCATACAAAAACTACACAACTACAACAGAGGGAACACGAACGGGAAAGGAGATAAATGATAAAGCGAGGAAGGGAAAATACACTCCAAGTACACTTATCTCAGAAACTCCAAATACCACGATCCGCTCTGTAAGTCTGTATGAAATGCTTTCACCGACACTTCCCAAACAGACCAGCAGGCATTTGAAGGAGACTCACTACAGCAGCATTGATTGCAGCTGGGCGAGGCTGGACCTCGTCTAGCACAGAGAGAGAGAGAATTAACTCCCTCACTGCCGAAAACACAAAGCACCAAAAAGTCAGCTGCGAGAAGTCAGGCTGTGTAATCGTGACGATCTTCGTGGCGACACAGCCGTGACACCTTCCCACTAAATGCACTGGGGAGGGCACAGGTAATGTTTTGGTATGCGCGCTTGTGTATAAGGCGCACAGGGACAAGTCGGGGTGGCTGGGGACCGAGTGTGAACACCCTGCCGCCGGGCGGCTGGGGACTGAGTATGGATACCAGGCCGCCAACGCAGCCATGACATGGTGGCCGGCGTCTGCCTCCACAAGCCTAAAAGGCCTCATTTCAAGTGCAAGCAAGCTAGCAGTATGGTATTGCAGCCTGGGGGTGGGTGAGTGGCAGGCTGCACACTTATGCTTGCATTCCAAGAAAACAAAGCAGATGCTAATTTTTATCATCATCATCATGCTCCTCACCTTGGCACTCTCAACTCCCCTGATGGAGAAGTCAGGGCCCACCGGAGGAGTCTCTGGTTGTCTGGTGGGCTCGTCCAATGCTGCCCTAAAGCAGGCCATGCTAAGAAAAGTGTGGGGAAGGTTCCCGGGACAAATAGGGGCAGCTGGGGACTGAGTATGGAGACCTCGCCGCCGATGCAGCCATGAGGTAGTGGCCAGCTTCGGCCTCCTCCAAACTAAAAGGCCCCATTTCAAGTGAAAGCTAGCAGTATAGTATTGCAGCCTGCGGGTGGGTGGGTGGTTGGCTGCATATTTGCGCTTGCATTGCAAGGAATGGGGGAGGTACAATTGAACACTGCCCTGGGACAAGGACTTGCACGGGGATAGTTGCAAGTCTGCATCTTCTGATGCAGCAAGGATCACTTCTGATGGGCACACTTTTAGGCAGTGACCTGGGTGTCAGAGATGCTTCCAGGGGTCTTCCTCATGCTGTTCCCATGTCTTTTCAGCACTGTATGCATGTGTCACACAGCACATGGCCAGATAAGGTTGTAAAATGTTAAAATGATATTTCCCGGTGAATGCATTTGTCACGGTTGAAAGCAATACAACAGTGCAAAAACGCATAAAAAATACTACTTGTGAACATAGCCCAAGGCGTGGAGGCATATTTTTGTTTTTGGTTATTTATTTCACCTTATACACAAGTCTTTACCCTGGAAAGGATGTTCTTTAACATATTTCACAGGAAAACAGTTTCAGTTTCGTTTTTGAACGTTTTATTGTGGTTTGCTAACTGTAGCATGGGAGATGGGTGGTCTCGTAGAGTATCTTGCATTGAAATCTGCTGCAGTGACCCGGGTTCTGCGTTCATCAAACATCAACACAATTTCTATCCGCTCCTCACGTGTTAACCTCTGTGACATGTCAATGGCTGTAAACAAAGAGAAACTTGTAAATAACTCATGAAAGAATAAAGTTACGTTAAAACCAAGCACACTATTGTTTTTCTTATGAAATTCTCAATAAGTTTGATGCGTCACATGACCCTCATCCCATTGAAAAAAATAAAGTTGGTTCCAAAATGGCTGACTACAAAATGGCCACCATGGTCACCACCCATCTGGAAAAGTTTTCCCCCTCCCATATACTAATGTGCCACAAACAGGAAGTTGATATCACCAACCATTCCCACTTTATTTAGGTGTATCCATATAAATGGCCCACCCTGTATATGTTATTGTTTGCTGGCGGTTCAATAAATTATTGCCACACTGTTTTACCCTCACCCCGTGTTATCTGAGTAGTGTTCTACCCACATGAAAAGAGAGCGGGCATTCAGTGGTATGAGCCCTGGTCCATGATGTCTTTCTAAAGACAGACGGGCCAGCGGACAAGAGCACCCACTGACCCTTGTGCCTTCACAGTACTATTTACGTCTTTTTGTTTCGTGTCCATTTACCAGTTTTTTTGCCCCAGATTCTGAAGCTTTGGTACCATTTGGTACTGTTATGATTGTTAGGACTGTCCCATAAGGGTTGCCGTGACGTGACGGGATGGCTTTTACATTATTTTGATCAAAATTATGTTAACTAAATACCCTTTACTATTTATCATTATTTTTATGCACTGGCGATTTATCCATTTACTTCCAGTTATTTGGGTATTTTGCTTGTCTTTGGTTTTTCTCTGTCTAGTGGCCATGTGTGAACATGTATTTACATTTTGCATGCACATCAATTTACGTTTTAGTTCAGACTCCCAGGTTTTTTCTTTGTAGTTTAGTGTGCTTCAGTGCATATAAGGGTGTGTCCGCCCTTTGTCTGAGCTGAAAGGTTCATTTTGCCTCTCAGGTCCATGCTTTTACTAGGGGTTCAGTCTCTCTGCCCTTATCCATATGTATGTCACTTGACAAATGGTAAGGTTTTAATGTTAGAGTTAGGACTGTTTCATAAGGGTGCCATGACGTGGCGGGATGGCTTTTACATTATTTTGATCAAAATTATGTTAACTAAATACCCTTTATTATTTATCATTATTTTTATGCACTCGCAATTTATTCATTTACTTCAAGTTATTTGGGTATTTTGCTTGTCTTTGGTTTTTCTCTGTCTAGTGGCCTTGTGTGAACATGCATTTACATTTTGCATGCCCATCAATTTACGTTTTAGTTCAGACTCCCAGGTTTTTTCTTTACTGTTATGATTGTGTAGCAACTCACTCACTCGGTAAAATAGGCAACACAAAAAAAACTGCAACTGACCTTGCCAGTCCCTGTACAGACTAGAGATCCTGATGCCACAGTCCCTAGTGGTTATTGCGTGAGCTAAGATAACCCTAACCACAGACTAGATAATGGCAACTCAGACCGTTGAGAGCCTCACATTCCTCTTAAAGAACCGGAGGGCAGAGCAGAGTGCAAATTACCTACAGAAAGGGATGTATGCTGAAATAGAAAGAGACCCCAGAGTGAGAAAAATGAACCAGGAAATGCAAAATAAAGGATTAAGTACGTACTGTTCTAGAATATGCTGCCTACCTCCTAAAAAGAAACAGAAGATAGGTGCAGAGAAAAGAACATAAACAGCAAAGATATAAACCTTAGCTGGTCTTTAACTGCCTGGCTTAAAATATAGCAGTATGGCTGGACATTCAAATGAGACTATCACCAGCAGGAAATACCAGCAGGAGGAAAGTATATAAAGCTGCACGCAAAAGGTAATAGGTCAGGCAAATGGATTAAAGAAAACACCTGTTACACTAAAAAGACTGAAGCAAGGATAACAGAAACTAAACACCCAGAGAAAAGGTGTATCTGCTGTGGCTCGGCAGAAAGAGAAGCTCACCACAAAGCACAAGCTTCGAACCCTGATGCATGACAGTTACACACGTGGTCAAAATTGTTGGTACCCCTCGTTTAACCCCTTTACCCCCGAGGGTGGTTTGCACGTTAATGACCAGGCCAATTTTTACAATTCTGACCACTGTCACTTTATGAGGTAATTACTCTTGAACGCTTCAATGGATTCCACTGATTCTGAGACTGTTTTTTCGTGACATAATGTATTTTATTATTATGGTAAAATTTCTTCGATATCACTTGCGTTTATTTGTAAAAAAAAATGGAAATTGGCAAAAATTTAGAAAAATTAGCAATTTTCAAAATTAGAATTTTTATGCCCTTAAATCAGACAGATATGTCACACAAAATACTTAATAAATAACATTTCCCACGTGTTTACTTTACATCAGCACAATTTTGGAACCAAAATTTTTTTTGTTAGGGAGCTATAAGGGTTAAAAGTAGAGATGAGCGTTGTTCGACTCGAACTGTTCGCCAATCTCAAATTCGAGCTGTTTTGGGCGGTGTTCGAGCCGTTCGGCGAACACGAACGATTTGAGAAAAATTCGGCTGTTCGAGGTTATGTTCGATAACTGTTCGTGCACCAAAATCATAACTGGATTTTTTCTCAGTAATGATGAAAATTAATGTTAATACGCAGTTTGAGTGTACAGCGGGGCGGGGGGAGGGGCAGGGGATGGATCTCTGCAGGAATAATGAAGATCTCCATTTTTTTTTCTCTTTCCCGCATTTACAGTGGGGAGGTGCAATCTGTCAGCCTATCAGCAGCGCACACACGGAGCGAAGTGCTTTTTTTCACACAAGCAAGGGCATGTGTCATTGGCAGTGTATGTCACATGTCCTTGCCCTATTCGACCAAGCCATTTTCCCCGTCGCCACCATTTTCTCACTGCT
The DNA here is from genome assembly GCF_046119375.1 of Phyllobates terribilis. Lineage (NCBI taxonomy): Eukaryota > Metazoa > Chordata > Amphibia > Anura > Dendrobatidae > Phyllobates > Phyllobates terribilis. The sequence continues at coordinate 187,318,858 of NW_027362761.1, forward strand.
GCAGCTGCGTGTTAGACGGCACCGCTGTTGCTGTGTGCGCTATACCTTGTTAATTTCAAGCCAATTTTCGCACAAATCTACAGATAGCTTGGGAGTAGGGAATAGTTGTGATTGCAGTCCTTTTAAGGACTAGGTTACAGCATTTCCTACGACTTTTATCAGGCAGGTCTGTGCTCTTAAATAGATATGTTGTGGGAGTAAAGACTAATTGTAATTGCAGTCCTTTTCAGGACTAGGTTACATCAGTTCCTATCAGTTTTTGCCAGGCAGGTCTGTGCCAGTGCTGTGCAAGTTTTTTTTACAGCATTTGACTGAATCTAGCAAAGCTAATCCTTTTTGGCCTATTGCAGAGTGTGTTAGTCAGTGGAGTAGCCTATCTGTGTTGCAAGATATACCACCTGTGTATAGAATACCAATTCTTTTACTGCAACTAGTGAAGTAAAATCTTTTGGGCATAGCATCATTCTATTAGTCCATCTATACTGACCTCCATCAGGTTGCAAATTGAATATAATTTTTTTCTGCATCTAAGCCAGCCAATAGTTTTGGCCTAATACCACAGTTTGGCAACTCAGCTCTGCTCGGTTCCCATCCATTGTTTTTTTGTGCAAAAAACTCCAGAGTTGTGAATTAGTTAACCACCAAAATGAGTGGAAAAAGGCCTGCTGCTGATGGAAAGGGGAATAGGCGTGTTGGGAAGGCGAAAAAAGGTTGTGTCCGTGGGGTAGGTGTTAAAGCAACAGTAACATCTGCACAAGAAAGACCATCTTCCAGCCAAACTAAAATGTCTACTTCTTTTAGCGGACAATGTGATAAGATCCCTTTCTTACGGCCACGCCAATCGCTACAAATTCCAGATGAGGCACAAAAACAGCAGGTGCTTCAACGGATATCAAGTGTTCCTTTAAGTGGGCTCTCCTCCGCATCAACTTCAACATCACAAATACTCCAGTCCTCAAAGGTGTCACCCCAATCGCACTTGCTTCCTCACAGCTCCCAAATCTCCAGCTGCCCGTCTGAGTATGAGGTAGAACAGATGGTTGAGTCTGCAGAGCTGTTTACTCATACTATAGCCTGGGAATCAGAGGTCGACTCCAGCGCTTCTGTGAATCCAGACGAGGAAATGATCTGCACTGATGCCCAGAATCTTTATGAGTTGGATCCAGGACCAGACGCAGAAGGTTCTGACCATAATGTAGACCCTCATTCCCAAACTGTAACTCCTGTTGTTGGAGACAATGAGGAAGACGATGATGAGACTCAAATACCTGATTGGAGCGACAACTTTAGTTTTTTGTCAGGGCAGGAACAGGTTGGCTCTGAGGACGACGGGTGTGATAACGCACAGGGTGATGATGATGAGGTTGGAGATCCCACTTACTGTCAACCCACAGTCAGCCAAGAGATGAGGTCAGCAGAGGAGGTGGAGGAGGATGCTAGTGACGACGAGGTCAGGTTGCGCCTTCCTGGACAGAGACGTAGTACTGGAAAGCACGTCAACAACTGCATCCTCAAACACAACTCTGCCTCTCACCACAAGTCGTGGTGGCTCTTCAGGTCGCATGGGTTCTAAGCCTTGCATAGCCTGGCATTTTTTCAGATCGATAAAGATGACCCAACTCGTGTTATCTGTAACATTTGTCAGCAAAAGCTAAGTAGAGGCCAAAAAATACATAGTTTGAGTACTTCATGCATGAACCGGCACATGGACATGAAGCATAAGTTGCAGTGGGAAGCTCACTGTGCTACAATGCGGCCTAGACGGCCGGGCCAACCACCGTCTGCCATATCTTGTGCATCCGCGGCCTCTTCATCCTCTGTCACTGGGGGGACAGCAGTCACACCTGTTTTGGGGCGCAGACCTGCCACCTCTTTACCCGCAACAGCCAGCGTGATTGGCAGGTCATCATTTTCTTTGGAGGTGGTAACACCAGCTGGTGTTGAGCGCTGTCCGACATCAATAGCACCACGTTTGGATCAAGGCAACCTAACATGTCCGCCTGCATCTTCCTCACAGACCGGCAGTTTGCTGGGGACACCCTTATCAACCCCGTCTAAGCACAATAGCCAGCCCTCGGTCCCTCAGATGTGGACAAGTAAAAGACCATTTCCTCCTAGCCATGAGAAAGCTAAGAGGTTGAATTTCACCATCTGCAAGCTCTTGGCTACAGAAATGCTGCCTTTCCGCCTGGTGGACACAGAGGATTTTCGAGACCTTATGTCCGTCGCAGTGCCCCAGTACCAGATGCCCAGTCGGCACTACTTCTCAAAGAAAGGTGTGCCTGCGCTACACCAGCATGTCGCACACAACATCACCGCTTCTTTGAGAAACTCTGTGTGTGACAGGGTGCATTTCACCACAGACACTTGGACGAGTAGGCATGGACAGGGGTGTTACATGTCGCTGACTGGGCACTGGGTAACTATGGTGACAGCAGGACAAGGGGCTGCTGTCCAAGTCTTGCCGTCCCCACGAGTTGTGCGTCAATCCTCTTTATCTCAAAGTTCCTCCACTGCTTCTGCCTCCTCAACCTCCTCTCGGTCCTCCACCTGCACCCAAAGCCTGTCTGGTCATGCCACAAGCTTTCTAACTGCGCAGAAGGGATCCTGCATACCTCCTTACTATGCTGGCAGTAGGGCTCAACGTCATCAGGCGGTTTTTACTTTGCAATGTCTGGGAAATGTGAGTCACACAGCTGAGTTGTTGTGGTCAGCTCTGGAGAACCAATTTCATGAATGGTTGTCTCCACTGGACCTGAAACCAGGGAAGGCCGTGTGCGACAATGCTGCAAACCTGGGTGCGGCCCTTCGCCGGGGCAATGTCACACACGTGCCTTGTATGGCTCACGTGTTGAACCTGGTTGTCCAGCAATTTTTAGCCCACTATCCCGGACTAGATGGCCTTCTGCAGAGGGCACGGTCGCTGTGTGCTCACTTCCGCCGTTCGCATCCCGCAGCTCAGCGACTTACATCTCTACGGAAGTCGTTGGGCCTGCCACTTCACCGGCTAAAATGCGATGTGCCTACCCGGTGGAATTCAACTCTGCACATGTTGCAGCGACTGTGGCAACACCGACAAGCCCTGGTGCAATACGTTCTGACGTATAGCCTGGGCCAACGAGATCCAGAGGTGGGGCAAATCACGCTGGAGGAGTGGTCTCAGATCAGGGACCTATGCACCCTTCTGCACAGTTTTGAAATGGTGACGAAGATGTTTAGTGCTGACGATGCCATTATCAGCATGACTATTCCGGTGATTTACATGCTGGAGCACATGTTAAACAGAATTCGGAGTCAGGTGGTGGCACAAGAGGAGGTGGAGGAAGTAGAGGAGGAGGAGTTGTATGCGGAAGGGCTAACATCTGCAAGGTTCAGACGGTCGGCAGCACCAAGGCGGCAGGCATGTGAGGGTGGGGGAGATGGTTTTACCAGGGCGCATGGTAGCAGCCAAACTAGTGAGGAAGGTGCAGGAGCCCAGGAAGAAGTGGAGGACGAACTGATGGAAGACTCATCAGATGAGGGAGACCTTGATCACATTTCTGTTGTGCGAGGTTGGGAGGAGAGCACAGAGGAAGGAAGCATGATTGTTACCTCGCCACCAACACAACAGGGACTTGGTGCTCCTGGATGCGCAACACATGAGTGCCTTCTTGCTGCACTACCTGCAACATGACCCTCGAATTGTGAGAATTAGAAATAATCCTGACTACTGGGTTGCCACACTGTTAGATCCCCGGTACAAAAGTAAATTTGCAGAAATTATTCCTGCCATAGAAAGGGATGCACGCATGCAGGAGTATCAGCAGAGACTGTTGCAGAATCTTACATGTGCTTTTCCACAAAACACCAGTGGTGCACGTAGTGAATCTCACAGTTTCAACTTGCCAACTGTGGGACCGTCGAGTGTTCAGCACTCAAACCATAACAGAACCACAGTATCTGCTGGTAACATCAATTTTGCGGAATCATTTCACCACTTTTTTAGCCCATCCTTTGCAAGGCCACAGGAGACAAGAAGTCTGACACATAGTCAACGCCTAGAGACAATGGCACAGGAGTATCTCCAAGTAAACATTGAAGCCATGACTGTGTCACTGGACCCTTGCTCTTTTTGGGTTTCCAATCTGGATAAATGGCCGGAGCTAGCCACTTACGCCTTGGAGATCTTGTCATGCCCCGCAGCCAGCGTTCTGTCTGAATGTGTGTTCAGCGCTGCTGGTGGTGTGCTGACAGATAAGCGCACGCGGCTCTCCACTGATAATGTAGACAGACTCACGTTCATAAAGATGAACAAATCATGGATCCGAAACGACTTTCGACTTTTGTGTCATCCTGGGGAGAATGAAAGCTTGATGATTGGTTAAAATCACCTCACCAACCGTTTTAAGCTTTCAAATTACTAATCATGTTTATCTGTATCTTGGCTGGAAAATAATTTGGGCTTTGTAGCAGTGTGCAGCACTGATTCTATTAGGCCATCTATAATAAGCTCCACCAGATTTAAAATTACTAATCATGTTTATCTGTATCTTGGCTGGAAAATAATTTGGGCTTTGTAGCAGTGTGCAGTACTGATTCTATTAGGCCATCTATACTAAGCTCCACCAGATTTAAAATTACTAATCATGTTTATCTGTACCTTGGCTGGAAAATAATTTGGGCTTTGCAGCAGTGTGGAGCACTGATTCTATTAGGCCATCTATACTAAGCTCCACCAGATTTAAAATTAATAATAATTTTTAGCTGCATCTAGCCCGGAAAATAATTTTGGGGCTCCGAGATGCGCAAGACACATAAGTGCCTTCTTGCTGCACTACTTGCAACATGACCCTCTTATTGTCAGAATTCGAAGTAATCCTGACTACTGGGTTGCCATACTCTTAGATCCCCCAAACTTTTCTATCAACCTTTTCATTTTAATAAAGACCAAAAAATGGTCATTTTTGAAATTATAAGCATTAGCAGGTTATTAGAAACTGAAATCAAACAGTTTTCAACTCAAAACTTTATTCTATGTGATGTTACATTTTCACATAGGACCCCTTGTTCGAAAGGAGCTTCTGAACTCTCTCGTCCATTGAATTTGTCAGGTTTTGGATGGTTTCTGCTTCAATTGTTTTGCATGAGGACAGAATACCCTCCCAGAGCTGTTGCTTAGATGTGAACTGCCTCCCGCCATCATAAACACTCCTTTTGATGATGCTCCAGAGGTTCTGAATGGGGTAGAGGTCAGGGGAGCATGGGGGTCACACCATAAGTTTGTCCCCTTTTATGCCCATATCAGCCAGAGATGCAGATGTTTTATGTGCAGCATGAGATGGTGCATTATCATGCAGAAAAATGATCTTGCTGTGGAATACACGGTTCTTCTTCTTGAACCATGGCAGGAAGTGCTGTTTGAGAAACTCCACATACATTATGGAGTTCATCTTTACCCCTTCAGGGATCCTAAAGGGGCCGACAATCTCTCTCCCCATGATTCCAGCCCAAAACATTACTCCACCTCCTCCTTGTTGGCGCTGTAGCCGTGTTTGCGTGGGGTGTCCATCAACCAGCCATCCTCCACTCCATCCATCTGGACCATCGAGCGTTGCACGGCACTCATCCGTGAACAAAACAGTTTTGAAATCAGTCTTCATGTAATGTTTGGCCCACTGGAGCCGTTTCTGCTTGTGTGAAGTGGATAGAGAAGGTCGACAGGATGGCGTATGCACAGCTGCAAACCTCTGAAGGACCCTGCATCTTGTTGTTCGGGGGACGTTGGAGGCACCAGCAGCTTCAAAAACTTGTCTGCTGCTATAACAAGGCTTTTTTGCCGCTGCTCTTTTAACCTGACGTGATTGCCTGTAGGAAAGAGTCCTCAATTTGCCCTTATCAGCACGCACACGTGTGTACTGTGAATCAGCTACATACTTCTTGATTGCCAAGACACTTCATCCTGATCATCGCACAATGTTGATTGTAGTCATGCCTTGACCTAAATACTCCACAATTTGTTGCTTCTCAGCAGCCGACACATCCTTTTTCTTTCCCATTTTGGCAGAAAATGTAGGCTGCTTAATAATGTGGGACAGCCTTCTTAAGTAGTCTTGCCTTTCATTGGACACACCTGCCAAACTAATTAGCACAGGTGTCTGCAATTGCTTACAGTGATATAAAGAGCCCTGACACACATCACCATCAATGAGTTTAACTGGCAAACAAACAAATTCTTCCCTTATCACTCCTAAACACTTTTTGCATAATAATTTGGAACACAGTGTACATGTGCTTTTCCACAAAACGCCAGTGGTTCACGTAGTGGATCTTACAGTTCTAACTTGCCAACCGTGGTCTGTATGGAGTTGTTCAATAAAGGGCCCAAAATTAAGATAACATAGATGGGAGAGGTCTCTATGAATAGGAATTCCTAAGTATTTGATACCCTGTGAGGGCCAGGCAAAGGGAAAGTTGGACTGGATGGAATCCTGTATGGATTTGGGGAGGGAGACATCGAGGCCTCAGACTTCGCTGCATTGATTTTAAAATTTGACCATGTAACAAAGTGATCTATTTTAGCCATAACAGCATGGATGGATATATGTGATTGAGTGATATATACTAGGACATCATCAGCAAATAGAGAGCACTTGTACTCGGTGCCTCCCACCTCAATCCACCTAATATTGGGGTTATGGCGAACTGATGAGAGCAGGTGCTCCATCACTAGGATGTATAAGAGAGGGGACAGAGGACATCCCTGCCTTGTCCCATTGGTGATTGTGAAAGGTGATGAAAATGTTCTGATGCACCCCCTGGGCCTTGGGACACCCGGAGCCGGACCCTTTTTGGTGGATGCTGGTGGTTGTAGTTTCCGTGGCGGCGACCCGGTTCCGTGGCTCAGGGCGGTCAAACCAGTGGCGGAACTATTTATGTGGTATTGATGTTTAAATGTCCGACTACGCCACCCGTGCATTGCGGGCAGAGTGAACCGCCGCTGCAGGGCAGACCGCTGAGGCTGGTGTTGTGGGTGCAGCAGGAGGAGTATAGCCTCAGGGCAGTGTATGCGGAGGATGGGGGTGATGGTGCAGGGCAGCAGCAGTAACGACACGGAGTCAGTGATGCAGTCCAGGGCCTTTACTCACAGTTCTTATTATCCAGACCACGTCTGCAGGTAACGGCTGCCCACGTCGTACTGTGCTCACCAGGTGAGGGGCTCAGACAACTTCCAGATAACTTTGGAGCACTTCACAGGACCCCCTTTGTGTGTCCTTTGTCTGGCCTTTTTTACCAACCCTTCTGTCCGGCTGCCTCGGGCCTCCTCTTGGTAAACTTGGCGCCAGTTTCCCTGACCCTATGTGGTGCCTTCCTAGCGGGTGTAGTGAGGGGCTGCGCCACATAAAATGTCACAGCCTCCGGTTTCTAGCTGAGGGTCGTTTCCTGCCTCCACTAGTTTCGGGGACCGGTCTCCCCCTTTGGCCTGACCCCTCCACGCAGGTGGATTCGGGCGTGCGGTGGCGACTCGCCCGTCCGCACCCCTGGGATCCCTTCGTTCCTCGTTCCTGGAGCCTTCTCCGCTCCTCTTCCTTCCTTCTCCCTCTTCCAGGCCTGGGCCTCTGTTACTAGGCCCGCCTCCGGAGCAGAGCTCATGCAGAGCCCCTGCTCCCTGTCACTTCTGCTCAGACTTCTCTGCACTGAACTAAGATGGTGCCCACCTTTTATGCTCCCTTCTCAATGCACCCAGGAACTGCTTCCTCCCTGCTCCTGCACTACAGGGTTCCCCTTCCTCAGTGTTCCCTCCCCCCACTCCAGCCAGGGACAGGGACTGTCGTGCCCATCTCAGGGGTATATTGGTCGCCCTGCCCCACGGCAATGTGGTGTAATGCATGCAGGTGTCGGGTCCTGATCCACACTCCATCCTTACCTGAGAGTGAGATATCACACCTCTGGGTGAGGTGCAATACCTCTGTAGCAACCAAGCCCTCAGGGTGCTACAGTTCCATTTATCTTCAGCCTAGGTGACGTATTGCGATACAGGGCCGTGATTTTGGCTATAAAAGGGTCCCCTAGACCCCTACCCCAAGCTTTTTAAGAGAATCATATATGGCGTTCCAGGAGACTCTATGGAATGCTTTCTCAGCATCCAACGAGTGTATCTAATTACAAATTTTTAACTGCATCTAGCCCAGGAAATACTTTGTGCCTAGTAGCAGTGTCTGCTAGTCAGCAGATTATCCCGGCTGTTAAGCAAGCTACACCACCTGTAGTTTGGACACTTAATTTTTTCAAAGCAAATGCTTCGGGACCACGGGATACTCAGTGAAGAGCATCAGGAGGCACCCCAAGGCATAGGGGCTGGGACTGGCAGTAGGATGCCTTGCGGTGGACAGCCGAGCTCGATCCTTATAAAAGCTTTTTAACTGCAGCAGCTTTAGTGGACACTACTGGAGCTGGAATTACGCGGCTGCTGGCATGAGACTTGCCCTCCAATAGATCCTTGTAAATGAATTTAAAGTGTATTCATTCAAATTAGAGAGACAATTTAAATTAAAAAGCTTAGAGCTGCCTCCACAACAGGGGGGCTCGCTCGACCCACCAGCGGACAGGCACCAGTATTGGGAGAGGGGGGCTGGCCGTCAGGGTTCACCACGGCTCTGGCACAAACCCGGCGACACGGAGGTGGCACGGGCAGGAGCGGACTGGCCGTGTCGGCTTCTCACTTTTTGGATTTTAGAAGGGCATGACATGCCTATATCTGTGCCTCCCCCTCCTTTTACTCCTCCACCTCTTTTCTTTTCGCATGACTATATGTACTTGTTGCTTTTCCTTGTGTTAGTTGTGTCTTCTGAGCAGTTTGTCAGCTTTTGGACACCTTTGAAGGTGTTTTCTATGTGTTTCTATGTGTTTTTGTTTGCCTGCCATTGGTTTTAACGGTGTTCGAAGGTGTTCGACGAACAGTTCGACGAACAGTTCGGCGAACACACGGGTGTTCGACGAACCGAACCGAACTCGAACACTACGGGGGTGGCTCAACACTAGTTAAAAGTTGACCAGCGATTTCTCATTTTTCCAATAAAATTTACAAAACCATTTTTTTAGGGACCACATCACATTTGAAGTTACTTTGAGAGATCTTTATGACAGAAAATACCCAAAAGTGACACCATTCTAAAAATTGCACACCTCAAGGTGCTCAAAACCACATTCAAGAACTTTATTAACCCTTCAGGTGCTTCATAGGAATTTTTGGAATGTGGAAGAAAAAAATGAACATTTAACTTTTTTCGCAAAAATGTTACTTTAGACCCAATTTTTTTTTATTTTCACAGGGGTAATAAGAAAAAATGGACCCCAAAATTTGTTGTGCAATTTCCCCTGGGCAAGCAGATACCCCATATGTGGGGAAAAAAACACTGTTTGGGCGCATGGCAGGGCTCGGAAGGGAAGGAGCGCCATTAGAATTTTTGATTGTAAAATTTGCTTGAATAATTAGCCATGTTGCGTTATGAGAGCCCCTGATGTGCCTAAACAGTGGAAACTCCCCCCAAATGACCCCATTTTGGAAACTAGACCCCCCAAGGCACCTATCTAGATGCATAGTGAGCACTTGGAACCCCTAGGTGCTTCACAAATTGATTCGTAAAAATGAAAAAGTATTTTTTTTCCACTTTTTCATTTTTACGAATCAATTTGTGACGCACCTGGGGATTGCAAGTGTTCACTATGCATCCAGATAGGTGTCTTGGGGGGTCTAGTTTCCAAAATGGGGTCACTTGTGGGGGAGCTCCAATGTTTAGGCACACAGGGGCTCTCCAAACGCAACATGGTGTCCGCTGACAAATTGAATGGAAAATCGGCTCAAATTGTTAGCGGACACCATGTTGCGTTTGGAGTGCCCCTGTGTGCCTAAACATTAGAGCTCCCCCACAAGTGACCCCATTTTGGAAACAATACCCCCCAAGGCACCTATCTAGATGCATAGTGAGCACTTGGAACCCCTAGGTGCTTCACAAATTGATTCGTAAAAATGAAAAAGTATTTTTTTTTCCACTTTTTCATTTATTACGAATCAATTTGTGAAGCACCTGGGGGTTCCAAGTGCTCACTATGCATCTAGATAGGTGCCTTGGGGGATCTAGTTTCCAAAATGGGGTCACTTGTGGGGGAGCTCCAATGTTTAGACACACAGGGGCTCTCCAAACGCAACATGGTGTCCGCTAACAATTTGAGCCGATTTTCCATTCAAATTGTTAGCGGACACCATGTCGCGTTTGGAGAGCCCCTGATGTGCCTAAACAGTGGAAACTCCCCACAAGTGACCCCATTTTGGAAACTAGACCCCTCAAGGATTTTATCAAGGGGTATAGTGAACATTTTGAACCCAGAGGTACGACACAGAATTTGATAACATTAGGTCATCATATTGAATAAGTTGTCATTAGTCTTGAGCGCAAGTGCTCGCTACTTGAGTTTGCATCGGGTACTTAGGTATGCACCAAGTACTGCGTGTGCTCGAGTGACATGCTTGAGTCCCTGCACTGCACCGCATGTTTCACGGTTATTAGACACCCAAAAAAAACATGCGGGGATCGCTCGTGCATGGCAGTCAATCCCAGCAAAGTTTTTTTTGGCCGCGAAGCATATGGGGCGGAGACTCGAGCATGTCACTCAAATACCCTCAATGCATACCAGAGCACCCGATGCAAACTCAAGTAGTGAGCACTTGTGCTCAACACTAGTCGCCATATCGTCATCTTTTTTTTCTTACTTGTGAAAAAAATCACAACCCCATCACAACCCTAACCCCAACCGCAGCCCTAACCCTAGCCCAACCCTAACCCTAGCACAACCCTAACCCGAGAGTTTATTTTTTACGCCGTTCCTCGTGCGGTATACGTGATTAGATGACTTTATTCTTCGAGTCGCTGCGACTACAGCGATACCAGAATCATATGGGGTTTTTATGATTGATAGCTGTCACACACTAAAAGACGCATTTTTTGTGAAACCTAGTTTTTGCATAACCATATTTTGAGAGCTATGATTTTTCCAGATTTTCGCAGACAGAGTCATGTGATGGCTCGTTTTTTGCAGGATGAGTTGAAGTTTTTAATGGTGCCATTTTCAGGCACGTGACATTTTTTGATCGCTTTCTATTCAGATTTTTGGGAGGCAGAATAAACAAAAACCAACAATTCGGGTTTTTGGTTTTTTTTTTTTATTCTGTTCCGCGTGTGGTAAAATTGATAAGGCAGCTTTATTCTTTGGGTCAGTACGTTTACAGCGGTACCACATTTATATAGTTTTTCTATGTTTTGCACTTTTACATAATAAAAGCAATTTTATAGAAAAAATAATTTTTTAGCATCGCTTTATTCTGAAAGCTATAACTTTTTTATTTTTCGGCTGATGGAGCTGTATGGAGGCTTTTTTTTGCGGGACAAGATGACATTTTCAGAGGTACCATTTTTATTTATATTCGTCTTTTTGATCGCGTGTTATTCCATTTTTTGTTTGGCAGTATGGTGGTAAAGCATTGCTTTTTGCTTCGCTTTTTATTTATTTTTTTTTACCGTGTTCACTGAAGGGGTTAACTAGTGGGACAGTTTTATAGGTCAGGTCGTTCCGGACGCGGTGATACCAAATATGTGTACTTTTATTGTTTTTTTGTTTTTTTTTCATAATAATATTTATTGATGGGTACATTATATTTTTATTTTTGGTGGATTATTTTTTTTATTTTTTTTTTATATTTTTACAATTTTTTTTTTGCTTTTTTTTCACTTTATGACAGTTTTGTTTACTTTTTTACTTTGCCCCACTATGGGACTTTCACATTTTTTTCTCTGATCGCCTGCATGGCACAGAAATGGAGCACCATCCCTGTGCCATGCAGGCTGTCAGCGCTGGACATGGAGAAGATAGTTTGGAAATGCACTGCGCATGTCCAAAAAATCTTCCTGCTGTCTGGTGACCCGGATGTTGTCATGACGACATCGGGTCGTCATGGCAACATCCAGGAAGCCGCGGCAGACAGCGCTGGAAGCCGGAAGAGGAGGTGAGTACACCAATCACCTCCCCTTAGCCACCACAATGCTGCGATCGACTTCGATCACAGCATTGCGGGGGTTAATGTGCCGGGAGCGGTGCGGGACTGCTCTCTGCACATAGCCCCGGGTGTCAGCTGTGACAATCAGCTGACACCCGGCGGCGATCGCGCCCGCACAGCCTGTGTGCGGACGAAATCGCCAGGGCGTATTAATACATATCTGGTCCATAAGGCCCAGGGCACAGATACGTACTAATACGCCCTATGTCGTAAAGGGGTTAATGAAAGAAAAACCCACAATGGTCACAGAAATAACTTGAATCTGACAAAAGTAATAATAAATTAAAAATCTAGGAAAATGAACAAATGAAATTCATACATTGCTTTTCAACCCTGCTTTCACAGAATTTTTAAAGAAAATTAAACTCATGAAATAGGCCTGGACAGAAATTATGGTACCGCTGAAAATAATGTGACAAAGGGGACATGTTAAATTATGAAAGAAAATTATAGACAAGCATGTTAAAGGTAAAGGTTATAAGACCATCTCCAAGCAGCTTGATGTTCCTGTGACTACAGTTGCACATATTATTCAGAAATTTAAGATCCATGGGACTGTAGGCAACCTCCCTGGACGTGGCCGCAGGAGGAAAATTGATGATAAATCAATGAGACGGATAATATGAATGGTAACAAAAAAAGCCCAGGAAAACTTCTAAATGGATTAAAGGTGATCTTCAAGCTCAAGCAACATCAGTGTCAGATCGCACCATCTGTCGTTGTTTGATCCAAAGTGGACTTCATGGGAGACGACGAAGGAGAACACTATTGTTGATAAAAAAAATCATAAAAAAGCCAGACTGGAATTTGCCACCTGCATGTTGACAAGCCACAAAGCTTCTGGGAGAATGCCCTATCGACAGATGAGACAAAAATGGAAGTTTTTGGCAAGGCACATCAGCTCTATGTTCACAGATGGAAAAATTAAGCATATCAAGAAAAGAACACTGTCCCTACTGTGAAACATAGAGGAGGCTCTGTTATGTTCTGGGGCTGCTTTGCTGCATCTGTGTATTGCCAAGTTTTTAGTAATAAGGTTCGGATATGGCTTTAAAGAAGGCAACCACTTGTAATATAATGCAATTTTATTTATAACTGTTAATTTGAAAGATAAAATACAGAATCAAAGGAATAGTATGATATTGCGTACACTTTTGTAGATTAAAGGTTACAAAGGTTAAATACTTATAAAGGTTACATACTTACTATTAGATAGAAGAAAAAAATAGATTTACCTAGTAGCATGTACATCATCTGTCCAGAAACTTCAGCTGAAGAAGCATTCAGCGATGGCTAGAGAATGCATCCTAGGTTCTACACTTTGAAGAGTGTCCTCTTCACAGGTCCACAATGCTTCTGCCATAACTGAATTATTCAACAGCTTTTATATTTTAGAAAAAGGCTTACCCAACCTAATATTACGTAAGCATGAAAGTACGTAGGTTGTTGTCCAACATTCCAATCCCATGACAGTGGTCAGCTATCACAGATAAGCAATACCGGACAAGACCTGTTCACGGACAATTCTACTTCTGTCATAATGTTTACATATAATAAGAGTAAATCCTACACCAGGTTATAAATCAGAACAAGTTTTCTTCCCAGACAGTATATTGTGTTAAGAAGCTATGTATCAGTGATATACATTCACAGATTAAGTACACCTTAACACAGAATATATAATCAGAATATTAATTAAAGGTTGGATACATCATAATGGGTTTCAGATAGCCACTTATATTCTTGGAACTACAATAAGCTTCTCCATCTTAAGCCATATGCCTGTAGTCTTATTTACAATATTGTGCAATCGTCTGTGTCTGGTTCTACCTCGAATCTCTCATGGCGTATACAAAGGCTAATTCCCTTCAGTAATAAAGATTAAACCTCAGACTGTTAGCAAACTCAACCTAATGCCATGTCTTTTAGTATGTCTGGACTAATGACCCCTAGTCTACTGAGGTAAGATACCTACAAATGCTGACATGTCTGGTTCCTATTTTTCTTCAATATAGATTTGAAACATTTTTCATGTTCATACTACAATCTGGCACAGGATGTCTTGAATCTGTGCAGGGTACAATGAAATCTCAAGACTATCAAGGGATTCTAGAAAGAAATGTGCTGCCCAGTGTCAGAAAGCTTGGTCTCAGTTGCAGGTCATGGGTCTTGCAACAGGATAATGACCCAAAACGAACAGCTAAAAACACCCAAGAATGGCTAAGAGGAAAACATTGGACTATTCTGAAGTGGCCTTCTATGAGTCCTGACCTAAATCCTATTGAGCATCTTTGGAAAGAGCTGAAACATGCTGTCTGCAAAAGGCAACCTTCAAACACGAGACAACTGGAGCAGTTTGCTCATGAGGAGTGGGCCAAAATACCTGTCGAGAGGTGCAAAAGTCTCATTGACAGTTACAGGAATCGTTTGATTAAAAGGTTGTTCAACAAAATATTAAGTTAAGGATACCATCATTTCTGTCCAGGCCTATTTCATGAGTTTAATTACTTTTTCAGATTCAAGTTATTTCTGTGACCATTGTGGGTTTTTCTTTCATTAAACGAGGGGTATCAACAATTTTGACCACATGTGTATGTTGCATGGTATTGTATCAAATGTCTTTGCAAGCCCAGATCAATCAGTCGCATTACAAACATTCAGATTTGTACTTACCTCCTCACTGATACCCAACATGTTGGTTAGACACAACTTATCTTTCATGAATCCATGCAGGTTGTCAGTAATTATATTATTCTCTGCAATATAATTTTGTAGGTCATCTGTTAAAATGCCCTAAAAATTGTGCACAATACTTACCGGATGATAGCTGCCTGGATCCAGTTTTTACCTTTCTTAAATATTGATACAATATCAACCATCCTCCAATCTTGTGGCACCGAACCTGTAACAAGTTACAAGTCTAAGAAGAAGAGGTACTGTGGTCAGTCAAATACTGAGCTCAACTCCTATATGGTACCATTAGCCAGCCCTTCAGAGACAAACTTTTACATTTTGACTCATCAATAGAGCACCTGCTGCCCAGTTCCTCTGTTTTCGTACATAGCAGAGTCACTTGGCCTTTTTTCCGTGTCCAAGGTAGTTTTTGGCTGCAATTCTTTCATGAAGACCACTTATGGCCATACTTTTCCAAACAGTAGATGGGTGTAGCTCGGTCCGACTTGTGTCCTCAATATCAGGTTCTGACCTGATGGCATTTCTAGACATCTTACGATTTAGAAGAGAAGTTAGCATGCTAAACTAAGTTTGCTTTGCCTTACGTCTACAGTCCTCAAAGTTGTCCATTCCTTGTTGACTCCATTGCTGAGAAATACAGGACTTAGTCCTCACGAAAAAACTATTTGCATTGAGGAAAAGGTTTGTAAGACTTCAAAATGCATAAAGAATTAAACCGCAAGATTAGTTTGCCTAGGTATGCACAGTCCGCTGATGAAGCCAAGGAGAATACAACCAGCTCAAGAAGGAAGGATGTTGCATGCACAAGCAAGATTTCGGAAAAGAAGAGATGACTCGGCCAGAGATGTCAATTAGCCTCTTTACCCCCAAAGGTTGTTTGCACGTTAATGACCAGGCCAATTTTCATAATTCTGACCACTGTCACTTTATGAGATAACTCTGGAACGCTTCAACGGATCCCACTGATTCTGAGATTGTTTTTTAGTGACGTATTGTACTTCATGATAGT
Source organism: Phyllobates terribilis (assembly GCF_046119375.1). Lineage (NCBI taxonomy): Eukaryota > Metazoa > Chordata > Amphibia > Anura > Dendrobatidae > Phyllobates > Phyllobates terribilis. The sequence goes on from NW_027362761.1 coordinate 187,334,649, forward strand.
GGTATAATGTATTTGATATGACTTGCGTTTATTTGTGAAAAAATCTGAAATTTGGTGAAAATTTAGAAAATTTCCCAATTTTCAAACTTTGAATTTTCATGGCCTTAAATCAGAGAGATATGTCACACAAAATAGTTAACAAATAACATTTCCCATATGTCTAATTTACATCAGTACAATTTTGGAACCAAGATTTTATTTTGTTAGGAAGTTATAAGGGTTAAAAGTTGACCAGCGATTTCTCATTTTTCCAACAAAATTTACAAAACCATTTTTTTTAGGGACCACATCACATTTGAAGTGACTTTGAGGGGCCTTTATGACAGAAAATACCCAAAAGAGACACCATTCTAAAAACTGCACTCCTCAATGTGCTCAAAACCATATTCCAGAAGTTTATTAACCCTTCAGGTGCTTCACAGGAATTTTTGGAATGTGGAAGAAAACAATGAACATTTAGCTTTTTTCACAAAATTTCACTTTAGACCCAAATTTTTTTTTATTTTTGCAAGTGTAACAGGAAAAATGGACCCCAAAATTTGTTGTGCAATTTCTCCGGAGCATGCTGATACCCCATATGTGTGGGAAAACCACTGTTTGGCCGCACGGCAGAGCTCGGAAGGGAAGGAGCGCCATTTGACTTTTTGAATGTAAAATTCGCTTGAATAATTAGCGGACTCCATGTAGCATTTGAGGAGCTTCGGATGTGCGCAAACAGTGGAAACACCCCACAAGTGTCACCATTTTGGAAACTAGACCCCTCATGGAACTTATCTATATTTGTGGAGAGCACCTTGAACTCCCAGGTGTCTCACAGAAGTTAATAACATTGAGTAGTAAAAATAAAATTTTCACATTTTTCCCATAAAAATATTTTTCAGCTCCCAATTTCGTATTTTCATAAGGGTAACGCGAGAAATTGCACATTACCATTAGTTATGAAATTTCTCCTGAGCACGCTGATACCCCATATGCGTGGGAAAACCACTGTTTCGGCGCACGGCAGGGTTCGGAAGGGAAGGAGAGCCATTCGACTTTTTGAATGTAACATTTGCCTGAATAATTAGCGGACGCTATTTCGCGTTTGGGGAGACCCTGATGTGCCTAAACAGTGGAAACTGTCCGCAAGTGACACCATTTTGGAAACTAGACCCCTCAGGAAACTTATCTAGATGTGTGGTGAGCACCTTGAACCCCCAGATGCTGCACAGAAGCTTATAACGTAGAGCCGTGAAAATAAAAAAATCTAACTTTTTCCACAAAAATGATCTTTGCACCAAATTTTTTAATTTCACAAGGGTAAGAGGAGAAAATGGACCCCAAAAATTGTTGTGCATCTTCTCATGAGTACTCCGATACTCCATATTTGGGGAAAAAAACACTGTCTAGATGCACGGCAGGGTTCAGAAGGGAAGGAGAACTGTGTGACTTTTTGAACGCAAAATTGGCTGGAATCAAGAGCGGACGCTATGTCGCGTTTGGAGAGCTCCTGATGTGCCTAAACAGTGGAAACCCCTCACAAGTGACCCTATTTTGGAAACTACACCCCTCAAGGATTTTATCAAGGGATATAGAGAACATTTTGAATCCAGAGGTACGACACAGAATTTGGTAACATTAGGTCATCATATTGAATATGTTGTCATTAGTCTTGAGCGCAAGTGCTCGCTACTTGAGTTTGCATCGGGTACTCGGGTATGCACCAAGTATCGCTCGAGTGACATGCTCAAATCCCCATCCCACATGTTTCACGATTGTTAGACACCCAAAAAAAAACATGTGATGATTGCGGAGCGGGGACTCAAGCATTTGATTCGAGCACCCACAATACTAGGCGCGTACCCAAGCACCCGATGCAAACTCAAGTAGCGAGCACTTGCGCTCAACAATACTCATCATATTGTCATCATTTTTTTTTCTTTCCTTTTGAAAAAATCCTAACGCCAACCCTAACCCTAACACAACTCTAACCCCAACCCCAACACAACCCTAACACAACCCTAACCCTAACACAACCCTAACCCAATCACAACCCTAACCCTATCCCGAGGGATCCATTCACTATAATGAAGCAGCAGAGTTACTCTGGACTCCGTCTGGCTCTGTTTAGCAGTGTCCTTTTTTTTCAGAGGTTCACAAAACTGTGGTCGACGACACTTTTATGCACGCCTAATAAAAAGATGGCCACCATGGGATCACAGGTCAGACTGCGTCCACGGTGCCTCCATCTGCCTCATTACAGGGAATCATCTGCCGGGGGTTTCATCTGAATCACATATTTCAGAGATTTACACTGAAATCCTGGTGTAAGCGCTCAGCACGAAGCTCAGAATTGATGTGAGTCGAGCCTTACTGTGATCTTTGGGAGGCAAAATGAACAAATCAGCAGCAGGTGAAAAACTGTTTTTATTTATTTTTTCTGCTGTTCCTCGTGCAGTATAAGTGATTAGATGACTTTACTCTTTAGGTCGGTGCGATTACAGCAATACCAGATTTATATTGGGTTTTTATGTTTAGCAGCTGTCACACTAAAAAAAAACTTTTTTTTGCAAAGACTAGCTTTTGCATTGCCATATTTTGAGAGCTATAATTTTTACATATTTCGACCGACAGACTCATGTGAGGGCTTGTTCTTTGTGGGACAAGTTGATGTTTTTATTAGTACCATTTTCAGGCATGTGACATTTTTTAATCGCTTTCTATTCCGATTTTTGGGAGGCAGAATAAACAAAAACCGACAATTCAGGAATTGTTTTTTTTGTTTTTTTTTATGCCGTTCTGCGTGTGGTAAAATTGATAAGGTAGCCTTATTCATTGGGTCAGTACGTTTACAGTGATACTACATTTGTATAGCTTGTTTATGTTTTGGCTCTTTTACACAATAAAAACTATTTTATAGAAAAAATAATTTTTTTTGCATCGCTTTATTCAGAGAGCTATAACTTTTTTAATTTTTCGGCTGATGGAGCTGTATGGCAGCTTGTTTTTTTTGCAGGACAAGATGACATATTCAGCGGTACCATTTTCATTTACATTCGTCTGTTATAGCATTTTATTCCACTTTTTGTTTGGCAGTATGATGATAAAGCACCGTTTTTTGCTTTTTCTTTTTTTTTTACTGTATTCACTAAAGGGGTTAACTACTGGGACATTTTTATAAGTCAGGTCGTTCTGGACGCGGCTATACCAAATATGTGTACTTTTATTGTTTAATTTTTTTTTCATAGTATATTATAATAATTATTTATGGGTACAATATATATATATATATATATATATATATATATATTTATTATTTGTTTTTTTAAAATATTTTTACAACTTTTTTTTTCACTTTTTTACTTAGTACCACTATGGGACTTTAATTTTCTGCAATCTGATCGTAGTTATAATGTATAAAGGTGCAGGATCATTGCTATATATTATAACCTGTGAGCCCTGCACACACAAGTTACTTTGATCATGCACTGTGCATGATCAAAGTAACTTGCTGGTGCCTGTTGACCTGGATGTTGTCATGATGACATTGGGTCACCATGGCAACGATCGGGACCCCGCGCTGATGGTGTGGGGTCTCCGATTCAAGAGCAGAGGGGTTTATGTCCCTCTGCTCGCTCGCTAAATGCTGTGATCGAACCGATTGCATCATTTAGGGGGCTAAAGTGCCTGGAGCAGTGTGGGCACCGCTCCTGGCACTGAGTGCTGGGTGTCAGCTGTCAGAATCAGCTGACACCAGGCGGCGATCGCGCCCGCACAGCCTGTGTGTGGACGCGATCGCCTGTGCATAATAATATGTACCTGATCCATAAGGCCCAAGGCACAGGGACGTATTATTACACTCAATGTCAGAGAGGGGTTAAAACCATGTGGTATGATTACTTCATGTAAGGCTGGCTGATCTGACTGTAGTCAAAATAATTTGCAAATGCCAAGTAAAAGTTGATTTGTGGTAATACCAAGTATTGTCTGGGTTATCAGGAACATGATTTGGATGCATGATTAGTATTCTAAATGGCAATGATATGGTTTGTGAGGCTTAGGAAATGTAACAGGTTCCCTTTTGTAGTGCCAGGTGGTGTGCGCAAGTTGCCACTCTGCCATGGCAGTGATAAAAGGGAATATTTGTGATACCACCTAATTAACCTCTAAATCCTGGTAGTGTGGGGTAATGTGGTGCACTCCAAATAAGCATTAACATTTGTAGTAATACACAGGCAACACAAGCTTAATGGTTTTTAGCTGGAAATTCAATTCTTATGCTGCAAAGTTACTATTCAGTGAGATGTTAATTCTCACATAAGACACTAGTGCAGTTATTTAGTAAGTGCAGTGCTTCCTCGGCTCCTCTTAAGTGCATGTACTGTCCGCACAATCCTTGACCACAACTGTCTGCAGCTGAGACCTTGGTTTGCCATATAGGGGAGCTATGGACTCCTTACCTGCTTCTTCTGCTTCTCCAGACTGGAGTGTATGTTTTCAAGGGAGAAAAAGTCAGGTTACATATCTTCTCTCTTCAGCTCCATGCCATCCCAACATGTCTGCTGGGCATCTTCCATCATATTCTTGTCTGACCCTTAGGACAGGAAGACCTCAGGAACACTCTGATTCCGCCCACTTAAGGGGCAGGTGTGCATGTAATGAGCTGGTATGATTATCATCTATATCTTTGTTTCTAGAAGTTTCCTGGCAGGCATCATCTCACTTTAACAGTTTAACGTATTGTTAACCCAGTATTATTCTGAGCATATTAGTGCAAACATGAGTCTCAGTTACACAGCTGTATAGGATATCTGCATCCTAGTACATGAACTATATTAAAGCACCACTCCGAGTCTCACATAGACTTACATTGGAAAGTGACTCCAGCAAACACTGGGGCGATCCAGCAGGTCACAACCTGCTGAAGACTGACCGGAGTGGCGCTGATAGAAGGTGAATATGGCAGAGGGTAAATATAAGACTAGGGTCAGATAGCTTAGATTAGAAGCACCACTCCAGCGTTGCAATAAAAAAATGCTTTAGTGGTGTTTTGACATTGACACAGTGCAACATAGGGTCATATAATGACATTTGTGCTAAAGGACAACTGTGAACATTCTGCTATACCCTACTTTTGGGTACAACTTAGTTCTTCACAGTTTGATGATAGTAACTAATAATGAAATGCATTATACCCAGAATTTATATTCTTGAAATTACCTAGGTTAATAGCAAGAGTACTTCAAAATTAGAATAAGACAGCTATAAGTAATCAAATAACTTGAATTTGTCCTCAGAGCCCATGTTACTCAGGCATAATGAATAATGGATGCACATAAAATAGTAGAAATTTTGTTTCTGTGCATTTTCCCTTCAGGTAACTGTTGGTGATAGGTGACGAAATTCTTTTATCTGTACTGTAGGTTATTAAGAAATATGGGAAAGATGGATAGGATTGTGACTGCAGGATCACACTGCATAGGGTTGTGTTTTAGAGTGTAACAATCTACTCCTGTAGATTTTCATAGAAGCTGTGGAATCCAAACAGGAGGACGTTTTTAATCGACTATTTGTAAAGTTGTTTAATTTTTCATTTTCGATGTTTTAGAGCAATAATAAAATTGATTGCATGTGTGAGCATGTCCTTGAAATTCGATTATTTTACATTCCAGAGAAATGTGGTAATAAATGGGGTGATATTGTTTTATTAAAACATGAAGTCAATTTACCTCCAGTAGAAAGTTCTCTGTTACTTTTATAGAATTGTCCTCAATATATTCCAAGCAAGGTTGATGTCACAAGAGTATCATGATTTCATGCTCTAGAATTATGGATGTCTTATTTTAATGGTGCTGTGCCGATATACCACCTTTGTTGCATTTTTAATATAAAACCTCATGAGTGAATGCTTACACACGTATACATAAAATTTCTCTCCTTCTATGGTTATTGCCTAGTAAATTCCTACTTTAATACAAGGTATATTTATATGACTGCACTACGAGTTTATTTTTCATAATGCACTGTTACAGATCAAGTTTTATGGAGTTTGTTGAAATTACCAACTTTAATACATGTTTTTTACCTTTTTATTAGATATTTTATGTTTTCCAAATGATGAAAAAAATGTATATGACTTATATTGACTGGGCTGGCCCCAATGCAAAATCTACAACAGATCCCCAACTTTCATAGATCTTCAATGAAACTGGTTTTCTTTTATGGCCCAAAGGATTGTTTTGTGCACCAGACCTTTATGACCAATCTCCAATATGGCTGTAACAGCATCTCAATCTGTGCGAGCTGACAGAGGGTATAAGGTGCGCAACAAACGTGTCTGTGAATGTGGAAACATAGATGTGAAAGTCTCCGTATGCAAACATACAGTGGTGCCCCTTCCTGATTTCTAATTCTTTCGCATGTTTGTCACACTTAAATGTTTCAGATCACAAAACAAATTTAAATATTAGACAAAGATAGCACAAGTAAACACAAAATGCAGTTTTTAAATGAAGGTCTTTATTATTAAGGGAAAAAGAAATCCAAACCAACAGGACCATGTGAAAAAGTGATTGCCCCCTAAACCTAATAACTGGTTGGGCAACCCTTAGCAGCAACAACTGCAATCAAACGTTTGAGATAACTGGCAATGAGTCTTTTATAAAGCTCTGGAGGAATTTTAGCCCACTCATCTTTGCAAAATTGTTGTAATTCCGCCACATTGGAGGGTATCCTAGCATGAACTGCCTTTTTAAGGTCAGGCCACAGCATCTCAATCGGATTAAGATCAGGACTTTGACTAGGTCACTGCAAAATTTTAATTTTGCTCTTCTTAAGCCATTCAGGGGTGGACTTGTTGGTGTGTTTTGGATCATTGTCCTGCTGCATAACCCAATTGCATTACAACTTGAGGTCACGAACAGATGGCCGGACATTCTCCTTCAAGATTTTTTAGTAGACAGCAGAATTCATGGTTACCACAGCAAGTCTTCCAGGTCCTGAAGCAGCAAAACAGAACATCACGCTTCCACCACCATATTTTACTGTTGGTATGATGTTCATTTTCTGAACTGCTGTGTTACTTCTTTACCAGATGTAGACATACACCTTCCAAAAAGTTAAACTTTTTTCTTGTCAGTCCACAGAGTATTCTCCCAAAAGTCTTGGCGATCATCAAGACGTTTTCCAGCAAAAGTGAGATGAGCCTTTATGTTCTTTTTGCTCAGCAGTGGTTTTTGTCTTGGAACTCTGCCATGCATGCCATTTCTGCCCAGTCTCTTTCTTATGGTGGAGTCATGAACACTGACCTTAACTGAGGCTATTCAGGCCTGAAGTTTTTTGGATGTTATTATGGGGTCTTTTGTAACCTCTTGGATGAGTCATTGCTGCGCTCTTGGAGTAATTTTGGCTGGCCGGCTGTTACACGCACGCTGCTAGGTTCCTAAAGGGGCGAGACAGGTTACATGAATTCTTTGGAATCCTGGGGGAACCGTTACTCAGAGCGACCATAGACCATGTGCTGCAGCTTCTCTCAGGCAAACAGGGGTATTGACCCTCAGGCACAGACACGTAGGTTGTTTCACTTGCTGACCAGACACACTTGACAAGAGTCCTCATAAACGGTAGAACAGTAGCATTTAATAAGAATCCGCAAAACCAGTGCAAGTTAAGTCTTATGAGCAACAGGCTCCAGTGACAAACAATACAGTTTCCATAGCAGCACAGCAGTTCACAGTCTTCCCAGTAGTACAGGACAGCACAGTTCTAATGCAAATAAACATTAATGAACACAGTATTCTATACAGCACAGTGAGATGGAAGAGGGGAGGGAGGGTTTGCTGAGGGAGATAATCCCTGTGACACCATTTCTTCCAGTCCTTATCTTTCTGCCAGACAATACTCTGCACTGCTAGTTCAGGAACTCTACCTGACCTGTGCTTAGCTTCACTCCTGACTTGAATCCTTTTCACTTGCAGGGGTGCTTCTGTGAGATACAGAACACACACACCACCTTTCTCTTCGGCTCCAGCCAGACAGTATACAACTTCCCCACAATCCCCCTGGGGCTCTGCTAAAACACTCCCCTTCTCCTGTGACTGTGTTAACCTCTCTAGTTGCTGGATGCTTCTGGAGCACAACACTTCCTGTCTCTTGTGCTTGTGTTACTTATAATAGTTGCTGAATGCTTTTAAAGCAACAGCATTACTTCTGCATGTCACACTCGTCCACCTTTTTGAATGTCGTCCTCAACATTCGCCTTAATTAGTCAATCTGACCAATTCTGACACAGTGGTGAAAGTTGGATAGCTTTTTATACAAATTGGCTTTGACAAATTGGTATAACGTTCATAAACATTGATAACCTATTCTTATGACCTTTTTCTTGTAGGATGCCTGTAAGAAATAAACAATTAACACCATTAAAACAATCAGCATCTCTTCAGCTGGAGCTTTTCTTATTTCTTCAACCAGCTCTCTCTATCTATGCTTTAACAGTTCTTTGTTTCTACAAAGTCTTTTAAGAAAAATCAAAGCATGAAAACAAGTCTTTCCAGTAGGCAACATCTTCCATACTGCCTCTCGGTGGTGAATACCACTCAAGTGGGCTTACCTGGTCCGCAGGCAGAGACACCTGTTTCCAGTCGACAGTCCTTGGCACTTGATTCGGTTCACCAAGTGTCTCATCCGTCAGCATCATGGGCCTCCTCACTTCTTGAGTGACATCCTCCTGGTGGGTTGTTCCTCAGATACCATGGGTTCTTTGGTCACAGGAGTTTCTTCCGCTGCACTCATTTCTCGTGCTTCCTCAGATGCTCTTGGAGCGGCCCCTGTAAGTTCCTGTACTTCTCCTGAGTCACTTGTTTACGCACGGTCTGGTAATTCTGCTCCTCCTGAGTGTCAATCGGTCTCTTCAGGGGCCAGTGTTTGATCATCAGATCTGAATTGGACTTCATCTGTACTCCTTGGTATGAACTCTGGAGCCTCAGGACTTCTCCTCAGTTCCTTCCCCTGAGGATGGTACATCCCTCTCCTTGCCGGTCCAAGAAATATAATGGTGTGTTCTTCTCCATCAGAACTTTCAAGATCACTATCCACCTCCAGAGCTTCAGTCTGTGGTGGTCCCTTAGTTGATCTCAGATGATGTCGGTCTACTTCTGGGAAGTCTTGTTGCAGTGGGAGATAATCACAGGGTAGTAGTAGTAAATTCTGGTTTTCTTGTCTCCCATTTCCAATCAGATTTCATACACTGGGCTGTCATCAGCTTTCCTCCTTACGAGCACATACACCTTGTCTTCCCAGTACGAACAAAGTTTTCCTGGATCGCCTGTCTCACGTATGTTCTTGACTAGCACCCAGTGCCAATTCTGCTCCATAACATTTTCTATCATAGTACTCCTTACTCTTGCTCTGTCCTTGCGTAACCACTTTGGACACTATGTTGTATGCCTCTGCCATCCGTTCCTTCCATTTCAAAACATACTCCGGATACGTTCTTTAAGTCTCTGACACCAGAGTATCGAACATGATGTCGATTGACAGTCTTGGCGTTCGTCCATACAATAGTAAAAAGAGTGAGTAACCCTTTGCATTGCTCTTTGTACAGTTATAGGCATATACCACTTTTGACAGGGAACTCTTCCAGTCTTTCTTCTCATCAGCTGTTAAAGTGTGTAACATTGACAATAATGTCCGGTTAAAACGTTCCACTTGTCCATTACCCTCTGGGTGATAAGGCGTTGTGTGGGATCTCTAAATTCTACAGTACTTTCCTAGCTTGGCAAAGAGCTGGTTCTCAAATTCTCTTCCTTGGTCATAGTGTAACCTCATAGGGAACCAAAACCTCAAAGCAAAATCATTGAAGATCTTCTCTGCAGCAGTTCGACCCGATTTATTGGTGGTGGCATACGCTTGCGCAAATAGAGTGAAATGGTCCATCACCACCAAGATGTATTCGTAACCACCCTTGCACGTCTCGAGATGTAGAAAGTCTATTGAGACCAACTCAAACGGATACGTAGTTTGGATGTTGCCCATAAGTGCCCGGGTTGATTTGTTGGGACGTTTATCTTTCAGACACCCACACTCCCTGGTCACGTACCTCTCAATATCTCTCTGCATGTACGACCAGAAGAAACATTCACGGATCAAATTTGTTGTCCTTTCCACTCCCAGGTGTCGCATGTTTTCATGGAGTTCTTTGAAGACCAACCTACGGAATACTCTGGGTAGTGCCAACTGCCGGTTTTGTCCTCCTTTACAATACAGGATACCATCTTCACTGAGGTAGAGCTTCGTCCATTCTTAAATTAAAAGAGATACTGCTGGTGACTCATTGTCTCTCTCCCATTTACTTGGAAACTGATTCTGGTCCACATAAAGTAGTATTCTACCAATTATCTGATCTTCCCGTTGTGCTCTATGGATTTTCCCTTTTGGTAGTTGTTGAATAGACCGGGGGTGATCTTGTTCTCTCGCTTTTATGGTGGTTTTCACCGTCAATGGACACCACAATGGTGTGTCTTCCTCCTGATAAGCTTGTACTGCTTGGGTAGTGCTCTCAATTGCTTCCAGACTGACTTCCTCCGAGCATTCTTGCATGAACTCCTCAGGCTCTAGTGGTATTCTTAACAATACATCAGCATCCGCAGTGCATTTTCCTGGCCTGTACTTGAAGCTGAAATTGAAGTCAGATAGTTTAGTGACTCATCTCTGACCAGATGCATTCAGTTTGGCTGTAGTAAGGACATAGGTCAAAGGGTTGTTGTCAGTGTATACCTCAAACTCTTTGCTGTAGTAGAGATCATCTCTAAATCATTCACAGATAGCCCATTTCAATGCCAGGAACTTCAATTTTCCGGAATGAAGATGGTAATTCTTCTCGGCGTCTGCCAACGTTCTAGAACCGTAACCAATGACTCTCATTTTTCCATCTTGATGCTGATACAGGGCAGCTCTCAGTCCAACCTGAGAAGCGTCACAATGAAGAACAAATGGTAAATTGAAATCAGGATATCCCAAGATGGGTGGTTTTACCAGGAAGTCTACTAGTTCTTCTAATACCTCCTGGTGGTCTGCTGTCCAGAGAATGGGCTGTTGGGACGAAACGACATTGTTTCTTTTAAGCCCGGTCCTACCCGCGTTCTACTTTTTCTCCGTGGGTGTTTTTATCTCTATCGTCCCCCCCCCAAGAGGAGGTATAGTAGGGCGGCAATCCAGGAGAAGTTCCGAACGTAAGTACGATAGTAGGAGAGGAATCCTAATATCTGCCTCAACTCCCCAACTAAAGAGGGGCGCTTGTCTTTTAAGGCCAGTACCGGAGCAATTTCTGCTGGGTCCATGGTATATCCTTCTCCAGAAACAATTTTCCCTAGAAATCGAACTTGTCTTTTGAACAGTTCACACTTCTTTGGGGTCAACTTAACTCTGTGTTGTTGATACCGTTGTAATACTGTCCTCATGTGTTCAACATGCTCTCGGAAGGTTTTGCTGTGTACCACATTGTCATCCAAGTACCGCTGGCAGATATCGTCCCTCAATCCTTCTAAACATGTTTCCATGCTCCTCTGGAATTCTGCTGGAGCTGAACTGAGCCCAAACGGTATGCGGATCCACTCATATGATCCTCACTGTGTGATGAATGCTGTCAAGGGTCTACTGGACTCTTTGACAAACCCTTGGTGGTATGCCTTACCCTGATCAAGGACAGAGAACCAGGTACTTCCTAATAGACTATCCAGCATATCTTGAATCTTTGGTATCGGGTGCCAATCAGGTACTGACTTTCGGTTTAGTTCCCGGTAATCACAACAGAGTCTCAACGTACCATCCTTCTTCCTAACACAGACAATAGCAGAGGAATAAGATGACTTCAACTTTTGGACCCAACCTCTGTTGAAGAGATCTTGTAAATATTCTTCCACTTTACGGCGTAATGGTTTCAGCACAGACATGTAACTTCTGGTTACTGAGGTCGTGTCTTTCAAATTGATTTTCAATTGCAATGACGGGATACAGTCTATATCAGAGTCATCTTTAGAGAATGCATGACACTCTTCTCTCAGCATCTGTTTTGCTATCGCTATATCTTCAGCACACAAGTGTTCCAGGGATACTGGAGGATCCCAGGACCCTGAGGTGGGTCGTGCAATTTCCTCCCCTGGGCAACTCCTGTTCCTTGGTGGGGAGACTGAATTCACAGTAGATCCCTGGGCGGGTCTCACACTTGCTGGATATACCGTTTTAACGGTTTCAATGTTACCTAACACAGTCTTTGAATCCAGTCTAATTTCATGTTTTGTAGTATTCATCACCGGTACTGTCACTCGAGCAAACCCACCAGTAGGAATCGTAAACACAGTCTCACCTTGCTAGACCTTCCGGAAGTTCTGAGGAGTCTTTTGGCACAAACAGTCTCCTTTGGACTTTTCTTCCCGGTTCTACCCAGACTCCACACCTCACCCCCACCATTTGGTTTGCAGGGATGATGGTTGGACGCCAGCCTACCTTGACTCCTTTTAGGTCCATTATATTCTGTGCTTTCTTTATTCTATGAATCACATTTTCCTCCACGGCGTTGGGTATGGCAAGTGATGTGGCAATTGCATCCACCACCAGCATCCCTGACTTGTGTTTCGTGATGACCTCACTGATTACATTATAACCCAGGATAGGATCCTCTGTCACGTTCTGATCACTGGTAATGAGAAAAGGTACAAAAAGCTCAATGGTGTTGCTGTTCTTCATGCCCGTCAGTTGGAAAGTCACTTCCACCCAGCCTATGAAAGGGATTTCGGTTTGGTCGACAGCTTTGCCGTGGAGTTCCATTGGTCCTAAAAGTCCTTTTAGAAACCGAAGGCAGATATGTGGCAGTTAGCGCCTTCTCCATTCTTCATTTAAAAGGCTCGCTTGGGCTCCTGTGTCCCACAGTGCTTTTACCAGGAGTCCATCTAGCTGGCACTGTATAAAGCACCTTTCAACGATTAGGCTGATGAGGCTATCTTTACTGACAGAGGAATCCTCCTCCCAGGAGTACATCGTTTGACCTCCACATTGGGTATTAAGTAATTGATGCCCCTGTCTCTCTTGCAGATGTTGTAGACAGGAACACACTTGGGGATAGTATTGACGCAGCCATTTTACCTCATGCGCCGTTCTGGGGTTTGGTGAGATTTGGATTTGCTTCTGGGGCTTCCTCCGTGTCGCGGTTACCAGTCGCCCCGCGCTGGCAACCTCCTGTCTTTTGACCCAAACGACCGTGACCATTGGCATTCCTTGTCATAATGTCCTTCCTCACCACATCTTAGACAGTGGACATACACCGTACTCTGATTTGATGATCGTCACGCTTCACAAGCCGGGTATCTTCTGTTTTGGAACCCACTCCTGGGTCTGAGGGATACAGGTTCTGGCCTGGAACGAATCAACTTTTTCACCTCAATCAACTCGGCTCGCAGTTCTCCTATTACTTCTTCCCAGTCAGCGCTGGCGGTTCTCACTTTTGTTGGTGATTTAAGGTTCCCTCTCGGAGGCGGCACTGGAGGGTCTCCATGATGATCTTCAGACTGGCCACTGGGGGTCTCCAATTTCAGCTGACTCATTTTGGTGATTTTAGGAGCAGAGCCTTTCTTAAACTTCTGTTCGCTCTCTGACTCCAAACTGGCTGCCTTATTTATTTTTTCAATTAGGACTTTGTCCAGAATGCCAGGATCTTCTAGGTATTGTTTCAGCTGCAACTTGATGTGTTTGCTAATTAACCCCATTCCCAATGATCTCAAGTACTTCTTCTGGACTAGTCCAGCATCAAACTTCTCTTCCGCTTCTACATCTCAGGATGCAAACACCAGTCTATCCTTCAGTTCAATTGCTCTGAATAAGAAACTTTGGGGTTCAACCTCCATAGTATATGTGGGATGTTTCTTATTATGCCCTTGCTTACTGAAAAGTTATACAATTAGATAAAAAGGTTTAAATAATCCCATGAACTTAATGATTTTTTTTACAGTACAATTTTCTTTAACCCCTTAGTGGCTGAGCCATTTATGTCCTTAATGACCAAGCCAAATTTTACAATTCTGTCCAGTGTCACTATATGAGGTAATAACTCTGGAACGCTTCAACGGATCCCACTGTTTCTGAGATTGTTTCTATGACATATTATTGTACTTCATGATGGTGGTAAAATTTCTTCGATATGACTTGCGTTTATTTGTGGAAAAAAATGGAAATTTGGCAAAAATGTAGAAAATTTAGCAATTTTCAAACTTTGAATTGTTATGCCCTTAAATCAGAGAGATATGTCACACAAAATAGTTAATAAATAACATTTCCCACATGTCTACTTTACATCAGCACAATTTTTTAAACTACATTTTTTTTCTGTTAGGAAGTTATAAGGGTTAAAAGTTGACCAGCGATTTTTCATTTTTACAATAAAATCTATAAAACCATTTTTTTAGGGACCACATCACATTTGAAGTGACTTTGGGGGCCTATATGACAGAAAATACCCATAAGTGACACCATTCTAAAAACTGTACCCCTCAAAGTCCTCAAAACCACATTCAAGAAGTTTATTAACCCTTCAGGTGCTTGACAGTAACCAAAGCAAGAAAAAAATGAACATTTTACTTTTTTTTCAGAAAAGTGACCCCATTTTGGAAATTAGTCCAATCAAGGAATTCACTTAGGGGTGTACTGAGCATTTTTAACCTATATGTGATTCACAAAAATTTATAACTTCCAGATGTGAGAACAAAAAAATTACATTTTTCCACTAAAATACTGTTTTGGCACCAAATGTATAATTTACTCGAGGGGTAATAGGAGAAAATGGACCCCATAATTTGTCATGCAATTTTTACCAAACACAGTGATACCCCATATGTAATTGAAATCTACTGTTTGAGCACACAGCAGGGGTCAGATGGGAAGAAGCGCTGCTTGGCTTTTAGAATGGAGATTTCGTTTTAATAGATTATGGGCTCCATTAGCTGAGCCTCTGAGGTGCCAGAACAGCAGAACCCCCCCATCCCGGTGACCCCATATTGGAAACTTCACTGCCTAAGGAAGTCATCTAGGGGTGTAGTGAATATTTTGAACTCATAGGTGCCTCACAGAATTTTATAACATTAAGACATGGAAATATAACATTTTTGTGGTAAAAATAAAATTTTTGTATTTGCCCCCATACAGTGTAGTGCACCATATATTGTAGCGCCCCCATACATTGTGCCCAGCTTGCGCTTCTGAAGACACGCAAATTGTGCACACTCCCCACTACAATAATGACAAACATGTGGCAGCTTACTGCAGTTTAGGCACAGTGGGGCTCAGAAGGAGGGGAAAATTTGGATTTGGGAGTAGTGTTGAGCCACCCCCGTAGTGTTCGAGTTCGGTTCGGTTCGTCGAACACCCGTTAAAACCAATGGCAGGCAAACAAAAACACATAGAAACACATAGAAAACACCTTCAAAGGTGTCCAAAAGCTGACAAACTGCTCAGAAGACACAACTAACACATGGAAAAGTGACAAGTACATATAGTCATGCGAAAAGAAAAGAGGTGGAGGAGTAAAAGGAGGGGGAGACACAGATATAGGCATGTCATGCCCTTCTAAAATCCAAAAAGTGAGAAGCCGACACGTTCAGTCCGCTCCTGCCCGTGCCACCTCCGTGTCGCCGGGTTTGTGCCAGAGCCGCGGTGAACCCTGACGGCCAGCCCCCCTCTCCCAATACTGGTGCCTGTCCGCTGGTGGGTCGAGCGAGCCCCCCTGTGGTGGAGGCAGCTCTAAGCTTTTTAATTTAAATTGTCTCTCTAATTTGAATAAATACACTTTAAATCCATTTACAAGGATCTATTGGATCTATTGGAGGGCAAGTCTCATACCAGCAGCCGCGTAATTCCAGCTCCAGTAGCGTCCACTAAAGCTGCTGCAGTTAAAAAGCTTTTATAAGGATCGAGCTCGGCTGTCCACCGCAAGGCATCCTACTGCCAGTCCGAGCCCCTATGCCTTGGGGTGCCTCCTGATGCTCTTCACTGAGTATCCCGTGGTCCCGAAGCATTTCCTTTGAAAAAATGAAGTGTCCAAACTACAGGTGGTGTAGCTTGCTTAACAGCCGGGATAATCCGCTGACTAGCAGACCCTGCTACTAGGCACAAAGTATTTCCTGGGCTAGATGCAGTTAAAAATTTGTAATTAGATACTCTCGTTGGATGCTGAGAAAGCATTCCATAGAGTCTCCTGGCACGCCATATATGATTCTCTTAAAAAGCTTGGGGTAGGGGTCTAGGGGACCCTTTTATAGCCAAAATCACGGCCCTGTATCGCAATACGTCACCTAGGCTGAAGATAAATGGAACTGTAGCACCCTGAGGGCTCGGTTGCTACAGAGGTATTGCACCTCACCCAGAGGTGTGATATCTCACTCTCAGGTAAGGATGTAGTGTGGATCAGGACCCGACACCTGCATGCATTACACCACATTGCCGTGGGGCAGGGCGACCAATATGCCCCTGAGATGGGCACGACAGTCCCTGTCCCTGGCTGGAGTGGGGGGAGGGAACACTGAGGAAGGGGAACCCTGTAGTGCAGGAGCAGGGAGGAACCAGTTCCTGGGTGCATTGAGAAGGGAGTATAAAAGGTGGGCACCATCTTAGTTCAGTGCAGAGAAGTCTGAGCAGAAGTGGCAGGGAGCAGGGGCTCTGCATGAGCTCTGCTCCGGAGGTGGGCCTAGTAACAGAGGCCCAGGCCTGGAAGAGGGAGAAGGAAGGAAGAGGAGCGGAGAAGTCTCCAGGAACGAGGAACGAAGGGATCTCAGGGGTGCGGACGGGCGAGTCGCCACCGCACGCCCGAATCCACCTGCGTGGAGGGGTCAGGCCAAAGGGGGAGACCGGTCCCCGAAACTAGTGGAGGCAGGAAACGACCCTCAGCTAGAAACAGGAGGCTGTGACATTTTATGTGGCGCAGCCCCTCGCTACACCCGCTAGGAAGGCACCACATAGGGTCAGGGAAACTGGCGCCAAGTTTACCAAGAGGAGGCCCGAGGCAGCCGGACAGAAGGGTTGGTAAGAAAGGCCAGACAAAGGACACACAAAGGGGGTCCTGTGAAGCACTCCAAAGTTATCTGGGAGTTGTCTGAGCCCCTCACCTGGTGAGCACAGTACGACGTGGGCAGCCGTTACCTGCAGACGTGGTCTGGATAATAAGAACTGTGAGTAAAGGCCCTGGACTGCATCACTGACTCCGTGTCATTACTGCTGCTGCCCTGCACCATCACCCCCATCCTCCGCATACACTGCCCTGAGGCTATACTCCTCCCGTGGGGAGTTATGCTACGCTCTGCTGCACCCACAACACCAGCCTCAGCGGTCTGCCCTGGAGCGGCGGTTCACTCTGACCGCAATCCACGGGTGGCGTAGTCGGACATTTAAACATCAAAACCACATAAATAGTTCCGCCACTGGTTTGACCGCCCTGAGCCACGGAACCGGGTTGCCGCCACGGAGACTACAACCACCAGCATCCACCAAAAAGGGTCCGGCTCCGGGTGTCCCAAGGCCCAGGGGGCGCGTCAGAACATTTTCATCACCTTTCACAATCACCAATGGGACAAGACAGGGATGTTCTCTGTCCCCTCTCTTATACATCCTAGTGACGGAGCACCTGCTCTCATCAATTCGCCATAACCCCAATATTAGGTGGATTGAGGTGGGAGGCACCGAGTACAAGTGCTCTCTATTTGCTGATGATGTCCTAGTATATATCACTCAATCACATATATTCATCCATGCTGTTATGGCTGAAATAGATCACTTTGTTACATGGTCAAATTTTAAAATCAATGCAGCGAAGTCTGAGGCCCTCGATGTCTCCCTCCCCAAATCCATATAGGATTCCATCCAGTTCAACTTTCCCTTTGCCTGGCCCTCACAGGGTATCAAATACTTAGGAATTCCTATTCATAGAGACCTCTCCCATCTATGTTATCTTAATTTTGGGCCCTTTATTGAACAACTCCATACAGACCACGGTTGGCAAGTTAGAACCGTAAGATTCACTACGTGAACCACTGGTGTTTTGTGGAAAAGCACATGTACACTGTGTTCCAAATTATTATGCAAAAAGTGTTTAGGAGTGATAAGGGAAGAATTTGTTTGTTTGTCAGTTAAACTCATTGATGGTGATGTGTGTCAGGGCTCTTTATATCACTGTAAGCAATTGCAGACACCTGTGCTAATTAGTTTGGCAGGTGTGTCCAATGAAAGGCAAGACTACTTAAGAAGGCTGTCTCACATTATTAAGCAGCCTACATTTTCTGCCAAAATGGGAAAGAAAAAGGATGTGTCGGCTGCTGAGAAGCAACAAATTGTGGAGTGTTTATGTCAAGGCATGACTACAATCAACATTGTGCGATGATCAGGATGAAGTGTCTTGGCAATCAAGAAGTATGTAGCTGATTCACAGTACACACGTGTGCGTGCTGATAAGGGCAAATTGAGGACTCTTTCCTACAGGCAATTACGTCAGGTTGAAAGAGCAGCGGCAAAAAAGCCTTGTCATAGCAGCAGACAAGTTTTTGAAGCTGCTTGTGCCTCCAACGTCCCCCGAACAACAAGATGCAGGGTCCTTCAGAGGTTTGCAGCTGTGCATACGCCATCCTGTCGACCTCCTCTATCCACTTCACACAAGCAGAAACGGCTCCAGTGGGCCAAACATTACATGAAGACTGATTTCAAAACTGTTTTGTTCACGGATGAGTGCCGTGCAGCGCTCGATGGTCCAGATGGATGGAGTGGAGGATGGCTGGTTGATGGACACCCCACGCAAACACGGCTACAGCGCCAACAAGGAGGAGGTGGAGTAATGTTTTGGGCTGGAATCATGGGGAGAGAGATTGTCGGCCCCTTTAGGATCCCTGAAGGCGCTAAAGATGAACTCCATAATGTATGTGGATTTTCTCAAACAGCACTTCCTGCCATGGTTCAAGAAGAAGAACCGTGTATTTCACAGCAAGATCATTTTTCTGCATGATAATGCACCATCTCATGCTGCACATAAAACATCTGCATCTCTGGCTGATATGGGCAGAAAAGGGGACAAACTTATGGTGTGACCCCCATGCTCCCCTGACCTCTACCCCATTCAGAACCTTTGGAGCATCATTAAAAGGAGTGTCTATGATGGCGGGAGGCAGTTCACATCTAAGCAACAGCTCTGGGAGGGTATTCTGTCCTCATGCAAAACAATTGAAGCAGAAACCATCCAAAACCTGACAAATTCAATGGACGAGAGAGTTCAGAAGCTCCTTTCGAACAAGGGGTCCTATGTGAAAATGTAACATCACCTAGAATAAAGTTTTGAGTTGAAAACTGTTTGATTTCAGTTTCTAACAACCTGCTAATGCTTATAATTTCAAAAATGACCATTTTTTTGGTCTTTATTAAAATGAAAAGGTTGATCGAAAAGTTTGGGGGATCTAAGAGTGTGGCAACCCAGTAGTCATGATTACTTCGAATTCTGACAATATGAGGGTCATGCTGCAGGTAGTGCAGCAAGAAGGCACTTATGTGTCTTGCGCATCTCGGAGCCCCAAAATTATTTTCCGGGCTAGATGCAGCTAAAAATTATTATTAATTTTAAATCTGGTGAAGCTTTAGTATAGATGGCCTAATAGGATCAGTGCTGCACATTGCTATAAAGCCCAAATTATTTTCCAGTCAAGATACAGATAAACATGATTAGTAATTTTAAATCTGGTGGAGCTTATTATAGATGGCCTTATAGAATCAGTGCTGCACACTGCTACAAAGCCCAAATTATTTTCCAGCCAAGATACAGATAAACATGATTAGTAATTTGAAAGCTTAAAACGGTTGGTAGGGTGATTTTAACCAATCATCAAGCTTTTACTCTCCCCAGGATGACACAGGGGTAGAAAAGTCGTTTCGGATCCATGATTTGTTCATCTTTATGAACGTGAGTCTGTCTACATTATCAGTGGAGAGCCGCGTGCGCTTATCTGTCAGCACACCACCAGCAGCGCTGAACACACGTTCAGACAGAACGCTGGCTGCGGGGCATGACAAGATCTCCAAGGCGTAAGTGGCTAGCTCCGGCCATTTATCCAGATTGGAAGCCCAAAAAGAGCAAGGGTCCAGTGACACAGTCGTGGCTTCAATGTTTACTTGGAGATACTCCTGTACCATCGTCTCTAGGCGTTGACTATGTGTCAGACTTCTTGTCTCCTGTGGCCTTGAAAAGGATGGGCTAAAAAAGTGGTGAAATGATTCCGCAAAATTGATGTTACCAGCAGATACTGTGGTTCTGTTACGGTTTGAGTGCTGAACACTTGACGGTCCCACGGTTGGCAAGTTGGAACTGTGAGATTCACTACGTGCACCACTGGTATTTTGTGGAAAAGCACATGTAAGATTCTGCAACAGTCTCTGCTGATACTCCTGCATGTGTGCATCCCTTTCTATGGCAGGAATAATTTCTGCAAATTTACTTTTGTACCGGGGATCTAACAGTGTGGCAACCCAGTAGTCAGGATTATTTCTAATTCTCACAATTCGAGGGTCATGTTGCAGGTAGTGCAGCAAGAAGGCACTCATGTGTGTTGCGCATCCAGGAGCACCAAGTCCCTGTTGTGTTGGTGGCGAGGTAACAATCATGCTTCCTTCCTCTGTCCTCTCCCCCCAACCTCGCACAACAGAAATGTGATCAAGGTCTCCCTCATCTGATGAGTCTTCCATCAGTTCGTCCTCCACTTCTTCCTGGGCTCCTGCACCTTCCTCACTAGTTTGGCTGCTACCATGCGCCCTGGTAAAATCATCTCCCCCACCCTCACATGCCTGCCGCCTTGGTGCTGCCAACCGTCTGGACCTTGCAGATGTTAGCCCTTCTGCATACAACTCCTCCTCCTCTACTTCCTCCACCTCCTCTTGTGCCACCACCTGACTCCGAATTCTGTTTAACATGTGCTCCAGCATGTAAATCACCGGAATAGTCATGCTGATAATGGCATCGTCAGCACTAAACATCTTCGTCGCCATTTCAAAACTGTGCAGAAGGGTGCATAGGTCCCTGATCTGAGACCACTCCTCCAGCGTGATTTGCCCCACCTCTGGATCTCGTTGGCCCAGGCTATACGTCAGAACGTATTGCACCAGGGCTTGTCGGTGCTGCCACAGTCGCTGCAACATGTGCAGAGTTGAATTCCACCGGGTAGGCACATCGCATTTTAGCCGGTGAAGTGGCAGGCCCAACGACTTCTGTAGAGATGTAAGTCGCTGAGCTGCGGGATGCGAACGGCGAAAGTGAGCACACAGCGACCGTGCCCTCTGCAGAAGGCCATCTAGTCTGGGATAGTGGGCTAAAAATTGCTGGACAACCAGGTTCAACACGTGAGCCATGCAAGGCACGTGTGTGACATTGCCCCGGCGAAGGGCCGTACCCAGGTTTGCAGCATTGTCGCACACGGCCTTCCCTGGTTTCAGGTCCAGTGGAGACAACCATTCATGAAATTGGTTCTCCAGAGCTGACCACAACTCCTCAGCTGTGTGACTCACATTTCCCAGACATTTCAATGTAAAAACCGCCTGATGACATTGAGCCCTACTGCCAGCATAGTAAGGAGGTGTGCAGGATCCCTTCTGCGCAGTTAGAAAGCTTGTGGCATGACCAGACAGGCTTTAGGTGCAGGTGGAAGACCGAGAGGAGGTTGAGGAGGCAGAAGCAGTGGAGGAACTTTGACATAAAGAGCATTGACGCACAACTCGTGGGGACGGCAAGACTTGGACAGCAGCCCCTTGTCCTGCTGTCACCATAGTTACCCAGTGCCCAGTCAGCGACATGTAACGCCCCTGTCCATGCCTACTCGTCCAAGTGTCTGTGGTGAAATGCACCCTGTCACACACAGAGTTTCTCAAAGAAGCGGTGATGTTGTGTGCGACATGCTGGTGGAGCGCAGGCACACCTTTCTTTGAGAAGTAGTGCCGACTGGGCATCTGGTACTGGGGCACTGCGACGGACATAAGGTCTCGAAAATCCTCTGTGTCCACCAGGCAGAAAGGCAGCATTTCTGTAGCCAAGAACTTGCAGATGGTGAAATTCAACCTCTTAGCTTTCTCATGGCTAGGAGGAAATGGTCTTTTACTTGTCCACATCTGAGGGACCGAGGGCTGGCTATTGTGCTTAGACGGGGTTGATAAGGGTGTCCCCGGCAAACTGCCGGTCTGTGAGGAAGATGCAAGCAGACATGTTAGGTTGCCTTGATCCAAAGGTGGTGCTATCGATGTCGGACAGCGCTCAACACCAGCTGGTGTTACCACCTCCAAAGAAAATGATGACCTGCCAATCACGCTGGCTGTTGCGGGTAAAGAGGTGGCAGGTCTGCGCCCCAAAACAAGTGTGACTGCTGTCCCCCCAGTCACAGAGGATGAAGAGGCCGCGGATGCACAAGATATGGCAGACGGTGGTTGGCCCGGCCGGCTAGGCCACATTGTAGCACACTGAGCTTCCCACTGCAACTTATGCTTCATGTTCATGTGCCGGTTCATGCATGAAGTACTCAAACTATGTATTTTTTGGCCTCTACTTAGCTTTTGCTGACAAATGTTACAGATAACACGAGTTGGGTCATCTTTATCGATCTGAAAAAATGCCCAGGCTATGCAAGGCTTAGCACCCATGCGACCTGAAGAGCCACCACGACTTGTGGTGAGAGGCAGAGTTGTGTTTGAGGATGCAGTTGTTGACGTGCTTCCAGTACTACGTCTCTGTCCAGGAAGGCGCAACCTGACCTCGTCGTCACTAGCATCTTCCTCCACCTCCTCTGCTGACCTCATCTCTTGGCTGACTGTGGGTTAACAGTAAGTGGGATCTCCAACCTCATCATCATCACCCTGTGCGTTATCACACCCGTCGTCCTCAGAGCCAACCTGTTCCTGCCCTGACAAAAAACTAAAGTTGTCGCTCCAATCAGGTATTTGAGTCTTATCATCGTCTTCCTCATTGTCTCCACCAACAGGAGTTACAGTTTGGCAATGAGGGTCTACATTATGGTCAGAACCTTCTGCGTCTGGTCCTGGATCCGACTCATAAAGATTCTGGGCATCAGTGCAGATCATTTCCTCGTCTGGATTCACAGAAGCGCTGGAGTCGACCTCTGATTCCCAGGCTATAGTATGAGTAAACAGCTCTGCAGACTCAACCATCTGTTCTACCTCATACTCAGACGGGCAGCTGGAGATTTGGGAGCTGTGAGGAAGCAAGTGCGATTGGGGTGACACCTTTGAGGACTGGAGTATTTGTGATGTTGAAGTTGATGTGGAGGAGAGCCCACTTAAAGGAGCACTTGATAGCCGTTGAAGCACCTGCTGTTTTTGTGCCTCATCTGGAATTTGTAGCGATTAGCGTGGCCGTAAGAAAGGGATCTTATCACATTGTCCGCTAAAAGAAGTAGACATTTTAGTTTGGCTGGAAGATTGTCTTTCTTCTGCAGATGTTACTGTTGCTTTAACACCTACCCCACGGACACACCCTTTTTTCCCCTTCCCAACACGCCTATTCCCCTTTCCACCAGCAGCAGGCCTTTTTCCACTCATTTTGGTGGTTAACTAATTAACAACTCTGGAGTTGTTTGCACAAAAAAACAATGGATGGGAACCGAGCAGAGCTGAGTGGCCAAACTGTGGTATTAGGCCAAAACTATTGGCTGGGTTAGATGCAGAAAAAAATTATATTCAATTTGCAACCTGATGGAGGTCAGTATAGATGGACTAATAGAGAAAGTCCCACACACTGCTAGAAGGCCAAATATTTTTTCAGAGCTAGATGCAGATAAAAATTATTTTTAATTTGCAACCTGATGGAGGTCAGTATAGATGGACTAATAGAGAAAGTCCCACACACTGCTAGAAGGCCAAATATTTTTTCAGAGCTAGATGCAGATAAAAATTATTTTTAATTTGCAACCTGATGGAGGTCAGTATAGATGGACTAATAAAGAAAGTCCCACACACTGCTAGAAGGCCAAATATTTTTTCAGAGGTAGATGCAGAAAAAAATATATTCAGTTTGCAACCTGATGGAGGTCTGTATAGATGGATTAATAGAACAAGTCCCACACACAGCTAGAAGCCCAATATTTTTTCAGAGGTAGATGCAGAAAAAAATATATTCAGTTTGCAACCTGATGGAGGTCAGTATAGATGGACTAATACAACAAGTCCCACACACAGCTAGAAGCCCAATATTTTTTCAGAGGTAGATGCAGAAAAAAATATATTCAGTTTGCAACCTGATGGAGGTCTGTATAGATGGATTAATAGAACAAGTCCCACACACAGCTAGAAGCCCAATATTTTTTCAGAGGTAGATGCAGAAAAAAATATATTCAGTTTGCAACCTGATGGAGGTCAGTATAGATGGACTAATAAAACAAGTCCCACACACAGCTAGAAGCCCAATATTTTTTCAGAGGTATATGCAGAAAAAAATATATTCAGTTTGCAACCTGATGGAGGTCTGTATAGATGGACTAATACAAAAAGTCCCACACACAGCTAGAAGCCCAATATTTTTTCAGAGGTAGATGCAGAAAAAATATATTCAGTTTGCAACCTGATGGAGGTCAGTATAGATGGACTAATACAACAAGTCCCACACACAGCTAGAAGCCCAATATTTTTTCAGAGGTAGATGCAGAAAAAAATATATTCAGTTTGCAACCTGATGGAGGTCTGTATAGATGGATTAATAGAACAAGTCCCACACACAGCTAGAAGCCCAATATTTTTTCAGAGGTAGATGAAGAAAAAAATATATGCAGTTTGCAACCTGATGGAGGTCAGTATAGATGGACTAATACAACAAGTCCAACACACAGCTAGAAGCCCAATATTTTTTCAGAGCTAGATGCAGAAAAAAATTATATTCAATTTGCAACCTGATGGAGGTCAGTATAGATGGACTAATAGAATGATGCTATGCCCAAAAGATTTTACTTCACTAGGTGCAGTAAAAAAATTGGTATTCTATACACAGGTGGTATATCTTGCAACACAGATAGGCTACTCCACTGACTAACACACTCTGCAATAGGCCAAAAAGGATTAGCTTTGCTAGATTCAGCCAAATGCTGTGAAAAAAACTTGCACAGCACTGGCACAGACCTGCCTGGCAAAAACTGATAGGAACTGATGTAACCTAGTCCTGAAAAGGACTCCAATTACAATTAGTCTTTACTCCCACAATCTATCTATTTAAGAGCACAGACCTGCCTGATAAAAGTCGTAGGAAATGCTGTAACCTAGTCCTTAAAAGGACTGCAATCACAACTATTCCCTACTCCCAAGCTATCTGTAGATTTGTGCGAAAATTGGCTTGAAATTAACAAGGTATAGCGCACACAGCAACAGCGGTGCCGTCTAACACGCATCTGCAGCAGTGAGAAAATGGTGGCGACGGGGAAAATGGCTTGGTCTTATAGGGCAAGGACATGTGACATACACTGCCATTAACACATGCCCTTGCTTGTGTGAAAAAAAGCACTTCGCTCCGTGTGTGCGCTGCTGATAGGCTGACAGATTGCACCTCCCCACTGTAAATGCGGGAAAGAGAAAAAAAAAATGGAGATCTTCATTGTTCCTGCAGAGATCCATCCCCTGCCCCTCCCCCCACCCCGCTGTACACTCAAACTGCGTATTAACATTAATTTTCATCATTACTGAGAAAAAATCCAGTTATGATTTTGGTGCACGAACAGTTATCGAACATAACCTCGAACAGCCGAATTTTTCTCAAATTGTTCGTGTTCGCCGAACGGCTCGAACACCGCCCAAAACAGCTCGAATTTGAGATTGGCGAACAGTTCGAGTAGAACAACGCTCATCTCTATTTGGGAGCGCAGAATTCACTGGATTTTATTTGAGATGGTGGCAGCCATGTCGCTTTTCCAGAGTTTTTGTTCTACCAGTAACGTGGGACCCCCTATATTTCCTGTGAAAGTTGATGAACCTGAATGGGGGCTGGTTTTGTGTGGGATAAATTAGAGTTTTTATTTATAACGTTTTGGGGTACATAATATTTTGCAATCACTTCCAGAATAAGTCTGGGATCACATTCTTGTGTTCTACGCTGAGCACTTACCTCGGGGTTTCCGTGCAAATCTCATAAAATTGCTCTAGTGGTCTCCATCTTTTGAGGCGTGCACAGATCGGTGGTCACCCACACTTTTGTGCTAAAAAGACGCGTAAAATCATGAGACACCGCCAGAACAGAGACCAGTCCAAAGTGACTCCATCTGCCCTTTACGTGAGTGGCTCCGTCTGGGATTTTGTCTGAATTGCAGTTTTGGGGAGCTTACACGAAAATCTCAAGTGCAGGATAAATGGGAGCTGAGCCTTATTCTAATTTTTGGGAGGCAGAATGAACATATAGACAGCAGGACAAGAGTAGTCCTTATGTATTTATTTGGGCTGTTCACAGTGCGGTATAAGTGATAAGGTGGATTTATTTTTCGGGTCAGTGCGATTACAACGATACCAGATTTATACTGGGTTTTTTTTAGGTTTTGCTGCTATCACACAGTAAAAATGTTTTTTATAAAAAGTCGTTTTTTTTCCATCACAATATTCTGAGCGCTGTAACTTTTTTTTGGTACCATTTTGGGGCACATAGTAATCTATGATCGCTTTTCATTCAGATTTTTCAGACACAGAAAAGTGCGAACAAAGCAGCAATTCAGTTATTGTTTTTATTTTTTGCGCCATTCACAAGGCAGTAAAATTGATAAGATCAATTTGTTTGTCGGGTCAGTACGATTACAGCGATACCAGATTTATATAATTTGTTATGTTTTGCTATTTTTACAGACTAAAAACAATATTTTACAAAAATGAAACTGTTTTTGTATCGTTATATTCTGAGATCTATTACTTTTTTATTTTTTTGCCGAATGAGCCATATTAGGGCTTGATTTTTTGTGGGACGGTTTAGCGTGTTCAATTGTATAATTTTTTTTAACATACAACTTTCTGATCGCTTTTTATTCACATTTTTGTGAGTCAGTATGATGAAAAAGCGTCATTTTTGCCGTGTTTTCTATTATTATTTTTTTACGGCGTTCACAATACGGAATAAATAATATGCCAGTTTTATAGAGGGGGTCCTGTGGTTACTAAGGGGGTCTTGCGACCCCCTTGTAACAACTTAAATACCGTTGTCACGATTGATAGCGGTATTTAAGGGGTTAAGCAGCCCTGAACGGCTTCAAACCTGGGGCCGATATTGCAGGGTGTCAGCTGTCACATACTTACATACTTCCATGGGAATTGCCGCTGCTGTGCGGCACTTTACTATTATTCCTCAGCGCCGTGAAAGAGCGGCGCTGAGGAATAATCCCCTTAATTACCGCCGTGAAAAGAAGTATTAAGCGGTTACAGGTACCAGATTACACAGTATCAAAGAGGTCCTCTGTAAAGTTTACCTATATGATGAGTATCCTTTTCAGAACTTGTTTAAATGGAGTTTAAAAGGGAAATGAAGATGCAGAAATATTGTTCTTGAGGAGGGAGAAATGTGTACTTTATTACTTCTATGAGTTCTTGAAAGAGACATTGCTATGAGATATAGAAATGTTCCAAGCTTTCAGTCTAACTTTAAATTAAATACTGCTTCTCTTCTGCTGCGATACTAAACTGCAGAGTATTTCTAGTCATTTGTTCACACTTTCAATGTATTTTATGTGTTGTGTTAATAAAAAGCAACAACTCCCCACTATTTCCTTTAAGATTAATCTGCAAAACAAATCTGCTACACTTTCAGTGCAGCCTTACAAATCTATTCACTCGGGTCATATTAAAAAAAAAATTGTAAAAAAAATTGTAAATCCTCTTTTTACAATAAGAGAAATGAGTAGATATACATGTTAGTTTATGTCACTGATGTAATCAGTAGAAACACTGTAAAATCTGCGATCTGTCCAAACATTAAGACTCCATTCATCAATTCTGTTGATGTTCATGCTGGTCGTGATGAGGGGGCGTGTTGGAGTCAGATACTAATGATTCACCTCTAAAAGAATCAGGAACATCTGACAAGTGGCGAGCGTCTCCATGCGCCTCGCCACAAATCTTAATCCATTCAGACAGTGGGGTAAGATTTCAGGAATATGGAACGCCGCAGCTGATATAATTTTGTCATAAATTAGACAAGCTGTGATGTCACATCCCTATCACACCCCAGCTCCACTCATTGTGGCGGAACATTGCCAAAACTGGAGTGAAAGTGGCAAAATTTTTGTGCAACCCTGAAATTCATGCCAGAATTCCGACAAAATTTCTCTGGAGAATCAATGCCTAATAGATTATCTACTTTCAGAAATATTCTTCTAGATCATGTAGAGCCTAAGGGACCATAGATAGGAGCGTAGGAGATATGTATCATCAAGGACAGAAAAGAAAAGTGGCCATACACATTGGGTTTACATCAGTGAAATGTGCCAATTTCAGCAGAAACAATTGACCTAATGTCTATGATATGCTCAGCTAATGTTTGTCTAGCCTACATGAAGGGAAAAAGTATCAGGTATATTGAATATCAATATATCAAATGCTTTGGTCTCAGGTAAGATAAGACATCATTAAGTTTATCTCAGCCAAACCAAGTGTGCATGTGTATGGTAGACGAGGAGAAATAGTACACAACTAAATGAGCATTTGTCAGAGAACTACTAATTTTGTGTGACCACCTTGATTCTAAAGGCAGCACATTTCAGCATAGAAAATTTTGTCAAGAGCTTGTGTACTCAAACTTGCCAAATGTCGAAGGTGGGAATATGAACTTCAGAGTTTTGGGGTGAACAAGTTTTATTTCTGACATGCGCCTCTTTCCCTCTTCAGTTCAAATGCATTTTAGTTTAGTTTCCCTTTTTCTTGACAATGTACCCAGGATGCCTCAACTTCTTACTTTGCTTCAATACTATTCTGTCTGCTAATTCAGGTTCATTAGTCAGATCTTGTTTTTATTTAACTCACTGAGTCCTGAAAAATAAAGTTTATATATGCACTCCACAGATTTACTGCAGAAATCTTCTGAATTGGGCTTGTATCCTTCTGATTAATGCTGAAACAACCCTGTTGAGATGGATCAGCTTCAGTCACTTAAAGTTCTACAACAAATGTGTTGTGTGAACACACCCCAAGGGTGAAAACAGGTGATCCCTGTCAGTTTACATAAAGTTAAAACCAGAAGTTTACATACACTATATAAATAGACACATATGCATGTTTTTCTCAATATCTGACATGAAATCAGAATAAACCTTTCCCGTTTTAGGTCAATTAGGATTACCATAATTTTTAATATTTGCCAAAATGCCAGAATAATGAGAGGGAGAGTGAGAATGTTTTAAGGCATTTTTATTACTTACTGCAAACTCAAAAGTTTACATACACTAAGATTACTATGTCTTTAAACAATTCTGCACTGCCCATATGATGATGCCATGTGCTTGGAAGATTCTGTTTTTATTGGGCAACATCTGAGTTAATTAGAGACACACCTGTGTATTTTAATGCACACCTGAAACACACTACTTCTTTGTGTAGCATCATGGGAAAGTCTAAAAAAATCAGCCAAGATATCAGGAACTTTTTTGCCAACAGACTGCTGCTGGATCCATTCTAACGGATGATTACTGGACGTGTGAACATAACCTAAAGCTGACTTACTAACCCTGTCCAATACAGGACTATTCTGACTCCATAGCTAGTCTGCAAGTATAGGGCACTAGAAACACCATTTCTAGGCAGCCTCAGAATAATACCAGTACTCACACGTAGATATACTGTACAGTATCATCAGGTAGCTTGGACTGAACTGTAGGAGGCACGTATGAAGATTTCAGAAGAAGGTTTATTTTCCAGCTGAATTCTTGTAGATGTACACATATAGCAGGAAAAAAAGACTTAAGAAAAGAATCCAGATCGATTTTTAACCATAACTCCGTTGCCCCTAAAGTCATTAATGAGGATCTTTTATTTACCGGTTACCTGGCTAAATAGATTTTGCTCTCTATTCATATACCCATTATTTATTTTAGCATCTATGGATCACGGCTTGCTTTTGTATTTTAATATGCTTTTTTTCCTCCCTTGCCTGGGCCTTGTAATACTACTATCTTGTATTAGATCCTATATTTACTTTTATTCCTTAGCTGACGGACCTCATTCTGAAGATAATGGGTAAGCCCACGACAATTGTCTCTTGTCCTTATGTTTGTCCTTTATGTTCTAACACCTTTTGCACAGAGCACACTGTTTGTTCTTCATCTTTTTTTAGTGAGTCTTTGTATATCTATATATATCTAATGACTCATTTGTCTTTGACTACCGGACGCCTATTTCTTCTTCTCCTGACGGTTTGATTTATACCATCTATTACTATAGGACCAACTCGGAAAATCCCCCCTTTAATATTCTCTTTAATCTATTTGTAGGTTCCTTGTACCATTCTAATATGCTCTACTAGCCAATTGGCTAACTTGATTTGCACCTATTGGCCCCTCCTTCCTTCTCTGTGCCGCACGCTGCTCTTCTAACCATTTTTTGTAGTGGACGCGTCACTTCCGGTCTGCGTTCCACCGCTTTGGCTAGGTGGGACGCACGCATCACTGGTTGTGGCGTACGCATCACTTCCAGTCTGCGTTCCACTGCTATGGCTGGGTGGTACGCACAAATCACCGGATATGGCGGACGCGTCATTTCCGGTTTGCATTCCACCGTTAAGGCTGGGTGGAACGCATGTGTCACCGGATATGGCGGACGCATCACTTCCGATCCGTGCGCTCCACCATGCTAATGTTTCTTGGCCATCCTATGAGTGTTTGTTGACACAGCTGTCCCCATTTGCCTTAAGGATCATGTTTATCTCCCCTATATATCGAAGGACTACACCATTGACAGGTTACCCCTGACGAAGCTGCATTCAGCAGCGGCACGAGTTGGGTGCTGGTATCTGCAGGTAGTATAATGTCCCTTGGGATCTTATCTCATACCCTGGTTTAATGTTTACTTAACAGCATCTAGCTACACTAACCCTCCTTGGCTTATATGGCTTATGTACCAGTATAATATATTTCTCAATACTTCTTCCACGACAGCATTGGAGGATGCTGTCCACGCCCTATTGGGGGACAGGAACATAGAGAGTTTACAAGCCCCTCCCCACCGTCAATCCCCAGTGTTTTCCTGTCCCCCTTGGGGCATGGAGAGATCCTGCAGTGCTGTCGGGCTGGCAGGGCAGCGCTGTGTTTTACCATACTTGCCGGGCAGTGGTCAGTCAGGGTGCTCCCTCCTCCCTCCATGCGGCTCCCATTGGGACCATCCTGGCTTCCTGCGCCCCACAGAGGGTAAAGCAAGCTCAGGGGCATTGTTCATGCAGGAGGCCGTTCCTGCTCTCCGGCATCTCCCCTTCCCTGGCGGTCTGGGTGCGCGCACGCACCGGAAGTGACATCGCCTCGCACACCGGAAGTGACGTCGCCGCGCGTGCACACCAGAAATGACATCGCCGCGGGCCCTACCACTTCCAGCCTGTGCGTTCCACGCTGAGACACGTGGGGCGGAGCGCTCAGAGCCGACAGGGGGTTTGGGCCCACGCGCGCACCGGGGTGACGTCACCGCGGGTCCCATCGCTCCGGTCTGGGCGTTCCATGCTGGGACGCAGAATGTTTGACCACATCCAGGACCGTAAAGGCCCATATCAACCTCGGATTGGCCCTTAAGTGACCGGAAAGGGGAGAGGACTGAGGTCCCTTGCTGGGAGGCACGTTTTTTTATTTAAAACCCGCCTGAAGACGCCAAAAGGTAAGGCTATTCACACCATGGAAGGTGACAGATCCAGTATCTCTGCATCTGCAGAGCCCGGCACGCCCTTGGCTACAGTGAGTAGTACTTGGGTGGTCACTATGGGGTTATCTCGGCCTCCTTTTTGAGATGACACTAGATCTCCCCTCCTTCTAGTTACATGGGTTCCCTTCTCTTCCCCTTTCTTACGAAGATAAGGCCCCCGCTTCTAAGAAGGATAAAGACCAGCCCCATAGATGTGGCATCTGTGCAAAAAAACTGTCCTCATCCTATAAGAAGAAGTTGTGTCAGCCCTGTACGGATAAAATAATTAGAGAAGAAAACCCCTCACTGATCGATGAGCTCAGATCACTTGTTAAACAGGAGGTCCAGGTGGTTAGACAGGAGGTCCAAGCTTCTTTTGCTGCCCTGCCTGTCTACTACTCCTCCAGGCCCTCTCCCCCTAAGAAGAGAAAGATCCAAGAGTTAGATTTAGATGTGGTCTCTATGAACGCTAGTAGCTCAGCCTCTGATGATTTTGAGGAAATAGCATCCGTCGGGCCTGCCAAAAAAGTAGAAACTGGTAGATATTATTTTTCCTCGGACAACTTTTAGGAATTACTGGACGCAGTTAGAGGCACTATAGGGCTGGAGGACGTTGAGGTTCCCTGTTCTGTTCAGAATGAGATGTTTAGGGGCCTTAGATAAAAAGAGCAGACTGGTTTTCCAGTCCATGAAGTAATTAGAGATCTCATCCGACAGGAATGGGAATCCCCGGAAAATCGTCTCACCACCCCTTCGGAATTAGATTTCTGCTAGAGGATGAAGGATTTGAGTGGGAAGTCCCTAAGGTGGACATCCAAGTGGCTAGGGTAGTGAGGAAAACCTCACTTCCCTTTGAGGACTCGTCCCAATTAAAGGATCCATTGGACTGAAAAATGGAAAGTGTCCTTAAAAAATCATGGGAAACCTCCTCTGCCTCTCTCAAAGTCAATATTTCCTTGACTTGTGTGTCCAGATCCCTCTTCAAATGGCTGACCCAACTAGAGGAACATCTGTCTCAGGGCACGTCCAGGGCAGACCTGCTAGACTCCATCCCTCTCCTTCAAAAAGCCACAGGTTTCTTAGCGGACGCCTCGGCTGAGTCAGTCTGGATCGCGGCCAGAGCAGCTGTCCTATCCAATAATGCTCGCTGTGCACTATGGCTCAAAACATGGAGTGGGGACATCATGTCTAAAGTTAAGCTCTGTCCCATTCCATTCCAAGGAAAATATGTATTAGGCCCAGCCATGGATGAAATCCTGGAAAAGGCCTCGGACAGGAAGAATACCCTTCCCGAACAGAAACAGACTAAGAAACATTCCTTTCAGCCTTCCCAGAGTCACCCCTCACAGTATAGAGGAAAGGGAAAATCTGGGCGCTGGAGCTATCCTAAGGGCGGCAAGGGCCGCAACATCCTTGTACCCGAGCAACAACACCAGCAGCAGGACAGGCAATGACTTGGTCCATGTGGGGGGGCATCTCAAGAATTTCTTTCCCCAGTGGCGGGCAATATCTTCTTGCCAGTGGATCCTCAATACCATCGAAGGAGGATCTTCTATTGGAATTCGAGAGTCGCCCCCCTCAGATCCTGAGGGTCACGTCCCTTCCTTCTCAGGGGGCTCAGGAACTCCTATCAGTCGGTCTAAAAAACCTTCTGAATTCGGGAGTGGTGTCTCTGGTCCCCCCTGGCTGGGAGGGGACGGGTCACTACTCAAAAATATTCCTAATACAGAAACCATCAGGGACCCCATGCATCATAATCAACCTGAAGTCCCTAAACCATCACATAAAATACAGACGATTCAAGATGGAGTCTATAAAATCATCTATTCCCCTAATAGGGAAAGACTTCGTCATGGCGACCATAGACTTAAAAGATGCATACTACCATGTGCCGATTCATCCATCCCACAGGAAGTTCCTGCGATTTGCAGTCCTCAGGGACAATATAACAGTACACTACCAGTACAATGTACAGCCCTTCGGCATCTCTTCAGCACCCCGGGTGTTTACGAAGATTATGGCAGAAGTCATTGCACTCATCCAAAAACAGGGCGTCTGCATAATTCCATACTTGGACGACATGTTGGTTGCCGCTCCTTCAGTGGTGACTCTCAATCTTCACATCTCTATAACCTTAAAAACCCTTCGCTCATTAGGTTGGGTTCCAAACCTAAAAAAGTCGTAACTCCTCCCTTCATCAAGGAGGAAATTCCTTGGTGTCTTGCTGGACTCCAACAAACAGATGTCTTTTCTACCATTGGAGCATCAAACAGCTCTCAGATCCAAAATCTCAAATTTCAGACACCAGGAGAATCCGACGTTGAGAGCGACAATGTCTGTATTGGGGTCTATGACAGCCTGTATCCAGTCGGTGTCGTGGGCCCAGGCCCACTCAAGGCTCCTCCAGGATCATATTCTAAGATCCTGGAACAGACAAAGGGACTCACTAAACAAACGGTTTAGGACCCCTGGTCAGATAAAAGCTTCTCTTTCTTGGTGGCTAAGCTCCCGAAATCTTTAGAAGGGGATTTCTTGGACCCAGGACCCTCTAATTACAGTGACTACCGACGCCAGTATACGAGGCTGGGAGCTATGGTGGCCCAGATTCCCTTTCAAGGCAGATGGAGTCCCGAGATCAGTGCCAGATCCTCCAACTTCAGGGAGCTAAAGGCAGTAGAAAAAACGCTCAGAGCGGCAGTCAACCTAATCCAGGGTTCTCACATCAAGATTTTCTCGGACCACGTGACTACAGTTGTCTTCCTTGTCATCAAGGAGGTACGAAGGTACACAGCCTAAAACAGATTGCAGGCCGAATATTTTTCTGGGCAGAACAACATCTCCTATCACTTTCAGCAATTCACCTGAAAGGCTCAAACAATGTTCAAGCAGACTTTCTAAGCAGGAAAGATATCCAGCCAGGAGAATGGAGCCTGAATCCTCAAATATTCCAGTCGCTGGTAGCAAAATGGGGTCTCCCCGAGGTAGATCTCTTTGCCAGTCGATTAAACGCAAAACTTCCCCTCTTCTTTTCATTGGACAGACGAGACAATGCCATGAATTTGGATGCACTATCCCATCCCTGGCATTTCAAGCTGCTCTATGCGTTTCCTCCAATTCCACTGATAGCAAGAACCATCCAGAAAGTCAGGTTAGAGAGAGTGGCAACAATTCTGGTGGCCCCTCTGTGGCCCAAAAGGCCTTGGTTCGGGGCCATCACAGAACTTTGCTTAGAGGGTCCAGTGATACTTCCACAGGTCAACAACCTTCTCTGTCAAGGCCCCCTGTTCCATCCCAATCCTCAGTGGCTAAACCTGGCAGCCTGGTTACTGAAGCTGAGATCTTAAGATCCAAAGGTCACTCGGAAGAAGTTATAAAAACTCTTCAACAGAGTAGGAAGCTAGTAACCAATGCGATATACGGCAAAATATGGAAAAAATTCCTATCATGGTATGCCCCGGATATTCCTGATACCTCACATCTCAACATTGCTCGGATCCTTGATTTTCTACAGAGTGGATTAGAGTTGGGTCTCAAACCCAGCACTCTTAAGGTGCAAATTTCAGCCCTAAGTTCCATATTCGATGAAGATTTGGCCTCTCATAGGTGGATCAAGAGATTCATAACTTCAGCACTCAGACTTCACCCAAGAATTCAGTCTCAGGTCCCATCCTGGGATCTAAATGTGGTGCTCAAGGGTTTAACCCTCTCTCCCTTTGAGCCTCTATCCTCTAGCACAATACAGACTCTCTCTCATAAGACTGCCTTCTTAGTGGCCATCACTTCAGCACAGAGAGTAGGAGAACTACAGGCCCTTTCCATCAGAGAACCTTACATGAATGTGACCGAAGATAGAATTACGCTTCACCTGGACCCTTCCTTTCTCCCAAAGGTAGTTACGGATTTCCATCGTTCCCAGGAAGTCATCCTTCCCTCCTTCTGCCAGAAACCTTCCAATTCAAAGGAAACAGAGTTCCACCTCCTAGATGTCTGCAGAGTTGTCCTTTATTATCTTCAACAAACTGAGTCTTGGACATTGGATGGGAACCTATTTATACAACACTCAGGGCAGAACGGGCAGAACAGAGGAAGGAAGGCAGCTAAATCCACTATAGCAAACTGGATCAAAAAGGCAATTGAGGAGGCCTATAACAACCAACAGATGAACCCACCGATTGCCTTAAAGGCTCATTCTACCAGATCCACATCAACTTCATGGAACGAAAGAGCGGGTGCTTCTACAGAGCAGATTTGCAGGGCAGCTACATGGTCTTCCCTTCATACATTTTCCAAACATTATAGATTAGACTTATCATCCACTAGGGATTTAGCCTTTGGTAGCAAAGTCCTACAAGCTATTGTCCCTCCCTAATAAAATATTGTTGGTATTCCTCCAATGCTGTCGTGGAAGGTGTATTGAGAAAATAGAATTAGTCCTCACTGGTAATTCGGTTTCTAGAAGCCTTCCATGACAGCACGAACTTCCCTCCCTATGGATTCCATATAACTGTCAGGTAACCAGTTTTCCAGGTGTTCTTGGTAAACACTGGGGATTGACGGTGGGGAGGGTCTTTTAAACTCTCTCTATGTTCCTGTCCCCCAATAGGGCGTGGACAACATCTTCCAATGCTGTCATGGAAGGCTTCTACAAACTGAATTACCGGTAAGGACTAATTCTATTTTTCTATTGTTCATTCATATGCCTATTTAAAACACTGCCTTAGTATGACATCTTTGCCTTAGGGATAACTAATTAGGGACATTGTACATGCGTGTATCTTGTTGTCTTCCTGCAGTTGGGGTTCATAATATAGGGTTATTTTATCCAAACCCCTTTGTATAACCAACAATATGTATATTTTCTGTTTTAAATGTTTTTAATATTCCTGTTCTGATTGTCTGTGATTAATGTTCAATAAAGTGCTTTGATATTTTTCTAATCTCAGTGTGCACAGACTTCTTTTCTGCTCTGCGTCTTTTATTCTCACATTCATTTTGCATCCTTATGCAGGGTTCTTGTAGAATCCCACTAAATTATCCATGATGTGCCTACCTATGCCTTTGCTCCTACTAAAAAAGACTTTTCAGAAACTGGGCTGCAAACACATGAGCTTCTAAGATGGCTGATAGACAGTGAATGAAGAAGAAGGGAGGGGTTACTGACATCAGAGCTACATCAGGGAGAGAGGAAGGACAAACTTCTAATAGAGCAAACCTTATTGTGTAGCAAAGAAAAGCACAATATAAACAGCACAATGATAATACAATACTGTCTGTAAGATCTCTCAAACATGGGACATGACACTCCCCTTCTGAAATTTTTGGATTTCACTATGATCCCATTTTCATGTGAAGTCCTTGTATAATGTCCACCGCTGTTCTTGGAACCTCAAAGATAAAGAAAACACACAAAACATACAATAATAAACTGCAAACAACTGTAAAGTCCAATTTAACGGTTGGTGGTCTGTAGTTTCCAACAGTAGGATAATCCAAAACCAATTGGAAACCCATTTTAGGATTGGGGAAGCCGCAAATTGCAAACATGTCCACCAACCCAACAATCATATAGTGAAAGTTCCATGTGCTAACACAGCTGGAGGTATATGGTGGTATGCTCCCCCCTGTGAGCTGTATCCAGTAACAATGTCCTTCATCTGATGCCTTCTCTCATGAGGCACTTGGCAATATAAATCAGGTAAATACCAGCCTGCATAACCAATGACCAGCTCGAGAAGCGTCCAGAGTGATGAGGCCTCAGCTTGAACCGTAGTACCACAAATGTGCGGCATGTAGAGATGGCTGGTCTGATCTCCCTATCCGAGTCCTCAAGCTCATATGTGCTGCTGGCATCAATAGAACAAGGGTCCTTGTGTTGAAAGCTTGGAGACAACAGTCAAGTGTTGTCGCAAAGGCTAGATGCAGACATAAGTCCTCTTCCTTGGTCAGCTGGCTTCAGGCCAGTGGAGAAGTGGTGCACTGTTCAGGGGAAACTTCGGCAATGGTCGCCGACAGTACTACAGCGCAATGTCTGAGCCCTAGTACAGAGTGTCCAGATTTTGGGGTTAATTTGCCTATGATGAATCCACAATGCACCTTGTTGTTGGCTTCTGAGGTCTTCAGATACGCTACTGCAGCTATGGTCTCTGTAGATGCATCAGAGAAAATGTGGACTTCTCTTCCGATAGCAGCTGAAAGGGACCTTAAGGAATAACAACGTGGGACTTGGAGATGTTCTAAGACCTTCAGAGACTTCTTCCATGTCTCCTGCCTTTGTTGTTTTTGGGATGGTAGAAGAGTGTCCCAATCCATGCTCTCAGCTGTCAACTGTGTCAACAGTATCTTGCCTTGAATGTGATGAGTGCTATAAACTGGAGAGGATCATAGATGCTGTTCACAACAGATAAGACTCCTCATTGGTGAAGGGTTTATCACAGACTGACACTTGGAGTGTGAACGTGTCCTGTTTAATGTCCCAAAGGAGACCAAGGCTGCTTTGCATACGAGGAACGTCAGAACCCAGATTGAGGTCCTTTAAGTTCGTTGCATGGTCCTCTGATGGAAATGCCTTCATTACCTCCTGGCTGTTTGAAATGATCTTGTGAAGTCTGAGGTTTGCTGCCGACAGCTTTTCCTGTGTTCTAGAGAGCAGATCAATTGCCTCTTCACTTGTGGACAAAGACCTAAGCCCATCATCTACATTGAAGTTGTTCTCCACAAATAGATGAGCATCAGATTATACTCTCTCTCACCTTCCTGGGCTGTCCATCTCAGTCCATAGATTACCACAGCAGGTGAGGTTTATTCCCGAAGACATGTACCTTCATCTGGCAGTCTACGATCTTGTGGACATCATTGTCCTTGTGCCATAGGAACCTGAGGTTGTTTCAAATGTCGTCTCTCATGATAAAACAATGGAATGTCGGCCATTACTGCAACAGGTTCTTGTCTGAAGCAAATCAGTACTTCAATAAGGCTGTTGTTTAGGTTAGGCCCGGTGAGGAGCAGGCTATTGAGAGAGATGCCTTCATACTGATCACTGGAGTCAAACACCATTCTGACTTGATTAGGTTTGCGAGGGTGATAGACACCAAAGGATAGAAGGTACCAGCATTCTTCTCTTTCCTTCGGTGGTGGTGTAGGCTCTGCATGACGTCTGTCAAAGATATTCTGCACAAAGTTGACAAAATGTTTTTCCATCTCTGGTTATCTCTCTGGTGCATGAAGTAGGTTCAGAATGAGGGGTTGTCAGTGCATTGTACTGACCTTGAATGCAGGATGCTGGTGAAGGATCTGTGTCCTGTTGCCTTTGAAGAATGTCTGTGCTGTCTGGAATGATTTTTGGAGTCAGAGGTGCGCTATTCTGACTTAGTACATAGTCTCTTGTGCACTTCATAGGGTCTTCAATATCAAAATCACTTAAACTGAAGCTGTCTCTTTGACTCTCATTGAAAGCTTGTCCCAAGACCTTTAATCTTGCCATGGCTGTGGCATGCTCACATTCCTTCTCAAGAGCCTCTATTTCTGCTCTTTGATGCGCTGCTTCTGCTACTGCATTGTGCGATTTTTGCCTCTGTCTTAGCTGTAATATCGCGCACTATGTTGTCTCTCAGAATTAAGTTGTTGAAAAACTTGCAGCTCTTCAAGAGAATCAGATGTATTAAGCCTCTGCAAAATTGTGATGTACTCGTTCGTCTTTCTGGTATAGATCTCATGAACTGAACACAGTTGTCCTAGGGCTCCCTCTAGTGGTAGTTTGAGAGAAGCAGACTGGGAGATGCTCTTGATGTGCCATAAGTCTGATATAAGACAAGAAAGTTAATATTTAATGGATTCAAAGTTCTCTGTAACTTTCCATGTAGGCTTTGTAGCACTTTCAGCCTTCTCACTGGACTTTGGATTAAACTCTACACATTCTTCATCTGACAGTGAATCTGGTAAAGACCATGTAGTCTTTCCCTTTGCCATTACATTTCACAGGCCGAATGGAGCTGTGATGTGAGCTGCTTTTCTGGAAGCTGGAGGAGGGGCTGTGCTATTATGCTTACCCACAATGGATAATTTCTTACGTATATGCTGTAAGCAGATGCTCTGCTGTAGGTTCTGTAGCTTTATCGAAGCTGTAGATTGACTTTACAAATGTATCTGGCAAAAGTCTTTTTTACTATTCTGACTCCATAGCTAGGCTGCAAGTATAGAGCGCTAGAGACACCTTTACTAGGCTGCCTCAGTATAATACCAGTACCCACACATAGATATATCATCAGATAGCTTGAACTCGACTGTAGGAGGCACATATGATAAGATTCCATGCACACATACAGTAGGTAAAAAAGACTTTTCAGAAACAGGGCTGCAAACACATGAGCTTTTAAGATTGCTGATAGCCAGTGAATGAGGAAGAAGGGAGGGGTTACTGACATCAGTACTACATCAGAGACAGAGAGAGAGGAAGGACAAACTCCTAAGAGAGCAAATCTTATTACATAGCAACGAAATAGCACAATATAAACAACTCAATGATAATACAATATTGTCTGTGTGATTCCCAATCATGGGATACGACAAGGACTTAATAATGCGGGTGTATTGAGCAGGCTCAGGAACAAAGCAATACAGGAGTGCGTAATTTTCACAACATGTTGTATTATTGCACATTGCAGCATGTAGAACAAATGATCAGATGGGGTTTAAAAAAAGAAAGTAAAAAATAAATAAAAAGATGTTTTATAGATAAATACATAAATTAATACAATTTTGAATCATACCCTTTTTTTTCCAGATTAAAAATAAGGAAATGTTAAAAAAAATGCATATTCAGCATTGCCATATCCATAAAAGTCTAGTCAATCAAAATATAAAATGAATTATCCCATATGGTAAACGCCTTAAAGAGAAAAATCTAAACAACAGAAATGCCATTTTTTCAGTTACACGGAGAATTAAGAATTAATAAAAAGTGATCACAATATTGTATGTACCCCAAAATTATATCAATAAAATCGTCAGCTCACCACACAAAAAGCAAGCTCAATCAAGAGAAGAAAAATTATGAGTTATTGCAGTCTTTTCACCATTTTTCTCCTACTCAAACATTTACTGGAGTAGCCACAAACCAGCCAAAATATCTTAATAATATAGAGTATATAGTACAAATATCCAGGAAAATTCTAGTTGAAAAAAATAGACAGTATTCATATGCATCAGTTCCCATACAGTCCCATAAGTAAATGGGAAGGATCAGCAAAAGGTGCACTGTTTACCTATTATGTTTAGGGGATATTGGGTCCTCCATCCAGCCCCAACTTGCATTTCATGTACTGGTTTCTTAAGGGGCAGTAAAAAGGCAGGTGCATAAATTAGTATGTGAAACATCTGTCAGTTCTTTGTGGTGGGCCCAATATTCCTTAAACATAATGGGTAAACAGAGCACCTTATGCTAATTCTTGGACTTTACATATGGGACTGTATAGGAACTGATGCATATGAATGCTGTCTATTTTATAGAATAGAACTTTCTTGTACATGTTTACTATACAGGACATTATCAAAATATTTTGACTATACTTCCATATGTGGCAAGATATTGGCATTCTTCCATGATTCCTCTTTGGTAGACTCACTATGTTAGGAAAACAATTTTAATCATG
Source organism: Phyllobates terribilis (assembly GCF_046119375.1). Lineage (NCBI taxonomy): Eukaryota > Metazoa > Chordata > Amphibia > Anura > Dendrobatidae > Phyllobates > Phyllobates terribilis. The sequence goes on from NW_027362761.1 coordinate 187,376,168, forward strand.
CTCTAAACAATTGTATATTTTCTATATATTTTGGTGCTTTGTGGTGACTCCCTAGTCGTTTTATAGGAGACTAATGTTATCAGAGTACTCCACCCTTTATTAATTGAAAATGATTGATAGTGGAAACACAGAATTTAGCTATGTTTCTGACCCGGAATCTTATCTGCTATTTGAATATTGTAATAGTCAACAGTTTATAGAACATAGATTTTTGTTTTTACATTTTTCAGCACATTTTATGGTAAAATAAATGATGTGATTCAAAAAGACAACTTGTCCCGCAAAAAAACAAATCTTCATATGTCCAAATCGACCAAAATATTTAAAAAGTTATGATTCTTACAAGGAGAGGAACAAACTGAAAGTGCAAAAATGAAAATAGGGAAAAAGGTTGATGTACATAAAAACAAACATTCATTCAGCATACAAACATTTTACATATTTTTCACAGTTAGGCGATGTGCCCACGATGCAGAAACGCTCAGGATTTTTTCCTGAGCATTTCTGCATCTCCCTGGCAGAAAAAAACGCATGCGGATTGTACATGCGGATTGTACATGCGGATTGTACATGCGTTTTCCTGCCAGGGACATGCGGATGTGAAGTGTTCTTCACATGCATTTCCGCATGCGGGTTGACAAGCGCTTTCCAAGCGATTTTAGCATCACTTGGAAAGTGCTTGACAACTTGGTCACACTATATAAATCCATGCAAACAGCATGAATTTATATAGTGTGACCGAGAGAATGTCAAAAAATAAAAAAATAAAAATGTATACTTACCCTCCGATGGCCCGCGCTGGCTTGCTTCACCGTCCCGGCTGCCGGCAGCAGTAGACTGAAGGACCTGCCGACGTCAGCGTCGCGTGACCCGTCACATGACTCTGACGTCAGCGCAGGTCCTTCATTCCATCGCGAACTGCTGCCAAGCAAGGAGGAGCGCACCGCGGGCCGCTGGAAGGTAAGTATATATTTATTTTTTATTTTATCCTTTTTTTTACAGGTTCTATGGTACCCAGGTCTGGAGGAGAGTCTCCTCTCCTCCACACCCGGGTACCATCCGCACATTAGAATGCATGGAATGCGCATCTACATATACAGTGATGCGTAATCCATGCTTTCTAATGCAAGTCAATGGCGGCGAAAACGCAGCACTTCCACAAAATAATTGGTTGTGCTGCGTTTTTTTCCGCAATGATAATCCGCAGCGGAAATCTCCGCAGCATGTGCACAGCACATGTGGATTATCATTGGGGAACACGGCAGACCTTCTACCAAGTGTTTTTTAAGCGTTTCTGCAGCGTTTTTGCCGCTGCGGAAACGCTTAAAAAACGCATCGTGGGCACACAGCCTAATACATAACTATTGGCAAGTCAGGTAAAGAAGAGTTAAGCTCTCCTTTTAATTGAACACAGGGCTTAAGTAAGTTGAACATCCTCTGTCCTGTGCATGAATCACACTAGTAACAGAGGGTTCTTCTATAATAAAAAGCTTTAAGATATTTCTGCCTCTGAGCCATTGTTATATTGGAAATCAGGATTTATTGTAAAAACAGCTGCAATTAAAGCAATTATGCAGCTCACACATCTTGTTCCACTTCCACTACAATAAGGTTATTCTGGGAAGGCTGTCATTGGCTTCTCCTGGCTGACAGAACTTTTGAGATACTGCACTTATCATATATAAAGTATATTGCTGGACCAGACATTACTATGTATCTTTTTAATCATTTGCCAGATTAAACAAACCATAAGCAGTGTATTAGTTATGCAGTCTTCTGTTATTTTTTGTGTTACAAATTCTGTCTTCTGTCAATAAATGAAAATATTCATTGTTAATTTATTTTACTTGCTTATATAGTGTCATTAAATCCACAGCGCTTTACAGACATCATCATCACTGTCCCCATTGGGGCTCACAGTCTATATCCCCTATCAGTATGTCTTTACACTGTGTTCCAAATTATTATGCAAATAATATTTTCTCAGATTTTCCCAAATTCCCTATATGAATTGCAGTCATTGTAATTTTCCAGTCAAATAACTATTAGAGTACAATTGAAAGGTTTTTGTACAAACTGCCTATGATAACAGTATATTTTTAAAAAAATAAAACACTCAAACTGCACTCAAAATGCATGTTCCAAATTATTATGCACAGCAGAGTTTTCAACCTTTTCATTTTAATAAAGAACAAAAAAATGGTCATTTTTGAAATTATAATCATTAGCAGGTTATTACAAACTGAAATCAAACAGTTTTCAACTCAAAACTTTATTCTAGGTGATGTTACATTTGCACATAGGACCCCTTGTTCGAAAGGAGCTTCTGAACCCTCTCGTCCATTGAATTTGTCAGGTTTTGGATGCTTTCTGCTTCAATTGTTTTGCATGAGGACAGAATACCCTCCCAGAGCTGTTGCTTAGATGTGAACTGCCTCCCGCCATCATAGACACTCCTTTTGATGATGCTCCAGAGGTTCTCAATGGGGTTGAGGTCAGGGGAGCATGGGGGCCACACCATAAGTTTGTCCCCTTTTATGCCCATAGCAGCCAGAGATGCAGATGTGTTATGTGCAGCATGAGACGGGGCATTTGTGCCAAAACCTTTCAATTGTACTCTAATAGTTAATTGACTGGAAAATTACAAAGACTGCAATTCATATAGGTAATTTGGGAAAATCTGAGAAAATATTATTTGCATAATAATTTGGAACACAGTGTAGAATGTGGGAGGAAACCTGAGAACCTGGAGGAAACCCACGCAAACACAGGAGAACATACAAACTCCTTACATATGTTGTCCTTGATGGGAATTCAACCCAGAACCCCAGCGCTGTAAGGTAACCACTGAGCCATTGTGCTGCCTATAGTTTACATCTAGAATGTCCACCATCATCAAATATTTTCTAGTCTCCATACTGCATAAGGGTAGGACTACACTATATACAGTTGTGTTGCACCTCAGCGGTGGGCCTTCAGTATTGGTTTGTGAATGTAAATGTAATCAAAGTATGGAAAGCTCAAGATGATTAGCTTCCAACCATTATCATGTATGATAATGCAACAGAAGATTTGTGACATGTTTGAACACTGTACAAAACACTGTATTTTCACATAAAGTGACGGAATCATTGTTCACATAGTATATAAGCCAGGCAATCATTGACCTCACCATTGCCAGATTATCAATTATACATAGTAGTCACCAACCTAAGTGTCTCACGTCTTTTGAAGCCCCTACATAATGGATAAAAAATAATACTGATTTGATATGCAAAGAAATCTACAATCAGTGTGTTGGCCTGGCTGGCTGCATTGGAGGCCAGCTAAAGCAATGGAGCGCCAATGTGAACATTACAGTGAGCAGCAGTGTAATTATATTCTGACTGTCGTCGGGTATATTTGAGAATTCATGAGTAGTAGTAGAGGAGGGACATCTGTGCTTTCTGGTTTGACTATATAGATTGGCCTGTACGGGAAGTGGGAGGGGAGGAGCGGCAAGTGGCCATGAGTTCTCGCCGAATCTAGAGCATAATAGAACATTAATAAGTAGACGCGTCGGGAACACTGACGAGCCATGGTGTAACTAGAGTCCAATGGGCCCCGATGCAAAATTTGGACTTGGGCTTCCCCGCCCCCACATGTTGGTCAGACGTTTGGGCCCTTGTAGTGTAGCGTTCTAAATCCTATCAGGACATACGAGTTGCATCCCCCTCCCCATTATGTAGTAATGTCCCCCATGTTGGGATCCTTTCTGGTATATATGTCTCAAATCCAGGTCCCTCCTAATATATACGTCCCCTATTCTGGTATATACTGTATGTCCCCCATCCTGGGCCCATCCCGGTATACATGTCCCACTGTCTGGTATATATGTTCCCCATAATGGTATATATGACATCCATCCTGGCATATAACAAGGGTTTAAACTGAATCCCGTCACCAGGTATTTGCCTCCTAATCTGGAACATCATGAAATAAAAACAAAGACCATGATATCAGTGATGTGTCACTTTCTGGGCTGCTTGCTATAGTTTTGGTAAAATCACTTTTTTCAGTCGGATATTATCACTACAGGACTAGTAAACCTGCTCTCATGTAGTCCTCCATATACTCTGCATAACCCCTTCTGCCACCACGGACTAGCAGCTTTAGCACAATGCACACAGAAAGCTGTCAATCATTGTTGTGGGTTATACAGAGAAATGGTAGATGTGCAGCAGATATAACAGTGATTTTACCAAAACTGCAGCAAACAGCTCAGTAAGTGACACATCACTGGAATCAGGGTCTCTACTCCTATATCATGCTGCTCTCATAGAAGGTGGCTTGAACCTGGTGGCAGATTCCCTTTACGTGACAAAAAGCCCCATTTAGAGTTTATACAAGCCGGCAGTTCCTTTCAGAATGTGAGGATTCTTGGGCGGAATCAGTTCATGGTAGATTACAACATGTCCAATAGATATAGTGTATAACCTGCTGGACCATACTAGTATATTAAACCTCATCTAGTACATACTGTATTTAAAAATACAATTGACAGTAGCGGCAAAGCCAATGTGTTTCAAGCAATGTTGGTCTTAGTCATGGCTGTTCATATATAACTAAAAGCAGCATTGCTGATTGTAGAACATCTATAAAGGCTGCCCAAGATTCTGCCACCATCCTGCTTTCTACCCCATTGTTAGCACTCTATCTACAGGCCATTGACTTCTATAGTAAAAAAGTGTAAACCAGGTTGTATATGTTTTCATTTTTAATGTATCACCTTTTATAGGACAGTGAAGCAGAATACGCTTTCCTGCTGAGTGAAAGAAAGGAAACTCATACGGGCCCAATTTGTGTAAAAAGGGCACTGGGTGCATGGGGTCTATAGCTACATACAGAGTGTGCCCCAGGAGTAAAAAATAAAATGGGAACAGACCCTTAGTTAAAAAGATATTTTAACAACAGCGATTATTTATTGGCTATATACAGTATACCTGTGATACAATGTTACCAGCTCCAGGGGTCAAGTGATTTGTACGATGGACAAACAAATTCTCAGATTTTCAAAGGAAAAACGTAGGATACATCCAACCAGTCTGATATTGTAATAAACACAAAATTAAATTCAATCACTTTATATGTTTTTAAAGTACAAATTCCCAAATATGAACTATTTTTAGTATTCCATTAGAGAAGATGAACATTATGAAACATTACCAATAATTTTGTTGGAGCCAAAGTAAATTGCTCACTTTTTTATTTTATGCAGTTACGGCAGTTTCTATCAAATCCTTCTAGTTTGGACCTAACACAGTCATCCATCATACTAATTGTGACTCACGATAAACTCAGAAACACAATTAAACTGAGTCTTACAGAAGAGCTTTCACATTTAAATATTGTTTCCAACTCCGAGACAGCGGAAAAAATGATTAGAAGGACCTAAAAACCATCTTATCAGTATGTAAATTTGATACTAAGTCTCTTGTATCCCAACAGACATTTACTATGACACTTCAAAACACTTCATCTTATCATCTCTAATTGTACTACTTAAGCATAAAAATGAAGCTTAAAGGGGTTGTCCAGTACTTTAAAAACATGTCAATGTGTTTTAATGCTAAATAGAAGCTTCTTTCTAATTACCTCCTTGTGCTGTTTCTGCCTGTGAGCGGCGCTATCACCAGACAGCAGGAAGATTTTTTGGTCATGCGCAGTGCATGACCAAACAATCTTCTCCCTGTGCAGCGCTGACTGCCTGCATGGCACAGGGATGGTGCTCCATCCCTATGCTATGCGGGCGTTCAGAATAAAAAAAGTGAAAGTCCCATAGTGGGACAAAGTAAAAAAGTAAAAAAACTCTCAGAAAGAGAAAAATAAATAAATAAAAAATTGTAAAAATATTAAAAAAAATATATATATATATAATCCACCAAAAATAAAAATATAATGTACCCATCAATAAATATTATTCTGAAAAAAAAAACAAACAATAAAAGTACACATATTTGGTATGGCCGCGTCCGTAACGACCTGACCTATAAAACTGTCCAACTAGTTAACCCCTTCAGTGAACACTGTAAAAAAAAAAAAAACGAAGCAAAAAACAATGCTTTATCATCATACCGCCAAACAAAAAATGGAATAACACGCGATCAAAAAGACGAATATAAATAAAAATGGTACCGCTGAAAACGTCATCTTGTCCCGCAAAAAATAAGCCTCCATGCAGCTCCATCATCCGAAAAATCAAAAAGTTATAGCTCTCAGAATAAAGCAATGCAAAAAAAATTTTTTTTCTATAAAATAGCTTTTATTGTGTAAAAGCGCCAAAACATAGAAAAATGATATAAATGTGGTACCGCTGTAAATGTACTGACCCGAAGAATAAAGCTACCTTATCAATTTTACCAGACGCGGAGTAGAATAAAAAAATTAAAAAAAAAAAACAATTCCTGAATTGTTGGTTTTTGTTTATTCTGCCTCCCAAAAGCTGGAATAGAAAGCGATCAAAACATGTCACGTGCCTGAAAATGGCACCAATAAAAACATCAACTCATCCCGCAAAAAATCATGCCGCCACATGACTCTGTCGGCCAAAATATGGAAAAATTATAGCTCTCAAAATATGGCGATGCAAAAACTAGATTTTACAAAATATGTGTCTTTTAGTGTGTGACAGCTGTCAATCATAAAAACCCGATATCATTCTGGTATCTCTGTAGTCGCCCCGACCCGAAGAATAAGGTCATCTAATCACTTATACCGCACTAGGAACGGCGTAAAAAATAAACACTAGGGCTGTGGTTGGGGTTAGGGATGCTTTTTTTTTTTTAAAAGTAAAAAAAATAAATAAATAAAAAAAGATGACGATATGGCAACTAGTGTGGAGCGCAAGTGCTCGCTACTTGAGTTTGCATTGGGTGCTCGGGTATGCAACGAGTATCGCGGGTGCTCGAGTCTCCGCCCCATATGCTTCGCAGCCAAAAAAAACTAGCGGGGATTGCCTGCCATGCACGAGCGATCCCCGCATGTTTTTTTGGGGGTGTCTAATAACCGTGAAACATGCGGGCAGGGACTCGAGCATTACACTTGAGCACCCGTGATACATGGTGCATACCTGAGTACCCGATGCAAACTCAAGTAGCGAGCACTTGCGCTCAAGACTAATGACAACTTATTCAATATGATGACCTAATGTCATCAAATTCTGTGTCGTACCTCTGGGTTCAAAATGTTCACTATACCCCTTGATAAAATCCTTGAGGGGTGTAGTTTCCAAAATGGGGTCACTTGTGGGGGGTTTCAACTATTTAGGCACATCAGGGGCTCTCCAAACGCGACATGACATCTGCTCTCGATTCCATCCGATTTTGCATTCAAAAAGTCACACAGTGATCCTTCCCTTCTGAACTCTGCCGTGCACCCAAACACTGTATTTTCCCCACATATGGGGTATTGCCGTACTCAGGAGAAATTGCAAAAAAGTTTTTGGGTCCATTTTCTCCTCTTACCCTTGTGAAACTAAAAAAATTGGGGCTAAAACATCATTTTTGTGGAAAAAGTTTGATTTTTTTATTTTCACGGCTCCATGTTATAAACTTCTGTAAAGGACTTGGGGGTTCAAGGTGCTCACCACACATCTAGATAAGTTCCCTGAGGGGTCTAGTTTCCAAAATGGTGTCACTTGTGGGGGTTTTCCACTGTTTAGGCACATCAGGGGCACATCCGCTAATTATTCAAGCAAATTTTACAATCAAAAAGTCAAATGGCGCTCCTTCGCTTCCGAACCCTGCCGCGCGCCCAAACAGAAGTTTTCCCCCACATATGGGGTATCTGCTAACTCAGGAGAAATTGCACAACAAACTGCATAGTGCAATTTCTTCTGTTACCCTTATGAAAATGCAAAAGTGGGGGCTAAAAAACATTTTTGTGGGAGAAATGTGAAAATTTTATTTTTACGGCTCAATGTTATAAACTTCTGTGAAGCACCTGGGAGTTCAAGGTGCTCACCATACATCTAGATAAGTTCCCTGAGGGGTCTAGTTTCCAAAATGGTATCACTTGTGGGGGGTTTCCACTGTTTAGGCACATCAGGGGCTCCCCAAATGCAACATGGAGTCCGCTAATTATTCAAGCAAATTTTACATTCAAAAAGTCAAATGGCGCTCCTTCCCTTCCGAACCCTGCCGTGCGCCAAAACAGTGGTTTTCTGCCACATAAGGGGTATCTGCTTACTCAGGAGAAATTGCACAACAAATTTTGGGGTCCATTTTTTCCTGTTACCCCTGAGAAAATAAAAAAATTGTGTCTAAAGTAACATTTTTTGAAAAAAGTTAAATGTTCATTTTTTTCTTCGACATTCCAAAAATTCCTGTGAAGCACCGGAAGGGTTAATAAAGTTCTTAAATGTGGTTTTGAGCACCTTGAGGGGTGCAGTTTTTAGAATGGTGTCACTTTTGGGTATTTTCTGTCATAAAGACCCCTCAAAGTGACTTTAAATATGATGTGGTCCCTAAAAAAATGGTTTTGTAAATTTTGTTTGAAAAATGAGAAATCGCTGGTCAACGTTTAACCCTTATAGCTGCCCAATGAAAAAAAAATTTTGGTTCCAAAATTGTGCTGATGTACAGTAGACATGTGGGAAATGTTATTTATTAACTATTTTGTGTGACATATCTCTCTGATTTAAGGGCATGAAAATTCAAATTTTGAAATTTGCAAAATTTTCAACATTTTCACCAAATTTCCATTTTTTTCACAAATAAACGCAAGTGATATCGAAGAAATTTTACCACAATCATGAAGTACAATATGTCACGAAAAAACAATCTCAGAATCAGGGGGATCCGTTGAAGCGTTCCAGAGTAATTACCTCATAAAGTGACAGTGGTCAGAATTGTAAAAATTGGCCTGGTCATTAACGTGCAAACAACCTTGGGTTGTAAAGGGGTTAAATTATATTTAGCAATGAAGAAACCGCAAGTGGTTTTTGAAGCAAGCAAAACTACTGGCAAAACGTAAAAGTAAAATGCCAGAGAATCTTCCAGGCGTCTTTTGAGCCTTCCCATTGACTTGTATTATAAAATATAGAGCGTGTTCAGATTGGGAAATACCTGAACAATGGTCTTCTCACTTCTTTAACCGCTTGGCCTCTTTTTATATAGAAATGCACATGTTCATTCTATTTCAGCATTTTCTTGGTGTTTTTTCAGGTGGGTTTCATAGCAGACGCACTTGAAAAAGATGTCATGTGCACATACCCTTAGAGAGTAAGAGCTGATGCACACATGCTTATCATGGAGTTGTATGTTTTTTTTACTATCAACACAACTAACTAAGAACCCAGAGCCCTGCAAAATGACCACCTGCAGGCCACAAATGTGCATGTGTCTGCACAAACGGTTAGAAACTGACTCCATGAGGGTGATATGAGGGCCCGACGTCCACAGATGAGGGCTGTGTTCACAGACCAACACCGTGCAGGACGCTTGGCATTTGCCGCAGAACACAGAACATTGGCAAAGTCGCCATTGGTGCCCTGTGCTCTTCACAGATAAAAACAGGTTCACACTGAGCACATGTGACAGACGTGACAGAGTCTGGAGACGCCATGGAGAGCGATCTGCTGCCTGCAACATCCTTCAGCATGACCAGTTTGGCAGTGGGTCAGTAATGGTGTGGGGTGGCATTTCTTTGGAGGGCCGCACAGCCCTGCATGTGCTCGCCAGAGGTAGCCTCACTGCCATTAGGTACCGAGATGAGATCCTCAGACCCCTTGTGAGACCATATGCTGGTGCGGTTGGCCCTGGGTTCCTCCTAATGCAGGACAATGCCAGACCTCATGTGGCTGGAGTGTGTCAGCAGTTTCTGCAAGATGAAGGCATTGAAGCTGTGGACTGGCCCGCCCATTCCCCAGATCTGAATCCAATTGAACACATCTGGGACATCATGTCTCGCTCCATCCACCAACGTCACATTGCACCACAGACTGTCCAGGAGTTGGTGGATGCTTTAGTCCAGGTCTGGGAGGAGATCCCACAGGAGACCATCCGCAACCTCATCAGGAGCATGCCCAGGCGTTGTAGGGAGGTCATACAGGCACGTGGAGGCCACACACAATACTGAGCCTCGTTTTGACTTGTTTTAAGGACATTACATCAAAGTTGGATCAGCCAGTAGTGTGTTTTTCCACTTTAATTTTGGGGGTGACTCCAAATCCTCCATTGGTTAATAAATTTGATTTCCATTGATGATTTTTGTGTGATTTTGTTGTCAACACATTCAACTTTCTACAGAACAAAGCATTCAATGAGAATATTTTATTCATTCAGATCTAGGATGTGTTATTTGAGTGTTCCCTTTATTTTTTTGAGCAGTGTATATATGTTTTTTTAAAAAAATCTATTAAAAGAATATTTTAAATGATTCTATGGTTATTCATTATTTATTGAGTGGGTTTTGTTTTTTTACTATGTTCACTAAATGCTAAAACTGCCCAGCCATTATGATTCTCCAAGTCATTATGAGTCCATTTTTCGGGATCTGGGTCTGGGTGAGGGCTTATATTTTGCACGCCGAGCTGACGTTTTTATTTATACCATTTTGGGATAGATATTTTCATCGCCTGTTATTGCATTTTATTGCAATGTTGCAATGACCAAAAAAAAAAATTCTGGCATTTTCAATTTTTTTCTTGTTACGCTGTTTACTAATCAAGTTAATTATTTTAATATATTAATAGATCAAGCATTTGAGAACGCAGCGATACCAAGTATGTGTATTTTTGATTATTTTGTTTTATTTTCAATGGGGCAAAAGAGGGGTGATTTGAACTTTTACATTTTTTCAATTTTTTTAATTTTTTTTTTGCTTTTTACTTGCTTCAATAGTCTCCTTAGGAGACTTGAAGCTGCGATCTTCTGATCACTTGTGCTACACATAGCAGGGCTTTAACCCTGCTACGTGTAGCAAAAATCATCATCTGCTATGAAGGGCGACCACAGGGCAGCGCTCATAGCAGATCTGCAATGACAAGCACGGGGTTCTCCAGCCAACTCATCGCACCCTGTGATCATGTGACAGGGACGCCGATGGGAGGGTTTGTAGATGGGCCCTTTGCAGTCCAATAGCTCATCATAATGCACAATTCTACCTGTTTTGGAAGTATTTGTGGGCCCCCTTACCTCTTGAGCTCCTTTGCGGCTGCACAGGTTGCACCAATGGTATGTTCGCACCCGTAAGTGTATTATATCATGCAGATTTGCCATAAATGGAATTAAGTAATTAATTGTTTTTCTGACATAAACTTGTAGACCCACATTCACCCACAAGTACATTGATCTAGACAAGTTTTGTTGAAAAGCTGTAACAAACTTGTGTTCCTAATATTATTAGCAGCAGTCACATTGCTCAGTGCAGCAAACGGTATATATCTAGAATACTGATGAGCAAATCTGCTGATGTTCAAATTCTGCACTTTGCTTGAATTTGGCCAAGAAATTCAATTGGCATCCAACTTATTAGAAGGCAATCAAATGTGTCTTATTATAGTTTGGAGTCTGCATGATAAATATAGAGTTCTCCAAAAAAAATTATATATCCCCTCACTGTTCACTTTCGAGCTACCGCGGATCCTCACCTGGTCATCCAATTTCTCACTGCGGCTTTGATATCTTCTTTTCTAATGTTATGACAGTGGACATTTTCTTCTGCACCTTTAGTATTCGCCACCAAGGCCTCGGGCAACACATGCTGAAATATTGAGACTTCTTGACATGGTTTCACAGACATACATCGCACAAGACCTAGTTGGCACAGTAAGTGCGGGCTAAGACTAAAACTTCAGAGGATAACAATCTTCCCCAGACCTGAAGAAAACAAGACTACGCATCTACAGTGAGAGATTGGATGACCAAGTGGGCAGTTGTGGAGGAACGACAGGTGAGGGGCTAGGTATAGATTTTTTTAACCCCTTCGCGGGTCATAAAAATCCAGCAAAATGCAGCAGAACAAACATTATTTTGCTGGATTGTCAGAATTGGATTCACCCATCATGTGTGCATTGTGTCACACTAGTCAGAAGAGGAGATGGGGATGTCACAGTTCCTGCAAATCCTTTTGATCAAAACTCATCTCTAGTTCAGAACATAGAATGTGGAATGTTTAAAACTTCAGGTTTATTTTCTAGTTAGGAAGGTTTAATTACCTTAATTTGTACAAAGTGTTCAATTTTTTTATCTTTTGAACACTTCAAACCTCAATGGCATTTACTATTAATATTATTATTATAAACAGAATCGTTATTACAAATTTGTTTTTGATTTATTACAGCAATAACATATTGAGAAAAATACTGACATCATCATGACATTACCTGGAAACTGATAAGGTTTCATTCTGAAGTTTTCACCTTCCACGACCACCATTCTCAAGTAAGTACCGTATTTTTCAGATTATAAGATGCACTTTTTTTCCCCCTAAATTTGGGAGGAAAAAGAGGGTGCATCTTATAATGAGAAGTTACAGTATTTTACCTGGGGGCGGCGTCGGATCGGGGTCCCAGACACAGGAGGTTGGCGGCGGCTGCGGCGGTAGTGAGGCAATGTTGTGGCCCTGTCCTCAGAAGTGTCAGTGATTCAAGGCAGTGGTGGTGGCGGTGGGAGTTGGGCAAGTTCAGCGTGGCAATGCTGCGGCCCCGTCCTCAGAAGTCGGCGGTGAGGTTCCCTATCCCGTACATAGCCCTGACATAGCCCTGCGCTGTGCTTCGGTAAAATGGCCACCGGAGCATGCGCAGATCGAGATCTCTAGAGACGAGATCTCATCTCCCAAGATCTTAAGCTGTTCATGCTCCGGCGGCCATTTTACCAAAGCACAGCGCAGGGCTATGTACGGGATTTGGGAACCTCACCTCCGCTCACCACTGACTTCTGAGGACGGGGTCACAGCATCGCCCCGCTGAACTCGCCCAGCTCCCGCCGCCACCACCACTGCCTTGAATCACTGACACTTTTTCTGAGGACAGGGCCCGCAGCATCGCCCGACTCCTGCCGCAGCCACCTCCACAGCCAATCTCTGGTATGTGTGACCCTGGCTCCTGTGACCCCCACGCCACCACCGCAGCGGTGGTAAGAAGGATTATAAGGGGCACCATTTTATTTAAAAAAAAACAAAACATTTTTTCCTATTTTGCACCCCAAAATTTGGGGTGCGTCCTATAATCCGGTGCGTTTTATAATCTGCAAAATGCAGTAAATCCAACCATAAAAACAACACTAAATACTTATAATTATACTGATGACAAAAATGTAGCTCCAAACATTATAATACTAGTTGGCCTAATTATTTTAAGGTAGGTAACTTAATGGGGTATTCCCATCTCCAAGATCCTATCCTAATATGTAGTAGGTGTAATAATAATAATAATATTAGTGAATACCTCCAATTAGAAATGTAATTCTTCTGATTCGCTGTGTCACTTACCCCATGTGCAGGGCATTGCAGAAGATAGTTGCTATTGGTTGTAACCATGGATACCTAAGCTACTGCAATGCCCTGCACATGGGGTAAGAGACATAGCAAATCCAAAGAATTTTACTACATTTCTAATTGGAGGTATTCACTAATATTATTATTATTATGACACCTACTACATATTAGGATAGGATCTTGGAGATGGAAATACCCCTTTAAAGGAAAATGTATTTATTTTTCTGCTGCTTACATAGTGATAAGACATTCCACAAAGCTTTACATAGATTGTCATTTAATAGTGCAACCACTTTCATGTATTCTAGGGATAATTTTAAAGAAAGTCAATGAACCTGTGAACAGTGAAACAAATAGGTGTGTGTCATGGTGGGCCTTCTTCAGGCCTAGGCAGATAATCGCATGGGAGCACACTGGGCCACTGCTGGCGTGGAGCACAGCAGAAAGCAGCAGTCATAGGGGAAGGTGATGAAGCCCTGCTGAGCCGAGGCCCATGCGTAACAACCATTCGCGTTTAATATTTGTGTTTTAACCATTGATCTTCTGAGGATGAAATAATATTATAACATTTTCTGTTCTATGTGTTTATTTGCAGCTCACATGAAAAGCCAGTCTCAAATTCAGCACAGTAGAGTCAAAAGCAGTTTTATTTTTTGGGATTTTCTTTATATATATATATATATATATATATATATATATATATATATATATATATATATATATATATATATATATTGTTTTCTGCTGTCACTTCATACTTTAGGGTAAGCACTATGGATATGCTGGCTTGCAATTACGTTGTGTTTGTGCACTGTAGGACTGAGTTTAATTTACCACTTTCTCCTCCACATAATCATATTTATGAGCCCTGCAGTCATAAAAAGGCAACCTGTTCTTCAACGGTATGTTGTGAATAGCTGGAATATATTAAATAAAGTAATCAATGCAGAGTAGATCTGTTCTAGTTTGGTATCTACTTTCTGCAGAATACTTATGCACAAGGCAATCTATCTTTTACCAGTTTACATATTCATACATTTATATACTGAGAGCAAAGGTAACCTTTTCACTTGGCAAATGAAACCAGGCAGATAAATGAATGTTAGTCTGCAAAGCATAACATATAAGTAAAAGTTCATCTATGGTGTATATGATATATTATTAACATTATAGGTAACAAATTATTCTAGATAAATAAGCTGATTGCTATATTATTAGTAAAACCAGCATGCAAATTATCAAGTGATAACCTTGAGGTCTTAAAGGGGTTTTCTCATGGACAGAAATGAAATAAACAGAATAAGTAATAAATACATGATTGCTGGAGGACATCCACTGAGACCCCACTGATACTGTAAATAGGGATTCCTAACCTATGTGAAATAAGCTGAAGTGCACATTTGGGACTGCTGCTCTCTTCACTTCTAGGGGGCTGACTGAGATTTTTATTCCCTTTCTTCCAAGAGCCATAACTTTTTTATTTTTCCGTCAATATAGTCATATAAGGGCTTGCTTTTTTGCAGGATGAGTTGTACTTTTGAATAACACAACTGATTTTACCACATAGTTTACTGAAAAACAGGAAAAAAAAATTCAAAGTGAGTACGCAGATACCAAACATGTCGAATTTATTTTTTCATTTAAGTGGCGAAAACAAATTTGGAAATTTGGATGAAATTATGTGAATTTTTTGCTTTCGGTGCCACTTTCCGAGACCCGTAACATTTTAATTTTTCGGGATATGGAGTTGTATGAGGGCTCATTTTTTTGCACTGTGAGCTGATGTTTTTACTGAGAACATTTTGGGGTTGATACAATGTTTTGATCTCCTCTTTTGCATCTTAACAGATCAACCAGTACTAAGAGTGTATAATAAATCAAATTTCACAGAAAAATACACCTAAAGTTTACAGTTTATTGATATCATGTCCATGCTTGTAGGTGGATAGTGCGGTCTGTTGCCATTTGACAACCCCCTATAGGAGTGGGATATTGGTCCCTGAGGGATGAGCACTTTATCAACACCACCACCGCCACAATGTGGAGGAGCATGCACGAGGCACCTTAGTAAGAATGCCAACATCATTCATCTAAGCCAAGTTTTCTATTAAGTACTCATATTATATCATTAGAGTCCATATGGTG
This sequence comes from Phyllobates terribilis, assembly GCF_046119375.1. Taxonomy (NCBI): domain Eukaryota; kingdom Metazoa; phylum Chordata; class Amphibia; order Anura; family Dendrobatidae; genus Phyllobates; species Phyllobates terribilis. The sequence goes on from NW_027362761.1 coordinate 187,391,789, forward strand.
TGTGGCTCCTGATGCGCCGACTTGCAGGAGGAATGCGCCCACATCGAGTGATACACACCTGCATCTATGAGTGATGCACACCTGCATCTATGAGAGATACACACCTGCATCTATTGTTAAGGGGACAGTTGCAAACAACTTTATTATAATGGAACGCAACCGACCCCGGGGTCCGCGATGCAGCCTGGTGGACTGCGGCCGAACACCTTCCGGGTGAGAAGGTAAAACAACCAACTTAAATAACAATCCCCTCCGTGTTACAGCACACAGGAGCGGGAATAGGAATTCGCACTATCTCCGTTAACTGCACGAGAGATGTGTGATAAATAATGTATCTGTAGTCCTGTTGCAGCACAGGGACTACACAGTTGGTGCTAGGATGCGTGTGTGACTCATGCCGGCGTATACGTGCCCTCAGCCGGCGTGCTACCGGACTGAGGAGAATCTCTCCATGTGGCTTACAGGTGGTACCGGGAATACGGCGTCTGCAGACTGCTCGGGGTGTATGGCGACCCCTTAGTCGGAGCCAGACTGTCAGACAAAGCTACCTGCCTATTTCAACTAACCTGCCTATTTTCACTAAACCTGACTATTTCCACTAAAGCACCCGTGGAGCTCAAACGACCAAGCGTCCACACAACACCATCACTGCTCAATGATCAGAGCGCGCCGCCATGTTTGTGGGCAGGCTTTTTAAAGATTAAGCCCTGCCCACCATCGCACCATTGGTGACGTCACCCGCGACCAATCAGGCGGTGCCAGGTCACCGGATCAGCTAACTCCCAAACCACCAATCACGGTCCGCCATGTCACGGGCATGCTCAGTGCAGAGAATCCTGGACTTAGGCTGTAGCCTACGCTTCATGTTGCTAGGGATAAAGCCTCAGGAAAAAACTCGTCCATCTCGTGCACCAGCTAGGCGTTGGGACTAATGAAAATGCTGAGCAGCAGCAGCCCTGGCTGGACCAGAATGGAAGACCACAGAATCCCCTGATGGCTCTGAACCCAGTTCAAATCCAACAAACGTCCGACGCTTAACATTATCTCCCCCTTCTAACATCCCCCTCTACTTGATGCTCATATTCCTCAACGAGTAGGGGAGCATGAATGTGGTCCACCGGTTCCCAGGAATGATCCTCAGATCCATGGCCCCTCCAGTGTACCGGGTAACCTTTTTTTCCACAAACCATTTTAGACCCCATGATAGCCTGCACCTCGAGATTATCACCCCTGATGTGTGTAGCAGGTTGGGGTTCAGTGAGTTTTGTCAGGCGAACGGGCTTGAGGAGCGACACATGAAAAGTGTCGTGACTCCTCAGGTGTCGTGGTAATTGTAAACGGTACATTACTGGGTTTACTTGGGCCAAAATTTTGAAAGGACCATTAAAGCGGGGGGCAAACTTAGCATATTCACCGCGTACTTTAGTGTTGCGAGCCGTGAGCCACACTCTGTCGCCCAGATAGAATAAGAGAGCAGGACGACGAAGAGTGTCAGCTGACTCACTCATTCAATTCTTGGAATCCACCACGGGTAACGGATGGAGAAGACCAGCCGGACTTTGACGGGATGATTTATCTCTTGCACAGGAGACACACGCTAGAACATATTCCTTAACGTTCTGGCGCCACCGGGGCCGCCAATGCGATCGTTGAAGGAACTTAGCGGTACATTTGACCCCAAAATGACCTCCGGACTTAGGGGCATGTGCCCAGGAGAACACCTCATTTTGTAGACAAGGAGGAACGAACGTCCTCCCAGGAGGAAGAATGAGCCTGGGCTCGTCATTGCCCTCAGCCGTATCCATGGGCTGGGACAAGAGGTCTACCCGTGGGTTCTTTTTGACATAATCTGACACGACCTGGGTCTTGGGGACAGACAGAGGGTCTGTGCCGGGGGCCACATCGGTAGAAGGGTAAGAGACTACCCTCCGGGTGACTGTCACCATACACTGAGACATGCAATTCTCACTCCAGGAAGAAATTCTCCCCGTATTCCAGTCAATGTGTGGAGCGTGACAACGTAACCATGGAAGACCCAATAACACCTCATCTAAACCACCGGGAATAATAAGAAAGGAGATAACCTCCCTGTGACCCTGAGGAAATGACATGGTGAGGGGAATCGACTGGTGGGTGATTGGCGTGTCCAGGAGTGAACCGTTGACTACCCTAATGTTCATTGGTCTTGGCAGTAACTCCATAGGGATGGCATGCCTCTGGGCAAACGTAGATGACAAAAAATTGCCATCGGCGCCAGAATCCACCCACGCCTTGGCAGTAACCGCGGATGTTCCGACGGACAATGTCACCTTATACAATAATTTGGAGGAAGAAACCCCAGAATCTAACACACCTCCTCCATCGGTGGTTAGACACACTCGTTTTCCCGACTGCTTGGAACCCCTATTAATGGGGGACTCCAAGAGATGTGCAGGTCGGGAACGAGAAGAGCTAGACTCAGTTCGGGGTATATCCATAGCCTCAGGCTCCGAGTCGGGAGTCGCGGGTTTGGAAATGGGTCTAGAGAAAGATGGTGCCAACCGACACTGAGGTCTAGTGACCTCCAGCTCTAACTTGTGTTCTACATGACGCAAATCTATTCGGTTAGTGAGAGAGATTAACTCCTCCAGGGAGGTTGGAATCTCTCTGGTAGATAGAGCATTTTTAATATGCCCAGACAGACCCTTCCAGAACACCGGGATTAAAGACCGCTCAGACCAATCCAATTCAGCCGCTAAGGTTCTGAACTGGATGGCATAGTGGCTGGCGGTGACCGAACCCTGGACCAACGCAAGGAGCTTAAGGGCCGTATCATGCGTGACCTGAGGACCAAGGAAAACACTCTTTAGGGCATTAAGAAAGAGACCCGCATTAGCCACTACCGGGTCATTGCGCTCGCACAGAGGAGTAGCCCACTCCAGAGCCCTGTGTGAGAGTAACGAGATGACATAACCCACTTTGGCCCTTTCGGAGGGGAACAGTGCCTCCATCATCTCCAATTGAATGGAGCATAGGTTAATGAAACCTCTTTAAATCTGCTGTCACCAGAAAATATTTCGGGGAGAGCAAAACAGGGTAATGGAGCAATTGCAGCTGCCGCAGCATTTATTGCAGCCGGGTTAACCAGATTGGCTGCTTGAGAAGCCGCCTGGGTAGCTACTGCAGTGATATCATCTACCGGGTCAGCTTGTTCCAGAGTACTAAGTCTGGCCTCAAGCTGCTGTATATAGCGCTGCAGTTGTTGGTTGTCAGCCATGTTCGGCAAGACCCTGGCGCTCTGATACTGTTAAAGGGACGGTTGCAAACAACTTTATTATAATGGAATGCAACCGACCCCGGGGTCTGCAATGCAGCCTGGTGGACTGCGGCCGAACACCTTCCGGGTGAGAAGGTAAAACAACCAACTTAAATAACAATCCCTCCGTGTTACAGCACACAGGAGAGGGAATAGGAATTTGCACTATCTCCGTTAACTGCACGAGAGATGTGTGATAAATAAAGTATCTGTAGTCCTGTTGCAGTACAGGGACTACACAGTTGGCACTAGGATGCGTGTGTGACTCACGCCAGCGTATGCGTGCTCTCAGCCGGCGTGCTACCGGACTGTGGAGAATCTCTCCTAGTGGCTTAGAGGCGGTACCGGGAATACGGCGTCTGCAGACTGCTCGGGGTGTATGGCGACCCCTTAGTCGGAGCCAGACTGTCAGACAAAGCTACCTGCCTATTTCCACTAAGCACCCTTGGAGCTCAAACGACCAAACGTCCACACAACACCATCACTGCTCAATGATCAGAGCGCGCCGCCATGTTTGTGGGCGGGCTTTTTAAAGATTAAGCCCTGCCCACCGTCGCACCATTGGTGACATCACCCGCGACCAATCAGGCGGTGCCAGGTCACCGGATCAGCTGACTCCCAAACCACCAATCACGGTCTGCCATGTCACGGGCATGCTCAGTGCAGAGAATCCTGGACTTAGGCTGCAGCAGCCCTGTTTCCCTTCGCAACCTACGCTTCATGTTGCTAGGGAAAAAGCCCTGGGAAACAACTCGTCCATCTTGTGCACCAGCTAGGTGTTGGGACTTATGAAAATGCTGAGCAGCATCATCCCTTGCTGGACCAGAATGGAAGACCACAGAGTCCCCTGATGTCTCTGAACCCATTTCAAATCCAGCAAACACCAAACATCTATTTTTGGAACTTAGCGTCTCTGTGGTGTGGAGTCTTGACTGACTACCACATTGTTGATTTGTTCCTGTGACTGGGGGTTAATATTGTTGTATATAAATTTTCCTGATCATTTGGCTTACCTATGTTTGTACAGTACAGCCCAAAAGTTTGGACACACCTTCTCATTTAAAGATTTCTCTGTATTTTCATGACTATGAAAATTGTACATTCACACTGAAGGCATCAAAACTATGAATTAACACATGTGGAATTACATACTTAACAAAAAGTGTGAAACAACTGAAAATATGTCTTATATTCTAGGTTCTTCACAGTAGCCAACTTTTGCTTTGATGACTGCTTTGCACACTCTTGGCATTCTCTTGATGAGCTTCAAGAGGTAGTCACCGGAAATGGTTTTCACTTCACAGGTGTGCCCTGTCAAGTTTAATAAGTGGGATTTCTTGCCTTATAAATGGGGTTGGGACCATCAGTTGTGTGGTGCAGAAGTCTGGTGGATACACAGCTGATAGTCCTACTGAATAGACTGTTAGAATTTGTATTATGGCAAGAAAAAAGCAGCTAAGTAAAGAAAAACGAGTGGCCATCATTACTTTAAGAAATGAAGGTCAGTCAGTCCAAAAAATTGGGAAAACTTTGAAAGTGTCCCAAGTGCAGTTGCAAAAACCATCAAGCGCTACAAAGAAACTGGCTCACATGAGGACTGCCCCAGGAAAGGAAGACCAAGAGTCACCTCTGCTTCTGAGGAAAAGTTTATCCGAGTCACCAGCCTCAGAAATCGCAGGTTAACAGCAGCTCAGATTAGAGACCAGGTCAATGCCACACAGAGTTCTAGCAGTAGACACACCTGTTCAACAACTGTTAAGAGGAGACTTTGTGCAGCAGGCCTTCATGGTAAAATAGCTGCTAGGAAACCACTGCTAAGGACAGGCAACAAGCAGAAGAGACTTGTTTGGGCTAAAGAACACAAGGAATGGACATTAGACCAGTGGAAATCTGTGCTTTGTTCTGATGAGTCCAAATTTGAGATCTTTGGTTCCAACCACCGTGTCTTTGTGCGACGCAGAAAAGCTGAACAGATGGACTCTACATGCTTGGTTCCCACCGTGAAGCATGGAGGAGGAGGTGTGATGGTGTGGGGGTGCTTTGCTGGTGGCACTGTTGGGGGTTTATTCAAAATTGAAGGCATACTGAACCTGCATGGCTACCACAGCATCTTCCATCGGCATGCTATTCCATCCGTTTTGCGTTTAATTGGACCATCATTTATTTTTCAACAGGACAATGACCCCAAACACACCTCCAGGCTGTGTAAGGGCTATTTGATCAAGAAGGAGAGTGATGGGGTACTATGCCAGATGATCTGGCCTCCACAGTTACCAGACCTGAACTCAATCGAGATGGTTTGGGGTGAGCTGGACCGCAGAGTGAAGGCAAAAGGGCCAACAAGTGCTAAGCATCTCTTCAAGATTGTTGGAAGACCATTTCCGGTGACTACCTCTTGAAGCTCATCAAGAGAATGCCAAGAGTGTGCAAAGCAGTCATCAAAGCAAAAGGTGGCTACTTTGAAGAACCTAGAATATAAGACATATTTTCAGTTGTTTCACACTTTTTTGTTAAGTATATAATTCCACATGTGTTAATTCATAGTTTTGATGCCTTCAGTGTGAATGTACAATTTTCAAAGTCATGAAAATACAGAAAAATCTTTAAATGAGAAGGTGTGTCCAAACTTTTGGTCTGTACTGTATGTGACGTATTTATTTAACTGAAGATGATTGATATTTACAGAGTTTGTGATATCTATACATAACATATGTCACTTGTCTTGTATCACGGGTATAATATACAGCTGACTGGCAGACTGTGCTGACATAGACATCTCTGTCTAAATGTTTTGGTGTTTGTGATGTTCTGATGGTGTATCACTGGCTACCTTCATTTATGCCCTCACATCTGTACTTTGCTCCCATTCATTGAGGGCGTCGTAGGGTCATTCAGGGAGAGCCGCAGAGGAGCGGGGGTGCCAATTGCATTCAAAAGGGTGCCAACCTCCGCTGACAGGCAGGAACAGGTCAAGGGTCAGCTCAGGGCATTGCCCATGCCCCATTTATCTTTATTTAATTGGGATGGAATTTGTTGCTGGCCTGTTTTTTATTGACATTTTTTTTGCTTTTTTTGAGGTTTTTTTCTTGAATACTGGGAATTTTTAAATGATATCAAAAAACTATAAATTTTAGGTGTATTACTCTTTTGCATATTATTGTAATGTTGCGGCTGCCAAAAAAGAACGTAATTCTGGCGTTTTTTTCACATTACGCTGTTTCCCGATCGGATTAATTTATTTTATATTTTGATAGATGGGACATTTCTGAATGCAGTGATACCAAATCTGTATTTTTTTATTGTTTTATTTTCACTGGGGTGTGGTAGATCGCTTACTCAGCTACACACGGAGGTAGACACAGGTACGCTCTCTCTTTAATTTCGTGTTTGTTTATTAAAATGAGGCATAAACCAACATTTAAGTCCATGAAAGAAAACACAGCCCACTGGGCAAAACAGGAAAGCCAAAACAAAATGGCAACACAAAGCACAGTCCTTGTGGTAGCAGTGATCCTCATGTTCAGAGTTTTAGCAACTTCACATGGTTCCGGTGAGCTCAGCACAAAGATGTCTGGAGTTGCTCTCTCCAGACTCACTGAACACTGAATGCCTCAACAGGCCGAGTATTTAAACCCCAGACCACACCCTGAGGTGGAGATATGGTGAATGACCTTCCACCCTTTACAATGGTCATTCACAAAAACCATTCCCTTTTAAAATGGAGGTTTTACCCTCTCAGCAAACTAACATGCTGGAGAAAACTTCATGGATTCAATTCACAAACACTAATAACCTCTGTGAAACATATCTGACTTCCTGAATTGTGTAATCTGGAGAGCCTTACACAACTTCCTCATCACCTTCGACATGAAAAGAGTTCCCTGGTCTGTCAGGATCTCCTTTGGCAGTCCCGTTCAGGAGAAGATATGTACCAGCTCTTGGGCTATGCTCCTGGCAGAGGAGTTTCTCAATGGTACCGCCTCCAGGTACCGTGTTGCATAGTCCAGCACAACCAGTATATATTGGTGACCCCTCGCGGACTTAACTATGGGCCTTATAAGGTCCATGGCAATTCAGTCAAACCTCTATAATGGGTAATGGAACCAGGGGACTCCGGAAGCGGGACACAGGAGCAGTTAGCTGACAAGTAGGGCAAGACCGACAGAAATTAACAATGTGTCGGTGACACCTAGGCCAGTAGAATCTCTGCAAGACCCGCTCTAGGGTTTTTTCTACTCCCAGATGCCCCCTTAAGACATGCAAATGGGCCAAATCTAATACCCTATATCTATAGGAACCCGGCACCAACAACTGCTCTATCACTTCCCCTCTTGGTTTATTGACCCGATAAAGCAGCTCTTCATTTAAGGTGAAATATAGGAACCTGGTGTCAGCCCCCAACCCCCAACTCTTGAGCAACCCCATTTATCACAGTCACATTGTCAAATGCACCTTTCAACGTAAGATCCTGCATTTGTGCCATACCAAAATTCCCCCCAGAAACCCCAGTTCAGGAATCTCACCCTCACGGGTCCCTGTCTCGTCCTCGTTGCCAGCAAGGACACACAGGGGGAACTCATCCACCTCTGGCTGTAATGGGGATTCTTCATGGACGAAAAAGAAGGAATTCTGCACCACCTATTAAGACAGTTACTGACCCCACGTGTTAATTATGGGCTGAATACAATCTGTAGATATGATATGGGGGTGCCAGCTAGGAAGAATTGCAGAAAATTCCGATAATATAGTAGATAATTAAGCTGTACTCACCGTCTTCATATAGTAAAAAGTCCTTTATTTCATCTGGTCATAAAAAACAGTGGAAAGCAGGGAGTGCGGAGAGAGGAGAGGACGACAGCTGTTTGGCACTTCTGTTAGCGCTTCTGTGGGTCTCGGACCCCAGAAGCACTAAAAGAAGCACAACACAGCTGTAGTTCTCTCCTCTCCCCGCACTTCCTTCTTTCCACTGTTTTTTATGACAAAATGAAATAAAGGACTTTTTACTATATAAAGATGGTGAGTGCAGCTTAATTATCTAATATATTAACGGGATTCTTCATGGATGAACCAACTCTGGTCTGAGCTACTGGGCACCCTCGCCTTTCCCCACATGTCCCAGAACAGCCGGAAGTCCCGCCCGATTATACCCGGGTGTAACCAGTCTCTGACTACCATGACCTCATGGGACTTAGTACCACGGTCTGTTTTTATAGTCATTTGGGCGAAGGGGTAGTCCTTGGTGTCCCTGTGGATACAGCGGATGCCCACGTGTTTCCCAGGGATCAACTAGTGGGGGAGTGTGGACCTTATCAGAGTCACCAAACTTCCTGAGTCTAAAAGTCCCGATACCAGTACCCCATTTATGTTCATGGGACTTGACAGTGGCCCCTCACCAGGCTGACAGTCCACACTGCAGGTGGGATAGGCATAGTATGAGCACTGCCTCCCTATGCTGCAGTCCATTTGGGGATGCAGCACCTCCTGACTTCCTTAGGGACCTCTCGACCACCTGGTACCTTTCTACGAGGCAGACCAGGTCATCCACATTCCGGGGGGTCTCCCTGCGCAACCCAGGTCTGCATGGGTCTAGGAAAGCAGTGAATAAATCTGTCCATCATGACCCGTGGCTAGCACCTCCACCCACTGCTCCAGCGGCAGCTTCTGTCACTCTGCTACCAGCTTAAAACAGTCAAAAATGCTTCCACATCATCCCCCGGGGTCATTTTTTGCATATCTTGTCTTACCGCTATCTGGACATATGAGTCATCACCTGGAGTTGGGGGAGATGCCGGCCTCCCAGAAACCGCCTCTGCGAGCAACTCCATCTGCTGTTGCTGCTGTCTAAGCTGGTCTTTCTGGTGTTGCTGCTGTTGGTGGATCTGTTGCAATAGCAGCTTGCTTGTCTCCTGTTGGGTTAGCACAAGATGCTTAACCAGGTCCTCCATATTATCTGTCTTTGTTTCCTGGCTTATGACCGCCTTTACCCAGGACATTCGGTTTGTCCTCAGCCGTTACATGTGCCTCCTGGGGATCTAGCCCGCAATACTACTGCCACCTGTGGTAGATCACTCACTCAGCTGCACACGGAGGTAGACACAGGTACGCTGTCTCTTTAAATTTCATGTTGGTTTATTAAAGTGTGGCATAAACCAACATTTAAGTCCATAAAAGAAAACACAGCTCGCTGGGCAAAACAGGAAAACCAAAACAAAATGGCAACACAAAGCACAGTCCTTGTGGTAGCAGGGATCCGCCTGCTCAGAGTTTTAGCAACTCCACATGGTTCAGGTCAGCTCAACACAAATATGTCTTGAGTTGCTCTCTCCAGACTTTTTTTTTTCTTTATTTAATAGTCCCCTTAGGAGACTTGAAGTCTGATCGCTTGCACTATACATAGCAGTGCTCCAGCACTGCTATAGCAGAAATCATGATCTCCTATGAAGTATTGTAATGACAGGAACAGGGTTCATCAGCAGGGCGGAATGAATGACGCGCTTTCCGATTTAATTGGTTATCACCAGTTTAACTGTTAAACACCAGCACTGCTCCACCCACAGCTGTTAAAGGTACATGATGACTAATTAAATCAGGCATCATGTGCGGGGAAAGATGCGGGCTCAGCGTGTGAACCCACATCAAAGACATGGCCACGACTTATGATGTAAATATATGTCATATGCCATGGAGGGGTTAATAAAGCATTTTAGACAATTTTCACTTCTATGATACCAGTTTTGTAAAGGGTATCGGAAAAATTACTTGGCTAAAAGGAGTCACAAAGTCCACAATGAGCATTCCATGCCACACAACAGCTCCACACTTTTGGGGAGGGAACACTTCCCTTTGGGCAGTGCACCTTGTCTATTTAGCTTTCCACATCCAGGTGCTGAGCACAATCAGGTCCATGTCTTGCTCTGCCCATGTCTAGTTAGGGGACAACCTGATTGGGTATATCTTGTTGCGGTGGGATGGCTTTTAGACTCTTTAAATTGGTGTCATCTAAGTAGCCTATTTTTACATGTATTACTACTATTTACTTACTGCAGAGTATGTATTCATTGTTTTGAATCTAGGTTTCAGTAGCTCCACAATTTTCCTCCAATTAAATTCACAAGTCGATCAGTTCAGGGACACAGATATACACAAGAACAAGGAAATGGTATTTGCATACCTGTCTAATGATGGAAAAATTGCGAGTTTATTGCACTGCATCTCTGTGGTGCTGGATTCTTTTTGTTAGAACTTCACTGAAATGTAATCCAAAAGATTCCACCAAAATGAAATAACCAATTCAATGGTTAAATAATTAGGGTAGAGCAATATTAAAAAATAACCTGGGCACGCAGCCTTAGTGACCACCAATATGTCTTTTTACTGACCTGAGATATTAGAGAATAGCGTCCCCAGACAGATGAAAATCCAGCAGCTCTTATCTGTACACTATAGCTGACAACTTGCTGCACCAACCACAATCAGTGTTGGCACCGACCATGACCATTAAACCTCTTAGATGCTGCTGTCAATAGACAGCATCTAGATGGTTAACAGAGGGTGGAGGCTCCCTCTTTAACCCAATCGTCATCATGAGATCATGGTTGTGTGGTTCTGAAGGCTGCAATGGCAATTCACGGCCAAGTAATGGCCTTACTTCAAGCCAGATATAGCGTCATTTTCAGAAGTTTGCAGCATTTAGGTGGTAAAAATATTTGTTTTCGTTCCTGCCATGCCACTTTGGATTAATTTCTGAAAAACACCTGAAGGGGTAATAAACTACCTGACAGCAGTTTTGAATACGTTAAGGGGGGCTGTTTTTAAAATGGTATCATTTTGGGGGGTTTTCCAATATATTGGCCCCCCAAAGTCACTTCAAAACTGAATAGGTCTCTAAAAAAATAAGTTTTGTAAATTTCTTTGAAAAAACGAAAAATTACTGCTACAATTTTAAACCTTCTAAAATTCTAACAAAGTAAAAGAACATTTTACAAATGGTGCTGATGTAAAGCAGACATGAGGGAAAAGTTATTAATGTTTTTGTGGTATGACTATCTGGATTAAAGGGATAATTATTCAAAGCTTGAAAATTGCAAAGTTTTTGAAATAAACGCAAAATCGTTACAGTATATTTTCTCTGAAACGCTGGAGTAATCATGCAGCTAGGCTCTGATTTTTTCTGCTCGCGGTTGAATCAGATGACAGGTTTTCTTTAAGGATCTAAAAGACCTAGTCTTAAGGACTTTATTAGTATGGTCATCTTTGTAACCATTTATCGTTATTGCTCCATTTCTTATGCAATTTTGCAATGAGCGTTTAATAAAATGTATCTTATAATGTATAGCTAGACGTTCCAGCCTCTAAGACAATGAAATTAATGTCTGTTGTATTCACCTAAAAATAAACATAATTTTAGAGCTAAAAATTCAGATTTCCAAAAACAAGACAGCTGGCGGGATGACAAGCCTCCAAGCCTGAAGATGTAGATGATATCAGGTATCATAAGGAAGTGATACAGTACGAGTAATGGCTTAATGTTTCTTGGAAATAAATGAGTATGTTGTATCAAGATACAAATGGGATATGTTTTCAGCTAACTGGAAGGAAATCAACAGCTCACGTCCAACATGACATCAGTCCCATTCTACTGCTGCCCAAAATCCTAAAACAAGCCGAGTCATAAGATAGCAGGCAGATGTCGAAACAGCTGTCTAAGTAGAAAGAAAACTGCCAGATGGCAGAAACATCATCACAATGCACACGGCTCTGCACGTGTCGAGGATAAAGTAAACCAATGGAGACACAGAGATGGAAGCTGGCCAGGGGTCTTGATTGGCCTATGAATTGTTGACCTAGCAACAGAAATACATATGTGGAAAGTGTGATCAAGTCAATATCAACTACTTGCAAGACTACCTAGGATGCTATAAATTACAGATTTCCTAAGAAAAATACATATTTTACTACACAAATGTTCATCATTTACTAGTAGCTTTAACCTCAAGTATTATAGAGGACTTGTCACTTCTCCTGACATAAGTGTTTCAGTAAAAACAAATTGTATACCCCATATGATTAAAATAATGAGGCATCTCATATCTATAGACTATGCCGCCCCTCTGTACTTCCTAGTAAAAATGTATGGAAAAAATTGAAACCTACATTTTACCAGTTGGGAGTGTGTCTCTGCTTAACACTGTCCAATCACTGCCGAATCTGTAGGTATACACCCCTGGTAAACTCCCAATTGACAATTTATTCATACATTTCCACATGGAATAACAGAGGAATATATCACAAGATGTTCTGGAATGTTTTTTTCATACAATACAATTTTCTACTAAAATAGACAAGCTGTAAAGATGACTGATCATCTTTAAAGGGAACCTCATGTTGAAAATGTTATCTGATCTGCAGGTAGGATGTTATAGTTGGTTGGGTGAACTGGGTTGTCTGTCCTGGGGGGTGCACGTATATAGTGCTGGGCAGCCCACCTGACCTAATAGTATGGGGATCATCAATAGGTTGTAAGCCGGACACTGTGCATCACATGTATCTGTCTGACTGGCGTCCTATGCAAGCCCCATCGGTGTGTATGAATAATACTACACAGCCACCACCTCCGTGAATTGGTAGGTTGTGAGTGGCTGTTTGTGTGAAGAGCATGGAGTTTATTGTTCAGAATCTTAAATGTTCCTATACTTGATTTTCCTAGCTATGTTGTTCATTCTTTCATGGACATATGGATAAACATAAGACTGTGGGGTATATGACAGTGCTCAGACATAACTTGCTAGATAGGGCCTTCTCTAACCTGTTAACACAAAGTAATGCTTCCATATTTTTGGCCTTATAATGTACTATATATTAGGTTTTTACCCCACTCTTACAAGCTCTCTAGAGTGTAAATACAAGAAGTTAATAACAATAAAATAAAATCTTAATAATATAGCATATAACATGTTACATGTAAAGTCTGTACAGCTAAAAAATATATATATATATACATCCTACTATTTTACCTAAGAGGTGGGCTTGTTGGTCTTTCTGAATGAAATCAAAATCTCTAAAAATATCACAGAAATTCTGATCGTAATAAAGGGCTTTAGTTTAAATAAAGAAACCAACGTAAGAGGATTGTAACGCAGCAAATGGGAATAGCAGACACGGCTGAATGAGTGTTTATTGAATTTCCACCCAGTTTTCTGTTGTTATTTCCAAACCTCATAAAATGTGTTCAGTTATAAATTGAGCAGTGAATTTCCTGAAAATGTTTTTTTTTTTTTTTTCAATGCTAATATTTACAATAATTATGCCGGTCTTCTTTTTTTTTCTTTTTGGATTTTTACCCATTCGGCCTGCAAGTATAATTCTACATGCTGTTGTGACGTGTGACTGTGTTCATATGAAAACCACCATAGCATGACTCCATTTAATGGCCTGGCTAGTTCATTTCTTCCTCATCTATCGCAGACCACAACTGTTCTACAATAGTTGTTTAAAGGGATGACAGCGCTATTGTTTGCATCATTCAAAATATACTTTTATTGCAATGATGTATTTGCATTTTTTTTATAAGTATTGTAACTTTGTCTTTGTGGTGTGACTGGCATTCATATGAGTCACTAATGAAAATATGTCTTTTTTATGAGCAACCTATTTTTATTATTATTTTATATATATTATGTTTTCAGAGCCAAGACCAACTCATCAGATGCAGAATACAGCACAGAATGTTTCAGCAGAGGGATGTAAGCAGGAGATGGAGATGTTTCAGGCCACGGCCCCACTATCAGTATTTGGTCAGTATTTGGTCAGTATTTTTTCTCAGAAGTGGGAGCCAAAACCAGGTGAGCAACAATCAGAGAAAAGGTATAATAGAAACAAGTCACCAATTCTGCATTTATCACCCACTCCTGGCTTTGGCTCCCACTCCTGAGAAAAAATACTGACCAAATACTGATAGTGGGGCCGTGGCCTTATTCTGGAAATTTGGCTTTATGCCAATTATTTAACGTCATCAAAAAAGTGTGAGAAAGGAAGACGAAAAATCTAAATTGTGCAATATAGAGAGCACTCACTTGGGTTTTGGTCAAAACAAGCCCTTGTGCACACATTCATAGCACAGATAGTGCCCAGACAAATGTATGGATTAGTGATGAGCGAGCACTAAAATGCTCGGGTGCTCGTTGCTCGGGTCGAGCACATTGGAATAATCGGGTGCTCGACCCGAGCAACGAGCCCAATGTAAGTCTATGGGAAACTCGAGCATTTTTCAGACGGCTCCCCCTGGCGGTCTGCAGAGGGCCTAAAGATTGCCCAAATCGATGGGAACAGTGCTCAAATGGCATGGGAACAAAATGAGGAAGACCCCTGGAAGCATTTCTGACTCCCAGGTCACTGCTGTCAACAACGTTGTCAGAGGTATTACGCCACTTTTACGGACTCACAATAAAACGTTCAAAAACGAAACCAAAATGGATTTTCCTGGGAAATATGTTAGGGAACATTCTTTCCAGGGTAATGACTTGTATATAAAGCAAAATAAATAACCAAAAACCAAAATACTCCTTCACACCTTGGGCAATGTTCACACTTAGCGTTTTTGATGCGTTTTTGCACTTTTGCATTGCTTTCAACCAAGACAAACGCATTCACTGGGAAATGTCATTTTAACATTTTACAACCTTACCTGGCCATGTGGTATGTGAGATATCATGAGACACATCGTGTTTCATTTATGAAGGAGGGACTCTGAGAGTCAGAAAGCCTATTTTTATAGGGCCATCAGGCAGCCTTTACTATTCTTAAAAGGCCAGCAGTCGGCCCTCATTATTCTTAGAGAGCCATCAGCCGTTTATGTTTTATTGTTCCCGTTACTAAAGAGTGGGTCTCCTATACTGTTATTGTGTATGCAGTGAGTGCCAGGACTGCCCAAAATTTGGACGCACCCCAAAACCCCTTTGAAGAGACTTAGAGGAGGGCCTCCTGAAAACAATGTTCCCATTATTAGGAAGTAGGTCTCCCATTGTGTTTGCCTATGCAGTGAATGCAAGGGCTTCCAAATATTGGGAGGCATTCCAATGCACCTTGGAAGAGACATGGAGGAGGGCCTCATAAAAAATGTTCCCATTAGAAAGGAGCGGGTATACTTGTAATGCCCATGCACTAAGTGTATGGGCTGACAAACATTTACCTCTGGGGAGTATACATGAACATACTGTATAAAAAACATTTTTTACGGGCATCATAAACACCCTTTACAAAAATTATGTGGGTGTTGCATCACGGACCACGGTCACCCTTGTGATATGGTGGTGGAGGATGAGGATGAGGAAAAGGAGGAGGACAAGAGCAAATAGCCAAAATCAGAAAGCTTATACCCATGTGTGGGTGTGAAGAGGTGCATGGGAATACACTTCCCAAAAAAAGACACTGGATTTGAGTTTATGCTACGCTGCTATCATTCGGTGGTGTTGAGAAGTCTGGCCCAATCCAGCCCTTCAATCCAGTTCATTTTTATAAGAGTCAGCCATTTCTGAGGAAGCAAGACACGCGAAACGTACGTTAGAGGGCTATGTCTGGTAACTATAGTGTGGACCTTCTTATATGTACAGTACAGACCAAAAGTTTGGACACACCTTCTCATTTAAAGATTTTTCTCTATTTTCATGACTATGAAAATTGTACATTCACACTGAAGGCATCAAAACTATGAATTAACACATGTGGAATTATATACTTAACAAAAAAGTGTGAAACAACTGAAAATATGTCTTATATTCTAGGTTCTTCAAAGTAGCCAGCTTTTGCTTTGATGACTGCTTTGCACACTCTTGGCATTCTCTTGATGAGCTTCAAGAGGTAGTCACCGGAAATGGTCTTCCAACAATCTTGAAGGCGTTCCCAGAGATGCTTTGCACTTGTTGGCCCTTTTGCCTTCACTCTGTCGTCCAGTTCACCCCAAACCATCTCGATTGGGTTCAGGTCTGGTGACTGTGGAGGCCAGGTCATCTGGCGTAGCACCCCATCACTCTCCTTCTTGGTCAAATAGCCCTTACACAGCCTGGAGGTGTGTTTGGGGTCATTGTCCTGTTGAATAATAAATGATGGTCCAACTAAACACAAACTGGATGGAATAGCATGCCGCTGCAAGATGCTGTGATAGCCATGCTGGTTCAGTATGCCTTTAATTTTGAATAAATCCCCAACAGTGTCACCAGAAAAGCACCCCCACACCATCACACCTCCTCCTCCATTCTTCACGGTGGGAACCAGGCATGTAGAGTCCATCCGTTCACCTTTTCTGCGTCACACAAAGACACGATGGTTGGAACCAAAGATCTCAAATTTGGACTCATCAGACCAAAGCACAGATTTCCACTGGTCTAATGTCCATTCCTTGTGTTTTTTAGCCCAAACAAGTCTCTTCTGCTTGTTGCCTGTCCTTAGCAGTGGTTTCCTAGCAGCTATTTTACCATGAAGGCCTGCTGCACAAAGTCTCCTCTTAACAGTTGTTGAAGAGATGTGTCTGCTGCTAGAACTCTGTGTGGCATTGACCTGGTCTCTAATCTGAGCTGCTGTTAACCTGCGATTTCTGAGGCTGGTGACTCGGATAAACTTATCCTCAGAAGCAGAGGTGACTCTTGGTCTTCCTTTCCTGGGGCGGTCTTCATGTGAGACACTTTCTTTGTAGCGCTTGATGGTTTTTTCAACTGCACTTGGGGAAACATTCAAAGTTTGCCCAATTTTTCGGACTGACTGACCTTCATTTCTTAAAGTAATGATGGGCACTCGTTTTTCTTTACTTAGCTGCTTTTTTCTTGCCATAATACAAATTCTAACAGTTTATTCAGTAAGACTATCAGCTGTTTATCCACCAGACTTCTGCACAGCACAACTGATGGTCCCAACCCCATTTATAAGGCAAGAAATCCCACTTATTAAATCTGACAGGGCACACCTGTGAAGTGAAAACCATTACCGGTGACTACCTCTTGCAGCTCATCAAGAGAATGCCAAGAGTGTGCAAAGCAGTCATCAAAGCAAAAGGTGGCTACTTTGAAGAACCTAGAATATAAGACATTTTCAGTTGTTTCACACTTTTTTGTTAAGTATATAATTCCACATGTGTTAATTCATAGTTTTGATGCCTTCAGTGTGAATGTACAATTTTCATAGTCTTGAAAATACAGAAAAATCTTTAAATGAGAAGGTGTGTCCAAACTTTTGGTCTGTACTGTATATATACCGTATATTCCGGCGTATAAGACGACCTGGTGTATAAGACGACCCCCCTACTTTCCTGTTAAAATATAGAGTTTAGGATATATTCACCGTATAAGACTACCCCTTTTCCAACGCATACCAAACACCGGTAAAAATTAAAAAAAAACAGATTTGAATTTAACATGGTCCTTTTTTAATTTAAATTCTTATGACATGCAGGTATATAGCAGGAAAACTGTCACTCATAAACATATTAAAATAGGGGGGACCCCACGTCATTTTTTTGGGATCCCCTATTTTAATAGCTAGTAAAGGCTAGGTATTCAGCTGGGGGCTGATATTAGTAGCCTGGGAAGCTCCGTGGGTATTACCCCCTTCCCAGGCTTCAAACATCTGCCCCAGCCGTCTGCTTAACCTCCGCTAGAGACTAAAATTAAGGGGAACCCCACGCCAATTTTTTTTTAAATAAATCCGTTATTTTAACACTAGATGACAAGTACAGTAACCAGCACTGTCACTGTACTTATTATATATGTGACTGACATGTTTCTATCTATCTAATCTATGTGTGAAGCTCTATTCTGTCTGTTATAAATTGTCGGGTACCGCTGCTGAATTGCCGGCCGGCTTTTTTAAAGAGACGGTGCATGAAAACACTAATATTTGTTTTAATAAATCCTTTACACTAAATGACAAGTACAGTGAGCAATACTGTCACTGTACTTCATATATATGTGACTGACATGTTTCTATCTATCTAATCTATGTGTGATTCTCTATTCTTTCTATTCTAAATTGTCGGGTGCCGGCTTATGCCGCTGCTGAATTGCCGGCTTTTCATATATTGTCACAGAAGCGATGCGAACTTCCCTGCTCCGGACACAGCGCAGCGCTTCTGTGACAAGTGAAAGCTGTCGGCACAGAAGCCCTGCGCTGTGTCCGGAGCTGGGAATACGCAGCGATGTGTCAGTTTCAGCACAGAAACGCTGACTGTCTGGACCTACCGCCGCCGTATTTTAACTCCCTCCACCTTATATTAACTCCGACATGGCAGGGATACGGCCACGGCAGCTTATTAACACCCCCAGAGTATCCCCGCATGTCAATTTCTGAAAGTTCAAAAGCATTACCGGCGTATAAGACGACCCCAGACTAGACAGAAGATTTTTCAGTCTTCAAAAGTCGTCTTATACGCCGGAATATACGGTATTTATCTGCCTCACTAAGGAGTACTTATGTTTGCCTTAGAGTTTATTGATACATGCACTTGCACTTTTTTACTAAGTTGAATGCCTAGGCAATGTGTTCAAGTGACTTTTTCCTGCACAGCAGAGTTGTAACTTCCATTAATATACATGCTCATATACAGTACATGCTCATTCTCTATTGATTTTCTCCAGTTCTTCCTCCTCCTCTTCCTCATTGTCACCCAATCCACATTGGGATGAGAAGAGGCTGGGCTGTGTGAATCACCCTGCATGGTTCTTTGCGCCATCTCATCGTGCTCCGCCTGCAATGCATCCTCTTTGATTGTGAGCAGAGAGTATTTCAGCAGACAGAGAAGCGGGATGGTGGCGCTAATTATGGCGTCATTGCCGCTCACCATCTTGGTGGAGTCCTCAAAGTTTTGGAGGATGGTACATATGTCTGACATCCATGTCCACTCCTGAGGTCTTATGTGTGGAGTCTGAACTGAATACCGACGGCCTTGTTGATGCTGGTACTCAACAACTGCCCTCTTCTGCTCACAAATCCTTCCTAACATCTGCAGCGTAGAGTTCCAATGCGTGGGGACATCACACACCAGTCTGTGAGCTGAAAGCTGCAAACGCAGCTGAAACACGGCAAGGGCGGCGGAAGCTGTAGGTGACTTTCTAAAATGAGCACACAGGCGGCATACTTTAACAAGCAGATCCGGCAGCTCCGGGTCGGATTTGAGAAACCGCTGAACCATGAGATTAAGCACATGGGCCAGGCATTTTACATGTGTGAGCTCGCCTTGCCTCAGAGCCGGCACCAGGTTCTGGCCATTGTCACACATGACCATGCCTAGCTGTGGGTTCAACGGTGTGAGCCACAGATCTGCCTGCTCTTTCAGAGCTTTCCACAACTCTTAAGCATTGTGCGGTTTGTCACCTAAGCATATTAGCTTCAGCACAGCCTGTTGCCGCTTGGCCAAGGTAGTGCTGCAGTGCTTCCAGCTTGTGACTGATTCGGTCATTTTGGAGATGGAAGCTGAAGAGAAGGAGGAGGCTGAGGAGGATGAGGTGCAGAAGCTCTAGACTGTGGGGGCAACCCTGATTGACCTACAGCCCGCAATCCTTTGCGTCAGGAGGATCCTCGCCGTCAGCGAGATGTACCATCCCTGCCCACAAGCACTTGTCCACGTATCCATGGTTAGGTGGACCTTCCCGGAAACTGTGTTGTTGAGGGCACGGCTAATGTTTTGGGACACGTGCTTGTGTAATGCGGGGACTGCACACCAGGAGAAATAGTGGCGGCTGGGGACCGAGAACCGAGGAACGGCCGCCGCCATCAGGTTGCGGAATGCTTTTGTCTCCATGGTGCTTCCTGATGCTGCTACTTGAGAGTGTGCAACGACAGGTGCAGGGCAGGAGGCATCTTCGCATGCACCATGGACAGGGGATTGGCTTGCATGCACAACAGCGAAAGAAGCAGTGGTGCCACCCACAGACACTGTTCCTGGACCCTGGGGTTCAGCCCACAAAGTCGGGTGCTTTGCTACCATGTGCCTGATCATGCTGGTGGTAGTCAGGCTGGTAGTTTTACCACCCCTGCTGATGTTGGCCTGACAGCTGGTGCAAATGGCCTTTTTGGGGTTATAGGCAGAGTCTTTAAAAATCAACCAGACTCGGGAAGACCTAACAGTTGTACTGGCAACTTCCTTCATGTTGGTGTTGCAGGGAACGGTTGCCTGCCTTCTGTCTGCGGCCACCACACTGCTTCTTCCTGCCTGTTGGGGTGCTCTGCCTCCCTCTCCCTGTGTGCTGCTGTCCTCGCTCTGCATGTCCTCCTTCCAGGTTGGGTCAGTTACTATATCATCCACAACCTCATCTTCCACTTCCGCACCCTGGTCCTCCTCCTGACTTTCTGGCAATTGTGTCTCATCATCGTCGACCACTTGTGACACTTTCCCACCGTCGACTTCGTGTGACCGTGGCTGCTCAAATATTTGGGCATCGCTACATGCGATCTCCTCTTGCCCCGCTTCAAGTGGACTGGGCGAGAGGCCCGAATCTATAAATGGAAAAGTGAGAAGCTCTTCGGAGTGTCCAAGTGTGGGATCAATTGTCTCCGGGCACTCGGCATGGTGGGAGGAAGGAGGATCAGGGTGAGGAATATGCAGTCCAGACTCACGGCTACTGAGACTTGACCGTGTGGAAGACAGGGTGGTGGTGGTGGTGGTGGCAAAGTGACTGGACGCATTATCCACTATCCAACCAACAACCTTTAGACACTGCTCTGGGTTCAATAGTGGTGTGCTGCGGTCCCCTAGGAATTGGGACAGGAAGGTCGGGCGAGAAAATGTGGGTGTTTGTTGTGGCACAATTTCAGCTTGCCCACGGCCTTGTCCTCGGCCTCTACATGCACCATCACCATCACATCCAGTTCCCCGTCCCTTGCCACGCGCCTTGCCAATTTTAAATGGAGGACAATATCTTCCACGCTCACTACAAATGGCTGAATTTGGAGCGAAGTTATATGTAATCCGTGTGACGGAGAAACCACAGTTTTAAATACCTGGCCTGTAGGTAACTATTTTGAACTGCAAACCGGTGTCAAAACCTTTGCTGACACACTGAAAAAAAATTTAATGGAGACCAGAAATGGCAGAATTTTCTGAAAACGTACAGTACAGACCAAAAGTTTGGACACACCTTCTCATTTAAAGATTTGTCTGTATTTTCATGACTATGAAAATTGTACATTCACACTGAAGGCATCAAAACTATGAATTAACACATGTGGAATTATATACTTAACAAAAAAGTGTGAAACAACTGAAAATATGTCTTATATTCTAGGTTCTTCAAAGTAGCCACCTTTTGCTTTGATGACTGCCACTATTTCTCCTGGTGTGCAGTCCCCGCATTACACAAGCACGTGTCCCAAAACATTAGCCATGCCCTCAACAACACAGTTTCCGGGAAAGTCCACCTAACCACGGATACGTGGACAAGTGCTTGTGGGCAGGGATGGTACATCTCGCTGACGGCGAGGATCCTCCTGACGCCAAGGATTGCGGGCCCTAGGTCAATCAGGGTTGCCCCCACAGTCTAGAGCTTCTGCACCTCATCCTCCTCAGCCTCCTCCTTCTCTTCAGCTTCCATCTCCAAAATGACCGAATCAGTCACAAGCTGGAAGCACTGCAGCACTACCTTGGCCAAGCGGCAACAGGCTGTGCTGAAGCTAATATGCTTAGGTGACAAACCGCACAATGCTTAAGAGTTGTGGAAAGCTCTGAAAGAGCAGGCAGATCTGTGGCTCACACCGTTGAACCCACAGCTAGGCATGGTCATGTGTGACAATGGCTGGAACCTGGTGCCGGCTCTGAGGCAAGGCGAGCTCACACATGTAAAATGCCTGGCCCATGTGCATAGTTTTGATGCCTTCAGTGTGAATGTACAATTTTCATAGTCATGAAAATACAGACAAATCTTTAAATGAGAAGGTGTGTCCAAACTTTTGGTCTGTACTGTATATGTGATCCATGTGACGGAGAAAACACAGTTTTAAATAGCTGGATTTTTAGCGCTGTAATATGGAGAGGACCTGGCTGTATTCTGCACTGCCAACAAGCAAATGGCACAGTACAACGGTGTTCTCTAGATTGCTTTTTAAGCAAATAATGGGGATTAAGATCCAAAACAAATTATTCCTGGCCCCTGAGACCTGGGCCTATTTCTAGAAATATCTAACAGCAGCAGACAAAGCTGGAATGGAGCCTCTTGTGCTATATGCACTGCAGTCTGCTGTATACCCTGCCTGCCTGTCTATATACACTGTCTGCCGGATATCTCTGCAGATGGATTAGGTCTCAGAAGGACTGTTTGTTGAGATGGATGTCTGTAATATAGTTTGGTACACCTACACTAACTAGAAACAAGCAAATCTCTCTCTAGCTCAGCAGCACCTCTCCCTACACTGTCTGATTCTTGAGTGACTGTGACGAGCATGGGGCCACCAGGTCTGATATAGACCTGATGACGCTGTGCGGCCAGCTAATCACTGTAATGCCACAACCAACATGGCTGCGGCATTACAGTGAGTGGCAGGCAATCCCTGCATGTTCATTGGCTCTGTAAAGAGTCGCAAACATGCATGGAGGAGACCCGAGCTCCTGCCGAGCAACCCCGGAAATACTCGCCGAGCGCCGAGCATCTCGAGCAGTGAGATGCTCGGACGAGCACCGAGCAGTAGCGAGCATGCTCGCTCATCACTAGTATAGATCCTTAGTAAACCTCTGTATGGCTGATGAAAATTATATTTCAACATTATTGTTGTATTACCTAGAAGCATTGCTTCTATAAAAGAGAACCTGTCTCCATAATACAGATCCATGTTGTGCCAAGCTAAGAACATATGGATAGGTCATGCGCATGATGCTTAGTATTAGGAATAATACTTCCTTTTTGGCTAATAATCTATATATATAATTGTCTTATCCCGTCTGTCTGTCTGTCTGTCTGTCTGTCTGTCTGTCTGTCTGTCTGTCTGTCTGTCTGTCCAGGAAATCCCGTGTCGCTCATTGGTCCGGCAGCGGCCAATCAGCGCCGCGGGATTTCAGAAAAAAGATGGCGGCCGTTAGCGGCTCATCTGCGGGACGGAGCTCAGCGGCGTTGCAGCCGGAAGATGAGCGCCGCGAGGCGCTCATCTCTCGGCCGGTACCAGCAGAAGGAACCCGACCGCCGGACCCATCTGCGGGACGGAGATGCAGCCGGGAGATGAGCGGCGCGAGGCGCTCATGTCCCGGCTGATAGCAGCGGAAGGACCGCCGGAGTCGCTGACATCCATGCGGAAGGGAGGACCGGGGAGCGGCGCTGCGGGTCGGGATACTTCTGCTGCGAGCGCCCGCTCATGTCCCGGGTTCTCGCAGCGGAAGTAGCCGCACAGGCAGCGGCGCTCCCCGGTCCTCACCAAGACGATTCGATGATTGGTCGCGGTCTTCGGACCCGACCAATCACTGATCTTAGCGCAAAAGTTAAATACCGCTGTGCTGATTGGTCGCGGACGCTGCCCGCGACCAATCACCGATTTGGGCGCCAAATTTAAATATCGGCCGCGACCAATCAGCACAGTAGTGGTTAACTTTAGCCGCAAGATCAGTGATTGGTCGCGGGCCAAGACCGCGACCAATCAACATTTAAATAGCGGCCGCGACCAATTGGATGTCAGCGCCGCTCCCCGGTCCTCCCTTCACACCCTTGCCGCATGGATGTCAGCGGCGCTGCCTGTGTGGATACTTCCGCTGCGAGAACCCGGGACATGAGCGGGCGCTCGCAGCAGAAGTATCCCGACCCGCAGCGCCGCTCCCCGGTCCTTCCTTCACACCCTAGCCGCTGATGTCCCCACAGTATCCGCATGGTGTTACAAAGATCCGGACATTTGTGTTAAAAATCGCTGATTGGTCGCTGGCGCTGCCTGCGACCAATCACCGATTTGGGCGCCAAATTTAAATATCGGCCGCGACCAATCACCAATCTTGGCTCCACATTTAAACACCGCTGTACTGATTGGTCGCGGCCGTTATTTAAATGTTGCGCCCAAATCGGTGATTGGTCGCGGGCAGAGGCCGCGACCAATCAGCAGAGCGGTGTTTAACTTTAGCACCAAGATCACTGATTGGTCGCGTGCGGAGAGCGCGACCAATCAGCGAATCGTATTGGTGAGGAGCGGGGAGCGGAATCGTATTAGTGAGGACCGGGGAGCGCCGCTGCCTGTGCGGCTACTTCCGCTGCGAGAACCCGGGACATGAGCGGGCGCTCGCAGCAGAAGTATCCCGACCCGCAGCGCCGCTCCCCGGTCCTCCCTTCACACCCTAACCTAAAGTTAAACACCGCTCTGCTGATCACCAATCACCAATTTGGGCGCCACATTTAAATAGCGGCCGCGACCAATCACCGATCTTGCCGCCACATTTAAACACTGCTGTGCTAATTGGTCGCGGACGCCAGCCGCGACCAATCAGCGAGCTTGGCGCCAAATTTAAACAACGCTCTGCTGATTGGTCGTGGACGCCAGACGCGTCCAATCAGCGAGATTGGCGCCAAATTTAAACAACACTCTGCTGATTGATCGCGGTCGCTGGCCGAGATCAATCAGCAGTATTGGCGCAAAATTTAAACAACGCTCTGCTGATTGGTCGCGGCCGTCAGCCGCGACTAATCAGCGATTTTGGCGCCAAATTTAAACAACGCTCTGCTGATTGGTCGCGGCCGTCAGCCGCGACCAATCAGCGATTTTGGCGCCAAATTTAAACCCCGCTCTGCATCGCTCTGCTGATTGGTCGCGGTCGCCGGCCGCGACCAATCAGCAGTATTGTCGCAACTAATCAGCGAGATTGGCGCCAAATTTAAAGAACGCTCTGCTGATTGGTCGAGGCCGGCGACGCGACCAATCAGCAGAGCGATGCAGAGCGGGGTTTAAATTTGGCCCCAAAGTCGCTGATTGGTCGCGGCCGTCAGACGCGACTAATCAGCAGAGCGTTGTTTAAATTTTGCGCCAAAATCGCTCATTGGTCGCGGCCGGCGGCCTCGACCAAGCAGCGATTTTGGCGCCAAATTTAAACACCGCTCTGTATCGCTCTGCTGATTGGTCGCGGACGGCGGCCGCGACCAATCAGCAGTATTGGCGCCAAAGTTAAACACCGCTCTTCTGATTGGTCGCGACTAATCAGCGATTTTGGTGCCAAATTTAAACACGCTCTCCAGTCCTCACTAACACGGTTCGCAGATTGGTCGCGGCCGCCGCCCGTGACCAATCACCGATATTGCCGCCAAATTTAAACACCGCTTTGCTGATTGGTCGCGGTTGCCTAACGCGACCAATCAGCGATTTGGGCGCCAAATTTAAACGCCGCTCTGCTAATTGCGCCCCGTCGGCCGCATACCTATTCTAGAATACCCGATGCGTTAGAATCGGGCCACCATCTAGTAATATATAATTTCTATTTCCTGACATTTTTGAACTCTTACAATTGTAGTCAAGAAAAATAAATTTTATTCAAATTAGCCATATAACATTATATGTCAGAAAACCTTTAAAACAAGACCAAACCAATCCATGTTGATTGTAACAAAGGAGGGGCTCAGGCTTCATTCACACTTGATTGTAACATAGTGAGAAAGTGTATATACAGTATCTGTGTAATGTATATAGTTGTCTAATGCATATCTGTGTGTAATGTGTATCTATGTAATATGTATAAATGTGTGTAATGTGAATATATGGTTAATGTATCTACAGTGGAGTTCAGCAAACAGATTTGCAGGATCAGGTCCAGCAGCCACAAGGATCAAAGCCTTGTGGGCCTCTTCACACCTGGCCGCACTACCCGCGCTTTTTCTGAGAATCAGAAGAGCTGTGGGACATTGGCAGGTAGATGGTGGCATGCAGGGATCTTGTCCAGTAGCCACAAACTACTAATGTGGCCATTGGACTAAAGTACTGTAAATCTTTTTGCTCAGCTCCAAATTACAGTAATGCATAACGTATATAATATTCCATATATGTACACTGCATGACATTTTCATTGTTGCTTTGTATGGGCCTATTTCTATTTTTGCAAATTTAATTTAAAATCCTTAGGAGGCCACATTCTCTTTTCGCTCTGCTAATATACTTCGAAACTGAAAACTCGACACTACCAGTCTAATAGTATCTAGCAAGTATTCATCACATACTGCCCTCATTTAGGAATTCTGTGGCGTCTACTGCTTTATGAAATATAACAATGTAGGAGTAGAATAGCACTTCTGGGAGCAATGAAAACTTAGTTCAGACATTGATTCAGACACTAAGAGTAAAATGTACACATACCAAAATTGCTGTGGATTTTACCTGTAGATATGCATACATAAAATACACAGTATATTACCGTAACATACGTGTGGATGAGCAATTTTGACATTTAAAAATATGCTATGAGGCCTACTTTTTCTACAGAGCTTCTTCCATTTGGACATATTGTGATGGTTGCAGCTGATCAGCAACTGCTGAATGGCTGCAGCACTCACATGACACTGCACGGCCTGATGTTGCTGCCAGAAGACCGGCAGGGGATGCAGTAACAAGCGAAGAGGAGTGGTGCTGGTCCGGTAGGTGAGTATAAGTATTTTTATTTATTACCCTACCCTTGCCCATTACAATTAACTTTGAACCTCTTCATGACCTTTGACGTATATTAATGTCAAAGATTGTGTCCTGCCTTTGATGAGGGCTTACACGCAGACATCATGTGCCTTTAACAGCTGTTGGTGGAGCAGTGTTCCACCCACGGCTATTAACTAGTCAGTGATTGACAGCGGGATGTAAAACGCGCCAGCAGGAAGCTCGTCATTCATTTAGCCCATCGGCGTGAAAGTCACGTGGCTGGCGTATATTGACATGCCGCTGTATATAATTGTAACAGGGGTAGTGCCACAGGATTGGAGGATAGCCGATATGGTACCCATATTTAAGAAAGTTAAAAAGTTGGATCCAGGTAACTTCTGTCCAGTAAGTCTGACATCAATAGTGTGCAAAGTTTTTGAGGGCATCATAAGAGATGACCTGCAGAGTTACATCACAGAGAATAATATAATAAATGATAATCAGCATGGATTCATGAAAAATAGGTAGTGTCTAACCAACATGTTGGGGTTCTATGAGGAGGTAAGTGCAAATCTGGATGTTGGTAATGCGGCTGATGTGATTTATCTGGACTTTGTGAAGGCATTTAATACTGTACCACATAACAGTCTTATACTAAAGCTACAGAAGCGAGAATTTGGGGGAACTATATGCAGATGGGTAAGGAATTGGCTAAATGATAGGAAACAAAGAGTCGTCATAAATGGTACGTTCTCTAAATGGGATATAGTCAGCAGTGGAGTGCCGCAGGGATCTGTGCTAGGACCGATTCTCTTTAACCTCTTTATTAATGACCTTGGGGATGGGACTGAGAGTAAAGTGTCAGTTTTTGCTGACGATACCAAACTATGTAGGATATTAAAATCTGATCTTGACATTACGATATTGCAGAACGATCTGGATAAGATGACTGAATGGGCAAACACTTGGCAGATGAGGTTTAATGTAGATAAATGTAGAGTAATGCACCTAGGATGGAGTAATCCTATTGCTACATATACATTAAATGGGAGTATACTCGGGACTACAGAACAGGAGAAGGACTTGGGTATTCTGGTTACAAGTAAGCTGAGCAGCAGTACTCAATGTCAAGCAGCAGCCGCAAAAGCAAGCAAGATTTTAGAATGTATTAAAAGAGAAATAAAATCTTGCGATCCAAACGTATTGTTACCCCTCTATAAATTATTGGTGAGGCCACATTTGGAATATGGGATCCAGTTTTGGGCTCCACATTTTAAAAAGGATATTCAGAAGTTAGAGTTCAAAGAAGTGCAACTAGATTATTACAAGGCATGGAAGGCCTCTCATATGATAAGAGGTTGAAAAAGTTGAGCTTGTTTAGCTTAGAAAAATGATGCCTCAGAGGGAATCTCATTTACATGTATAAATATATGTCTGGTCAGTACAAAGGACTGGCACATGACTTATTCCTTCCAAAGACCATACTAAGGACCAGGGGGCACTCATTATGGGTGGAAGAAAGGTGATTCCGGCACCTAAACACGAAAGGGTTCTTTAAAGTCAGAGCTATAGGACTGTGGAATTCCCTACCACAAGAGGTAGTGATGGCCGACATCATAACAGCTTTCAAAAAAGGCTGGATGATTTCCTTGATACACATAACATTGTGGGTTACAGTTAAATGAGGCAAAATGTTACACCTATAGTAGTACATTTAGTACGGTAATAGTAATTACATAATTAGGTTTGATCCAGGGTTCTTGTACTGATCGCCTTTTCTCAAGAAGGAATTTTTCCCTGTGATGTAAATTGTCTGAATGTGTCCTGGGGTTTTTGCCTTGTTCTGGATCAACAGATTTAGGCATAGGGATTAGTAAATTAGTGTAGTGTTAGTGTAGGGAGTACAATTGGGGGAGAAAGGTTGAACTTGATGGACCTAGGTCTTTATTCAACCTACGTTACTATGTTACTATGTTAAATAAGATATCGTGATTTCTGTAATACATAGCAGTGCTGATGCACTTCTATGTATAGCACAAGTGAGCAGACGATCACAGCCTCTAAGTCCCCTAAGAGGACTATTCAATACACTGACGAGCAAAAGGGTAACAATGTTTTGAAATTTTGGCTTTCAGGCTCCATATCTCACCATCCCCTACTCCTTCAAACGTGAGACTAACATTATTTGATAGACAATCATCTTGGCTATCTCATACATAAATTTGACTTGCAACTATTTAGCATATGATTAGTTATGCAGATTATTGTAATGTCACTGCATTGTTACTGTTTTGCTTCTGGTGTTGGGAAAATCTTTTTCTTCCTGTATACTACAAATTACAACCTGTTCTCACATTCCCTAAAGCAAAAGGTCATTGGTTCGAATTGATAAGCAGCCATGCAGAAGATTTCCCAAGAAAAGAGGAACAGCAGCATCCAGCTCATCGATAATGGTCTCTCGGCCAAGAAAATTGCTAAACTGCATCATGTGAAAGCCATGACAGTTGGAAGAATATGAAATGAAGTTCATTTATCCATTCAAAGGCCATGAGGTCCAGGCAAAATATCAGAGTTAACAAGTCGGCTCATCACAAGGTCTATTAGTTCTGGTGTGACAAACACAGCAGTAGAGGTGGCTCCTATACTTCCTAATAGTGAGATTACAGATGTCCATGCAAGCACCGTGCGATGCACATTACACAAGTCTGGAATGGTGGGTCCAAAAAAGGTGAAGATGCCTCAACTTCAAAATTGTCAAAAGAAGCGTGGGCTAAAGTTTGCAGAAAGGTACAAAAAGTAGAAGATTGGAAATGGGTGATTTGGAGCGATGAGATGAAATTCAATAGACTAGGCTCTGATGGGTGCAAATGGGTCTAGAAGAAACAAGGGAAAAAGGGGCTAACGGATCGAGAAATTGAAGAAACTGTGAAGTTAGGTTTAGGAAGCCTGATGATATTACTACCTGTTCTCACATTTCCTAATAGCTCAGTTTGTTATAAGTCTGATTCCCAAGCAAAAAGGTCATTGATTCGAATTTATAAGCAGCCATCAAGAAGATGTCCCAAGAAAAGAGGAACAGCATCATCAAGCTCATCAATAGCAGTCTCTCAGCCAAGAAAATTGCCAAACTGCATCATGTGAGTGCCATGACAGTTGGAAGAATACGAAATTAAGTCCATTTATCCATTCAAAAGCCAAGAGGTGGACGTCCAGTCAAAATATCAGAGTCAACAAGTTGGCCAATGGCGTTGGTCTCAATGCTGAGCTACAGTTGTGCTCAAAAGTTTACATACCCTGGCAGAATTTTTCCTTTCTTGGCCTTGTTTCAGAGAATATGAATGATAGCAAAAAAACTTTTTCTCCACTCATGGTTATTGGTTGGGTGAAGCCATTTATTGTCAAACTACTGTGTTTTCTCTTTTTAAATCTTAATGACAGACAAAAACATCCAAATGACCCTGATCAAAAGTTTACATACCCTGGTGATTTTCGCCTGATAACATGCACAGAATTTGACACAAATGGGCTTGAATGGCTACTAAAGGTAACATCCTCACCTGTGATCTGTTTGCTTGTAATCAGTGTGTGTGCATAAAAGCTGAGTGAGTTTCTGGGATCCAGACAGACTCTTGCATCTTTCATCCAGCCACTGACGTTTCTGGATTGTGAGTCATGGGGAAAGCAAAAGAATTGTCAACGGATCTACGGGAAAAGGTAGTTGAACTGTATAACACAGGAAAGGGTACAAAAAGATATCCAAGGAATTGATAATACCAGTCAGCAGCATTCAAACTGTGATTAACAAATGGAAAATCAGGGGCTCTGTAAAAATCAAATCACGATCCAACAAAAATTTCGGCCACAGCTGCCAGGAAAATTGTTCGGGATGCAAAGAAAAACCCACAAATAACATCAGTTGAAATTCAGGACTCTCTGAAAACTAGCAGTGTGGTTGTTTCAAGATGCACAATAAGGAGGCACTTGAAGAAAAATGAGCTGCATAGTCGAGTCGCCGGAAGAAAGCCACTACTGCGCAAATGCCACAAAGTATCTCACCTACAATACGCCAAACAGCACAGAGAAAAGCCTCAAAACTTCTGGAACAAAGTAATTTGGAGTGATGAGACCAAAATTGAACTTTTTGGCCACAACCATAAACGTTACATTTGAAGAGAGGTCAACAAGGCCTAAGATGAAAGGAACACCATTCCTACAGTGAAGCACGGAGGTGGATCGCTGATGTTTTGGGGATGTGTGAGCTACAAAGGCACAGGAAACTTGTTGAAGGAAAGATGAATGCAGCACGTTATCAGCAAAATTCTGGAGGCAAATTTGCACTCATCAGCCCCGAAGCTGCGCATGGGACATACTTGGACGTTCCAACATGACAACGATCCAAAACACAAGGCCAAGTCGACCTGTCATTGGCTGCAGCAGAACAAAGTGAAGGTTCTGGAGTGGCCATCTCAGTCTCCTGATCTCAATATCATTGAGCCACTCTGGGGAGATCTCAAGCGCGCAGTTCATGCTAGACAGCCCAGGAATTTACAGGAACTGGAGGCTTTTTGCCAAGAAGAATGAGCAGCTTTACCATTTGAGAAATTAAAGAACCTCATCCACAGCTACCACAAAAGACTTCAAGCTGTCATTGATGTTAGAGGGGGCAATACACGGTATTAAGAACTGGGGTATGTGAACTTTTGATCAGGGTCATTTGGATGTTCTTGGTTGTCATTAAGATTTAAAAAGAAAAAACACAGCGTTTTGACAATAAATCGCTTTACCCAACCAATAACCATGAGTGGAGAAAACGTTTTTTTGTTATCATTCATATTCTCTGAAACAAGGCCAAAAAGCCAAAAAAGGAAATTCTGACGGGGTATGTAAACTTTTGAGCACAACTGTATATATGAGTATTCTACAAGATGAGTTACTTCGTACACACGAGTACTATAGGTATAAAATGGACGACATAGTGTTCCAGCAGGACAACGACTTGACGCATACGTCAAGACTGGCGACGAAATGGTTCAGTGACAATGAAATAGAAGTGCTGGATTGGCCCCCACAGTCCCCATGCCTCAGCACAATCGAACACTTATGGGTAGAGTTGAAGGAAAAGCTGTATGCATACCCAAGTGAGTTGACCAGTATGTACCAACTTTGGGAACACGCAAAAGGGACATGCTTGAATCTGATAGAAAGCATGCCCAGAAGGATTAAAGCAGCTTTGAAAGCCAAAGGTGTATTTACAAAATACTAACAAAATACTATAAATTAAAATTTAGATTTTTTAGGAGCAAAACAGTAACAATGCAGTGACATGAAAAGACCCTGTATAACTAATCATATGCAAAATAGTTGCAAGTCAAATTTATGTATGAGATAACCAAGATGATTGTCTATAAAATGATGGTAGTTTCAAATTCGAAGCAGTAGTGGCTGGTGAGATATGGAGCCTGAAGCGCGTCAGTGTTTACATTAGAAAGTGAGAAAAAAAGTTTAAAGAAAATATGCAAAAAATAAAAAAAACACAAAAGTAAAAATTTTGACCTATGAAAAATAAAACAATAAAAAAACACGTATTTGGTAGCGCTGCGTTCAGAACAGTCTGATCTATCAAAATATAAAATAATTTAAAACGATCGGTAAACTGAATAACGAGAAAAAATCAAAACGCCAGAATTACGTTTTTTTGGAGCCGCAACATTGCAATAAAATGCAATAAGAGGTGATCAAAACATCATATTTATCTCAAAATAGTAATAAAACATCAGCTCAGGGCACAAAAAATAAGCCTTCACACAGCCAACCCCATATCCCAAAAAATGAAAACATCTTGGAAAATGGCAACAAAAGAAAGAAAAATGTTCTGACAAATTTCCGATTTTTTTTCTCCACTTAAAAAATAGTAAAAAAAAAAAACGATACATGTTTGTTATCTACGTACTTGTACTAACCTGGAGAATCATATCGCTAGGTCAGTTTTACCATATAGTGAACATAGTAAATAAAAATTTAAAAAAAACTGTTGTGGAATTGCATTTTTTTGTAATCTCAACGCTCTTGGAATTTTTATTCCCACTTTCCAGTTCATCACATGTTAAACGGATGGTGTCATTCAAAAGTAAAGCTCGTCCAGCAAAAAACAGGCCCTCACACGGCTATGGGGAAGGAAAAATCAAAAAGTTATGGCTCTTGGAATAAGGGGAGGAAAAAACAAAAGCGCAAAAGCGGAAAATCACAAGGTCATGAGGGATTTAAAGTAGGGACAACCCCTTTAAGTATACGAAAGAAATAAAAACATATTTGCTGTAGATACCGTTGAATTTGCTTTAATGCATTTTCATTACAAAAGTGAAAACTTTATGAAGATTTGAAAATATTTATTGACAAAGGACAAGCAAATAACATTGCTCAATGGAATCAATAAAGCTTAGCAGCTTTTCATTATTACTTGGCTTGCTGATAATTATGTTGGTAGTGATCTTGCTAAAAAAAAAAGAAGTGTCAGTTGTGGCTCGACAGTTGTATGTCCAGTGAGTGTCTTTATGTTTACAGCCATCTATATATTGAGCCCTAATAATAATGTTTTGATGCCCCATAAAGAAGTTATAAATTAAATTTGTATAAGAAAAAATACCAAAAATGCAGAATTTGTATCAGTGTTGACAACTTTTAGATAAATGTAACCTGTATACCTAAGCTTGAAGATTATTTCTTTAAGGGTATGCTCACACGAGCCTATACATCGGCTGAGTGTTTTTGAGAAAAAAATCGCAGCATGCTGTGCAGGGATCCGCTAAT
Source organism: Phyllobates terribilis (assembly GCF_046119375.1). NCBI lineage: Eukaryota > Metazoa > Chordata > Amphibia > Anura > Dendrobatidae > Phyllobates > Phyllobates terribilis. The sequence continues at coordinate 187,425,444 of NW_027362761.1, forward strand.
TGGATGACATGCTCCCATACAAGTCTATGGGTGCGTGTAAAACATCGGACTACACTCAGGTGTCATCATCCGCAGACTCAGACAATGGAGAAGATTCAGAAATAAAATTTTCCATTTTCTCACAGTGTGCTCCATTTTTTTCATGCAAGAGAATCGAACCACGTTAAGCTGACACTGTGCAGAGTTTGAGCCGAGGAGTGCCATTAACATACCCAAGCCGATTCACTCACAGATATAATATACGATCATGTGACCCCAGCCTACTAGTTACATAATGGTAGGTATGTCAGAGAGTGAAAATGGACTCTAACCACCCTCTTGCCTGTTAGGCTATTAGTATTATGTTGGATGAGTTGCCCATGTCATTTTGCATTCTCCTTTTCAATGTATGTTTTTATATGCCGTTGGATTTTATTGCCAGATCACAGCACTGCCAGAGGAAGATGATGACCTGTGAAATTTGGATGTGTCCAGCTTTCACGTGGACTTGTTCAGTGTATTTATCCAAGTTATAATTGTCTGTTCATTTCCAGAAATTCTGTGTGTTTGTGATGAGTGGCTGTGAGGATGTAAGGAGAAGGACAAAGGGAAGATTTCCACAGTGAGTCACAACCACATGTCCAGTATTTTATCAGTATTTTACCTCAGTATTTCTGAGCCATTGTAGAATTTACAATAGATATCACTCATGTAATGTGAGAAGTGAAATCTTTGCATTGTACTATACCTATATTTCCCTGCGGTATCTGTGCATCATGAATCGTGGTATGTGTTAAAGGGGCCCACTGAGACTCTTTCGCCCGGGGCCCACAAAAACCTGGAGCCGGCCCTGTCTGTACCCCAGTATAAAGAGCAGCTAGAGAGGGGGTATCCCCTTCCCAGAGACCATCAATACAGACCTTGACACAAACCAGATGAGCGCAGAATGGAGTGCTGGACTTGTGGAGGAGTGGGACACATGTCAAGGAACTGCCCCGCCTGAGGCCAAAAGCAGCAGGGGCGGCCATTAAAATAAAGTGCCCCGCAGTTAGGGAGCACACTGCAGGGCTAGATCCCTCTGTAAGGAGGATTGAAGGCTCTGAAGACATTATTTCCGAGAGTCACACTACGTGGGCTGAGCTGAACGGGCAGAGGATTTGTTGTCTGATGGAAACGGGGTCTCAGGTTACTACAATGCCGGAAGTATAATTCCATCAGTGATTCACAAACATTGCCCTATCGAGAGGGGGCCCAACCATTTGTCTGATGGCTGCCAATCAGTTACCCATCCCAGTAGCGGGGGTTGTATAGATGGAGAAATGTGTCTGCAGACGGAATATTGGAAGAAAGGAAGGGGATCGTGCTGGTCAGACAGTGCTCACTATGCCGATCTGTGCCCGGACGTCTTTGGAAGGAGTGGAAGAGCAGGTTGAACCCCAGGAGACAGGAGAAACATAGAAAGGTAGAGTTGGAAGAAACCTCCAGGGTCATCTGGTCCAACCTCCTGCTCAATGCAGGATTTACTAAATCATCTCAGACCAGGGGCGGACACAGACTGTAGTGGGCCCCTGTGCAAGAAATTTTTGGGGGCCCCCCCCCTGCGCTTCATAAGGCAACAAAGTTATGTAAACATAACCCCCCCCGATGCATCTCTCATCCCCCCCCCCGTGCATCTCTCATTCCCCCCACTCCTAGTTAATTAATTGTATTTAAGAAAAATAAAACTTGTTATACTTACCCCCATGCGATCCCTGCAGAATCCTGGCGCTCGTCCACGTCGCTGCCACCAGGCTCTCCTGACGTTCGGCCATGTGACGGTGCCACATACATAGCCAACAGCTTTTGTTTTGGCCAAAAGATTTTTAAAGCCGCCACCACGATAAGGTAGACTCTTCTGGCCGGGCCCTACTCTAACCTATTAAAATTTTCTTAAAATATCCAATACTCTTTTTAGATATATTTTTATTTAGTTTTCTTTAAGGGAATGTGTCATATACATTTTTTTTTTAAATGACCAATAATACCACATACAGGGAATACCGCCACACCATCACCAGACCACATATTACCACAACATAGTGACCGAATAATACCACACAGAAGGGAGAAAAACTGCCACACCATGACCAGACCACATATTACCACCACATTACTAATATTACCACCACATTACTAATATTACCATAAGTGTCATAATACACGGGAGCTCTATACATGGTATGTATAATGTAAGTGTCCAGGTAATCTAGTGATCACCAGTGACATTATACACAGGAGCTCTGTATATAGTGTCAGTGTACAGGTAATACAGTGATCACCAGTGACATTATACACAGGAGCTCTGTATATAGTGTACAGGTAATACAGGGATCACCAGTGACATTATACACAGGAGCTCTGTATATAGTGTACAGGTAATACAGGGATCACCAGTGACATTATACACAGGAGCTCTGTATATATTGTCAGTGTACAGGTAATACAGTGATCACCAGTGACATTATACACAGGAGCTCTGTATATAGTGTCAGTGTACAGGTAATACAGTGATCACCAGTGACATTATACACAGGAGCTCTGTATATAGTGTACAGGTAATACTGTGATCACCAGTGACATTATACACAGGAGCCCGGTACATAGTATATAGTGTAAGTGTACATGTAATGCACTGACTCACTGGTGACGTCTCTAGGTGAAGTCCTTCAGCTACGCTTTTCTCCTTCATCCAGCACAGACCGCCATCACGTCTTCCAGCCAGGACTCGTCTCTGCATAAAATAACACAGTTATCTAGAGCACATTCCCCAACTTCTACATTACGCAGCTGAATACAGACGTGCATCCACCATCAATATATGGTTAGTTATTATGCAACCTACCATTCCAAATATAAATTGTAATCCACCACGGTGCCCCCATTAACTGTAAATAGGCACTTAATATATAATTTAATTAGAACCTCTACTCTATACTTCCTGCTCCCCGCATTCATTATTTACATGCACCCCCTGCCCCAATTAATTATATCATGTCCGTGCTCTCCCCACCCCATCGTCATTTATCATTTACTCTCCCCCACCCCACATTCATTATGTGCAGCTCATTATCCCCCTACTCCTAATTCCCCCATGTGCAGCTCATTTTCTCCCAATTCCCCCATGTGCAGCTCTCACCCCCCCATGAGCAGCTCTCACCACCCCCCCATGTGTCCCTCTCTCATCCCCCTCCCCCACATGTGCCCCTCTCTCATCCCCCCCATGTGCAGCTCTCACCACCCCCCCATGTGCACATCTCTCATCCCCCTCCCCCCCATGTGCCCCTCTCTCATCCCCCTCCCCCACATGTGCCCCTCTCTCATCCCCCTCCCCCACATGTGCCCCTCTCTCATCCCCCTCCCCCACATGTGCCCCTCTCTCATCCCCCTCCCCCACATGTGCCCCTCTCTCATCCCCCCCATGTGCAGCTCTTATCTCCCCCCCATGTGCATCTCTTATCCCCCTCCCCCATGTGCATCTCTTATCTCCCCCCCATGTGCATCTCTTATCTCCCCCCCATGTGCATCTCTTATCTCCCCCCCATGTGCATCTCTTATCTCCCCCCATGTGCATCTCTTATCTCCCCCCCATGTGCATCTCTTATCCCCCCCCATGTGCACCTCTCTCATCCCCCCCACCCCATGTGCATCTTTTATCATCCCCCCCCACGTGCACCTCTCTCATCCCCCTCCCCCCACGTGCACCTCTCTCATCCCCCTCCCCCCACATGTGCACCTCTCTCACCCCCCCCACCCCATGTGCATCTTTTATCATCTCCCCCCACCCCATGTGCATCTTTTATCATCTCCCCCCCATGTGCATCTTTCATCATCTCCCCCCACCCCATGTGCATCTTTTATCATCTCCCCCCCCATGTGCATCTCTTATCTCACACACACACACACACACACACACACACCTCCCATTCCCCCCACTCCTAGTAAATTGTATTTTGAAAAAAACAAAACTTGTTATACTTACCCCCATGCGATCCCTGCAGAATCCTGGCGCTCGTCCAAATCGCTGACACCAGGTTCTCCTGCCTTCCGGCCATGTGACGGCGCCGTCACATGACCGGAAATCAGGGGAATCATGAAGGCGCTGCCGCAGGAGCGCAGCGCAGCGCTGAGATGTCCCGGACCCGGCGCTTAGCATGGGGCCGGGGGCCCCATGAGGAGAGAGACTCACAAGAGGGGGCCCCCAACGGGGCTCCAAGGGGGCCCCTACCGGCTGGGCCCCACACTGGAGTCAGGGCAGACATGCCCTGATGGCGGCCCTGCTGGAGGCTGGAGGGGCCCCCTCTCCCTCGGGGCCCCCGTTCAATGAACCGGCTGCACGGGCGGTAGTTCCGCCCCTGTCTCAGACATCTGTCCAGCCTCTGTTTGAAGACTTCTATTGAAGGAGAACTCACCACTTCTTCTGGCAGCCTGTTCCACTCATTGATCACCCTCACTGTCAAAAAGTTTTTTCCAATATCTAATCTGTATCTTCTCCCATTCAGTTTCATCACATTGCTTCTAGTCTTTCTTATAGACCGACAGTTGGTCATGTTCAGATAGCCAAGAGACTATGGTACTGTAGATAATGTGATCAAGATTCTAGTGGACATGCACAGGGATATGATTGATTTAGGTAATCTGCCCATTCGCCTCTTCCATCGGGTTCAGAGGGATTATCACTGTTATCACTGTGTCCTCATCCTGTGCACTGTTGCATCCACATTCCTGTTTACAAGGAATGCTGATCCAAGCTAATGCTGCAGCAGATTAAGAGTTAAAGAGGTTGTTTGGGCTTAGACAACCCCTGATGTGCTGGGAATCAGATGGCTGCTTGATAAAACAGAGAGCCAATGGCATTCTGTTCCACCACTACATTTGTGAAGCTGGAGAAGATGGTGTAACACCTCTCTGAAGACCCCTATTGTTTTAAATGTATGAAAATGTACTGTATTGTATGTGTTATCCTCCTGGAGGCTGCAGTTCCTGTTAGTCAGGGGTGACAGGGTTAACTTTTGGGCCTGCCTATAGTTGGGGAGAAGTAATAGGGACCTGTGTGTTAGTTCCAGTTTTGTAATGAGTAGTTAGTGAGTAAGAGTCAAGGAAGGACAACCTCAGAGGAAGGTTATCATCACTGGGTATGTGTGTGGCAGCCAAGACAAGGAAAGTGAGCAAGTCTCAGCAAGAATTCCACAGTGGCGGCAGTTCCCCACAGCAGGCAAGTCTGGGGCACTTAAAGTGGTTGTTCAGTACTTTTAAAAATATGCCAATGTGTTTTAATGATAAATAGAAGCTTATTTCGAATTACCTCCTGGTGCTGTTTCTGCCTGTGAGCGGCGCTATTGGTGGCCGCTCACAGGCAGCACGTGACCCCGGCTGCAGCCGGTTCTGACATCCGTTGACGTCACGACAAGTCCAGGCTGCAGCCTAGAGTCCCTCTTCCGCGTTCCACCGGTGGTTGCTGAGTTGTGGGCGGGGTTACCCCACACGTCACACCCGGCATCCACCGCGTGCTCTCCCTGTCCCCATTCATTGTTAAAGCGTGCGGTGGATGCTGGGTGTGACGCGGGGAATAACCCCACCCACAACCCAGCAGCCACCGCGGGGACCCCAGCGCTAAGTCACGCCTCACTTGACGTGACGTCAGCGGGGGGTCACGTGCTGCCTGTGAGCGACCACCAATAGCGCCGCTCACAGGCAGAAACAGCACCAGGAGGTAATTAATTATCATTAAAACACATTGGCATATTTTTAAAAGTACTTGACAACCCTTTTAAGTACTGGAAAAGCGAAATGAAGTGGTGGTGTTATCCAGCCCTGAGGACAGGGCGAGAAGGAAGGCAGGATCAGCCAGGCGGTGGCACGTCAGTAAGGTGGTAGCTAGTGAGAGCTCCTCCCTACACTGTTTGGTCAGAGCACAGCTAGGGTGCAGTGGTCACAAGAAACACATTGACCCGTGTGGCCCTGTACCAAGAAGATGGAGTTACCCAATTTGTCCTGCTGTTCATCTGTAACGTTCCCCACAAGTATTGTGCTGCAGTCCAGAACCAATAAGAATGTGTCCTTGTATTTTGCAGAAGAAAACAGAAATCTTATTTTTTGCTACCCTCTGTGCATAAGTTTTATTGTCAGTAAAAAGGACTCTATTTTTACAAACTTGTCTGGTTTCCTCATCGTGGGTTTAAAGGGGTGTCTGGAGCAGGGCAGGCATCAGCACCCGGCGCACCCGGGCAAGTGCCGGGGCCCTGAGCAGGCAAGGGGGCCCACTCACTGTCGGGCACCCCGGCACGCTATGGTACCCGTGAGCGGTGCGGTGCAGATGCCAGCGCCCCTTCGCTTGCTCAGGGTCCCGGCAGCTGGCGGCACAATACTTACCTCTCCCCGTGCCTCCGCAGCAGCTCCGGTCTCTTCTGCGGCTGCTGCACTGTGACGTCTCAGGTCAGAGGGTGCGGTTACGTCTTTACACCGCGCTCTCTCCTGAGCCGTCACAGGCAGTGCAGAGCGGGAAGACGGCGGCGACGCTGAGGAGTCCGGAACAGCCGCAGCAGGTGAGAAGTGAGGTGAGTATTTGATTTTTGTTTTATATGTATGGAGGCATGGGGCATTATATGGTGGGGGGTGGAAGTAATGACATCCTGCATGGGGCATTATATGGGGGGGAAGTGACATCCTGCATGGGGCATTATATGGGGGGGACAAGTGACATCCTGCATGGGGCATTATATGGGGGGAACAAGTGACATCCTGCATAGGGCATTATATGGGGGGAGAGGTGACTTCCTGCATGGGGCATTATATGGGGGGGAGAAGTGACATCCTGCATGGGGCATTATATGGGGGGGTTGCATCCTGTATGGGGCATTATATGGGGGGAGAGGTAACATCCTGCATGGCATTATATGGTGGGGGGACATCCTGCATTGAGCATTATATGGGGGAAGAGGTGACATCTTGCTTGGGGCATAATATGGGGGAGTAGAGGTGACATTCTGCATGGGGCATTAAATGGGGGGGAGAGGTGACATCCTGCATGGGGCATTATATGGGGGGCGAGAGGTGACATCCTGCATGGGGCATTATATGGGGGGGTGACACCCTGCATGGGGCATTATATGGGGGGGAGAGGTGACATCCTGCATGGGACATAATATGGGGGGAGAGGTGACATTCTGCATGGGGCATTATATGGGGGGGAGAGGTGACATCTTGCATGGGGCATTATATGGGGGGCAGAGGTGACATCCTGCATGGGGCATTATATGGGGGGGAGAGGTGACATCCTGCATGGGACATAATATGGGGGGAGAGGTGACATTCTGCATGGGGCATTATATGGGGGGGAGAGGTGACATCTTGCATGGGGCATTATATGGGGGGCAGAGGTGACATCCTGCATGGGGCATTATATGGGGGGAGAGGTGACATCCTGCATGGAGCATTATATGGGGAAGAGGTGATATCCTGCATGGGGCATTATATGGTGGGCGAGATGACATCCTGCATGGGGCATTGCAAGGGGGGGGTGACATCCTGCATGGGGCATTATGTGGGAGCCAGTATTCTGTATTGAGCATTATAAGGGGGCCAGTGTCCTCTATCGAGCATTATATGGGGACCAGTACCCTGTATGGAGCGTTATATGGGGACCAGTATCCTGTATGGAGCGTTATATGGGGACCAGTATCCTGTATGGAGCATTATATGAGGACCAGTATCCTGTATGGAGCATTATATGGGGCACACAGTACTGTATGGAGGACTATACTGTCCAGTCTGCACTGTGCGTTGAGAGAATTCGCCGGTATCTGAGCTATTGTAGAATTTACAATAGATATCGCTCATGTAATGTAAGAAATGAAATCTTCGGCATTGTACTATACCTATATTTGTCTGCGGTTTCTGTGCATCATGATTCGTGATATGTGTTAAAGGGGCCCACTGAGACTCTTTTGCCCAGGGCCCACAAAAACATGGAGCCGGCCCTGGTCTGGATCCACACAAATTGTGGCAGAGCTGAATCTGAGGGTGTCCACAGCAGCCATACAACCACGCATAACCATTCAGGACCCTCGTTTTTAATGTTGCATGATGGGGTGCGGAAGACTGGTACCTTGCCCATGGCAACTGCCCCGCGCCATGGTACATATTCAACTATATCTGTATCTTCAGACACTGCTGAAATTGACACACCGCACAGGAGAGGATGCGATGTCACTCATTTTGCTGCTGTGAAACATTAAATGTACCAGTACTCCAGATTGAATAAATGTAAAGCCATTTTGACTGTTCCTATTTGTTTTTTTGTCAGGGAGCCAGTGGATGCTCGGTACATACTATATAGGATGCACTGGCATCCATTCTGCTTCTTTACAGTGTAAGGTAGCGCTATTCATCACGCTGGGGGGTACTCGCTTCACCGGATCAATTAAAGCACACATGCAACGTTTTCCGGTAATATGAAGACCAGCAGTTTATTACACATCATAAACCGCTCATAACATAGTCCATCTCAGTGGCTCGCAGGAATGTTACACATGTAATATCCTAGAGCCTTTTCAGTGGCAGCTATGCCCGCTTGGCTTCAAATACAGACTTCAGCAAGGTACAGCAACAATATTCACTTAAAGCGCCGATTTACCTTTGCCGGGTCTCAGCTGCTTCTATCAGCTCGGTCCTGCCACTGCCGTGGCTTTGAGGCTCCCAGACGTTGTCTCCAGGCCTCGTGCCTTCCAAGGCTACTGGTATCTCAAACACAGGGATCCAGACTCAGCCTTGCAGGCTAATGGAGTCCCAGACACAGGGACCAGGCTTCTTGCCTTCCAAGGCTACTGGTATCCCAGACACAGGGATCCAGCATCTGCCTTCCAGGCTAGTGGAGTCCCAGACACAGGGACCAGGCTTCTTGCCTCACCAGGCCTCTCTCTCTCTGTTTCAAAACCATCAGAATTTATATATCCTTCTGTGCACACAGGACCTGTGATGATGTCACAGTCATGTGATTAGTCACCTGAGGGGGAGGTAAATGGTCAGCCAGAACACACCCCCTGGACATTTTAGCAATGCAGCAAGCCGCTGCATTAGATATCCCCCCCTCCCTGTTCAAACTTGTGGGGTTGAACACATAATATACACAAACACATTATAACTCACGGTTCACACGGAGACCTTGTACTTGACAAATGCGCTGCTCAGCCCCTGGAACATTAGTCATCAACATTAGCCCATTCCTCAAGGCCTACCATCTGTCATTGTCACTAACTTTGTCAAGTCACATTTCCGAGTCGTAACTAGAAATGAGCGGTGTTCGACTAGAACTGTTCGCCAATCTCAAATTCGAGCTGTTTTGGGCGGTGTTCGAGTTGTTCGACGAACCCGAACGATTTGCAAAAAATTCGGCTGTTCGAGGTTATGTTCGATAACTGTTCGTGCACCAAAAGCGTGTCCTGCATGTCTGGCGCTATTTAGAGCACCAATCATGCAGGGATTGTCTGCCACTCACTGTAATGCCACAGCCATGGTGGTTGTGGCATTACAGTGATTGCCCAAATCGATGGGAACAGTGCCAACAGTGAAACATGAAAAGCCGGCAATTCAGCAGCGGCATACACCTGTACCCGACAATTTAGAACCGAAAGAATAGAGCTTCACACATAGATTAGATAGATATAAACATGTCAGCCACATATATACGAAGTACAGTGAAAGTGCTCCTTACTGTACTTGTCATTTAGCGTAAAGGATTTATCAAAAAAAATAATAGTGTTTTCATGCACCGTCTCTTTAAAAAAGCCGGCCGGCAATTCAGCATCTGTACCCGACAATTTATAACAGACAGAATAGAGCTTCACACATAGATTAGATAGATAGAAACATGTCAGCCACATATATACGAAGTACAGTGACAGTGTTGCTTACTGTACTTGTCATTTAGCGTAAAGGATTTATTTAAAAAAATAATAGTGTTTTCATGCACCGTCTCTTTAAAAAAGCCGGCCGGCAATTCAGCAGCGGTACCCGACAATTTATAACAGACAGAATAGAGCTTCACACATAGATTAGATAGATAGAAACATGTCAGTCACATATATATGAAGTACAGTGATAGTGTTGGTTACTGTACTTGTCATTTAGTATTAAAATAAAGGATTTATTATTAAAAAAATTGGCGTGGGGTTCCCCTTAATTTTAGGCTCCAGCGGAGGTTAAGCAGACGGCTGGGGCAGATGTTTGAAGCCTGGGAAGGGGGTAATACCCACGGAGCTTCCCAGGCTACTAATATGAGCCCCCAGCTGAATACATAGCCTTTACTAGCTATTAAAATGGGGGACCCCCCAAAAAAAATGACGTGGGGTCCCCCCTAATTTAATAGCTAGCAAAGGCTAGGCAGACAGCTGGGGGCTGATATTAATAGCCCAGGAAGGGAGCCATGAATATTGGCCCCCTCCCAGGCTAGAAACACCAGCCGTCAGCCGCCCCAGAAATGGCGCATTCATAGGATGCGCCAATTCTGGCACTTAGCCTCGCTCTTCCACGCTGCCCTGGTGCGGTGGCAGGGGGTAATAGGGTTGGGGTTGATGTCAGCTTATAATGCCAGCTGACATCAAGCCCAGGTTAGTAATGGAGAGGCGTCTATAAGACACCCCCATTACTAACCCCATAGTCAAAGTTAAAAAAAACACAAACACCCAGAATAAAGTCCTTTAATTGAAATAAAGACACAATCCTTTATTGTTCTAAATTAAACCATACTTACCGTCACGCCCATTCCAGCTGAAGCCAACGATCTCCTGCAATAAAAGAAAAATAATAAAGCAACCTCATCCTTACCTTTCCATGGTTCCCACGACAGCTTCAGCTCTGCTACATCGAGATGACAGGCTGGACCGCAGCAGAACGCTGCCATCCAGCCTCTCATCCCGCAGACACTGAGAAGCGCAGGCTTGCTTGCGCTGCTCAGCGTCTCTCTGTGACGACATCCAGATGAGCCGAGTTCATGTCCAATGAACTCGGCTCACCTCATGCACGTCACTGACAGCGTGGGAAAATTCTCACGCTGAAGCGGTGAGTGCAGGAGAATTCTCCCACGCTGTCAGTGACGTGCATAAGGTGAGCTCATGTCCAATGAACTCAGCTCACCTCCTGCACGTCACTGACAGCGTGGGAGAATTCTCCTGCACTCAGCGCTTCAGCGTGAGAATTCTCCCACGCTGAAGCGCTGAGTGCAGGAGAATTTTCCCACGCTGTCAGTGATGTGCATAAGGTGAGCTCATGTCCAATGAACTCAGCTCACCTCCTGCACGTCACTGACAGCGTGGGAGAATTCTCCTGCACTCAGCGCTTCAGTGTGAGAATTCTCCCACGCTGTCAGTGACGTGCATGAGGTGAGCCGAGTTCATTGGACATTAACTCGGCTCATCTGGATGCCCTCACAGAGAGACACTGTGGAGCGCAAGCAAGCCTGCGCTTCTCAGTGTCTGCGGGATGACAGGCTGGATGGCAGCGTTCTGCTGCGGTCCAGCCTGTCATCTCGATGTAGCAGAGCTGAAGCTGTCATGGGAACCATGGAAAGGTAAGGATGATGTTGCTTTATTATTTTTCTTTTATTTCAGGAGATCGTTGGCTTCAGCTGGAATGGGCGTGATGGTAAGTATGGTTTAATTTAGAACAATAAAGAATTGTGTGTTTATTTCAATTAAAGGACTTTTTTCTGGGTGTTGTGTTTTTTTTAAATACTTTACTAGAAATTCATGGTGGTCATGTCTAATATTGGCGTGACCCCATGAATTTCGGGCTTAGGGCCAGCTGATAATGCCAAGCTGGCCCTAACCCCTTTATTACCCAGTGAGCCACCGCATCAGGGCCCTGGATGAGTTGGGTACAGCGCCAGAAGATGGCGCTTCTATGAACGCGCCATTTTCCGGGGTGGCTGCGGACTGCAATTTGCAGCGGGGGTGGCCCAGAAAGCTTGGGCCTCCCTGCGCTGCGGATTCCAGCCCCCAGCTGCCTAGTTGTACCTGGCTGGACACAAAAACAGGGCGAAGCCCCACGTCAATTTTCTTTAAATTATTTCATGAAATAATTAAGAAAAAAAGGGCTTCCCTATATTGTTGTGTCCGGCCAGGTACAAATAGGCAGCTGGTGGTTGGGGGCAGCCCGTTCCTGAATGCTGTACCTGGCTGGACACAAATATAGTGTGAAGCCCCACGTCAATTTTTTTTAAATTATTTCATGAATTTCCTGAAATAATTTAAAAAAATTGAAGTGGGGCTTCGCACTATATTTGTGTCCAGCCAGGTACAGCAGGCAGGAACGGGCTGCCCCCATCCACCAGCTGCCTATTTGTACCTGGCCGGACACAACAATATAGGGAAGCCCTTTTTTTCTTAATTATTTCATGAATTTCATGAAATAATTAAAAAAAATTGAAGTGGGGCTTCGCACTATATTTGTGTCCAGCCAGGTACAGCAGGCAGGAACGGGCTGCCCCCATCCACCAGCTGCCTATTTGTACCTGGCCGGACACAACAATATAGGGAAGCCCTTTTTTTCTTAATTATTTCATGAATTTCATGAAATAATTAAAAAAAATTGAAGTGGGGCTTCGCACTATATTTGTGTCCAGCCAGGTACAGCAGGCAGGAACGGGCTGCCCCCATCCACCAGCTGCCTATTTGTACCTGGCCGGACACAACAATATAGGGAAGCCCTTTTTTTCTTAATTATTTCATGAATTTCATGAAATAATTAAAAAAAAAGTACGTGGGGCTTCGCCCTATTTTTGTGTCCAGCCAGGTATAACTAGGCAGCTGGGGGCTGGAATCTGCAGCGCAGGGAGGCCCAAGCTTTCTGGGCCCCCCCCCGCTACAAATTGCAGTCCGCAGCCACCCCGGAAAATGGCGCGTTCATAGAAGCGCCATCTTCTGGTGCTGTACCCAACTCATCCAGGGCCCTGGTGCGGTGGCTCACTGGGTAATAAAGGGGTTAGGGCCAGCTTGGTATTATCAGCTGGCCCCAAGCCCAAAATTCATGGGGTCACGCCAGTATTAGACATGACCGCCATGAATTTCTAGTAAAGTATTTAAAAAAAACACAACACCCAGAATAAAGTCCTTTAATTGAAATAAAGACACAATTCTTTATTGTTCTAAATTAAACCATACTTACCATCACACCCATTCCAGCTGAAGCCAACGATCTCCTGCAATAAAAGAAAAATAATAAACCAACCTCATCCTTACCTTTCCATGGTTCCCACGACAGCTTCAGCTCTGCTACATCGAGATGACTGGCTGGACCGCAGCAGAACGCTGCCATCCAGTCTGTCATCCCGCAGACACTGAGAAGCGCAGGCATGCTTGCGCTCCTCACTGTCTCGCTGTGACGGCATCCAGATGAGCCGAGGTCATGTCCAATGAACTCGGCTCACCTCATGCACGTCACTGACAGCGTGGGAAAATTCTCACGCTGAAGTGCTGAGTGCAGGAGAATTCTCCCACGCTGTCAGTGATGTGCATGAGGTGAGCTCATGTCCAATGAACTCAGCTCACCTCCTGCACGTCACTGACAGCGTGGGAAAATTCTCCTGCAATCAGCGCTTCAGCGTGAGAATTTTCCCACGCTGTCAGTGACGTGCATGAGGTGAGCCGAGTTCATTGGACATGAACTCGGCTCATCTGGATGTCGTCACAGAGAGACGCTGAGCAGCGCAAGCAAGCCTGCGCTTCTCAGTGTCTGCGGGATGACAGGCTGGATGGCAGCGTTCTGCTGCGGTCCAGCCTGTTATCTCGATGTAGCAGAGCTGAAGCTGTCGTGGGAACCATGGAAAGGTAAGGATGAGGTTGCTTTATTATTTTTCTTTTATTGCAGGAGATCGTTGGCTTCAGCTGGAATGGGCGTGATGGTAAGTATGGTTTAATTTAGAACAATAAAGAATTGTGTCTTTATTTCAATTAAAGGACTTTATTCTGGGTGTTTGTGTTTTTTTTAACTTTGACTATGGGGTTAGTAATGGGGGTGTCTTATAGACGCCTCTCCATTACTAACCTGGGCTTGATGTCAGCTGGCATTATAAGCTGACATCAACCCCAACCCTATTACCCCCTGCCACCGCACCAGGGCAGCGTGGAAGAGCGAGGCTAAGTGCCAGAATTGGCGCATCCTATGAATGCGCCATTTCTGGGGCGGCTGACGGCTGGTGTTTCTAGCCTGGGAGGGGGCCAATATTCATGGCTCCCTTCCTGGGCTATTAATATCAGCCCCCAGCTGTCTGCCTAGCCTTTGCTAGCTATTAAATTAGGGGGGACCCCACGTCATTTTTTTGGGGGGGTCCCCCATTTTAATAGCTAGTAAAGGCTATGTATTCAGCTGGGGGCTCATATTAGTAGCCTGGGAAGCTCCGTGGGTATTACCCCCTTCCCAGGCTTCAAACATCTGCCCCAGCCGTCTGCTTAACCTCCGCTAGAGCCTAAAATTAAGGGGAACCCCACGCCAATTTTTTTAATAATAAATCCTTTATTTTAATACTAAATGACAAGTACAGTAACCAACACTATCACTGTACTTCATATATATGTGACTGACATGTTTCTATCTATCTAATCTATGTGTGATGCTCTATCTTTCTGTTCTAAATTGTCGGGTACCGCTGCTGAATTGCCGGCCGGCTTTTTTAAAGAGACAGTGCATGAAAACACTATTATTTTTTTAAATAAATCCTTTACACTAAATGACAAGTACAGTAAGCAACACTATCACTGTACTTATTATATATGTGACTGACATGTTTTTATCTATCTAATCTATGTGTGAAGCTCTATTCTTTGTGTTCTAAATTGTCGGGTACAGATGCTGAATTGCCGGCCGGCTTTTTTAAAGAGACGGTGCATGAAAACACTAATATTTTTTTTAATAAATCCTTTACACTAAATGACAAGTGCAGTAACCAACACTGTCACTGTGCTTCTTATATGTGTGACTGACATGTTTCTATCTATCTAATCTATGTGTGATGCTCTATTCCTTCTTGTCTAAATTGTCGGGTACCGGTGTATGCCGCTGCTGAATTTGCCGGCCGGCTTTTTTAAAGAGAGTGTCTTCTGAGCAGTTTGTCAGCTTTTGGACACCTTTGCAGGTGTTTTCTATGTGTTTCTATGTGTTTTTGTTTGCCTGCCATTGGTTTTAACGGTGTTCGACGGTGTTCTAAGGTGTTCGACGAACAGTTCGACGAACAGTTCCTCGAACATCCCGGTGTTCGACGAACCGAACCGAACCCGAACACTACCGGGGTGGCTCAACACTAGTCGTAACCTTGTCAGACCTCCCCCGCTCCCAGCGGTCAATACAGCAGTGTGACTTACTTGCCCTTGTATCTAAGGTCAGATCTGACTTCGTTCTGTCCCATATTCTATTGGGTCGTTTGTATGGGCCTCTCAGACCTGAGTTACTGGAGGTCTCACTACCTCTAAACCCACACCCACTATCCTCAGGATATTTTGAAAGGTCCCTAACATCTATTGTAGCCGTCCTATTATTTGAAGGGCCCTTTCTCTGTCTGGTCTCACAATTTATAGACGGCTGCCATCTTCTGCTGCTGAGACGATGCTGTCTTTCCATTCGCAGTCTGGCGAGATTCAACTGTTCTACCTCTCGCAGGTAGGTCACTCGGTACTCCATTGCATGCGTATATATGCAAGATTTTCTTCCGTTCCGACAGTGGAGAATGACACAATGCCGTCTTCATCTGGTATCCAGTCCTGACGATCACGTGGACTGCTTACTTTCATCACACCAGACTTCTTTACCATCATTTGCATGGTTCGGCCATTTCTCCCAATGAGCTTTCTTACCAAAGCATGAGGCACCCGGATGACTTCTTCCCGAGACTTTGAGCTTTTCTCATAAGCTCCAGTTGTCTAATGGCTTGTTCCATCTTCAACCGGACAAACCGCTTTGTGCGAACACATCGCCAGTGCATGTCACTTAGGATAGCCACCCTCTTCAATGTGACTTCGGTTGTGGACAGGACCACCAGCTGTTTAGCTTCTGAGGTCGAGTACACCTTACAGGCTCCCACGGCCTTCTTAAACTCTTCATGCACTGACTCTCTGGTGCATTCTTCTCTCAAATCTTCGGGTACATCTATGAGACACTTGTACCAAGACATTTCTGTATCACCAGTGGTCTCCAAATGATCATCTGGCTCAGGTTTCAGGGACAACTGACTTTCAGCTTCTTCACCTTGTATGCTTCCCCTGAGCTAACTCACAGCTATGAATTCAAGAATTCTCGTCTTGACCACTTCCATTTCATACTTATCTTCTTTTAACACTCTGTAATAATTATAATGGATACCACAGGAGTCTTTTTGCGTGGAACAAAGATACAACAGAACACAACTTATAGGTGTCAAAGTGTATATTATAAACACACGGTGTTTCAAACAAGTGCAGACGAAAACACAAAGTCCATAAACACTCAGGGGAAAATGCAATTAGCAGAGCAGTTTGTAAAGCACTGTTCACACTAGAGGATGCTAGGAAACAAGGAAGTCTTTATCAAGTCCAAACAATATATATTATATAATCCAGGGAGGCCTGGGTAGGAAGTCCCAGATAATGCAGCACAGTCCCGTGCTCTAAATGTAATCAGCAAAGCAATCTGTAAAGCACAATTCACACTAGAGGATGCTAGAAAACAAGGAAGTCCTTATCAAGTCCATGCAAGGAAGTCCATACAATATTTAGATAATTCAGGGAGGCCTGGGTAGGAAGTCCCTGATAGTGCAGCACAGTCCCGTGCTCTGCAGCTATCTAATTCAGGTGAGTCAGAGCAGAAACCAGCTTACTTGTTAGCAGAATGCAGGTGAAGACTGAGGCTCAGAGGTAGCAGCAGGAGCAGCCAGGAGAAAGAGGAATACTGGTAACAACTGAATGCAGCAGAGTCTCTGAGAGCAGGTAACAGAAGATCCAAACAAGTCTGCAGGGCAGAGCAGGAAACTAGGAAACCACCAGGAGCAGATCACAGGCAGAATACTCTAGCACTGATTAGAGGCTCGGGTGGAGTTATAAAGCAGGAAGACCAGGGGCACATGAGACAAAAGACACCATCTTGAAAGAGGGCAAAAAGGGCCAAAATGTAATTAAAAATATTTGCAGTCCTGACATTACTCCCTCCTTAGAAGCGGCCTCAGGACGATCCTGGACCCGGTTTCTCAGGAAATCTCTGATGGAAACGAGAAATCTTCTGTTGGGCATTGATGTTTTCCACAGGTTCCCAAGAGTCTTCTTCAGGGCGATACCCTTGCCATCTTATCAGATATTGGAGCCGATTCCTGCGAAACCTAGAATCAATAATTTCTTCCACCACAAATTGTTCCTGCCCATCAATCACCACAGGCTGCGGAGGTGGCACAACACGTCCCTGGAAGGTATTAGGAGATACAGACTTTAGTAAAGAAACATGGAAAACTGGGTGTACCTTCATAGTCCTAGGCAACTTCAGACGGCAGGCCACAGAGCTCACAATACCGTTGATCTTGAAAGGGCCGATGAATTTCTGTCCAAGTTTCTGTGAAGGAACGTTCAACTTCAGATTTTTAGTGGATAACCATACGGAATCTCCTACCTTGAACATGGGTGCCGGTTTACGAAATCTATCAGCCGATTTCTTGTAACGTTCCTGAGCGGAGGTCAAAAATTCCTTCTGAACCTCCAGATTCTGCCTCATCGCAGTCAGCCTCTCCTCTATAGCTGGAACCAGAGCATTAATCGGAGACCTAGGTAAGATACTCGGATGGTAACCCAGATTGGCAAAGAAAGGTGTGAACTTAGTGGAGGCACTCTAAGAATTGTTATATGAGAATTCAGATAATGGAAGTAACTCCAACCAATCATCCTGAAGATGGCTGACATAGCATCGTAGATATTGTTCCAAGGTCTGGTGGGTACGCTCGGTTTGACCGTTGGTCTGGGAGTGATAAGCGGAAGAAAGACAGACATTAATATTGAGTGCAGAGCAAAACTCCTTCCAGAATCATGAGGTAAACTGCACTCCACGGTCAGAGATGATTTCATCCGGGACCCTATGCAGCCGAAAAACCTACTGTATAACCAAGTTCACTGTATCCTTAGCTGAGGGAAGACCGGGGCAAGGAACAAAATGAGCAGCTTTAGTCAGGCGATCCACTACCACCAGGATCGTATTCATGCCACCTGATGTAGGCAGCTCCACAATGAAGTCCATTGAGATAGACCCCCATGGGCGGGACGGAACAGGTAATGGTTGAAGCAGACCCGTAGGTGACATACGAGGAGTCTTATAACGAGCACATACCTCGAAAGAGAGAACATAGTCCTTAGTATCCTTCAGGCAAGTCGGCCATCAGAAAAATCGGCTTAGAAACTTTTGTGTCTTCTGTACCCCCCTGTGACCAGCCACCTTGGAGTCATGAACCAACTTGAGGATCTGCAGACGAACGGCCTCAGGGACGTAGATACGTCGATCCCTGAACCACATGCCACCCTTAAGGACAAGATTAATATCAACAGGTGGATTGGCCAGAAATACATCACTATCATAGGCCTCCTTGAACTCCTTCCACAAGTCCTGATCATGGATAACTCCGATGAAGTTGGCATCGGATAGAATGGTCTTGGACGGGGCTCCAGGTGCGGAATCCGCAGCATGGATTCGGGATAAAGCATCAGCCTTCCCATTACGAGAACCTGGACGGTACGAAATAACAAAATTAAATTGATTTAAAAATAGGATCCAACGAGCCTGACGAGGAGAAAGACATCTAGCGGATCTGAGAAACTCCAAATTGCGATGGTCAGTCAGCACTACGATCTGTTGTGTGGCTCCTTGCAGATGATGCCTCCATTCTTTGAAAGCTACAATAATAGCTAGGAGTTCCTTGTCTCCCACATCGTAGTTTTTCTCAGCTGAAGTAAGTCTACGGGAAAAGAAAGCACAAGGGTGTAGCAGAGTCTTCTCTCCTGTTCTTTGTGAGAGAATGGCCCCTAAAGCATTATCAGAAGCATCCACCTCCACAATGAAAGGAAGTGCTGGGTCTGGGTGGATCAACAGCGGTGCTGAGGTGAAACAAACCTTAAGTCGATCAAAAGCCTCTTGAGCCTGTGATGACCACTTAAAGGGCTTTTCCTTCTTTGTCAAGGAAGTAATGGGACGGACAATGTCAGAAAAATTTATAATAAAACGTCTATAGAAATTTGCAAAACCAATAAAACGTTGGAACTCTTTGACGTTCCTGGGTACTGGCCAGTCAAGGATTGCCTGAATCTTACCAGATTCCATGTTCAGCCCCTGAGGAGGGATGACATAACCTAAAAACTGTATCTCAGAACGATGGAACTCACACTTCTCCGGCTTAATATACAGATGGTTCTCTTTCAGACGTTTCAAAACAGTTTTGACATGTTCTTCATGTTCCTGTAGAGAGTCAGAAAAAATTAAAATATCGTCCAAATAAATCAGCACAAACTGATCCAATAATGCTCTAAAAATGTCATTAGCCAGATCTTGAAAAGTCGCAGGGGCGTTACAAAGCCCGAAGGGCATCACCAGATATTCAAAGTGTCCATACCGGCATCTGAATGCTGTCTTCCATTCATCACCGGAACGAATACGCACCAAATTATAAGCCCCACGAAGATCTAATTTAGAGAACACCTTGGCATGGTGGACTCTTTCCAATAATTCTGGAATCAAAGGCAAAGGATAACGATTCCGTATGGTTACCTTATTGAGTTCCCGATAGTCAATACAGGGTCTTAGGGTCCCATCCTTCTTTTTTACAAAAAATATAGGCGCCCCTGCTGGTGAGGAAGAAGGACGTATAAAGCCTTTGGCCAGATTTTCATCAATATACTCCTTGAAGGCTTGAAGTTTAGGTGCTGCTAAAGGATATACGTTGCTAAAAGGAATAGCCGCCCCAGGAAGCAGCTCAATGGGACAGTCATAATGCCTATGTGGAGGAAGCTGATCTGCTTTCTTCTTGTCACAGATGTCAGAGAATGCTTTATACGCTGAAGGTAAAGTGAATACCTGTACAGTAGATTTTGTATCCGTGGACTAAGGGACAGCTTCAGTTATCGCTGGGTTGCTCCTAGTCGGAAAAATAATCTCCTTGGTCTTCCAGTTGATAGTCGGGTTCTGAGAACGCAACCAAGGGATGCCTAAAATCACAGGGAAATGAGGAGAAGAAATTAACAAGAAAGAAAGTTGCTCCTGATGATTAGGCTCCAACAAAATCTTAAGAGGTACAGTCTCCTGATCCACAGGCCCGGAGATTAAAGGTGACCCATCCACTGTTTCCATGGTAATTGGAGAGGCTCTTCGCTGTATCTCAATACCATGTTTTTGGGCAAATGTAATGTCCATAAAGTTGCCCCCTGCACCAGAGTCAATCATAGCTGCACTGGAAATCCACGGCCCTGAACACAGGATCTTAATAGGGAGTGAACAGTGAGAGTTCTTTTCCTTCAACTCCTTGGGAGGTGTAGTCATAGACAGAGAATGGAATACAGCATTTAATGGCAGGCTACATTCAGAGATGTCAGATTCATCATCAGTGTTATCATACTCTCCTACCGCTGCTAACACCTTGTTAGGCCGCTTGGGACAGTTGATTAGAAAGTGGTCAGATTGGCCGAAGTAGAAACATAACCTCTCTCGCAGGCGGTGCTCCCGGCGCTCATTACTCTCACGCCTCTGCACAGAATCAATTTGCATGGGCGCTTCTTCTACCTCCCGAGATGTTTTACCTGCAGGCTCTTTGGGAGGAAGGGAAAAGTTAGACATACGATTGAATACAGTCAATTTCTCCTGCCTACGTTCAGTAAGGCGTATGTCTATGCGTACACAATGCTGTATAAACATTTCTAGCTCTTGTGGTGACTCAGAGCGGGCCAATTCATCTTTTACAATGCTAGACAGACCTCTCTTAAAAATAGGTAATTGTGCATAACTGTCCCAGTTGGTATCTACCGCTAATCTCCTAAATTCAGTAGCATATTCAATAACAGAACGTTTACCCTGGCGTAAAGATAGTAAAGCAGACTCAGCGGTAGCACGGAGGTTAGGGTCATCAAACATTAATGCCATAGCGGCTAAGAAATCATCCAAACTATTTAACCGTGGGTCACGAGACTCGATCATCGGATTCGCCCAGGCGAGTGCTCGTGAGGTCAGCAGCATAATTACACACAATACCTTAGATCTATCAGTAAGGAAGCGGTCAGCATGTACATCAAAATATAGCATACACTGATTCACAAAGCCACAAAATTTGTCACGTTCACCATTAAATCTGAATGGAGGCAACTTAGGTGGGCTAGTTGGTGGCGGTATCCCAGAAGGTAAAGTCACTTGTGCCGCCATTTGAGTACTAATGTCCTGGAAAGCCCGTTCGTACTGGGAGTCCAAGCCCGCAAGTTTGTTTTCCTGGGCCGCCATTCGGGTATTTAAGTCCTGTAAAGTTTGTCCAAATGCTTGTTCATTACGTTCAATGCCTCCAAGTTTCTTTTGCAGACCTTCCACCTCCTTCTGAAGAGATCTAATTATGGAATACACCTGCTCTAATTTGCTTTCTGCAGACATTGTTCCAGCAGACTCCTTATTTTTAGGCTAGAGTATCCTGTAATAATTATAATGGATACCACAGGAGTCTTTTTGCGTGGAGCAAAGATACAACAGAACACAACTTATAGGTGTCAAAGT